>NC_136058.1:11305000-13705000 GCF_964261635.1 Lissotriton helveticus | reverse complement strand
CCAAGAATCCCCAGGCTGCCAATGGTGACACGACATTAAAGCTAAGTGGGCACCAGAGCAGGAGCGATGTGGTGCTAGATTGATGCGGCTAAGGACAGAGCTTTGTTGTTGAGAAAGGCAAGACACAAGGCCTCTAGCTTCACCCACACGGACTAGAGCCGAGACTGAGTGCTGCTGCGATGGAGCTTGCAATCACACAGCCGGCATGTCCTCGCTGCGAGAGAAGAAGGATCGGACGCTGAAGGACATGCTGACCAAAACCCTGCAGTCTGGCGGAGGAGAGGGCAGACTGTCTCCGTCCACACAAATGGACCACGAGGTGGTGGGGGCGGATGCCCCGGTCACCTGTATATTACTTGAGACACTGTTTAACACCTTATGAAACAACTTCAAGGTACTGAAAGGAGCTCTCGCGAGGGAGATGAAAGATATTCGGCGAGATGTGGATGTGGTCGGAGAACGAGTGGCTACAATGGAGGACCAAGAACAAGCCAGGGAGGAGGAACTAGAACAGCTCAAGCAAGAGGTGATTCGGTTGTGGGAACAGCAGATTTACCTCGAAGCGCACACGTAAGACCTAGAGAACCGCTCCAGGCAGAATAACATAAGTGTGAAGGGAATTCCTTTGGACAAGGAGGGCTCTGACATGGTTCAATATCTTTAGGGGCCGTTTCGAAACATACTGGGGGAATCTGAGGATTTTGCCCTTCGAATAGACTGGGCACATAGTGTTGGGTTGAGAAGAAAGGCCCCCGCTCCCCCGCCTGACATGCTGGCCTTTCTGCTGGACTTCCCACTCAAGGAGCATATCCTAAGAGAAGCCAGGGCAAAGCACCCGCTTACGTACCAGGGCCATCCCATAGCCTTCTACCAGGACCTGGTTTCAATAACTTTACAGAAAAGATGAAAGTTTTGGATGGTGACTGTGCTTCTGCAGGATCAGGGGTGGATATTCCTGGGGCCATCCTTTTCGGCTGAGTTTGAAATGGAACAGCAAGCTCCACCAACTCAAATCCCTGCAAGATGCATACAGGAGACAGCGCCCAGTCCAGAACGCAAACCCTCACGTGAAAGATGGCAGAGAGTTCGGGGGAGGCTCGTTCCGGAGCAACTGAGGGAACCAGACCCTACAACCATGGCGCAGGAGAGGCAAGCAGTTTTAGAGACAGGACTGAAAGACACAGCCTCCCATGATAGCTCTTGAATGCTGAATGGATAGCGTTAAGACACAGACAAAAGGTTTTTTTTTTTTTGGGTGTTTAGTACGTAAGGGAGGGAGGAGGAGGCGACAGCTACATTCTAAAGCAACCACACATAGGTCATGGCTGACCTATTTGCCCGTAGGGGGGGGAAGGTACAGGGGAGGAAAGGATCAGTGGAGAGGGGGGTAAGGGGGCAAGGGGGGAGGGAGAGATGGGGCACACACAGCACTTACAGCACAGCACTTTCTTTTTTTGTTTAAATGAAATTTCAGCAAAAAAGCTAGAACAACCGTTTGCCATATTTTAATGTCTTGTCGAATTGCTTCAATCAATATTTGCGGGCTGAATGATGTGCAGAAAAGGCTTCGGGTGTCTGCGCTATTGAAAACAATGAAGTTGGATTTTGTATGTCTACAAGAAACACATTTTGACGGAGGGAAGGGATTTCTGCTTGAGCAGCTAGGGTTTACTTTATTAGCTCATACAAAGCAAGGCTCTAAAACAGGAGGGGTGGCTATAATGGGTAAAGGGAGGGATTGCTTAGTGACTAGGAAGACTGAGGATCCGTGGGGTAGGTGGGTCATAGCGGAATAATTATATAGGGGGAGACGTTTACTCTGGTCTCGAAATATGGCTCCACAGAGGACGATCCGGACGTATTTGAATATCTGGATACAGAATTAGCTAGATGGCCTGAACCAATTATATGCTGTGGCGATTTTAACATTAATAGCCTCTCAGGCTCCGAGATTCAAACTGGGAGGGGGTACACTGGGCGAAAGAAAAGATCAGTTCATGCTTTTGCAGCTATGGCGCAACATAATGCATTGATAGATCTCTGGGCCAAACTACACCCACAGCTGGATGGTAGTACATTCTTTTTAGCCCCACACTGAATTATTGTAAGATTAGATTATTTTTTGATCTCTAACTCGTTATTATCCAGAGCCCAAATTGAGAAACTCCCCCGAATATTTTCGGACCACAACCCCTTGATCTTATCTATTAACTTAGTGGGGGCAGCCGTTAAACAAGATATCTGGACATTCGAGAGAGCCCTCCTGAAAGTTAGTGGATATATTAGCTATATGAACAATTGGATTAGGGAATTCTGAATTATTAACAGGGGGAGCACATCTTCAGGTAATGCCTGTGATGCGTTCAAGGCAGTAGTTCGAGGGGAGACATTTAGCTACTCAATTCATAAGCAGAAATCTGAGAGGATCAGAGTGGAGGAAATAGTGAGAATTTTAACTAAGGCAGAGGAAGAGCTGAACTTACTAATCCAGCAGTGTATGCCATTGGAGAAGCAACTATTACAAATTATGTCGTTAAAAGCTGAAGCAATAGAAGGCATTGCTAGTAAGATTGCAGCCAACTATCTAGCCAACAACGAACAAGCCTTTGAACTGAGTGAGAAGGTTGGACATATCCTGGCAATCCGCACCCGGCAGCAAGCAGCAGCAGGAGATATTAAGGGTATCCTGGATAGGCAAGGAATTATGGTGTATGATCCCGAGGGCGTCCGAGAGTTGTTTAGAGAGTTTTACACAGATCTTTTATGGCACAGAAGAGGGTGGAGGAATTATGGATATTAAGGAATATCTAAATTACAATTTAGCTCCGGAACTGCCCGAGGAGGAGAAGGTAATTCTAGAATCCCCAATCAATCTTGAGGAAGTGACCTCAGCACTAGCAGATCTCCCTTCAGCTAAAGCGGCAGGCTCAGACCAGATCCCCATTGAGTTCTATAAGGTATTCCAGAAAGTCCTTATTACAGATTTATTAAATACGGTTACGCAGGCCCAGCAGGGGCACTCAATCCCAAGTTCATGGGGAGGGGATGAAGTAATAGTTATTCTTAAAAAAGATAAGCTACCCACAGCTCCAGGGTCCTACAGGCCTATTACCTTAATGAACTCAGATGCAAAGATCTATTCCAAAATTTTAGCGTAAAGACTGGCTAGAGTGATTGAGGGCATGGTCAGTTCCGCACAACATGGGTTAATTCCATTCAAGGGCACCACCCAGCATATTAGGCAGGTCATTACTTTGTTTGATGCCACCGGTGTCCCAGGAGACCCTATTGCAGCCTTATTTTTAGACGCAGAAAAGGCGTTTGATAGGGTCTCTTGGGATTACCTCTGGGAGGTAATGAGATGGCATGGCCTAGGTGAAGGCTATATTCGAGCGGTGCAAGCACTGTATAGGGAACCGACAGCCCGGATTAGGATCAATAGGGGACTTACCGCACTGGTGCAGATCAATAGGGGGACTAGGCAGAGTTGCCCTTCGTCACCTCTGTTGTTCGCGCTCTATATGGATCCCTTACTGCGTAAGTTAGAAGGTAACCCAAATATTCCCGCTGTAAGCATAAATGGCATGCAGTTTAAAACACTAGCATATGCGGGCGATGTGTCAATAATTAGTCACAACCCCGCCCTAGCCATTGATGAAGTAGAACTGAAAGCACAAAGATTTGGTGAGATTTCAGGATTTAGGCTCAATAGCAACAAGACTCAGATAGTCAACAATTTCTACGCTGTGTGTAATGACTCTCGGGTAGTCAGTGCTGCAGTTTATTTGGGGGTGGAGATCTCAGCAGACCTAGATACAGTAGTGGAACTAAATATGGCACCCCTAATGTCTAAAGTTAGTGTGGATTTAGTGAGGATGAATAACCTCCATCTATCTCTGGTAGGGCGCACGAATGTAATTAAAATGCTAATTCTTCCTAAGTTTTTATATTTTTTTAGGGCAATTCCCCTGTTATTTGAGGCTAACTGGTTTAACAAATTAGAGGCACTCTTGAATAAGTTTATCTGGACGCACGGAAAAAACAGGAGGGCATATAGGTTTATGACTCTACCTAGGGCTAGAGGAGGGTGGGGGGCCCCGGACTTTTGACTCTATTACTGGGCAGCAGCATTACAGTTCATGCAGGGTTTGGTGGGAGGTGGTGGGATAGATCCTAAAATAACATCCACTTCTACCGAAGTTTACGCAACCATTCTCGGCTCGAACACAGAGAATTCCTTTCTTAGCTGCACCGACTACTCCTACTTCAAAAGGACAAGGTTCAAGACTGTTCGAGCCGCTCACAATATCTGGACTGCCTTTTTGAAGAAATTTGGACTGGGGAGGTTTAATAGATATACGCGGCTTTATAAAAATAGAACTCTACCCCCATTGATATTCACGGACTCAACTATGGCAGATTGTGCAAATAAAGGGATCGTAAAGATAGGGGACCTGTTGGGACCGGACGGGGGTTTACATCAATTTTCAAGTTTGGAGGCTAAATTTCATATAAACAGGCGGAGTTTCTTCAAATACCTCCAGGTACGGAGTTTTTTAAGTAATAGGAAAGGGGAGGCTTCAGGGTTAGCAAAATAACATCCTGGATGCCATAGAAAGGGGGGGGACTGTTCAATTTGTAGTTTTTATGCAGCCCTGACAGCAATTAAACCAGACGATCTGGAAAAGCATGGAGGCAAGTGGGCAAATAAACTGGATATCGATGCAGGCTATTTTCAAGACTCTCTAGAGCTAGGGCGCTCAGTACTATGCTCCGCATCTCTCCAAGCTCAGCACTTCAAAACATTATTCTCTCTCTATTTCACCCCGGCACGAATAGCACAGTGGGGAGAAACCTTCGGGACAACCTGCCCACGATGCAATGCACCAGAGGTAGACAGTATACATATATTTGCTACCTGCCCTCAACTCCACACACTCATTAAGGGCATCGAAGGCTTTTTGACCCGTTTTCTTGGGCTTAACACTACCCTTACACCACCTCTGATATTACTTGGCGTCAGTAATGAGTTGGATAGTTTGCATGGGGAATTTTTGTTTGTGGCCATGGCGGTTTTTAGACTTGCGATAGCTAGGACGTGGTTGGACAAAATGCCACCGGCAATGCAACAGTGGCTGACCACTCTCCTGGCTGTCTACAACCTAGAAAAAGCCATATATGCTAGGAGGGCAAGGGGTTAGGGAAGAAAATCTGGGAGCCAATATTGACCTGGAAGGAGGGTATGTCCGGAAGCTGATTTCTTAGACCAGCAGATTGGTTTACTTTAATTGTTTTTCGTTTCTGGGTACGATTTTATGGTAATTATAAGAACCCGCAATAATCAGTTCTATGTCTAGACTGTGTTTGGGCTATTTTGTGTTTTCTGATACATATTGGTGTCTAATGTAATATTGTGCTGTGAATGTTTGATTTCCTTTTTTTCTTCTGTATTGTGCTGTGCGTACGTGCAAAAATTAATAAAAAAATAAATAAAAAAAGACAGACATAAGCGGAGTTGGGGGGGACGGCTGCTGGGAGCGGGGTGACAGGGAACCTTGGACCATGATATGCTTCTAATATCTTTCTTTTCCACGGGCACGCGCGAAGAGCTCTGGACATTCTGGAGTGTTCGGGGGTGTTAGAGGAGGGAAGGAACTGGTGTGCCGGGATTTGGGGTTACAGGAAAGGGAAATGATTCAGTGGGGGGGGGTGAAGGTGAAGGAGAGGAAGATGGCACAACGAGGGACCGAGGCTTCAAGGGCCCAAGAATGCAGAGGATAAATTATGATCCTATATCATGTCAGTCTACACAGTGAAAATAGTTACCCTGAATGTGAAGGGCCTTAACAACCCTATTAAGTGGAAATCCATACTGTCATATTTGGAGATCTGAAGGCCGATGTTTGTGTAAGACCTGGCACCATTGGCGTGGGTCTCCCTTCCATTTTGTTGCTTTAGCTTCCCATGTTTTTACTATGTTTTTGCTGGTCTAGATGCTTTGGGCTCTTTGCCACTGCTATTCAGTGCCAAAGTGGAAGTGTTCCCTATTGTAAATTGTTGTTTTGAATTAGTGACTCGATGATTGGCTAATTTGATTTACTTGTCAGACCCTAGTACAGTGCACCATGTTTGCTCAGGGCCTGTAAACCAAATGCTGCTGGTGGGCTAGCAGCACTGATTGTGCCACCCACAGAAGCACCGTGTAAAATGTGGCTCAGGCCTGCCATTGCCAGTCCCTAAACTTTCACTTTTCTACATGTTAGTCACCCCTAAGGTAGGCCCAAGGTACCCCCATGGGCACGGTGCATTGTATGTAAAAGGTAGGACATGTCCTGATATGTGTGGCATGTCCTGATAGTGAATTACAGCCATTTCCGTGTTTCACTATTGCAAAGCTACCTGTGCCCATAGGCCAGAATGGGCAGTTTGATTATAATATCTTATAATCCTAACTGACTCAGGGAACTAGGTAGGAATTAGAGTTTAGTATGCCTGAACTCAGAATGTTAAAATACATATTTTAGTGAAGGTGGTTTTACATTCTGTGTTCGAAAATACCACTTTTAGAAAATAGATATTTTCTTGCCTAACCATCCAGCATGCCTCTGCTAGGTTTGTGTATTCCATGTCTGGTTTGTGAGTGACAGGGTGCTGAAGAGGGCCTTGGCTCAAGCAATCTGATGGGTCAGAGCTGGGCTGAATAGGACCTGCATTGAATAGAGAGTGGGGGGCGGAGATTTCTTTTCACAGACCTGAGCCCTCATAGAACGGAGAGTAGGAGGATGAAATTTCCTTTCCGCTACCTAAGCCAGGTCTGCTTTCGACAATGCTGTCTCCAGCTCCTGGCAGGAAGCTGCACAGAACTGGTGTTGGCTGGGTACAGGCACCCTCTGCCATCAGAGGACACATGATTTACTGGTATAAATATTGGAGCCCAGACCCCAGAACTTTATATCACTTCTGGGAATCAAGACAAACCTTTGCCAAGGAGAAGAACCAAGGAAGCTGAAGGAAGAGCCTGCCCCGGTGCTGTTTTGCTATTTCTTGGGTTGGCCTGCATTGGTTACTTTATTGCCAAGGAAAGGGTAAAAGGACTTTTTTGAACATTTATAATCTTGAAGAAGACTCTCCAAGGGCTTGATGTGTGCTTGCCTCCTGCCTGAAGTCTCAGGGATACAAAACTTCACCACCAGCTCCCCTGAATTCCCTTGCTGGGAATTCTACCTGCAGAGAGGTGCCTGCTATTGTTTGGGCCCTCTGAGAAGACTGCGTATCATGGGGAGCTGGAAGCGCGACGCCTCAAGGAGAAGTGTGTCGCTGCAGTTGCTGTCGCATCGCCAAAGGAGCGAGCTGCAGCTGTTCGCTGTCGCATCCCCGACGAAGTGTGTCGCCGCCGCAGACGTCGCATCACCGGAGAAGCGTGTCGCAGGGCCTGTCACTGCTCAGAAGTAATTGAGTTCGCCGCACGACCGTTGGGCGTTCACTTATCACATCCAACGTTGTCACATCAAAGACCCCATTTTTTCTCATTGCACCGGATCGTCGCATTGCTTCGAGGCGCCATCTTGTCGCATCGTCACCAGGCCGCAGTGAAGAAGCGACGCATCACCTCCCCTGCGCAACATTAAGGAACCCACGCATCCACTTCTCTGTGTGTAAGGAATGGCGCATCAACTGCCCTGCAACCCTTTTTGTTTGCATTGCGTGACGCATAGAAGGTACTTTGAGAGTAAAGAGTCGCATTTACCATCTACATTGAACTAAGCTATCTCTACCCTTATTAAAGTCTTATTTTTGGATTACACTATTGTGGATTTTTGTTTTTTTGTCTTGTGTTAAGTCAAGTAAAGAATGCTTATTTTTCTAAACTGGTGTGGTGTCCATTTGTAGTGTTTTCACTGTATTACTGTGTGTTCATAAATGCTTTACACTGCCTCTGAGATAAGCCTGTCTGCTCGTGCCAAGCTACCAAAGGGGTCAGCAGGGATTATTTTAGAAGTGTAGCCCCTTACCCTGACTAAAAGCAAGGGTCCGTATTTGGACAAAGGTACCTACCTCTGCCAACTAGAGACTCCCAATTCTAACATTGGTGGTCAGCTGTGAGGATGTGGACTTGCATTTGTGACTCATTTACAGTGATTGGTGTACACTACTAGTGAGTGCAGACCATAACGCGACCACATACTTTTTAGTAGAATTTTCCTTGGAACTTCTTTTTGTTTTTTGAGAACTGCCAACTGTTTTTCAGCATGCGCAAAGCAGCATCCATTGCATGTGTTGACTTTGATTTTGAAGAAGATAGGATTGACACCTACACTGTGTCTTACCCCAAAGCTGCTTGCAGAAATTTTAAAGTCTCTATGAAAGGCCTTACCAAGAAAGAGGAATACCAAAATGCGCTAATGGCCTGGATAGAATCTAGGAATGCCAGTGAGCATCCTGAAGAGCCTAGGGAGGAGGTAGAGAATTTAGATGGGCAGCTAGAGGGGCCAGTGGGACTGGATAGGAGGAAAGTGCATTTCAGAGCAGGCAGCAGTGTTTCTTCAAAGGATCTGTCCCCAAGAGAGTTGGAGGACATGGAGAGAGATAAAATGCATAAGATGGAGCTAGCCAAGCTCAAACTGGGTAGTCAGATGGAGTTAGAAAATAAGAATTTGGCCTTGGAGGAGAAAAGAATGCATTTGGAGCATGAACAGATGTTGAGGGAATTGGAATTGAAAGCTAAAAGTTTAGAAATTTCTCCTTCTGGTGGCAGCGCACCATCTGTGCCTGTAGAAACAAGAGTGCTTATTCCCAAGGATGTCATTAAGGAGTTTCATGAGATTGAAGATACTGGGCAATGTTTTAAGACCTTTGAGGTAGTTATGACCTCCCACCGGGTCCCTGAGAAGGATTGGAGAGCAGGGTTATGGGGGCGGTTCCTCAGTGATGGGCGGGATACCTTATTGGAACTGCCTTCTGAGAATCAGAATTTTTATGTTGACCCCTGACTAAAAGTTCAGGAATTGTAAGAAACTAGAGTCTAGCACTTGGGTAGAATATGTGACTTTTTTTGCAGAGCATTTGATGGTTGGGTGAAGGGTAGCAAAGAACATGATTATCAGGGGCTCTATGATTTGTTGGCATGGGAGCATTTGTCTAGTAATTGTTTTCCAGAGCTATGCCAGCACCTTATTGATAGCAAGCTGACTAACCCTACGAAGCTTGCTGAGGAGGCGGACCGCTGGGTTAGTACCTGGGTCCACAAGGGTCATGTGGAAGACTTCGCCAAAGGTGGGCAGGGTCCCCAGCAAAAGAGTGGTGTAATCGGAGGGAATTCCAGAAAGGGCCCCAAAGTAATTCCTAAGGGAAGTTTCCCAGCCTCCCCCTGAGAAGAAGCGAGGGGCCTGACAGGTAAACCTGTTCATAAGGGACCCCTGAGATGTTTTAAGTGTGGTGAGGCGGGCCACCGGTTCTATGATCCCCAGTGCCATCAGAGAGAAAAAAACAGCACCCAATGGTGCACCACCCCGGCAGTTGGTGCTGAAAACACAGAGAGCCACTGCAAGGTGGCTCAGGTTCCCTCTGAGTGGGGGGGGGTAGGGGGTTCTTAGGCACTCTTCAAGTAGCTGTGAGGCCAGTCATACCTCTTGACTATCTGTTGGGTAATGATTTGGAGAGCTCCCCTGGGACTAAGGTGGAGGCAAGTGCTCATTTGGAGATGTTGGGTCTGCCTAAGTGGCCGTGTGTAACCACTCGGCCGATGGCAGCCAGAAAGGGTGTTTAAGAGGACCTGGAGCCTGAAAAAGTGGCACAGGTGCCTGCCTTCGAGAGAAGAGGCAGGGGGCACGGGAAACCAGCCCCCACCGTTCCCACGGTCCAGGAGGAGGCAGACCTTGAGGGGGATACCTTGGAACCTACAGGGGAGCAGGTAGCTAAACTGGGGGACCTGCCTAAGCTGACCCATTGGCAGCAGGAAGGAGGACCCTCCAGGGAGGAGTTCTGTGAAGAGCAGAAAAAGTGCCCTTCTCTTGTGGGTTTGGTGACAGGCCACAAACCAGGCAGCAAGTGACCAGTCTGGATCACATTGGATCTACTGGGAGAATGGTCCCCTGTATAGTGAGCCTAAGGTTGATGAGCCTGGGTCAACCCATGTGCTGGTGGTAGCCCAGCTCTTCAGAGCCTTCCTGCTGGGTTTGGCTCATGATGTACCTTTAACAGGACATTTGGGGCAGGGCAAGACCTTTGAAAGGCTTGTCACCTACTGTTATTGGCCCCAAATGTGCAAGAGTTCAGATGCTCCTTGCAGGACCTGTCAGACTTGCCAGGCAAGTGAGAAGAGTGGGAGGAAGCACAATGCTCCTCTCCTGCCATTCCCTGTGGTCAGCACCCCCTTTGAAAAGGTGGGCATTGACATTGTGGGGCCTCTGGATCCCAAGACAGCCATGGGCAACAGGTTCATCCTGGTCTTGGGGGACCATGCCACCCGGTACCAGGAAGCCATCCCTCTCTGGACGGTGACGGCTCCGTGGTGGGTCGTGCGTTAATGGGGATTTTCTCCCGTGTGGGGTTCCCCAGCGAGGCGGTGTCAGACTGTGGTACAAACTTCATTTCCAAGTATATGAAGTCCCTGTGGCAGGAGTATGGTGTAACTTATAAGTTCACCACTCCGTATCGCCCCCCAGGTAATGGGCTGGTTGAGAGATTCAACCGGACCATCAAAAGCATGATTATGGGTCTTGAGAAACCTATGAGGCGTAAGTGGAACGTCCTCTTGCCATGCCTTCTCTTTGCTTACAGATAGGTGCCACAGAAGTCCTTGCCTTAACTGATGGGTCAAAGCAGTGGTCCACATTCTCCACACCAGATGGGCACTACCAATTTGAGGTTATGCCCTTTGGGATGAAGAATGCCCCTGCCACCTTTCAGAGGTTGGTCAACCAGGTGTTGGCTGGACTGGAAGATTTCAGTGCCGCCTACCTGGATGACACTGCAGTGTTCAGCGCCAGTTGGGAAGAATATCTGCACCACCTCTGGGAAGGGTTGATGGCGCTGCGGAAAGCAGGCCTCACGATCAAGGCGAGTAAGTGCCAGGTCAGGCAGGGTTCTGTGATGTACTTGGGACACCAGGTTGGGAGCGGCCAGGTGGCGCCTCTACTGCCCAATATTGAGACCATTCTGGCTTGGGAACCCCCCAAGACCCAGACAGAGGTGAGAGCCTTCTTAGGACCCACTGGGTACTACAGGAGGTTTCTCAAGGGGTATGGCAGCATTGTTGCACCCTTGACAGACCTGACTTCCAGGATAAGTGGACCGGACCATTTGAGGTGGTGGAGGGCAAAAGTGATGTCACCTACTTGGTGGACTTGTGGTCTCCCAGGAACACTTTGCGGGTCCTGCATGTCAACCGCCTGAAGCCCCACTTAGAGAGGTCAGGAGTGGGCATGCTCCTTGCAACAGATGATGGAATGGAGGAGGAGACTGAGCCTCTTCCTGACCTCCTGTCTGCCAGAGATCAAGATGAGTCAGTGAATGGTGTGAACCTCTCTTCCACCCTGAGCAGCAGAATGACTGTCGCCAGTTGTTGGGGCAGTTTTCTGGTCTGTTCTCCCTGATTCCCAGTGTCACTGATTGGTGTGTCCATGATGTAGACACTGGGGAAAGTCCTCCTGTTAAGCACAAAACCTACGTAGTGACCAACAGGGTGAGAGCTTGCATCAAGAAGGAGGTCTCCAAGATGCTTGCATTAAGGGTGATTGAGTCCCCTAACAGTCCTTGGGCCAACACAGTGGTCTTGGTACCAAAGGCTGCCGCACCAAGTGCCACGACAGAACTCCAGTTCTGTGTGGACTACCGAAGGCTCATTTCAGTCACTAGGACTGACGCGCACCCCATCCCCAGAGCTCATTGATCGGTTAGGGGCAGCCGGGTACCTCAGTATGTTTGATCTAACATTTGGGTACTGGCAGATCGCCTTAACTGATGGGGCAAAGGAGAGGTCAGCATTCTCCACACCAGATGGGCACTACCAATTCCAGGTTATGCCCTTTGGGATGAAGAATGCCCCTGCCACCTTTCAGAGGTTGGTCAACCAGGTGTTGGCTGGACTGGAAGATTTCAGTGCCGCCTACCTGGATGACATTTTAGTGTTCAGTGCCAGTTGGGAAGAATATCTGCACCACCTCTGGGAAGTGTTGATGGCACCCCGGAAAGTAGACCTCATGATCAAGGCGAGTAAGTGCCAGATTGGGCAGGGTTCTGTGGTGTACTTGGGACACCAGGTTGGGAGCGCCCAGGTGGCGCCCCTACAGCCCAAGATTGAGAACATCCTGGCCTGGGAACCCCAAAGACCCAGACAGAGGTGAGAGCCTTCTTAGGTCTCACTGGGTACTACAGGAGGTTTGCCAAGGGGTATTTCAGCATTGTTGCACTCCTGACAGAGCTGACTTCCAAGAAGCAGACCAAGAAAGTGAACTGGACTGACACCTGTCAGAAAGCTTTTTGATACCCTGAAGACTGCCATGTGCACGGCGCCTGTGCTTCTAGTGTCCAACTTCTCTAAAGAATTCATTGTACAGACAGACGGTTCAGAGCATGGTGTGGGGGCTGTTCTTTCACAGATAAATGAGGAGGGCCTAGACCAACCTGTAGCCTTCATCAGTAGGAGGTTACTTCAAAGGGAACAGAGGTGGTGTGTGTTAGATCTGGGGGTCTCTAGTTGGCAATGGTATTCACCTTTGTCCAAATAAGGACCCTTACTTCTAAGTCAGGATAAGGGGATTACACTCCTTAATAACCCATGCTCACCCCCTTGGAAGCTTGGCACGAGCAGGCAGGCTTAACTCAGAGGCATTATGTTAAGCATTTGTGAATATACACAGTAATACAGTGAAAACACTACAGATAGGCACAACACAGGTTTTATAAAAAATAAGTATTCTTTATATAGACTTAAACACAAGATCTCAAACGACAAAAATCCACAATGCTACACTTAAGATTGCTTTAAAGATGATAAAAGTTACTTAGATCAAGTTGATGATAAATGCGACAAAGTTCTCAACTAAGTACCTGGATGCGTAACGCAATGTAAACAAAAGGCGTATGACCAGGGTGGTGGCAGCACCTCATGATCGCGCTTGGGATTGGCAAAGCTGACTGCGAGTGATCTCTTCTGCTACTCGCCTCACGCTGCTACATTTATTTGACCCATTTTTAAAATCCTACTTTTAACTTCCAATTGATTTAAGAATTGTGTAGTATGTATTTTTAAAATCCACCTTTGTGTACCGCTGTGTGCGCAGCTTACCGGTCCCCCTGGGCCCCGTTCCACCGCGGCTTGCCTGTGCCGATTGACGAGGAGGGCTAGGTCGGGCGCCATCTTGGGCAGTCCAGGACCCCGGCTGGACTCGAGTTAGCGGTCCAGCTCGGGGAGGGGCCTGGGCTTCAAATAGAATTGATTTTGGCGTGTCTGTGCGCATGACCAGGGTGGTGGCAGCACCTCGTGATCGCGCTTGGGATTGGCGAAGCTGACTGCGAGTGATCTCTTCTGCTACTCGCCTCACGCTGCTACATTTATTTGACCCCTTTTTAAAATCCTACTTTTAACTTCCAATTGATTTAAGAATTGTGTAGTATGTATTTTTAAAATCCAACTTTGTGTACCGCTGTGTGCGCAGCTTACCGGTCCCCCTGGGCCCGTTCCACCGCGGCTTGCCTGTGCCGATTGACGTGGAGGGCTAGGTCGGGCGCCATCTTGGGCAGTCCCGGACCCCGGCTGGACTTGAGTTAGCGGTCCAGCTCGGGGAGGGGCCTGGGCTTCAAATAGAATTGATTTTGGCGTGTCTGTGCGCATGACCAGGGTGGTGGCAGCACCTCGTGATCGCGCTTGGGATTGGCGAAGCTGACTGCGAGTGATCTCTTCTGCTACTCGCCTCACGCTGCTACATTTATTTGACCCATTTTTAAAATCCTACTTTTAACTTCCAATTGATTTAAGAATTGTGTAGTATGTATTTTTAAAATCCACCTTTGTGTACCGCTGTGTGCGCAGCTTACCGGTCCCCCTGGGCCCGATCCACCGCGGCTTGCCTGTGCCGATTGACGTGGAGGGCGGGGTCGGGCGCCATCTTGGGCAGTCCCGGACCCCGGCTGGACTCGAGTTAGCGGTCCAGCTCGGGGAGGGGCCTGGGCTTCAAATAGAATTGATTTTGCCGTGTCTGTGCGCATGACCAGGGTGGTGGCAGCACCTCGTGATCGCGCTTGGGATTGGCGAAGCTGACTGCGAGTGATCTCTTCTGCAACTCGCCTCACGCTGCTACATTTATTTGACCCATTTTTAAAATCCTACTTTTAACTTCCAATTGATTTAAGAATTGTGCAGTATGTATTTTTAAAATCCACCTTTGTGTACCGCTGTGTGCGCAGCTTACCGGTCCCCCTGGGCCCCATTCCACCGCGGCTTGCCTGTGCCGATTGACGTGGAGGGCTAGGTCGGGCGCCATCTTGGGCAGTCCCGGACCCCGGCTGGACTCGAGTTAGCGGTCCAGCTCGGGGAGGGGCCTGGGCTTCAAATAGCGATGTGCCCCAGAGCTCGCAGCGGTCTCGCGCAGCGGGCGCGCCGTCTGCGCGCCGAAGGAGCACCAAAGGAGGGCCCGTCTGTGCCCGTCTGTGCCTCGGACGGGCCCAGGGCTAGCCTTACTGCCTCCTTTCTAGTTGACCAAGCTGGGCTACATAGGCTTACCTATTCCCGTACTGATCTTTTGAAACTGGCTCCTCCTGCCGCGCAAAGTTGCTGTCAGCGTAGAGGACCAGAGCACATTGGGACGGCTTGTCCGAGCTGTGGCTTTTCTACCCAGCTCACACTACCTTCATGTTCAAGCGCTGGTGCGGACTGCACTACAACTGTCAGAGCCGGCCTAATCAATGCTAGATCTGTGGTGAAACACGCAGCTGACATTTTCGAGGTCTGACGGAGGGTCAGCTCGACTTACTATTCATCACAGAGACATGGCTTAATGTCTCGTGTGCTCCGACTATTGAGCTGGCAGTCCCTAGAGGTTTTAAGATTGCCAGAGTGGATAGACCCCTGGGTAGGGGAGGAGGTCTAGCAGTTATATTTAAAGAAGAGTGGCACTTTACCTCCGAGCAATTAGCAGTGGGGGTGGAGGGTGAAGTTCTTCATTTTTCCCTTATTATTTGTCCCCACTTCACGCTGGGGGGGTCCCTGGTATACAGGCCCCCAGGCCCTGCCATTCACTTTATAGAGACGTTGGAGGATTGTATAGTGCCCCGGGCTCTGAATTATCCCAGATTTCTTCTGGTTGGCGATTTTAACATTCACGTTGACAACATTGGCGCTCTGGAATCACGCAGACTGGAAGAGGTTCTGGATCTGTCACAGCTCAAGCAATGGGTGTTGTCTCCAACTCATGCAGGTGGTCATCTTTTAGACCTGGTGTGCTCTAACTTCCCCATTAAAATGGCAGGCCCGGAAAAGGTTACTTGGTCGGATCACGACCTCATCAGGTTTTCATGGGAGGTGGATAACGGGGGTAGATCAGCTTTGACACTCCCCGTCAAACACCCTCAGAAAATTAACCTGGCTGTATTCAGCCAGGAACTGTCAAATACTCACCTGCCACTCTCTCCCGAGTTGGATAAGGTGGTTGATGATTTCAATGGGTGGGTGCGACAGGCGGCGAATGCATCCATCAAACATGCGACCGCACCCAGATTTCGACTCAGCCCCTCTCAGCCATGGTTCTCCCCTGAGCTGAGGGAGCAAAAACTGGGGTGTAAAAAATTGGAGCGAGTCTGGAGGCGCGAGTATAGTTCTGACGCTAAGGCCGCCTTGCGCACTGCCCAAAAGAAATATTATGCCGCCATTAAAAATGCCAAAGGACTCTACTATGCAGGGAGAATAGCCAAAGCGGAAAATAACAGTAGAAAAATCTTCTCTATCGTTAAAAGTTTCGTGTCCCCTGTGGCAGAAACCACCACTCTTCCATCTTCTGGGGAATGGTGTGAAGTTCTGTCTAATTTTTTTATAGACAAGATAGCTAAGATTCAGCAGGACCTTAACTCTGCATTACCAATTGGGGACTCAGGGATGAATATCTCTATTAGGTCTCATCCCTGTGATACCCAACAGTTCACTAATTTTGCGCTGGTAGCAGAGTGTGATGTTTTGCCTCTTCTTGAATGCCTTAAATCAGGCTCTCCCGCCGATCCGTGCCCGGCTCGGGTTCTGTCAGAAGCGACCAGCATTGTCTGTGGTGATGTCACCCAGATCGTGAACCTCTCTCTCTCTTCGGCAGTGGTCCCTGCTGAATGGAAACAGGCTAAGCTTTTGCCGCTTTTGAAGAAACCAGGCCTTGATGCCACGGTTCCTGGTAACTACCGGCCTATTTCTCTTCTCCCTGCCCTGACAAAAATCTGTGAGAAAATAGTCTTCCGACAATTAGAAAGATTTGTAGAGTCCTCCAATGCCCTGCACCCAGCCCAATCAGGCTTCAGAGCTGCATATAGCACTGAAACGGCACTGGTAGAGATGACGGAGTCGATTCGGGAGTGCCTGGACGGGGGCGGCAGAGCAGTCCTGATCTTATTGGATCTCTCTGCCGCCTTCGATACCGTCCCCCACGCGCTCCTCACCGCCAGGTTGTCGACTATCGGCATTGGCGGCAATGTCCTGGCCTGGGTGTCCTCATTTCTTTTGGGTAGGACACAACAGGTCTGGATGCCGCCTCATGCCTCTAGTCCAAAACCACTCCTTACGGGGGTTCCACAGGGATCCACTCTTAGCCCCCTACTGTTCACATTTATATCACCCCTTTGGTGTGTCTTGCGGAACAGTACGGGGCTAAGATTATAGGATATGCGGATGATACGCAGTTACTTTTCACCTGGCCTGACGATCATCTGGATATAGCAAAGGTCCATCTCTGCCTAGCCTCAGTTTTCCGTTGGTTAACTCTGGCCCAACTAAAATGTAATGAGGATAAATCGGAGGTCCTCTTTTACGGGTCTTTCCCTCCTAATTTTAAAAGTTCACTGTGGCCCCCGAATGTTCCATGTCCTAATGAGATGGGTGGCCCTGCGAAAAACCATGGGATCTGGTTTGGAGAGGACCTAAAATTTGAGGACCATATAAAAAAATTGACTGAAACGTGTTTTGCCACCTTGAGAATGCTCAGGAAGTTTTTTCCACTACTACCTAGAGAGGCGAGGGAGACTGTCGCCCGAGCACTCATTCTAGCAAGGCTGGACTATGCGAACTCCCTGTTCAGCGGCATTCCAGCCTATCTGACCAAACGTTTGCTGGTCATTCAGAATGCCGCGGTCTGTCTTCTTTTTAACGTTCCTAGATGGAAGAGTGTTCGGTCTCATATGTCCAGCCTTCACTGGCTTCCAGTACCCCAACGCATCCTCTTTAAAACCTTAGTACTTGCGTTTAGAGCAACCCATGACCAAGGTCCAGCTTACCTAAAGAAAAGATTTACACTCTATGCCCCCACAAGAGAACTTCGATCATCTTCGCTATTTAAAATGACTCTTCCTCGATTTAAGCGAATCAGACTTGGGGGACAGTCCATTGCGGTGGTCGCGGCCCGTGCCTGGAATGCTCTCCCCTTTTATCTGCGCTCCAGTCAATCTGTAGCCCAATTTAAAAAAAATCTAAAAACTCCCTTATTCAGTAGCAGTTCATAAATTGATCCTTGCTTATCCTTCTTCTCTTTTCCCACCGCGCCAGGATACTCCCCAGTAACAGTGCGCGCTACAAAATCATTTATACATACATACATTTATACATACAAAGGCTCCCAAAAGGGGAGATGCGTTGGTTCCGTGATCCGGGGAAATGAGGCATCGTGCCTCAATGCTTGCGCAGAGTAGGAGATGCGTTGTGATCCTTACCAGTGCGGGGTTGATGCGTAGATTCTCGGCCTGCGGGCCCGTTGCGATGCGCAAGATGGCGCCTTGATGCGATGCGATGATCCGGTTGTGATGCGAGAAGATGGAGCCCTTGATGCGATGACGCTGCGATGATGATGTGTAGGCGCCCTGGCAGCATTGCGACGACTCTCTACATTGGAGCCGCGACAGGCCCTGCGATGTGCTTCTCCGGTGATGCGATGGCGACTCTCTCGATGGCATCACGCTTCTCCGGTGATGCGACAGCAGGCAGCTTCGATGAACACACGCTTCCAGGGAGATGCGGCGAAGGCTCGCTTCTCCAGTGATGAGAGGATTTCAACTGCGTCGGCGACACGCTTCTTCTCGATGCGTCACACTTCCAGCTCCCTGCGACACGTAAATGTCTGTAGATAGAATTCCCAGCAAGGAAATTCACAGGGGGAGCTGGGGATGAAGTATTTTGTTCCTGAGACTTCAGCCGGAGACAAGCACAGTTCAAGCCCTTGGATATTATTCTGTAGATGATGAAAGTCCTTAAAATGTTCCTTCTCCTTTCATTGGCAATGAAGCAACCACTGCAGGCCAACCCAGCAAACAGCACACTGGCAGAGGGGCTGTCAAATTCCTGCAGCTTTCTTGGTTCTTCTTCTTGTTCCAGAAGTGATCAAATTTCTTGGGATCAGGGTCCCAATACTTATACCCCAAAATCCTTTGTTCTCTGAAGGCAGAGAGGCCTCTGCCTAGTCCAAACCAGTTCCTAAGCACTTTGTTTACATGACTGTCTCCTTTCTTTCACTGTGCAGGGCAGAGACATCAGCCGCCCCTCAGGAGGTGGAGCCAGCACAGGGGAGGGAAGGCATGGCTCTGGTGCACTTTGTTGACAAGATTCCTTCCCTCCTTTCACTGTACAGGGCAGAGGCATCAGACAAGCCACAGGTGGTGGAGCCAGCATTGTAGAGGGAAGGCCCAGCCCTATTCAGGTCCCAGGTGCTACTCCTCCTTCCCATCTAGATGCAGATTTTTCTATACACCACTGGGCTCCCCCAGCCTGTCTCCTGGATTCCCCCAGCCCTGTCACTCACAAACCCAGACAAGGAATACACAACCTAGCAGAGGCAGGCCTGGACAGTTAGGCAAGAAAATACCTACTTTCTAAAAGTGGTATTTTCAAACACAGAATGTAAATATCAACTTTACTAAAATACCTATTTTATCATTCTGAATTCAGGCATACTAAATTCGAATTTCTACCATGTTCCCTGAGTAAGTTAGGGTTATAAGAATGTAATAATCTAACTGCCCATTCTAGCCTATGGAGAACAGATAGCCTTGCAATAGTGAAAAACGAAAATGGCTGTAATTCACTATTCGGACATGCTACACACACCAGAGCATGTCCTACCTTATCCTTACAATGCACCCTGCCCTTGGGCCTACCATAGGGGTATCTGATATGAAGCAAAGGGAAGGTTTAGGGACTGGCAAGTGGGTGCACTTGGCCAAGTCGGCATGGCAGTGCTAGACTGCACATAGGCCTTGCAATGGCAGGCTTGAAACACACTTTACAAGCTGCTTCTGTGGGTGGCACAACCGGTGCTGCAAGCCCACCGGCAGCATTTGATTTACAACCCCTGGGCACACATGGTGCACCGTACTGGGGTCTGACAGGTAAATTAACTGATCTAATCATGGAGTCACTAATTAGTTAATCCATTTAGCATAGGGAGCACTTGCACTGTGGCACTGAATAGCAGTGGCACAGCGCCCAAAACATATAACCAGCAAAAACATATCAAAACAGAGGAGGCAATCCGTCAACAATGGAAGGGAGGCTCACCCCAATGATGCCAGGTCTAACACGTGTTCCCTCCAGCTGAAATGTGGGGAGAACTACCCTTCCCCTTGGGAGTTCTCTTCACTAAGGCGGAACATTCTGGATAGGACATCAGGGTTGGCGTGTTCTGTACCAGGGCGGTGTTGCACTGTTAAGTCCATACCCTGTAGGGAAACGGACCACCTCAGCAACTTTGGGTTCTCACCCCTCATCTGCATCAGCCATCTGAGGGGCCTGTGGTCGGTCTGAACTAGGAAGTGAGTCCCAAACAAGTATGGTCTCAAGTGCTCAGTGCCCAGACCACAGCAAATGCCTGACGCTCAATTGTACTCAACCTCTGTTCCTGTGGAAGTAACCTCCTACTGATAAAGGCAACAGGTTGGTCTAGGCCCTCTTCATTAATCTGTGATAGAACAGCCCCCACACCATGCTCCCAAGCGTCTGTCTGAACAATGAACTCTTTTGAGAATTTGGGCGTCTGAAGCACAGGTGCTGTGCACATGGCAGTCTTCAGGGGGTCAAAAGCCTTCTGACAGGTGTCAGTCCAGTTCACTTTCTTGGGCTGCTTCCTGGAAGTCAGCTCAGTCAAGTGTGCAACAATGTTGCCATACCCCTTGACAAACCTCCTGTAATACCCTGTGAGTCCTAAAAAGGCTCTCACCCGTGTCTGAGTCTTTGTGGGTTCCCATACCAGGATGGTATCAATCTTGGGTTGCAGGGGTGCGACCTGGCCGCTCCCTACCTGGTGACCCAGACAAGTGCTCCCTAGCAATCAAATCATAGAGCGCTTGAAAAGTATCCACATTGCTACCCCTCACCCAACCATCCATAGCTCTGCAAAAGAAAAACACATATTCTACCCAAGTGGTTCCCTCCAACTTCTTACAATTCCTGAACCTCTGTCTATAGAGTTCTGGAGTTAAACCATACCTTGTCATCAGTGCTTCTTTCATGTGGGCATAAGACATCTTATTCTCACTGGGCAGGTCTAACAAAGTATTCTTACCTTCAGTTAAAAAGCGGCCCCACAACCCCGCTCCCCAATCCTTCTCAGGGACCCGGTGGATCAACATTGCTATCTCATCGGTTGCAAACCACTGCCCAATATCTTCACTTTTGTGGAAATCTTTGAGGACATCCTTGGGAATATGTACCCTGCCTTCTGAAGGCACAGATGGTGCGCTGCCACCAGAGGGATTGATTTCTAAGCCCTTGGCCTTGATTTCTAACTCCCTCAACATCTTCTTAGGCTCCATTCTCATTCTCTCTCTTTCCAAAGACAACCTGTTATTCTCTGTTTCCCTCTGACTTTCCATCTTAAGCTTAGCCAACTCCAGCTTGAGTGCCCTATTTCTCTCCCTGAATTCCAACTCTCAGGGAACAGGTCTTTGGAAGATATACTGCTGCCAGGTGGAGAGAGTCCCCCCTCTCCTGGCTGAGAACACTGGCCTCTCCATGGGCCCATTTGCATCCCCAACTGGCTCCACAACAAGATCAGGGGCATTTCTGGCTTCTACCCAGGGCTTCAGCGCCTTCTGGTAGTCATCCTTTTTAGAAATGCCTGGTGTAGCAACTTTTAATTTCTTGCAGAGATGCTTGAGCTGTTTTAAAGTGTAGATTTCCAACCTCTCTTCCTCAAATTCAAGATCCATAGATGCAACAGATGCTGGTTAACTCATGCTAGTAAGAATTGGGAGTTTTCAGGAATAACTAACAGTCCAAGGAAAAAAAGATTCTAAAAAAAAGTATGTGGTTGCGTTTGGTGTGCACTCACTAGTAGTGTACACCAATCACTGTATATGAAACACAAATGCAAAGTCCAAATCCTTCCGCTGCCACCAATGTTAGAACTGGGGGTCTCTAGTTGGCAATGGTATTCACCTTTGTCCAAATAGGGACCCTTATTTCTAAGTCAGGATAACAGGATTACCCTCCTTAATAACCCCTGCTCACCCCCTTGGTAGCTTGGCACGAGCAGGCAGGCTAATCTCAGAGGCAGTGTGTTAAGCATTTGTGAATATACACAGTAATACAGTGAAAACACTACAGATGGACACAACACAGGTTTTATAAAAATAAGTATTCTTTATATAGACTTAAACACAAGACCACAAACGACAAAAATCCACAATACTACACTTAAGATTGCTTTAAAGATGATAAAAGTGACTTACTTCAAGTTGATGATAAATGCAACAAAGTTTTCAACAAAGTACCTGGATGCATAACGCAAAGTAAACAAAAGGCTTGCAAAAGGGGAGATGCGTCGGTTCCGTGATCCGGGGGAAATGATGCATCGTGCCTCAATGCTTGCGCAGAGTAAGGGATGCGTCGTGATCCTTACTGGTGCGGGGTTGATGCGTAGATTCTCAGCCTGCGGGCCCATTGCGATGCGAAAGATGGCGCCTTGATGCGATGTGATGCGAGAAGATGGCGCACTTGATGCAACGATGCGATGATGCTGCGATGATGATGCATAGGCGTCCTGGCAGCCTTGCGACGACTCTGTACTTTGGTGCCGCGACAGGCCCTGCAACACGCTTCTTATGATGTGATGGCGACTCTCTCGATGGCGTCACACTTCTCCAGTGATGCGACAGCCTGCAGCTTCGATGAACACATGCTTCCAGGGAGATGCGGCGAAGGCTCGCTTCTCCGGCGATGTGACGATTTCAGCTGCAGCGGCGACACGCTTCTTCACGATGCGTTTCGCTTCCAGCTCCCTTCGACACCCAAATGTCTGTAGATAGAATTCCCAACAAGGAAATTCACAGGGGGAGCTGGAGATGAAGTCTTTTGTCCCTGAGACTTCAGCAGGACGCAAGCACAGTTCAAGCCTTGGGAGAATATTCTGTAAATGATGAAAGTCCTTAAAAAGTTATTTCTCCTTTCCTTGACAATGAAGCAGTCAAACTCCTGCAGCTTCCTTGGTTCTTCTCCTTGGCAAAAGGTTTCTTGTTCCAGAAGTGATCTAATTTCTTTGGATCAGGGTCCCAATATTTATACCCCAAAATCCTTTTTTCTCTGATGTCAGAGAGGCCTCTGCCTAGTCCAAACCAGTTCCTGAGTACTTTGTTTACATGAATCTCCCCTTCCTTTCACTGTCCAGGGCAGAGACATCAGCTGCCCCACAGGAGGTGGAGCCAGCACAGGGGTGGAAAGGCACGGCTCTGGAGCACTTTGTTGACAAGATTCCTTCTCTCCTTTCACAGTGCAGGGCAGAGACATCAGACAAGCCACATGAGGTGGAACCAGCACTGTAGAGGGAAGGCCCAGCCCTATTCAGTTCCCAGGTGCAACTCCTCCCTCCCATCGAAATGCAGATCTCTCTATTCACCACTGGGCTGCCCCAGCCTGTCTCCTGGAATCCCCCAGCCCTGTCACTCACAAACCCAGACAAGGAATACACAACCTAGCAGAGGCAGGCCTGGATAGTTAGGCAAGAAAATACCTGCTTTCTAAAACTGGTATTTTCAAACACAGAATGTTAAAACCAACTTTACTAAAAGACGCATTTTGTCATTCTGAGTTCAGACATACTAAATTCGAATTTCTACCATGTTCCCTGAGTCAGTTAGGATTATAAGAATGTAATAATCTAACTGCCAATTATAGCCTATGGAGAACGGGTAGCCTTGCAATAGTGAAAAACGAAAATGGCTGTAATTCACTATTAGGACATGTTACACACACCAGAGCATGTCCTACCTTATTCTTATAATACACCCTACCCTTGGCCCTACCATAGGGGTGTCTGATATGAAGCAAAGGGAAGGTTTAGGGACTGGCAAGTGGGTGCACTTGGCCAAGTCAGCATGGAAGTGCTAGACTGCACATAGGCCTTGCAATGGCAGGCCTGAGACACACTTTACAAGCTGCTTGTGTAGGTGGCACAACCAGTGCTGCAAGCCCACCAGCAGCATTTGATTTACAAGTCCTGGGCACACGTGGTGCACTGTACTAGGCTCTTACAAGTAAATCAACTAATCCAATCATGGAGACACTAATTAGTACAAACATTTAACATAGGGAACACTTGAACTGTGGCACTGAATAGCAGTGGCACAGTGCCCAAAACATATAACCAGCAAAAACATATCAAAACAGAGTGGGCAATCCATCAAAAATGGAAGGGAGACTCACGCCAATGATGCCAGGTCTAACAGAGTGCAATTGAGCGTGAGGCACTTGCTGTGGTCTGGGCACTGAAGAAGTTAAGACCATACTCGTTTGAGACTCACTTCCGGGTTCAGAAAGACCACCGGCCCCTCAGATGGTTGATGCAGATGAGTGGTGAGAACCCAAAGCTGTTGAGGTGGTCCATTTCCCTACAGGGATCGACTTCATGGTGGAATTCCACCCTGGTACAGAACACGCCAATGCTGATGGTCTGTCGAGATTTTTCCGCCTTAGTGAAGAGAACTCCCATGGGGTGTGTAGATCTCCCCACATTTCAGCTAGAGGGGACACGTGTTAGACCTGGCACCATTGGCGTGTCTCTCCCTTCCATTTTGTTGCTGTTTCCTCCCATGTTTTCACTATGTTTTTGCTGGTGTGGATGGTTTGGGCACTTTGCCACTGCTATTCAGTGACTAAGTGAAAGTGCTCCCTATTGTAAATTGTTGTAATGAATTAGTGACTCCATGATTTGCTTGTTTGATTTACTTGTCAGACCCTAGTACAGTGCACCATGTGTACCCAGGGCCTGTAAATCAAATGCTAGTGGTGGGATTGCAGCACTGATTGTGTCACCCACAGAAACAGCTTGTGTAATGTGGCTCAAGCCTGCCATTGCAGAGCCTTTGTACAGTCTGGGACAGCCATGTCGACTTGGCAAGTGCGCCCACTTGCCAGTCCCTAAACCTTCCCTTTTCTTCATGCTAGTCACCACTAAGGTAGGCCCACGATACCCCCATGGACAAGGTGCATTGTATGTAAAAGGTAGGACATTCCCTGATGTGTGTGGCATGTCCTGATAGTGAATTACAGCCAATTTCGTTTTTCACTATTTCAAGGCTACCTTTTCCCATAGGCCAGAATCGGCAGTTTGATTATAACATCTTATAATCCTAACTGACTCAGGGAACTTGGTAGAAATTTGAGTTTAGTATGCCTGAACTCAGAATGTTAAAATACATCTTTTAGTGAAGGTGATTTTACATTCTGTGTTTGAAAATACCACTTTTATAAAGAAGGTTTTTTCATGCCTAACCATCCAGCATGCCTCTGCTAGGTTTGTGTATTCCATGTCTGGTTTGTGAGTGACAGGGGGCTGGAGAGGGCCTTGGCTCCAGCAGTCTGATAGGTCAGGGCTGGGCTGAATAGAAGCTGGATTGAGTAGAGAGTAGGGGGAGGAGATACCCCTACAGCTACCTGGGCCAGGTCTGCTTTCAACAATGCTGTCTCCACCTCCTGCCAGGAAGCTGCACAGAACTGATTTTGGCTGGGCACATTACCCTCTGCCTTCAGAGGACAAAGGATTTACTGGGGTAAATATTGGGGCCCAGTACCCAGAACGTTAGATCGCTTCTGGGAATCAATACAAGCCTTTACCAAGGAGAAGAACCAAGGAAGCTGAAGGAGACTGCCCCTGTGCTGTTTTGCTATTTCTGGGGTTGGCCTGCAGTGGTTACTTTATTGCCAAGGAAAGGGGAAAAGGACTTTTGTGAACAATTCATAATCTTGAAGAGGAATCTCCAAGGGTTTGAAGTGTGCTTGCCTCCTGCCTAAAGTTTCAGGGATACAAGACTTCACCAGCAGCTTCCATGAATTCCCTTGCTGGGAATTCTACCCGCAGAGATGTGCCTACTGTTTTTTGGGCCCTCTAAGAAGAGCTGGAAGTGCGACGCAATGAGGAGAAGTGTGTCGCTGCCGCAGTAGTTACTGTTGCATCGCCGAAGAAGCGAGCTGCAGCTGTTCGCTGTCGCATCACGGATGAAGCGTGTCACATCAACTGAGAAGCCTGTCGCCGCCTCAGAGGTCACCGTCGCATCGCCGGAGAAGCATGTCTTAGGGCCTGTCACGACTCAGAAGTTACCGAGTTCGCCTGACGGCCGTCGGGCATGCACACATCACATCCAACGTCGTCGCATTGCATCAAAGACGCCATTTTGTCACCTCGCACCAGATCGTTGCATCGCATCAAGGCGCCATCTTGTCGCATTGTCACCGGGCCACAGTAGAAACAACGCATCAACTACCCTGAGTGTAAGGAATGGTGCAATAACTTCCCTGCGACAATTTTTGTTTGCATTGCGTGACGCATCTAAGGTACTTTGAGCGTAAAGTGGCGCATTTATCATCAACATTGAACTAAGGTATCTCTACCATTTTAAAGTCTTATTTTTGGATTACAGTATTGTCGATTTTTGTTGTTTGGTCTTGTGTTAAGTCTAGTAAAGAATACTTATTATTCTAAACTGGTGTGGTGTCCATCTGTAGTATTTTCACTGTATTACTGTATGTGTTCACAAATGCTTTACACACTGCCTCTGAGATCAGCCTGTCTGCTTGTGCCAAGCTACCAAGGGGGTGAGAAGGGGTTATTTTAGAAGTGTAGTACATTGCCCTGACTAGAAGCAAAGGTCCCTATTTGGACAAAGGTGCCTACCTCTGCCAACTAGAGACCCCCAATTCTAACATTTCATTTTGTCTCCTCCAAAAGACCCACCTTCTCTCCAGAGAACGTTTCCCCAACTATTTTTCTCTTCCACCTCGGATAAAAAGCTTGGTTGCCAAGAAATTTGCAGGGAGGGTGGGGTATAAGATCTCAGAGGTTAAAGGCTGGCTGTTAGAGTACATGATACACCTAGGGGGGCACACACTCGCGGTGGGGTTCACTGTATGCACTCAATTCGGGTCAAGGGAAATTCCTGAAGGCGGCTCTATCCGAGGTCCTGAGCAAGCAGGATAGGTGTACGATAATCGTAGGGGATCTTAATATAGTTATGGACACACCTACAGACAGTTCAGGCCACCGATTCACTCAGACCAGGGAATTGCCTAGTGAAGGGAAGGAATGGCTCCGATCCAGAGGACTGATAGACATGTGGCGAGCTGCACATCCGCAGACTTCCCAATTTTCCTTCTACTCACATGCACATAGTACATATGCCAGACTTGATCATCTGATAGGCATGACGGAGCTAAACGCACTGGTGGGGGAGGTGGACATGATGCTGACTGCACTCTCTGACGACAATGCAGTGACGCTCTCCCTTCGGTTGCCCCTGACTCATAGACCGCCGGCAGGCTGGCAACTCAAGGAAAGCATGCTTCACCGAGAATCTGTGACCGGATATATACACAAATGCATCAAAGATTATCTAGAGATCAATGATACACATTACATCTCCTTTCCCGTTTATGGGGGACCCTAAAAGCAATAGTGTGAGGGGAACTGATCGCTAACTCCGCTGCAGAGAACAAGAAGCGCAAAGACAGGAGGGACCACCTCACAGCATGAGTGATAGAACTAGAGCGGGTTCACAGTAGGACCGGGTCGCCAAGAGTCTGGTGACAACTGAAAGTGGCATATGCTCAGTTGGCAGGGCTTGACATTGATAGAGCCGAATATGCAGCGCTTCGCCACAAGCACTCCTACTATTTTGGAGGGTCAAGACAGGGCGCATGTTGGGCAATAAACTTAGGGCCCGAATCCAGCAGATGAAAATCTAATCTATCAAGAATGATAAGGGGGTGGTGGTCGAGGTGAACGAGGAGATAGCGAACGTATTTAGGGATTTCTATGCAGACTTTCACAAGAGAAAGGCCCACTCAGGATCGCATATGACAACATATCTGCAGGGAGCTAATACGACAGTGCTTGATAGTGGTCAGGCGGAATTCTTAGATCACGCCTCAAGCTTATGAAATCGCCGGGACCAGACGGATTCTCGGCGGGTTTCTACAAATCCTTTTGTCATACCTTAGCTCCGCTCCTGACGCGACTTTTTAATTCCTTTGCAGGGCCGGGGTCGATTCCCCCTGATACGCTGACAACATCCATTGTAGTCCTCCCTAGACCTGGGAAGGATAAAGCCCTCTGTGGCTCCTATTGTCCAGTATCCCTTCCAGTATCTATTCTAGTGGGCACCTTGTACCAGTCTAAACGACCCTTATGGTGATGGTTGTAAAGTCAACCTTATAGACCAGCTATCCTAGTGGTAGCATGGACAAGCAGTCTTAGGCTAAAACTTCAGAGAGCATGTGAAGCCAGCTGTTTTACTATATATAATCCCTTGAATACCAAATGAAAGGACACCACACAAGGTTTATATCAAATATATATGTATTTATTACTAACACAACCCCTCTGCACTCTTTATGAGGTCAGAGTTCAAGATACGTTACAAGTTACTCATTAAGCATGCTATAGGTTGCACAAATACAATTCTGCCCTAGGGGCCTCACGAACCATATACTAAGTAAGTGGTATAAGAACCACTTCAGGAAAGGTGAATATGCCTAGGGCCTAGGGAATCGCTGGGGCTACACTACAGGACCAAAGGTTTGGAAGTAGGAGACCCACGGGAGACGCGTGCAGTGTGGGAACACAGACGCAAGCTACCATTGACTTACAATGGAGGACGAAGAAGTCACAAAGTTACTGATTAGGGACACTTCCGGGTGGACTACGGTGAAACCCCTTTAAACTAGGACACTTGGATTTTCAATACCCACGGGTGCACCGAAATACTCGAGTTACCTCACCCAGGGAAGCCGGGTGCATAGGTGTCTTTTCTTGTCAGGTTTCGTCGATGCTTTCAATGGAGACCTGCAAAAGAAGTGCTGCAGGCGGCCGAAGGAAGAGTGTCCGGGTGGATCCAAGGGTGGATCAAGGAGCTGAAGAACCGCGGAAAGCAGAGGGGACAGAGTCTGGGTCACTAGCCAGTGACCAGGAAGGAACCAGGTCATGTCGCGATGTAAACAGGTGAAGAGGTGAAGCTTGTCTCTGCAGCCACGAGGCGTTGACCACGACCAGGAGCTGGAGTCGAGCTGTCCCACGAAGGCTCTAGTTGACTGCGGTGTCGGTATCCGGATTGGACCCAACAAGCCTTGGTAACAGCAACCTACGCAGGAAGTGAAGATTCGCTTCAGTTCAGTCCAGCAAGGTCTGGGAAGCTTCTCTTTTGGAAGGAAGCTGGAGCAAGCCCAGAGCAACCAGGCAAGCATTGGAAATTCAAAGGTTCATCTTCAGGGGGCTCACTAGCCAACGGGCTAGCAACCGGGAAGACGCGTACAGCTGAAATGCAGGAGCGGGTCCCACGCGGCACTCGTGGAGTGTGGAGGGCTGAGCTCTGGTGCAGATGTTGCTCGGGTCTGGGGCTTCTCGTGCCCTAATGCACAACTGCGAGTTACCTCAGGAGTTGATGCAGTTAGCAATTGGCAGGATGTCCAGGGAGTCTGGTCCCACATCTCTCCTGTCCGCCACGGGTCTCAGCCTTGCTGTGGATGTGGGTCGGAGTCCAAGAAGTCTGGAAGTTCAGTCCTGAGTAGCTGAGTCGTCGGGTTCCATCGGGAGCGTCGACAAAGCAAACTGGCAAGTTACTGGTGGTGCCTGTTTGAACAGGGTGGTCACTCCTCGACAACAAGGGAGATCTTCTTCAGTCTTCTAGTCAGCATAGAATGTCGAAGTCCAAGAGTTTTGTGTTGTAGTTTCTTACCAGGGTAATCTGATGTCTCTAGACACAGCTCCTAACTTTATACCAAACTAAGGGGCTGGATTACCTGCTAGGTCCCGCCTATGGGTGGACCCTGAGAAGGGGATGGTTACACCCCTTTCTCTTTGTCCAGTTTTGCACCAGAGCTGGGGCTGGAGTGCCCCAGCAACTGGTTTTGACCGGGCTATGCATGGAGCACCTTGTGTGTCCCAGGCAGTGTCTCATTTTGCAGCCCTCCCTGCCCCAATACACTAAAAGCCTGTCTGGGGAGGTGCTAACACCTCCCAAGGCAGGAAACCTATTGCCCAGGCCTCCCCTGCCGGAGTTTCGTCCAGCAGCAGGAGGTCAGACTCATGTCTGTGGCAGCAGCATCCATTTTGTGATGCTGAGGCTCTGTTTAACTTTAACCTGGGTAAAGCAGTAACCAACATGTCTTCTCCCTCTAGAAGGGTGGAATACTACCCCCGCCGCCAGAATTGGCAGGGGGGGGTAGTATTCCAAAGCGTTTGACACTTTACACGACATGTTTTGATAAAGCCAAACCAAAGTTATCATTTAACTGCGAGGTTAATAATGCACTTAAGAGTATATGGTATGGCTATATCATAGAACAGCTATAAGGACATGGTTCCGAAAGCTGCAGAGGGGCTCAGCTCATGCTAGGGCACCCTCTTACATAAAACCAAGCACTCTGCCTCCAGGATTGTTAAGGCCTGCCATAGGAGTGACTTATAGGTACATATGTGTCTATATATAAGGGTAGATATAAGTATACTATATCTAATCAAGGGATGATTACACCACCTTGCCCAGGCTGAGTGATCAGCCTGTGGTGTCAGTTTGGATGGCCAGCCAGGGGTGGCATAATACATGCTGCAGCCCCTGGTAGGCCTTTAATGCACCTATGCCCTGGGTACCTATGGTACACTATACAGGGGCTCACAAAGGTGACCCACTACCCAATCAGGTATGTACCTAAAGTACATGGTATTAATTTAGAGAGAGAACAGCTGGGCTGTCGGTCTGATTAGCAGGCCCACAGCCACACTGAAGTCGAAAAACCAGAAAATCACAGCAAAAAGTGGGGGTGACCATAGGAAGCAGACCCTACTCTCCAACAATGCGGATTTAAAGCTGTTTACCAGAATCTTAGCAGCAAGGTTGGGACCCTAATGCCTGGTAACATAGAGCCCGATCAGTCGGGATTCATTCAGAATAGGCAGAGCAGTGACAATACCAAAAAATTCTCCACTTGGTCGATAAGGCCCACCGCACTAATATGGACACCCTCCTACTGTCGGTTGATACAGAGAAGGCGTCCGACTGGGTCGACTGGGATTTTTTAGATCGGACTTTGGTCCACTTTGGGCTAGATGATCTGTTCAGGGCTTGGATGACGAGCTGCTATAGTTCACCCACCATGACTATTAGGGTAAATGGGCTATAGCCTAGGCCTTTTACTATGCAAAAAGTGACGAGACAAGGATGCCAGCTGTCGCCCCTCTTTTTTGCCTTATACATTGAACCTCTGGCCCAGAAGATCAGGGATAATCCAAATATTACGGGAGTTCCCTTTGGCGTGGAGAGACATGCAATAAGCCTATACGCGGACGATATCATTGCATCTCGAGTCTCCAGGTTGCTTGGTACCGGCATTCCTGCAGGAACTAGAATCATTCGGGCAGGTCTCCAGATTCCGCGTGAATGTAGGGAAGTAAATGATTCTCTGACTAGATCAGGGACGGGAGGGGTCACCCCCGCAGGGATCACGATTATGGAGTCCACTCCATATTTGGGAATTGAGTTGGCTCCATCTATACATCGGACGGTCACACTAAATCACTCCCAACTAGTCCGACAGGTCACGAACGAGCTCTAGAATTGGAAGCAACATCATGTGTCACTGCTGGGCCGCGTGGCTGTGGTTAAAATGTCTATTCTCCCCAAGGCACTATATTTGTTTCAAATGCTACCAGTTTGGCCTCCAATGGGGACACTTCAAACACTGCAAAAGGCTATACTCCATTTTGTCTGGGCCGGGGCTCGCCCACGCATGCGGAGGGAACTGGGACATTTGCGACCGGAAGAGGGTGAACTGAGAATCTCAAATCTGTTAGAGTATTTAGGGCGGCTCAACTAAGATATTTGGTGGAATGGAGTAGACCAGAATCGGAAAAGAGATGGCTGTTTCAGGATAGGGCACTTGCGAAACTCTCCTTATGGAAAGTGCTCTTTCTGAAAAGAGCGAACCGACCAGAGAACCTTAAGGGCTCCCTTATCACAAACACAATACAGCAGGTGTGGGACGGAGTAGCCAGTTGAAAGGGACTGACAACTTTTTCTTCCCCAATCACACCCTTATTTGACAACAAGGAGTTCACACCGGGGCTTGACGAGATGGCTTTCGTGGGGTGGAGGACAACGGAATGCAAAGCAGTTGGGCACCTATTTAATTCCGTTTTGCCAGTTAAGACAAGGCTATTCCCTCCCGGAGACAGAAAGGTTCCACTATCTTCAGATAAGACACTGGCTTCTCCACTCACAGGTACATACGAAAGTTAATCGGAAACTGACACCATATGAGAAGTGGTTGGTGACGAAGAGTAACGATAAGAAAAATAATTTCTGAATTATATGATATGCTACAACAGCCAGCCCCTACACAGCCCACTGCCAGTCAGAAACGTTGGGTGAAAGAACTGGGAAGGGACCTCACGGGGAAAGAATGGAGGGAGATCTACTACAGGGCCAAGCATATAGCGCGAAACACTGCCAGCAGGGAAACTGCCTTAAAGATTGCCACATACTGGTATCTGATGCCGGTGCGACTTAATAAAGGGAACCCAGTCCACAGCTCTACTTGCTGGAGAAGGTGTGGGGAGGAGGGCACGCTGGTGCATCTACTTTTGGAGTGTAAAGAACTGGCTGACTACTGGCCCAGAATTCTGGATGAAATAGACCAGCAGTTTGAAACACAGATCCAGAGATTTCCGGCTTATGTAGTGTTGGGGCTGCCCAACCCATTAACGTTCCCTCTGAAGTGCCACAAAGGGAAGCAGATGGGTTTAGCACTGGGGGCAGCACTTCAGAATATCTTATCGCATTGGGGGATGCAGACAATAAAGTCACACATGGGGTGGTTGCATAGACTATGGGACATCCTGGGGATGGAACGGATATAGGCCTCCCTCACAAACTTCGCATCAGGATTTGTGAAGGTTTGCCGACCGATAGTGTCCCTTTTGTCCACCGAATTCTACAAGATCACATGCCCAAAGTACCTCTTCCTCCTTCGACTCACAACACCAGCAGAGTCGAACAATGGAGGACCATGAATCTGATTATCGAACTCGCTCTGACCACTATTTAAAGCGGTAATGGGTATCGGGCTCACCAGTTCATGGGAGAGCGGGGTTGGGGGGGTTTGTTGGAACACCGTTTAGCTATTGCTGCATAATATGGCTTTTCTTGTCACACTGTTGTACATATTCGATCCTGGGCACACCTCGCATAGCTCAGAGGGATGCTGTCAGATTGCTCCAGCACAGAGAATACCAACCGAAATGCGGCCTATGTCGAATTGTAGGTCACAATGCACAGTACGAGGGGCTGCTAAGACGTGTATCTTTACCAAAGGGGTCAATAACAGCATACCTGCACCTAAAAAGCAGATTTTCAAGACCCGAGCCAGCTATTGAGATTCTACGGTTCGTTGGGCTCTTGCATGGCCAGCATGGCATGGGTCATTTGTATGCTTTACACTCCATGGACCCTGGACCATCCAATGCTTCGACCTGTTGAACGAGGCTGGCCCATCAAGGGTTGTAGGTGGCATGCTGTGTATTTTACCCATACACGTAGCCTGTAGTATAGGGGATCTTATCTGCTTTCATGATTTCGATGTAGCCGGCCTGCAGGGTTGTAGGCAACGATGCATTATATTATTATGTGATGTGTTCTGATAATAAAAAATAATATAATCCTAAATTATATTAGTTATGCCATCTAAAATAACATAACATCGTAAATCACGTCATTTGTGAGAAAACAGTGCATGTTAGAGGGGTGATTATAGTTAATGTGGTTTGGCTTGTGATTTCAATACTCTATGAAACTAACTTAAACTACACAAACCTAAGAAATTCTAAAGTTATAGTTATAACAAAGTTATAATTTGTGGCCCGCCCAAACCTTACTATAACTTGAGCATTTCTGTGTTGTCAACTCGTTAGCAAGACTAAATTAGCTATAACTCATGCTTTCCCCACAAATTGCTTATACCCTTTCATATTAGACCATTTGTAGCATGTTAAACATTGCATTCATAAAAACACCCATGCCATCTCAAATGGCATAATTTATGTGCATGGTAGAGGGGGTGGTTATAGCTAGCAAGCTGACAAAACAGTTTACCTAAGTATAACTGATCATAAATGTTAGTTTTTTTTCCCATTAAACTTGTATTTTTTTATATATTTGTTTCTAATCATAAAATGTTATTATTCTTTTACATTTTTGTTTTGGTACCACAGTACTTGTAAGAAAGGTCAAAGTTTAACATGATCGTCAGCATAGTCTGTAGGATTGTTTTGCTTGCAGTTGCAGTTCCTTGATACTATTGTGGTGTCTCCGTAAATTGTTTACAATTAAATTTACACCAAACAATTATTCTTTATTTAAAATATGAAATTTGAGTTTTATGGCTAGTTATATTTTTAAAATGTATATGTATTTTTAATATAACTGTAGTTGTATTTCTGAACTATATAGGATAGTGATGTGGTAGTATCCAGCTAGTACCGTGATATTTTCACGTTTGTTAAACAGCATTTCATTTGTTTAGAATTCTATTAATTGTAGGAAACGAAGTGTATACCTCTTATCCTCATTCAATGTAATATCTTCAAAGGAGAAAGTTATTCTCTTTGGTAGAGGATTCTTTTTTGTTCAGAAGCCATCTTGGAAGTTTTGAACAAATGTAATGAGTGAAGAAGATGATCCAGTGCTGTGGTAAGAAAAGAAGAAGAAGATGTGCGGAGAAAGATATTTAAGTTGTACATTGTATGGAATTTCTTTTCTTTGCCACCTGGAAGGAAAACAGTTCATTCTAAACGTGTTATATAAAACCTATGTAATAAAGTTATTTCTTCTGGGAACTTTAAACAATATTCTTTCGGTACCACAGGCATGAGAAAACACCTACAGGCTATTTATTCCACCAGGTTGGGCCTGCCGAAAGAAGGTGTCAAAATGAGATACAAGAAGCCGAAGCAGGAAGATCAACAGTGGCCACTTCTTCGGTTAATACAACACCTTTGACTTCTGGTTCATCAGTACCTCCAGTACCTCACACTGCATCTGTCTCTCCTGTAGTACAGTCTAATCATTATGATCCATCAAAACCTCCACCAACGTTCGGTGCATCTGTCCCTCTACCTGTACCTTCGGTGTCAATGGATCCTTTGAAGCAGAAACGCAATATAATAGAGCGATATAGCAGTACAGCAACATACTGTCCCCTCTGCCATATTGTCATTGTTGTGGGAGAGAAAAATATGAGCATCCATTGTGAGCATGTGGCTTACCAGTGTCTTCCCCAATAGCCTTAGTTTTCTTTTGCCTTTGTTGTCCTCTTGTTTCTTATTGAGGCAATTGTTTTGTTTGGTTGTGTTGACCATGTAAAAAGAAATCCAGAAAAAAACCAAGAAAAGAAGGTTATTTTCAGAACAAACCAAATGTCTCAAAGGATGAAGTGCTTCTACTGATAATAACCATATTCTTTCCAGGTATCAGATATAATAAATTGTATTGAATATAGAGATACATGGAAAGTGTAAGGAAAGTTAAATATGTGCCTTATGGCGGCTTCATAGCCGATGGAAGTTAAATAATAGACTACTACAGTAATATCTGACTGTATTTAATAAACATAACACAAAGTCAAACCATCATTGTTTTCCTTTTTTAAGTGGTTTCAGACAAAACTACAATTTCTGTTAATCTACAATCATATATGTACCTTATGGTGGCTTCATAGTGGATGGTAAGCTAATAATAGATTACTACAGTGCTATGTGATTCTATATAATATACATAACAGAAAGCCAATCCATCATTGTGTTCTTTTTTATGTGTTTTCAGACAAAACTATAATTTCTGTGAAACTTCTGTTTCATCATTTTGAACATTTACAGTTGAAGGCACTCATATTGTTGTAGTCATCATAAAACACTGGGAAAATACAAATCAATTGGATTGTGAAAAAAAAACCAAAGATGCTGTGGATGTCCATGGGAATGAGAAAACACCTGCAGGTTGTTGCGTGCGGAAAAAAGGCGTAAGAAGAAGCTAGAAGAGGCCGGAGCAGGAAGACCTGTAGCAGTCACTTCTTCGGTTAATACAAAAACTTCAAATTTTCTGGTACATCAGCATATCCACCACCACCTCCTGCATCTGCCCCTCGAGTTGTACATTCTAATTATTCTGCTCCATCAGCCCCTCTACCAACACCCTGCGCATCTGTCTCTCCACCAGTACCTGCTTCTGGTACCGTGGTGCCAATGCATCTTGTCAGACAGAATCGTGATATAATAGAGCAATGCGACAGTACAGTGACATACATTCTCCTCTGCCATGCTGTCATTGTTGCAGGAGAGAGAATTATGAGCATCCACCGTGAGCTTCTCATGGTTAACAAGTGTCCTCCCCAACAGCCTTAGGACCCTATTATGAGTTTGGTAGTCCAATGAACCGCTGTATCGGTGGTGGTGGCCCTAGCACAGTGAGCTTAGTTGTCTGATTGCTGTATTATGAGTTGGCAGATCGGCTTAGTGAAGACTGCCGCTGAGACCTCCAGCAGACCGCGCAGTTGGGGAATGGCAGCCACCATAGAGCGGAACATGGGAGCTGCACTGCCATGCGAATTTTGAGTTGCCTGTCCCACGAGTGGACTGCGGTTGTCTGACCGCCTGCTTCAAGGCGGCTGTGACTAAGGAGTTGGGGTGTGTACTCACCCCTTTCTTCTTCTTCCAGGCAAATTCCGAAGTCGATCCCTTTCTACAGGTCCCCCCTTCACCCCGAGGATTATGACCCTGTTTGCAGTTATCTTCGAGGGAGTCAGTTTCAAACCTTGTACCCATTGCTAGGACTGCCCACATATGGGCTGAACCACAGTAACGTGTATATGGTATTTTTCTACGTATAACATGCTTATGTCTGCTGCCAACATATTTGCAGTCGAAATGCATACACAGGCATCAATATATTTGTAAAATATATTCACCACCGCTGCAAGATCCCTGCCTCCACACCGTCTGCCCCGTGGTCAACTTTTAAAATGCTGGTGTTTGTACTTGGCTTAGATAATATTGAGTTTCACCATCGCCATGTGCCACAATATCCATTGAAGGTACCGCTGTATACTGTGGCCCAGTATATCACTAAGTTTTTGTCCTTATTACTTAAAAACAACTGAACAAGTTCATGTCAAATAACAAAAAAGGACCCTTCCCATACCATAATCTATTTTCCAGCAGAATTTTATGTTAATCCGTTCAGCCATTTTATGGATACGTCTGTTTAAAAAGTCTATGAAAATTAATTGGAGGAAAAACATGCTGTGGCACCCCTCTTTTTTCTTTGCACCCCCTTAACTAATCACCACGAAACATTGCATCATCAGTTAGTGTAGAAAACTAAAATAAGCCTGCAAAGTTACCTGGAGGTTCAGCAAATTGACCAAAGGGCCAAATTACGAGTCTGGTAGTCCTCAGACTGCCAGACTAGTGGTGGCGTGGTAGTGGCAGATCCTGCCACACCTGTGGTCTGACTGCCCGATTATGTCTCAGGCAGCCGTTTCTGGGCATAGGAGAGGCAGTCAGAGGCCGCAATATGTTTGCCTAGCATATTCGAGAGGAAACAAAGGGAGTCCTACAGGGATCCCCTGTGCCTCAGGCATGTGGATGCAAATGGCTCCATAAAATGTGCCCCATGTGCACAGGCATATAGGTTCCTGTATGGCATGGACGTATGAGCCCATGCCGTGTCATGGAAACTTGTGAAGCGTTGCTATTGCGGTGCGTTTTAAAGGGCATCACAATGGAAACCACCCCGCCAGATTACCAATATATCATAATCTGGCGAACGGGCAGCACGAGCTTTGGCAGAGCAGTGGTGCAGTAGTTTGCACCACCGCTCCGCCAAATTCTCATAATTTGGGCGTCACTGGCTACAGCCACTCTGTAATATATATTTCACATAATCTTTACGGAAGTTTAGAAACCTCCTCTCCTAGCACTTTTTTTTTTAAAGAAATAATTTGAGAGGAATTATCAATAAACATTATAACCTCAAAAGAAAGTGACTTTGGTGATAGATATCCTCTATAATATACCACGGTACCATCAAGCCTTGAGAGTAACATTTGAAGCATGCTTCCAATTCGTAGTTGTGTGCCGAAATACAATTCCTATTAAAAGATTAATTAGTCTGCCAGTAAGATGTTATCACCAATCATCAGCTAAACGTCCGAAAATAAAACACTTAGATTTTCTATATTTATTCTATTTTGCCATATGTATTTCCCCTTTTTTTGACACATGCCTCATTCATCGCTACTGCAAGTACTGTGAAGGATGTACTGATGCTGTCTGTTGGCATGTAGTACTCTTTCTTTCTTTGTCCACTTCCTTAGCTCCTCTCCCCTCTCACCTAAATCTCTCCCCTTGCCTGCTACACCGCCCAGCCCGCTGTGCTTTTGTGCCCTTTGACTAAGCACTCCTTCTCCCCTTGTTAAGGAAAGATCCAATATTTATACTCTGGAGTCTCAGCGAACCCGCTGAGAGAGTCCACAGCGCCAAGGGAGCCACTCACAGTAGAGGTATGGTATGGCACCCCTTGCAAAAGCACTCCCTCTCCCCTTTTTGGGGAAGGATCCAGTATGTAGGCCTTGGAGTCTAAGAGACCCCTTTTTGTTTGTCTCAACCTTACATGTAACTATTTATTTATTTATTTATTCAAGGTTTTATATAGCGCGAACAAGATCTTTACAGATATCAGAGCGCTTCACAGGGGGGGAGTGGGCAGCAGGAGGGTGACTAGACATAACAATTGGGTGACTAGACATAATAATTGGGTACAGTATAGTAAATGTGGCATAATAGGATAACAGTCTTGTGCTGATAAGATACCAATAGGCACTCAGATAGACAGTAAAATAAAAGGGGGTGCAGAGTCTTTGATCTGGCTACAATAGAGATCCTGAGATAACAGTAAACACTCAAAATAGACAATAATATAAGACGGTGCAGCGTCTGATCTAGCTACAATAGAGATCATGAGATAATAGTAAACACTCAAATAGGCAATAAAATAAGGCGGTGCAAAGACCCTGATCCAACTACAATAGAGATCAGAGGATACCAATAAGCACTCAAAATAGACAATACTATAAGACGGTGCAGAGTCTTTGATCCAACTGCAAAGGAGGTCTGGAGGTCATGAATATAAGGTTATTGGACCAGTAAGTATCCAACGTTACCGAAACGGTGCAAAGTCTCTGAACAATAACAGTAAGGATCAGGTGAACTTGGCCATAAGGATGGCTTTAACTTCTTTCTTGAAGAGTGCAGTGGAGGAGATAAGCCTCGTTTCAGGAGGGAGTGCATTCCAGATCCTGGGTGCCATTCCTGAGAAGGAACGTTTGTATGTTTTTTCCTTACGGAATCTGCGAGGTTTCAAGAGCAGAGTTTTTGCACTTCTATTGGATCTCGAACCTCCTGATATAGACAACTTTTGAGTGAGGTAGTTGGGTGCCTTGTGGTGTATGGCTGAATGTGTCATAACAGCAATTTTCAGCTGTATTCTGGCTTCAAAGGGAAGCCATTTCAGGGATTTCAAGTCAGGGGTTATGTGAGAGTGTTTCCTTGAGCCAGAAATGAGTCTCGCGGCAGCATTCAAGGAGGCTCTTAGGGGTGCGGTTGTTGCTAGAGGGAGTCCGCTGAGGGCCACAATTCCATAGTCTATGCGGGGGATGACTAGAGCTTGTACAGTAGTTAGGAAATCTTTGGCTGGAAGGAAGGGTTTGAGTTTCCTCAGAGTGTTGATTTGGAAGTTAGCTCCTTTCGTTGCTTTGCTAATGTGCTGTTGCATATTGAGCTTTGCGTCAAGTGTGATACCTAACGATTTCGCAGAGTCCACGATGGTGGGTCTGACATTGAGTGCTGTTAGGTGATTGAGCCATAATTGGGTGGTGGTAATTTTCGCAGGGGTGATATCAGGAGGAACTCAGTTTTCAGGGCATTTAGTTTGAGGTGATTGTCGGCCAACCACGATTGGGTGTTTCTAAGTGTGCCGTTCAGAAGTTTGATATCATCTGGGGATTGTACCTTTAGGTAGAGTTGAGTGTCATCGACATACATATGGAAATGTACATTGGATGCTTGGAGCAGGGTAGCGAGTGGTTCCATGATGAGGTTGAACAGCGTGGGTGAGAGGGAAGAACCTTGTGGGACGCCTAAATCTACTGGCACAGGTGAGGACAGCACGTTGTTGATCTTGAACTTCTGAGATCGGTTGTGTAGGAAGGAAGTGAACCATTTGAGCACAGTCCCGGATAAGCCCATTCTGGTATTTAGGAGCTCTAGTAGATTCTCATGTTTGACCGTGTCGAATGCTGAGGAGAGGTCCAAGAGGATGAGGAGGCAGGAGTCGTTGCGATCAAGAATTTGGAGGGCGTCATCAATTATGTGTGTCATGGCCGTTTCCGTGCTGTGTTTCGCTCGGAAGCCTGATTGATGAGGGTCGAGGAGTTCGAATTTGTCAATGTGTTTTGTTAATTGGAGTTGCACACATTTTTCCAGCAGCTTGGCCAGAGTGGGGATATTGGTGATCGGGCGGTAATTGTTTAAGTCAACAGGGTCAGCTGTAGGTTTCTTGAGTATAGGCGTGACTTGCCCCACTTTGAGTGAGTCTGGGATGAGACCTTGCTGAAGGGAGCTGTTAATGATTTTAGTCCAGAGTGGGAGGAGAACGGGGGTGAAGTCTCTTACAGCATTAGCAGGTAGGGGGTCTGTGAGGTGATTAGAGGGCTTCAAGGTGCCGAGCAGTTTGTGTATTGCTTCTTCAGAGTAGGTGTCGAAAGACGACCAGGAAGCGTTATTTTTAACCCTGGGCGAAGAACTACACTCCGTTCGCGGAGCTTGCGGAGTTTCGGCAACTCCGCGTTCTACGGAGAACACGAAGCTGTCGATTACTCCGCGATCCGGTGCGTAGCGTAGTTCTTGCGCGCTGAATAACATCGCGTGCGCGGCAATGGCTTACCTTGGTTCTGCGTTCGCTTTTTCCCGGTCGCGTGTGCCACCATGTTTGTAAACACTCTCGCACAATCCCGTGCGACTGTGCGAACGCGATAACGTCATTTGGATGCGCGATAGCATCATAAGGATGCGCGAGGATGCTTGTTGGTAAGATCGAGTTGCCGAACACGCAGAAACTGCATTCTTGCACAGAATAACTCGCGAGCATGTTAAAACCATAATAAATTACCATTTTGGTTAGCAGAAAAATGAAAAAAACCTTAAAGTTGTACCTTTGGCTGTATTTTTTGGGGGGAAGGAGTCCTCTTTTTGTTTCTACTCTTGTTTTGAAGAGGAAGGAGGAAGGAGGAAGGGCCCTTGAGTTTACAACTTCCTGTTCCTGTCCACCAGGCTCCTCCCAGTGCTTTGTCCATGTGGTGCTCACTTTCCTTTGGATTTTGAGCTGGAAGGATCACTTTCTGTGTGTGTTGGCTGCATTACTGATTTTTCTTGGATTTATTGAGGACTTTTGGATTTGGAATTCTCTTTTTCAAGTAAGTTTGTGTAATGTATGAGTGTGTATGATGTAGACTTGTGTTTGTTTGATTTGAGTTTTTTTTTAACTACAGTATTCAATCCTGGAATTAAATTATTGATGGAGGCCTGTACGTTTATGAGGTCCCAACTTGTATTTTTTTTTTTTAATTTAATCCAGGCTACATAGAGAGGTACCCATGGGTCCAATTATGTTTCTGTAGTCTGTGTTTAAATTTTTATTCCAGTTTGTAAACAAACATCATGGATGGCATTGGATTATGTTCATTATGCAATAGCAATGTCTGTTGTGGAATTTCTGTTTGTGGAATTTAAAATGTTTTTATTTTTTAAGCCAATAGCTGACCCTAGTACTCCATGTAGTTAGTGTGTAGGCATGCTTGAGTTCATTGTATTAACTTTCTGTCGTTGGCCTGGCCATGTGTTGGCGGCCATTTTATGTTTCCAGCCACTTTGCTCTTGCCATAGGCCTCCAACCTTGTGGCCTACTCTGCCAGTAGGCCAGAGGTACTACTCATAGGGTCATGAAAGTTAATCAACTGTTTTTGTGGTGTACCCTTAATTTGAAAATCATGGATGGCTTGGATTGATGTAGAAAATCTTATTTTTATGTGTGGGGTATTTCAGGTTTTGGGTGTGTCTAAATACTCTGTCAATTTCTGCCATTAGGTAACCCTAGGAATACAGCTTGGGTAGTTTTGGTAACTTCGCACAGTGTGAGAACGTGACCTTACATTTTTTGTCTTGTTCGCGTACTCAATGTACTTGCTCGGGAACGCGAAAACGACGTTTTATTCCATTCGCGCTGCCGAACACGCCGAAAATGTTTAATGTGTTTCTTGTGCTACAAAAAGTCCTCATTTATGTTATGTTGTCATTTGGTTGTAGTTTTCTCTTTTTGGAGCATGGACCACTTCCATTTTCTGTCCTCTATGTAATGATTTCTTGTTTATGGGTGGGGTGACCAAGTTGGGCGGTGGTGTGGTGTGTCCATTTTGTGAAGCAAAGCATTGTCCCTTTGCCATAGGCATTATTGTCTGCCTTCTCTTTCTTTTCATGTTGTTGTTGGTGGCCAGGCCATGTGGTGGTGGCCATTTTGTGTATGCTTCCTTTGTGATTTTGCCATGTTGTTGTTGGTGGCCAGGCCATGTGTTGGAGGCCATTTTGTGTATACATCCTTTGTGATTTTTCCATGTTGTTGTTGGTGGCCAGGCCCTATGGTGGCGGCCATTTTGTGTGTCCTTCCTTTGTGCTTTTGCCATAGGCATCCAAGGTTTTTGACTATTCTGGCAGTAGGGCAGAGGTACTACTACTCATAGCCATAGGTGCATTAAAGTTAATCAACTCTTGACACGCGACATTACATTTTTTGTCTTGTTCGCGCGCTCAATGTACTTGCTCGGGAACGCCATAACGAGTTGCATACAAGTTTCTCGAAAATGTTGCATGTGTTTCTTGTGCACCCAAAAAAACTGAAGTTGTCATTTGGTTGTAGTTTTTGGAGCCTGGAACAATTCCTGTGTCTGTCTTCTGGTTTGTGGGTGGGCTGACCACGTGGGCAGCGGTGCAGCTACTTTGTGAAGCAAAACAAAGCATTGTCCCTTTCCCATAGGCATTTATTGTCTGTCTTCTCTTTTCTCTTTCTTTTCATGTTGCTGGGGGAGGCCAGGCCATGTGTTGGCGGCCATTTTGTAGGTACTTCCTTTGTGCATTTATCATTGGCCTCCCAGGGGGTGCTGCCTTTATGCAGCTGTTTCCATTCGGTGGATTCAATTAACATCATTAGGGCATGTGTGTATGGCATTGCATTCCAAAATGTGTTGTCTGGGCAGGAGTGTATTAATAAATGTATGCCTTTGTATGTGTTTTTGCGGTGTAGGTTTACAACCTCTTAGCCATGGGGTATTTTTATTCCTTGCATTATCCTGTCATGTGCAGCAGGCATCCTCCTTTTTCTGTCCATATTGGTATATATAGGCCTGCTTGACTTTATTTGTTCTATCTGGACTTCATGTGGCTTGGAGCTGTGGTGCTGGACTGGTAGTATTAGTCTTCTGTTTTCTCTTTTATACATTGGCCTGTGTGTCTTTCAATTCTTCATGTTGGCTTACTGCTTGTTTGACTGATGTTGTTCTGCCTTCTTTGCTTGTAGGTGCACAAAAAAAGACTGAGGAGGTGCTGGTTGTTTTTTTATCCATCGCCCGTTCTACTGCCAGACGGACGTCCTTCAGTTGTACGCCACGTGTGGTGTGACTCATCTGACCAGACATCTCTGCAATTTGTGCTGCTGTGTGCTGACATCAGAAGAAGATGGGCCCTAAGAAAGCTACCAGGTCCTCCACCACCAAGAAAGTTGCTGAGAAGAAGGAACAGAAGAAGGAAGTGTCACTTAAGTCTGGTATGGACCCCAAAACCTTTTTTGGGACCCCAAAAGGTACGCCTGCAGCAGCGGTGTCTGGGGTGCAAGCTGGGACCAGCACATCCGCATTAGTGGTGGCAAGCCACCAACCCAGGGCCAAGCACATGATGAGGGTCGAAGAGGTAGCCAGCCTAATGTTTGCAAGCAGTGATACTGAGCCTGAACTAAACTTATCGCTGTCTCAAAGTAGTACACAATCCACGCAAGATGGAAGTGCTCAACAACCACCGCCAGCAGTAGATGTTCAACAACCACAACCACCGCCCGCAATAGGAGTTGTTCACCCACAACCACTTCCCGCAACAGTTGTTGAACAACCACACCCACCGCCCGCAACAGTTGTTGAACAACCACAACCACCGCCCGCAATTGGAGTTGTTCAACAACAACAACCAAATCCCACAATAGTAGTTGTTGAAGAACCACAGCCCGCAATAGTACTTCCTCAAGAACAACAACCACCATCTCCGCACGCAATAGTAGTAGTTGTTCCTCCCGAAGTCGGGGCAGTTCAGGAAGTAGAGCCTCATTCCGAGCAAGAAGAAGAGAAAGCCACTTCTGGAGGTGATCTATTGTCTTTCAATTCACCAGGGTTAGTGCATCGAGTTCTTCGCCAAGCATCCCTTCCGATGACCTTGATAAGGATTGGCAGCCACAACTATCTGAGCATTCAAAGGAGAGACATCCCAAGACCAGGCTAGGAAAAAGGAAGTTTCCAGCAAGGCTTGAACTTATGGAGGCCGATGTAGGTGAGCAGGATACTGCTGGTGATAAAGACGGGTCTGACACTGTCATCATCACGAGCGTTATACCTGGTGCAGAGGATGTAGAGACCAACATTTTCACCCTATCCAGAAATGCTGCGATTAGTGATGAGCAGGTAGCACGCATAACTCCTACACACTCAACACCCAAAGTAACACCAGCTCCCATTTTTTCATCAGCGAAGGCCCGGCAGCATTCGACATCCAGCAGAAGCGCCACTTCAACAGAAGGAGGTAGTGGCAGTACTAGGACTGAGCTGTCACATAGGGAAATTCAACAATCCTCCAGTCCATCCGGCATTGGAAGTGGGTCCTCCTCTTCCTATGGCAGGAGACAAAAGTTTACCTCCCCAGTGTGGGACTTCTTTACGGTTCACCCAGAGCAGGAGAACATTGCTGTATGCACCATTTGTCATGTCAATGTTAGTCGTGGTAAGATTGGTACAAACTATGGTACTGGAGGCCAAACGACCCATTTGAAAAAAACACACTTAATCAGGTGGGAGAACCACCTTGCAAGCTTAAAAAATGTGAGCACTGGTGTTGGTGGGGATACAGTGCTACAAGGTCCACTCATGGTTGACCAGGAGGTAGAAGAAGAGGGAGACGATGACCTTCTATCTGGGAGTGGTACACAAATGAGCCCTGTCGCCAGCACTGGAGTGGTAAAGTCCACATCTTCCGCATCAGCAACTTCTCAGTGGCACCAGAGTCAGCTGGAGACACCAAGGAGTGCAAAGTCTGCGATGCAAGGTGGTCCGTCTAGCATAACTGAAAGAAATACAAAGCAGCGTACCATTACTAGCATGTTTAGGCAGGAGGGAAAGTACGAGCGGAACCACCCAATAGCACGTTTGTACAATGCGAAACTTGCAAAAATGTTGGCACTGGACCTTCTCCCATTTTCATTTGTTGAGGCTGTGGGATTTCGGGAATTAGTGGCAACCCTCTGCCCAAAATGGAACGTTCCCAGTCGCTACTATTTTGCCCGAGTTGCTGTTCCAGCACTACACCACGACGTGCTGGAATTGATTGGGAAAGCCTTACAACAGAGTGTTGTCCATTGTATCCACCTGACAACAGACATGTGGAGCAGTTGCGATGCTACAGATTTCATGTGCATCACCGCACACTGGATCTCTTTTGCAGGTGTTAAAGACAAGTTAACTTCAGGCCTCCTTGACGTTGCTGGGATTTTTAATGATACGCGCAGACATGCAACTGTAGCCATGTTTGCTATGGAGAAAAGTCATACTGCTGAAAACATTTTGTCTGAGTTTAACACCAAGGTCTTTGAATGGCTGAAACCAAGAGGCCTTAAGATTGGTTTTGTTGCCACCGACAATGGCAGTAATGTAGTGAAGGCAATGAGAGAAGGACATTATTTCAGGGTACCCTGTTTGGCACACTGCATTAACTTAGTCGTGCAAGACTTTCTGAAAACCGAAGCCAAAGTCAGCAACATACTGACCATCTGCAGAAGAATATGCACGCACTTTAACCATTCTTTTAAAGGACGGAAGCTGCTACGGGTCATTCAGCGTGAGCATAAATTGCCAGTCAAAGCACTGATCCAGGAGGTCCCAACACGTTGGAACTCTACTTATTCCATGCTTGAGCGTCTCTTTGAGCAGTACATACCACTGAATGCTTATGTCATGTCAAGAAGATTAGGGGATCCTACTGTTAATCTTAAAGCCCTGACCGTTGAGATGTGGCAGTGGGACCTCATTAAATGCATCACAGAGATGCTACTACCCTTTGAGGTCTTCACACGTGCAGTTAGCAGGGAGGACTGTACTATGGACCAAGCCATCCCATTGTTGTACATGCTTGAGCAACAGGTGAAGGAGGTCTGTGAAACATACGAAGGTGACGAACAAAAAGTTGATGCATATACCTTGGCCAAGGCCTTAGCCAACCGCTTATCTCTAAACGCAAGGCTTCAAATGATTGTGTCAGGTGAACATTACATAACTGCAACAATGTTGGATCCACGGTACAAATTATTTGTCAGCAGTAGCGCAGTAATTCCTTTTTCAGATGAGGATGTTGCCAAGTACAAAACTTCCATAGCTGCGGAAGCTAATGATTTAGAAACTGAACGGCTGTTACTTAAAGGCCTGCCAGTGCCAGCCCAGGCCAGTCAAAGTACTCCTTACGCAAGTTCTTCAGAGCATGAGAGCAGTGCGTCTGCTTTCCAGCAGGCACCAACAGTACCAAAAGCAGCACCTACACGATCTGATTCAGCAGACCCAACCAAAAGCATAACTGCTTTTTTTCTACAGAAAGGGATGGGTAAGTCCGTTGCTGTTGCAAAGGGGAAAGAGGACCAGCAAAGCCGAGCCCCAATGAACACTGAGCGGATGGTTCAGGCCTATCTGGATGACACAACAGAGGTGTTCATGGAGCAAAGCCCATTGGTCTATTGGTATGAAAGAAGGAGACAGTGGCCAGTGCTGAGCAGGCTGGCAATAAAGTATCTGGCTTGTCCTGTAGCAGTGTCTCTTCTGAGCGGGTTTTCAGTGCTGCTGGTGCCATTGTGACATCGAAAAGGACTAGTCTCTCCCCCAAAAGCGTAGAGAGGCTGACAATGATAAAAATGAATCAACACTTCATACCACCAGACTATAAAGTACGTGAATCAGAGCAGGATGAAGAAAGCGAGTCCGAAGACCTCATCACTACTGGGTTACATGACCTACTTCTGTCCGAACGCACAGAGTTTGAGGACGAGCTCCTCTTCCCTGACAACTAGGCTTTTAAATTGTTACTTTCTCCCTTCCTTTATTTGTGTTATTTTCTTATTAACAATGGCTTTCTGGTGCAAAACTGCAAATAAAAACCACAACCAAATCCATCCCCACCACTGATTCTTTTTATGTACCTACTGGAGTTGCACGCCTGTGCATTTATTTATTTTCACTGTATCTTTTTATTTACCTACTGGAGTTGCACGCCTGTGCATTTGTTGACTGCAGCACTCCTCAGAATCTTGCTCCATCTTCTTGACTCCCACTCAAGTCAATACAATTCCATCTTGCCAGCCATACATTGGATGTTGTAGATGGAGTATAGTACAATAATGTAGCCTCTAACAGTCCCTCCATAACAAGTGAACCGTACAGTCATGACTACAGCCATCCTCTATATAATTTGAAATCTGCAACTCATCACTGTCTTACTCTTAAGGCTACCACCTCTGTCTGTAGGTATTCATAGACGACTCTTCAGTGTCAATACTTGAGCAGGCATCCACAACTGAAGTCAACTTGTTGTGACTCGTCATTATTTTTAAAAGGCTCGGCAGCATCTGTGATCAATCATCTGACAGTGAAAGACAAGAGCAAGACAGGTATATTAAATGAATGATGCAATGCATTGCATAGGATGTTTAGCTGACTCTGAGCAAATGTGCATGGAATTGAAGTATACTAGTAACTTCAGACTCACGTGATGGCCAATTTATCCATGTTATTTAATAATATAAATTATTTACGCACTTGTGTTCCTACTACTACAGGCGCAGTCAGGACTTAATTTATCGTTCGTAGTCACTCACTACAGAGTAGACTGAGTTGCTGTTGGACTAGACGTGAGCTGATTGATGTACGATGTTTCTTGGAGTGGAATACAAGGTAAATACAAATAAGAGGCACAGCACAGTAGACCCAGGCTACTTCATGTGTGTGCACTGTGCAGTGGTACAGTACAATAGTGGTATGATTGATGACTGAGAATGACGCATTGATTTTGTTGATTAATTTTGAAAACGCTAGGTTGCTTTTTTAATTTTTATGCCCCTTTCTCTGGCTCAGTCAAATTGTTAGGTAAATGCAGTTTGTGTTACTGGCGACCCTGTGTCGTGGGTCTGTTCTGTGCTGGCTCCTATCTTTTCTTGTACTTCTAGATTAATAATGATGTGCAACTAGTAGACTTATACATAACATATTGTATCGAAGCCGCCTCAGTCTGAAAGTCCTCTCTTTACGACTACTCCGCTTGTATTATTTTTTTGATCTTCACTGTATTTCAAATACACTTTGTTTAGGTCATTCACATTCTTTTGTATTTGCCTTTTCTTTTTCAATCCACACAGGCTGGACGTTTTTCACCCACTGCTATTAGACTATGAGCATCTACTCACCATTACCACTAATCATCATCATCAAGCAATTGGATGGCGGGAAACCAAGAATGATATTCAGCGTATCCTGTTTCTACGTTTATTCCTTACATTCATTGGCTAGTGGATCAAATTCAACATCATAAATCATCGTCTTCATTGTTTTGCTTTTGTTGTCTACATGCGTACTGTTTTTCTTTCTCAAACCTTTCCCAAAACCCCTGTACCCATCCATTCAACAAACCCTAACCCTCTTCCCCCGGGCTGCGTGGTTTCATTGAGGTGCGATGTTTGTTACATTAAATATACACCAACAATTTGATCACGCGCTTGCTGGGGCAGATGTGGTGAAAGCAACAATAGTGTAATTTCAACAAGGCATGGCCGGGATCTTCTTCTGCTTCCCAACTCAAGCTCTGTGTATAATGCCAAATAATTTACCATTACCATCAAACAACGAATACGTAATGAATTGGCGTCATTGTTTGGGTTTAAGTTTACAGCATTATGATTTAGAAAAAATTTACGTTGACGTGAGTACTACAACTACAGTTGAACTTCTTATCTTCTCTTGCACTTACTTTCCAGTCCCCAAAACCATTGTTTTGTTTCAGTTTAGCAGTTGCAAAATTGTATTGGGTCAGTCGTGTAATGTACTGTACTTAATACTTATACTACCCCACATTGTCTATCACGCAAATGACTGCCTCTTTCTTTTTGTCTCAAAATGCTACTGGCAGGGTCTGTCTACTACTACTATCACAGAAGTTCAGAACAACAGATTCTTATCCATTGTCTTGGGAAACAAATGCAGCCCACTTCATCATCAGCAATCACAGGTAAGATAAGTTTGCTGTGAGGTATAACGCAAGACAGACTGGTAGTTCTTCTAATACTACAAATATAACTCGGTGAGGGTTTACCGCATCTATCTGTCTGCATGTTAAAGATGTGGCCAATATATTTTTTTATTCGAAAGCACTGTCCCCTGACCTGCATGGCCAATTAAACGTTGCGATGTTCCACAACGTACATTATTTGGTGAAACAGTCCCCCCTCCACCCCCCCCCAACAAACACAAATGAACTTCAAATGTTTTCTTTTGAAAATAACTTTGTGTCTCATTTTTATTTTAACATAATATAAAGAAAGATGATACAAAAATAAAATATATATGAAATCTTACCCCACAGCTGTCCCTCCCCTCCCCTAACCCCAACCAAATTTCAAAGTTAAATGTAAACCCCAACACCCAAATCCCACCCACCAACAAAAGGATTGAAAAAGGGGCAAACAAACAGGGTCCATCTCAAAGCCGGCGGGCTTTCAGGTGTTTGTCCACAATGAGCTTCACCCGCTCCTCTATTCCATCCTCAAGCTTCACCCGCTCCTCCTCAAGCCTCGCTACCCGGCGGAGAATCTTTTGTTGAAATTCCCGGCACCCACATTGGCACGCATGTTGTGGGGGGGCCGCCGATGATGTAAAAATTCGGCGGCAGGCGGCTGCCTGACCACGGCGACGTACTCCTGCAGGCTTGGGGGCCGGGGCATTGGAAGAGGCAGCAGCTGCTGCCGCCGCCTCCTCCTCCTCCTCCTCGGCCTGAGCCACCAGCCGGCGGTAGGCCTCAACGATGGCGGGCCCGGACTGCCAACTCCTTCCTTGTTGGTTTTGAAGGAGTAACTATAAAGAAAGAAACAGAATTGTTGTAATCCAAAATCCCAGCAAATCAAGAACACAAAATTGATTCAACACATAGTGGCACAGTAGCACTAGCAAGCAAGCTGAGTACAAAAAATTGTGTTGCATCTATCTTGAACATTCTACGGCCTATATAATTAATTTGTTGGACTTTTTGGCACGGCATTATGCCTGCCCTAGTAGCATGGGTGTACTTCAACAGTCACACACATACGAACGAACACCTGTCTTTTTCATATCTCGTTTTATATTATATACTCTGCTTCCGGGAAGGCGGGAACAGTCTCAAACTAACATTAATTAACAGGGGGCAGCTAGTAGTAAATGTCTAGTAGAGACTATCATTCTTTATAGAAACAAACCTTATTTGGTTTGTGTTTCACCAGCAACGACCCATGCATCCAGTCTTCCCCTCCTTCCCTTGCCTTTGGGTTTGACCAAAACACCGCTGCTGCTGAGACTATCCACTAACCACCGATATTGGGTGTGTCTCCCAACCACGCAGGCAGCTGTGTTTTCCCCTTTCCATGCTTCAACAACAACCCATGCATCCGACTGCTATCAGCCACCTGCATTACTGTAGTGGTAATGCTAAGCATGGTAATGACAAGTAAAGGTGGCGTCATATATTGTCCAGTAGAACTTCAAGTTCTTAATTCTCAGAGTACAGTGAGGAAGTTTTCCCCTCCCACCAAGTAATGCGGATCACTATTGAATGTAACTTACCATCGCCCAGCGCTGTTGGCTCCTCCCCCACTGCTGCTGGTGCTGGTGTAGGTGCCTCTGGTCCTCCTGTCCCCTCCGGGATCGCCTCTGCTGACGCTGCGCCGCTGTCCTCGTCGGCACTGGTGGATGGTACGGGTTCTGCACCTATAAAAATAAGTACACCTTTTTAGATGGATGCACAGCCCCCATTGTACTTGTTCACGAAGAATGGAGTTCTGCAAAACAGTTAAGTACAACGTACGTAATCAGTAGTAGTCCACATTGCATAGTACAGCAGAGTCACTACACACATTAGCATTCATTTGGTATGGTACCCAAGCTCATCTCATCTGTACTGCTACTCTAGTCCTTGGAAATTTGAAGTGAACTATGTAACCTTTGTACATCAATGTATCCAGTTTTGCGCATGCTACCTCGCAGCTTGTTGCGCAGTACGAGAAGATGCCTTTGAGGCCACATGATTGTTCAATGCATACACCTGAAGAGGTTGGAAAATAAAAGGGCCCGTATTTACGTTTTGTATGTGGATTGTGGAATCGAGTTTGCTTACAGGTTACAACTTTTTTTTAGCATGGCTGCATAAAACTTGCCTAAATGTATTTCATACCGTCTAACGTGCACCACTTTTGTCATTATTTTTCGGCAGATGAGAAGATTTCCTTCTACGAAGCTGAGATTTCCAGAGCTTACCAAAAAGAGGCATATGTAACCAGTATACGGTCAATGGTGAGGGGTCTGCGACATTTCCCACATTTCCCTATCGTGCATTAGTAGCTGTACAAATGTTGATTACTTTATTCAGCCTTTTTTAACTCTGGATTTTTTCTGGTGGGCCCCTCGACGTATTTCACGGAACAACTTAAAAACATTGATGTTACTTACTTACTTCTAACAAAATAAAGCTTTTGAAGTACCACTTTGACTCTGAAGTTTATTTTCAGTGTCTGTTGTCTTGTAGACGTACACGAGTGAGTGAGCAAAAGGGGGTTACTTAGGTTATGGATTGTGTAATAAAAGCATTGGGCATCTTGGTATTGGGGTTCAGGAGTGTGATGATAATTGAATAATTGACCAATGACTGAGCCCATATAGGTTGTCGTTCAGTGAATTTTGGGTTCCTCAGAGTTCTGTGACTGAGGTGTAAGTAAGGTCCAACCTGCCTATCAGCACCAACATCCAATTTTCTGGTGCATACATAGTTAGGTAATATGTATATGACTCCATAGAAGATAGAATACCCACAAGAGTAGTAGTGGTATACTAACGTTTACAAAATACTAGACCAACATCTGGATGCATACTTGGTCGGTGTCAATTGCCAAAGCAGAGACATTACAGAGGAAAAAGCATAAGACAGGAGTGGACCATGTGCCTACAGCTATTCTAATTTTTATCACATATTTATGCAAAAGATTAATACCTTAACTAAAGAGTCAAAATTTCTTTAGGAAGTAAATGTAATTAATCGGTTGAAAAAAAAAAGCTCCGTTACAAAGTTAGGGAAATATCATTGTTCCAAAAGAAAGCACTGTTGGACTTACTGGGGACAGCAGCAGGATCCTCAGTAGAGGAGCTCTGTGCCTGTGGTTGTTCACCCGCCGACTCGGTCCCAGCCTTCTGCTTGCCCCTGAGTTCTGTGGTTCATGTAAGAAATAATAAACTAAGAGAAAAACATTGAGTGCTGTGAAACATAGACATCATTTCAAAAACCACTGCTAGAACATTAAAAGAAACAAACATTGATCTACCAAATGACTACTGCCTTGCAGGATTCACTGACTGTATACTTGGAGAAAACAACTCAAATGTTCCATAAACATTCTGGTTGCAGATTACTAAGTAACACAGAGGCAGTAACACCTGAACAACACCACCGATTCAAGAATGGGGTAAGCAATTATCTGTAAGTAGGCATTTCTTTTTTATTTTTCCCAGCAAAATGCATAGATAGTTCGGCTAGTGACTGAATGCTACTGCTGCTAAGCCTACCCACTCACTAAACAAACTACATCAGTTCTATGGAGGGCTGAGGCAGGGGCAGCTCTAGGCTCATGGTGGTCCTGGGCATGGAGCGTAGGTAGGGGGCCCCAGAAGAGGAGGTCGGGCGGAGCACGGAGGCCAGTGAAGTGGGGGGAGTCAGGGTGTTTGGAAGTGGAACAGAGCCGGAGGCACCAAATCCCTGCAAGGGGCTGCCACGCAAATATGTATCCATCCATCCTCAGAGGATTATTAAATTAAGGATATATATTGATGTGGTGGCCCCTGGCGTTTGGTGGCCCTGTGCACTTGCACAGCTTGCACATGCGAAAGCCGGCCCTGGCTGAGGTAAAGTAACTTTAGCATTCATTGCCAGAGGAGGATTCATGCAGAAGAGAAGGCCGTGACAAAAATGATACAATATGCAAAGTACGTACAATTATCCATCCACCGCTATTTCACTGACGGACAAAGGAAGGACAAGACTCTATTAATAGCATTAACTAACTTCAGTTCTCTACAATAAAGAAAATCTCACATCAATAAACAGCAAAAGCTAGCGCCAAGTTGAAACAACACCCAAGAGTCAGTGAAGAAGAGCAGCACAGACCAGTGTCATACAATTACAGTAGATATAACGGAATACATCGGAAATGTAACTAGGAGCACCACTCATCGCGTTACTTATTCAGCCAAGATTTAGAAAGATACAATAACAATACTTATACTACAATAGAGATATATATATATATATATATTACCTACTGGCGATAGCCAGTAGGTATATATAGTTAGGATTTTTTCCTATGGGATTTTTGAAAATTCTATGTCGAATAACTTTGGCGTTTGAGGACAGAATTGGCTGAAATTTTCAGGAAAATGGAACATTTTGTTTCTGAGCAGCCCCTGAAAATATGGGGGGGTTTCATCAAGGGGGGGCCGAGAAAAAAGGGGGTCCCAAAACGTGTTTTTCCCATGCAATTTTCCATAGGGCGGTTGGCCTCACTTTTAGCCTGAACGGCTGAATGGATTTACACCAAACTTGGCAAAATTGTAGGGACTGGTAGCCCGATGTGCCTTTGCTATGTCTCAAGATATAGGCTCCAGTGGTTTTTACGAAAATTAACTTTGAAAAATATGTATTGGGCTATATATATGTTGGAGCCCAAATGTAGCCCAATGTAGCCCAATGTAGCCCAATGTAGCCCAAAGATGGCCACCAGAGACAAAAAAAACAAATGTAGCCCAAATATCAGCCAGATGTAGCCCAACTATAGCCCAATGACAGAATGTCCCAGAGTGTTCTAAAGAACAACTAGAGTGCTAACAGTCCTACTTATTACAAAGGTATGGCACACCTGAAGCCATCTTGATTGGAATAAAGTGGTAACTCTTAAAACATTTAATTTAAAAAGGAACAAAATGAGGGGGTTCATTTTGCCATAGAAAGTATGATTAGCGAATATATGACGAAATCCCGCATACCATCAGTCCGCAAAAAAAATCCCGCATGTACTATTAGGCCGCAAATTAAAATAACGAAAACTTTTAGAACGAATATGCCTTTAGCATACACTAAACAACTAAACTACCCTAAACCCTAAAACACTACCCCCAGCATGACCCTACACTACACAAACAGTACAACACTACCCTAAACCCTAAAACACTACCCCCAGCATGACCCTACACTACACAAACACTGCAACACTACCCTAAACCCTAAAACACTACCCCCAGCATGACCCTACACTACGCAAACACTACAACACTACCCAAAATCCTAAAACACTACACCCCAGCATGACCCTACACTACGCAAACACTACAACACTACCCTAAACCCTAAAACATTACCCCCAGCATGACCCTACACTACACAAACACTACAACACAACCCTAAACCCTAAAACACTACCCCCAGCATGACCCTAAACTACGCAAACACTACAACACAACCCTAAACCCTAAAACACTACCCCCAGCATGACCCTACACTACGCAAACACTACAACACTACCCTAAACCCTAAAACACTACCCCCAGCATGACCCTACACTACGCAAACACTACAACACTACCCAAAACCCTAAAACACTACACCCCAGCATGACCCTACACTACGCAAACACTACAACACTACCCTAAACCCTAAAACACTACCCCCAGCATGACCCTACACTACGCAAACACTACAACACTACCCTAAACCCTAAAACACTACCCCCAGCATGACCCTACACTACGCAAACACTACAACACTACCCTAAACCCTAAAACACTACCCCCAGCATGACCCTACACTACGCAAACACTACAACACTACCCTAAACCCTAAAACACTACCCCCAGCCTGACCCTACACTACGCAAACACTACAACACTACCCAAAACCCTAAAACACTACCCCCAGCCTGACCCTACACTACGCAAACACTACAACACTACCCAAAACCCTAAAACACTACCCCCCAGCATGACCCTACACTACGCAAACACTACAACACTACCCAAAACCCTAAAACACTACCCCCAGCATGACCCTACACTACGCAAACACTACAACACTACCCAAAACCCTAAAACACTACCCCCAGCATGACCCTACACTACGCAAACACTACAACACTACCCAAAACCCTAAAACACTACACCCCAGCATGACCCTACACTACGCAAACACTACAACACTACCCAAAACCCTAAAACACTACACCCCAGCATGACCCTACACTACGCAAACACTACAACACTACCCAAAACCCTAAAACACTACCCCCAGCATGACCCTACACTACGCAAACACTACAACACTACCCAAAACCCTAAAACACTACCCCCAGCATGACCCTACACTATGCAAACTACCCTAAACCCTAAAATACTACACCCCAGCATGACCCTACACTACGCAAACACTACAACACTACCCAAAACCCTAAAACACTACCCCCAGCATGACCCTACACTACGCAAACACTACAACACTATCCTAAACCCTAAAACACTACGCCCAGCATGACCCTACACTACGCAAACACTACAACACTACCCTAAACCCTAAAACACTAGCCCCAGCATGACCCTACACTATGCAAACACTACAACACAACCCTAAACCCTAAAACACTACCCCCAGCATGACCCTACACTACGCAAACACTACAACACTACCCTAAACCCTAAAACACTACCCCCAGCATGACCCTACACTACGCAAACACTACAACACAATCCTAAACCCTAAAACACTACCCCCAGCATGACCCTACACTAAACAACCACCACAACTCTACACTACAGCAACACAACACTACACTACACAACACTACACTACACTACACAACACAATCACTAACCCACGAAAAAATTAACACAAACCCACTTACCTCTCTCGTCATCGTGGTTTTCACAACGCAAATGCATTTACCATACATGCCTTTAAAACGTAATTCTTTGTAAAGGCATGCGCGATAAATGCACATGCGTTTTGAAAAAATGCGGGATAATGGTATGCGAGGTCAATGACCTTGCGGGATAATGGTATGCGGACTGAAAGTCTGCGGGATAAAAAATGCGGGAAAATGGCTGCAAACCATGATTAGCAGCAGACTTCCCTGGTGAGCACTAGCTTTACTACAGTGATCTAATGAGCAACTAGAGTGCTAACATTCAGAATTTATGGCAAATGTGTGACACATCTGAATGCCTTCTTGATAGAACCAAAGTAAACAAGCATTGAAAATGCAATAGATCTCGCCCTCGTTTAAGTTAAAGCCATTCTGTTTGTAATGAGGTGGCTTTTTAGCTTTGCTTTTATTAGTGTTTTTAAAACTTTCATGTAAATAACATGCATATGTATGCATATATGTATATGTGTGCATGCATTTATATTTATATAGATATGCAGATTATATATGTTTATATATGTATATTACCTACTGGCGATAGCCAGTGGGTATATATAGTTAGGATTTTTTCTCTATGGGATTTCTGAAAATTCTATGTCTAATAACTTTGGCGTTTGTGGACGGAATTGGCTGAAATTTTCAGGAAAATGGCACATTTTGTTTCTGAGCAGCCCCTGAAAATTTGGGGGGGTTTCGTCAAGGGGGGGCCGAGAAAAAAGGGGGTCCCAAAACGCGTTTTTCCCATTCATTTTTCCATAGGGCGGTTGGACTCACTTTTAGCTCGAACGGCTGAATAGATTTACATGAAACTTGGCAAAATTGTAGATATGGTTTGCCCGACGTGCCTTTGCTATGTCTCAATATATGTGCTCCAGTGGATTTTGAGAAATTAACGTTTAAAAAAATATATATATCTGTGACAGCGCTCCGGTTAGCGCCCCGGTTCGCGTACCTGACGCGTAACGGAACTTCGCGAAGCGAAGCTGATTGGCTCTCCGGTGTCTGTCAACATTCTAAACAGTCCGGAGCGGCCGCCATCTTGTCTCTCGGTACGATCGAGAGACAAGATGTGGTGAAAAACGAAGGGGGAAATGAAGGAAAGGGGGCAAGGTAGACCACTCCTGACCCCCTAGGATTGATGAGGGGGATATTAAAGTGCCCCGCGGGGCAAAAAATATATATTTTTTTTGTTGCGATTTTACGCCGTAGAGACGCGTCCCGGTACGCGAACCGGGCAGCTCACCGGGCAGCTCACCGGGCAGCTAACCGGGCAGCTAACCGGCAGCGTAGCTGTCAACATTGTAAACAGTCCGGAGCGGCCGCCATCTTGTCTCTCGGTAGGTTTGAGAGACAAGATGTGGTGAAAAAAGAAGGGGGAAATGAAGGAAAGGGGGCAAGGTAAACCCCTCCTGACCCCCTAGGATTGATGAGGGGGATATTAAAGTCCCCCGCGATTTTTCGCGGTAGAGGCGCTTCCCGGTACGCGAACCGGGCAGCTAACCGGCAGCGTAACGGGAGTCCGCCATCTTGTGTTTTTGGAGCGTCCGGTTCGCGTACCGGGTAGCGTCCTGGTAAGCGTAACAAGGGGAAAACCAAGAGAAACAGTAAAAAAAAAATTAAGGGAATAGATTTCCAGCAAACTTGGCAAAATTGTAGGGACTGTTTGTTTGATCTGCCTTTGCAAGGCCTCAAGATATGTGCACGTGTGGATTTTGTCTAATTAAGGTTAAAAAAAATATATATATCTGTAAGCGTGCTCCGGCACGCTTACGTTACGGGTTTTGTTTGCGCTGCAGGGCCGATACGTCACGGTTATGCGACGCGTCATGAGGCGTCTCACGTGGCTACATGATACGTCACGTAATAAAGAATATATTTTACAGCTATAGATATTAGCTTTTAAAAAACCAATGAAATTCACTGAAAAAACCATAGGTTATAGACCATATATAGTTAGGAATTTGCATTTACAAAACCTTGAAAATTCACTGAAAAAACCATAGGTTAGAGACCATATATAGTTAGCTGGACATTTTATTGACATAAAAGCAATGAAATTCCATATATAGTTAGTTGCACTAACTATATATCGCGCACCCGCAATCCACTGCTGATGATGTCACATATTACATCATTCATGACATGGTCAGTGACATCACTGATGACATCACTGATGACATCTCAAATGACATCACTGATGACATCACTGATGACATCTCAAATGACATCACTGATGACATCATGACACACCAATACCAGTTACTACATACGCACTCACTGATTCCTACGTCTACACACACATTCACTCATTCACCCATACAATCACTCATACATACAGTCACTCATTATTACAACACTATCATATGCACTCATACACCTATGCAGACACTCACACACTGCCACTCATCCATGGAGTTACTCACACACCTAGTCAGTCCTGTAAAGAATCAATCACACTTCCATTTCCTCATCTATACAGTTAAACACAGAACACCATACTTCAGTGACATCACTGATGACATCACTGATGGCATCTCAAATGACATCACTGATGACATCTCAAATGACATCACTGATGACATCATGACACACCAATACCAGTTACTACATACGCACTCACTGATTCCTACGTCTACACACACATTCACTCATTCACCCATACAATCACTCATACATACAGTCACTCATTATTACAACACTATCATATGCACTCATACACCTAGTCAGTCCTGTGAAGAATCAATCACACTTCGATTTCCTCATCTATACAGTTAAACACAGAACACCATACTTTTCACACATATACTAACACATACTTACTCTCTTATACAATCAGTGATACAAGTACACATTGATATGCACAGAGTCACACACCTCCCAGCCAGCCACACACACACTCAGTCTTCCATACATCCACTCATTCTTCAATATGTAAAACATATTTAAACTTTACAAAAACACACAGACACTAGATGATGTCATCAGTGATGTCATTTGAGATGTCATCAGTGATGTCATCAGTGATGTCATTTGAGATGTCATCAGTGATGTCACTGACCATGTCATGAATGATGTAATATGTGACATCATCAGCAGTGGATTGCGGGTGCGCGATATATAGTTAGTGCAACTAACTATATATGGAATTTCATTGCTTTTATGTCAATAAAATGTCCAGCTAACTATATATGGTCTCTAACCTATGGTTTTTTCAGTGAATATATATATATATATATATATATATATATATATATATATATACATATATATATACAATTATACACACACTTTTTTTTTTGGGTAGCCACTCACCAAGACCCACGACCTCGACACCAAGCAGGTCCAAGAGGTCCAGCTCCCGGTCCAAAATGTCTGCCCAGTGGTGGGTCAGCTGATGGTGGGTACGCCGGATACCGGAGCAGCAGAAGACTGCCCGGCGCACCTTCGCCCACCGCCGGAGACGCTCTTCAATCCGGTAGCCGGAGCGGGGCCTGCCGCCTGCTGCCAAGGTCAAGGGGAGGTGGCGCTGGAGAAAAAAGACCAGGGCAGCCACCTCCTCCTCCCCAAAAAGTTGGCGGGGCGTAACCCCTGAGGGGCGCATTCTGCCGCAAGGCAGCCGGGTTTTTTTGGGCACAGGCGCCTTGCCCTTTGAGCCGCCGATGCTGCTGGCACCCTTCACCATGGTTCTGGGTGGAGGGGAGAAGAAAAGTGCAAGACAAAAAGGTAGGGGAAAGAAGAAGCAAGGTAAAAGAAGGAAGTAAAATAAAACAATAGAAAAGTTGAAAAAAGTTGTAAAAGTAGAAATAAAATGAAAAATATAAACCTAGGCACAGAGAGAGATAGGTAATAACTAAAGAAAGTTTGAAAAAGTGGGTAAAAAGATCAGGATTGAAGAGATATCAGCTAGATGCTAAAGTAGGCCCAAAACCATAGCCAGAGTGTGAAATCCAAGATGGCTGCGCCCGTCGCGAACGCGTGGGTAGGTTCGCGCGATATTTAGCGCGATCATGCACTTTTGTAGTGCGAACGAGAAGATGAGTTCCCGAACATGTCTTGCACAACGCGAACACGTGACTTGTGACCCGGAACAGGAAATAAGGGAACGCAAGCGGGCGGGACAAACCTCTTGGGTAACTTAGCGTGCTAGCCATCCCGAGCATGCAGGCAGCGCCCCGAACACGCGCACCGCGCTCACGAAGACGAAAAACGGCGCGCGAACGGGTCTAGCAAGCAACTACGCATGTCCGCGGAGCTACGCGGAGTGCAAGTGCGTCTTCGCGTAGCTCTGCGGAGTACGGCTCCGCGAACTACGCCCAGGGTTAGTTATTTTTAGGTTGGGTGTCGGGCCTTTTGATGTGGCTCGGGTATCTCATTACATCATTAAGGAGGTCACACCTTATGCTGTCGGTCTTTAACTTAAAGAAAGCAGAAAAGTCTTCACAGTGTGGGATGTCGTTTGTTGTGTCGTTTGATAGTAAGGGTTGCGTCTTGGTTTGAGTTTTGACTAGTTCGAACAGCTTTCTTGGTTTGTTTTTTGCTTGGTCCAGCTGAAGGCTGAAGAAGTCGGATTTCGCAAGCTTGATTTTCCTGAAGTAGGCATTTCTCTTGTTCTTAAGTGTTTTGCGATGCAGTGATGAGGGGTCAGATCTCCATGTGCGCTCTGCCATTCGCATAGCACGCCTGTCTTCATTGAGTCTGCCGTCATACCAAGGGTTCGAGATCTTGGTGGAGACTCTCTTTAGTTGCAGTGGGGCGGCTTCATTGATTATTGAATTCATAGAGTCGAGGTAGTGGTCAGTCAGCGATTGAACATCAGAGGTGCCAGGAGGGGGAAGGAGGCGATTGGTGAGGAGAGGAGGCAGGGAGTTGGGGTTAAGATTCTGCGTGTCCCTTTTCCAGATCTTAGATTTGGTGGGTTGAGCCGTGATAGGTTTGACTTTTTCGTTGATGAAGAAGGTGATAATGTGGTGGTCTGACCAATCACAAGGTTGGATTGCCCCTAGTTGGGTGGAGTCTTTGTTGGCGATGATGAGATCAAGTATGGAGCCTTTGTCGTGTGTTGGGCTGTTGCATATTTGGGTGAGGTTAAGCGCGTCAAGGAAAGTTTTGAGACTATGCACCACTGCGTCTTCCTGATCGTTCCAGTGGAGATTGAAGTCACCCAGGTAGATTTGCGTGATCTGCCGACCAGCATTGGATGAGATCGTGTCCATGAGTTGTTGGGTGAAGATGAGGTTGTCCCCAGGCGGGTGATAGATGAGATGTAGAGCACATACTGGTTTGCCCTCGCTGGAGATATCAAGACAGAAGAGTTCACAAGACGTGAGGGAGGGGGTGGTGATTTTAGCAACGGAGAGGTTGCTCCTGATGATGCATGCGAGTCCCCCACCCGTCTTGCCGGTCCTGTTGAGTCTAATGATGTGGTAATTGGGGGGAACTAGTATGTCCATGATGGGTGTAGAGGCTTCAGTTAACCACGTTTCAGTCAAAATGGTTAGGTCAAGATCCAGAGATGTGACGAGATCTGCAATGTTGGAGGAGTGCCTCTGGGCCGATCTGCAGTTGAGTAGGATGCATTTGAGTCTGGGGGCGAGAAGGGTGGTCGAGTGTTCAAGAGCGAGGGGTATTTTTCTGAGATTGTTGGGGATGGAGCTTCTGCTGCTTAGAGTTGGATGCCTAGTGGGATTTGTGAGTATTGTGGGTATGGGGAGTTGTGAGGACGATGTGTGTTTTAACGGGCCAGGACCAAATGAGCGGAGGAGGGTGTCTAAGTCTTGATCCGACAGGGAGTTATGAGCGCGACGTGGGCGGTGTATGTTGTTGCGGTCGGGGATAGTGGGCCAGCGCGGAGAGTGTGAGCCCACCCGTCTCACCCCTGGAGCTTGCCGAGTTCGAGGGCCTGTGGGGAAGGTGTGGCCTTTGTTGGATACGGAGGTGTTGGTTGTAGGTCGGTGTTGTCTGGGGTGTGTGTGGAGAAGTTCTTTGATGGTGTGGAGCTCATCTTTAGGTGTGAGAAAAATTCCTAGGACATCTGGGTGTGTGAGTGGACAGTTAGGTCAGGCCAGTGATCAAGAAGAAACAATAGGAAAAAGTTGCCAAATCTGTATAAAAAGTATATTTTTATTTAGTATATTTAAAAATCATATTGAAACTGACCGGAGGCCAAACAATATGATGGGAGTTAAAAATTTCTTGTCAAAATTATATACAGGTACAATAAACAATTAGCATAAAACTCATATTTCACAAAGTAAAATAATATATTGGCAAAAACATAAGATAATCACAAAATTAATGAAAAAAATATATATTTTATATATTTTTTTCATTAATTTTGTGATTATCTTATGTTTTTGCCAATATATTATTTTACTTTGTGAAATATGAGTTTTATGCTAATTGTTTATTGTACCTGTATATAATTTTGACAAGAAATTTTTAACTCCCATCATATTGTTTGGCCTCCGGTCAGTTTCAATATGATTTTTAAATATACTAAATAAAAATATACTTTTTATACAGATTTGGCAACTTTTTCCTATTGTTTCTTCTTGATCACTGGCCTGACCTAACTGTCCACTCACACACCCAGATGTCCTAGGAATTTTTCTCACACCTGTTGCTGCCCTGCCCTAGGAGTCTATAGATCGTTACTACCCAGGGGGTCCTTGTTATTCTCACCTGTGGAGCTCATCTTTGACTTGTAGGAGGGTTGTTAAAATCAGGTCGAGCTGTGGGTTGGGGCTATCGTTGGCGGTGAGGGCCGTGGGGGGGGATGTTGAGTCCAGAGTTGGGGACAGGGGGGTGGGGTATGCAGGTGTCAGCGGAGTGTTCTGCGGTAATAGTGAGTGGGGTGGGATTCGATGGATGAGAGAGAATGTGGGCGAGGGGTGTGGGTGAGGAAGGGGTAGGCTGGGACGTAAGGGCGGGGACGTTGATGCGAGGCGACGCCGGTGAGTTGTGGGATGAGTGAAGACTGAAGACAATAGGGGTGACAGGATGGTAGTGGGGGCTGAGTATGGGGGGGTAGAGAGGGGGGGATGTTAAGGAGCGAGGGGTGGTGAGCTCTGTGTGTCTGGTTGGGAGGGTGGGGAAGTGAGGAGTGAGAATGGGGGGGAGATAGGGTGGGAGGGACATCTGCCACGGAGGGGGGGAGATATGCTCCGGGCCGTTGTGGGTACAGCGAGACTCGTAGGAGGTGTGGAGTGGGTGGAAGGGAGGGTGAGGGTATGTGCGATGTGGGAAGGGGGACGTTGGGTGTTTGACTAACTATAGCACTGGGAGGATGGGTGGGGTGTGTGTCATTCCGCTGTTGAGATGGGCAGGGAGGGTTATATTGGGGAATGGAATTGGTGTGGTGCATCTTGGTGTGTGCGAAGTGGGGGACCGCCGTTTGGTGATGTGATCTAGGAAGGTAGGGAACAGGTGGTCGAGTCGGTCGAGATTCCTATCTGTGGCTTGGAATAAAATGATCCTGTTGTTGTAGATGGTGATGGTGGCTCTGCCAGGGAAAACTTGGGATGGCGTGATAGAGAGCGTCATGCTGTGAGCGGATTTACTGGTGGTGGAGCTAGTGAGAATGGAGAGGAGCTCTTTCCTCCACTGAGCTTGGCAAACTATGTTTGCCAAGCTCTAATATCTGTGTAACCTTTGTAACGATGTTATCTGCAACTATGGTCTGATACTCATGTAAAGTGCTGTGATACCTCTGTGTCTAGCCAGCGCTATATAAAACCTTTAAAATAAAATAAACTATCATATAAGCGAGTGGATCTTTACTGTCACAGGTCGACTGAACATCTAAGTCTTAACCATGGTTTCCAATGCTGTAAAATATTACTGGGTATGAGTACATGATAATGAATACATCCAAAGAGAATTTATCTGTGTATATGTCCCCCCTCAGCTGTGTGAAACATTTAGTTTTTCTGCTTTATAGAGCTAAACCCCCTGGCAAACTGTGCAAACACGGTTCAATTGTGAATAGATCTCTTGTATGTTTGGTCAAGAAAGCTGCTGTAAACGCAGCACACAGCCTCCCCAAAGATCTGTTTTCTTCAGGGGAGGAACAATCGGATTTTTACACAGTTTTAAGTGTTACTCCTTTCATCCCAGTACTGCTGCTAAGCAACATCTTATCCCTGAGCCCATCATTGTGATAAAACAACATGCCAACAAACTGTTCCATAACTATGATGAAAGAGCAGGTCATCCATTTTTCTGATGCCATAATTTCATTTTTGTTCCATAATAACGAAAGGGCTGCACGAGCGTTCCAGTGGGTCTCGAGTTTTGAATCAGGGCTTCCATTTTAGTACAAGTCGTCTGCTTGTTGGCTGCTAATGTGAACTGACTGGAGCCATTGCTTTTTCCAGCGAACATTATCACAAGACATTACAGGAACTGCAACTGCTGAAATCAACTGGCCGGCAAAGCATATTGATGAATAGTTATTGGCATGTCTTACCCAGGCATGCATTTGCAAAAACTGTCAGCCCAATTAAGCAAGTGGCACACTTGCAGAAAAACAACAGCAGAGTCAGGAATGATTGCGCAAATGTATATGTTTACTGGAGGAGTCTCAATTAGGGAAAAAGGAAATATGGTTTCCTTTTAATACCTCACATTCTATATTTCACAAAAACCGAACACAACTGGCATATGACTGATCAGGCAGAAATTTTTGTTTATCATTTTGATGAAATCTCAAATAGCATATATAGTTTATTCAAAACATGTAAAGTAAAAAATAAAGCGTGCATCTATGTGCATCAGTGCATTACCAGGGCCACTAGGATTATGAGGCAATTGAGGACCAAATGATGTGGCAGCATTATCTAAATTATGATGCAATAATATGCTATTATGTTGCTTTACGCACACATCTTTTACGATATTATTTTGAGCCATTTTAACTAGAAACATCATTTATTTAATGTGTACATTTTGCAGCAAATTACGTGGCAAGTGAGGTGAAACTAATTTTGCAGTAAGTATCACAGTCACAGAATCACATAGTTCTATAAAAGGTACACAATCCTATGTTTTATGGGACCCATGAAATGTGGGTGTCATCATAATGACAGCCCCACACCACTCTGCACAGCTTTACCATCCTCTGTTTGTTTAATTGATATTCTTTACATGAAGGTAACAAAATCTGAGCATTCATTGTTAACAGCGCCTTGCAGAGTACAATACTAATGCTCTCTTCCCTCTACAGCCTGAATGGATTTTTTTAACAAAGCAAATGGTGTTTATTAAAAGTCTACATTCCTATCTACATTGTTAAGTATTTGTCTACACACAACCAAACAGTATAGTCCAGTATTTTACTATTTTATATAAACATTTCACTGTTTCAATAATACTCCTTTTCCAAACTAAGTTTCTCAAGAGTAACATGTAAGGTAAAACATACATAACAGCTCACATGTAATATGGCCCTACATTGCCTCTTTAATGGTAAAGTTTGATTTTAAGTCTGAGCATTCCACTTTTAGAAAGTTGGCATTTTCATGTCCTACCCATTTGTGCCTTCTGCCAGCATTTTGGGTCCCATGACTGTGAACAGCTCTGTTATTGGTGTTTGTGTGTTCCTCCCTGACAGTGACAAAAAAGAGAAATAGGTGTGGGCAGGATGGGCCATCCTGTCAGGATGGGACACAGCTGTTCCCTGCCCCACTTGCATTTCAAATGGATTTGTCTTCTGCACATACAAAGGAATCCGAAACCAGGCCTGCCCTGTCTTTTGTCACCCCAGACTTCTTGGATCCTCTACAGGGAAAGAACTTTCCAGAACCAGAGATTGGATTCCTATCACTCCAAAGGCTGGCCCCAGGTATAAATATTGAACTTTAGAGCAACTCATCAAATTACTTCTGTACCTGTGGAAACCCCAGAAGAATAACTGCTCTGCTCCCCTGCTGCTAGAAGGACTGCCATTCTGCCCTGAGGAAGGTAGAGTGGACCTGCTTCTTGAACCCAGGACCAAGAGACACCAAGGATGGCCTCCTGTGTGAGATACAAAGACACAACAAGCTCAATGAAACCTGTCCTATATCTGCACAGCTGACAAGACCCAACTGAACCTGCCTGTACCCTGCTGCTGGCCTCTATTGATTTGAGTCCTGATCCTTCAGAGGTGCCTCCCAGGTTCTGGACCCAGTTGGCATCAGAGTGTATTCCTCCTTGCCTGATCAGCAACCACGTCAAAGCTGAAGCCAACCGATTCACATTGACGCCGGATCTCACATCAGAGGTCATGATCAGAAGCTCCATCAGAACTGACTCAATGCAATAAAGCTCAACACCTGCCCTTGCATCATAGTTCGACCATGGATCTCGCTTCACATCTCCTGATAGGTTGCTCCATCAAACCGATGCAGCTCAAAACACCTCAATGCCAGACCTAGTATGGCAGCTCCTGCTCAGTGGCCGCCTCAAAACTGTCACGACGTGATGCAGCTCGACACTGGATATCACCTCGCAGCTCCTGATTGGAACTGACGCCACTCAACACAACTCAACCTCACATCTAGGACGCAAGGTACAACTCTCAGTGGGACCAACCTGGTCCCTGTATTCGTTCCACACTCCATCGTTGTTGGCCTGAACTTGTGACTTTGTTCCCGTCCGGAATGACCAGATAATCACTGTTGGCGCTTTGTACTTTTTATGATACTACTTTTACTTAGAACTTTGAAATTCAATGAATCCGGTCTTACTCATTGGATTTTGTGTGTTTTAGTGTCATTCTATTTATTAAAATGTACGCTACTTTTCTAAATAGGTTTAGGATTTTTCTTGTGTTGTGTTTTCACTTTATTACTGTTAGAGTGCTGCATAAATACTCTACACATTGCCTCTAAGTTAAGCCTGACTGGTATGTGCCAAGCTAAAAGGAAGGTTAAGCACAGGTTAATGCAGTGGCTTTTGTGGTTCACCCTCACATGGATTGTGGTTGTTGCCTGAGTGGGGCTTCCAACCCCCTCAATCAATCACCCAATTTTCCCACATGAGGTATGTCTTCCACTCTTTCCTAAATCCATAAGGCGATCCTTATGAATGCAGGTATGTTGTTGCAGATCCACGATGCATAGATATAAAAGGTCTGCTGCTTTTTTTTTCTTTTTTATACTTTTTAGTCTTCAGTTTAATGGTGGCCTGACTTCCAGTATACCGAGATCGACCATACATAAGTGATCTTGTCTGCAAAATAAGAGGGGTTGCATTCATGATGGCTTTGTAAATGATACAGCTGATTTTGAAGATGGTTTGGGCTGGCAAGGAGAGCCGTTGGGGTTTCATCAGGATGGGCTGATATGAGCATATTTCTCCTGGCCCTGGATGAGGCATGCTGTGGTGTGTAAGATGGCCATAAGGGAGGCCAATGTGGTGTGTGGGAGGCCATTGAGTGGGGCGTTACCACTATTCAGGTGCAACAGTACGAGGACTGGAACAACTGTTCTGATGTCACTTTCTGGGAAAAAACAGTATTATATTCTTTAGAAGAGATGTTGATACTAGGCTGTTTTGTTTCTGGTAACTTGCTCCTTGAGGATGAGGTTGGTGTCCAATGTGAAAACAAGTAACTTGTAATTCGATCAAAGTTGGAGTTGTAAGCCATTAAGCCAACTTTGCACTATTTTGCTTGTTGTCTTGGTTAGTTTGAGCTTCTGGAAGGTGCTTGACATTCAGGTCTGGATGAAATGCAGGCAGTGTTTGAGGCATTCTTTTGATGTTTGGAGTAGAGGAGCCTTTCAGGTGGAGTTATGTATCATTGGAAAATTGGTGATTCTTGATGCTGGTATTTGTGAACAGATCCCCCAGGCTCCATGTTGAGGTTGAAGGTGATAGGAAACAGTATAGAACTTTGGGGTTCTTCACAGGTGATAGGTATCTTTTTTGCCTGGAAGTGCCCATGTCAACAAACCAGTGTTTATTGGAAAGACAGGAGGAGAATTAAGGAAGGAATCCAATTCCAAGCTCCAGGGTATGGATTGGGATTGGATCGTTGACTATGTGGAAGGCAGATAGGATTTCCAGTAATATTAGATGGCATCACCTTCAACTGTATTCAGGAGGGAGTTATCTCTTATGGGTAAGTTAGTAGTCTCTGTTATGCAGCGTGATCTGAAGCCAATTAGGCAGTTGTGCAACAGGTAATTAGCACTGATGTGATCTTGTACCTGGACATTTACTGCTTTTTCAATCATCTTGGTGAAGAATGATAGGTGAAGGATGGTCCTGTAGTTGCAATGCCATCAGTGTCTGGTGTTGGTTTCTTTAGGAGATGGATGTTTTGACCTGTCTGTAAAGCTGCTGGGAAAGTACCCTGAGTGAGAGAGGTGCTGTTAATGGTAAGCAGGGGTGATTCAGCTTCCTCAGAGACAGCTTTGAGGAAGGATGAAGGTAGCATATCATCTTCACAGGAAGTGGCTTTGAGGAAGTTGAGAATGTCCGCGAGATCTGTCAGATAGCGCTTTGAAGGATGACAATTGCAAGATTCTACAATAAGTTGAGGTGTAAGAGGTTAAGGAAGGTTGATGTTGTCAATGTACCAATATATCTTCTGTATTTTTTCACTGAAGAAGAGGTTGATGGCAAAACACTTGTCTGTGGAGTGTACTAAATAGAAGGGTCAATCGGATTAGATGCAGTGCTTAATTGCCTTCAAGAGCTTCATTGATGGTGCTTGTAGGAAAATTGTCTACTGGTCGATGGGGGTGAAACCCTTCTTAAGCAGCAAACACAAATCTTGTCGGGGTCAAGCCACTAGCAATCTCTACATTAATCTATGCTCAACGCTAAGGTAGCTTGACACAGAGCAGTTAGGCTTAACTCAGAGGCAGGGTGGTAAGTGTTTGTGTGACAATTCAAACAATGAAAACCACCACACAGTGAAAAACACCACAAAGAGATCCCACACCAGTTTAGAAAAACAGAGTAATTTTTTAAATAAATAAAACAAGATCAAAAATCCAATCAGTAGAACTTGAGATACTCAATGTTAAAGAGTTGAGTAAAAATAGCACCACAACGTATAGAAAGCCAACTGTGGTTATCCAGTCGCACCAGTACAAAGTTTCAAATTTAGACTGACCAGGATTGAGTGCAGGCCGGGTACAGAGACCCAGTTAGGCCCACTGAACAGAGTAGCTTAAATCCTGGTTTGCGGAGTGTTGTGAGGACCCAAGTCGAAGATGCATTACACAGCCAAAGCGATGTATCGGTTTTGAGATGTAACGAGTCTAAGATGCAAGGTCCTGCGGCAGCAATGTGACCTTGCAATGTGAAGTCCAGTGTTGAGGATGCGTTGCGCAGTCAAGACAATGTGTCAGTTCTGAGGCGCTGCAATGTGGAGTCCAATTCAGAAAGGGGGTGGTGATGGACAGAGCATCTGAGTTAAACAGAACACTCATACCCAGTCAAAAGATCAGGGCTTGATCCATCACCGTTTTTTAGCTCACTGCACCATCCCAGTTCAGAACCTGGCTACATGCAAATTAGTCTGACCCTGGCCCAGTGCATCATGGGAACAGGGCAGACCAAACTACCAAGCCAATTCTTTACTGGAAAGGAAACAAGCTTCCGGGGACCGGTTTCTGGCATTACAGCCGTCTTCGGCCCGGCTTGCTTGAATCCTGATGGTGCAGTGAGCAAGGGACTCACATCTGAGCATACCCTGCCACTCCTATAGTGGCCAAAACGATTCAGAAAGGGGGTGGTGATGGACAGAGCATCTGAGTTAAACAGAACACTCATACCCAGTCAAAAGATCAGGGCTTGATCCATCACCGTTTTTTAGCTCACTGCACCATCCCAGTTCAGTTAACTCAGATGCTCTGTCCATCACCACCCCCTTTTCTGAATCGTTTTGGCCACTATAGGAGTGGCAGGGTATGCTCAGACATGAGTCCCTTGCTCACTGCACCATCAGGATTCAAGCAAGCCGGGCCGAAGACGGCTGCAATGCCAGAAACCGGTCCCCGGAAGCTTGTTTCCTTTCCATTAAAGAATTGGCTTGGTAGTTTGGTCTGCCCTGTTCCCATGATGCACTGGGCCAGGGACAGACTAATTTGCATGTAGCCAGGTTCTGAACTGGGATGGTGCAGTGAGCTAAAAAACGGTGATGGATCAAGCCCTGATCTTTTGACTGGGTATGAGTGTTCTGTTTAACTCAGATGCTCTGTCCATCACCACCCCCTTTTCTGAATCACAATGTGGAGTCCGGCATCATCATTGAGGCTGCCATTGATGAGAGGTTAGAGGGCTTGTGCTGAGGATGTGCCACGCATCGCAGTTCTGATACGGGTCTTTTCAACAGTTCCTATCTATTCAAAGCAGAGGAAATGCATAATTTCCGCTAGATCCTCAGTGACTAAGCAGAGCACCGTAGTCCCACTTCCAAGTGTCCTGAACTGGGATGGCACCACCAGTCCGGGTAGACTCACAGATGACAGAGTCCAGGTGTAGGTACAAGGTTGCTGGAAGCCTGTTGTGTTTCTGAGGCTTCAGATCAGTAGGCCAGCCAACTAGCCCTTAAAGTCACTCTGGTGTTCTAGTTTCAAGTGATGCAGGTCTAGTCCTTCTCACCCTGGCCAGAAGGCAACAGGCAGCAGTTTCATCACAGCAGGGCTGCAGCACTTCAAGGCAGCAGAGTGGCAGTCCTTTCAGCAGCAGTCCTTCTTCCTGGCAGAGTATCCAAAGATCCAGAATTTTACTGATGAGCTGGTGTCTGAGGTCCAGTATTTAAACCCAGTTGTGCCTTTGAGGTAGAGGGTGAAGCTTCCAGAGTTTTCCCTTAGAGACATCCTGGCTTACCTACCCTGACTCCAGATAAATTACGGAGGGTATACAGCCCTTTGTGTGGAGGTAGGACACAGCTTGTTCAAGTGTAAGTAGGGCTGGGTCCAGTCCACCCTCCCATCCTGCCAGTGAATGCCCATCTGGCTCACCTAAACTCTCTATTGTGTGTGGCTATCTAGGAGGAATAGACAAAGCCCAGCTGTCAGCTACACCCAGTCATGTGACCAGAGACAGTCTATACACACTAAATTGCTATGGCAGAAAAGTGCCAACTTTCTAAAAGGGGCATTTCCAAAATTGTAATCCGACTTCACCATAAGCTAGGATTTTTCATTACAATTCAAAAGACACCCAACACGAACGGTCTACCTGGTCCCATTTGAAAATGACATCTTATTAAGTGCAATAGGGTAATTCCATTGTTAGTCTATGGGAGAGGTATGCTTTTCAGTAATGAAAAACAAATGTATGAGTTTTTCACTATCTGGACATTTAAAACTTAGAACTACTTGTCCTTCATTTTAAATACACTGCACCCTGCCTGTCCAGGTACTAGCATAAGGGTGACATATGTATTAAAAAAAGGTTTGGGTCTGGTGAAAGGTTTATTTTCTAGGTCAAAACGGCAGTTTAAAATGGCACACACAGGCTGCAATGGCAAGCCTGAGGCCGGTTTTAAAGGGATACTTAAGCGGGTGCCACAATCGGTGCTACAGGCCCACTAGTAGCATGTGAATGTACAGGCCCTCGGCACATGTAGTGCCACTTTATTAGGGAATTATAAGTAAACTAAATATGTCATTAGGGTATGAGATAATTCCACCATGTTTTAAGGAGAGAGCATAAGCACTTTAGTACTGGATCATATTTGTCATGTGCGCAGAGTCCTAAGGCCAGCAAAAATGAGATCAGCAAAAATGGAGGAAGAAGGCAAAACATTTGGGGGAAAACCACCCTATGACTGACACATCTAACGTGTATCGACCAGCTGGAAATGGGGAGTAATACCTAACCCCTTGAGAGTTCTCATTAATAAGGCAGAAAAAACAGTGTTTGGACAAAATATTGTGTCAAGAATATTGGAACATCAAAAATATTTTGGACAGGAATATTGACGGTAAAAATATAGTTTTTAGTGATGTTTTTTATATCATAAAAAAATTTACATAGAAAATATTGTTGTATGTATTATCATTTGTAAGTGACGATTAGTATGTAATGTATTGTAGTGTGTTTGTATATTTTTATTGCTATTTTAATTTGTGTTTTTAGTAAGATACTGGCAGATGCATCAAGCAAAATACCTCCCGGTAAAATTGCGATTCGGTAAAACAGGCCGATACCGAACGCAAAACCTGGAAATGCAATGCATCAACCCAAAACCCTTAAAAAATAAAGAATCGGTAAATACCTCCCGCTGTAAAATACCGAATCGCATAATAGTGAATCGGTAATACCGAGAAAGAAACCAGCCTCCGGAAATACCGAATCGCTAATAAAGAATCGCAACGAAATGCATCAAAACTAGCAAATATCGAAAATGCTCAAAATAGCTATTTTGCATGAGCAAAATAAGGGAATCTCAAACTGGGGGTAAAGTTATTGGAAGGGAGAAAAAAATAAAAATAAATTTCCAACACAGGTGCAGACAATCAGAAACCCTTCAAATATGCCTCTGGAGACCCTGTAGGTCTTCCCAAAAGTACAGGCTCAACAGGACCATGATCATGCACCTCATTGCCGACCTTGAACCACTACTGCAGCACCAGACCCGTAGGACCAACGCCATCCCAGCCCATGTCCAGGTCCTATGCAGCCTGCACATGCGGGTATCAAATAAGTCATAAACTTTGTTTAAGATCGTTAATGACCTTTCTCACCCGGCTTGTGCTTCGAACAACATCCCGGCCTCTCAGGCCCTATGTGACTCCTTGGCGGCTGCATTTGAGGACAAGATCGCTACTATTTTGAGTGGACTCTCCAGTTCAGGCACTCCTTGCCCTCAGCCTTCGGTGGTTTTGACACCTCTATCCACTCCAGGTGACCCAGAGGTAGTGGCAGGACAATCTCGGCTGGACAGTTTTACTCTCCCCTCCTTTGAGGAGTTCCGTATTTTGGCGAATGGTGTATCATCGGGCTCGCCGATGGACCCGCTGCCTCATACATTTTGGAAGTTGTTCCAAGAGGAACTTTTTCTTCCTTTATACTCCATTTGTCATCAGTCCTTCAGCACCGCTACGGTGCCTGAATGCTGGAAAGTGGCAGTGGTCTCTCCGCTCTTGAAGAAGCCCACATTGGACCCCACCTGCCCGGCGAACTATCGGCCAATCTCGCTGCTCCCTTATCCTGTTAAGGTCATGGAGAAATTTGTTACTAAATCTCTGTCCAGTTTTTTGGAAACTAATACCTGTTTAGATGTGGCTCAGTTCGGCTTCCGGCCAGCGCATGGCACGGAATCTGCGCTGGTGGTCATCCTGGATGATCTTCGTTCGCGGGGTCGACACTGGTCGGGCAGCCTTTTTAGTACTGCTCGACATATCGGCGGCGTTCGACACGGTCAGCCACGCCACACTTATCAGTAGAGTGGTAGAGATTGGGGTAGCGGGGTTGGCGCATGAATTGTTGGTTTCTTACCTTCACAACAGACACCAAGTGGTGGCGCTGCCGCCTTTTAGAACTGGCATCAGAAGAGTAAGGCAAGGTGTGCCTCAGGGGTCGGCAATTAGCCCTATTTTATTCAATCTATACCTCCGTTCCTTGATCAGATTTGTCAAATCCTTTGGTATCTCGGCAATTAATTATGCCGATGATACACAGCTCATCTTCTCCTTTGAAGGCAAAGATGCCGTGTCTAAGGAGACCTTCCATCATTGTATGACAGCTACTGCGGACTGGTTGCGAGATAATTCGCTCCAGTTTAATGGGTCTAAGATGTAGGTGCTGTACTGCTCATTGTACCGCATCCCGCGCCCTCTACCGGTGGATTTCTGGCCAACATCTTCTTTGGGTACGGTGGCGGCGGCGGACTCCGCTCACAATTTGGGTGTCATGTTTGGCCCTAATCTACAACTGGATGACTTTGTTAATAAGACAATCGCCGCATGTATGATGTTACTCCGCACTCTGCGCAAGATCCTTCCTATGCTTCCGGCACAGGCCAGACCGGAGGTTGTGCGTGGCATTTTTCTTAGCAGGCTAGATTACTGCATTGCACTGCTTCTGGGCGCACCTGGCACTTTGATCAGCAAGCTACAGCGCCTACAGAATATGGCAGCTAAGCTTGCCCTTTCTCGGTTGCGCTCAGCTTCCTCCTCCTTGGCGCTTAAAGATCTTCATTGGTTGCCTGTACAGCAGCGCATCTGTCAAGCTTACACTCCGCAGGATCCTCATACAGCAACAATGCTCCACCTCCGGACCCTCCAAACACCCCGATTGTAATACACAGGGTGTTCAGACGATACGGTGAGGGAAAAACCCCAAAAGGGGAAAAAACCCAAAAGAAGAAAGATAAGAAGGAAGGGGCAGCAAGGGAACAGAAGCTGTAATAGAAAACACACAAAGGTTAATACAAGTCTTAACCCTACTCTCATTACATTCTCGCTACTCAATAATGTGCTTGATTCACCTGGAATAGCGACTCGTGCCAGCCCTTCCTACTGAGTCTTCTGACTTCCTATGTATCCTGCACAATCACAAGAATAACGTGTTAACACATGGAATGAAACCTCCCATCTATATAGCACGATTCTCACTAGAACCTACCCCATCTCTCAGCAGCTGAAGCTCTAAAAGGGGGTCCGTAAGTTAAGTCACCACAAAATGCTTACATCCAAGAAAACAAAAAGCCATTAGGAAGCGCAATGAGCATCAGTGCTGTAAACTAACAAAGAATCCTCCTTTGTTATGCAATTTACTTCTTGACCACACACTGTTTCGTATGTCTCGAAATATAGAACCAAATACGGTATGGCGTAGTTAATTCACTACTACCATCCGCTTTGGCATTTGTATTCCACAGAAGAAACAAAGACCAAGGACACGTCATGTATTCATGACGGTAATGCGGAGGTCTGTTTCTCCCCCCTGCATTCCGCCACACCAAAAGTACACAAAGCCCCAACGTGGGAGGCAACAATGTAATTCGTCTCTAAGAGCCAGAATAAGTTATAGATTTAAAGTACCGGTCCTCGCAGCCGCGAGGAAATGGGCTCTCAAAATAATAAGTTTCACACTTGCGTAGGATTAGAGATAACACACGCGCTAGCCAGCGCGCGATCCAAATACCGGCAGGCGGCTTCCTCAGGGTACAGGACACCACGATCTGCCGTCCTAACCAAGACAGCAAGACGCCAGGAACTCCAGGAACAGCCGCTCCCGCTGCAAACACAGAATAACGAGCCCTGAGCACCGGGCACCGCCCTGCATATCACTCAACCGCCGTGAATCATGGGAAATGGAGTTCTATGCCTAAGCATCATGGGAACTGAAGTCTTAGGCAGGCGCACGGCTCTAGACCCTGACAGTACGCCCTCCTCCCAAGCGCCTCCTAGGACCAGGCTTGGAAGGGTATCTCGAATGGAAGGAGCGGATCGCCCTAGGAGCATGTATGTTCCGCCACAGCTCCCATGAGTCATCTTCGGTCCCATATCCCTTCCACGAGACCAGATACCAAAGCACCCCTCTGCACATCTTGGAGTCACGAATAGACCTCACCTCGTACTCCATATTTCCGTCGCAGGCAACAGGAGGTGGCGCCGTTCTGCGCGATGTGAGGGCTCTCTTCAACAAGTGCACATGAAACACCGGATGTATTCTCAAGGAGTTGGGCAGCTTAAGTTTGTAAGCTACAGGGTTGATTCGTTTCACGATGAGATATGGACCAATGAAACGCGGATGGAAAACGCTCCTCAACTTGAAACGTATGTTTTTTGTGGAGAGCCACACCTTGTCCCCTATTTTGAATTGAGGACCAGGATCCCGATGTCTATCCTCCCATCGTTTGTACACCTCTTTTGCTTTACGCAGATGTTGTTGTACCCCCTTATGCACCTTCCTTAAGGCCTGAACACGTTCTCTCACTGAAGGCTGTGTATGCAAGTCAGTGGGAATGGTGATCGGCAATGTATTAGCATCATAGCCGAAATTAGCCTTGAAGGGCGACATGCCCGTTGAACTGTGCCATGAATTGTTGTATGCTAACTCAGCCATCCATAACAATTCCACCCAGGATTCATGTGCTTCCTTGGAGTAACAGCGCAGATACTTCTTTAAGGTCTGATTTAGGCGTTCAGTCTGCCCATCAGTTTGAGGCTGGAAACAGGTAGAGAGTGCTGACTCGATACCCAACGCCTTGCACCACATTCTCCAAAAACGGGCTATGAACTGGGGCCCCCTGTCTGATACAATTACCCTTGGAATGCCATGCAACCTTATGACCTGGGAGGCCAGTAACTGGGCTGTTTGACCAGCTGTCGGCAGATTTACACAGGGTATAAAATACCCCATCTTTGTCAAGTTGTCGACTACCACCAATACAGCAGTTTTACCCTGATCCAAAGGCAGACCTGTGATAAAGTCTAGGCTTATGTTTTGCCAGGGTCGATCTGGTGTAGGCATAGGCATCAACAAACCTTTCCTCCTGGTAGTGTCTCCTTTTGCTCTACCACAAATCTCACACCTTCCTACCCATCGGGTAGCGTCCCTAACCAAGGATTCCCACCAAAAATGTCTTCGAAGCAAGCTCACGGTCTTTGTTACCCCTGGGTGTCCGGCCGAAGGAGTGTCGTGACACCAACAAAAAGTCTTTTTTCGTATCTCATCTGTAGGTAGATACAAACACTCCCCCTGAAATGGCAGTCCCTGTCTCACCTTCCTGCCAGACTTGGCAGCAGCCCAACGGATCCACGACCCCGTTGACCTGGAACCTTTTACTTCATCCAAAAACTTTTCAGCTCTTATCACACATATCACCTTTGCAGAAGGGATTATAGACTGATGTTCTTCTTTAACCTGTTCTGTGGGTATTTCTTGTCTTGACAGGGCATCTGCCTTCCTGTTTTCAATACCTGGTCTGAAGGTCACCACAAAGTTGTATTCTGAAAAGAAAAGCATCCAACGCATTTGCCTTTGCGTCAGATGCCTCGCTGATGCCATGTATTGGAGATTACGGTGATCGGTATATACAGTCACTGCCTGACAAACCCCCCACAGATACGGCCTCCACTCCTGAAAGGCCCTTTTTATAGCTAGAAGTTCTTTCTCCGATATAGTGTAGTTGACCTCAGCCGAGCTCAACTTCTTTGATAGGTAAGCAACAGGATGGAGCTGACCGCTTTGTGGATCTCTCTGAGAAAGAATCGCCCCAATGGCTTCATCAGAAGCATCTGCCTCAACTATAAAGGGATGTTCTAACACAGGGTGCGCCAACACCGGTGCTGAGGTGAAAGCCCTTTTTAAAGTCTGGAACGCATCCTCCGCCTCCCTCGACCACACAAAGGGTGCTCCCTTTCGTAACAACTTGGTAATGGGCACAGCTGTCTGGGAGAAATGCAGAATGAACCGACGATAATAATTGGCGAACCCCAGAAAACTCTGCACCTCCCTCACATTCCTTGGGGCTGGCCAATCCTGTACCGCCTGTACCTTCCTCCCAGACATCTGCAATCCGCTTGCGCTAAGATTCACGCCCAAAAACTCCACCTCCTGTACTCCAAACTCACATTTGCTCAATTTCACGTATAAGCAATGCTCCCTCAGTTTGTCCAAAACCTTGCACACCTGGGCTGTATGACATGAGACATCCTGAGAGTATATCAAAATGTCGTCGATATACATCACTACAAACTGGTCCACGTACTCCTTTAACACATCGTTTATGAAGAATTGAAACGCTGCAGGAGCATTACACAGCCCAAAGGGCATGACCAGATATTCGTATAGACCATATCGCGTCTTGAAAGCCGTCTTCCACTCGTCCCCCTCTCTCACCCTGACCAGGTGATAAGCCCCACGTAAGTCTAAACGGGTGTAGATCTTAGCCTCTCTCACCTGGTCGAGCAAGACTGAAATTAGGGAGAGAGGGTAACGATTCCGTATGGTATTTTTATTCAAGACGCGATAATCCACACAAGCCCTCAAATCCCCGTTGGCCTGTGCTATGAAAAACAGAGGGGAGGCAGCTGGAGAGCGAGAGGGCCGGATGAACCCCAAACGTACATAATGATCGATGTATTCCTTTAAGGGCGTGGTTTCTGGCACAGACAATGCGTACACTCTGCATGATGGTATCGTGGCCCCCTCTACCAAATCGATGCGGCAGTCATACTCCCGGTGAGGGGGTAGAGTTTCCGCTTTCTTCTCACTGAAAACATCCCTATATGACATGTATTCGACGGGTAGTTGTACGTCCGTTTCCAAAGCAGTTGCTGGCAAAAACGGAGTTGCCAATACTGCAACATGAGCAGGCACACAAGGCACTAGGTGATTCTGACAATTCTCCATTACAAAATGGAACGTCTTTGTCTGCCAATCCACCACCGGATTGTGCTTCCTTAACCATGGCATGCCCAAAATGACCTCATACTGAGGCGCAGCTATTATGTTCAAAGACAAGTTCTCAGAATGAACAAATCCCTGCAAGGTTACAGATAAACCCAACTCGCTGGTTCTTTCGATTATGTGACCTGAAGTTAAGGGTTTGCCATCAACCGCTAAGACTTCTTCCGTATTCTCTCTAGGAACCCGAGGCAAGGCCAACCTTGTTACCAGACCATCATCTATAAAGTTGCCTGTGGCTCCGGAATCCAACATCACCATGACCTGATATTGCTCTAACTCACATTCGAGTGTCATAACCACCACTAAATGAGACTCTGTTTCATCTTTACCATAAGAGGATAGAGAAGTAAGTTTCCATTCCTGTTCACCCTCACTCCTAGATTTGTTGTCATCCTTTGCTTCTACTTCCTGCACAGTTTTAGATACAGCCACTTTTTTAATTCTGATGATGTTACCCAAAGATTTGGGTTTTGATGGACATTCTCGAACATAATGACCCTTCTTCCCACAGTACATGCATAGGCCCTGTACTCTTCTCACTTCTCTCTCTTCTCTTGACAAAGGAGCCCTGAGTGCTCCTATTTCCATTGGTTCAGGAGCTGATTCCGATCCCCCCGCTACCTTACGAGGGCTCTTTTCACTACTGTAGGTTCCTCTTTCCCATCTTCTTCTATTGTTCCCTCTTTCGGACATGCGGCTGTCCAGTCTTAACACTAGATTCACCATGTCAACATAGGTAGTAGGCTGAGGATCAACCTGCGCCACTACATCTTTTAGATCTTCTTTTAACCCTTGATAAAAAAGGGACATTCGTTTCTCCTCTGGCCATTCTGCTTCAGCCACAAGCCTGTTGAATGCAGAAAGGTAAGTAACTAATTCTCCTCTTCCTTGCCTCAACTCCAAAAGCTCTCGATCAGCACTAAAGGATGTAGCCCTTCGGTCAAACACTCTCTCAAATTCTGCTTTAAACGCGGTCCAATCCGACAGGATCGGATCATCGCGTTTTACCAAAGGCACTGCCCAATCTGCCGCATCCCCAACCAAGTACGAGATAACAAAGGCCACTCTCGAGTGGTTAGTGGGAAAAGAGGAAGGCTTACATGAGAAAGGCATAGGAACCTGGGTCATAAACACATGCACCTTGCGTGGATCACCTGAGAACCGTTCTGGAGTAGCCAGAGGAATGGGAGGGGGCACAGTGACCTGTACAGTAGAGGACGGTGCGGAGGCGTTAAAAGGATTGCCACTCAAACGTTCCACCTTCTCCCTCAACGCAGCGGTTTCAGCCTTAGAGGAGGCCAACTCCTGCTGCACCAGAACCAACGCATGCAACACATCCTCCATGGACGCCATCGTTACTACACGAGAACCGGGCAGAGTGAAATTCTTGGGCTCGTTATTCTGTCAAGCTTACACTCCGCAGGATCCTCATGCAGCAACAATGCTCCACCTCCGGACCCTCCAAACACCCCGATTGTAATACACAGGGTGTTCAGACGATACGGTGAGGGAAAAACCCCAAAAGGGGAAAAAAACCAAAAGAAGAAAGATAAGAAGGAAGGGGCAGCAAGGGAACAGAAGCTGTAATAGAAAACACACAAAGGTTCATACAAGTCTTAACCCTACTCTCATTACATTCTCGCTACTCAATAATGTGCTTGATTCACCTGTAATAGCGACTCGTGCCAGCCCTTCCTACTGAGTCTTCTGACTTCCTATGTATCCTGCACAATCACAAGAATAACGTGTTAACACATGGAATGAAACCTCCCATCTATATAGCACGATTCTCACTAGAACCTACCCCTTCTCTCAGCAGCTGAAGCTCTAAAAGGGGGGTCCGTAAGTTAAGTCACCACAAAATGCTTACATCCAAGAAAACAAAAAGCCATTAGGAAGCGCAATGAGCATCAGCACTGTAAACTAACAAAGAATCCTCCTTTGTTATGCAATTTACTTCTTGGCCACACACTGTTTCGTATGTCTCGAAATATAGAACCAAATACGGTATGGCGTAGTTAATTCACTACTACCATCCGCTTTGGCATTTGTATTCCACAGAAGAAATAAAGACCAAGGACACGTCATGTATTCATGACGGTAATGCGGAGGTCTGTTTCTCCCCCCTGCATTCCGCCACACCAAAAGTACACAAAGCCCCAACGTGGGAGGCAGCAATGTAATTCGTCTCTAAGAGCCAGAATAAGTTATAGATTTAAAGTACCGGTCAACGCAGCCGCGAGGAAATGGGCTCTCAAAATAATAAGTTTCACACTTGCGTAGGATTAAAGATAACACACGCGCTAGCCAGCGCGCGATCCAAATACCGGCAGGCGGCTTCCTCAGGGTACAGGACACCACGATCTGCCGTCCTAACCAAGACAGCAAGACGCCAGGAACTCCAGGAACAGCCGCTCCCGCTGCAAACACAGAATAACGAGCCCTGAGCACCGGGCACCGCCCTGCATATCACTCAACCACCGTGAATCATGGGAAATGGAGTTCTATGCCTAAGCATCATGGGAACTGAAGTCTTAGGCAGGCGCACGGCTCTAGACCCTGACAGCATCTTGCTTAGTCTTCAAAGCCCTTCATGGTCAGGGGCCGGTTTTGTTACAAGAGCTTTTTTCATGGTACTCCACTGTCAGACCTTTGCGCTCCTCTTCGGCATGCCTGGTGGTAGTCCCTAGAATCCAGAGGCTACGGATGGGTGGCCGTGCCTTTGGTTATACTGCCGCCAGACTATGGAACTCTCTTCCTCTGTCTTTGAGGAGTCTGAACGAACTTTCTTCCTTTAAAAAAGGTTTGAAGACCCATCTTTTTCCTAGGGCAGGGTAAATCTGTGATTGCGTAATGGTCAAGGAGAGTCAAAGCGCCAGGATGCCCTATGGGTGACAGTCTGCGCTATAGAAGTATGCAATACATACATACATACATACAAGCTGGCGTCAGGAAGCTTCCAGGGGGTCATAGCAGAAGCTGGAGGCGTGTCGCAAAGCGCACTATCACGCTTCTTCCACAGTTTCCTAGATGCCATGCTGACATTGATACATCACCACATCACCTTCCCCACAACCCCACAGCAGTTGAACCGCACCAAACAGGAGTTCTACCAGGTGGCACAATTCCCCCATGTGATAGGGTGCGTGGACTGCACCCATGTCCCCATCTGTCCCCCGTCAGCCAACGAATACATCTACCGCAACCGGAAGTCATACCATTCCATCAACAACCCAGGTTGTGTGCAATGCCAAGCACATCATTACGGACATCGTATCACAATTCCCAGAAAGCACCCACGACGCATACATATTCAGACACAGTGGCATCCACAGGCGCCTGATCAACGGGGAATTTGGAGAGGGACACCAACTCGGTACATACAAATGCCTCCAAATGAGCACCATCCTCACATATGTAAATGTATCCATACAACTAACCCTTGGCTCCCCTCACTGCAGGTGACAGCGCCTACGCCTTGCGTGATTATCTACTCACTCCCTACCTCAACCCTGCAACACCTCAGGAGCAGCGCTACAACGCAGCACATATCAGTACCAGGAATGTGGTAGAGCGAACCTTTGGCATCCTCAAGAGTCGCTTCCGGATACTACACAAGACAGGAGGTGCCTTGCAGTATGACCCACTTACCTGCTGCCGGATAATAGCAGTCTGCGCCATGCTGCACAACATTGCCACACGAAGGGGGATACCAATAGAGGTGGACGGAGAGGACGACTTACGGGCACAGCAACCCCCCCCAACACCAACAGGCACACGTGCCAAATACAGCTGAGGGACACAGGAGGCGGACATAAATCACAAGACATCACTTCTGAGACAGGTATGAAAGAGCCAACACAACATGTTTATGTTTGCAATTGTTTAATGCACATGAGTACCTGTCAGGTGCATATGTATGAGACGCCAACATGACGCTGAATCAAATAAACGCATGAAAACATGTCCGTTGTCATCACGGGTGTAACAATGTTGCTGTATAGTTGGCCCATGGTTACGTCACCATGGCCAGGGAGCCAATGGATCATGGCTATTTGCGCCTGCCACGTACCCCCAGCCTCCTGTCCCGTGACTTGGCCACATCTCCGCAAGGTGTTTCTGTGGCTGTGGTGCTGCGTGCACTGCGCCTCCTTTCGCTGGCCTCCGGAACAGAGACGCTGCTCACGCTTGAGGCAGCCTCACTCCCCTCCTCCCCTCCCAAACTGCTGGCACTGAAACTCCCAGACTGCAGATGCTCCACTGCAGTGGTCACTCTCTCCAAGGACTTTGCGACATCCCCGCAATAATGGCCCAAATCGACCTGCAGGGACACAGATCTGCGCGACAGCACCGCTGTGCTGTTGCGCAGCTTAGTGATGGCTCTATTGGTGGCATTTGTACAGACCATGTTCTGCCGATTCCTACGGCGCTCGCTCTGTTGGCCTGCAATTACAGCACGTGTGAGTTCCTGCAGGCACAGTTTGATGTCTCTGTTGCCCTCAGCCATGGCTGTGGTCATCTCGCGCATTGCGTCTGGCATGGTGCCAATTTTGTTTGTCAGTTTCACAATGTTGATGTTCATAGCACCCATGTGTCTCCCCTGCAGGCGCTGGACACGCAGCATCCGTGTCTCCACCACTCCGTATCCGTGTGCTGGATCATCTGCTCTCTAGGGGCCTGGCCCGCTGCCTGACTCGGACACGTGCTGCTGCTTGGGTGGTTGGAGCAACGACTGTCTGTTGTGGGACAATTGTGTCAGCTGGCCGCTGCTCTGACTCCATCTCCTCCAGGGAGGGGACATTTGCCCTGTGGCTCTGTGTAGTTGGCCGCGGTGGTGGTGGTGGTGGTGGTGATATCCGCCGTGGTGGTGATGGTGATGTCCGCCGTGGTGGTGGTGATGTCCGCCGTGGTGGTGGTGGTGGTGGTGATGTCCGCCGTGGTGGTGGTGGTGGTGATGTCCGCCATGGTGGTGGTGGCGGTGATGGTGGTGTTGTGGGTTCAGGTCCCTGCGGGGTCTCAACATCTGTCACTACTGGTGTCTCTGAGATGACGAGGCGTCCGCTGTCATCTGAGTCGAGGGGTGATGCATCTGTATGTGAAACAGTGCATAGTTATTATTTTGCCATGATGTATCTGTGTTGCATAATGTGTTGCATAATTTGAACTACATAAAGGAGATTTTGCACTGACATATGGCCATGTGAAGCTAGTTTAATTTCTATTACATCAGGGGTCAGACATGCACTCTTCCATGATATGACTACAACTCCCATGATGCACTACTCTGGTGAGGGGATATGGATTAGGCACAGCTACATATGCACTGTGATTGGCCTGGGGGGATTGGCATGGGTGGACAACACGCTGCATATCTGCACGGGCATGCATCTTACCTTCTCCTCCTGCTGCTGCGCTGGATGTGTCCAATTGAGTGACCCCCACAACAGCTTCTGGCTCAATTGTTGCCTTGACGAGGTCCTCAAGGGCTGTGTTTGCAGTCACGTTGGATGTTCCCCCTCCTGTGCCAGCTGCATCCCTCACCCTTTCGGCAATCCTCTCCTTTGCCCTCTTCCTGAGGTCATGCCACCTCTTCTTTAAATCGTTTATGCTGCGGTGGGTGACTCCTACAGCATTGACTCTGTCTTTAATGCGCAGCCACAATTTGCGCTTCTCAGCCTCTGGAACTTTTTGGGACAGCCTCCCAAAAAGCCTGTCGTGTTTGCTGCTCACCCCCTCGATGAGCAGTTCGAGTTCCTTATCTGAAAACTTTTGTTTTCTCTTCCTGGGTGCCTCCTTGTTCTGGAGAGCATCCTTCTCCATCCTGGTAGTCTGCTCTGCGTTTGTTTTGTGTTCTCACTGTAACAATCCTCAGCTCCTGTGCTCTGCCTCCTCCTCTGAGCTCCTCAGGGCACTGTATGAAGCATGGGCTGTCTTGCTTCCTGGTTGTGATGTCATCAGCCTGCTGCCGATGCGACATTTTTTTTGCGGAATCGCTATTACCGAATTCGCTAATACCGATTCGGTATTTGCTACTTCGGTATTTGCTCATCTTTGAATTGGTGTCTCGCAAACGTGTTTACCGGATATTTAACGAATTTTAGCGATTCGGTAGTAAATACTGAATCTGTTGATGCATCGCGGTATGCGACTCCTTATTAGCGATTCCTTATTTTTCGCTAATAAGGACTCGCTTTACCGATTTTTGGTGCATATACACAATAATGTTTTATTTGTGAAATTGTTGAAATTTGTATTTTATTATTTGTATTAACGTGTATAATTTAAGCGGGATTTTGAGTTTTTAGAGGATAAGGGTGGGAAGATTAAAAGAAAAAACTTGTTTAAAATGTAAAGTTTATGGTAATTATAAAGGTATGCAAATTAATAATTCAAAAGTGTAAACTTATTTTATTATATTAATATTTTAAAAATATTTCTAGTTTATGTTAAGATATGCATTAACGGTAATAAATCTTTTTTAAATAGGAAAAAATACATATTGAAAATATATAATTTGTTTAATAAAGTAGATTCAATTTAAGATTATTTAAAAGGATATTTACAATTGTATAACATTTTTATTTTTGTTTTAAAAATATACTTTTATTTTAAGTTTATTTTTTTAAGCATTACTTTCAAAAACAATATTTATTTAAATATTTTGTACATTTATGAATGTATTGTTTGAAGTTTATGAATGGTAGTAAATATTTTCAACAATATATTAATTTTTAAGAGTAATTAAAATATTAATTTTGTAGTGTGAAATTTAAATTCGTGTATAAAGGTTTGTAGTTCAGAAAAGTGTGTTGTTAGATAACATTTAAGTTAATTTTAGTTTAAAAAAGAGTGAATATTGACTATTGATTGTGTATTTAATATTGTTATTTTGTGATAGAGTTTGTAAAATGTTTTATTTTGAAGTGATATTGTCAATTTCGTATTTTTAGTGCACTACTTCTTCATTAAATTGGTGTAGATTGGAGTGGGAATAGTAATTGTCACCCGTTTAGTGTCCAATGTCTTCTTCAAAGTGCTTTAGATTGGAGTAGTTATAGTAAAATTCCCCCCCTATAGCATCTACCACCTTCCCCACATTAGTTTTGATTGGTGTAGGAATTGTAAATGTCACCCCCTTAGTGTCCATCTACTTCCCCAAATTGGTTTAGATTGGAGTGCGAATAGTAAATGTCTCTCCTTTAGGGCCTGATTCTGATGTGGGTTGGAAAGCTTTGATTTGAAAATGGTTTCCGACCCACTCGGATCAGGAGAGTCCGACCAACAGAGTACGATTTATCCGGATACTTCCGATACGATTTGGTGGACTCCCATTGACTTCAATGGGAGCATATGTTTCTAACCTCATCATAATTGGGCCCTGGGTCGGAAAGACTTGTTCCCGATCCGATTTGGAAGGAGCAAATGCTATTAGGAGGCCTTACTAACCGCATCAGAATCAGGCCCTAGGTGGGAATGCTTTCCTAACCGCATCAGAATCAGGCCCTTGGTGTCCAACACCTTCCCCAAAATGGTTTATATTTGAGTGAGAATAGTAAATGTCATCTCTTTAGTGTCTAACACCTTCCCCCAGGGATTAGTAATTATCACACCTTTAGTATCCAACACCATCCCCAAATTCTTTTAGAGTGGAGTAGGAATAGTAAATGCCGCTCCTTTAGTGTCCAACCCCTTCCCCAAAATGGTTCAGATTGAACTGGGAATAGAACATTTAACACCTTTAGTTTCCAACACTTTCCCTCAATATGGTTAGCTTGGAATCAGAATACTAAATTTCACACCTTTAGTGTCCCAAGCTTTTCCAAAATTGGTTTAGATTGGAGTGGGGAGAGTAAATGTCACTCCATTAGTTTCCAACACCTCTCCCAAATTGGTTTAGATTGGACTAGAAATAGTAAATGATGCCCCTTTAGTGTCCAATACATTCCTAAAATTGGTTTAGATTACAGCAGCAATAGTAAATTTCGACCCTTTGTGTCCAACACCTTCCCCAAATTTGTTTAGATTGGAGTGGGAATAATGAATGTCTCAAATTTAGTGTTCAACACCTTTCCCCAAATAGGTTTAGATTGGAGTGGGAATAGTAAATGTCACTCCTTTAGTGTCCAAAGCCTTTTCCAAATTGGTTTAAATTGGAATTTGAATTTGAATTTTTAACAATTTATAGAGCGCACATTCACTATGCAGTTTCTTGGCGCTAGAGGATTTCTAAGCTGGGGAGGACACCGGGGACTATAAGCTAAAAGCTTGCTGAAACAAAAAAGTCTTAAGAGCTTTGCGGAACTCAATGTAGGAGGGGGAGGATCTGACGAGGGGCGGAAGAGTGTTCCAGAAGGTGGGCGCAAGGACCGAGAATTTCTGGCCTCCCGATCGTTTTTTTTTATAAGCGGGGGATGACTAATAAGGATTTAGTGGAGGAACATAGGTCTCTAGAAGGGCTGTAGTTGGTGATGACAGAGTTGATGAAAGCAGGAGCAGTGCCCGCCCGGGCTTGAAAAGTGAGGCAGCCGAGTTTGAAAAGGGCTCGTTGTTTGATGGGGAGCCAGTGAAGGGCTGTGAGAAGGGGTGAGGAGTGATGATATTTAGATAGGCCATGCACCAGGCGGGCTGCCTGGTTTTGCACCAGCTCAAGGCGTTGAAGTGCATAGGCGGGGGCACCATTATAAATAATGTTCCCATAATCGATCTTGGATAAGACCATGGCCATTACAATCAGTTTGAGTGCAGAGGGAGAGAAAAACCGGGATACTTTCCTAATAATGCGCAGGGTAAAGAAACAAGAAGAAACAACAGAACTGATGTGGGTGTGAAGTGTCAAATGATGATTAAGTGTGATGCCGAGGGTCTTAACTGAGTGAGAGGGAGTGGGAGGAAGGCCAAGAGAGGGGGGCCAGAATGAGGGCGACCAGGGGTTGCCGCTGCCTCCAGTCAAAATCAGCTCTGTTTTATCCGGGTTGAGTTTGAGGTGGTTTGCATTCATCCAATCCCGGATAAACAGCATGACGGACTGGAAGTTAGTGATGTCTGGTGAAGGGGAAGAAAAATTAAAGATAAGTTGGAGGTCATCAGCATAGTTATAGACTGTGACCTCCATTTGTTGCAGTGCAAAAATAAGTGGGAGAATGTAAAGGTTAAATAAAAGGGGAGAGAGAGAAGAGCCCTGAGGGACACCACATTTCATCCTGCGGGGCGGGGCTGTGACGGGGCAGGTCGCCCCTGTAAGGATAAAGAGTATGAGGAGCCCGTTTCCCGTGACTGGTGGTCAGCTGTTCCCCTTTTGCTCTTTCTCTTCCCCTCCAGCAGCCTTCTTCCCTTCCGGCGGAGGAGTGGTCAACCCCTGACTCTGTGTTTCCCTGGGGATGCGAGGTGGAAACAGGACGGTACTCCTTTAAGCCTGATTACATTGACGACGGGACTCCACCCATCTTGAGCGTGATGGCGTCAAAAGAAGGAGGATCCCGGAAGACGCCGAACGACGAGGCCCCGGAGGACGAGTGCGGTGTGGAGTGGAAACCGAGTACGGAGGAGAGAAGAGAGACCTCGACCAGCCCAGCTGAAACCAGCAAGCCAGGAGGCCAACGATCCTGCGAAGCGCCCCGCCACGCTCCCGCGGGAGGAGCGTGGCTTACAAAGGTACGGGGAAAAGTTGCGGGGTGGGCGGGTTGGAGTGGCTAGACCACTGTGAAAAAACTGCCTATCGACTCCCTGTACCCCTACCTCACGAGCACTACCGACACTGCCGATCTTGTAAATACACTTGGCACAAGGTTTTCCCTCACTCCCGGTCCCTAATCAAACAGTGTTCTGGACGCCCCCCTGATTCCTCTGTTTTCTTGTTCATTTCCTTTTGGGTGGCGCTACCACGAACATCGCCTGGAGGTCGTTTGTTCAACACACTGGAACTACCAGTTTTCCCTAAGGGCGTCAGAACGGAGCCTGACGAGATCGCCCGAATAAGACTGACTAACAGAAGAAAAAAAGCATACTTAAAAATAAAACCCTCTCTAAAAGCACTATTTCAGCCTACTGCCTCCGTTCCTTCCCCTGCGGTCCCTACTCCGGTCCAGGGGCCGAGAATTCGGCAAGGTGGACCGCCTGAGTACGGGCATCCAGGAAGGAGCCTATCCAGGTCAGAACCTGTTCCCCTATGCCCGCCGCCTTGACACGGGACAAGAGGATGGAGTGGTCCACCGTGTCAAAAGCGGCGGACAGATCCAGGAGGACCAGGGCCTGAGGGGTGTTGGTATCGAGTCCCTCCCTGAGTTGGTCCATGACTGAAATAACCACCTTCTCAGTAGAGTGGCGGGGGCGGAAGCCCGCCTGGCAGGGTGCAAGGTAGTTACTGTTCTCTATAAAGGAGCTGAGCACCTGGGTGACATGGGACTCTGCTACCTTTCCAGGATAAGGGAGAAGAGATATAGGGCGGTAGTTTGCCAGGGAGGAAGGGTTGGCACCCGGTTTTTTTAGTATAGGGAGGATTATAGCAGTCTTAAAGGGGGCCGGGACAAAGCCATAGGTGAAACAGTTATTCAGGAGGGTAAGGGCAGGGGATGGGCATTCAATAAAAATCTGACGGAGAATGCATGCCGGGCAGATGTCAACTGGGGAGCCCGACTTGACACGCCTAAGTAAAAGGGGCAAGGATTCTCTAGTCAGTGTGGGAATAGAGGTGAGGGACCGATTATTGCCTGGTGGTAGGGGGTGAGTGAGAGTGGGCGGAGGGGGGGATGTTGGCTTTGATGAGGGCTATTTTTTCGATAAAAAACTCGTTAAGCGAGTCGCATAGGGCCTGGGAGGGCTTTCTGTGGCTAGAATGCGCCCAGAGAAATATTCAGTCTTAGCGGTCAGAATGGCTTGTTTATATTCACTGAGTAAGGTGATAAAATGATATCTTCGAGTGGGGCAGTATGCTCTTCTCCAAGCTCGTTCGGCCTGCTGTAACTCTAGTTTCTTGGCTTTAAGACCAGGGCTGAACCACTTGTTGGCATTGTGGGTGCGGTTGATGGTAATCCGCTTTAAGGGGGCCACTGGGTCGCAGGCTTTGGTGAGCCAGCAATCTAGGATGGTAGCCTGGGAGTGTGGGGCCGAACCCGATAGATCTGGGCAGGTGGCAGCTAACGAGTTACAGAGAGATGGAATGTCGACTTTATGCCAGTTCCTTGCCCAGGTGTTTTTGGGGAGGGAAGGAGGTATCTTATGGCTCAAATCCAAGGAAAAGGCGAGCAGGAAATGATCCGACCAAGGACAGGGCGAAATAGTAGGAGTGGAAGTCGGGATATTTAGTGTCCAAATCTGATCGAGAATGTGGCCCCGGATGTGGGTGGGACCTTGAACGTGCTGAGTGAAGTTAAGGCTGAGAAGCAATTGAGTAAAGTCTTTGGAGGTGGTCTCGTCGGCGGGGTCAGTAGGCCAAAAATTAAAGTCTCCCAGTACGAGGACAGAGGCACTATTGACTACTAAGGTGGCCAGTAAGTTCTGGAAGGTGGAGAGAAAGCCAGGGGATGGCTGGAGTGGCCGATACGTTAATACGCAGGTGATTGGGATCTTGAAAGAGGTGGAACGTACTACGAGGCAGTCAGCTGCTGGTAGTATGGGCGATGCAAGTGTCTGAAAATGAAATCCCTTGCGAGCAATCAGGGCTACCCCGCCACCTGCTCTCTTCTCAGATCGATCAGCACGGAGCATAGAGTAGTGGGGCGGGAGGGAGGCCAGGACGCTCGGCAGGGAGTCAGATCTATACCATGTTTCGGTTAAAAACAGAAGGTCTGGGGAATTGGAATCTAAAAGATCAAATATTTCGGTCTGGTGCTTAACGGCTGATCTCGTGTTCAGAAGGAGGGCAGCAGTGGGAGGGGGGGACGGGCGTGATAGACATGGAAAAGCAATGCCAAGATTTTGAGCATAAGACAATGTAGCAGGGTTTAGCGGCCAATTTTTATTAAAGGAGCACAGTTGTTCAGAGGTATATGTTAGAGATCGCGCATAATGGTGTGCCGTTTGCCCCGGTCGGTCGCGGACGGGCGCAGACGGGCTTGCCTTAGGCGCGCAATCGGCGCGCCCGCTGCGCTCGTCCGCTGCGCGACCGGAAGATACACATTTTTTATACAGGAAGGGAGATGGCAAAGGGGGGCGTGGCCTCTCGAAAAAGGGGTGTGGCCTGTGTGCGCGGCGGGAATGGCGGCAATGAGTTTTGAAGTTTGTCCCGCAGCAGCGCTAAAATCCCCTGCGCGGGTTTAGTCAGGAGCGTAGAGGAGCCCTGAGCAAGGTAGCGAAATGAGAACAGGTAAAATATAAATAAAGTAATTGTGACACTCAATATTTGTAAAAAGTTCGTGCAAGCCTACTCCCGGCTTCTGCCTCAGGAGAAATCACTATCAGCGTGGCGCTTGTAGTCAGCGTCTTTTGTAGTGGCGAAGGGGGGCGTGGCCTCTCGAAAAAGGGGCGTGGCCTGTGTGCGCGGCGGGAATGGCGGCAATGAGTTTTGAAGTTTGTCCCGCAGCAGCGCTAAAATCCGCTGCGCGGGTTTAGTCAGGAGCGTAGAGGAGCCCTGAGCAAGGTAGCGAAATGAGAACAGGTAAAATATAAACAAAGTAATTGTGACACTCAATATTTTTAAAGTTCGTGCAAGCCTACTCCCGGCTTCCGCCTCAGGAGAAATCACTATGGAGTGGGAATAGTAAATGTCACCCCTTTAGCGTCCAACACCATCCCCCCATTGTTTTAGATTGGAGTAGGAATAGTAAATGCCACCCTTTTAGTGTCCAACACCTTCCCCCAGTATGGTTAGATTGCAGTGGGAATTGCAAATGTCGCCCCTTTAGTGTCCAAAGCCTTTTTCAAATTAGTTTAGGCTGGAGTGGAAATTTCACCCCTTTAATGTCCAACACATTCACCCAATAAAGGGCCTCATTATGATGGTGGTCGGACTTTTGTCCGCCATCATTTCGGAGATTGGACCGCCCCAACTTACTGTCAGTGGTCCGACCAATGGTGTAACAATGCCACCACCATTAAGGCAGTCGCAAAGTGTATCTTTTCTATTGCAGCATGTGCTGTGGGCTCCTGCACACGTCGCAGTACAAAAAAACACTTTTAGCATATCCCGTGACTATGATGCAGGTATATGTAGGGGGTCACCATAACTCGGGGCAGGGGGCAATGGAGACCCCATGAACCTTTCTGCCAGTTTTTTCATGGCGGGTAAACTGCAATGAAACAGCAGTCGGGTAGGGGCATCATAATCCCTACAGCAGGGCCTGGCAGGCACCACCACCATTGTAGGGATTCAAGTTCCCTCAGACGGTCCAACAGACTTCTTGAGCCTGTCGGATCTGTGGTGGCTGGTCCTCCGACTGCCACCCATCCACCGGCCATCCTAATATGGCGGGCGTAAAACATGGTTACGATGGCGGTGGGACTGCTACCGATGGGCTGACGGTGGCCGTCCCACCATCATCGTATTCAGGCCCATAGTTAAAATAGAGTGCAAATAGTAAATATCACTCCTTTAGTGTGAACAATTTTTCAAAATAATTAATGTTGGAGTGTGATAATTGAAATGTATCATTTATTCCAAAAACATCTATTTTACTTTCATTTGTCTGTAGTACAAATGCGTGTTTTTTGTTTTGTTGGTGATAAGAACTATGAAATTAAATAGATGTATGTTTGTAAGTAATAGTATTATTAGTTACATTCTTTTTGTATAACAGGAGCTGGCCACGCGCCCAGCATCGTCAATGGGAGAGGGAGAGACAAGAGCTGGCCACGCACGCATGGGATTGGGTCGCGCGCGTGAGTCAGTGTCAGAGATGGCGATGTGCACGCTTACGGCGACGTCTCCGCCGCGCGCCACAGCCCCATGATGATGGTGACGTCAGTGGACGCTCGCCGTCTCCGGCGGCTGCTGCGCGCGGGGCCGGCCGGCAGCCGCTGCTCCTGGACTGCCGGCCCTTGCTGGACTTCCTGTGCTCCAGCGCCATGTTGCACTTCTTCTCCCCCGGACCGCAATCCGCTGTCCGTAGGTTTTTACCACTTACACAAAAGCACTTTTCATTTAGCACTCACAGGAACAGCCGTCTGGTCACACAGAAGCTTGTTATTTCTGGTTGCGGAAAGAGGTGCTTAAAAGCGGGGTCTGAGGCCGCTCGCTTCATGTTTTAGACTAACGAGGGCAGGGATATGTGGTGTGTGTTTCAATCTATCATGTATTTTCCGCCCTAACCACACAATTTGTGTCATGGTTTGCAGAGGTGTTCGGGGTAACATCGCTCCTACACTGTGTTATACTTGGAGTTTGTCCCGTGAGAAGATTCGTCGTATTTACATAAACCTCATCCAAGCGCTTATTTGCGCATGGCTTACTTTTCTGCTGCCTGGTGAAATACGAGTCCAGTATGGATGAATGGTTTATTTAAGTAAAGCGCATCTATGGACTACTTGAGCGTTCGTCTTTTATGAGTCATACAGGTGTGTGCTCAGGGTCACACACGTTGGCTAAGTGGGTAAGCTAGCGTTGAAATTCAGCTTGAGCTCTGTTTTCTTGGACATCTCTCTGTGTGGACTGCAAGGGTGTGTGTCGTGAACCATCCAGTAATATGCAGCATTTTTATGTGCAGTGCTGACTGCGGGGGCTGGTCCACTTCTAAGCACTCTACTAATTGTTAAATCATATCGCCTGCAACCTACTCAATACAAAGGAGTTATACCCACCCGTCTAATTGTTTTCTGACTTTATGGTTTTGTATCAGCTGGTGGTGAAAGTACAATCACCAAAAACACACTTGATTGCAACATCTACAGAGTGAGAAACCTACACCCCCGCCTTCCGAAGAGTGGATAATTAATAGAGCTGGCATCGCTGCCTGCACTACAGTTTAGATGCTTACCGCACCTTCGTGTATAAATAAGGCTGTACACGAAGTGGTAGGGCTTAGCGGCAGCGATTTAAGCCGACCGGGTCCTGCCGATGCAGGTGCTGAGACGGGTCCCTATTGGGCTCTCCATTTTTGTCCTCACCCTCGGTTGAAAAAATATATATCTTAACTCTGCAGCAGTACCACCTTACACTTCCTTTGGGATAACTTCGAAGAGACTCCTTTCACAGTCTCATCATTTCAAAACGGAAGCATTTTTAATATGATGTACAACAAAGCCATAGTTCTTGATTTCTTGATTCTGTATCTTACGCAACTAACAGCCATTGACAAAGCCAATAGCCCTGGCTTGATGTAGGTGTAATCTTACTTGTTGGATTATATATCTGTATTCAATCACAGAAACAGCAAAATCCCTATGCTGAAGACAGATTTTTAGTTTACACGATTTTAAGCCACACCCTTAACTGCATGGCCACACTTCTTCGAGAGACCACTCAGTTTTTTCACTCTGCAGCAGTACCACCTTACACTTCCTTTGGGATAACTTCGAAGAGACTCCTTTCACAGTCTCATTGTTTCAAAACAGAAGCATTTTCAATATGATGTACAACAAAGCCATAGTTCTTGATTTCTTGATTCTGTATCTTACGCAACTAACAGCCATTGACAAAGGCAATAGCCCTGGCTTGATGTAGGTGTAATGTTACTTGTTGGATTATATGTCTGTATTTTATCACAGAAACAGCAAAATCCCTATGCTGAACACAGATTTTTAGTTTACACGATTTTAAGCCACATCCTTAACTGCATGGCCACGCTTCTTCGAGAGACCACTCAGTTTTTTCATCCAACTTAAAGCCCTACTTAGTGGGATGAAATAATTCGGCAGTCTCTCAAAGGGGCGTGGCCGACATAATCAAGGGCGTGTTTAAACACAGGAAAACTAAAAATCTGTGCTCGGCATAGTGTGCCAGCTGACTATAGTGTGCCAGTTGTTAGAGTTTGAGCCATTGCCATTGTAAATGGCAATGCCTTTTATTTATGTGTTGGTTTATAAAACGTAAATAAAAGGCATTGCCAATTACAATCCCAATGGCTCAAACTCTAACAACTGCGAGACCTATTGTATTGCAAATGCTTGTTTTATTTGTATCTTTCCAATTATTATTTATTGTATAGGTTCACATTATGAATCATACATACCTTAAGTAAAATTAACAAAATATATAAAGTTAAGTAAATAAAGCATTTCATTTAGTTTCATTATATAAAAAATAGGCAAACAATATTAATGTTCATTTGTTTGTTGTACATTTTAGCTCTTATTTGTTCTTTAACAATTATTTAACATTATTTCTTCATATTGTAAACATTATTTTATTATGTTTTATTAGCATCTATTAAATAATTTTATATATTTTATACTAATATTTAATTTATACTTTACAATGTCTTCATAATTTTTTATAACATTTTTTGATATGTTTTAAATGTTTAATACATTGTATACTTTTTTTAAAACATTTAACACCATAGGTCCTCCCCAAGCTCCATAGCGAAGGCCCAGGGAGACAGGGGTCCTGCTAGGATCCCCCAATGTCCCTTTCCATCTGCTTTTCTCTGAGTCAAACCGCCATCGAAAGACAGACGGAAAGAGACATTGTATTCCCTACGGCGGTACCTGAGAAGGCCCCGCCCCTATTGTAGGTATTACTGTTCATTCACTGGTCCCTCCATCTGCTGCCTCGTAATGTGGCGGTCAACCACAACAACAGATGCCGGGCAGACCGCCACCAATGAGCTGTCAGATGGCCTTCCACCCGAAATTGGAATAAGGCCCTAATTTAGGTTTTATATTTGATGTATGATATATATTTTGTGATTTTTGCACATAAATATATATTTAAATCTCATTGGTTAATGCTTTTTTTAAGGGTTTTTTATTGTTTATATTTTAGATATATTTTTATGGGGGTGATTGGTAAATATTCTGTTGATTTTATATTTATTATTTAATGTAACCCCTTAACTGCTGGGCCTCCACCCCCTCCTTCCCCCCAGTGCTGAGCTCTTTTTTGGCTATATGGGATAGTTCGTCCTTAAGCCTTCATACCTTTCTGTCCAGGTAAAGATCCCACACCAAATTTGTGTCCTTTTTTACCTTCATCCTGGAGATTCTAAAGGTACCCAGGGTTTGTGAATTCCTGTGGAGAGGACCGAGAACATAGATAAAATATAGCAACATTTTGAGTTTTTTGGGGGAAAAAGAAGGGGAAAAAAATACTTTTTTCCCTTACAAATGGCATCAGCAAACGGTTTGCTGTGCTGAAGTCACCATATTCCCAACTTTCAGGAACATGCAGAGCTGAATCAAAAAACATTTACCACAGTTTGGGCATTTTTCAAAGAGGTAGCCTACTTTTCCTATGCTTCGTGCTTGCACACTATTTCCAATTTTTGAAAACTGGACACCTAGGGGAATCCAGTATGGAGAGACTTACGTGGCTCTCACCAGGTTGTTTAACCCCTGAATTGCTAACAAACCTCAAACTTTGACTAAAAAAACATATTTTCCTCGCATATCTGTGATGTAAAGTTCTGAATCTTTCTTTTACCTTCCTTTTACATAAAAATCCTACCTTTTAAATACCAAAACGTCACCCCTATGTAGTTCTTGTTGCCCAAAAGGCAGGGTGCATGGTATTTAAAAGTGAGACTTGTGGAAATGTAAAGTGACAAGCTCCAAACGCTATATTTCTCCGTGGAAGGCTCTGACTGTCTGATAAGGAAAACTACAGTACAGGTTAAAATATTAATCCTGTATCTCAGATTTGGAACCAGGTAGAAAAATAATTCAACCACCCTTTAATATTAGGACATCATTGAGAGGTGAAATTACATTTTCAATAAATATGTAGGAAAGGTCACTTTTAGAAAGTTACCTTTTCCGTGCCCAATGCTCCTGAACGCTAATTTACACAAGCTCTACAGGTGCTGTCAATCAAAGGATTGACCATAATGATGTGTGAAAACTGCTCCAAGAGAAGGGACAATGGCCTGGGAGTGCGAAGGTATTTTTTCCTCCCTCAGGAGAAAATCCATTTGGGGCGGCTCCAGAAACTTACAATTAGCTTCAAAGGGGCCTGCAATGACACAAGTAGATGTCAGGTGACACCTGAAAAGCCTCCAGACTTTCTTCCTCTGGTCAGGCTGGTGGTAGCAAAGCACCCTGAGAACCATCGTTGATTGACCATAGAGGAAGTGTCTGCTTATTTCCCTGGACACACCTCTGGGTGGAAACACAGGTTCTGCACATTGAGAGAAGGGTTTCCCCATTTTTGATTTTGGGTATGAGTTGCACTTTGGGATTGTTTGCTGCAGAGCAAACAGGGACCTTTGCAAAAAAAGGGGTAAGGTTGCCCCTCTGAACATTTCCCCTATTAGCTAGGAATGAGCCAGGACTCACCCCCACCCACTAGCTGATGCCAGGCATAAATGTGGCATCCCAATGCACCATCCTCAAAATATTTCTGGACCTGCGAAAGAACAGAAGAAGGACTGCATCTGCTGTTTGAGGCCTGTGAGGAGACCTGAACGGCAGGACCTGCTCCCACTTGGTCTCAAAAGACGTGGACTTTAACGATCAATTGGATGACCTCCTGTGTGTCTTGGGGGACACAAACTGCAAGAAACCTTTTTCCTGAGTTGCCCAGGTGACCAGTAGTTACTTGACCTAGTCTTGGCCCTGCTGTTGGTCTCTGCAGAGCACCCTGAAAATCTCTAAGTGCCTCCCTTCCCTTGAGGTTCTGGTGGCCTTAGAACTGCACTCCTGTGGTTGTTTGGGCTCCAGAAGAAAGTTTTAAAACTTTTGAGAACGTTTCCTCCACATCTCCAGAGTTTCCACGGGACCTGACGGGGAAAGTATCTGAACAGCAGTTCCAAGGTGTTGGAATGGATTTCACCTTTGTCCCACTCAATAATTCTCACACCTTCAAAAAAAAGGTTTCAAATTGTTTTTTATGTGAGAAATCTCCAAAGCTCCAGACTGCCTGCAGGACCAACCTGCTTCTGGTATCCGGCCTTTAGTCTCACAGCAGTGGCTTCTGTTTTATAGGTGAAACAAGCATGAAGGATTTTCTCAAAAAGGTGAATTCTGTGTTGGGACATTTCTTTCCAGCATGTAAGAAGGTCCTAGAATTTTAGACTTGCGGATTTTCACCAGGACCATTCCACTTGGTGTATGAACCTGTGCTCCAGCCTGACTGACCCAAAATTGCACCTTGGACCCAGTTTATCATGACTATTGACTATTATTGGCACTTTTCTTTTTCTTGGAACCTTTTTATTAAAATCTTTAAAAATTCATATCTTCAGACCCCCATGTTGTATTATGTCAGCTTGGTATCATCTTGCTACTAAATCTTTCTTCCCATTTATACATTGGAGGGGGATTTTTAATGTGTTTTGTCTTTTTAATTGTTTTGGTACTCCTAAAAACTTTGCTCATTTTGCTCTAGGTTAAGTCTGCCTGCTCTGTGCCATAGCTACAAAGAGTTGAGCTCAGTTTTAAATTACTAAAACGTTTGATTGAACCTAGCATGTTACTGGACTTATTACTTGCGGTGGACTACTATACACCCCAATTAATACGTCCCTTTTGTTCACCTTGTACACATAGAGAAGAGCTATTGCATTACACAGAGAAAACAGACAGCACATAGGTATCTGCAGTGTTAACGTCCATCTCACACAGGAAAATCAAGTGCCACACAGGCACCAACAGTACTTTTACATACAAACACCAGGGGCATTTGTGGTTGTCAAAGTGGTTCCAAGTGTTCAAGTGGTGGGTAGCCCCTCTCAGCAAGGCAGAATAGCATTTATCATAGCAAAGTCAGAACTGTAAATCAACCTTGTCTCTGCATACAGTTGTGGAGCAGGGTGAGTGGGGAGACTCGGTACTTGTGAGAGACATCAAGATTGGATTAAGGCACCAGACTACTAGTGGATGTGTTTGTGTGTCAATCAAAAATAAGGTGTGTTTCAATAGTGATCATGCCACCGGACTGCTGTTTCGCTAAGCCCGGTCAGCCTGAGCCTTCTTTGGGAAGAATCCGATCACCAATACTAATTCTATTTGCACAGGTCACGTGGGTCTACAGCTGACTTAACCTGGCACTCACTCACTGAATTAGACATGTAGAGGCCGTTATCCACCAAAGAGGGAGCACTGCATTTGTGGGCACAACTGGTAATTAAATAACAACCTTTCCCAAACAATCTAATGTCATTATATTTTATTACCACTGAACGTATATATTTCCACCTGCTTAATTAATGGCGAGCACCTCAGTGCCACAAGTTCTGGTTCTACTCATAACTACAGGGCTAGAAAAATGTTAAGATATAGATATTCATCCTCAAACATGACACATCTTCGAAAAGTTTTACATATGTGTTCATAATTAATATGTAAATAAACCTTTATGGCAAATACCATTCTATGTACCATCAAAACAATTACACATGTTGATACAAGTAGTAAATACATGGGATGCATTGCACTCTCCTTACAAGTGTGCTCTACCGTTCTTTTATGTGCATGACAGCTACGGTAGCATCTACAAATATGCACCATTTTAAGATGGCTATTCAATTAACAGCTGTAAACCTGCACTTCACAGAGAGGCAGCATCAATCTATAGTCAGGAAGATATGTGTTCCTTGTATACACATATCTCACTTTCAATGTTTGCTGCAAAACGTTAAGGGCCAGATGTATCAAAGGGTTTTGCCCATTCTGTGTCTATGGGGAAATGTGTTGATACATATGGCCCAAAGTGTCCAATACCTTTAATCCCCAAGTGTTTCTCCATAAAATGACAATAGTCTAACTCTATTGACACTAAAGCCAATAGACCAAAATGTAAATTGCTGCCACCCAAACTCATTCTCAAATTATTTTAGGACTGCAGAACTATTTGATCTAATTGTTCATGAAATGTAAGAATCGGTGCAATTCCTTCTCATCTGCAGTGCTGCTTGAGTTCACAATGGTTGCTATAGTCCTTTTTAGATCTTGCTAGCGTTGCAGCGCATGCGCTGCCCACTTGCGAGATCTATTGTTGACGGTTTTCTTTTGGAAGTGGGGTGGAAGCTCTGCCTCTGCTTTTCATTGGTGCGCTTCACACTTTGTTAAATGCGCGCCTTTGATCTGCAGTGAGGCTTTTTGCTCCCCTCCCTGTCTCCTTTCTGGCTCACCCACCCAGACTGGATATTCTGCATGAACACAGCACCAGTCAGTGCAGGCACGAGCTGTGGCTCTCTCTGTTGGCTTTCAGTCCCCGGACTGGATATTGTGCACGCGCACAGCAGCAGATTATTTTTCTCTCTCTATGGAACGTCTGATCGTTTAAACCTCCGAATTTACTGTAACCTCTGAGCTAGCAAGAGCTCCGTTGGCTCGAGGGTTCTTGTCACGGACATCCTTTGTGGTGTGTTTTGTCGCATGTAACAGTGAGTCATTCTGCTAATTTATTAAGGACTAGCAGCCCGTCCTGATGTTGTACGGGGCAAAAGGGGGCTGGGGGCAGCACCGCTGCAGGAGACGCTCAGCAGAGTGGCCAGCAGCGGGAGCAGCAGGAGCGTCGAGTCTGTGTCTGTTTTCCTTAGGGAACCCTTTGCGTGGCGTCGTGAAGGCTGTGACGTATGTAATAGCAATGGGCGGGCCATGAATGTAGCGTTCCTACGTAACGCGTCTTGTTGATGGAACCCGCGCCGTTGATGGAAGTCGCGCCCCTTATAAGGCGTAGTTACAGAACTGATGCGCCGAGTGTGTCTTCCTGAAGTGAATACACATCAACTTCTACATTCATGGCATATGTGAATGTTTCTTCCGTTTACTTACACATGGCAACGTCCCTCAAACCCCCGCCCACGCTGTTTATGTCACCTCCCTCAGTAAGTTACACCCACCAACGCCCACGCTCTTTATGTGCCCACCGTCACTATCGCTTACTTCTGTAGATGCTTCAATGTTGCAGCGAGTTTCTGTCTTCATGCAGCGAGTTTCTGTGTTACTGAACTCGCGGTGTTTTGTGTGTGCCTGCTGCGCTCTGTGTGCCTGAAGCTCACAGCCCCTGGAAGCGAGTGACGTTGTATGGGCCAAGCCCCTCTGGCAATGTTTCCGCCCACAGGTTTAGTTTGACACGCCCATGCTACTCCCTAACAGCAGAAGAACGCCCACAAGGAACTACTTTACCCCGAATATTGTTTTCACTTTGTAATGTATATGTTGCCCAAATGTATAGCCTATGTCCATCTCCTGGACCTCCCCTTTCCAACGCTGTATTGGGTGTTGTGATTGGTGGTGTACTTTTCGAGTTTACCTGGCTCAAAGGACACAGTTCTCTCTTTATAATAGTAGTATAGATTATGTTTATTAAAAAAAAGTTTTTAAGGAGAAACGAAAGCGGCATATTTCACGAAGGACAGTGCGTGTCATTTCATTGTTGCCATTGGCTTTGGTGGAATCTGCAAATAACTAATGCCATTTTATTTCACCTTTATTTGTTATATTTGGGCAGTGCTATATATTTTTTCATACGTTGCACTACAAGGAGCTAGTTTGTGGCAAATACGTGTTTGGTTAAATGCACTTACTGCTGAGCGTTCTAAAGGGGCGTGGTCTATGTAGATGCAGCACTGGGAGTAATTAGGTAGTGGAAATAATTTGAATGTGGATATAGCATGGCCGCCCCACTCAAGCTGAGTGCGGACACTGAACCAGCCATGAACTCAAAACCACAAATCATTGATTGCAGTCTAATCCGTTCATCTGAAGCAAAACAAGACTATGACACCCAGAATGCATTAGGGTCACGGATGTTACCCAAAATCCATTAATCACCTGTGGGGAAGTGTGTGAGGTCTGTGAGACTGCAGGCACTTTGATGTCTGTCCCACTAGTGTACTGTCTTGAAGTGGGGTATAGATATGTGCTTAAAGGGTATTGGACTGTGTGAGTGGGTATGGGAAGGGCCCGGGGCTCGAATGCCTTTTAGTCTCAAGCATTTTAGAAGTGACTTTAGCATATATTGATAATGTGAGACACGCAGGGAGGGATGTTACACCTGTATGCAGCTTGTGAGGTGCTGGCAGCAGTAGGGGCTGTTTCTTGTTAGAAGAGTATGAAAGGGCCAAGCAGTATAAGCCGTGGGGCCCAGTTGAGAGAAGTGTTAAAGTGCAGATTAGACGGCACTGCTGCAGTGACTGTTTATCCTGTTCGAAAGGTTCGGGCGGTGCATGTATTGTGTCGGTCTGCCCCCTAGGGTCGAAGAGTTTCTATGTGCGCAAAGGGTACAAGGGCCGCTATCTCCCGCAGGTGGAAATGTGTGGGTGCAGTGTGAGGTCCGGAGGCACGGGCAGCCCCTCTCTAAGGTTTAGGATCTCACGGGGTGCTGGTAGTATGAGGGTTAAACAGACAAGGAGTGTGACAGCCTTGTACGGGGTGTCGGAGACTCGGAGTGCTGTGGTAAAACAGTGTGACGCTCTGAGGCACGCAAAGTCTGCCTGCCTCCCCATCTCATTTCTATTCTACAGCAATCCAGAACAGACTGCGACAGAGACGGTTTCCCTTGCCCAATTACTCTGCCCCCCCCAAATCCCGGCAGAGCATCAGGTTGGCCTGGCGGTGTAGATAAACCTTTAGCTCCAGCATTATGCCTTCTCTGTTGCAGGCGAGAGCCCTATTCAGAGCGCCATCTTGTCGGTCCGGTCGCCTGCGCCTTGGCAACAGGGACACTGTTTCTTCTTTAGATGAATTATTGCTGCCTTTTGCCATGGACTGTTATATGTGTGTCTCCGCGAAAGGCAGCCCATAGCCAGACCACTTCTACTTGGGAGAGTAGAGCATTTCCTAACCAAATACGTACTCCCATTGTTCTGTCATCTGTGTGTGTATTTTGTGCCATAGTGGCATAGTTAGGTCTCGCATTACTAAAAATTAGAGCTATTGGTGTTGCATTATTATTTGCAATGCCAAAAGCTCAAACGTTTACTTATGCGAGACCTATTGCATTGTAAATGCTTGTTACCACTGTGAGAGTCTTCTTAAGGAGAAAGTTAGCTCTTTGCCCTAGTTTAGCTTAACTTTTACTCTCAATGTTATTATATTCGACCGTGGGCTCTTAATTGAGTAAAAATGATATATTTCGGCAGAAACTGTTGTACAATGAAATTTGATGTTCTCATTAATCGCCATTGGAATAAAATGATTTGCCGATAGGAGCGCAAAATATTCCAAACGTTTGTACATTGGTCAGAGCAGGCAACACGCTGACTTAATGAGTCTCCGTTATCAATTTTGCTAGTCTGTTAGCTTTGCTTTTACTGGCAGCTCGTATGAGTCAATCATTTCTAGAAGCAATGCTTTTGGGAATGGAATGTAATTAAGAAACACGGAATATGTCAGTCTAAATGAATCCCGTCGGCATTTGGTTATTTTGTTTGTCTCCTCTAATTATATATTTGATTACAATTTTCTGTCTGCAACCTCCTGATTTAAATAAAGTGAATTATTGTTTGCAGCATTCTAAAACATTTTTTCAACTATTGAAAGAATGTTTACTTGTTCAGCACGGTCAACGATATGTTGTATGCGGGCTTGATGTCAAGTATCCTTTTCACATTTAGGGAAAATAAAACTTCTGCTAACAAAAATGCAGTTTTTTGGCTATTACAGTAAAATAATATTGGCATGCACCGTAAAACAGAAAACCACACATATAACACTTTTTAATCCATTACGTTTTTTCCACCTTTGTATGTACTTGTTATTATCATATTATACCGTTTATTACCTTCATTATATGCAAGCTAGAAAATATTTAAGCTAACGTTTTCTGCCTACAAATGTGTTCAAAACGAATTTTCATCATATTCAACCGAAAATCTACTCTTACCTTAAAATTCTCTGACTATCGTACCGTTAAAACGTAGAAAGACATAAATACTAGTTTATGTGTCGGAGAGGCAAAGCTTATTAAAAACTTCCAATTATTTGAAGGCCCCCAAGGGTTTGTGGACTTTCGGCTGCTGTCTCTTATTTCCTAACTTCTGATTTTTATGTTATGAAGGACTTTGTGGACAAGCATTCTTAGCACACTCAAGGGGGGTTAAACAATGTAGAGCCCGATGTATTAATAGATTTCCACGTTTGCAAAGTGAGTGCTGTACCGGTGACAGGCTTTGAGAGCGTGGAAGAAAAAAATCACATGTATTAAACAGCTCTTTATCCTTCACAGTGCCAAATGTGCGATATCTTGCAAATTACAGGGGGAAAGGGGCAGGAAAGGGAAGTTCCTTCATATCTTGCAATGCACAAGGAAATATGTCAGTGGTTCCTGACCAACAAGTGCGTTTGTAAGTAGGTAACGAATAGTTCAATGGGAGTTGTCCTTGAAGGACAGCTTATTCTGTGCAAATAATGACTGTGGGTATTTGAGGAAGCATGAAGTGGTCCCATGTAGCACTGAATGCTTCCATCGATGTGCCTTCCACAAAGTGCCATTTTCTGCAAAAGAAAACAAAAAGAAGAAAAGTGGGATGCTTGAGTTAATCTTATCCAGTGTTCATTACTCAAGGCACACACTGGCCTCACAGGCCTCACCTGGCATACTGGGTCACAGACTTATAACCCACACACAGGCGATAACTGATCGGTGCAGCATCAGTCACGGCTCACTTCACAGTGGGCCTCCTCCAGCATACGGGGGTTGCTGACATTTCCCGGCACACGGGCAGTGACCCGATCGATGCAGCAGCCACCTTCTTACACCTCACTACAGGGATCCAATCCACAGGATTCCCCTACTGGCCCTTGCTCCCTCCAGTGCTGTCCTCTACCTCACAGGTCACACTGGTCTTGGCAAGCAGGCAGGTTCTCAAGGCTCCAGTGGCAGGTCGTCTTGAAGTCCCTGGGCCATGTCCCCTCACCCAGCTGGGAGACTGGCAGGCCTTTGCCCCCAGTCCCGGTCACAAGAAGAATTCTTCCAGAGCTTCTTGCGCAGCCCAACTGGCTGCTAGACAGTTTTGGGGACCTCAAGCTGCCATTCTTATAGTCTATTTCCAGACACCAAATGTGATTTAGAGTCTTTGAAGTTAGTTTTGGGGCTCTGCTTACTCTTGAAGTGCCCCCACTTTTCCTTTCCTCTAACAATCTGTCTTTCACAGGAGGAGTGATTCCTAATCTGATATCCCCACAATACAGACCATGGGAGTGTCTAGAGGGTCACACCTGGATGTCAGCCACAGTGATATGGGTATTCAAAGGTTACCCCAGGGCCATGGCCCCATGATTTATGATTCTCTTATCAGCCCCATCTCCTTTCTGAGATGTGCCCAGACCCTTCCCAGTGACCTCTCTCTGAACCAAAGAACAGTGAAGTGAAGTGAAGTGAAGTGTACTGAAGAGCATGGATCTCCCTTTGTTCAGTGTGCCCCTCCCAGGTCACAGAATGCAACAATACACAAATCTGTCTGGGGGAATTTATTTAACTCCTTATGTTCTTGCAGTTAGCCCTGGGTCTCCCAAAATGGAACTTGCAATCTCCCATATAGTGACCATTCACAGACACAAATACACTCAGAAAATGCATATAACATACACATAGTGCACAACACTACATCCTCCATGTATTGTACCATTCACAGGCACACATACACCCAGCACATGCATATAATATGCACGCACTGTACAGTACAGCACTATCCCTGTACTGTACCGTTCATAGGCATGCATACATTTAGTAAATGTATAACATACCCACACTGTTCAGCACTTCACACCAAAAAGATGCAGGACTAGTGTGTTAACCATGCAGCAGCTGAGTTTTAAATGAGTGAGCCTGTAGGCTTCAAGCTGTGACACAGGTTAAAAGGACCTGTTTACTTCTACTGATCACTACATGGTATGCTGCCACTACTGTAGGCCCATACTTCATAACTTCCGGCAAAGGCAGTGGCCCTTCACCACAATGAGAGTAGCACTTTTGGCACTCTGGTCCAAAAATACTGCAGTTTGTGAGATGCGCCTATGTCTTGTCACACTATATGGTCTGTGTTCGACCATGATAAAAAAAATCTGAATCAGAGATCCAGACATCATTACAACTGGGGCACTCAGGGCAGGGTGCATGTCCTTCACCATGCAAAGGACTTTTCTTTTCCGTCCTAACACATGATTTTTTCCTCCCATGTACCAGCAATACAGGGTTGATGAGTGCAAGAAGCACGCCATCTCGTGTTTTGATTACCAAGTACCATAAATGGTACAGTACTGCAAAGACATCTAAAAACTTGAAGACCCTACAGTGTCTGAGCTCTGGGATTTCTCATTTCATGTACTTAAAGTTTGTAGTCCGTGGAGTGATACGAGCTAAGAAGCTAAGAAATTCCTCGCACAAGCCAGTAGGACCCATTCTAGAGATTTATAAAACCAAATTAAGAAGTTATGTCATGTATGGGGCGGAATTATGGAGGCACTGTCTTCCGAAGAACATGATTAAAACTGAGGATAATTTCTTTAGACAGTAGCTTGGTCAACCAGATAGCTCCCCACTTGCCCTACTGCGCCTGGATCTAGGGGTAAGACCCATTATAGAGCAAATTTGCTGCAGACCCCTCTTATTTTGCGATGACTATGGATGACCCCTGAACTGGCCAAATATAGGTCAGAGTTGCAAGAAATTTTGGATCTCCCTGGTATCAGAAAAGTGGCCTGGTTTGCACACATCAAAAAGGTTTCCACACCTTAGGTAGAGACAGTCTCTGGAGCATGAACAACAAAAGTGAAACAGCAAGCCTATAGAGCAACTGCACCTCCCCCAATATTATCCCACAATTAGTCCAGAATTCAAAATTTAAATCTGTTTAGCCTGCACAGCCATTACACCAGCTGTTTCAACAAAGTGATCCCAAGGACCAAAAATGATTTCGTCACGACTGTGAAGTGCACCACAACAAGTTAATTAAAAAAGGATTAAGTCCATCCAATCAGTATGTATCCAAAATATTCTTTAATCTTCACATGCGTATTGTAAAAACTGCCAATGCGTTTTGTCCAACTCCTTAAAATTTGGCAGTAAGGGAATGAATGGTGGGATTTTCTTGATGTTGGGCAAGTTTGCCCTCCCTATAGCTACTAACCAATTGTATCCGTGAAATTGCACTGCAGGCTACCTCCGGACTGCCCCGGAGATTGTCCCGACCGTGAAGTACACCACACGAGTAAATTCCAAAATGATTTAGTCCATCCAATCAGCATGTATCCAAAATATTCTTTGATCTTCACATGCGCATTGTAAAAACTGCCAATGCGTTTTGTCCAACTCCTGTGTATTTCATTAGGGCTGTGAAACATACAAAAACATATAGTGTATATAGTGTATAGTACAAGATATATAACAAAACTGACTTTACAACATTTATAAGTACAGAACAGCACAATAATAGAAATCCCTAATGGGATGATATAGATTTCCACACAGATATCCACAGAGGCATTATATGCAAACCAGAAACATTGTGGTAACAAAAAGAGTGAATTGAGAACTAATCACTAATTGATATTCTTTTTAAACATCTGTGTATTACTTTTTTCATGATTTTAACACTTTTTAATGTTTTTTTTTGTTCATCTATGTAATGTTCTTTTATGGTCCTCAACCGAATTAAATATATTTTGTATTGCATAAGAGCAGTGCTCTTGCTGCTACAAGAGACTATACAGTATCGTTATTTACCAGGTGCGATAAATAGCACGCCTAATACCGGCCACCTCGTATTTAGGGCCAAGGGTTTTTGTCACTGCCATACAAGATGAACGCCACTGCGCCGACTCTCCACCATCTTTCAGGCAGTTATAATAATGCAAGGACAAACAGAAATGGATCCTGCCATCCGTTGCACCGTAGACAAAAAGTGAACAAGTGCTGAAGGCTGGTCAACTCTGCAGAGCTATGATTTCCCTTACCTGGAAAGAGGAGATTGTAAATTATTATGCAAAGATGTTCACAGGAGAACGATTTCCACATAAATCTTCTTCTTTTACTGGTAATAGTTCAGACTGAAAGAAGTATGCAACACATATAAAATAATATGTTCCTTATTTCCGGTGTCTACCAAAACCTTTCTTTCACTTGTGGTAAAATGAAATCAGAACTAATGCAGGAAACAAAAGTTAATATTATGCACTAAACTTGTATTTATCTTTCTCATACAGTAAAATGTAATCCTATAAACAAGGGGCTTCTTTTAATTGTTCTACAATATGCTGAGGATGAGCAACAAAACTTCAAAATATGGACTCATTCCCTGGACAGAGGCACAGCAGCTACCCAAAGCTACATACCAGCCAGCAGTCCCCTCGCCATGCCTGTCAACAGTAATTATTCTTGACTTCAGGGGTAGCCAGGCCTGGACTTCGACGAAGGATTGCAGCACAGTGGTGTACTAGACATCGACACCCGTTTTCCCCTAGTCGTCCGGAAGAGCTCCCTGTTGGTTATTTATTTAAGACTTTTATATATCGCTGGCAAGACCCCAGGATTTCAGAGCACTTTACATCAGTATATGTTTACATCGAAATAACAAGTATAATCAAATCAATTAAGTCAAATCAAGTCAAGTCAATGGTTGAGCACAGGGGAGGAGCAATAGCAGTTTATAAATAAATAAAATAATGTGAATGACACCATGCTGAGGGAACCAGGCCCTGGGTAATTCGTAGGGTATTTCCTGCTGGAACCATGCATGAGTATTCTCTTTGAGCCAGCAGTTACACCCTCTGACAAATAGGGAGCCCTAGGGATTATTTTGCTGAAACCAAATACATGCAGACTACAACCAAGGAAGAAATGTTTGTACTGCACATCTGAGCAAAATCTAAAATAGAATGAATCTCCAGCATTCCCCTTTTGCCAAGGAGTGCAAGTACCTTCCAGGGAAGGTAATCTTTGGGATTACCTGTGTACATCGATGTCCAGGGGTGAAAGGAGTAGTCTACCCCTCCCTGGGATTGACAGAATCTGGGGCTTCCCCTATCCTCCCATTCATGCAGCTGGCTATAGGTCGAATCTGAAGGGATATCCTCAGCCAAGACGGAGCATGGACCAGAGGCTATCACTCGCTATGAAATGGCTCACTGACATCCCACAACGAACCTTCCTTCCTGCGAGGGTTAAAGAAAAAGGGGTAACCCTGTGTCCCTCAGAACCTGGGTAATTAATGATTAAACAAAGAGTTGGTTCTGTTGGGTAAAACAAAATTACTTTTGACAATGCCAGTACATGCACTCTAGGGCAGGAGCTCTCCTGTACACAATTTCTTTAGAAATTAATACTTTTAGCAAATAAGTCATAAGATTGACTGGTTTGTACTGTATCTTTTTCTCAGAATTACTTTATTCAATGATGTCATACAGTAGACAGTCAGCATAAGTGGCAAGGTGCAATTGAGTGACAATTGTGTTCGGTGCTTAAAAAAGTGAAAGATATATACAGTGCAAACAATTTCATATATACAGATATATACAAGTGTTCTTTTTGGTGGCCAGCTACTGATTTATAGCCAAGGATTCTTTTTCTTTCAGTTGGAATCCTGGTCCTACTGGACCCCAGGACAAGCGTCGACGTTTCGACCCTAAGGTGCCCCAATCGGTGGCTGGTGTATCCGAAGTCTGGAGTGACATCGGTCAAGGACGGCAGTGTGGTTACTCATCCGTCCGCTGCCGAAAAATCAATGCATTGATTTTTCGGCAGCTGACGGATGAGTAACTGTTAGACCTGACACCCTTGGCGTGGTTTTCCCCCATCTTTTTGCCTCTGTCTACTGTATTTTTGATGCTGTGCTGGATTTCGTTTTGGCTGGTTTAGATGCTTTGGACACTCTACCACTGCTGATCAGTGCCAGAGTGTAAGTGCTCCCTATGTAAATTGTCATATTGATTGGGAATACCTGATTGGCATATTTGTATCACCATGAAGTCCCTAGTAAAGTGCACTGTGTGTGCCAGGGCTGGTGATGACAGATGCTACTAGTGGGCCTGCAGCGCAGATTGCGCCACCCACATGAGTAGCCCTAAAATGGTGTCTCAGGCCTGCCAGCGCAGGGCCAGTGTGCAGTCAGTGGACTGCCATGTCCGCCTGGCCAGTGTCCCCACTGGCTGGGCCTAACCCTTCCCTGTCTGTGCACATCAGTCACCCCTATGGAAGGCTCAATGTACCCCCATGGGCAGGGTGCAGTGTATGGGTAAGGTAGAGCATGTACTAGTGCAGGTCACATGCTCTGGTAGTGAGCAGCAGACATTTTGTGTGCTCACTGCTGTAAGGTTATCTTGCTCCATAGAATAACATGGGGGAGGCTGGTCCCATTGGATACCAGCCTATCTTCTCATAGGAACAAGATGGGACATAAGTGATTGATATCCCTGAACTCAGAATTTAATAACACATCTTTTAGGAAGGGTTGTTTTTAAATTCTGTGTTTGAGAATAGTACTTTTAGAAAGTGGCTGTTCTCTTGTCTAACCTTTCTGTGTGCCTGGGCCTGTTTGTGGATTGACTGTCTGGCCTGAGTGTGACAGGGGCTGCAGAGCCCCCAGGAGGTTGTCTGAGTCAGCCCGTGGATGAAAGGCAGCATCTGCTGCCAGGGAAGTGGGAGGAGATCACACCTGATAGTGACAGGGCTGTGTCTGCCTGACCACAATGCTGGCTCCACCCCCCTGCTGGGCGACTGTCACCTCTGTCCCTGATACTGCGAGGAAGAAGGAAGCCAGGAAACCCCCAGTGCCTCAGCAACACCCAGAACTGGTTTAGACCGGGCTCAGGGCCCACTTGCACAAAGACTTCAAAGGACTTCAAAGACTTTTAGGGGTATAAGAGAAGGACCCCTGACAACAGAAAAATTAGATTCTACAATCAAGAGGAACCTCTGCTGGAAGAAGGACTTCTGAAGGGACTGAAGGAAGATTGCCTTGCTGTGTGCTTTAAGGGCTGACCTACCCTGCTATTCAACTGAAGGAGAGGAGAAGAAGGGCTTTGCTGTGTGCTGTGCCCCCATCTGCTTGAACTACAAAGACTTTGCTGTGTGCTGTGTCTTCAACTTGAATCTCCAAGGGCTTGAGAAGAGCTGGCCCCCTGTCTGCAACCCAGGGACATAAAGGTTGCCCAAGGACTACAAAACTTTGCTGTGCCCCCCAAAGCTGCTGTGTGCTGAAGAGATCGTGAACACTGTTGTTGGCCGTGTATCGCACTGGCTGCTCTCTGATCCGAGTGAGGGCGCCGCGCTGACCACGCCTGCCGTGTTGCAGAGATCGACGTGTTCATCGACACGTTTGGGATGAAGATCGGAGGTTTGTGGGCCTTCCCCGTGCAGGACGCACTAAAAACAACTGTGTATCGCTTCACCGTCGCAGCCCGGGGTCAACAGGGGCTGGTCCCGGGAGCCGCACTACCATTGGCTGACTCCCGGGTAAACACAGAGGCTCGTCGCAGGTGCCGCGACGCGATTGGCTGGTCGAAGGAAGCCCGTGGACGAGAGGAGCCGCGCCCGCAGCGAGAAGGAGACCCGTCCCCGAGACCCGTCCTCGCCGCAGGAGCAGCGCGAGTGCCGACCGCCCCTGGCCTGAGTCCCGAGAAGCCGTGCTAGCTCCCCGCCGCTCCCTGGAAGTACTGAGAGCGGGCGGAGAGCAGCAGGGACCGGCTGGGGCTGAAGCAAGCCTGTGTGATCAGCGCGGTGCACCCGCAGCCCCTGGTGAGGCGCGCTCGCATTGGATGAGCGTAATAAAAAGGAAGGTGTGATCTTCGAAGTAAGTCACACGCGGGCTTTATTTGAACAGAGCATTTTTGGAGATTATTGGAAATAAGCCATTTGCCTTATTTTTTTAATACTAATTTCAGAGACTTGAGACTATGATTATATTGAGAGCTTCCTCATCATATTAAACGCAATCCTGAGAATTAAGTGCAACCTTTCAACAAGATTAAGTGCAACATATCCCTAGAGAAGTAATTAGTGTGTACTGTTTTATTCTTACTGCTGCAACTAAGATAAAGATATATTTTTATAAATATACTTACCTGTGTTGTCTCAGTTTGTGGTGGATGGGGGTCATTGTTTGTGTTAAGTGCATTTATTATACACATTGCCTCAGAGATAAGCCTGTCTGCTCGTGCCAAGCTACCTAGAGGGTGAGCAGGGGTTATCTACTTTGTGTAATTCTTCACCCTGACTAGAAGCAAGGGTCCCTACTTGGTCTAAGGTACTTACCTCTGCCAATTAGAGACCCCCAGATCTAACAGTAACCGACCGACGTCACTCCAGAGTTCGGATACACCAGCCATTGTGCTGTACAAGTCCAGGCTGAGGGTCCCCAGCCTTGAAACCAGAACTGTCAACAAAGTTAAACCCCCCCCCCCCAATCCTGTCTTGAGAAAGACCCGCCGTGACCACTGATTGGGGCACCTCAGGGTCGATATATATGAAATTGTTTGCACTGAATATATCTTTCACTTTTGTTTAATTACTTCCTTCCTGGGAGGCCCGTTCATAATTCAATGTTAAATGCCTCCATTCAATCCTGACATTACAGGTGTTTGATGGACTAGTACTTAAAGTGGAGGTGGGGATAGAGCCAAAGAACTCCCAGTCTCCACCACTGCTTTAAAATTGACATGTAGGTCCGTGGTGGAGGCTTGGTAGTAGGAGTCACTGGTCTCCCTCTGCCACGTATCCCAAGGAGGGCTACACTGTATCACTTCTGCAGGTTTTCATGGCCATTTTTTCCTTTAAAACTCAAAGTCCTCAGTGGTAACTTCTACCACTAAATGTTTATAGACTATTTATCAGCCACTATTTTTTTATTTTAAATTGAAAGATTTCGTATAGCTTGAAACATCCTTGTTCATGGTGGCAGCAACAACACACATTATATACAGGCAAAGGAAGGAAACAGTTTCATATACTAGCATGGAATCTTCATAAAATATTAGCCAGTTGATTAAGGTAAACAGGAAGTGGGGCCCATGTAAAACGTGGGTTCCTTATTATGGTCTACAAATTAATTTCACCATTCATAAAAAATGGTGGTTCCACAACAGTCCCTTCTTTGGCCGTGCAGACCCAACCAATAGTTATAAATAGTAAATACAGAAATGCAATACAGGCCTCCTCAGGAGTGCTAAACATGATTGTTTCAACTGACCTGATAAGCATATTCATGATCTTACCCAACTAAGCAAGTATTTTATCGCAAAACCGGTGGGAAAGGATGCAGCCACATGAGATCCCAAGCTGCTTCTTCTTTGCAGCAGGCGGTTCATGGAGACATCTCTACATATGCTATCATAAATTGGCTTGAGAGCATAAAAGAGCTCATCTATACAATCACGGTGCTTGATCCTATATCAAGCAGTTGCAAGTGTGGGTTTGGGTTTTTGGAAAGGATTTTCAAATTCTGTAAGTGATGCAGTTTTAGCTAATTTCTCAGTCCATTTTTTATCTTTTGTTCAAAATCTGAGGGAAGGGCCTCATAAGTAAAAGTGAGTAATTGTACTGAGATATAATGAGCACAACTATTGGATATTATGTCTTAAGTATGTTAAGTTTCTGTCTATATTAACTACAACCTCTGGCAAAGCCAAGAAGGCATAGCTCAACAAAGCTATTGGCTATGCCAATGCATCTTTCTGAATGCACAAGCTTGTCTAGCGCAGAAATTAATGCTGCTAGTCCCTCGCAAAAATACATAAACAGATTTAAAACAATTATATTCAGTATTGGAAGTGGGAAATATCGAGGGCCACCAGAATTATGTGATAGAGGAGGGCCAAAATATGTGGCAGGGTGGAGTAAACTATGCGGTAAGACAAAGCAAATTATGCTGCATTATGCTGCACATTTTGGGATAGTATTACTTCATTGTTTTGTCATTTTTAAACTTAACTCTGTCTAGGCATTAGTTGCAACTCATTAGTATCAGTTTAACAGCCAAACACAGATATAAGCTACAGAAAGGTGACCAATCAACCTTTGCAAAGGGCCTTCCACTGCTGTGTTTTTAGTAACTTTTTTAACCGTTTGAACTAGAAACAATTTTTGAGGGTTAAAATCTGCAGATTGTGCAGCAGATGATGGATTATATAGCAAATGCGGCAAATCTATAATCATACGAAAATCACCACTGCCACACAATTCCATAATTTCAGTGGCTGTGGACATATAGTAAAACATACAGGAGTGGGTTGGTCATCATTAGGTAATGGAAGAGGAGGAACGAAGAGATGGAGGGAGAGAAGCAAGATAAATAGGGATAGAGAGCAGTGAAATACGTGAAGTCAGATGGAGTGCTGAAAGTAAAAAAAACAAGCATGCCAAAGCCAGTTGGTATGACCTTTCACAAAGCTGCAGTACCCCAACGTGCTACTAGATGTCCCTCTCAAGTCAGATGCAGCTGCCTTAAAAGTCTTTCACAAAGCTGCAGTACAGTAGCTTGTGACTATATTTCGCTCTCGGCTCAGATGCAACGTCTTGAAAAGTCTATTACAAATCTGTAGTACTGCAAGGTGTTACTTGATGCCCCTCTCCAATGAGATGCAACTGCTTGAAAAGTCCTCTTCAAAGCTGCAGTACCCCACTGCGTATTGACCTGACATCGCCGAGACGCGGGGTCTTCGGTCTTCGACTTTACTTTCGAAGGAATTATCCTTTCCTACTTGACCCCGTATTGGCTTTGGAGCCGCTCACTGGACTTTGATGTGATTGATATTTACCTGATGATCTTTAACCACCTTTCATGGAATCTTCATTGAACCCAACCGTGTTGGAATTATCACCGGTTTAGGGATTATATACACCGTCCATGGTGACTCGAGCCCTGAAGAGTCAGAGATTATTTTTTCTCAGACGAAACATGTGGCGGCTGGCTGTTTTCTGTGCTAATACTAATTAAAGGAACAGAGAAAACCACAATCGGATTTTGCTTTTGTGCTGTCTTATGTACCAGACATATGTTGTGAAATATTGATTATATGTGTGCACAGGACCATTGTAATTACTACCCTGAATCTTGTTCTCTGCTAGTCTGAGGTGTAACAAAATGAAACACCCATGAGTAGAAACTCTCTTAATGTACAAAAACTGTCCTAATATAAAACGTTCAGTTAACACTTTGAGGTAAGGTCCTTCTGCATAAAACTCCAACTAAAAAAAAGAAAAGTAAATGGTGCAGCAACGTACACGTTTGCATTTCAAATGACTAAATGCTTTTGTAAAAACCCAGTAATGCTGTTAGATAAATGATCAATGTCACTACAATCAACCCAAAATGTTACATGGTAGCACTTTGGTGTAATCAGCATTCACGTGACTGATTATTGCCTATGGTCCTCTTTGGCGTCATCTGTGGATCGGAATCCTCTTATGGTTTATCGATTTCCCCCAGTTCTGTAATGCATAGTCATGTGGTCGGGTACTCGGGAAAATACATTATTTAAATAAACATTTAATTGCATTGAGGACAATGACTTTATTAATAAATGGGAGCGTGCACAAGCTGAAATTCTGTTAGGACCTTGGTTTTATTGTTCGAGACCCAGTTGTAGATGTGACCCCTGTCTGATAGGTGTGCTGCTTTCAGAAGTGACCCCTGTCTGATAGGTGTACTCCTGTCAGATGCGCGTCCTCCGAGGTCAAGTTGCAATTTGCTGCTTCTGGTGTCTCAGAGGGGCAAAGCACAGATGGTGGATATGCTGACATACATTTAGCCGTTAGCGGAGGTACCACCTCCAGGATGTGCAAGTATGAAAGGTTAGGACGGGGGTTGTTCCCTGCTCATTACTGTGAATAACAGTTTTGTGCCTATAGAGCATCTGAGAACACTACTGTGTCCTCTGAAGATGCCCTGACAAGGGCCTGATTAGAGGTTTGGCAGTGCCGGAACTGGCAACTGGCATGGCAGTCTGCTTCTGCACCGTCAACCTGTGATCGAACCGCTCGCCAAATTGTGTTTCTCATGTCTGGATGGCTTTTTGGGCGGTCCCATGGTGGTGCCTCTGAAAATGAGCACCGCAATAGGGGCGCCAAAAAAAGTTCCTGCTCGGCATGGATTGTGAAGGCCATGCCATGCTCACAGAGGGCCCCCTTTGTGTCCTTTCCGTCACTGTTTTCAATGGAGGAAGAACCGCCATGAAAACCATAATGGAGAGGAAACTCATAATATGCTTAAGCATATTGCTACCTCAGGAACGCCAAGCACCACCAGGGAACAGCAGTTCCCTGGTAGCTGCGGCGGTCCGACGACTCTAGTTGTAATAGAGCAGTCATAGTGCCTATGTGGCGGTGGCTGGATCACCACCACCGCGCCTCCACTAGTCTAGCAGTCCTCGGACTGCCAGACATGTGATTGCGGCCTAACTCTCGTCCTCTAAGAAACATACAACTGAAAGGGGCTGGTCGGAACTTGGCCCAGTGAGGATGAAGGGATAGGTGGTCTCAGTGCTCAGGTGTTGTGGAGGCAGAGGTTGGTGTGTACAAATCCATACTTTCTCACATGTTTCTAGTATTTTCTCTTGTGGATACATTCCTTATTGAACACCAAAAAAGCTGCCCCTTTAATTGGCTACCTACTGCACTGAGACATGAAAGAAGGGAGGGGCCTCTTAAAAAGTTAACTCAGAGTTCATCTCAAGGTAGGCAATGTCACAAAAATAACATAAACCTTATAGTAAAGTTTACCCATATCAACATTTTCGCCTGGATTAGACTGAAAGATGGCAGTCTAAGGTGCATACAATGGCTGGTGTGAAGGTTTCCTCTAGACAGGTCATTATATGTCTACTTGAATGTCCAGTGTGGGTGACTTTGGAGGCTAAACTACACAGATGTTAAGGCCATACCTTCTGTAAATGCAGTAACTTGTCCATAGAGAGTCTCGGGCAACTCACCTACAAGATTGTGAGGCTTGGTTACTTGTGTGTAGTGGTATAAACCTAAATTGTTTGCCCATTCTAGGCTCCCTTCATTTATGGACTCTAAGGAGAGTGAGAAAGGTTGAAAAGTCCAGAACTGATATTTCAAACTAAAATACAGGAATTCTCAAGACCCAGTTTCCTCTACCTGTATATAGCAGCTCACTGTGTACATCATCTACCCATCCGAGGAAGTCATGGGGAAGCAACTGAAGAAGGAAGCAGGAAGTTGAGAAGGGAGAGAAAGTTAGAGGAGTCAAAAGCATGATTTCATCACAAGGTATTTGGAACTAGAGGTATGACCTTATCTATGCCCCTATGAACTTCCTCACCCTTGTCCCTATAGACAATTCAATGAAGGCAATCTCTTATGTGATGTAGAGCCCACTGGACTACTAAGTGACTAATAAGATTTGTTGGATAGCATAGAGAAGTTGCCAGCTATCATCTCCCTCTGAGCATGCCACATAGAAGGCACAACCTGCTTGATAAAGAGTAGTATTGTGTACCAGAATACTTTTCCCCAAGGTAAAAGTTGCGGGATGCAAGAGAGCAAAATATGTCAACTGAACAAGTTCAGAATTACATCACGTAAAGTCATGTATGCCCAAGCTGCCATTCAGGGAACGGTCTCTAAAATGTGAATACAAATGTACGTTCTCTAAGCACATATGCCATCAAAGGTCCCAAGCTGCCCCCTGCTAGCAGAGTCACAAAAGCAGTATATTGACAATCTCGTGGAGGAGTTGAAGAGCTTAAGTGATAAACTGCAAACAACAGGTGTGCAAATGACAGCAAAGCTAGCAACAAAACATTAGCATTCCACAGAAAGGAAACTTTGTCATTTTAATCTGAGTCAAACCAAATGTTTTCCCATCATTCCTCTAGAGATGTTGCAGCAACCAATGAAAAGTGTGCTGCTGTAAATTGTAACAGCTGTAACTGTCTCACAAATGCCCATTTAACAGGTTTCAGCCGACACTAGTGTCAATAACATCGCATAGCATAATCACACTAATGGCAGAGTTTGCTAATACAAGACAATCTGGAATCATGGAATTAAGACCAGGAGTGAGGTGCTTGCCCTTGAGGTCAAATCAAGTGTTTTTGTTGACACCCCCGGGTATTTAAGAAATCTGGAAAAGCTGTGGACAGAAGCACTCAATCAAGCAAACTTAGAGTGACATTTCTATCCTCAGTAAGAGAAATTAGGTTCTGGACTGGTAAACAGTGCTGGAATCGTCATAATTGCTGATGTTCCCCAAATGCCGAAAGTGGAACCTGATCATGATTTATGGAGCAATACCTGTCTTTGGCTAAAGGGCATGGTGATACACAATCGATCCTTAGGAAGTGAAATCTGGTCCTCATTTACCATACCATAAATAGGTCCTGAAATGCTGTCCAGTTATTTTTCATGCCCATAACTTTAATGTCTTGGTCATTCCCAACAACTCTTAGTGAGGAGTATGTATGAGACCAAAATATTTCAGTTACAGTAAAACTACATATTTATAAATAGGAAAAGCAAGTATAATGTCCGTGATTATTTTCACAACTGTGTATGATATGACATATATTGTAAACGAATATACCCAGACACTGATTCTGAATTGTATGCAAATTATGTTTCCTGGGCACCTAGGTAGCTATTGGTAGAACATTGGAATGATGAACGGCTCATTGAACACAAAGGAGGCACTTAGGTCAAATAATGTTTGGCGAAGACCCTCTGCTCCAATATTCCAATGCTTGTCTTTCTGTTTCTCCCTGTTTATTTTACAACATTCTACTCTCAGAGGGGGGAATGTGCTAATAGTGTTATAGCCCTTATGCCTCGTGCTATACCACGTGCTAAAGGCCCTATCCTTGGCCTTTTTACTCGGCAGCTAGCTATAATGTGAAATTGTTATACTTTTATTCATGGTACTATTGTTTTATTCTTTTTAAACATTTAGGGTCTCATTTAGAATTTGACTGAACAGGAGCTTCCATAAATTGACAGGGCTACACAGGGCCAAATTCGGGACTCACCAGCCTTATTTAGAGACGGGGTAGAGCTTAGTGTACCGTCAGCTGGCTCTACCATCAGAAACACTTGGCCAATGGTCTGTCTACCACAAGGTCAATGCAGCTCTTCTCCAGTTAAGGACCATTTGGAAAACTTTAGTGGGCTGCCCGATGGTCCAAAAGACCTTCTTAATGTGTTTAGGATGACCAGTTTGAAAACATCTCTAACCATTGCTCAGTATTTCTATGTCTAAAATATAATCATACCTTTCATTGTATTTCCATTTTTTAAATAAGATTATATTCGCAACAGAATTGTCTCACTGCCTTTGCATGGGCGCTCGCAGAAGTCGTCTTTCCGTATTGTAATATAAAATGTGCGTGAGTGAACCGCACAATGTAAGGGTTTTAATTTACAACCCATAAATGAAGTGCTTACATGTGATATACAATATTCAAATGCAATATGAGAACCAATAGCTATAGCTGGTCCAAAATGAGATGCATGTTATGGCAAGTTAAGAAAAGTAATGAAAACGGAACTGCTTCCGTAGCGAGGAGATTCTAGGGTTGCGTTCTGAACATGGCTCCTCGATCCGAAGCATGGCTGCATAGGTTTTAAAACCTGCAGAGGACGCCATATATGCACATGATGCACCAGCTAATCATTATGCATCGCCTTAATGACCCCCTGGGGTGTGAAGTGAAGGACAGCCTATGACGGCGCATCAAGCGCTCTTCAGACGTCCATTTTGTTGAATACACTTCAGCAGCAAAGCACTCTTCAGATCCCACCCCCTCTGAGCTGTCCAGTCGCCCATTTATCAGCCCTTTATTGACAGATTTTATAAACTCATTACCTTTTTGATTACAACATCATCTGAGCAGCTCCTGTAATCCCCTTCCAGTCCCAGCGGTGTCCTCTATTGAATTTACAGACTGCAGGGAGCACAGCTCGGCGGTTTCTGTGAAAACAGTGCGCCTGGCTGTACCGCATTTTCCTGTAAAGGATACAAAAGGAATGATTTTATTTATGCAATATGCATGAGGGAGATGAAAAAAGTGAGCTTTAAAGGAATGCAAATGTATGGCAGACTGTACGTATTTGTTTTGATTCCAATAATTGCTGTGATGTTAGCTGTTGAGGCCCAAATTCGGGATAATTATGGGTACCCAGAAAAAAAAACGCATTCGTGTTCCCTCGTTGAGTACAGAAAGTAAACGCACGAGAGCCAAATACCAATCACCCTAGTTTGTATACAACATTGAATTTAATCAATGTACTCTATATACAAGCAAATTAGTTAAATTAACACTTGAACCACACAGAGTAAAACATATTGCCTGTGGTTTATTTTTTTAACTAATTGCTTGGTTTATCAATCTGTTTACCTCTGCGAGACTTCGCAGGCATTTTTAAAGCAGCCAATGAAAATTGCCCTTTTCATTTTTTTACACATTAGGTTTAAAAAAGAAAAAAAAAAACGGAACAGGCGTTTTATGATGCACATAACAATTCCTATTGTTAACAATTACATCCAGCCCCTTAAAGCTATGTAGTCATGCGAATATTAGTTAATTGCATCGGAATCTCCCCTTTTTGTAATGCAAATTTGGTTTATTGATATATAATTATGTTTATTGTGATTTTAAAACCCTGCTCTGCCTACTGACCAATACATGGAGAGAGGTTGTACAATAGTTATGCCTTTTCCCCTCTTGAGTAATTACTGCAGCTATCCCAGTGTGTCCAGTGATGCACTACAATTCACGGCACTGAATCTGGCTAGCACATATATTCTCTGTCCGTGGATTCACCTGAAAGTCTGCTCAAATCCTTGTTTGGGTGTTTCCATCGCAGGCTAAACAATCAGTGTTCCCATTACGAAACTCACATCAATTCCATGACAAGTTAGTACATTTCCTCACACTAAGCCCTTTCCTTCTGCCAAATTCTGCTTTACTTCTATCACCTTCATATTTAGTTCATCTGGGTTGGCTCCTATGTGAAACAATGTGTCTCCTGTTGGGGTTACACCTGCCAGTTTTCTAGTCCATTTTACCCAAGTATTCTTCAGAGACTGTACCTTGCCTGTGAACTCTCATTCATACCATATCATTTTATTTGATGGCAAGGAGTGTCCACACTTAAGCAAATCTCCCGATTCACATGGTCTGCATAGGTCTTCCCTGAGTCTTCTTTAATCTTCATGCCCTAGTATACATCACTATGTAGGCTTATAACTCCACAATTCTGCAACTTTTCACTGTCGATCAAAGCTGTACGTTATATACCGGTGTTATACCTGTCATCCTAGGTGTGGATTTTTTGCTTTCACTGCTCCAGTTTTCTGAATTTAGTTTTTCTTGGCATTAGGTCTCTGTGCACTTTTCCACCGTTAACCATTGCTAAAGTGCTTATGCTGTATCTTTAAACCATGGTACAATTGTTTTACACCTGATTAACACAGTTAATTGAATTATAAGGCCCTAGTATATTGCACAACACGTATCCAGGGCTTGTACATTACATGCTACCAGTGGGCCAGCAGCACTCATTGTGCCACCCACTTAAGGAGCACTTTAAAACATGTCTCAGTCCTGACATTGCAGCCTGCGATGCCATTTAAATTGCCAATTCAACCAGGCAAAATAAACCTTTTACCATGCCTTAACCTTCTTTTCTAAAACATATGTCACCTCAAGGCAGGTCCTAAACCCATAGGGCAGGGCGTATTGTATTTAAAAGGTAAAACATGTCTTTATAGTTTTAAAAATCCTAGTAGTGAAAACCCCTAAATTCGTTTTTCACTACTGTAAGGCATATTTGTCCGTTAAGATAAATTTGGGTTACCTTGTTACATTTAATACATGCTGACTTTTGATTGGGAACAGACAGGGATGTCAAGTTTGTGCTCAAATACATTGTAATTTAAAATCCTCTTTAATGGTAAAGTCCGATTTTTAAGACAAAATTCTGAAAATGGCACTAGGAGGAGAGAATCCCTATGATGAAGCATGCCGCCTTTGGTGGGTGAGGGATTTCGTCCTATAAAAGGCATATCCCAGGGTTTGGTGAGTCACCTTCTCACAAAATGTCTTGCTTTCGTTCAACTTCTTAGATCCAAGGGTTATTTTTTCTGTGGTTAATTGTAAATAGGGGAGTCAACCCTTGCAGGTCTTAAACGCTCTCTGTGGACCCCCCCTTGTTGTGTGTGTACCTAGTCTTCGCAGCTACGGCTGCGGGTCCAGCTGTTTGATTAAAACCCTCCCTTCCCCTTGAGGGTTCTATACGCCCAAACAATAGACAGTCAGTGTATCACTGTGAATAGATACCATTTCTTAATTAGTCACTCTTCATCCTGTCTGTTAGAAATGGGATTTCTGGTTGGCTAAGGCTTGCACTAAAGCCAGGCAGAAACCACCACTCTAGTTAGGGCAAGGGAGTTACACACCAAGATAACCCCTGCTCACCCCCTTGGTAATGTGACACGAGCAGTAAGGCTTATCCCGGAGGCAATGTGTAAAGCGTTTGCGCAACACACACACAGCAGCAACACACTAGGCACACCACAAAAAGGAACTCCACAAAAGGTTATATATAAAAAATAGCCTTTGTATTACCATAAACACATTAGATCATAATCACACAGATACACTGTGCAAACTGGCACTGGGCAGTATTTACAGGGGATTATATACACAGGACAGGGCCACATGGGCCACCGTCAGAATTAGCACTTAGTGGAATTAGCACTTCGTAGAAATAGCACTTAGTAGAAAAAGCACTTAGTAGAAATAGCACTTCTAGAACATAGAATAATTATAGCACCCAATAACAAGCGTAGAACACAACCAGTAACCACTGATAAAAGGTAGGTACACACTACGCAATACTAATCACCATATGCATAGATCACGCAGTAAAACATAAACTGGCTAGTATAAAATCTACTAGGCAAAAAAAAATCCTAATCATGTAATCACAGTTAGAGGTATCACAGGCTTAAAGGCATTGCACGTTACACATAAATCACATTAGCAAGAACCATGTAATTACCAACATAACCACAATAGGCAATTATCATCATAAACACAGTAGGCAATCACCGTGCGCCAAAATCACATAGGATACTGACCCCAGGCCAACTCACCTTCCACAGGGGCTCAAACGCCCTTTGTCCAACAGTGTCAGGGCAGGCTGCGCAGGCAGCCACAAGAAGAGTGAGCAAGAGTTTATGGCCTAAACGTGGCAGCTGCCCACTACTTGCTGGGCAGCTGTAGAGTCCCAAAAACATGTCCCCTAAAAATAAGGAGAACCTAAACGGTGTACCTGCCCACTACTTGCTGGGCAGCTGTGAGATAGGGAAAAATACTGTAAGGGCTCTCAGTGCCCTTTAAACAAAATGAGCCAAACGTTGGAGACTTCTAGGCTCTGGAGATCATGTCCCCCTGGAGCACACTGGCTCCTGTAATGTGGGTGCATAGGCTGGGGTAGCACGGACCCCTGAGGACCCCACCGGACCCTTTAACAACATAGGCCCCCAAAACAATTGTTGGAGTCTCAGGGCTCTAAACTACCGAGAAAATGCTGCCACACTTTATTTTATTTTTTATTTTTAAAGTTTTATATAGTGCTGGCTAGACCCAAAGGTATCAGAGCGCTTTACATGAGCATCAGATCATAGTTACAGGTTACATTGTTACAAAGGTTACACAGTTCTTAGAGCATGGCAACTTAGTTACTTGTAAGGTCGAGATAAACAATAAGCACAAATACGTAAGGGGAAAAGCAGGCAAGGTGAGAGATTCAGGGGAGGGGGTTTTGGAGCAGGGGAAGTAGACAGAGAATGAAGGCGGGAAAGAGGAGGGGAGGGTGTGAGACACAGCATGGGGAGAGGAGGGGAAGGGTGACGGGGACACAAACCGGTAGACGAGTCAAGGCAAAGACCAAAGTCCAGTAAGCTGTGATCCCAGGGGAATTTGTATCCCTTCCCTATCTCTATTGCGAGAGGCTCCCTTTATGCAGTGGACTCTCTCAGAGGGGTCTCTGAGACTCCAAGGCCTACATACTAGATCCGTCCCCAAAAAGGAGAGAGGGAGTGTGTTAGACCTGTCTGCCTTTGGATAGCCCCTCCTAATAATTATTTATTTTGTCCCCTTTTTGCCCCTCAAACCTTTTTATCCTTTTGTGTTCACTGGATTTTTGTGGTGTTGACTAGGGGTTAGATGCTCTTTGACCCTCATAGTCCTTTTTCCTGAGGCCTAGGTGCCTTTTCTGACTAGAAAGTAGGGGATACACAAAATGGTGGTCATTAACTGCCATAACTGTTTCCTCAGAGGATAGACCCATAGGACAATATAGGGACGCTCTAGAACCTTCCAGCTGGTTCTGGAAGCCTGGGGCTAGCCTATAAAAGGGCCAACGCTAGGGCAGCCATTTTAGAAGTGGAAAGAAACCAGAGAGAGTCCAGCTAAGAGTCCCGGCCACTAGTCAGAGAGAACAGTGCACTGTAGGCGGGTTGATGGTCCCTTGGGGCTGCTATCCCCTGTGGTTGATACTTCCCCTGTGTGTGGATCTGACCCTGCTGGGGCCCTCTAATTCTGATTGCTGCTCAGGGACTCCCAGAAGTTAGGAACAGTGAGACGCTGGGATCCCTCCCCTTCTCTCTCATTACCCCCATTGGCGTCAGAAGACCGGCTGTAGTTGAAGGTGGTGTGCTCACCTGTGCTGTGTGCACGGCCCGGCAGCTGGCTGACCTACTGCCCAGAGAAGTGGCGTCGGGGTTTGAGGAAGACCTGGTGTGGTGGCGTCGCTAGGTCCGCTGCAGTGCGGATAGAGGAGAGCTGCATCTGATTTCCGCGCAGCCTCAGTGGCGCAGAGCCTGGGGGGAGGGTCCCGGAAGAGGAGCAGCCTGAGGCGACTTGCCGGTGGTGAGTGGCGGCGGCGTCTACCTCCTGCGCAGGGCCGGAAGCGAGTCTCTATGGAGAGGCGTCTCAGCGAGTGAGCAGCTTGTGAGGAGACGCGGCGGTGTCTCTGCACGGCGCAGGTCCTGTGGGTGAGTCAGCCGGCGGGAGGAGCAAGTACCGGCAGGAGGAGGCGGAGATCTCCCCTTTTTCCGGCAGTCAGCCGCTAAGGGCCCGTCTTGTCCAGAGAAGGCAGCGCGAGGTGGGAACTGAATTCCCTGACTGGCCAAAGCCCCAGACCCACTGATTCCCCCACCGAGTGCGCAGTAAGTGGGAAGGGGGAGGCTGGTCAAGCTTAAAAAAGCCTCCGGTCACTTGAGGAAGTGGGAGCTCAGTCAGCCGGCAGGTGAACCAGGAGGGAAGAGCCCCTGAAAGAAAACCAACTGTACTGTGAGCTGACACAAGTGTGTGGGGAAGGTTCATTTGCTCAGGTGCCATTCAATCTAGACTTGGGCCAATCTGAGGGTGGAAGTAAAGAAGATAACTTAAAGAAAGTGCAGACTGTACTATTTTAGATAGGAGGCGAGGAAGTTTGATGGTGCAGCGCCTTTCTCCTTAATGACTGGGTAACCTTAAGGACCTGCCCTCATGGAATGAGTAAGCCTTCCCAATAGATCAAAGCCTATTCCCAGAAGGATCTAGAACTGTGTACTGAACAACAAATGTAAGATGAATGTAAGGAAAGAGTTGGTGGATTCATGTTAACTTGCAATTAACCTACCAGTCAGTAAGCTGTTTGAATCTTTCTTCAAGTTACCAATGTAGAAGTGACCCTAGAGCTTTATACCTTTTACTAGGGAATGTAATGAGGGTATGAAGAATTGTCTTTGAATTGTGTGCCAATACCTTCATAAATGATTATCAGTACAGGTATGACAGAGAAACAATCTAGATGCTGATTTGAAAAATTGTATGCAACTATAAAACTAAACTCAAGAAAGGATAAAGCTTTTCTACTTTTATAAAAAAGTAAGGTGTTATGTCATTTTTGGGATGGATGGGCACTGAGTTACTGAGTGGGTGTGACGCAAACTTTGCACATGTACTTTGGAGTTAAGCCTTGCCATTTAGTGCCCAGCTACCTTATGTGACTTGGAGACCCCAGGTCCAACAGAGTGCTTTGGCAAGGGGTGCCATAACATACCTCAAGTGCGAGTGGCTCCCTTGGCGCAATGGACTCACTCAGCGGGTTCGCTGAGACTCCAGAGTATGAATATTGGATCTTTCCCTAACAAGGGGAGAAGGAGGGCTTAGTCTAAAAGGGCACTGTGGGAACGGCCCGCTGCCAACCGGGGCCGCTCTACCACCTGAAATGCCCCTTCAGCGTTGGAGCCTCGTGGGCTCTAGGACCAAAATGCCCGCCCGTTGGAGCCACGGGGCTCTTGTCACAACAAATGCGGCAATTGTCATAGGAGCGGCCCTCTGCCATCCGGGGCCGCTCTGGAGGTACACTTCAACTGTGCCTCGCTCAGGCACCAACCCTTCCCCGTCTGCACTCACCGGGCTGCTGTGGCGGGGGCTCCCCGTTGTCCCAAATCTGCTCCTATTCTCCTGGTCCCTTCTCTGGGACCGGGACTTCGCGGGGGAGCCAGGGAGGCTCCGGCCGCGTCGGGTGGAGGCGGGGTGGGCTCCGTCCTCCGTCCTCCTGCTTCTCTCCCTCAGTACAGGAGCACAGGGTAGGCTCCCGTCCGCTTCCTGTTGGTGCTGGCAGCCTTGGCGGGGCTGCCTGACTTCCTCGGAAGCCGGGGCTGCGGCAGTGATTTCCTCGCAATCTGGGATAGGCTCTCGGTTCAAAAGTAAATCCCTGGCGGGGTGGGCCCCCGCTAGGGATATAATAATAATAAAAGAAATACAGCAATGAGCGGGCTGGGCACCCGTGCCGATAATCAAAGAACTGGGGGGGATCCCCGCGCCGGGGAATCCCTCGTAACAGGGATCGCCGCTCCAGCGGCGCTAAGCGCTATTTGCAGGGGGAAGGCCAGAGCTTCCCAGGTGCTGGCAAGCGAAAGTCACAAAGCCCAAAAAGGAAAATGAAGAAAGGCAGGGGGGCAAAGGCTGGGCCCAGGGGCCAGCTCACAGGGCCCTCCAGCAGGGAGGCAGTCCCCAGTGGCGGTTCCTCCTGGTGCCCAGCAGCAGCAGGCCCCCTCTCAGGTCAGGAACAAGAGATTATTTTACATGGGGTCATAGCCCCTTTTTATACACATTTCCCTTTGTGACACACCACAGGGCTAGGAGAGAACCAGTTACAACTGGTTCAGGAGCACTTGAGCACTTTGTTTTGCTCAGCTCCTCTCCTTCTATTCACAGGCCTGGCTAGGGACATCAGACGCACCACAGGGGTCGGAGCCAGCATTGTAGAGGGAAGGCCCAGCCCTATTCAGGTCCCAGGTGCACTCCTCCCTGCCATCAACATGCAGATCTCTCCATTCACCACTGGGGCAGACCCATCCTGACTCCTGGAGCCAGGCACATGAGCCAGCTCCAGCCAATTACAAGCCAGACAGTCAATTCACATTTACTGCACAGACATGCCAACTTCTAGAAGTGGCACTTCCACACTAGACACATTAAATCTGCGCACACCGCCGCGCAGCATTTAATCTCACGAGTTCGCACATACCAAACTCACCCCTGCACTCCCCACACATCAGGAACTACCATGGACACACACATTCCCCATGCATTCCTATGGGAGGGCAGGCCAATCTCACAACATGCACTCAGAGTGCGCACGCACTTTACACTGGGACACAGTGTTAAAGTGCGCAGAAGCCAAAAACACTAACACCAAGTCATATTTAAAAGCATAAAGTTTAGGGGTGAACCTGCCAAAAGGGCCAAGTCGAACACTGTCTAACAGCATCAAGTCAGAACCTCAGGGTCTAGCATTTGACGAGGCCCTGGTCCAGACAATACTGACCACTGCAAGCATTATCAACAGCATACCTAACAGCTCAACAGTAAAAAAAGACAACTGGTCTAAACTTCTAACTCTTAAAAGATCGTACACTCGCACTCACAAACATGGGGCTTTTATGTCTGAATACCTACAGGGCAATTGTGCCCCAACTGGACTAATAGTGACTAAGGTCCCCAGGCTGTTTCTAGAGGACAAAACTGTCAGGAAAGATTGGTCCCTGATCCATTGGCGATGCACCAGGGACTGGCTAATCCTCACAATGAGTACAGCCAAGCGAATTGCAGATACTATCTTGGTGGAGAGCCATGCCCTTGAAAAGCATCTCAAAACAATTGTTCCAGTCTCTCTACATAAAAATACAAGTAGACGACTCAAACAAGACCAACAAGGAATACAAAGAATCCCTCTTATGGCCAAAATCAACAAATTCAAGAAAGACTTAGTTTTTTTATTTAAAGAGGGTGTATCCATACACCAGCGATGAATACATATCACCACAGTTCAACCAGAAAAGAAAGAAATATGCCTCAAACTATTCATTGTCTGGGAGTGAAGAATGGTCCAGCGACTCAGACTTAAGGAATAATGGGGACACACAGAGGTGAAGAATGCCAAGAAGTGATAAAGGGAGATGGAGGGGCAGTATTCAGGACCGCCACAACAACAATGGTGGCCCCCTGCACTGTGGGGATACCCAACATCCAATATCCAACCACCTTTCCAACCCTTCTTACCCTTCCAACCTCAACCCCATCCTTACTTCAACCAGCCTTTTTTAGGACAAGACCGCTGACGTTTGAGAGGAAGAAGGAAACAACAGCAGACACAGGTACATTGGAGCCCCCGCTATCTCCTCGCCACACTCGGAGCAAGACAAAAGCCCATCTCCAACCGGGGACGAGCAACAACACAGTTTAGTCGTCAATTTGAGCGACAAGGTCTTGACTCCTGACAAATTGAAAGTACTCAATAGAGGACTCATTTGTGTACCCACATTCAGAGGCAATGAATTCCAGACTCATCAAAAACTGGCACTATTTTTTCACAAGATTCGCCTCCATTTCTTCTTTGTAGGCATTCAAACCTCAACCACAGGTGAATCGAGTTCCAACACCAACCTGTGCAGACGTTCCCCTTTCAACCCATCAACCCATGCAATACCTCCTCAAGTACTAACCTTTGAGAAAGCTGTTTTGAAGGAGGTGGAGAGCACACTTAGGAACACCAAGAAACCCTTCCAGAACCTACCAAAGAGCGAACACAAGGCCTTAGAAAGTCTGCGAAATTACAAGACTATCACCATCAAGCCGGCAGATAGAAGGAGCAACTGCCATAATAAATACAAGTATGTACAGGGCAGAACGCCTAAAACAACTAAACAAGAGATGTTCCTACTGCCCTTTGAAGTTGGATCCTACAAGAAGGCTCACACTGGAAATTACCACGCTGGTCAACACAGCCAAAGAGAATGGTTGGATCATCTTGAAAGAAGCAGATTTCCTGGTCACTCGCGCCCCAGTGACACCATAGTTCTGTGCACTTCCCAAGATACACAAAGAACAGCACCCTCCACCAGGAAGACCGATCATCTCTGGAATTGGCTCCCTACTCGAGCCTCTGTCCCAATTCTTGGACTATTTCCTCAGGTCATTGGTCAAAGAGATAACACATACCTGCAAGACACAACAAATGTCCTTAGACATCTCACGGAGGTATCCTTTGCCATTGAAACAGATTACATGGTATCTTTAGATGTAGAATCTTTATAATCTTGTATCCCACAAGATGAGATGCTCACAACCATCGAGACCCTATTACAGGAAAAAGACCTCAATTCCATCACTCCTGTCCAATTCATCATGGACTGTGCTAGCATAGCAATGAAAGAAAATTTCTTCCGCTTTGAAGACACTCTATACTTCCAAACATCAGGCCCTTCGATGGGTAGTACATTTGCAACGAGCCTGCCAAACTTTTAAATTCATTATGTTGAAGACAGCCGGATACTGACACCAAACACTCCCTACAGGACCCACATAATTATGTGGAAAAGATATATTGATGATATTTTTGTCATCTGGCGTGGAGAGGCCGAGACCATTAAGAACTTTCACCAGTGGTTGAACAACCAGAACAACTTTCTTGGGTTCACCCTGGAATACAGTAAGTGTAGGCTACCCTTCCTAGACTTGCTCATCTGTCCCTCAGGAGAAAATCTAGAGACTGAACTGTACAGAGAACCAATGGCCCAGAATGCCTTGCTGCCTTACACAGCTATCATCCGAAATCCTTATGAGACAACCTTCACTTCGGGCAGTTTTAACATCTCCGGAGATGAACGTCCATAGCCAAATACAAAGAACATGCCAAGACCTTGGCTTTACAGCTACAAAAGTGAGACTATCTGAGACGTCTGGTATTCAGCTCTGCGAAGAGGGCCCAGAATAATAACAGAGATGCTCTGTTAGAAATTGCCCCTCCTAGAGAACGGAACTCCAGATTGACTTGTGTAAATACTTACTGCACGTTCTCTAACCAGATAAAAAAATCGACCATCAAGAACTGGAAAATCCTGAATGCAGGCAACACTTCAACTGGAACCCCTTTGGTCGCTTTCAAAAGAAGCAGTAATTTGAGAGACAGTTTGGTGCACACAAGGCCACGGCACAATAAACACCAGAGTCAAGAAACCTAATGGGAACAACCTGCGGTAAGGGGATGCTTCCCATGTGGTTCATGAGGGGTCTACAAACACACATGTCACACAACCTCCATTGACATAGGGTCGGACAGACTATGGGAACTCAAAAAACATACTAACTGCAATAGTGAGAAACTGATTTACTTCATCAGATGAACTACGCCATGTAGGAATGACCACGCAGAAAATTAAGACCAGGATCATGGAATATAAGAGAACCATACGCTGCAAAAAAACAGGCTACTAAACTGACTAATCACTTCCAAGAGAAGTGCCACATATCAGAAGATCTATAATGGACAGTTCTAGACCAGCCCTATATTCCATCACAGATTGGGGACATCACAAGTTTCTTTTTTTATAAGAGAACAGAAATCAGTTTATAGGCTACGCAGCGACATCAATGGTCTCAATAATGACATTTCCTGGGTCTCGACTGCCTTAAGATGACTTGACAGCAACGTTGGACCTCTCCCTTAGTGACTCACCCCCCTTTCTAAAGGAGCAGGAACAGAATGAGTACTCTGTCATGCAATAAAAAACCTATCACAGGGGCATTCCACGTACAGCATCATTTTAGACAAACTCAACACCTTTACCCGGACATCCACAATTATGGGTACATCTTCACATTATTACCAAGTGGTAAATAGGCACACAAGCGATATTTTGTTCAGTTCATTAACTGAGTGTTTATTCAAATTGGAATTCTCATTTTTTGATGCCAACTCAATCCCATATACAGGCAGCATTACCACTTCTAGTTAAGTGTGAATTGTACACAAGGAGTACTTTCTGGTGTACTGTTGGACTACACTTTCCATCATCATGGTTGACTTCCTGACGCCGTCTGATGTCACTGACAACACAACCATGTGACATGCCCCCTCCCCCAGCCCATATTAAACATGGCATTTGAGCCATCACGGAGCCTTCGCATACCAGCGGCAGAGGTAAGGCTGGGGTACCGACGGAGAGGTAAGGCTCAACACCACTAGAGCGGGTCACCATTGTTTAGACAACCTCTTGTTTTACTAACATGGCCATTTCGGCTTGCCACTGTTTGACCCACATTCTTGTGTTCCTCTTTCTGGCCCTGATGCCCTCCTCCCTATTTCTTCAAGTTTATGTACATTTGGAGCTCCTCTGGACCACCCAACATTAGAGTGGGGCTCCCTCTAGGGGCATAGAGGGCCTCCTCTGACACATGTAGAAGAGTTACTATTATGATACCGATTTGTGATAAGGATCTCAGAAAGGGATACCTCACAGAGGTTTGTACCCACATAATTTACTAATCCTTCATGTCTTTCTCATTGAATTTCCTGACTGTTTGTTTATTGTTTGACTTGATTAAACATATGAGAATGAGATAATTGACTCATTCCTCATTTTTTACAGAGCGGTGCCCTTCCTGAGCTGCATGCCAGGTTAAGGCATGGTTTGTCCTCCCGCAATATACGGGTAAGATACGTAGACAGATTGACACATTATATGCATCTGTCGAATTGTTATGAACATGCAATTTATAATTCTCAGCATAAATATTTTTGAGAGTGGTTACTGATAATGCACTCCACATTGTGCCTGTTACTGATTGTTATTTTCACGGAGCATTAGGAACCAAGAGAGTGCATATCCATAATGTAAAACTAGACAACCCTGCATAAGAAATCCCTAATTTGTCTTTACAATTATGCCTTTATATAGGTATTACCAGTGAATCCCCTGAAAAACATACCACAGATGGAATAAGGATCACTGGTTTTGTATCATTTGTTTCTTTTGTATCCTTTTCCTCTTTTTGAGTTGCTCAGAACCTCTTTTTGAGTATTCGCGATCACCCTTGTCATTCCGTACTACACAGGAATTTTGACATTCACTACACTTCACAGCTGTACAAGTTGGTCCTGACGAAAGCCAAGACAGCATTTTCTTAGAGTCAATGGGCTGAAACATGTAGACCACTATCGTCACTAACTGCAGGCATATGTTATCCCTGCCATTGCCTTTTTTTACCTCTAGCCCCAGGATGTGTCAATAAAGGTACATTACGTACCTGGTAGCTAGATTTATTCTTTCACCATCACATTTCTTGCGCTGCATCCCTCACCTGACCTGATCAAACTCATCACTGTGGTATTTAGCAAACCTATAACTAATAACTAAAACATCCCTGAGCTCCTCCCTCTTACTGAGGGGGTTGTAGCCCATGCCAGAACTAGGCATTCCGGTCTGAGGAGAATCCCAATGATGAAGCATGCCACCTTTGGTGGGTGAGGGATTTCGTCCTATAAAAGGGACATCCCAGGGTTTGGCGAGCCACCTTCTTGCATAATGTCTTGCTCTTGTCCAGCTGTTTAGACATGAGGGTTCTTTTTTCTTGGATTATCTTTTAGAAATGTGCCATTTTCTTGTCCTAACCATTTGGTGCCTGCTGTCTGTGTCCTGGATCACATGACTGTGACTAGCTTGGCAGTTGGCCTCTGTGTATTCTTCCAAGACAGTAAGATAAAGAGACACTACATTTGGGCAGAATGAGTCATCCTGCCAGGATGGGTGGGGTGGAGCTGTTCCTGCCCCACTTACACTTTAACGGACTGCCTCCAGAACACACAGAGGAACCTGACACCAGTCATTTGTCACCCCAGACGTCTTGGAACCTTGACAGGAGAAGGAAAGAACTTTCCAGCACCTAATGTCGGTGTTGCCCACCACTTCAAAGGCTGGTACCAGTTAAAGATATTGGACCTCCTGAACCACCTCTTCAGTACGCTCCTGGGGTATACAACGTTTACAACGCAATTTTTACAACACACTACCATTACAACGAAACTTTTACAACGCAAAATCATTACAACGCATGCATTTACAACGCAGTCATTACAACGCATGACACTACAACGCACACCACTACAACGCATACCATTACAACGCATACCATTACAACGCATAACTTACTATCCAACACTTACCCTACTGTTGCACCCCCTGGAGTTAGAATAGTAATTTTAACCCCTACACTATCCAATACTTACCCTACTGTTGCACCCCCTGGAGTTAGAATAGTAATTTTAACCCCTACACTATCCAACACTTACCTTATATGCAATGTAGTGTAATGCGTTGTAATGGTATGCGTTGTAAATGTACTATGCGTTGTAGTGGAATGCGTTGTAAAGGTAGTTTTAAAGTATTCGTTGTAATGGTATGCTTTGTAATGGTGTGCGTTGTAATGGATGTTGCGGTGTAAAAAATGCGTTGTAAAGGTAGGCGTTGTAAAAGTATGCGTTGTAACGTCATACATCCCGCTCCAGGCTTGTGAAAGACTACAGAAGGACTGTGTTAGACACTGCATTTTTGGTGTAATTTTCCCCTTACTTTTTGCCTTCAATCCTCCAGTTTTTCTGACTTCGTTTTTGCTGACTTTAGGACTCTCCATACTTTTCCATTGCTAACTCGTGTTAAAGGGCTTGTGCTCTCTCTTTAAAAAAATTGTAGAATTGGCCGTCCTGAGCCCCTCAGAAGCGGTCGCTCCCCACGCTGCTCCCTGATTTTCCACTTGGTATCGTAGCGCTTACTGCCAGACTGCTAATCTCCAACTATTGCGCATTTGTTGGCACTGTTTGTTTAAAGTGTATATTACCGATCTGCTGTTATCGTAGCGCTATACTGCCTGACCGTTGTTTGATAATTTTTGCCCCACTGTGTATTGCTCGTTTTGCCTGCTCTGATTATTGTGCCGGTGCCACTGCCCATTCATAGCGTTTTTGCTGAGTTGTGCCCCAATCTCGTCCTGTTTAGCCTCTGGCCTGCTGCCATTTTAGTTGTTTGTTGTTGTGCCTCGTAGCCAGCCTCTCCACCCCGCTCCCGCCTCCCAGCTGCTCTTCCCTCCCACAGAAAGATTAGTCTCTTCCCTCCACCTATTGCGCTGTGACCGCCCTGAGCCCCTCAGAAGCGGTCGCTACCCACGCTGCTCCCTGATTTTCCACTTGGTATCGTAGCGCTTACTGCCAGACTGCTAATCTCCAACTATTGCACATTTGTTGGCACTGTTTGTTTAAAGTGTATATTACCGATCTGCTGTTATCGTAGCGCTATACTGCCTGACCGTTGTTTGATAATTTTTGCCCCACTGTGTATTGCTCGTTTTGCCTGCTCTGATTATTGTGCCGGTGCCACTGCCCATTCATAGCGTTTTTGCTGAGTTGTGCCCCAATCTCGTCCTGTTTAGCCTCTGGCCTGCTGCCATTTTAGTTGTTTGTTGTTGTGCCTCATAGCCAGCCTCTCCACCCCGCTCCCGCCTCCCAGCTGCTCCTCCCTCGCTCCGCCCCCCTTCACTATCCACTTATGACAGATGCACTTTCACGCAGCGGACGCGTCCCATGCGCGCCGAAGGTGCGCCAAAGGTAAGCCCGTCTACGCCCGTCCGCGCCTGGACCGCGCCCAACGCCAAACCTCCTGGCTCCCGCAAAACCCACTCCACCCGCATAACGTACGACGCCGCAACCCTCTCAGCCCTTAACCCCGGCCAACCAACAAACTGCCACCAAGCCGCCCCAGGACACACCCATGGACCCTTCACCTGCCACTCCTGCAAGTTCGACTGCATCAAGACCCACACCAAATCCACAAAATCCAAACAGAGCTCCGACACTAACCACCTGAAGTGCATCCTGCTCAACACCCGCTCGGTCCACAGACATGCCATTGACCTCTGGAACCTACTCGACACCACATCGCCTGACGTCGCCTTTCTTACAGAAACCTGGATGAACGCCTCATCAGCACCGCCATCGTCCATAAGAACACCATCCGCATCATGACCAGCTCCGACGATAACCTTGCAGCCGCCGAACACCTTCACTTCCAGATCCACACCGACCCCAAGACCACACTCAGAGGCACCCTCATCTACAGGCCACCAGGACCCCGCACACAATTCAGCGAAGACATCACTGACTTCATCAGCCCACACGCCCTCCCCTCCGAGGAATACATTCTACTGGGAGACCTCAACTTCCACCTGGAAAAGAACAACGACAGCAACACCACCACCCTTCTTGACAACCTCGTCAATCTCGGACTCAAACAACTTGTTAACACCCCCACCCACTATGCCGGGCACACGCTCGACCCAATCTTCACCTCCGGCAAGCACATCTCCTTCAATCACACCACAGCTCTCCATTGGACAGACCACAGCTGCGTTCACTTCAACTACAATAAGACTACGACCCACAACCACCCACAACCAATTCCCCGCAGAAACCGGAACAAAATTACCACCGACCAACTCTTCACATCGCTTCACCAAAACCCTCCTGCAAAATCATCGGACCCAAACCTTGCAGCCACCAACCTCACACAATGGATAACCCACATTGCTGACGAACTAGCACCCTTGAAAAAACTTCAAATCAAGCAAGGTAGCAAAAAAGCCCCCTGGTTCAACGATGACCTTAAGAAATCCAAGAAGTTCTGTCGCACCCTCGAGAAAGCCTGGAGAAAAAACCCAACCACTGACAACCTGGCCACCTTCAAGAACGCCATCTGCAAACACCACCAGCTGATCCGATCCACCAAGAAATCAGCATTCAAGGATCGACTCGACAACAACGCCCACAACAGCAAGGAACTATTCAACATCGTCAAAGAATTCACCAACCCCACCGCCGGCACCAACGACATCACTCCCTCCCAAGACCTCTGCGATTCCCTAGCCTCATTCTTCCACAACAAAATCGCTGACATACATAACAGCTTTGAAAATCAGTCCGGAGACCAGTCCACCCCACCCACCTCCGAACCGAAACCCCCCTCCAACAACCTTTGCGCCTGGAACCCAATCACCACTGAAGACACCATCCGCCTGATGAACTCCACCCACTCAGGGTCGCCAACCGACCCATGTCCCCACCACATTTTCAACAAAGCAGACTCCATTATCGCACCCCATCTCCGAGACGTCATCAACTGCTCCCTCAACTCCGCTACCTTCCCGGATAGCTGGAAACATGCCAAACTCAGCGCCCTTCTGAAGAAACCCACAGCAGACCCCACTGAACTTAAGAACTACCGCCCCATCTCGCTCCTCCCATTCCCTGCCAAAGTCATTGAGAAAACTGTCAACAGTCAGCTCGCCGCCTACCTCGAATCCAACAAATCCCTCGACCCTTCACAGTCCGGCTTCAGAGCCAAACACAGCACCGAGACAGCCCTCATCGCAGCAACAGACGACATTCGAACACTACTGGACAACGGAGAAACAGCTGCCCTCATCCTACTTGACCTCTCCGCAGCCTTCGATAAAGTCTGTCATAGCACCCTTATACAACGCCTCAGCAACATCGGAATACAAGGAAAAGCATTGGACTGGATCATCTCGTTCCTCGCCGGAAGAACCCAGAGAGTCCGCCTCCCCCCTTTTAGATCAGAGGCCACCGAAGTCATCTGCGGCGTACCACAAGGATCATCACTCAGTCCCACCCTCTTCAACGTATACATGAGTCCCCTCGCATCCATCGCGCGCAAACACAACCTCAACATCATCTCCTACGCAGACGACACCCAGCTGATCCTCTCCCTCACCAAAGACCCAAACACCGCCAAAACCAACCTACACGAAGGGATGAAGAAGTAGCCGAGTGGATGAAGAACAGCTGTTTAAAAGTGAACTTGGACAAAACGGAAGTCCTCATCTTAGGTTCATCCCCCTCCGCCTGGGACGACTCAACGTGGCCACCGGCCCTGGGAAACGCACCCATACCTACGGACCACGCACGTAACCTGGGCTTCATCCTGGACTCCTCCCTCTCGATGACCAGACAAGTCAACGCCGTCTCATCATCATGCTTCAACATTCTACGTATGCTCAAAAAAATCTTCCGTTGGATCCCCACCGAAACAAGAAAGACGGTCACCCACGCTCTGGTCACAAGCCGACTGGACTACGGAAACACCCTTTACGCCGGAACGACAGCCAAACTACAGAAAAAACTCCAACGCATCCAAAACGCCTCAGCTAGACTCATACTAGACATCCCCCGCCAAGCTCACGTTTCCGGTCACCTGAAAGACCTCCACTGGCTCCCCGTCAATAAGAGCATAACGTTCCGTCTCCTCACCCACGCACACAAAGCCCTCTACGACCTTGGACCCGAATGCCTCAACACGCGCCTGTCCTTTTACACCCCCACCCGACAACTACGATCGTCCAATCAAGCCCTCGCCGCAATTCCATGCATCCATAGATCCACCATGGGGGGAAGATCCTTCTCCTACTTAGCGGCCAAAACCTGGAATTCTCTCCCCTCCCACCTCCGCCTCACACAGAACCACCTCTCCTTCAGAAAACAACTAAAAACTTGGATATTCGATAAATAAAATACCCCCCTCCCTCAAGCGCCTCGAGACCCTCTGGGTGAGTAGTGCGCTATACAAATGTTAAACTTGAACTTGAACTTGCTTAAACCCAATTGGCATATTTAATTTACTTGTACATCCCTAGTAAAGTGGTACTGGCTGTACCCAGTGCTTGCAAATAAATGATACTAGTGGGCCTGCAGAACTGATTGTGCCACCCACTTAAGTAGGCCTTTGAACATGTCTTAGGCTTGCCATGACAGCCTCTGTGAGCAGTTTAACTTGGCATTTCGTCCTGGCAAAATAAATATTTTGCCAGCCTAAACCTTCCTTTTTAATACATATAAGTCACCCCTAGGGTGAGTCCTGAACAACCCAGATGGCAGGATGCCGCGTATTTAAAAAGTAGGACATTTACATTTAAGTTTTACATTTCCTTGTAGTGAAAAACTCCTTCAGTCATTTTTCACTACTGCAATCTCTACCTCTCCCATTGGATAAGATTGGAGTTACCTTATTACATTTAATGAGGTTTAACTTCCAATTGGAAGCAGGGAGACAAGTTGAGTTTGGTGTCTAACAAATTTCAATTAAAAGCCTGCTTTCATGGCAAAGGTGGATTTTTGATCACAATTTTGAAAACGTCACTTTTAGAAAGTTGGCTTTTTTTGTCCTAACAATTTGGTGACTGCAGTCTGTTCCTGGGTCACATGACTAGGTGCAGCGGGCAGTTGGTCTTTGTGTGTTGTTCCCTGACTGTGAGAGAAGGGAAGATAGGTGTTGGCAGGATGGGCCACTCTTAGTTAACGGGGGAGGAGCTGTCATCTACCCCACTTGCACATCACAAAGGCTCTGCCTGAGTACTCTCTCAGAGGGCTTGCCACTAGTCTATTGTGACCCCAGACAAGCTGGTGCAGGACAAGGAGAAAGAGGATGATTGACACCTTAGGGGGTAGAAACCTATAGAAGATTCCTCCACTTCAAAGTGGGCATCCGGTATAAATGTTGGACCTCAAACCCCAACTCTTCAGTACACTTCTGGACCTGTGGACTCTGCCAGTAAGAAGGACTGCTGTGCTGCTGAAAGGTCTGCCACTATTCTGTACTGCTACTTTGAAGGACTACTGCCCTAAATGTATTAATAAGAGAGATGTGGAGGAAATTAAAACCGCCTTTCTGGCAGGTAGGAACCTGGATAGTGAGGCAAGGGAGGTACAGAAATCTAGTGTGCGTATGTACATTATGCTTAAAACAACCCCGGGAGTAGAGCCATATCTCTTGGGGTTGTTGTCTCTGCACAAAAAAATCCTCCTAACCATGTTTCGGCTGAATCTTTTTCATCTCTTGCTTGCCAGACCCAAATGTTTCACTACTAGCAAAGTGGCAGCTCCCTGTGGCTGCGACGGAGAGTCTCCGCAGGATATGCTGCATTTTATGTTTTTTTGCAAATTGTATGAATTTTATCGTAAACGTTATCTGGTTCCTCTTTTAAAAAAAACTGAATTTTACGCAGGTTTGTCCAGCATTAGTTTATCTTCAACTTTTGAAAGAGGACTGTTTACCCTTTATTGTGGGTTTATTAAAAGCAACTATCGACTGTATACATTATATGGACCAGTAATGAGTGCTCCCCTGGCTATCTTGATTGTCTTTTATATAATGCACTGTCACTTTTATTGTATTTGGTTGTGTAATTTTTATATAATGCACTGTCACTTTCATTGTATTTGGTTGTAACGTTTATGGTTTACACCCTTTAAACCGAATAAAGTTTTATTGATTGATTGATTGATTGATTGATTGGTAAAGAGTCAGCATCATACTCTAACTCCACTGGTTGCTTTCAGAATCTTATAAAGAGCCCTGGTGACCTATACTGGTATACTACAGATGATCACAATTTACTGACTCTCAGCTTTGTCTCGATCCCTTCATGGACATTTTGTACCTGAGTTAATCTACCATGCAAGCAAATTAGTGTTATACATAGTGTGGTCTCTTCACACTTCAATGTTGCAGAACAGAGTGAGATTAGCTCCAACATGTTCTTGTTGAAGTATAAATTGAAATTACAATTTGGGCATTTTTTCCCTCCAATTTGGTACTAGTTCGATCTGTAAGGGACCAGCTTTGTCGCATTTCATATAAAGAGGATTGGTACTGGTTCTTAAAGAATATGCCCCAGCACTGAAACATTTGACTGGGATATGCCTGTGTCACAGTTGGCGGGATTTCAACACGCTACAACTAAGTTATGTTCAGCACTCTTGTTATTTCTATTGTATTTTCTTTCCTTATGTTATTTCTTTCATTTGATATACAACCAAGGTATTAAATCAGTGGCTTCGTCTTTCCCTTCTCTTTTCTCTAGGCTTCCAGTATTCTTCAGACTTTGCGACCTGGTGGTAACACAACCTCAAACAAAGAAAAGAGATGCATGGGGTAAGTCTCCTTTCTTTAAACTTTGTATACTAGGAGAGGTTGACACCTGTGGTTAAGGTATGTCGCAGGAAAAAAAAAAGTGTAATGGAGGGTGAAGGACTTTGTTAACTTCTTAAACTCTTTTGGCTCATAAAGATATCCACTCTAGGTAGGCATTAAATCTTTTAGTGTAAGTGCTTGTTATACTGTACGCGTATGCTCGGAAGAAAGGAAAAAGAAACTTAAGGAGGGAAAGGAGAAAAAAAAAAAAAAAAAGAGAGACAAAGAAACCACTATGTCCCCCTTCCGTCCCGCTTTCCCCAGATCTGGCCCCGTACCTGACTAAGCCACGTTTCTCCCGAAACTTGGTGGAGGTGCAAGTCCGACCGGGGACTCTGATACAGGCTTCCTCTGTTGTCGGAGCCTAGGGATGCCAGTCCTTATGTACCCTCTGCATCCTTTCTGTTCCGGCCGATGGTGGTGTGGGTCAATGAATTCAAGGCCGTTGGTCTCGGAGCTGCAAATCCTCGGGCGGCTCCTCTCATCCAGTCTCGAGAGAGGAACCAGGTGAGTTTTGGGATTCGCATTTTCATTGATGTGGCAGGTATCAACTTCCAGTTCGCCAGCCACCTTCTTTTCTCTTTCTTCCCCTTGTCCTTCCGTATCTCACCTATTAAGGGGTCTGTCCGCATCATGATTGGTTCTTGGATTGTCTCGTGATCGGGTTTGAAGGGTCCGCTATTTCTCAGGTGACCCTGCCCGACAATCTCCTGGGAGGTCAAGTCAGAGCTATGTTTTGGCTGTGGGGAGAAAGAATATTGTTCAGGTAAAGGAGAGGTATACATGACATGCCAAGGGATGTCTTCATCCTCTAGATTATGTGCCTGTCCACAGCCTGGTAGTCAGATGACTACGTCCTGAGGGGACCCTAGCAGTCACATGGTGCTGAAACATCAACAAACCCTCCCTCTTGGTTTTTACATGTCATTTAAATTCAATAAATTCCCCACTGACATATGCAAACCCTGTTATGAATTTTATCAATCAATGCATGCAACCATTAGGAATTGTATAGGGTCCTTTATCTATGATCTTATAAATATAATCACAATTGGAGCACTGCATCGTCTGCATTATGATTACTTATTTTGTTGATTGTCACACTTGGTTGGAGTCAAAATATTGCAAGATGCAAACTATATCAGTCCTGTGTTTTATCTTCTTTTTAATTAATTTTGGTCTGATGAATAAGTCTGAGCAACTTTTGGTTTCTTCTAAGACACATTAGAAGGTACCACTTTTGAATGAGTCCCACTGGAAAATTGTTATATTCAATCAATCAATCAAATAAGCTTTATTCGATCACAAGTATCATAAAAGCGTTACAAAACCATAAATATATAGAATGCCAATACATTTGTAAAATATAAACAAGTTAAAACATTTTAAAAAAGATAAGTTAAATTATTAAAAACAGAGTTTTAAGACATGGTTTCCCAAAGGTAGTGCATTGCTTTTACAGGATAGAGGACACATTTTCTATTATTATTAAAATATCCCCGTCATAACTCTAGGCAACAGTTAATAACAACATTACAATCATGGAAGTGCTTCCTGCACAGAGAATCATTGTTCAACTTTAAACCACTGCCTTGTTGATAATAATTTTTTTATGCTGATAAGCAATGCACAGCCAAGTACTTGGCAATTCCGCATACGAACAGAGACCTAGAGGCATCAGTCCGCAGGATGCCAAGTGCCACTAGATGGTCCCTGGTTCCCAGTTGGGTGCAAATTGGGGTGAGCCATTTTGTCCTAGCCTGTTTATAGGCAGGACATGCAAATAGTAGATGGGCTACCGATTCTTGCTGGGCTCCGCTACACGGACAGTCGGCTGAAGTATATTTTGTGGGGTCCCGTTGAGCAAGCGTAGAGTTTAAGTATAAGGAGCCAAAGCGGAACTGCATGTAGAGAATTCTGTCTCTAGGAAGTCTAATAAAATCTAAATAAGGTTCCTGGTAACTAACATGTTTGTGTTGGAGGAATTCGTCAGTTAGTCTCCCAAACCTGGAATGGTGCACAAGCTGGTAATTAACCCAATTCCAGTAAATTCTTTTTAACTCTACCTTAGACAGGGGGGCCTGATCCTCCCGGGATTCTGCTAGGCCTAATTTACACAGTAGATCCTTCAGATCCCTTAGCCATTTTACTCTTTTATTTGTATCCAGAGCAATCAACTCAGTAAGGCCAGCCGCATAATGTGTCAGTTCTGGGGTGCGTCTTACTCTTGCCCAATACAATAGGGGACGGAGTCTGGCCTTCTCACTGAACGGTCGTCTGCCCATGTCGAGAAATAATGGCTTCAGTGGTGTATGGATGGGGGCGGAGACCAAGTCTCTGATGAATTTATTTTCCGATCTTTGGATCTCTACAATATTCTCAAAGCCCCAGAGTTCGGCACCATAAATTGCCGAGCTCACCGCTTCGCCCTCATACACCACTAGAGCCGGAGCAACCAATCGGGACACGGAGGAACGCTGCTCTCTTGAGATGGCACCCGTCACCCGTCACCCGTTTATGATTTAATAACATCTTACTCAGATGCGACCCCCAAGCCATTTTATCTGAAAGCCTAACTCCCAAGTAGTCAAAAGAATGGACTCTCTCTAAAGGGGAACCATTCAGGGAGAGTTTAGGTCTAAAGTGGCTCCCAGGATTAAAAGCCATGAACTTGGTCTTAGTAATATTTATGGTGAGGCCCCTTAAGGTACAAAAAAGTTGGAAACGAGTAAGGAGTTTTTGGAGACCCATCGGAGATTTAGATATAAGGAGGGTATCATCCGCAAAGAGGAGGGTAACAATTTTTCCCCTGCCAGGGTAGGTGCATCTGCTGGAACTTGGCTCAAAAAGTCAACCACACCGTTCACGTACAGTGAAAAGAGTGTGGGAGCCAGCACACACCCCTGGCAGAAACCCCTATTTACTGGTATCTTCTCGGTGGTTTGTCCATGGTCCCCCCATCTAACTCGAGCAAAGGTGTCCTCGTGGAGGCGTATTAGAAGAGATAAAATGTAGGGGGGATACCCATATCCTGGAGCACTGCCCATAGCTTTGCGCGTGGGACCAGATCAAAAGCTGTCTTAAGGTCAATGAATGCCAGATTAAACTTCCCCTACCAATGACTACCACCTTCCAATAAAGGAGAAGAAGTCTAAAGACTTGGTCTACAGTGCAGGTGGCTTTCCTAAAGCCTGCTTGGCAGTTTGAGAGGATTCCTTCCTCCTCCATCCAGAGCTGTGTCCTGTTCACAAGGGTTCTGCCTACCACTTTCTGCATGCAGTCTAATAGGCTAATAGGCCTATTGTTGGCAGGGTCCTGGCGATCGCTTTTTTTGTAGATGGGTATTACCTCTGCTTCTTTCCACGAGTTCGGTACTCCCACCCCTTCCATTATGCTATTGATCAAGAGAAGAATGTATTTGGCCCACTTATGTGGCTCCGATAATAACAAGTCGCCCGGAATACCATCAGGGCCAGCTGCTTTTTCAGGGGTAATGCTATTGATGGCATTAACAAAAACAGAAGAGGGACCCTGAGAACTTAAACCAAGTAAGGTCTAAGGGAGTAACCCACCAGGGAAAAGAACGTATTATAACAACATGAAAAGGGGCCTCCCCGAATAATAAAGAACCAGTAAATGGATTCAGCCAAACACCCACAGAGATTCAATTATATTTTTAGAAAAATTTATTTTTTATATATATATGATCATTTTAGACAAAGTTCTGATAACAAAACACACAAGAAAATCATCATGTTCAGTAACTTATGATACATAAAAATTTCATAAAATGGTACAAAAGACAAAGAAGGACATCAGCCCAAAGGGTAATCTAACAATAGAAACATGACATGCAATTCAGTCATTCAATCAAACAACCACAAGCTACCTATCATAAAATACATACATCCAAACTCAATCAAAACATCATTTCATCATACATCAGAGGAAAAAGCGCCGACGCACGTTTCGGAAAAGACAATTATTTATGATTGCATTGTGTAATTCCATTAATCAGCGCGGTCCTCAAAGATCCAATTTATAGAGTCAAATCAATTCGACATAAAGTTTATGATCTCAATTAGGGCTGACAAAGCATATCTGTGTATGAAATGGAAAATAATATAAGATAACAATATATGTACTAAGGACCACAGTTCCTGAATTGCATGTCATGTTTTTATTGTTAGATTACCCTTTGGGCTGATGTTCTTCTTTGTCTTTTGTACCATTTTATGAAATTTTTATGTATCATAAGGTACTGAACATGATGATTTTCTTGTGTGTTTTGTTATCAGAACTTTACCTAAAATTATCATATATATAAAAAATAAATTTTTCTAAAAATATAATTGAATCTTTGTGGGTGTTTGGCTGAATCCATTTACTGGTTCTTTATCATCCGGGGAGGCCCCTTTTCATGTTGTTATAATGCTATTGATGGCGGACACAACCTCATTCAAACTAAATGGGTTTGTGGCTTCGGGGGGGTTGTTACCTGGGTGTTGTGCAGATTAATTGGCTCTCCCTCAACTTTCCCAGAATATAGGTGAGCAAAATGATCTCACCAAACCTGGCTCCCTATATCGTTCAGGATCGGAGGATTATCGGACCTATCTCCCCTCTTAATTAGATCCCAAAAAGAAGCAGAGTTTTTCTTGCTTGACGCCTCCTTTAGATCCTCCCAATGGGCCTCCTCCCAATCTCGTTTAGCTAGTTTTAGCGACAGTTTATAGGCATTTCTCGCAATTTTAATAAAAAGGGGAGTTTTTGGCTTTTACAGCTGCTATTAGGACTTGCCTTTTCTCCTTACAGCTCGCTGTGAATCATAGATCGGAATTCCTTTGTTGGCTTTTGCCTTTGCGGGAACTCCCTACAAACTGGGCGCCAATCTGGCAAATAGTATCTTGATGGATTAGCGGTATCTTCACCCGCTCCTGCGCTACTTCTAAATTGTTATATTAATAAGTTGTCATACACACATCACCCCACTGGCCTTCGGAAAATGTTGTTTCTCCTAGATATTCTCAAGAGGGTCCTTGAAAGACTTAGGGCCTGATTTAGTTTTTGGCGGACAGGTTACTCTGTCACAACTGTGACAGATATCCCATCCGCCAAAATATAAATCCTATTACATTCTTTGGACCTTAAATTTTGACGAAAGGGATATCCGTCACCGGTGCGACAATGGTGACGGATATTGTATGTATGCTTCCTTAGTCCCAATATTGTGAATGTAAGATGAATACGAAACATGAGTCAAGTTACACATTATTTGAATGCACAGAATAAATAAGGCACTTTTTGGGTTACAAGAGGGTATACGTATAGGCTTCGCTTATGCAGAGCACAACTTTTTATATGTTTTGTGCAACTTTTTTCCTCTGAGAAGCAGAAAAGATTATGTTTTTGAATTTGCCTTCCTGCGTTTCCATTCAAGAGGAAGTCATTGTTGGTGAATACCATTTCAAATGGTAACTACTGAAAGTGTATAGACTTATTTTTTGAGAAACCTATATACTTTTACCTGCACTGTGATCCCGTTGGTATAATTGGCTGATAAAATGCTAGATAATGCCACAAAGCGTTCTACCAGATTCGCCTTTAATTACATAATGTGCCACATTACTTGTCTTTCTTTTTTACAATTGGATTTTTCTTGCCACATTATTTAGTTAGCCCTGCTTCATAATGTGATCTTCCGTTGCCACAGAGGGGATTATAATAGCCAACTTGTGACAAATTCACTGGCAGAGAACTCTCTGTCAAGAAGAGAGTGGGAAACAATTACAAATGTTGAAGTTGATGAAAACCGAAGAAACAAGATGGCGAAATTAAATTAACCTGAGAGGTTAGTGGTAAAAAAACAAGACAAGGGCATAGAGATAGGGTGAGCTCCCAGTTACACCACCCTCCAGCCATTTGACCAAAGAGAGGAGGAATGTTTGCCAATGTGTAAAACCTCAGTTTTGTCAGTATTAAGTTTATACATCCCTCCTCCAGCATACTATGATCAACCATTCTTGAAAAGGCTCACTAGTCTGAGCCAAGGAATCAAGATGATTAACTAGTTGAGTGTCATTTGCATAGGTAATTAAAGAAAGACCAAAGCGCATCTGACCTTAGCTAAATGATGGACATAGGTATTAAGAAGACTGGGGATACAGCAAATACCATGACCGGCGAACATGTAGCCATGAGGCAATCCATGCCAGTAACTTCGGCCTTATCCTGATCTCATCTAGGTGAGCCAACGGGAGGCCATGGAAAATTTGCCAAAGGCAGCATAAAGGTCGAGAAAGACCAAAGCTTCAGAGTCTCTGTAGTCCACCACAAATCTAAGATCGTCATGGATTGAGATTAAAGCTGTTTTGAGGCTATGAAGGGTTTAGAAGCCCAACTGGACCAGATCAAAAACTTGATTACTTGCAATTAAAACAGACAACTGGTTATGATTCTCTTTTCCTAGCATCTTGATTAGTCAAGGGTTCAGCAAAATAAACTGAAGATTGCTCTGAACTAAAGTGTCGGTAATCAGATTTATTTTAACAAGGTGACAATCATAATCTGTTATTAGGTTAGAGGATCAATGCTTTCACTATAGAACTGTTTCAAAGATTGTTGTTTAGAAGGCATATTGAATTAGGAATGAGATGTAAGTTATTAGTGGGACAAGTCCAAGGAGGAGCTATATTTTATAGGCAAAAGATGTTTGTAAGGGAATGGTTGAGTAACTTTGAATACATTGATGTCTGAAACTGAGGGGAGGTGTGGGGCAAACGGTCAGGTGGCGGGTGCTTCGTGCAGCCAGTTCACAGATGGGCAGGGACACGTTTGTTTTAGGTGCATCTTCAACATTCTTGTGGCATGCCTGCTGTGTGTGTTCAGCGCACTGTCTCTTCTGAATGAAATAGGTGCAGCACATATGCTGATCCAGCCGATGTCGCCACCACCCAAAAAGCTGACTGATAAGAGCAACGAGGATGCTGCCAGATACGCTGAAGGAAACAGAAGCACAAGAACTAGAGGAGTCTGTGTGCACCTATACGAACAAATATGGGTCTCACTTTTCTTAGGACCAAAGTGGAGACGTGTTTAAAGCCAATATCCGCTTCACTGCAGCGCACATTCCGCCGCGGTGCAGCGGAATTTGATGCGTGAGCAGATCGGACAGTCCCTGGCCGTCCTCCGCACACGCCCACCAGGGAAGTGGTTATGAATCTCAATCCCAACAGTATCCGTAAATAAATTAAAACAAACATAACTGACTTAACTTAAAGGAATGGTTGAGTCCTGAGGAAAGAGTAACTTAATATGTGGTCTCCTATGTGGGATCGTAACACATAGTCACAATGGTGGAGTATTTGTATGCCATCTTTATGGGCTTGCTAAAAACAAGGAGTTTTATGGACACCTTTGGGAGTACTCGCCTGTGGGACAGCATTCATTGGTTGTTAAGCAGTAATGAGGACATTGATGCTGGGTACACTTAATAAGAGCCTGCTGTATGAACTCTAGAAATCAAGAGCTAAAGTCGGAGAATATTTGATTGATTGTTTAGTAAAATGTATGATTTTATTTCCCTACTACTATTTGTGTAAATTATACTAACATAATGTGAGTTGATTTATTTCATTATGTCTTTATTTGTATATATATTATATCAACTTTCCATTTGATTAAAGTTGCTAACCTGACATGATTGCGGGAAAGTAATTAAAAAGTTGAAGATTTCCCTACTACTATTTGTGTAAATTATACTAACATAATGTGAGTTGATTTATTTCATTATGTCTTTATTTGTATATATATTATATCAACTTTCCATTTGATTAAAGTTGCTAACCTGACATGATTGCGGGAAAGTAATTAAAAAGTTGAAAATAATTGAAAAAAAATGTTTTTAAACAAATGAAGTCTGCATTTCTAATTTATTCTTTATTTATGGTTACTGAGGGACTTAAAGCATTGTTGAGATTCTGAGGCTGGAGCCACCACCCAAACAGCTACAACAGTAACAGAAGAAACACAAGAAGCTTCCTAGTTTAAAAGAAACAAGTAAACAGGGCTCAACTAAAACCCAGCTGCTTCTGGCATTCGGGCCTACTCACAAGGACATCTTTAGGATTTTGGGGGCCCTGAACCAAATGTATTTTGGGGCCCCTGTTCAGAACAGCTTTGATTTTATAATCCAATTCCAGCTCTTTCAAGCCCTCTTTGGCCAGATCACTGGCAGTACACAGGCTCACTGGTCCAAATTCTAACTGTGTTTACATTGAATATTCAGGGATTAGTGACGGGTTTTCAGTAACATAACACAGCAGCATCTCAGTCATATTACTGCAAATAATCTCTGTGCACCCTCCCATTTCCCACATGCCAGATCCTGTTTTGATCTATAATAAAAAATGTTTTATATGTGGCATTAAATATAAACACAACATTTCTTTGCAAAATGTCTGCAAAAGGCTCTCACGCATCACCCACATTAAAATAAATTAAAGGAAAACGGTATTTCAAATAATTTGTTTAAGAATTATTCAAGGTCATCAGGGTAAGACTCTGCAGAACAGAGCTGGGATCTTTTCACCACCAGGACACGCCACACAGCAGCACACATCAGCACACATCAGCACATATCAGCACATATTCCACTCCTCACACACACATTCCGGATTTATCGGACCGGAAGCGAGGGACATTACGCTGTTCGTGAAACATTGAGATGGAGTGAAATAGTGTGGATGGAAGGAATCTGAATCGTTGGAAAATTATTGAAAACCGGTCGGGCCATAATGTGGGCAGAGACCACTGGAGAGTTTTTTTTAGATTGAGTTGTGGACCAGGTCGAGGTGATAAACAGTTTGGGTCATCTGCTGGATACTCGTGGAGCTTATTAGACTTCTGTTTCATGTTGAACTACAACCATTTTTTTTGCAACGCCCTTATGATGTCCCAGGTGGGGACTAAACGCGTCGGCTGTTGACTTTGTATTAAACATATATTGAGCTGACTGACAGCAACACATGGTTTGAAATAAAGAAAAGGAACCACACAACATTCGTCTGGAAGATCGTTTTTGGGATCTCATTTGTAAATGTGATATTTTGAATTATATTACAGAATTTTGTATTAGCACACTCCTCCTTAATTTTGATTTACCCCGCCTAGGGAGGTACCCTGGACTCACCTGCAGTGGCAGGCCTGAGACGTCTTTTCTGGGCCACTCATGTGGGTGGCACAATCAACGCCGCAAGCCAACCGGTAGCACCCGATCCACCAGCCCTGGCACACCCAGTGCACTTCACTAGGTAACTACTGTCAAAAGGAAATATGCAAATTAGGGAGAACCAAGCACAATATCATGTTACACAGGAAGCACTCACACTGTGACACTGACCAACAGCTGCAAAATGCCCAAAACATCTACGCCAGCAAAAACAAAATCCAGCACAGCATCAAAAACATAGGCGGTATAGGCAAAAGGGTCAGGAAAACCACGCCATGGATGAAACAGTAAGATACCAAACCCATCACAGTCTCAACACAATTAGACATAAGCGCAAACGGAAAACCCACAGTAGGAAAGGACCAATAATCAGAGCAACAGAGCGCAAACCATGTGTTACAGCTAACGCATCTGAAACATCTACCAAACACTCATAACACCCTGCTATGTTAAACATGTAACAGAAAAAGGCAATGTAGACCAAATACTTCCAAATGGCTACAATCAGATCGCTATTGCCAATAAAAATACAGGAAAAACGAATTTACAAACAATTACATCCCCGCCTTTGAAGACACAAATCCTGCCCACTAGAATCTAAAAAACATCTCTCTCCTCTTTCTCCTGACAGCAGCAACTAAAATAGCTTGTTCTCTCTTTTCTGCTACCGACCTCAGGTCACTCACCTTCCTCTATTTGCATCCAGTCTCTAAAGCAATAAATTCAGAGGGATATTCGCAAACTGTAATTTCTGAAAACATAATGGCTGTCTCCTGCTGGGCCCTTTTAAACTGTACATACTCAGCAGGAATATGATATTTAATACCATGTGGTGTACAGTAATGTGTTCTCTTTTTTTGTTGCAAAAACTAACCTTTTCCTGCCAGGCCTAAGTCACAAATAACAAATTGATAACCTTTCTCAAATAAACCCATTGTTGCTGCAACCCTCTCTAAAACTGACTTTTTATTTTCTCTTTTAAAATCTCCTACAACTTTGATATTCTTTCCTGAGTGGGGAAATGTGGACCTTTCACAGTCACCACAATGGACTTGGTAATGCCAGAAATGTTAGAGCCAAAAACCTCATCTTCAAAAACAGCAACCTGTTGAAACGTGTTATTGTCGTCCTGAAAAAAATCACATTTGACCTGGACAACTTATTCGAATTGATTTTAGCCTTCTCCATATTTCGAGGGAGCATCTGAACTTGAAAAACTCATGAGCACCTTTTATTTCTGCTTGTGAAACCACCCATTTTAACACTTCTTTATTCCCTGCAAACAACTGTTCTGAGCAAACCCTCTCAGTACCATCATATTTTTTTCCCTTCTAAATCTGTCTGCCTCTCCCAGCGTCTCACTTCTCGGTCTGCTGCTCTGCAATGAGCCCCCTCCACTGGAATCCCTTACTTATCTTCATGGCTGAACAGCAAGCCTGCCAAACCAAACTGTGTATTTCATCTCTCCTACTGCACTTTTAGAATGAGTGTCTGTTCAACACGAATATACACTACCTTGAATGTTTACAACACATTTTACAAATTAAATGCACATTCTATAATGAGGTCAAATCTACATTCAACACACTCAGATCGATCATGAATTAATTACTTGAGCAATCCTTACACTTCCCAACAGCATCTGAGAGGGCTCATTCATTCATTTTTTCCTCTATGGTTTTTTTTACTTGCCACTTTTCAAATGCGACTTTACGTCTGCAGCTCAAAAAAGCCTTTGTCCTTTTGCAATGTGCAAAGCAAAATGTAAGATCTGGGTGCCCTCAGTGCACCCCTGCTTTCTCTCACTCTTTTTCTTATCATCACAGCATGCTCTTTAACTGTCTTATTTCACTGTCTCTCCCCATTTCACATTCCTTCATCCTTTCTCAAACCATTGATCCTATGCAAAATTTAAACATATGTTATTACTATTATTTGTGCCAGCTTATTTTCTTCCAATCATGCATCTGCAGAACTTCAATGACAACAAAAGAACTAATTCCAGGCATTTTCAAAAAGGAGCCAAATTCATTATTTTGCCTGGCAAAGCAATTGCAAGTGCCTTTTTCTTTTGAAGGAAAGAAAGTCCTCACACCGTACCAAAAACAAACTGATGGTGCACCTTATTCACACAACACACTCACAGACAAAAGAGCTCTCAGGAGCAGTCCTCAGACTAAACCAAAACACCTCAGGCTCTAGCCTGAACCAAAACAAGGCAGTCCTGAGACTGCATCAAGACAAGACAGCCCCAAGACTGCACCAAGACAAGAAGACAGGCTCCACCCCAAGACCTTTTCAAGAATAGACCGAATTTCCAGTAGTCCTGGCAGATTGTTCACAAACAGCCCCAGACCTTTTCAAGAGTAAGCTGAATTTCCAGTTGACCTGGTATATTGTTTGCAAACACTCTGTCTTTTAAAGGGTCTTTTAAACCCACAAAGACAGTTTGAAGATCGTACCAGGACACAGCCCGTGGGTTCGTGCTGTTCAAGCAAGGCAGTCTGAAAACTGCACCAAAACAGCCCGGAGACTGTACCAGGACACAGCCTGTAGGCTTGTGCCGTTCAAGCACGGCGCCATTTTTCCAAGAATCCCCATCTTGTCCAATACAGTCCAAAGCATGGCCCTAGGTACTAGGTCGAAGGCTGCTTGTAGGTAAACAAAGGCGACAAACATTCGTACCCTGTTTATCATCACAGCCTTCCAAAAGAGCGAGGTGAAGCAGAAAACATGGTCTACTGCATTAGTTCTGCTCCTCAATCCATCCTGTAACTTGGATAGGCCATTTTACTCCACCCTATTCATTCTAGAATATGGTTCAAAATTTGTTTACAAAAGATTTTCTGGGAGGCATTAATAAGACTAATAGGTCTATAGTTGCTAGGGACACTATGCTGCCCCTTCTTATAGATTGGAATAGTTTCTGCCTGCCTCCAAGAAGCTGGGACCAGCTTGCCATTTTGCATTTTGTCCATCAACTGTTGTTTTTGCCTTTCAAGATGGCACTTTAGTGGTGGTGCATGTATGGGCCCCAGATATCCTGATTTAGTTTGTAGAGATAATTAGGGATCTCGTCTGGACCAAGTGCCTTCCCTAATGATATAGAGCTAATAGCTTCTTCTGTCTCCCTGAGGGTTACCTCTACGTTTACTTGGTCCTTGAGTTTTTCCACCAGCTGGTGATCTACTTCAACCCAGCCCTGGTCATCCAAACAAGAATATAAGTTACTAAAATGGGAAACCCAATCCTGGGATTGTACAAAGTATTCCACAGGTATCTTATCACCATGAGAACACAAAGCTGATTTGGCCCAAAATTGTATATTGTCCTTTGTTGTCAGAGCATGTGACTTCTCATCCCAGTGAGAGTATTCCTAATCCCTCTTGGCCCTTTCCACCTTTTTTTAATAACTGGCCCTACAAGCCGCGAGTTGCGTTACATCCCAAGTCTTAATGGCTTGCAGTAGTTGAGTTTTGGCTACCTTACATGCCTTATTATGCCAGGATGATTCTTTCTGGCTTGTGTGTGAATACTTAATGTCTTGGGCCAACAGCTCTCTTATGTTGTCAAGAAATAGGGCTTGCGGGCTTTTGCCTAATACAACACTCTCTTATGGTGCAAAATTGTTCAATAGTTCTACATGCTCAAATGTCAGTGAATTCACTGCCTCCATGAGTACGGGATGCCTTTCAACCCAAACCCATTTGATGGCCTTACCGTTGTTGGAGAGTTAAACATTTCCTTTTTGGGGGCATCCCTGAGCTATCGGGGTGTTCGCGAGGGAGCCCAGGAGGGTCAGACTAAGGGCATTGTGGTCGCTGTCAACCCTTTCAAGATTTCAAGGACTACTATATCTTTGACATAAAATCAACTCTTCGGGCTAATTAAAAATTAATCAATACGGATGCTGTTGCCAGGCATATTAAAGGTGTATTTGCCATGAATATCAGATAAGGTCCGCCCGTTTCTGACTTTTAAGTCGAAAGTTATAATAAGGATGAATAGCTGGGCTGTCCTCGGGGACCACTTTACTGGGGAAAGATTGAAGGTCAGGATTCTCCATTTCTAGTCTTGCTCTGCCAATAGATCCTTGTCTAGTGAGATAAGTGGTTCACAAGTAGCATTAAAATCACCTGCTATAATGAGCTCCCCACCACCCCTATGTTCCATCAGAAAGTCCTCCAGAGTATTCAACACTTCGGTTCCAACATTCCTCCCTACAACCTTATTGTAAACATTTAGCAGCAACAGAGAATTGGCGCTACTAAAATAGACTCTGACGTCCAACATAGCTGGTGAGACAGACGACAGGTGCCTTACTACACATTGAAGGTCTGTGCGAATCCATGTTGCCAGGCCCCCTGAGGGTCTGCCTCTGGAAGATTGATATCTGGCAGATATCATAGTTTTCTATAAACTTCCCCCAGTCAGCACCCCCCAGCTTGAAGCTTATCCCAGCAACATTCCAGGACAGAATTTTTATTTCCTTAATCTCAGATATATCTGCACTCTTCATAGTGGACGCCCTCTTCCCCCACAGAATCTCTCCTGCGCACCAGGAAGTATCTCAAGCCCTCCTCACCCACAGTAGATTCCACCAATGGGTGCCATTAGATTTGCAGGACTATTTTCCACTTGCATCATCTCCGGATTCAGGCCTCCTCAGTGCTCTTTCTCGATAACTGTGTGTCTATTCTCATGGTTGGGCCCCGGGAAGTGATGCTCAGTCAATCAATATCTCCCAGACCGCTGAACCCAGCGTTGTCCTGGGGACCATTACTTGAGACATCACACATCTTGTAATCACCCCTGAATCTAACCTGGATCCAAGTGGGGGCGTGACAAATCCTGCGAGCGTCCATGAACAGTAACCCAACGACCAGGCCGCAGTCCCTCGGAAGCACCCTTACTGTATCAGGCTGGCCAGGGTTTAAAATACTCTCTGTTCTTAGGATGTCGCTCCTTATTATTGAGTAGTACCCCATCACGTGCCAGAGCCAATGAGTGATTTTATTTACCAGGGAGGCCTGATCTTCCCAACATCTAGGAGCCACCTTGGGAACATGTGCCAAGAAGATTGGGGAATACTTGTAGTTGGGGTGATGGGGTCCTGTATCATCTGGGCACCTACTAGCCTGGTATTGAGGACAGCTTGAACTGTACATGCGATAATCATGACTAATGTGGGGAGCAGGTCCCCTATTGCCAGGAGCTTGTGGGTCCTCCGTCTGGCGCACCCTGGCACACCTTAGATTTGGTAGGAAACCCCTTCCCCTGTCAGTACTTGCTTTATTCCTATAGCCCGACCTACGATCCCAGATCTACCGGGGTTTGTTTTTTCTGTGAGACTACTACCAAGGAGCTTGGGGTTGATTGTGACACTAGGCCCTGACAAGCAGGGCCTGTTTGGGATAGAGTGGTTACCCATTACTGGAGCGGATAGACAGCCTGAGAATCCTATGGAATGCAACTTTTCCTAGCACACAAATGTGTAGTTGGTGGATTCTCCAATTCCCTCCCTCCCCCGGGTTATGTCAGACATGGCAGATTTGGAGTCCCCTTAAATTGCTTAAACTCATCATTTGTTGCTTCTAGAGTTTTTACTAATCCCTTTAATTCCACAAAGTAATCTCTAAGTCCCCCAATCACCTCTAATACATTTGCTGGATCTAAAGGTTCCCTAGTTGGATCAGTGACAAAGGCCTACTGCTCTTTCTCACTCAAGTCACTGCCCTGTGAACATAAAACAGGGAACCGGTTATTACAGATTACATCCGGATACACTGTAGACACACCATTGCCCCCTGCTGAGTGGGCTAGTTTGTTTTGAGTCTGTTTAGCGCTTATGGAATGTTCACCCGGCAGTAAAAGGGCCCTCATCCTTGTAAACATCTCTGGGACTCTCTTCTAGACCCTTTTTTCCTTGCAGGGTAGGGCTTAGATTTGGGCAGGGCAGCAGATTTTGGATCGGATGGGATGTTTAGTATCTCTTCTACTTCTTCCAGGATATCATCTATTCTGTCCATGGCACAGTTTTCACCTGCTGAACTAGGAATTTTTTATGCAATGATTCCATAGCCTTCCATTTCTCCATGTCTAGACTGGAAGCTGCGCCGGGTATATATAGTCTCAGTACGTACAATATATATGTGGTCTCAATGCAAGCTCACCATCCAAGTGGCCGAGAAGAAGAACATTACGCATAAAACATGGAGTGACTCACACTAGATGAAGGACTTTGCAACATGGGCTCCTGGTCCTAGGGCTTCTGGTTAATGGAGTCCCCTGTGCTCCTTTGGGTCGCTGGGGGTCAACCACGTGGACGATGGTATCCCAAATGGGAGGGGAGCGCTCATTGACCCCCCCGGTCAATTGTTCCCTCAGTCTCGACAAAAGAGCTTCTTCTGCAGGTCCAGATGGCTGCCTTTCTCTTGCAGAGCACCTGCCGAGGCACCAGCCCAGAGATGTACCCTGGGAAAGGGGACAAAATCAACCAGATCACCACTCTCCCCTCGGGATGCACCGCTGGGGGCAGCACAGGGTGTGGGGTTCCTTCTACAGTCTTCGCTGCCGGGCCTCGTTGTAGCGCGGTGGGCCCCAAGGTGAATGAGGCCTATGCTGCGCTCTGAGGGACACACACCACACAGTGTATAGACTGCTGGCGGGAAGACCCCGAGCGGTCTTGCGCCGATTATTTATCTTTTCAGGTCGAGCCCGCCCTGAGGAGGGCATGCAAAGGATACATTGTAGTGGAGAGCCCGGATGGCTCTCTACAGCCCTCCTTTCCTTTAGTAACTGTCCATCAGGGTTAGCATGCTTACGGGAAGGTACACATGAAGTCCTTCAGCTTGTGGCTGGGCGCAGGGTTCGGCCGGAGACCATACCTCTGACCACGGGTGTTGGCGCTGGCCACTGTATCCGCCTGGGTGTTTGGGGGTGGTACAGTCATAATGTCTTGGCTGGGACTTCGAGCAGCAGGCACAGTTTCCCCACTTCCAGCCTGCAAGTGGCTTGGTTGGGAGGCCACTGGCCCCGGCGAGCTGACAGGAGTATGACATGGAGTCTCACCTAGGGCCATATGTAGGTAATCTACATTTACCGATTCTAAAATACCGAATTTTACCGATTCGGTATTTCAGAATCGGTAAATGGTATGTAGGAAACAATTTGGTAAATATTACCGAATCGGTACGATTCGGTATTTAAGAATCAGTATTTACCGATTCGGTAATTCCCATTCATTCCTATGGGCCTGGAGGCCCATTGAAATGAATGGGAAACCATTCACTATTACCAATTTGGTAAATACCGAATCGGTAATACGGTAGACATATTCAAGGGTGGCAGGGTGTCACATTGACACCCTGTTGCACCCCTGAATCGTGCACGTGTGCACATGTGGCACACATATATGCCCTAAGGGCATGTATGTCTGCCACATGGCACTTTTAAAAAAGCACAAAATTGCTTTATTAAAGGTTTTCGATATTTACCACCAAATTGTAGTTGGTAGTAAATAATGAATCCTGAATGCAAGAAGGCACTCACTTCAGTGCCTCCTACATAGCTTTTTGGATTCGGTAATTACAGATTCCTTAAAATAAGGAGTCAGTATTTTACCAATTCCTTAAGGAATCAGTAATTACCGAATCCTTAAACCTGCCTCCTACATCTCAAACCCTAAATGCCGGTCGGTAATGCCAACATTCGGTAATTTCAGCCGTTACCGGTATTGGGGTACCCACATATGGCCCTAAGTTCCCTCGGCTCTTCTGAGTTGGTGCTCCACCCATGGGCCCTCTTGAAGCAAGATACATTCCGGGTAACCACTTGCTGTCCTCTTTAAGCGGTGACCATTGTTCCTTGCACCTTGACGATGGTCCATTCTTCCGGTTCGTAAAGTGTCCTAAACTTCCAGCCGGGGTGCCTGTCTACTGTAACTACCACGCTGTCTCCCCCTTTCAGCTTTGGTTCTTTTGCTCCTCTGGTTGCACTGGCCTTCTGGTTAGTCATAGTCCTCTTATCTTGGATAGCTATGTTGTCTCTCTCTGGGGGTTTCCATGCTGGATCTATTGGAATGCTGTCCCGCGGGGGACACCGAGTGGTGCTATGAGGCGTCTGGCGGTATTCATTTAGATATTGGTTGAGTGCGTACTCGACATCTTCCCCCTGATCTACAGTGATGCACAGAACCAGGTTGAGGGTTCGCATGAAGCGTTCCACCTCCCCGTTGGCTTGAGGCCACAGAGGGGTGATCTTCCTTTGGCGAATAGCTCTGTTCTCCAGCTAGGCTTGGAATTCATGGCCTTGGAACGTGGGTCCGTTATCTGAGCGGATTTCATCCGGCAGGCCTAGAAGGGCAAAGGTCTTGTCCAGGACTTTCCTGACATGCCTGAACACTGTTGACTTTGAGAATGAGTCAATGAGCACCAGCGTGTGGCAGCCATGAGGGAAACTCTTGATGTCAATGCTAATCTTGGACCTTGGGAGCTCGCTCAGCTCTCTGTGATGACTGCCTCCAGTGCTGGGTCGCCGCTAGTGATGGTGCACGAGTGACATTGCTGCACCATGTCTTCCACCCTGGTATCCATGGCCGGGAACCAGACCTTGTTTTGTAGCCGAGCTTTGGTTTTCGCCATCCCTTGATGCCCCACATGGGCCAGCTCAATTATTCCGTTTTGCAGTGCGTTTGGGATTATAATGACATGCCCTCTCAAGACGACTCCCTGCTCACCTTTGCTCAGCTCTTGGCAGATCTGCCAGAGCTGTTGCCAAACATGGCTGTCTTCCGCCCAGAGTGACTGGGCCCCGTCCAGGAAGTGGATCCACCCATTGTTCAGCAGGGTGCTCTTCACTCTAGCTAGTGTCTCGTCATCGGCTGTCGCTTGACCAATCTCCTCCAATGTCAAGGCGTTGGGGCATGCCTTGTATGGCACCATCTTCATGAATGCCTCCGAGTATGCTACATCCGGAGGTGGACTTTGAACGGCCAGAGATTTGGGGTGCCGTGAGAGGTAGTCCGCCTGGTTGTGTGCTCTCAGACGGAACACGACCTTGAAGTTGTATGCCTGCAGCTGTACGGCCCACCTTTCAATTCTGGGAGGCGCTAGTCTTGATGACCCTGCAAAGAGTGGGAGCAGCGGCTTGTGGTCCGTCACCACCTGGAACTCGTGCCAATACAGATAGAGATGGAAGTGTTTACAAGCCCATTTTATTGCCAGGGCTTCCCTCTCGATTTGGGAGTGCCTAGTCTCTGTGTCCGAAAGCGCCCGGCTGGCATAGGCGACTGGCTTCCAGGTCTCCTGGCCATGTTTCTGAAGGAGGACTGCTCCTAGGCCTACTGGGCAGGCATCTATGACCAACTCTGTACGTCGTCCCGGGTGAAAGTAGGCCATCACCGTCTTGTCCATAAGCACTGTTTTGATGGTATTGAATGCCGTGTTGGCGGCTACGCTCCATTCCCACTGGTGGTCACTGCGGGTGAGGGCGCACAGTGGCTCCGACTGGGAGGTCAGGTTTGGTATGAACCTGCCACAGTATGTGGCCATGCCGACAAAACTTCAAACTTTGGTGGGAGTCTTCGTTGTACTCACCGCCTGGCTGGCCACGGCCTTCTTGGGATCCACCCTGAGCCCTTCTCTGGTGAAGACTTACCAGAAGAAGTTGACTGATTCCTGGTAGAAGGAACACTTTGCCTTATGAAGGGTCAGTCCGCAGTCTTCCAGCTGCTGGAGGGTGGCCCGGAGGTGGGTGTGGGGCTCCACTAAGGTGTTCGAGATGTCTTTGCTCAAATTGCCTCTGCAGGCCGGACAGTGCTTACTTAATGGCATTCTGGAAGACTTTGTCTGCAGTCGACACCCAGAAGCTCAGTCTCTTGAACCTCCTGAGGCCGATATGGGTAGAGAACATGGTGATGCACCTACTCGCTGGCTCTATCTCTAGCTGGTGGTACCCAGCATTCAAGTCCGACTTCGAGAACCCTTTGGCTCCATTCAGGTCCGCCACTATGTCGTCCATGGTGGGGGTAAGATGATGTTCCCTTTTGAACGCCAGATTTGGGAGTCTCAAATCCACACAAAGCCTTATAACTCCTGGTTGTTTCGGCTGTGGAGCCACGACGAGCGGGGACACCCACGGAGTAGGACCTGATACCTTTTGGATGATAGCGGGGTCTTCGAGTTTCTTCAACTCTTCCTCCACCCTCGGGCGGAGGTTGAATGGCACCCTCCGGTGTCTCAGGGCAATAAGCCTCACGGTGGGGTCAATGTGGCGCTTGAACTGCTTCCCTTTCAGCTTGCCTAGCCCGCTGAACAGTGCAGGGAATTCTTGTAAAATGGCGTCGGAGTCGTGGATCTGATGAGTGAAAAAGCCTAGACCGAGGTCTTCTGCCTTGTGGCAACTGAGAAGGGTGCTTTTTTTCCCTTCAGTGATGTGAAATCGAGCCCTCAAAACATGTTTGTTTCTGGTGACTTCTGCCTCGATGGATCCTCTGAGAGGCAGCGGGTGCGTGCCTCCATAGGTGTAGATCCTGGCCTTGGTGGGTGCGAGAGGGGGTAGTTGTGACAAAGGTTCATACTGCTCCAAATCGATGATGTTGACAGATGCGCCCGTATTGATGAGTGCCTGGACAGCAGACCCTCCCACCAGGACAGAACACATCAGCGGCGGTCTTCGGTGTTTGTCTGACCTGCTGACAAAAGATATGACAAACACATCGTTGTCATCTTCTTCGAGCGCGAGGCAGCGCCCACGTATCAGGTCGTCGTCTTGCGATTGTGCGTCGTTGAGTGATACCTGGTGCAAACGTTGCGCCATTCCCTGAGGCCTGGTATAGGTCTGTCGAGACCGGCTGCTTCTACACACCTTGGCGAAATGATTCACCTTTCCTCAGTGGGAGCACGTCTTACCCTTCGCTCCACACACTGCCGTTGGCGGGTGTTCTGCACTGCAGTTGCCGCATGCCCCACTCGTTGACTGCCGCGGGGCTGGGCGAGCTGTGCTTCGGCGCCGTTGTATGGATTCGAATCATTCCACTTGATATTTTCTTTCTGTCTCCGCAATGGTGTTTCCTTTAGAAGGTTAAATTTAAATCCTGGCTTGCAAGCTCTGAGGCACCCCAGGATTTAAGTTTAACCTTCTAAAGGAAACACCATTGCGGAGACAGAAAGAAAATATCATCTCAAGTGGAATGATTCGAATGCAACGATGAACAAAATTGACATGTGAATGAGGGGACAGTTGAACTTTGCTACTCGAATAGTTTGTGTTCTTTCAATATTTTTCACATGTATTTTTAAGGAGGACGTATTGGTCGAGTGTGGCACTTTGATGTTTTCTTCATTTCTGAAATATGTTTTTTATGTTACTGGAGGATCTAAAGGGATGCTTTTCATTTGGAGTGTGCATATTTTCTTTGATCACGACGTAGGGGATTATGGGAGATGAAGTCTACTGACATGGTTCACGTTCAAACAACGAGGAGGGGTGGAGTGGTTTACAGCTAGATTGCTCACAGGTGTGAGACCTTTCCCTTTAAAAATGGCACGAGCGTGAGGGAAAAACATTACGAATTTTTGCCACGAGGAAGTGAAGTGAGGTTATGCTGCCGGTTGCGGCACAGAGAAGGTAAATGTGTGAGAAGGGTGACTCGTAGCTCAGTGGGATTTGTATAGCTGGGAGGGAGTTGTGATGCACTGTACATATTGAGTAAAATGTTGATTGACACTTTGGAAGAGGGGAGGGTTTGAGCACGTAGGGAGCGTTATGTGTAGTGCAAATATTTGATGGTTTTTAGTTTTGTATGGCTGAGGGCAGAGGCCAAGTTATTAGTTCATGTACATGAATAATGGTCGAGCAGCGAGCTTAATTGTTTCTTTATTTTATTTTGAGTTATTCCCCTGACGAAGAATTGTAATAATTTGAAATGCATTGGGAGCACGTTGATGTCATTCAAAACCCTGTTGAAACATGTTTGTCCTCACATGCCTCCGATAAAGACTAGAATGCAGCGTTTGGTATTTGAAAATGATGAATAAAGAATTCGAAGTACAAACATGCTGTCTCCGCAGTGATGTAATTAAGGAAGATGCACGAGTTAAGATTTTGGATTAATACTGATAATCAGGCAACAATGATGTAACTATGGAGAAAAGGTTTTACGAAGGAAAGATTTCCTAAAAAGCAGTGCGACAGTCGGGTGCAGGAGAGATGTGCCCCATCAGATTTGTTTCTAACTTAGCCGTAAAGAGACGTCACACGGCTTCTGCTCGCACGCATTTCATCGCATGAGCTGGAACATAAGAGTAATTGTTAAAGGGAAGGAGTGCAGTCGCTCAATCTTTACTGAATTGAATCTCTACACACATCAGGCATTCTTTCTTTCCACCTGCACTCTTTGACTGCCGACCAACAGTCTCCATGAGTGCTTCAACAGTTCTCTGTCACCCGCTCCACAGCCCCTGATGCCTACAAGTGTTCCGGTCTGTGGCTGGACTGGCGGGGAGGGCACAAGAGTTGAAGCACCCCAGCCGTTTTCAATGGCCCACTCTCAACTTGACCTGAGTTATCAGTGGCGGTTGATGCACACCTCGCCAGGTGCAGCATGAAAGTGATTGTCAGCCGTGGCATCCTGCGCCGATTCACTTACTCCTTCGGCTGCCTCTTCCCTGCCATTTGATTATATTATAGGACCCACTCCTTGGGGGGAGTAGGTGATTTCTTTTGGCAGGTTTTCAAATGAGGGAATATAAAATTCGGGTAGCTATCTAACATAGTAGAGCGGGCTAGTTTGGACTATCCCATTGGGAATACTGGGGGAGGGCAAAGGTGGTTCTCTATGTTCTATTCTCTGGTCACAACGTGGGCGTCCTTGAGAAACAGTAGATTTGCAGTAAGAGGTCCTTAGTGGTAAGGAACCCCACAAACTTTTCAAAAACGAAAATCCAGAGAAACAGCTAGGAACAAAGGTAAAATGGCAATTATACAACAGCTGTCATACACTAGACTTCCATTCCTACATGTGCTGTTGGTATGCCAGAGGATTTTTAAAATAGTCATGGCTATTAACTACTTTTTGCACAGCTCGCAGTGATTACTGTCTCTTTCCACTTTATTATCTCAATACCGAGATGCATTAAAAACATGTTATTAAGTGTTAATGTGAGATTTCTGTTGAGTACAATGCCTAGTCTTCAACTCCATGTTTACAGCAACAAGGATCTGCCATGGGCAGGAACACCATCTATCTGGTACCTTTTTTGAAAATACACCATACATTTGACAAAGGTTTAATCCTCACATCAGCAAAAATCGGAGCACGAAAGGTGCTCTATGCACCTCCCCTCTATAAGAATTCTTGACCCTAAATCAAAACAAACCAAATGTTCTGGCAAATGATTTGGAAAAAGGAAATCATTGCTTCAGGGAAGGCATTTTTCTCTCTACGGAGGACCCAGTCAATGACACATTTGTCTCCCAGTGTGAAGAGTGTATGTGCTGTAACTTCATAAGAAATGCTGGAGCAGTATGATCGGTACAGAAGATTAATTCAGTGCTTACGGGGGATTATTAATTGTGAATTCTCCCGGACGTTGGATGCATAAAGCAAGGGAGGACAGGTGCCTTACTTGCCATGAAGATTATTGCAAGCGTCCTAATGCACGCAAATAATATTAGACCCCTGTTTGGGTCACACATAATCTGAGTGCAATGGTCTCCTTCCAACTCTGGCCCCCGGTGCCACTGCACATGCTGAAGTAACCCTAGGCGTGGCACTCAGCAGAGGGTAGCAACGAGTGTCATACCTGCAGCTGAGAGCTTTCCCCCCTTTTGTCGGGAAAGGGAACACCACAGGCATCAATGTATTTTTCTTTATTGTTCTGTTCCAGCCTTCAGCATGGCCTTAATGTCTGTGCCTAAACTATTAAATCTAGATTCATGATTTCGGATAAGGTAAGGTATGATAAGATATATGTTTATTTAGAATTAACTGAGGCACTCTTAACAATGCATAAGACTTCAGGTTTCATATTAGAATAAACAACGGTTGATAAGTAGGGTTTAAACCCTAAGACACGAGTTAACCTAAATCCGACTCGCCTGGGTTATTGTGCTTTGAAAGAGGAATAACTATGCTGGCCCTGGATTACTGAGTGAAAACCTGCACATTTCCCCAGGTTCTGGAAATTATTTTGCTGACATGTACCGGCTAATTTTAGCCTGTGGTAAATGTCAGTGGGGGGTTGGCGGGGTAGGCGCGGTGAGTGAGAGGCGCATAGTTCTTCTGAAGTGATGTCTGCCTGTGGCCTTGCTGAGGAAACATGGAATGCTCCCCCATTGTGTTAGAGGGGATCTGGCATGTAGCAGGCTGTGTATGCCCCTGTGACGTCTGAAAAGCTTACAAAATAAGCTTCAGCCAACCACACATATTAATATAAAATCAAAAACTTTTGAAAGAGCATCTATTTCTGTGCCTTCCAAAAATCTTCAAACGCCCTACCAAGATCAAGCAAAAATATTGCAAATATATCCTGTTTCTATAACTACATGACAAACCTTCTGCTTCAAAATAAAACAGTTTATAATAAGCAATCCATGCAAGATCATACAGCTACAGCATGCTTTCAAAAAATCAGTGCACAAAACGTCGCTGGCTATTAAGGTACAGAAATTACAAGAATAACTTAAAACCAGCCATCAATCACATGATTTTACATCTTGAAACAGCATCAAAACACCTCACTACCTGTTCATTTTGTTTCTAACTAGGGACACTTCTCTTACCCATATCTGTGCTTTGCATGGATGTTGATGCAGTATGATTGGTATCCGTGGGAATACATATTTCCAATAGCAATAAATTATGGTTCAGTTTCAGCAGCGGCTCCTCCTCAATGGTGGAGGAGCGTCGCATCAGTAGCTCAATGCCAGCAGCTGAAAAAAACCACAATATTTTATTATTGTTTTATTTTTGACCTGCTGGCTGAGCCAGCGTGTGTGGATGAGGCGGGGCAGTGCCGTAGGAGGGAGGATTGGAGTGCACTTCTAAGTGCACATGTCTGTTTGGCTGGCCATCTTAGGTCGGCCAAACAGACATTCTGAGTTAGGGTTCTCCAACCCAGCTGTATTGAACTGCTGTATTGGAGAAACTGCACAGGCTCCCTGTGCCTGAGCGGAGCATTAAACCAGCTTGCTCAGTCCAATCCTCCTGCTTCTCTCATTGCATGAGAGCAACAGGGGGATTGCACAGGAAGTCTCTGTTGCTCTCTGTGTGACTGCTAGGAACAGGAAGAAGGTTAACACTGAGGCGCGAGGCAGCCGGCAACTTCAGGGAAGTGTTTTTTAAAAAAAATGATTAAACCCTCCCGAGCTCCACCGCACCCCTCCACCTGCTCACCACCTCTGAATGTGTTGGCCGCCACTGGTCAGTTTGTACAATAATCCCACTCGAGGGATCGTATCACATAACATGAGCACTGGGAGCGCTAAATTAAGATGCAGCCTCTTCCACAGGTTTGTGTTGATTGTTGCTTTAACTAGTTCAAGGGTTGAAGCAACACTATTTTGCCAGATAAGACAATAGTAAATGGTTGCTTGGCAGCATGACTGTTAAAGCTTGCACTGCTTTTGGCAGGAAATGTGAAAGCTTTTGTTGACATTTTTAGAGTAAACACCAGAGCATGACACGAAAGATAAAAGGGCACAATTAAAAAACAGTCGAAACAAAATTCGAAACTACAACCTGTTGTAAGTTAATACACAATAAAGTTAAGTTAAGGAATGAATTGTTTATTATTAAATTTAGCAGAGTATATAACGTGGCTGTCCCTCTGGGCAGTCAACAGCAACTGACTAGATGTGGAACGGCCAGTGCACATAGGAATGTGGAATGTATTGCGATCAGCACTCCACGCTCTATAACAAACATAGAAGATTACTACATATCCTCTTTCCTTTAACAAATAAAACTTTTTTTAAGATGAATTAACAATTTCTCGCAGAACTTCAATAGGGATCCAAACAAAAATGGAAACACAACAAGTATAAAAAATAAGTAAATGAATAGGTTACATGACAACATAGAAAAATCATAACTGTAAGGTACTTGTCAATTAAACACAAATCACTTGCAAATATAATCTTTTAAATAACCTGGAGGACACTGATTCCTAAGCATTCTTGACCCCCGAGTGGATTGAATTGTATCCACGGAACTTGAAGAAATAAGAGTAGGAGCACCTTCTCCCTGTACATCACTGTAAAAAGCAAAATTACCTCGAGAAGTCAGATCATTGTCAGACATACTTAAAAATGTGTTACCCAAAACACTCTCATGACTATTATTTTTGACAATATCACCTGTACCTACATAGCCCTTTTGATACAGAGCTACCCTCCTAAAATTCCACCTGTCACCATTCTCAAGGACTACCACATAAGGTAACATGGATATACTTTGAATGGTCCCAAATATTTCTTAAATGAGATTCCTGATCTGCCAGACCGTACTTTCACCCAATCACCAGAACAAATTCTCTTTTTTAGTCTGTTATCATAGCTCATACTGCTTTGTGACGAACCAGAATTTGACTTATCTTTAAACGTGTCTTTAGTTAACAAATCTTTCATCCAAGGGGGAACTAGTTTCGTGTTGGGTACTCTCCCACGCATAATCTCAAAAGGTGTTTTATTAGTAGCATTGTGTACACTTGAGCGATAAGCCCATATAATTTCTGAGACTAAAGAATCAACATCTTTACCACTAGAAACAGCCATTTGAATGACACCCTTGATCAGACGGTTAGCCCTCTCAACAATTCCATTCCCTTGAGGATTGTACAGAGAAGTCCTACTATGTCTAATGCCACATGTGGACAAAAACTCTTTCATTTCAACTGATGTTAACTGAGTACCATTGTCTGTTAACAGTACAGATGGTATACCTTCTTCACGCCAAATATTCCTCATCACATTTATAGTAGTCAACGTAGTAATGTAAATTTCACTATCAACCACTTTGAATGAACATCTACCACAACGACACCAAAGCGTAAGTTCTCCTTAAGACTATTCATGGGACCTATAAAATCCATGCGTACAGTGTGCCATGGTAATCCTGGGTCTGAAATATGACCATGAGATGCTTGACCACTGACCTTCAAGCGTTTGTCACACTCCCTACAGACATCACATTTCGTGACCCAAGTATCTACATTAAAATCCATCCCTGGCCACCACCAATTCATCCTAAGTCTTTTTTTAGTTCTGGTTTGTCCCAAATGCCCTTCATGAGCTATCTTTATTAATTTGGGCCTCAGAGAAATTGGAGGAATAAACAAATCTCCTTCCATGATTAAAATATCTTCATAAACGGTGAGTTCATCTACTAACTTTACAAATGGTCTAACTGAGATGGGAACAGTGCTCTCTCTCCTGCAACCCTGTTGTATCAATTTCTTAAGTTCTAACATAGAACTATCCTTCATCATGGCATCAACCCATTCATCCTTAGTCAATGCCTGCGGTTCACACACATTCAACACATCCTTTACAAAGGCCACTGCACCTTCATTCTCTTTTTTGATAACTGCCTCTTTATCTACTGTGTCCCAGTCAAGTGACAATCTTGACAAGCAGTCCGCCTGTATGTTTCTCCAACCTTGGATATATTCTAAATCATAACAAAATTCCTGAAGGCGAGAAGCTAATCTTGTTAGTCTTGCTGAGCACTTTGCATCACCACCTGGTAATAACACACGAATAAGTGGTTTATGATCAGTTTTCAATATGAATTTAGACCCCCATAAATAGATTCTAAAGTACTCACACGCCCACGCAGCAGCCAAAGTCTCACGTTCTATAACTGAATAATTCTTTTCACACACAGTCAGCGTTCTGGATGCAAATGCTACTGTCTTTTCTTTCCCTTTATGCACTTGAGCAAGCACAGCTCTCTGTCCAGTAGCACTTGCATCAACGGTGAGAACAGACTGCAACATAGTGTTGAAAGGCGTAAGAATATCAGCATCGCATATATCATTCTTGATATTATCAAAACACGTTTGTTGAACCTCACCCCACATAAAACTAACACCCTTTTTTAAGAGAGATCTTAATTCTACTGTTTTTGTTAAAAAAATCTCTAATAAATTTCGAATAGTATTCGATTAAACCTAAAAATGAACGCTGTTTGTCTTTATCAGAGGGTACAGGAGCTAAACGAATAGCATTCAAGAGATCTCTGTTAGGTTTTACACCAAGTTACGAAATTTCATAACCGAAATAGTCAACTTTATCCACTAAGAACTTGCATTTTTCTTGTCTTAAAGTGAGGCCAGACTCTCTAATTTTGAACAACGCTTCCCGAAGAATGTGATTATGTTGTTCTACTGAGTCCCCAAAAACTAGGATGTCATCCTGGAAAAAAACAATGTTTTTCATCCCTTTAAATAACACATTCAACATTCTCTGAAAAATGCTCGCTGCCAACATAAACCAAAAGGCATCCTAATGCACTGAAAAATACCTTCTGTAGTGATGAAAGACATCAATGGTTTCGAAACTTCGTGTAACCTGATTTGATGATACGCATTTTTTAAATCAAGCTTTGAGAAAACCTTACCCCCACTCAATGCTAAAACCAGTTCATTAATGTTTGGTAATCGAAAAGTATCCACCACTACATTCTGGTTAAGAGATCTAAGGTCGATGCAGAACCTAAACTTGCCATCCGATTTCTCTGTGATAACTACTGGTGAAACCCATGGTGAACTCTCTGCAGCCTCTATCACCCCAGAATCAAGCATGTCTTGAAGCATTCCTTTGATGGCCTCCCTAGCTACTAAGGGTGTTCTGCGTACTGTATGCTGTACCGGAATTGAGTTAGGCTTAAGAATTATTTTGTGTACGTATCCCTTAAAACAACCCAACTCTTTCTTAAATACATCCTTAGCCTCTTCTAAGATTTCTTCTATTGAAGGATTGTCGACAACTAAAACTTGTGTTGGAGCTCTCGGATTTATAATAATCGACAATTCAAATTGATGCATCCATCCTAAAATAGGAGGCCCATCTTTAGCTATATATACCTCGCCTTCAGTTAGCCTACCTTTAAACTCAATACTTGACTTTATGTAACCAATAATATCAATTCTCTCCCCTTGATATCCCCCTGGGTTGATATCTTTAGGTTCTAGTGTGGAGTTGGGTCACGATTTCTCATAAATGTACCTTGAAATGATAGTATACATAGACCCACAATCGACCATTAAGTGTACAACTACACCATTAATTTAGAATTCAGCCTTAGGTCTATTTTCCTGCCAATTTGGTCATTAGGGTCATCAACACAGAGAATTACTAGCGCCAAGATGCCTGTCAGGTGGTAGTGCGCTTTAGAAATTGTATAAATAAATAAGTAATTAATAAATTCTGTCCACCTGCGAAGAAACTACATTGTTAGTTTCACATATGTTTACACTCTAAGACAAAGAAGCATCAGTACCATCTATCATGGCAACTCTCTGCTTGAAGGATTTCCTGCACATATTGGAAAAATGACCCTTCCTTCCGCATTTTAAACAATTCTTATCAACAGCAGGGCATCTCCTATTATCAGCATTATGGTATGTGCTACCACACCTAAAACAAGATCTAAACTGCTCTCTGTGAATATTTCGTTCCTCTAGAAATTGCTGCAATGTCTGATTCTTCACTATATACACAAGAAACGTTGGTAGGGTTGATTTCTCCTTTCTTGTTCATTTCTTGCATGCAAAATTGTGAATTTTCCATCACTTACGCTATCTCAATGGCATCTTTCAAACTTGGATTTTTCGCTGCCCAAAGTCTCTACTGTGTCTTTTTACATTTACACTGTACGATGAGTTGGTCGCGAACTAATTCATCTGTCATCTCTCCAAACTTACACTTAAGAGATAATTCTCTTAGTTTTGAAATAAAGTCATCTATAGACTGATTTTCACTCTGTCTGTGGATATAAAATTGATACCTATTCATTACTATGTTGATCTCTTTAGCAAATCTTGCTTCCAACCTTTTCTTTGACTCTTCATATACGTCTTCAATTGCATTACCATTGGGTAAAGTTGCTAAGGGTAAATACTTAAAAATGCGTTGTCCCTCTTTTCCTAAGTTGTTTAATAGTAACGCTTTTTTTCTTGCTGCGTTGAATTTAGATCCATATATAGCATCTATGTAGTTCTCGAACATAGGTAACCAATCTTCCCACTCTACAGAAAGCGGTCCCGGAGAAGCTAAAAATACAGGAGGTGTCACTATTGTACCTTGGTTGGCCATTGCGAATAAACAAATATTAAACCAAGTTGTGTTAATAATTTCAAGAATTTCTTTCCCAGAATCCAAAACAGTAACAATGGCAACAGTTTTAAAGTTGATGTCAAGGCAAAAATCTTCTCTTAAAACTGTTTGCTTTTAATAAAAAAATACCTCTATATTTGTTATGCGATCTTCACCTTCCAATATATAATTGCTAACATCCGAGTTTCATTTTTGTCCAAATCCGTCTCTTGTAATGCAAATCGAAAAACAGCTTCTCTCGAGTGTTTACTTTTACTTAAAATGGCCGCCACGTCGTCTTTACGTTTGTTTCAATGCCAAGTAGAGCTTGTATTCCAAACGCGCTGTGCGTGACTCCACAGTCTTTCTCTAGGCGATCGAGCACAATAGAGTCATTAATGACCAGCTCGCGATTGCCTGACGTGATGTCACAGCTTGCTTTTGCTCGCGCTAGATTCAACTGTCACTCTCAATGCGCTTTAATTATTTACTGTGTTTACTCACAGTTAATCCAATCGTGCATTCAATAAGGCAGCAACAACCACTTTTCTCCAATTTTCATTTCCCTCATGCGACCAAATCACGAATTTCTTCAAATAGCAGTTCTCCTTCAACACGTCGGGATCTCCTTCAACACGCCGGGATTCGTCAGCCACACTACTCTGCCTGAATGACTCGACCAGATCGTCGCCAAGAATTGTTGTAAGTTAATACACAATAAAGTTAAGTTAAGGAATTAATTGTTTATTATTAAATTTAGCAGAGTAAATAATGTGGCTGTCCCTCTGGCCAGTCAACAGCAACTGACTAGATGTGGAACGGCCAGTGCACATAGGAACGTGGAATGTATTGTGATCAGCACTCCACGCTCTATAACAAACATAGAAGATTACTACACAACCACTATGCAACAAATTATCATTGCAATATTGCAACACAAAAACATAATAGCACAAAAAAACTAAAGAACACATCACCACCACAACAAAATGTAACCCAACACATATTCACAGCCATTATGTTCACACCGTAATCACTTCAATAATCTTGCTTTAATAGTACAGTGTAAAAGGTGTTTGCACGAAACAATGCCATAACTTACCACCAAAGGATTGAAATAGCACCTGTAAAAAGTGTATTGTGATCTGGGCCTACTTTACTTGCCATAAGAGTCTCACTTCAGATAACACCCCCTTTCCTGCTCAGCCAAGATTGTCTGGAAATTGGGGAATCTATAGTGACATGCGTCCCCTTACTCATTTGAGTTTCTATACTTTGTCGCCTGGGCAACTGAATAAGATTTGGCATGGGTGTGTCTCTTCCCGGTTGTGTGTGTCCAGTGATGTCTTATGGGGTGTAGATGGAGAAGCAGTTGCACTTATATGCACTTGGGCAATTACTGTTACCGCATGTGAGTGCTTTGGATGCTCGACAGATCGTCGCCAACCAAAGGCCCTGCTGAGCTGGGAAGATGGTTGTCTCCCTCTGTTTCTGGGCTCTCAGATGCAGTTACCTGGGTCGGTGTCACTTTGTGGCCAGTTGAAAGGTGGATGAATGGAGAACTCACCTTGTAGCCATCATTCTCCTGTAAGAGGACCCCCTTACTGTCATAATCTTGTTCTGTAGAGCTTAGTCAGGACAGAGGGGGGAAGCACAAGCAGGCTTCTTAGAGGGAGCGTCATGAGCTAGGCGTGTGTGTTTCTGGCTGTTATCCAAAGGTTCTGTATGAGTAGATATTCTGGGTAATTCCGGGTAGTTACAACTATGAATATTGCGGTATTGATTATATGGTAATGTGACCCCCATTGGTCAGTTCTTGGTTGAAAACAGGCAGGGCTCGAGTCGGGGTACCACGCGGGTGAACGGCGTCCCCCCACTTATTTTACTGGGTGGACACCGTCCCCCCTGCCAAACAGCAGACTTCACTCTTTGGCCTCTCTGGGACGAGGAGCTTGGCACCTTTCGGACATCACTTCCTGTCGTGACGTCACTTCCGGTGACAGCGTCCCCCCACTTCTTTTTTTACGACTTGTGCCCTGAAAACAGGTGTGGGGGAGTTCCCTGGGGGCTTGCAGGCCGTGCCTTAACCTGGTCAGACTGTCTTTTCTCCCTCCTGGCTTTACCCTTTAGTGACAGCCCCTAAAGCTGCCACCTCGCTTCCTGTAAGTGCTTAACGTCCAGCTGTGAGACCATTTTGAGGTTGCTTAGACCGCATTAGACCACTGGGTGGTTGTAGGGAAGGTTGGGTCAAAGTGTCTCCCAAGGCTAAGGGCAGCCGCCGCATCTTTCTGCGCTTTTTCCGTGTTCGCTGCTCTCTTCCGAGGCTCCCAGCAGGCTGTAACAGGCTGTATCAGTTGGTAAAGAAGAGTTGCAGACAGAGACTTTTTTCCACTGCCCGAATTCCTTGCCCTAGACCCCGGGCAGACGGTGGGCAAAGGCAGTCAGGACAGGGAGAGAAAGAATGAAAAAAAGAGGGCGGTGTCTCTTCAGGCACTCTGGGTCTGCGCGGCACATGACCCCCAGTGTCTCTGGCGTGGCTCAGTGCACGGCTTAGTGCACCACTGCAATGGCTGTTGGTCCGCAGGGTCCGGGATGGAGATTGGAGGAGACAATAGCGCTACACCATGCCGCAAGCACTTCCTGAAGGCTGTTGTCACCTTGTCCCTCTCCCTTGGTAGTAAGGAGACGGGATGCGGGGCCGTGGTGGGTGCCTCCCGCATCAATCACAGCTCCTTCTGTGACTTTCACACGCCACTTGCGAGCGCCTCCTCCTCTGGAAGTACTTCAAGTGCTGAGGAAAGAACCTGAACACAGTCTCTCCCAACAAGTCAAATCCCCTGACATTTGACCTCTGTCTGTGAAGTGCAATAGACAAGATAAATACAGAATTTAAAGGCATCTTTATAGCATTGTCTTTTGCTACCGACCAAACATTTTCCTGCATCCCACCTTTGGGTCGCTACCCACAGTTTGGGAAACACTGCTCTAACCGATCTAGTCACCCCACCAACAATTTGTGTAACACCACACATCCCCCACTAATGAAGACCTAATTTATGTTTATTTAGTCTACCATGAAGTAACCAGAGTAAAAACATGGAATGATTTCCTTGAAAGTTCAAGACTGGTGCCAATTGCCAAAAATATTCAATAATTAGTCATTGGATTAACAACTAATCTTGAGTTCCAGAGTAAAATGCTACAGTCTGGACCATAAACCCAAGGGTAACAAATTGTGTGCATGGGCCTTAGAGGATACTAGAGCAGGTGCTGACTGGAAGGCTTGTTGATTGATTGGGAACACAGACACTCGTCTAGTGACATAATGCCTGAGGGAGCTATTGACCCTGAGCCTGTGGGCCTTCCCAAGACTATTTAAGCCATGCCCAAGCAGCCAATTGCTATAATTCGCAAAGAATATTCAGAGGAGCAGGGGCCGTATTATACATGCGGTGCATCTTCCTTCATTGCGCTGGGCACACCATCTAAAAGGTGTGCTCGGCACAATAAAAGAAATGCGCCGTATTAAGATGAATGCGCTGCCCCCAGGGGAGTGCATTCATGTGGAAAACGAAGCGGCTGCTTTGAAGCTGCTCCTTTGAAGGGGGGAATATCGATCCCATTGCATGCGGGTGCAGTGAGTGACTGCACCCTCCTGCAAGGGGATGTCTGTGGGGTCCATGGAACCCCCTTTACCCCCTCCAGAGGGCTACCATCAGGGGCGCACTGACAGTGCACCTCCTGAGAACCTCTTTGCCTCTGCTCCCACGTCTGTAATACGGGACGGGCACAGAGGCAAAGGAATTCCCTCATTTGCATGGGAAGATGGTGTTAGATAGTATGTGCGCCAGCACTTGGTGTATTACAGAAGGGGGCCCACAAGCGTCTGCGGCCCCTTCTTTAATACCAAAGTTACCTTGTGGTGTGCAAAGCAGGCACACATGTCACTTGTGCCCCCGGGGCACTTGTATAATATGGCCCCAGGACCTCATTGGTAGTGCACAACCTGAAAAGACCACTTACCTGTTTTCTTGTATCCAGCGGCGACCAACCTCCAGGACAGCGTCTCCTGAGTGGTGAACACCTTGCATACCTGAGGGAGGAAAGAAACAAACAAGAGTAAGAATCGAGTAGCAATTATAAAATAAGGCAGGTCGCAAGCACCTAAGAGCAGTAAACACTTACCTCGTGATTTATTTGCAAGTTGGTGACACGGAGGTGTTGTGAAGGCAAATACGTTCACATCTTGGAGGTAAGCACGCTTTGAGAGCAAAAGAGAAAAGACAATATAATGAAGTTCAATAATGTTGCACATTTGATGAGTTCAGAAGCAAGAGAACAGCTATAGACATGCGATGATGATACGAATGTAACATTGTTCTGGAAAATAGGCACCACTTTGTAGGAAGGCCATCGAGAGAAACCAACTTCTGAATAAACCCTAAACTGCATAACTATTAAAGGAGGAGAAAGAAACGGTAACTTAATAGAAGAAATTGCAGCTTAGCTTGGTAGCCTGCCTGCCTGTAAGTAGTAAGGCACTCACATTTATATGTGTTCTTTTAGATTTGAACATCACAAGTCAATTAAAACAAATAGCTGAATAGTGGGCAACAGGGAGACTACTTGGTATGCAAAAGTAGGCCGATTTTCAAAGGTCGGAGTGGGGTTAGGAATTTACAGGGTTAGGTCAAACAAGAGTTAATATAGTCTGGACATTACAGCAGCAGTCATCATTGTGCCCCTGTACCATCATGCTGAGAAGGTGAAGGATGGTGAACATTCTAAAAGGATGCCTTGAGTCCATCAACCTATTAATTTCTCCATCTCTAAATCCATTCCCTCTTCCCCTTTTCCCTGGGACTTACCTCAGTGTGTAATCACGCGGACAGACACAAGTAGCAGAGGAGTTTGGGATCAGCAGCCTGACGGATTTGTATTGCTCCCTCAGGAAGAAATAACAGATGAGTACTCACATGTAACAGCTGCTGGCCGTAAAGGACGTCAATGCCTCATCAGGGGTCGTAAGTGCTATATAAATACAATCACAATACAACTCAATACGTTCCAGCTCAACAGTATAACCGCCTTATTTTTATATGCTACCCAAGGTGCACAAGCTTCAGCGTCCTCCACCTGGCAGACCCATTATTTCGGGTCTAGGCCCTCTTCTTGAACCTCTTTCCACTGTTGTTGACCACTTTTTAAGACTTTTAGTCAAAGCGATGCCCACCTACCTGCAAGACACTAAGGACGTCTTACAACTACTCCCAGGGATTGATTTCAAAACCGAGACGGATTTCCTCGTTAGTTTTGACGTGGAATCCCTCTATACTTGTATCCCTCAGGTAGAAACACTAGATGCTGTCAGGGCTCTCCTTGACCTGAGACCAGGCAGACAAGTACACCAGTTTCTTTCATCATGGAATGCGGCAGGCTGGCTATGACTGAGAACTTCTACAGATTTGAAGACCGGATCTACCTCCAAACATCGGGTACTTCATTGGGCAGTGTTTTTACCCCCAGCCTGGCTAACTTGTATGTACATTTATTTTAACAAAGTTGTGTACTCATTGAGGACAACCCCTTTTGTAGCAACATTATTGAGTGGAAGGGCCATATAGACAATATACGTGTTATATGGAGATGGGATGCGGCCACACTCAACTCTTTCCACGTCTGTCTGAACTCCCAGAACAACAACCTTAATTTCACAATGAATGTGAGCAAAACGAAAAGTAAAGAATAAACAAGGGAGGTACCCTTAAATTCCAGTCAGGGACAGGGTAGGTACATTAAAAAAAACAAGTCCCTATTAAAAATTAATTTTGTAACTAAGGTACTACACAGTGCTGGGGGTCAAAGTGGAAACAAGAATCTATACAATTTTATACTATACGATACCAGTGAGTTAATGCAACATAGAGTATTAAAGCCAAACTAAAATAAAGCATATAAAAACAAAGCATATAAAATGTAATGTTTATTTGCAAATATATACACAATCAAGATGAAAAACATTTCATAATAAAATACAAAATCACAAGAAACAGTGATGTGGTGGTGGTGGTGCCATGCTGGTCCACCATTTTAATACAAACTCCCAATTTTCGTGGGTCTGGTTTTTCTCTCTTTTCTCTCTGTTCACAGAGCGTTGCCTCACGCCCCTGAGTTGTTGCCAGGAGAGGGGGGTTCCCTCCCGATTTAATACAGGTAAGGCGGTTGATATAGTGTTCTCTCTCACTCCTTTTGAGAATTGTAGCATTTTACATTGTTTGGAAATGTTCTTTTATATACTGACTGGTAACTTGCATGTACACATGAATTCTTCTCTTCTCCCAACAGGAGTTCGACACCTATGCCTGTAGTTTTAACATAAATCATTACACAGGTATATGGTTGTATCGTTCCTAAATTGTTGGTTTTGTGTTAGTTTTTCACATATTCAGAGTGCAGTAGTTACAACTAGGTCCTGAAGAAAGCCATGATCAATGTAGGATCAAGGTTGGCTGAAACATGTAGACCTTCTCACTAGCACGCTTACATATTTATTCAGATCACGCCCTTACTGCTTTTTAACCTTTGACACCACGAGATACTTAATAAACTCCTTTCTCTCCTGGTAGTCAATTTTAACGCACTTATTTCATACACTGCATCACACACTCTCACCACACTGTTTCATGCTCCATCGATCTTAGGTGATCTAGCCCCGGATTACATTAAAACATCCGCAAGCTCCTCCTTTACACTAGCAAAGAGTTGTAGCTCCTTGGCTGCACCAGGCTGCAGCCAAGAGGAGATCCCAATGATGAATCATGCCACCTCTGTGGGTGACTGGATTCCGTCCTCTTAAATGAGACTCCCCTCTTTTTGTGCTTCCATGTGGGGGTGTACTATATTTACTCGTCCGTATATATATCCCTCTTAGGGACCCGCGGATTCTATGTTGTTGTCATATATGGTTAGGAGATTTATCGGCGCAGGTCTGTAAACTTCCCCCAGACCCTCTTTCTCACCTGGTATTATATTGATCCCTACAGGTGCCAACACTCTCCTGACCAGGAGGCATTTGTACCGGCCCCTGGGGGCGGTGGTGGTTAGTACGGCCTAACTGCAGTGTTACTGGTGGAGATGCCTGGCGGACCCATTGTGGGTCCTGCGACTTCTTAAGGGCTCTCGCCAAGCCCATGGTGAGCTGGGACCCTGGGGCTTGCCATGCATGCTTTTGCCCCTTCCCCCTGCACCAGAAACAAAGCTGCATACTGAGGACTGGGCCCCGGTGCTCAGGCCTGCAAATGGCCTGGACGCATTCCCCAAGCCCTACGGAGGGAACACGAGAAACTGCATAGGGTAACAAACTGTAGCCCCCTAGGAGGTTTTCTGCTGCCTCCCCCACATCACTTGAGGTTTACCCTGGTGGCCTGCATGGCCCGTTCAGACTAGTGGGGCCTCATTGCTTGACCTGTGCCCTGCACTATTGGAAGGGGTGACCTCCTGGCATAGACCTATGGCTGCAAGAACCCCCAGGTCGACACTGAACATCTTTTCATCCCATGTCGTGGGTCCATAGGCACTAAGGTGGCCTTGCTGGTGCCTGGAGCCCGAGCCCTGGGGTTGAGACCTGTTGGTGGTCTGAGGCAAGGCACGAGAGGTGGGAGTCCCCTCTGTCCAGTAGGGGTGTGAGGCCATACCATACGCTCACGGCCTGCGGCATCACCCATGGTGAGCTTCGGTCTGCCTGGGCCTGGTGGATCTTCTTGGACTTCAGCTGTGAGTGATACTAGCCCGAGCCCTGCCTTTCCGCCCCGTGACTTCTGCCTGCATGACCTAGGCTATCCAACCATATATGGGGCCTCCCCAACATCACAGGCCTCTACGCCTGTGGTGACTGCAGCGTTTGTCACCTGACCAACACTACTAAAACACTAGCCCTTGAACCAGGGAAACAGTGGGAACTGCGCAGTCACACTAACTGCAACAGCACCCACGTCATCTACCGCATCACCTGCCCATGCAACCTCTGGTACATTGGGATGACCAGCAGAAAAATAAAGACACGTATATTCGAACACCGCAGCACGATTCGGTGTAAGAAGAACACTACCAAACTCACTAATCATTTCCTCGAAATGGGTCACACCACCAACGATATGCTCTGGGTGGTGATTGAGAGCATCAACCCCAATGGGCCCAACATCCAAGAAAAGCTGCTAAACAAGGAACAGCGGTGGATCTACCGTTTGTCGACCCACAAGACAGGCCTTAACGACAATATCCCGTGGAACAGCTTGAGTACCCACTGAATGCCACTTTAACTTAGCTCCCAATACCCCCGCAGTCGCATCATCGAAACCCAACCAAGTAGGGGGAACACCACCACTAGCTATGATTTTCATCACTAGCACCCCCCCTCTTGCCCTTCCGTATTCAGTAAACACCCAGCCTTTTTAGGGCGCTCTCGACAGTCTGTCTCTAAAGATCTCCCTAATTGGTGAGAACCCCCACTGTAATATCCATTATTGATTTCCCGCCAGTGTCTTTTCTTATTATCACTAACTTTAGTGTTTCTCATACCCCCACCCAGGTCCCTATAGCAGGCGCGAACTCCTCGCGCAGCGCGTAGCCCATCCCAAGATGGCCACCATTTCCCCTAGTTTGACACGGACCACGCCTGCGCCGGGATAGTGCACAATTGGGCACCACAGCGCATGCGCTCATCTGCGCGGCCCCTCCTCTCAGCAACTCCCGCGGCTCCCACCAGCTAAACGATAACATTTAAGCTACCATCTTCGGCCGCTCATTACCAGCCGGGACGCCGTGGGCACCAGACTAGGTTTGCCGCAGCGGACTCCTCACTATCAAGTAAGGCCTTGTTTCCGGTCCTGCAGATTGCGGACCTAACCTCTTTCGCTGACAATAAGTGGCCCTGACCTTTACCCCTCTTCCCCGTTCCTCCAGATAATACACGGGAGAACCTCTCCCCGTGCCCCGATCTTCTGGACTAGAACCCCTAGCGAAGTAAATACCGGTGCAATGTTTTTAATCCTCCATAATTTATGATTGAGTTTTTGTCTCACTGTATATTTACAGCGCACTTAGGCGCATCACGCTGATAACACGTACTTTTTATGTGTCTGTATTGTCTTACTACGTATTCCCTAAACAATAGTGACACCAGGGCCAGTCACCTTCACCACAGGGAGTTGCCCTGTGATAGATAGATACTAGACACCGCTGTGTGAATGAAGGCGCCTACTTTTAATGGCGATTCACCGTGCACCACGCACACAGCCTGTTTAAGCCAGCATGCCTTGATTGCATGCTTCAACGACTGTCACTTGTTCTCAACACAACAGGCACGGCCATGCATGTCACATCTTTATGAATCCCAAATGGTTGGTACTGCCTTCAGCAGACCCTGATAATGCCTTATTGTGTATTGTTCTTCCTCCTCCCTACAGAATTTTTCTCGCTTTCCTGCAGTATATGTAAGTTGAACAACTGCGTTTTTACCCTTTTTCCACATACCTTAGCGCGTGTGTAGGATACCAATCACACGTGGCACTATTTTTTGCCACCCACTACCTGGTCCTGACGAAAGTCCCGCACACTTTTTCTTGGGACTGAAACATGTAGACCGCCAACACTTAGCCAACTAAGTTGTCATCATTTTTCTACTTGTAGTTGCATCACATACTTTTATCTCACACCCTGGGCCCCCACGAATAAAATATTGGGCAAGGATCCCCAGAGGTGCATTTTATTACTCACCTTCATCCACATCACACTACTGCACCACACCTGCTCTGCTGTAGTCAGGCGTTGAAGCACAACCAGGCGGCATTCGGCTGCCTGGTTGGACCCCGATGATGAAGCATGACACCAACCAGGTTGGTGTGTGAGGGGTTTATAAACAAATTGTATTGTGCCCAGGTCACAAGCTCATGTTACAAGTGACTTGGAATATCTACTAATATTCCACTACTTCCACACAGTGGGCCAGTCCAAGTTGTTTTCCATATTACACATCCGGGGATGGGACTTGCCCCTCAAAACCCTCGCTTCTTCCAGTGATTACCTCATTATCCAACCATACCCCAGGATTTCCACCGACTGGGCATGCTGCGCCCTGAGCCTCTGTGGGCTGCCTGAGAGGCCTCCGGACATGCAGCAAGCGCACTGTCATGCCCCGAGGCAGAGCCGCGTCTAGAGCAGTGGCTAAATACATCTCTGTCATCTCCCTGTGGCAAAAAGCAAACCTGACAGCCATGGATTCTTTCACTGTGACAGCTTAGGCACCACCAGAGACTGCTTATTCGGCTCCCCTCACCCAAGCCTTCATTGATAACTTCCTCAATGAACTGCGAGCTGCAATCAGCTCCCCTGAAACGAATGCTAAATCTTGCATCCACAAAATTAAACGCCTCATTCACTACCTTGGTGAGAGATTCAACGATGTGGAACAAATGTTGAATTCCAGGACGGAAGTACTGGAGGACCTCTGGTGCTGGATGGGGACCTTGGAAGACCAGCAAATTGACCTCCAATTGAAGCATAAAGACATTGAAAATCGCAGCCAGAGGAACGATATCTGCATATGGAGCATTCCGAAGAGAATGGAGGGCCCCGATATCATGTCCTTTATAGAAGATCTGCTGAATGCCATCTAGGGAGAGCCAGATGCCCCCCCCCCAATTGGGTGGTGGTAATACTGAGGTGCTCTGATTTCCCACCTGACATCCTTGCACTAGGACATTTCTATGCCAAAATGGATGCTATTCTGCAGACCTCACTGAAAAAGGCCGATCTGGTGTTCATGGGATATACAGTTCAACTGTTTCAGGATCATGCACCCTCTACCCTGCGGAGCTGCTGGGGCTTTCGCCCTGTCACTAACAAACTTCAGGAACTCAATACCGTCTACCAATGGGGCCATCCTTTTGCTATCATCTATTTGAGTGGGAAGGCGAGCGCAGAATCCTCCGATCACTGAAAGAAGCCCAAGGTCTTTTGAACATCCAACCAGCCTCTGGGGGGAGGGGGGACTTGTCTGACCCCACACAGTACTCCGGTCCAGCAGACTCATCAGCCTTTGTTGTCTACAGTGCCCTCCCGAAATGCCTCTAAACAAAGCAGAGATCTCCAGTCATGTGAAGCCAAGAAGGACATTATCCAGTAATGTGGAACCAGGAGACACCCTCCGCGTCTCCTGACACAACAGCAGACTCTGTATGATCTGTCATGCCGTCCCTCCACTACTCCTCCACAAGGAGAGCACAACAGCCTCCTGAGCCATGCCACATCACATACCTGTGGCTGGAGCAGATATTCGCTAACTGCCAGGCTCCTCTGCTGCCTTGGGAGCCTGGGGTCAACCTACTAACCGGCCATCTCCTTGCCAAGGGGCGTGTGACACTCATCACCACATGCCGCCTCCCCTCAGCCATGAGTGTGGACACAGACACTGCCAACTTTTCTTTGTGATGTATCACTGACCCTGACAATCGTGGGTCTTGGGGGTGCGATGGGCCTCAGACCTGAACTTGCAGTCAGCCTGTCCCTCAAATCCAGACTGTTAGGACTTCCCCTGGTTGGCCGGCTTTGCAATGCGCTTGCACCCTTTATCTCTGGATCACTTGTTTTGTGCAAGTTGGCCTTATTTTATTGTTTTGAATAATGTGCACTTCTTTGCATCTCAGATGCATGCCACCTTGGGGGCACCTTCCCCCTCCTGCCCTCTTGACTCAACACATTACTCGTCCGAGCCAGCTGGGATTGGGTTGCTTCTCGCTGCCTTACTCCAGCTGCACACTACTCTCAACACCTCCTGAGGTCAGACCCTGACCCATTCACCACTTTCAGCGCTCTCCCACTCCTCCTCTCCCCTCCACTCCCTTACTTACTTCAGGCTGCTTACGAACCCAAGGCATTCAACCCTAACCTCTAATCCTCCCCAATGACCACAGTCAAACAGGTTAACATTTCTTATACTCAATGTGTGAGGGATCAATTGGCCTAATGAAAGGAAACAGGTGTGGCAGTATCTCCTTCAGCAGAATGCTGCTGTGATTTTCTTTCAGGGGCACACCTCCTTAAGCACGACACCCCGTGTATGGCACATCCAAAGTATTCCATCCGTCAATGGGCCTCTGCAACTTCCAAAACTGCTGGATTTGCACTTTCCTGCAAGGCTTGTTTCTGCTATGAGACCCTGCTGGTGATCCAGGACAGGGAGGGTAGTTTCTTAAAACTTGCTATACAGTGCGGCCTGTGCCCCCTCACACTTCTGAATGCATATGTTCCCAACCAGGTGCAAGATACTTTCTTTTGTTCTTTGCTTAGGGAACACTTGTCCCAGGAGGGTGGAGATATAATCCTGGGAGAGAACTTTAACTTGGTCTGAGGCCCCTCTCTAGATCACATCAAGGTCTACTTCCAGGGAACTGGCGCCATGTAAGCAGCCCTTAACCGCAAAATAGCAGATCTGGGATTGGTAGACTCCTGGAGGTACCGCAACCCTGACATCATGGATTTTTCATTCTTCGCCTATGTTCATCAGTCATATTAATGTATTGACTACTTTTTCCTCACTCACTCCTTCCTACAATACCTCGACTCCTCCTGCATTTCTGACATTTCAATCTTTGACCATGCACAAATAGAACTGACTTGGAATATATTGGAGGTTCTATCCAGTCCCTCTCTTCCTCCACAACTTCTTCGGGACCCTGTGGAAATTGAGGCAATCTGCGCTGCAATAGTAAACTACTTTGAGACTAAAACTCACCCAGGCATCTCGGCACATACACTCTTAGACGGGTTCAAAGCTACTGTTTGGGGTGAGATTACTTCTATCTTCATCACCAGGGTGAGAGAAGCCAGGTTGGTTGAGACAGGTCTAACTGCAGAGATCAAAGATCTAGAGCACCAGGACTATGCCGCCCTGTGCCAGTGCACTAAACGCCAGCTGGCCCTTGTACTGGGTCAACTGTGGACACAACGAACTAACAAGGTGGAGCGTGCTCTCCTTGCTCTCAAACAAAAGTACTATGGGGGGTAATGACTTGGGGACTCTCTTGGTGCACAAGTTTCAGCAGCAACGGGCCCTTGCTCAAATCCCAGGAATCCAGAAAGGACCAGGAGTCTGGGCTACCTCCGACATGGCTAAGCAGCAGGTCTTCCATGATTTCTATCAGGCTCTATGTCTAGGGATTAAGCCCCACCCAACACCATTGCCAACTATGTGTCGGGGTGTCAATGGGACCCTCTTGACATTTTCCACACAGAACTACTTGAAACCCCAATCTCTTCGGTAGAACTTCAGCATTCACTGAGGAGACATTCTTTTGGTAAGATGGCCTCCCTGTAGCTTTTGACCACAAGTTCCTACCGCAATTGCTAGACCAACTGCTGGCCCTCTATAACACCTTCAACGGAGCTTCGGGGATCATCCCCATTATGTCCGAGGCGGAGATCTCTTTGATCCCGAAACCAGACAAGGACCCTTTGCTCTGTGCCTGATATCATCATAAAGCACTTCTGAACACCAGTGCACAATTGTATGGTAAAATCTTAGCAAACCAGTTAGAGCTCTATCTACTGGGTCTTATAAACCTGGACCAGGTCGGCATCATCCACAACTGGCAGGGAGCGGACAACATCCACCGCTTGACCATTCAGTAGAGAAATCCCATTGCAGCACCATTCCGGCCTGCCTTGTCTCGCTTTACGCAGAGATGTAATTTGATAGGGTCAGTTGGCCCTTCTTAAAGGCTGTACTCCAGAAGATAGGACTAGGCCCTGTGATGATTGACAGGATTATGGTCTCTTACGCCTCCCCGACCACGAGAATTCAAGTCAATAGAGGTCTGTTACAGGCCATCCATCTACTTATGGGAACTAGACAGAGCTGCTCTCTCTCGCCCCTCCTGTTTACCCTAGTGGTGGAACCCCTGGATGCCACCATTTGACAAACAGAGGATGTATTTGGGATACCCTTTAGGGGAAGAGCCCACAAGGTCACTTTATATTCTGACGACCTTCATCTTTCTCTCGCTTAGCCAGAGAAATTTCTCCCGGTGCTTGTCCGCATACTCCAGACTTTTGAGGTAGGTTCTGGCTTCAAGATCAATCTAGCCAAGTCCCAAGGTCTGAACTTAACTGTCCTCCAGCAGACCTTCCAGCGGTCCAGTCCCTCACACCCTTCCAATGGGCTCTTAGATCCATCCAATACCTGGGCCTCCGTCTCAATCCATCCTTAACTACCTGGTCTATGGCCAACTGGCCTGAATGCCGAAAATCTGCCTTGGAGGACCTCTGATGGTAGAAAGCCCTCCAGGTTTCATGGCTGGGCCATTTAAATGTGGTCAAGATGTCCCTCTTTCCAAAAATACCATGACTCTTCCAATGCTTCACCACCCTGATCCCTCAGGACAAGATCTTAATCTTACTCCTCCAACAGACATTCGCTCCTTTATTTTGAGGGGGAAGCGCCCTCGCTTCTCCAATACAGTACCGATGCTCCATCAGGACCGGGGAGGGTTGGGATGCCCTAACCTCCTCGAATATGTTTAGGCCTCACACCTCCGCTTCATCTCAGAATAGATGGTACATGAAAGCAACAAGAATAGGTGTCATATGGACTGTGGTGTGGTCTGTCATCCCCTCTGGGACCTAGCGTGGCTCCCAGACACACGATGTCTCGAAGTGATTACATTGCCATCCCCACAAAAACGGTCCTAGAAATATGGGACAAAGTTGTGTTAAAACAAGCACGTACCAGGTTCTCCAGCACTCCACCCCTATCCACTCACATCCCTACCAATCACAATGGCATACTGATATTGGGGATGAGCTGCCGACAAAACAATGGGAGCGCTTATGGTGCGATATCCTGTGGATCTTGAAAAGTATACTTAGGGTGTCTGGCTTTAGGTTTAAACCTATAATAACTGATAAAACCTCACCGGAAGGCAAATAGCCCTCACCAGTGTAAACAAATAAACAGAAAAAACCTGCACAGCCGCAAACTAAATGCCATTCAAAGAAAGGAAAAGGAGAGTTAAAGAGTCATTTCTATTTCTTCCTGAACAGGCCAATACAATGTAACATTGTTATATAAGGCAGTACGAAAGACTGGGCTAACATTATTCTGCTTGAGTTTTGTTGTTTCTTTTTCCTTTTTCACTTTTGTGGTCTTTGTTCTAAAGATACAGGGGTTAGAATTGTGTTTTAGTCAAGTCAAGTCAAAAACTTTATTCGGAAGCATGTAAATCATGTCCATAAAAGTACATACATATAATACATGTTACTAAAAAATACACATTAATAGGAAGTACACTTTAAAATCGCAATCCGCAAAAAATACAGTATGATACATATAATGGCTCAAATAACACACTTTAAAAAATTTCCAATAAATAAATTTTTTAAAACAATTTGTTATTATATTAAAAATTCATGCTCTTTCTAGAGCTGATTGCCTTGAGTAAATAACTAGCCGTATAAAAACAGATGTCAGGGTGATGCAGATTAAAAAGTAATTTAATTGCCGCTTTGATGGTTCTTACTCCAGATTTAATAAATAAAGGTTTTAAAAAGAATTTGCGATATTCACTATAAAGGTTACATATAAGTAAAAAGTGCTCTGTGCTTTGTTCTGAAATGTTGTCGCACCGACATGGACCCATAGGGCGCATCTTAGTCTCAGGAAATGCAACCAATAGGTGGACCGTACCCATCCTCATCCTGGTAAGAACAAACCGATGTTGCCATTTAGTTACCTGGGAGAGGTAAGGGTGTAGGCCCACAAATTCGTTCAATTGGTTATAACGTATACAGGTGGAAAGTTTAAGATCATCCGTGGCTCGTCTTTCTGCACAGTGATTTAAAAAGATTGATTTCAAACTCTTTTTAGAAAGATCCGAAGCAGAACAGTGATCTAATATAACGTTTAACCCAAACACATTAGAAAAGGATTCAGTTGTGTATTTAATCCATGGGATTTTGAGAAAGTAGTCTAGGCGTAGGCAATCCTCAATTATAGCCCTATTAAATGAGGTTTCGTCTTTCATCCAGACCGAACGCCATAGTATCAAAGGTCTCAACAATAATAGATCATTTAGATGATATAGTCCTAATTCTTTGTGGACCAAACTATTAGCAGTAGATGTCGGGAGGCACAATAATTTTTTCAGAAATGTATTCTCTTCCACCTGTAGAGATTCTACCCTGGATACCCCCCATACCCCTGCTCCATAAAGAGCAGCCGAAAGACACCTAGCTTCAAAAATCTTAAGCATTTCTTTGGGCCTTCTACTACCTAATTTACTTGCAAAAGCAAATATTCCATTGGCGCTCCTGGTCATTTTGTCGCGCACCACCTTATGCTCGACATCCCAGCGACCATTTTTGGAAAAGGTGACCCCCAGGTAGCAGAAGTTTTCCACACACTGCACCACTTGGCCATCAATAAGATACCTATAGGGTTTTTTTGTTTTAACATTTCTAGCTCCACACTCCATCACATAGGTCTTGCTCTTATTAATGACCAGCTTTCTTTTTTCAATAAAGGCCACAAAGTTGTCCATCAAAAGCTGTAGACCCCGAGGGGTCCTAGAAAGCAACACAGCGTCGTCCGCATAGAGTAACACAGGGATGGTACTTGTGTTTACTCTGGGGGCGTCCGCTGGCGCCTTCTTAAGGATCGAGTCTACTTCGTTAATGAACAGGGTGAAGAGCAGGGGAGCCAGAACACACCCTTGTCTGATACCTCTCTTGACCCTGAATTTGTCTGTACATTCGCCCGATGTCCCATACCGAACACTCGAGCTAAGCCTCTCGTACAAACGGGCCAGAAAATATATAATTTCCCTAGGTGCTCCCATTTCTAGCAAGGTGGTCCATAGTATGGCGTGATCCACCAGATCAAAAGCGCTGCTCAGATCAGCGAAACAGAGATAAAGTGAGCCATTTTTTGCTCTGGTGTATTTCCCTATCAGGAGTTCCAGATTTAAACATTGTTCAATGCAACCTCTTCCTTTCCTGAACCCATATTGGCAGTCTGTCATTATCTGATTAGACTCTGCCCACTCTTCTAATCGGACGAGGAGTACACGGCTCATAATCTTGACGGACGAATCCAACAATGAAATTGGCCGGTAGTTTTTAACATTTCCTCGGTCCCCTTTCTTGTGGATGGGAACTATTATTGATTCAGACCAGGTACACGGGATAGTATAGTGAACAGCGGCATTAAAAACTTTGACTAGTACTGGCCCCCAAGTCTCAGGTGCGGATTTGTACACGTCAACTGGGACACCATCGGGTCCCTGGGCCTTTCCGCCCTTACTAGCCCTGATACTACTTAGAACCTCCTGTAAGGTAATATCTAGGCTAAGTACTGGCCAAGAGCAACTTATCGGCAACATTACCGTGTTAGGATTAAAAATGCCGGAGAAATGCTGTACCCATGATTCCTTACCTACGTTTGAGGTTAACACGGGGAGTTTATCATCTTTTAAAAAAGGACTGTTTACTACTGACCAGAAAAGAGTACAATTTTTCGCTACAGCCGCTAAATCAAATCTCTCCCAAGCTTCCTCTCGTAGTTCAGCTTTCCTTTGCTTAAGAGCTAGGTTATAGTCAGATCTAAGCTTAACTACAGCCAATTTGTCTCTAGGTTTGGTGGATAATGCCACTTTTAATGTCTTCAGGGCCACAGTACATGCATTATTAAACCATCCCCTAGCTTTGTTATTAATATTCCCAGCAGCCCTAGTAAACTTGCCACTAATGAAAACATTGATTTTAGTGAAATGAATAATACAGGCCTCCATATTAGGCTTCTCATCAATAATTGATGTAATATCATTTAAGCAGCATGAGATAATGCAATTAGAAGTTACTTCGGCTTTATCCCCAGCCCACCTTATTCTAAAGCCGTTCGGCCTATGTACATCAATGTTTGTGATAGGGCTGCTATCTGGAATTATACAAGCTTTCCAAAACCTAGTTTCAATAACAAGACAGTTATGATCACTAACCATATAGTCTACAACCTTGACATCGGAGCTAAAATGGGCTAGTTCGGAAGACATACAAATAAAATCAATTACAGTGTTCGCCCCCCTCCCCACAAAAGTTGGCAAGCTATCACCCTTCCCATCCTGCTCAATCTCTAGGACCTCCATATCATAGGCGAGTAGGAAGGAGTTCAAAGTTTCTCCATAAGTATTGTGTGGGAAATGTGTAGCTGGCTCTCCAACACGGTTCAAGGTGCCACACAACATTTGATTAGAGAGAGGGCAAACAGAAATGTTAAAATCTCCAACATATATGAACTCAAAAACTGTATTAGAAGCTTTCATCAATTGTTTGATTGCGATGTCTAATTCTAAAATAACCATATGTCTGCTAACATCAAAGACATTATTATACATGTTAATCAATAAAATATTTTTGTCTGCCTCATCAGCTAACCACAGCAGTTGGGAATTATTGCCCACTGTGATATGCTCCTTCACCCTAGTTCGCATTTTCACAGAAATCAGAATTAGCAAACCACCTTTGGCCCTCCCGGAGGTAGTTGCCACCGCTGGTAGCTCATATGCTACAAAACCATCGAGGCCCTTAAAATTTAGACACCAGGTCTCTTGTAGACATAAAATATCAAATGATCTGATTAGTTCTAGCCACCCTAATACTTCAAATTTAGAAGCTAGTCCTGCTATGTTCCAACTAGCAATATGGCAAGATGTTGATGCCCCCTCTAGGATATTGCAAGATGTACTCACAGGCTTAAGCAGTGTACTACCTATAGTATTTGGGGACAGATTTAGGTCTACTTCTACGGATGCTCCGGCAATCTCATGTCTGACCTCTTGTCAATCACAATTGTTAAGACCAGACAGGGCATCAAACCTGTTGTGTAACAGCAGGCTTGGTACTGGGGGAGTAGGCCAGCGGTTATGCATATTCAAATTGTTATCCCATCCTAATGCTGGCGTTTTTGGTAGGGTTACGTGTTGTTGTTCCCCATAGAAAAATTTTAATGTTAGGGGAACCACCGTACCTCTTCTACGCTGGGGCGGAAAAATATGAGTTAAGACATTTGGGAGTACTTCAGGGTGTGTAAATGTCACCGCCACACAGTCCCCTTTAAATCTTTTGGGGCGATTCCCAATCCAGGGGACGCGTTTAACTGCTTTAATATCGTGCGCCAGTTGCTGTAACCCTCCAGGTGCTAACCTCATATTACCAGAAAGCCAATGGAGGGCCTTACTAGTCAGAGAGCTAGATGACTCAGTGATGCCCTCGTCCAAAAGGGGAACATTAGCTAACACCAGTACAACAGGTGAGGCTTCCTCAATAAACTGCAGTGGGTCTGTACCGTGAACTTGTGCTTGTGGTAAGGTTACTATCAACGGACGCCCTTCTGCTGTTGTTACATGTTGATTATCTTTTGGAGCTGGCATATGGACTTGATTAGTCAGTACACCAGATGTCCCTTCTCCTACTAGGTTAACCCCTTCGGTACCATTTCTTGCTGTTAATAAGGTATTAAGACTGCCTATTTCCTCTGTCAGCTTTATTTGCACACCTCCAAGTCTTTTTACTTCAGCCTGCAATTTATCGATTTTAGAGATCAGAGGTTTTACAATTTCGTTCAATTTACCCTCTACAACCTCGAGCAATTTACTAATCATTTCATCATCTCCTCTGTTTCTTAAAGACCCTTCCCCTACAGCCTTTTGGGGGGCTCTCAAGGAGCTTGGGGATAATGTTCTCTTCCTTTTCACTCTTGGCCTTTGTCCGCCCTGTTTCCGCTGGTTCTTCACACAGGTGCGCACAGGCCGAGGTGTGTGCTCAATCGGTGGTAAGTCGTCCTCCACAGGACCAGTTACAGTTTCTAGATCTGAATCTATAACATTGTCAGTGTCTACATCCAGAATAACAGGGGATGGTAACACGGTCAATGGCTGGCTACCAGACTCAATAGTAGGTGATGCATTTGGTGAAACCCTAGTTTCCACCAACACAAAAGGGCTATCATCAGTTGACAGAGGTAAAGTAGGACTTAGCCTACACAAATCTGGTGACTGGCTTAGCCCAAGTGATTCCCTCCTTTGTTCGTTTATTTTCTTTACTGTTTGCACAACATAGTTATCCATGGTGTTTGCGGACAGAGCAGCAGGCTTCTTTTTGGACATCATCTGTATATAACGCAGTTAGCAGACAATACAGGGACAACAACAGAGTCTTACTTGTGGGGGCGCCTCCAAAGGAACAGGGGGTCGTGCCCTGTCCCTGCCTCTTCCTGCCGATGAGGGCCGTAGAGGGCCCGCCCTTTGCCCGGGCTTAGCCCCGGGCGTCCCGCTCGCGTCCCGCGCAGCGGGTAACTGAGGCGCTTTATTGCGCCTCCTCCTGGCGCCCTCGCGTCGTTGGTAGGCGCGCCGCCGCGTAGGCTGCCGGGAATTGAAGTCCCGGAGCGGCGGCGCGTGTGGTCGTGGAAGAAGATGACTCTCGGCGGTGGCGGCTTTCAACCAGGTGCCTGTTTGCCCCAAAATGACTCCTGGCGGTGGCGGCGTAGCAGCGACTAGCAGGTAAGTGCTTCTCTGTGTCCCCCGCTCCGCCGGTAACTGAGGCGCTTTATTGCGCCTCCTCCTGGCGCCCTCGCGTCGTTGGTAGGCGCGCCGCCGCGTAGGCTGCCGGGAATTGAAGTCCCGGAGCGGCGGCGCGTGTGGTCGTGGAAGAAGATGACTCTCGGCGGTGGCGGCTTTCAACCAGGTGCCTGTTTGCCCCAAAATGACTCCTGGCGGTGGCGGCGTAGCAGCGACTAGCAGGTAAGTGCTTCTCTGTGTTTTAGTCGTTGTTTAATTATTTTATAAACTGTAGAGAATCAGGAAATATAAAAATCATATCTGTTTTTTTGGGCTATGTTTGAGTCTTTCACTGATAGGAAAAATGCAGTTTTCATAAGAATCTTTCCCAATATGTACCATCACATTTACCCTCAGAGATACATCAGCTCCCTTTTCTAGTGAGTTAGTATTGATAGTAGGTAAATTGCCAAACACCCCAACCTTTAAATATTCAATGCAAGGTATAGTGACAGGTATATGTGAAAAGAGTGACGTCACCAAGCATCTGGCATACTGGTGAAAAGATGACACCAGACTTTTGGAAAACATGGAACGCAGTGTCACTTGAAATGCTGCTGCAAAAAGTTCTTACCAAGTTCAACAAAGATTGGAGTGATATTGTTTGTATTTGCAGTGATTCGGCTACATATATGAAAAAGTTGTGTAATGACCTGTCAAATCAATACCTGAGCTAAAGTGCTTCCCTGTAAGAGATCCTTGCCACTTGTTAGATGGTATGCTGAAAGCATCTTTACAATCTTCAGAGTTAATGAAGAAAGCTATTGACGTTTTAGTCCGTTCTGGTGCACTATTTTGTTATGCACGGAAACTAAAATGCAAATATTTCAAATTTTGTGCTTTGTTTGGCATCAAAGAAAGAGTCACCCCAACTGTGTAATTTAGCTGGTGGTTCTCAGTCTTAGAGTCCATGAATGCTATATTATCCATGTGGCAACTGTTTGCAGAACTTTTGCTGAGTAATGATGCCAAAGTCAAGAAATGTGAGGGTCTTAGGTCACATATTGATAGTGATTTGAAAAAAACTACACTCTACTGCAGTCTTATATTTTTGCATAAAAGCTTGACTGCTGTTGTGGACATAATAACATAACTAGAGTCTGAAAACACAGTTGCCTACCAAGTGTTCAGCATATTTGCTGTAGATGTGAAACATCTCATTGAGAGTAAGCTGGTCAACACTTTTAGTGACTTTGGCACTGCAACATGTTCCATGTTAGAGTGCTTGCCACTTGGTAAGCAAAGAAATGTTGAGGAGCAATTCAGGAACTTTTATTTTACAATGTATGAGAAATAGCCCTTCACCAACCATGGCATTTGAAGTCAATGAAGCCTCACTGTGGTACTATGCACAAGTTATAGATCCCTTCAGTAAAGGTAAAATTTCTCCGGAGTTTCAAAAGTGTTGCTTCATTTCTGACCGCTTCAATAACTCTGAGGGCATATGCGCCGAGTTCAACACATATGTTGCAGAACCTGTCACAGAAAACCACAATCTTCAGGTGCACCAGTATTGGCATGGAAAGCTATGTTAGTGGCCAGAGATAGCAAATTGTGTACTGGCTATTTTGGCGTTGCTCATCTCAAGTGCCAATGTTGAGAGGGCCTTTTCACAAATAAAAGTTTACATGGGAAGGAAAGAGCGAGCGTGCATGACCAAAGAACTCTCTGAAGAAGTATTGTATGGTGTACCACGATAAGTTTGTTTTGTAAAAATTTATTTGGAGCTCATATACACTGTACGTACACTGTCTATATACCATGCAATATCAGTGCAGAAAGCAAACACTAATAAAAGCAAAAAGTTCCATAAACACCAGAAAAACACTGTTTCTGTTGCTTTTTCATGGCACGAAAATGTGCAACCACTATTTTTTTCAAGGTATTGAAATCACTTGAATACACTGAAAAAAAAACAGATTATACCAAAAATACAAACCAAAACAAGAAAGCCTAGGTATACCACAACGGGAGACGGCATACAAGGTCATGATGCACTGGTACCTCACACCTACCTGACTTCACACTATCTTTCCCTCAACTTCTCCCAAGTGTTGGGATGTACCTCGGCACCAGGAGACTTTCTACACATATGGTGGTCATGCCCCAACATTACCACCGTCTGGAAAGAAATCCTTTGCCATTTTAAGGGGACAATAGACTACCATATCCCAAACTCGTACCCGACAGTGATACTTGTTGGCTGACCCCAGTACCTGTAGGCTATGACACATGCAGAGTGGCACCTAATCTCTCACACGTTGGGAGCGGCTAAGCAACTTATTGCATTGCACTGGAAACAACCTGCTGCCCCCACAGCCCTATGGTTCACACACCTGTGGCAAGTCCTAGCCATGGAATTGCTTTCCCACACAGTAGCCCATACAAAGGGGCAGTCTACCCATGTTTGGCAACCTCTTCTACAATATTTCTCCTGTTTGGAATACACATGCCTTAAGCCACCTACACTTAAAGCTCTCCAGCTCTTCGACTGAGCCTCAACTGCTAGTCGTGATTCTAGTCACCACTCTCCTCCCTCACCCCACAGATCCCACATATTGGCCCATTCAGGCAAGTGACAGTCTATTGAAGAATTGTTTCTAACCTAGTATGGCATGCTTCTTGTCTTGTACACTCTTTCTTGGTACTCCTTTTCTCTTTCTGTTAAGTTGTTTGGTGGAGGTCTTCTAACAATGCATTGGTACTCCTGGGTACCCTATTACTATATGTGAAGAATTAAATTGCTTTCCTCAGCTTTGGTGGCTTCTTTTCTGTACTGGGATAATGTGGCCTTACTGCGTTCAAGGCATCATGGCATTTGTTGTTGTCTTTTTACCACAAACCTTCAATAAAGAGATGTTTTGCATAAGAAAATAAGAAAAAGAAGCATAACTTTCAGTTCTGTTATTTAAACAGCTGCTTTAATCCGTGGCTTGTTAGCAAGTACGATGGGACCCCCTCAACAGACTAAATATGGCCAAGGAACAAATGTGAAGTTTTCTTTATTTACAATATCTCAATCTTTTTGTATTCTTCATTATATTTTTGATTTATAGGAAACATTTCATTACACATATAATTTATAAATATATACATAATTCATATAGGAAAAAAGGAAAGAAAATATAATAGAACAATAAATACGTACAAAATTGGTCACAAAATATAGACTAGACCTAGTGCGGGGTCTCATACTGTGTCTTTAGACCTATTAATTGGCGTTACTTTTCTGCCGATTAAATTTCAGTTTTCTTCTTCTTGTTGTGGTTGTGAATGAAGAATAGGTGTGATTGTGGTAGTACTTTTTTGATTGAGTGAATGGTACCAGGGTTCTATTTACTTTAGATATTTTGTGACAAATTTTGTACGTATTTATTGTTCTATTTCTCTTAGTAATGTTAATCCGTGGCTTGACCTGCCTTTCCCCTCGGATACTGACTCTGGCAGCAGACAGTGTGACGTCTTAGCTCAACTGTAATAGGTTAGTACTGTTGAGCGCCTAGTTATTTTCTTATAATAGGTGACCGGTTGTGTCACAAATCGCTGATTACAAATAAATTAGAGACCTGATTTTAAAACAGGGTTTGCAGAGTTTCATAAAATAAAATACCATAGTTGAAACCCTAAATTCAGCCAAATGATACATTTCAAACCACAAACGTATGCTTTAAATTCACTTAAAAGGTTTCACAAAGATACCTCTGTAACTCACCTATTACATAGGTGTCAAAAGTGTATCCTGAGAGCTTTTTGACTGTCACCTTTATTCTGAACTCCTCCTGGAAGCATGGATATGGAATAAAATTGTTCCACTCATTAAGCCTATCAAAACGGAGTCCAAGAAAAATGTAGCAAGAAGCCTCAAAGACCAGAGAGTTTCGCTAAAGATAAAGTTTGAAGCTGCCTTAATAATTTCACATAATAATGATAATAATAATTTATTTATTTAAACTATTAGCTTAGTTAAGCAATTTATAGACCTAACACAGTGGGCTAGATATACAAAAGTACTGCACATTCACAAAGTGCAGGTGGTTTTCTAATTTAATGTTTCGTTCTCATTGAAATAATGTGTATTACAATTGGCAGTTCACATTTCTGTATACAAATTACCAGGTCTTGTGAGTAGCAAAGGAAATGGGGTCGTAACTCTGGAACTCAAGTTTAGTTGCTAACCCGATGGTTATTGGCTACTCACAAGTGAATGTACCAATGGTTTGTTACTTCCTGCAGTCACAAAGCTAAGAATTGTTACTGACCACAGAGTGCAAACAGTTACCATTCGCAAAGTGAGAGCTGTCCTTTCCTCTCAGTCTCTTCTGGTGCAGACAGTGGTCTCTTGACCTCCTGCATAGACCCCCTGATGTCACTTTTACACTGAGACACTTTTTGTGGCATCAGGTGCAGCCAGCATAGGTAACATCGGTGGGGTGGTGGACAGATGACGGGATAGGGAAAGTAAGATAAAAAAATAAATAAAACCAACTTGGCGATGCAGCGAGCACAAGGTAAGTGTGTGGTATTTGGAATATTTATGATGTAGCTGTGATGCGGTAGAACAGCATCACAGCGAAGATTCTAGAAATGGCCAGTATTTCTGTATCTGCTGGAGGTTGTGGATGTTTATTGAACTTACCAATAGGTGTGGGTTGATCGTGAGGAAATAAGGTCGAGAGTTTTTGATTGTCAGTGGCATAACAAAATCAACTTTGACAATCGTAAGAAGGTGAAGGATTTGGATATTGTTGGTGGTGATTGGGTGGTGGTGAGAAAAGCTGGTTTTGTGAGGAAGGGTGAGAGTAAGTTTTCCCAACCCCATAAAGTCATGCTAGTTAAGGGGTCAGTAGCTCAGTTGGACGATGGGAGAAAATGGAGCTTTGGAGATTGATGTTAAATATCTCATTCAAGTAGCGTAAAATGCATTGCTGTACTGATTTATGCACATTGTATATTGTTGTATGAATCGTTTTTATTGTAACATAGTTTCTTTCAAGAACCGCATAGTGCATTGCTGTACTAATTATTTTATGGGTATGGGTACGTTGTTTCACTGCATGTTTAACTATCATTTTGTTTCCCTTTTAGGATAATATAGGGGGAGATGTTGGTATTTGGAATCTTTATGAAGTAGCTGTGATGCGGTAGAACAGCATCACAGCGAAGATTCTAGAAATGGTCATTATTTCTGTATCTGCTGGAGGTTATGGATGTTTATTGACCTTACCAATAAACTACATTTGGAAAATGGAACCAGATTCTCTTTAGAGTACTACAAAGTGGTTGTATTTATTTTTTTATTTTACTTTCCCTATCTTGTCATTTGTTCACCTCCCCCACCGCCCGCCCCGCCCCACCCCACCTCTGTTACCTGTACTGGCGCGCCAGTGTCGCACTGTGACCCCTGCACCTCTAAGTTGCGCTAAGTCACAAAGATCACGATAGTGGCACACTACAACAAGCATTGGTAATCCATCGGTTTCACCTATGTAATGAATAAAGAGCTGTTTTCATCAATCATCATGCAGGAGAAGGAAAGACCTCCCTGACAGATATCATGGGCATGGAGCGGATGTGGTGCAGTGACCAGAGCGACTGACTCGAGTCCTGGGGATCCCGGTACAAGTGTCAGCAGCTTGGCGCAACATCCTGTGATTCTGTGCAAACCACTTAATCTCTCTGGGTGATAAATTGTTATATAAATATGCTGCAATAGTAAAAAACAAACCTTCATGAAAATATAGTTCCACCAAAGCGGATATTAACAGTATTTCGGAAGTGGGAAACTGATAAGAGAAGAAGACGAGGAACAAGCATTGGTAAATGAAGGAAAATATGCTACAGCCAATAGAAACAGAGGAAAGGTAATTGGCACACACAGGAACCAATGAGCAGCAAGGAAAGAGGGGACGCAGGATGTATGCCCCTTTTAAGTGTATATTAAAAACAAAAGATTGCTCAAGTACAGTGCAAGCGATGTGCAGGCAAAATCAAAAAACTAAAGCTGAGACAAATGTCTGTTGCATTAGCTATAGTGAACAATGAAGAACACTTCAAGCTCATGCATCCATGATGTTAATGAGAAGAGCCTTTGCACAGCGTGGAGTTAGTGAATCATTTACTACACAAACAGCGAGGCTCCATGCATTGAACTGTGAGGAGCATCAATATAAATGGAACCCAATGTAAAGCAGCCACAGTACAAGAATGTTAAGTGCGCTCAATGAAAATACAGATTATGTCACAATTTCGAAGCAGCACAAGTCGGTTGGTCAAACCTCAATACATTTGACCACTGAAGTTATTGCATGGGAGAATGTAAAAGCAGAACCTTGAAGGTACATTTCTAAATGTCTCTCATAATAAACAAGTGCAATTTAAAGAACTTTCTAGTTATTTTTCCTGTGCATTGATTTATATTAAACACGTTTTAATTTAGAAAAGATTTCTCCAGAACCTGTCCTGTTTTTCTAAAGTAATTGTCAAAAAGTAATGAAATATAACCAATTGGTCTTTTGTGTGTAAACTCTCCAAGTGGGCATACCACACCGTTATTTTGTTTAAAATTGTTACTGTAAATACCCTTTGTTTTGACAAATTGAACCCTGATCACTTTAAATCTGTGCTGTTTGACTCAGATTCTGAAGAAAAAAAATATTTGATGCATATTTTCCATGTTAACCATGAAAATTCCATTAGTGTTCTACGCGTTCTTGCATGCATGATATTTTAAACCGTGGAGTATCAACATCTGTGGTTGGTGCAGTTAGAGAGATAAAGATAGTTTTGCACTCAAATTCACATCTTGTAGTGTTGTGAAATAATCACCACTATTGGGGTGTACTTTTCTCCTTTAGGCATAAGGGTTCCGTAATTACCCCCAACAGGACTACATAACAGTTGTGGCACTGACCTTTTACCTAGTTAGGTGCTGCATAAATGTTGTGTTGTTTTCTCTCAAAACTAGCCTCATTTATAATGCAAATGATTCTTAGTATCACAGTAGCATGACCATCTTCTGCATAATAACTCTGTATATGGGTCACCCCTATTGTCATCCTCGGCCTACATACCCACAGTACCAGGACACATCTAGGTAGAACCCCTGAGGGTACCTTTCGGGTATATAAGCACCACATCTTGGCTAGGAAAATGAGAGGAGAAGTAACTTCCATGCTAACACACTGACACAAGATGCTGATGTCCCTGTGCGCAGACACTCCAGCACTTATTGAAAACATCCCCACCATTTATTCTGTGTGTCTCTCTGAGACAAAGTGAGCATGAGTGACTGAGCAAAAAGTACTGTACTGTTTTCACAATCCCATAGGGTTCAGGGTTGTCATGGTCAATAGCTGCCAGACACATTTCGCTCCTTGGTAATAGGGGCTCATAGTGGCACTGTGAGCTAGCTGGTCTACATGTGAACATATCCTGTGGGGGTGTCTGGGATCACCATCAAAACAACAAAATTGGGGAGTATAGAGGTAGTGGATGGAATCCGCCTCCAGTACTATCTTCATAAACACAAAGATTCAATCCTTAGGTTTTTTATTTGTTTTTGTAATTACTCACGTTATGTGCACAAAGGTGGGTGCTTTTACTCCGGGAGATGTCCAGGAGGAACACTATGTGTTTTTAATACCCCTCACACACTATGAGTCCCATACTGTCATGCTTCTTCATGGGGGTCTTCCCGTCCCTCTACGGGGCGGGGCGTGCTGCGACCGACGGATACATGGGATCACTGTTTTTCTGTAATAGGCTATGTGTGGTGCGGACAGTGGGAGTGGTAGGGAGTGTGATGACTAGTGAAGAAACTTAAAAAATTTCCTGGCTAGTAGAAAAAATATATTTTATTCGCTTCTCTAGCTGGAAATGTTAAAAAGGGGTTAGGTAGGGTGTAATTAGTTTACCCTCCCTGGTCGACATGTTTCGTAAGCAGTCCCCCCTGCTTTACTCATCAGGACCATATGCGATCCCTACTACACTCCAAAAAATCTAATTATGTGTAATAAGCCTATTGTTCTAGAAACAGAATGCAAAAATAGGCTAATCTGTTTACAAAGGGGTTGATAATTCGCCCCTACAAAAATTGCCCGCTACGCCATCTGAAAGAAAAAATCAAAAAGAACAGTATTCGTATGCTTTGCTTCACGACACATCATCATAATGTGGAAATTACGTTGCGCAAAAGGAGTAAACTGTGATATCTTATGTGATATATTGTTACGTGAAATATTTTTCAGAGATATATATTTGTTAAAGATATATTTCTTTAGTCTAGAGAGAAGTTTTCTCCTTAGTGAGGTAGCGTTTCCAATTAAATTACCTTACTATAACTCTTATTTAAAAATTCACATCACTTGCAAGGAAACAAGAAACAGCACTCACACAAATGCTTGGGTAGTATTGAAAATGGAGCGTGAAGACAGACATTTGCACACACACATTCACATGTATTAGACACACGTCAGATTTTTTTAGAAAAACTGTATATATGTATACAGCGATTCAGACATTGTACTGGAGGCGGATTCTATCCACTACCTCTATACTCCCCAATTTTGTTGTTTTGATATTATTGACAGCGCACAGCTGTGGGTGTCCTTTTCCCTTCTTATTGAAACTCCTCTGATAAAAAAAGCACACTTTTTTTAGAAAAGAAAACGACAACACACACACACACCATGACAGACAACACAGGTTTAACCTTCACAGAAGAAGAAATTGAGGAGATTATGGCATCCCTGGGAACCTTTGAGGGACTAAACACGGCTGAATCTTCAGTCAGTAGCAATGACTGGGATGAAATGGAAGAACTGAGACAAACCCAGATAAAAACCGCCTTGCATGGGTTACTAATGTCTGAATACCTCAAGGTGAACCCAGCACCACAAGGGCTAATAGTCCGTAATGAACCCTATATTTTCCAACATGATGAAAGTTTTAAAAAAGATTGGTCACAGATTTTGTGGCACTGTACGAGGGACTGGATCGTACTGATTATAAAAACTGCAAGTAGACTAGCACAGGAATTAAAAATTGAAATACTGGCAATTGAGGTACGCCTTCGCAGCTATGAAACACCAAGCAGCATGAAAAAACACCTTGAAGAACTCAATAAAACACTGAATGACTTTGAAACCACATTAAAACAAAGCAAATACAATAAACTGAAAAAGGACACTAGCCGCTTTAGTCACGAGAGAGTATACCCATATATCAAGGATGACTATAGACCAAACCGTGGCGAAACAACTGACGATGACTCCTCAGAAATGGGGTCCAACAGCTCTGGTTCTAGTCGCAGTAGAAACACTAGATATCAGGACACACGCAGCAACTACAGATGCCCGTATCAACATGGGCCTAGAGGATGGGGTAATTTCCAGGACCACCAATGTACCCACCACAACACTATGGCCCACCACCTTTCCCACATCCACAAGGCCACTACCCGCCCTGGGCCTACCCACCACAAGATTTCCCTCAATATGAACAGACCCATTTTTTAGGGTCACGCCAAGGAAGAAACAAAGGCAGAAATCGGAGAGGCAACAATGTCCACTGGACAGCAAGAGAAGAGGAACAAGCCAGGGTATCAACCAGGAGCATGACCAAAGCAACAACAAACAGGAAATGAGTCTGGTAGTGTACCTAACAGAGGAGAACCTCACTAACGCCCAGATTGCTGTTCTAGAAAAAGGATTAGGGTATGTGCCAACTAACCACATAGACAAATTCCTGCTATGCAAAGAGATGCAGGAGTTTATAAGCAGACTGAAATTACAGGTCTTTTTTTAAAACAAAGAGAGTGATGAATCACAGAAAGGGGACACTGGTCTCAAACCAAAGTCGAAATTTACACCTTTAGACTGCACTCTTCCCATCGAACTGCTAACCTTCGAAAAAGCAGTAATGAAAGACCTAGAAGACCTCGACAACAAAAATGTCTTTCAGAACATTACAAATGAAGAAAAGAGAGCACTGCAAGAACTAGGCAACAACACCGAGCTAGTAATAAAACCAGCAGACAAAGGGGGAGCCATCGTTATACAGACAGCATCCAAATATGACCAAGAATGCAGACGACTACTCCAAGACCAGAGAAATTACTAAATCCTCTCCGAAGACCCCAAAGACAAAATCGAAATCGAAATAATGACCATGGTGGAAAAAGCAATCACACACGGGTGGATGACCAAGAAAGAAGGAGAATTCCTCATCCAAGAGACCCCCATGACACCCTACCTATACACCATCCCTAAGATCCACAAAAGCCTGGACAACCCCCCAGGCCGTCCCATCGTGTCAGGGATAGGATCTATCCTTGAGCCGGTCTCTAAATTTGCGGATGCATATCTTAGACCAATGGTGCAACGTACATCAACATATCTTAAAGATACTAAAGATGTCTTGATCCTCCTGCAGAACCTCGCCTTTGACCCCTTCAATCAGCTCCTAATAAGCTGTGACGTAGAGAGCCTCTACACGAGTCTCCCTCACAATGCAACATTGAATATCATTGAAGAAGTTTTGTTCGAAACTGACTGGGAATATCAAACACCGAGAAACATCATGATGGAATGCTGCCATCTAGCACTCAAATACAAAAAAATTTAATACCACAATACCTTGAACTTCCAAAAGCATGGGACCAGCATGGGGAGTACATTTGCTCCCAGCATACCTGGTCTCTATGTGTACCATCTAGAGACCACAAAATTATTACATCCAAACAACCCCTACCGCAAACACATCAATACCTGGAAAAGGTATATAGATGATATTCTGATCATCTGGACGGTGATGAGGCAACTGCTAGCCGCTTCATTACCTGATTGAACTACCAAGATGATTTCTTGAACTTTACCAGCACTATTTCCAATAAACAATTGGTCTTTTTAGATCTGAACATTTTTCCTAAAGATGGAAAACTAGCAACGACCACCCACTTCAAGACAACATCCAAGAACTGCTTATTGATGTACCAAAGTTTCCATCCTAGACATCTGAGGGATAACCTTCCCTATGGGCAATTCTTACGCCTAAGACCTAACTGTATTGAAATCACTAATTTCAAAATTCAATCTGAAGAGCTCAAAAAGAAACTGGAAATACAAAAATACCCCCAAAAAATGATAAATCAGGCATACAAAAGGGCACGCAACAATTGCAGAGAAAGTCTTCTGGAACCACCGATTGCAAAAAATTAAGAGCAAAGACCTTTCTGCATCACAACATAAAATACCAATTCAAACCAAGTAACGAAAATTGTCAATAAACATTGGAGTATTCTCAACAGCGGCGGTCTGAAGATCCCCAAACCCATTTTCTCACATCGAAGAGGTAGAAGCATACGAGACACAATTGTCCACACTAGACCGAAGAAAATGGTACCACAAGACCCAACTTCCACTCTGGCTAACATACAAGGACATCATCCATGCGGGAGATGCAAAGTGTGTCACCTCACAAAGAAGAACAAAGACATCAAATTCCAGAATGGCACAACATGGGTAGAGAGGAAATTCACTACATGCAACAGTGCCAATGTGGTATATCTAATCACCTGCCCATGCCACCTGGAATATATCGGCATGACAAAAACAAGAATAGGAGGACATAAGAGCAACATAAAATGTAGAAAATCAACTACGAAAATGGCATCCCATTATCTGGAAAAAGGACACGACATGAATGATATCTCTTGGACTGTGATTGAACAGGTGCAACTTGAGAGGTATTTGTTTGAGAAAGAACAGAGATGGGTTTTTCGCCTTAAAACTAACATGAATGGGCTGAATGATGATATTCCGTGGGCTCAACTTTAATTTGACCGACCATGCACACCATATGGTAAAGTTTCGACATCCCCAGCCGTTACTATCCAAGGCGCATTCAAATGCTGACAAACTCTGATATTTCATTTACTTGCGTGCATAAGGTGCCAACAAATATGTGCAAATTATGTCCCCCTTGGAAAAACCTTTTTGATAAACCTTTTTGGTACTAGTTTCTATTATACTATCTACACAAATGCTGCCATCTACATGCTCCATGCATGGCCTTTTCGAATATAAGGCCACCCCAGCCTTTACGAACTTTGAACTCACAACCAACAAGGCACAAAATGTACAGGACTTTATTGCTTTACCTTTGTGCAATTGACATTTTCTACAAATTAACCTCTTGCTGATACACACATATACTTATACTTATATTTAATTTCATAACCTCTTTCCCCCGTATGCACCGGTTTAAAACAGATCCGGAAGTGGGTAGAAAATTTTTTACCATTGGACCAACAGTGGCGGCCATCTTTGTCAGCGCACCAGTCTTTTTCCTCTCGCTGACACACACTTGTACAAAATACGAAGGCCGTCTACCTGTATTTAGACTAACCTCCGTTTTCTATATAGAAAACCTTTTTTTCAACTTTGAAACTTCCCTCCCGCCTGTGTTGGTCTTAAAACAAAGCCGGAAACGAGTAGTCAAAAATTGTTTTCATTGTGCCAACAGTGGCAGCCATCTTTGTCAGCGCACCAGTTTTTCATTTTCCACCGCGCAACACAGGAAGCAAACAGAATGGGATCACACACCGGGCATAGCGCTAAACAGCAGCTTCCTCGAATCAACCGATCAACTATCCAATCAGCGGGTAGTTAAATAGCCCGGCCACTGCACTCCCCTTCACCGACGGAGCAGCACGGAGGCCATTGTGCAGACGAGGGCTGATTTTAGGTCATGTGAGTAATAGACCCGGACCAGGGTCTCTAATAAACGGCACGAACCTTTGAGATGCGATTTCATCAATAACTTTATGCATGGGGTGCTGTGCCAAACTGTCCCACCGTAGCACCCATGAGCATAGCAGAAAGTCTGGATTTATATCGAAAACACTTTCTCTGATTCCCTCGCAGTGTCTACCATTGAAGACACCCTCCCCTCCGAAGCGAGCTCATGTGACCAGCTTATAAAGAAGACAATGTATGTATTATATATATTTTGCTACGTCTCTTCACAATATCTGCCAAACATTGCAAAGGATATACAAAACCTTTCGTTGTATACATATATACAGTTTTTCAAAAAATATCTGACGTGTGTCTAACGTGTGTGGTAATATCTGTCTTCACGCTCCATTTTCAATACTACCCAAGCATTTGTGTGAGTGCTGTTTCTTGTTTCCTTGCAAGTGATGTGAATTTTTAAATAAGAGTTATAGTAAGGTAATTTAATTGGAAACGCTACCTCACTAAGGAGAGATCTTCTCTCTAGAATAAAGAAATATATCTTTAAGAAATATATATCTCTGAAAAATATGTCACGTAACACTATATCACATAAGATATCACAGTTTACTCCTTTTGCGTAACGCAATTTCCACGTTATGATGGTGTGTCGTGAAGCAAAGCATACGAATACTGTTCTTTTTGCTTTTTTCTTTCAGATGGTGTAGCGGGCAATTTTTGTAGGGGTGAATTATCAACCCCTTTGTAAACAGATTAGCCTACTTTTGCAATCTGTTTCTAGGACAATAGGCTTATTACATATAATTAGATTTTTTTGAGTGTAGTAGGGATCGCATATGGTCCTGATGAGTAAAGCAAGGGGGACTGCTTACGAAACATGTCGACCAGGAAGGGTAAACTAATTACACCCAACCTATCCCTTTTTAACATTTCCAGCTAGAGAAGCAAATGTATATATATATAAAAACGAAAGTATGTCTGACTGTCTGTTTGTCCTTTATGCATTACTACACCATTCATCCGATCGCTATGAAACTTTGGGACGTTGTTGAGTACACTCCCGCAAAGGTTTCTGGCATAATTTTTTTAAAAATATCGACCCCCCAGGGCCCTCATAATCTTTTGAAAACTGATGTACGCACCAGACGGAAAAACAAAAAATCATGTATCCACAAGCACTCGAATAAATAAATAGAATTAAAACACCATTCATCCGATCGCCATGAAACATTGGGAAGTTGTTGAGTACACTCCCGTGAAGGTTTCTGGCATAACATTTTTTTAAATATCGGCCCCCCAGGGCCCTCATAATCTTTCGAATACTGGTGTACGCACCACCCATGATGAAGCATGACACTATGGGACTCATAGTATGTGAGGGATATTTTAAAAACACATAGGGCCAGATGTAGGTAGCCAAATACCGGTCCGTAACGGCCGAAATTCGGAAATTTCAGCCGTTACCGACCGGTATTTGGAAAATGAGATATAGGTGGGCATTTTACCGATTCAGTAATTTACCGAATCGGTATTTTAATGAATCGGTAAATTACCGATTCCTTAAAATACAGAATCGGTAAATTACCGATTTTGCTATGTAGGGAGCACTCAAATGAGTGTTTTTCCCATTTTAGGATTAGTTATTTACCACCAACTACAAGTTGGTGGTAAATAATGAAAACTTTGGAAAAAGCTTTTTTTTACTTTTCCAACAGTGCCATGTTGCAGACATACATGTATGTCTGCAACATGTGCACCCATACACAATTGAGTGGTACAACAGGGTGTCAAAGTGACACCCTGCCACCCTTCAATGTTTCCCCCAATTACCGAATCGGTATTTGCCGATTCAGTAATTGACATTCATTCCAATGAATGGCAATTACCGAATTACCAAATCTTACAGATTTGGTAATTTTTCTTAAAAAATTACCTACATCCCATTTGCCTGTTCTTAAATACCGAATCGGTATGATTGGGTAATCTGGGATTACCTACATCTGGCCCATAGTGTTCCTCCCAGAGTAACGGCACCCACCTTTGTGCACAAAACATGAGTAATTACAAAAACAAAAAAAAAACCTAAGGATAGAATCTTGGTGTCTGGGATCAGTCTGGACTCCAATCTCTTAGTTTATGTTGTCTATACGTGCAGATCCTATATAGATTTATAGGAACTACGCCACATGGCACCACCAATGTTGGTTTGGTTCTTATTTAATGGTCACATCTGAGTAGTTCAGTTGTGCTTTCTCAGAAACCACTACTCACATTTGACCAAAGACGTCTGGAATGGGAAGGGAAAAAACCGCCACATCTGAGTAGGTATACCCTATGTATTGGCTGCAGGTTTATTCAAGCTTGAAGGATATAAATTTCCATATTGTGCAAAACTCTTATCTCTTTTTCTATAACCTTAAACGCAGCTGCCAATGACAATGTTAGTACTAGTAAGGAGGAAGCTGAGCAGAAAGGTGCTATAAACATTTAAGAAAATTGCAGAAATGTACTCGTTTCAAAATTAGAAAATTTTGGTCTCTCAGCATTAGGAGGGACCATAACTTTTGTGATTGAGGCACACAAAGCATATAGGACAGAGGTGTTCTAATCATGGGTTAAATTCCCATCTGCAGATGCATGAACAAATACATTCAATTTGTATACTATGGATGAAATACCAGATGAATACTGTCTGTACGAGGACATAGAAGTTCCGCTCACTTACCAAGAGTATATAAATTGGTTTAATGGCGCCCTCCCACATACTAAAGATAAAGTGAGACTCGGTCTGCTCAGCAGAGACGGAGCGACTTAGCCGTTCTTGGCTGCTTACACACTGCATCCAGAAATTGACACACTACCAGAAGGAGAATTACGTCCACTTCACAAAGAAATAATAAATCTTTACAGACACCTGACACAGTTCGTTATGAGAACACTCACACTTCATCCTACAAGGGTTACTCCAGCAGGTCGATTACAAGGGAGCGCAACTAACATCACCCCACAAACACTGAACGCATTTATAGGAAGATTGGCCACTAAGAGTGAGCAAATGCCATTCTGGATAGCACAAAAAATAGCACAGCTAGAGGCAGTGTTCCCACACACAGGCCCACAAGAAAAACATCGATTAACAATCTACTTGCCAATGGGAATAGCCTCAGAGAAAGAGGACTGTACCACTTGGGGCACAGTTTTTGCTGCCAACTATAGCAGGACTCATGGCACAATAGCAGTGATACCAGAGGTATTAAGACAAATTCAGAACGAGTACGGGGCAGAGCCTGCTCTGAACTTACAGATGAAATTAACAGGCAATTTTTCCCAGGTATCTATGAATATGTTGGCAATCATAAAAGGGGAGGCAGCAGCGATGGCTATACACTAAGGGTGGGCGGCAAATTCCGTTCCGCTTGCCCAATTTGTGAAATTTCGGCATTTCTACGTTCCGAGCGGAATGTGGAAATGTCTTAACTTCCACGATCCACAGTGGAACGGAATTCAGGGGCATGAGGTATTAATTAAACGTCACAGGAAGCCCTTACAGATATAAATAAAGCAGGAGCCCGAGTAGAAGTTCAAATTCTGTAACGCATTAATCAGCCCAAAAACCTTGTGAGTTTGGAGAATCCTAGAGGAACGGTAACCAAATTAAAAGTGGCTCTGCTTCCAGATTCATTTTACACGTTATCAGCCACACAAAAAAATCAAAGCTGAAATTGTGTTGCAACTTTTCTCCCACTTATTGCATCTCCTGAGTGAGCCTGATAAACAGTGATTGCAAAACTGAAGATGTCATGCTTTGCGGTGCGGCGAACGCCCGGGATCTTTGCAAATCAATACGCTATGTAATTAATTAGAAAACAATTGGAATACCCAGCCTTGTTTTTCAGCAGCCCTGGCAAACAAATTATGCTTTTAATGCTCGAAACTGAGGCATTATTCCCTGGTTTGCTTTATTTTTCTTGCGAGTTGTGATCGTTTGCAGCTTCCTCCTGGAATTGCAATTGATCGTGACGTTCCAGCTTGTTTTGTTTTTTGTTTTGTATGAAAATGGGCCACCTAGAGTGCAATCTACTCATTACAAAACCAGTTCTCTCATGTAGCCATGTGAACATAAATGAAGATATATGGTCATTTCATAGACAATGTTGTTGTGCACCTCAGTTTACACAACTGTAGCTACTTTAGAATGGAAAAGGGCTATACAATTAATCAATGAGGTGGCACTTACTGATTAGCCAGTAGAATATACTCCAGCTGAGTAGAGGAATTGCACAAAACGGTGGTATCTTCTTTGATAAATATGCAGGGCAGGATTCATTCCGGCACAATGCTCGTCTGCCCCTGAGACCCTGCATAGATTACAACGGGTGTAACAAGAAATCTTCACGAGCAAGCGAAATTCTGCATGCTCGCAGAGATTTCTTGCAGTTTCGTGGAATTTTGCGCAGGGCAACTACGCAAATTCCGCCCACCCCTACTATACACCAATGCCTGGGGGAATGCACTCCTGCCCAACAGGTGCGCGAATTACCAAAAATGATCGAAGATACCTATGCTTCAGTAGGTAGAGATAATTTGGGAGCTAGACCTGAGAAACCACAAGTAATGGGTAGTCCTGAAAAGGATAACTCCAAGCAAACACCTGATTCTTCTAAAAAGAAGTGGGATATCAAAGAACAAAAAAGTAGGCAGAATAGATCACAATCATGGGGTGGGTCTCTTCAACAGGATCGCTCTGACAGGAGGTATAAACCTAGAAATCATAACAATATTAAAACAACTGACAGGTATCCGGACACTAGTACACGTTCCTCTTGTTCCATTCAGGGTTCATCAAAATACTCAGAGAGGGAAGGACGGTCAGCACACAGATCAGAAGAACGAGCAAAGTCAAGCGAAACACATCACCCTTAGACTATAATATAAAAAAAGAAGATTAACCAAAATCCAAACCTCAATTTAAATAGAAGAAAGTAGCTGGCCTTAAAACAAAAAATGGCCAGGTTGCTGAAGACTCAACTTTTGAACGGGGAATGGGCTCTATGGATGCTAGACAGCGCAGGTGAAGTAACAATAGACCACCAGAACCTGATGGAATGTCTGGTGACACCAGAGTTGAATGAATATATCATTGTGGAGACATCTGATACTAGGGTAAGTGTCCCACACAAGTTATACAAAATAACACTCCATATGGAGGGGGACATACCCCAGAAAGTTAAGGGTGTCTTTTGGGAGAACCTGACTTTTGGATATGATATCCTTTTGGCTGAAAAATATTGGCCACCTGAGTTCATTATGGATTGCTGAAAAGGAGAAACAGTAATTTTACTAGAATCACTAAAATATTAAAAAGCACAGGAGTGGGTGGTAGCACTAGCTCCTGCATTATACTGCAATCATTTAGGGCGGAATGCTGAGTCACCTCACCATGTAAAACCAGTAAAAACTTCTCCAACTCAGCAGAGACTGTATCCAATAAAACATGACATGAAACATCAAGTCAGGGAGATCTTAGATCGACTTGAATATCAATTAATAGAGAATTGTACCTCATTGATGAAAAATTCTTTATTTCCCGTAATGAAACATGACAATTCATACGTCTAGTTTTAGACTACAGGCATTTGAACACTTGCACAAAAACATTTGCAGTACAGAATGCACACAGTGCTGCATTAATGAATAACATTAAGCGGAAAAAGGACAAGAGAACACTAGATATATCAAATGGATTCTTCTGCCAAAATATGGCACCTGAGAGCAGATATTTGACAGCATTTTCAGCCCTCGACTCTCAACGTAAATTCTGTAGATTGCCCTAAGGATATAAGAATAGTCCCGGTCTATTCTCAGCAAGAGTATCAGAGTTCCATCAAAATTTTGATGAGGAGGCATTGTCCTATGTAGATGATATCTATCTGACGGACGATTAATTATTGGATCATTTGACACGGGTGAGCAACATAATTTTGGGATTTGCCTATGAGAGCTACAAATCTAACTTTAAAAAATCAAAAATTGCCCACCTCAATGTCCTATTTTTAGGATATGAGCTCTCTAGTGAAGGGAAATGTCTAGCTGCAATTTTTTTTAGAGAAAAGTACGCTGCTCCAACCTTCCAAGACTCTGAAAAACTTACAATCTATTTTAGGATTCCTACATTTTGGCAGAACATACATTTTAGATAAACCTTTCTATGACTTAATTAGACCTGACTTTTCAGTTTGACATGGTACATTGTACACAAGAACATATAGAAATTCTTCGGTCCCTACAAGCTGACATGATAGCTTCGAAACACTTACACCACGAATTTGGTGGCCCGTGTAATCGCGGGTCAATCCAGGTACAATCACCTGACCTTCAATGAAGGAGAAACAGTACTCATAGCATGCAAGTCACAATTTTACAGCAACGCTGAAATACGTTTTGCATCCACTGAAGAAATTCAGACAGCAGTACCGACTGCTGTAGTGAGAGAAAGAGCACTGGCTCAGGGGAAACGAATAATCGTCGTAACTTCGGTACCAACCTTAGAGGCTGTTACTAAAGTAAGCGTTCCTAACGCTAGCACATTATATCCACAATGGGTACAATGGGTTAATTCTCTCACTGCAACAGATGTAGATGACACGTTTGATTCTACATTAAAAACGGGAAACATCACTTACAACGAAACTTTTACAACGCACTACCATTACAACGTGGTCATTACAACGCAAACCATTACAACGCATTACGCTGGGGGGCGCTCTAGGATAGGGAATAGGTTAATTTACTATCCAATAACCTTCCCTAGTGTCCACGGGGACTGGAGTTGGAATAGTAAATTAAACTATTCACTATCCAACACCCAAAAGCGCTATGCGTTGTAATGGTATGCGATGTAAAAACCGCGTTGTAAAGGCATGCGATGTAAAAGCATGCGTTGTAACGTCATACATCCATTAAAAACACAAGCATTTCTGCAGTACGAATAAGAATGTCCTCTTCCAAATGAAATAATGCCTCTAGATCAGTATGAATATATTATTTACACTGATTATTCTGCTCAACCTGCCATAGGAAGTAAACAGCAATACATTGCTGCATGTGCGATGGTAAAATCACATATGCGGGTCGGCAAGTTCCGTCCTAGCAATACGCAGATGCAGTCTCTAGAAGATTGCACGGCACAGCTAGCAGTAATCAAAGCCCTGATACTGGAACTCAAAAATATGGATCGAGATTTCCCCACACTTATTGTGTGCAATTCATTTGACTGTTTCCAACCTTACAATGAATCTCTTCACGACAGGGGCACAACTGCTTTGGGAACGAGTGGCAGAGCTGAAAAAAGGCTTGCCACCGGCTCACATGGTTCATACGCTGAGTCATCAAAGTGTTGGTGTGGACGTTGAAGGGGATTCATTGGCTGATGAATCCGCCAAGGTGCCATTGCTGCAATCACTCGTTCTAGCACGAGAATAGACGGACAGATAATGGTAGCTGTCATCGCTTCGCACAAAAAACAGCTCAGCCTTGCCAAAAGGTTTTCCACTCAAGTACTCCTAAAAGTTAGATGCAAAAAATATTCTGTATTCTCAAATTCCAGGAGTGGGGGATAGAGTAATACCAAACATGGATCGCAGATTAGGTTTACTTCTAGCTGTACACGAGGATCTGGGTTCAGCACATGCAGGTATTACTGTGACAGTTTAATTACTGAAACAACGTTATTGGTGGCCAGGTCTTACAAAGCAGACCAATGGCTTTGTCCTTAAGTACGATATCTGTTAGCAGATGAAAGGGTTCTACCGTAGCATGTCTGTCACAAACACCACTATTAATATTGAACAGACCTCCTGCATGTGTCTATTTGGACCACTGCAGCCCATTGCAATCTGATGGGGCTCACAAGTGCATATTGCTGACAGTGGATTCATGCTCTAGATTCCTGTGGGTTTGGCCTTAGTGCTCGGCTGATGCCTGAACTGTTATAAAGGATTTGCGAGTCTTCATAGGGGCAGACACAATTTGCACATTACATTCTGACCATGGCCCCACTTTTAGCTCTCGGGCTTACAAGGAAGCCATGAGAAGTTTGGGTGTTGTATTGCAGTACTCCTCTCTGTATCATCCCGAGGGAAATTAGATAGTGGAGAGGAAAAACAAGGACTTAAAGCAGTCCTTAAAAGCAAGGGGTATTAGGCTTGTGGCAGTTGTGTCAATCACCTATACGGGGTCCAGAGGACACTAAATAACATGCCTGTGTTTCGTTTGGTCAGCAGTGGGAGCTTCGGACTGTGAGCACGCTGGAGCTGCTCTTCCCGTAATCTTCTTTGTTAACTACTCGCGGTACCCGCTCCGCGGGTCCCGCTTCGCCTTGGTGCTTTACCAGCGCTGCTGGAAGTGCGCTGTGACTGTGTGGACTTCCTACAACTGAGCCTCTGTGGTGTGGTGTGTGCAGGGCTGCGAGCGTGGTCAGGCGTGGACTTCAAGTCCCAGGAGCGCCTGACACTCGGCATCACCAGCAGCTGACCCGCTCTCCCTGCTGGCTCCTCCCCCGCCTCAGCGCGGCTAAATCCAGCTCGTCAGTTTCTCTGGCTGTTTCCTCACCTGTGTTTCGTTTGGTCAGCAGTGGGAGCTTCGGACTGTGAGCACGCTGGAGCTGCTCTTCCCGTAATCTTCTTTGTTAACTACACGCGGTACCCGCTCCGCGGGTCCCGCTTCGCCTTGGTGCTTTGCCAGCGCTGCTGGAAGTGCGCTGTGACTGTGTGGACTTCCTACAACTGAGCCTCTGTGGTGTGGTGTGTGCAGGGCTGCGAGCGTGGTCAGGCGTGGACTTCAAGTCCCAGGAGCGCCTGACACTCGGCATCACCAGCAGCTGACCCGCTCTCCCTGCTGGCTCCTCCCCCGCCTCAGCGCGGCTAAATCCAGCTCGTCAGTTTCTCTGGCTGTTTCCTCACCTGTGTTTCGTTTGGTCAGCAGTGGGAGCTTCGGACTGTGAGCACGCTGGAGCTGCTCTTCCCGTAATCTTCTTTGTTAACTACTCGCGGTACCCGCTCCGCGGGTCCCGCTTCGCCTTGGTGCTTTGCCAGCGCTGCTGGAAGTGCGCTGTGACTGTGTGGACTTCCTACAACTGAGCCTCTGTGGTGTGGTGTGTGCAGGGCTGCGAGCGTGGTCAGGCGTGGACTTCAAGTCCCAGGAGCGCCTGACACTCGGCATCACCAGCAGCTGACCCGCTCTCCCTGCTGGCTCCTCCCCCGCCTCAGCGCGGCTAAATCCAGCTCGTCAGTTTCTCTGGCTGTTTCCTCACCTGTGTTTCGTTTGGTCAGCAGTGGGAGCTTCGGACTGTGAGCACGCTGGAGCTGCTCTTCCCGTAATCTTCTTTGTTAACTACTCGCGGTACCCGCTCCGCGGGTCCCGCTTCGCCTTGGTGCTTTGCCAGCGCTGCTGGAAGTGCGCTGTGACTGTGTGGACTTCCTACAACTGAGCCTCTGTGGTGTGGTGTGTGCAGGGCTGCGAGCGTGGTCAGGCGTGGACTTCAAGTCCCAGGAGCGCCTGACACTCGGCATCACCAGCAGCTGACCCGCTCTCCCTGCTGGCTCCTCCCCCGCCTCAGCGCGGCTATAATCCTCCTTAGTAACACCGCAACGCGGGAGCGCGCGGGAGCGCGCCGGGAGAAGCCCAGGACAAGGGCGGGACCGTCTGAGGCCGTCAGAGGCCGAAGGAGGCTGGGCTGGGCCCCCTCCCTTGGTTTTATAGCATCAATTTGAGCTGTTTTTATCATTCATAGGCTTGTATTGTATTTTAATGATTTTGTTTATTTGGCTTTATACCTTACAATCGTTATTATTTTAATTTTTCTCCCTTTTTTAATTTAGCCTCATGACGGCCAAAAAATTACGCTCTGGACGAGTGATTGTGGGGAGATCTGGATCTAAAACTAAATCAAACCCCCTACGAAACAAAATAGCGTCTACTATGCAATTGAAGGGTCAATGCCAGCTTTTTAATTTATGGGACAAAGGGAAAGACAAACCTACTGAGCCACAGTCTATGAATGAAATTCCAGGTTCCAATGACGTGGTCCCTGTTAACGGGGTTATTGATGTCTCCTCTAGTTTAAGCTTGGCGGTCAGTCATTCTCTGCCAATTCTAGTTAGTCCTGATGAACTAAGGGGCTCACCGTCGACATTAAATAATGTACATCTGAATCAGAATACTCACCTTAATTCTTCGGGCAATATGCCCTCAAAATCTGATGACATTGCTCCTTCCCAAGTTACATTAAGGGATGTCCCTAAAGTTTCAATGAATACAGATTTTTTACCAGCTATGTTAGTTACATCCCCTGTATTAGGGAATGAATTCACTCTGCCTGATATTGATTTAACAGCTCATAGGGCGCGGATGGGATTGTTGCAGGGGAACTCTAAAGGTGTGCCTTTAGAGGAAGTAATAACGATTTCAAGTACTGGTCCCCTAAGTAGCACACCCTCTAATAAATTAGATTTCTCCCTTCCACAATTAAATCTTACATCCTGTTCAGGTCCAATGTTGAACAATTTAGCTGAGGGCTCTCCAAATATTAACGGGAGGCTAATTTCTAACTCTTTGTCCTCTTTGGAATCAATTTTGTCTTCGATTCTAAGATTACTTGAAAAGTTTGTGGGAGGTTCGGAATGTATTTTTGATACTGTAACGCAGATTTTGCAAGTTCTCTTGTTAAGCAAAAACGAGTTAGTGTCAGATCCTCCTATTTCAGTGGCTTCTCTGTTGATGCCCCAGAAAATAAGCGCTCCTTTCACTTCTGCAGTTTTGGATTTAGCGCCTTCTTCTCCCTCGAGAGAAGGTCAAAAGGAAAGTCAGCCCATAGTACTTTCAGCTATTCCCAAACCCTTCAAAGTGGTTTCGGCTGGTGCTAATTGTATAGCCCCACTTAGTGATAAGATAGAGATAATAGCAACTTCCCCTCTTACTTCTAGATCCGAATTGCCTTCCCTCTTTCCGATATTTTCCTTGCCATCAAATAAGGAAGAGGAGATCCCTAAAGTAAAAACGGGATTGATGGGAAATATGAGTCCCCAGAAACATAAAAAGAATAGAATGAAGAAGAGGAAACCTATCCGTAGGTTTGCCAAAAAAAGACAGAGGAAACTTCTCTTTGATAAAAATGTGGATTTAAGTGTAGATGATTCTCCGCAGGTGGAGCAGTCTCTCACCCCTAAGGTAGAAATTAGGGTTGTATCGCCCAAAGAAGACGCCCCCCCCTCTGGTCTAGGTCCTATAAATTTAACTAACCCTTTCCTTCCCAAGGTTTTCCTCCCTCCCGCTAATCCTTTTTCTTATTGTAAGGTTAATTCAGGTTCTTGCCAAGTTATCTCTAAGGTTACCTCTCCATTTGTTGTTCCGCCCCCGTCTTCTTTAAATCCTACGGCAACACCCTTTCAGGCTCCACCCTTAACGACAGTTGTCCTCCCAAAAGAAAAAACATATGTGGATACGTTATATCTTGATTTTTCTCCCCTTTTTGAACCAGATTTAATTTTGAATAGATCTGCCCTTTTGACCTGTTTTAAAGAGATCGAAAGCTTGAAATTAATTCAAACCTCCGATTTAGATCTTGTACTTCTCCTCAATCCTTACGTGGGGAAACCTTTAAGATCAACAAGGGTGAAATTCTATTCTAAGGTTGTGGTAAATCTTGTTCTTCAATGGGCTGAGGATCTACAAATTAGAGGGATAGATGTGATGCCACACTTTGGGGAAAAATGTATTTTAAATACTGCCGCTAATGCTTCATTATCGCTTTCCTCCAATTCGGGTGTGCGATTGTCGGATTGGTCTAATCTTAGATCGGAGAACCTAAAAGTTTGTGTGGCTAGGAATGAAAGGCTAGTTTCCTACAAAAACCCTCCTCTTAAGCAGACAGTGAAGGATGATCAATCTAAATGGAGTTGGCTACCTGGAGTCCTTGCGAGTAAATCTGCTCCCCGTTCCATTCAGGATTCTAATTTTTAACAGGGAGCTGAAATTTATCTCATGGAACACTGCCGGATTCAAAGATTATAAGGAGAAATTGGGTTTCCTTCATTCTCAAAAGGCAGATATAATCTGTTTGCAAGAAACCTGGGTGGATGGAAGTTTCGTTTTGGATAAAGACTATTTTGTTTTGGATTTCAACGCAACCAGCACTAGAAGAGGCCATGCTAAGGGAGGGTTAGCATGCTTATTATCTAATAGATTGCAATGGAACTATTCACACTATCTGGATCCAGGAAAACTGTTTCAAGCAATAACTCTAAAAGATGTATTTGAGGATTGCCCTAATAGATTGCTGATTGTGGTAAACATTTATATTCCCCCCAATTGTTGTTTTAATACTGGTTTAAAAACTCTATTTACTTTTTTAACTAAAGTCTTGGAGTTCTCACCAACTCCGCATGTGTTAATGTTTGGGGACCTAAATTGTAATATATCTAACTGCGGGTTGGAGTTTTTTAGAAATGGCGCATTGGAAGAATCTCTGAATATACCTTCAGCCCAGTTCCCCCCCAAAATTAAAACCAACAAAAGAGGTAAACTTATCTTAGATGGTTTACTTAAAGCGGATTGTTTAATTGTAAATGGGAGGCTTCCATCTGATATCCCGGCAGCTTTTACTCGTAAATCTAATAAGGGAAAATCTATTATTGATTTTATCATGATAGATTATGCCGGTTTTCACCTATTGAAGGATATGAAGGTCATTGAATCGAATCTTAGTGACCATAATGCATTGACGCTTTCTGTCTCCATTAGTCTTCAGAAAGTGGTTCCGTGGAGTCTGGATATAGATTCTGTGAATTTTGATTCCAGCTCAGGGAAATGTTTTTGGAACCCTTGTATTGTTGAAAACCTAGCGCCTCTTTTGTATTTTACCGTTGAGAATCTACCTCTCTGGGAAGGGAGAGTGCTGTTATGTTTTATTAATTTTTTAGATTCCGTAACTGCTTGTGCAAAAAAGAAATCAGGTGTGAAACAGTCCCTTGTAGCCCCTCACCCTCTACGGGCTATAAACAGAGAAATAAATAAAGTTGTAAGGGGACAATTTTTATGTTTTACCCAAGAAGCTAAATGTAAGTTGTCTATTCTAAAAAGAAGGAGAGTCAGGCTTAAGGCCCGTTTAAAACGTTCTAAGGAAGATGCCCTCTGGATTCAACTGAGGGAAGCTTCTTATAATCGCCAAACCAAGACCTTTTGGTCCTTAATTGGCAAAGGCTGTGGTACTAGAGCCAGTCCTACGCCCATTGCCATTGAGGAACAGGTGTGGGTTCACTATATCGAGAAGTTGTACAGTAATAATAATTCTTATGAGTTTAATGTTGAATCTGATAATGTTTCATTTAAATTGGACTGTCCAACAGTAAAGGAAATTGAATGTGCCATTAAGAATATGCGTTCCTCTGGTGCGATGGGTCCTGACAAAATCCCAATTTCAGTATTAAAAAACCAGAGTGAACTTTGGAGTAAAATACTCTTTCCAGTGTTTAAATTCTGCTTTTTTAGCGGAACAGTCCCCCCCTCCTGGAAAGGAAGCATCATTGTCCCTTTATATAAAAAAGGGGCAAGAGATCTACCACAAAATTATCGTCAAATTGCCTTGCTTGACGCCATTGGTAAAGTGTTTGCAAAATGTGTGCTTTCTTTAATTAACGATTGGGTATCTGAACATAAAATCCTTCCCTTGGAGCAAACTGGTTTCAGACAAAATCATGGAACTTTAGATAACCTGACTGCATTACAAGTTATCAATGAAAAATATGTGAAAGTTCGGGGTGGTCAGGTATATGGCGCTTTTATTGATTTCTCCACCGCTTTTGATAAAGTTGACAGAAATTTGCTGTGGAGAAAGTTATTTAACCTAGGTATGCCTGCATCACTTATTAAGTTAATTCGCGCCCTGTACTCTGACACTTGGTGCAGAGTATTACTTGGAGGTGATCGCGGCGTATCGAGATTAATTCCAACATCTAATGGGTTGAAGCAAGGTTGCCTTTTGGCTCCGTTGCTATTTTCCTTATATACTGTTGATTTACCCATCGCTCTTTCGGCTTCCGCCGGTATTGCCCCGTCCTTGGGGGGTGTTCCAATTGCATGCCTTATGTATGCAGACGACATCCTAATTTTGGATCTCACCCCAAAGGGCCTAAATAATCGGTTGCATGCACTTTCTGAATATGCTGAAAGTCATTTTTTATCTATAAATACGGCAAAAAGCAAGGTGATTTGTTTCTCTGGTAGAAAGAAGCCTAAATGTTTTAACTTTTCATGGGTTGTGGGGGGGGAAAAACTAGAATGTGTGAATTCTTATACCTTTTTAGGTAAAATTGTCACTCATAATTTAAGTGACAAACCACACATAGACAATAACTCTCGGAAGGCTATTTCTCAGGGAAAGAGCTTAGTTTCCCTGTATAAAGCCACAGGTAGAAGGCATTTTTCTATTCTTTTAGATGTTTTCAGAGCGAAAGTTCCAGCCTCCCTGTTATATGGAATTGAGTTAGTTGATCCAAAAAAATGGAGTTTTTTAAACTCTGCGGAAGGAAAAACTCTACGGAGTTTAATGTCTGTAGGCACAGCAAATTCGACTGCTTCCTTGAGACAGGAATTGGGATTACGTAGCAGCAGGGTACAAGGTCTGGCTAGTATCATACGCTGGGTAGTAGCGTTATCTAAAGGTGAACCCAATACCTTAAGAAACCTCATAAAAAATGAATTATTAGGATCTTTTAATGACTTCTCATCGATTGTAAAAAACTTCAGATTTGCTGTGTTACAATTGAAATTAGATGAGGAGACTCTATTTCTATTGTCCCCTCATCAATTAAAAACTGTTTTGAAGTCAGCTTCTTGGGAATTGGGGTTTTGTCTTGATAGAGACTTTTGTCTAGCGAAAAAAGGTTGTACGCCTGTTATTGAATCTTATACCTTGCGGAAAGCTCAACCGTATATGTACTGGAACATCTCCCATGGCGTGAGACGCCTGGTGTACTTATTAAGACACAATTTGCTTCCGCTAAAAGTTCTACATGCCAGCTGGTTTGGTTGTTCGGCACGCTGTGATCTTTGCCAATTGTATGATCAGGATCTAGATCACGTCATGTTCGTTTGCCCTACACTGATGCCCTGCAGGCGTAGATGGTTAAGACCAATTTGCTTACAACTTAACATATTATCAGCATCTTTGTTTAAGGCAGCCTTGATTAACCCACCTAATGAAATGTTTGCTTTTAAACTGTACAACTTTTTAAAATGTTTTTTGGACCTGTATTAAGTTATCTCATGTGTTTGTGATGGAAACTTTTTTTTTACACATTTGTTGCTTTGTATGTATATGCTGTTTTATGTGGACCTCATAAAGAGTTCCTTATCATAATAAATAAACTTTGAAACTTTGAAACATGCCAAGAAGTTCCCTAGGAGGCCGTAATCTAAATGAAGTCCTGTTTAAGACGGAATTGTGGGTACCCAACCTCGATTGTGGCAGCACAGTGGTGGATGAAAAAGCATTTGACATCAATTATCGTTTGGATGTTTTACAGCACTATAAAGCAACGTTAAAGTAAAATGAACTTCCACTGGGGAAGTGAAAGCTGGTACGACAAGACCTGCCTGGGTCCCGAATATCCGGGACCTGGTCAGAGAAAAGATTGTGGACAAGAAATAATTTTGGCCATCTTACCGAGTGCCTGTTCCTGACCTGGCTGTCAAAGCAGCAAGAACAATACTTCTACCGCCTCTTGCCAGCAGAAAAGAAAAGAGATTTGTCTCCATTGATCTGATCAACCCACACTATGTGGCCGATACTGAATAGCAGGCCATGTGGGCTCCTCGGTAATTGTCGATCTCCTCTCACTACCATATAGGAAGTTCAGACAGAAAGACTGATAACGTTTGAAGATTCTACTTTACTAAGTAATGGAGTTACCAACAACGGAATGTAATTCGTACCTGTTGAAAAGGAACAGCTACAAAACACAAATGAAACACGAATCTCAACTCAACCTAATACCGACATCTATGTGAATATGTCTCAAAACGAGTCAATATCCAGTTCAAAAAAACCTGCTGAGCTACCGAAGATAAATCTAACGACGTCTGGCTACTTCATAGATTTTGACACCTTTTCTCTGGATCCGAGAGAGCCGGAGTCACCACCAGCTTCTGTACCCCTCAAAGAAAAAATATTTAAACTCTACCTTTGGCTAAAAAAGTCTTATTTTGTTTCTCCCTGGCTACACCTTTGGGTGGCAAATGGTCTACTGTTCCCAGACCTCTGGATTAGTGTAGTGACTGTCTTTTTCATGCTCCTGAATGGGCATTATCTCCACAGTACAACATGTGAACTTGGTTCTGAAACCACATATATCATCTCATCGTGAGCGGAGAGATCTGTCCTTTGTGAACATTACAGCAGTTCTGATTCCTGAAGGAATAGTGTGGAATATGGTTTCGTATACTGTATTTGGTCGTACTGAATTTTTAAAAATGCCATATGTATTTAAAATTACTTTGGATTATATCATCACCTCCAGTACATTCTCTGATGATTTGGACTTTGAAACTGTGAATGGTATGCTGTCTGATTTAGAAGAATCTGCTGCATTCTCTAAAGATGAATTCTATGATTATACATGTGATTTTGATACCTTGTATTGTTACCAACATTATGGTCATAATTTCTTGCACACAACGGGTATCCCACATAATGTTTTTGCTTACCATCGATGAGAACATTGCCCGACACCACCAAAAGGTAATTCACACAAATGTTCACAAAAGTTTGATTATTTTTCTGGGTTTAACACTTTAGACACCTGCAAAGAAAAATATGCTTACCAACACAAAACAGATATACTATGCTTCCTTTATTTCCCAGCTGTCTTTACAGGGTTTCAACATTTGGAGCAACACCATAGACACAAAATCTGTCTAGGGTGCTAAAGATTAACAATTTCAGGGGGACTCCATTACAAGCATTTTTCTTTTCTGTAGCCTACCTTCGTTGCTGGGGGCATAGCGTGCCGAACACTGCCACTTGCCTGCTGGACCTACCGCTGTTTGCCGCAGTGCCTGCTCTCCCCCCGCCGCCGCATTCCTGCACCATCTGAGCGCGGCTGCTGTGTGGGGGGGCCCTGCGTGAGGGAACTACATCTCACAGTCTGCCCCGCGGCCGGAAGCCGCCTACTGTTAATTCGCGCCAGGAGACGCTTAAAGAACGGCGCTATCCCCCGCTACGTGAGCGTCCCGGGAGAAGCCCGGGACAAGGGTGGGGCCGTCTGCGGCCGTCTGAAGCCAGACGAGGCTGGGCTGGGCCACCCCCCTAAACCTTGCATCAGAACTGTTTGAGTAGGACATTATAAGTAACTGTAACGTGGCAATACTCCATCTAAAAGCGGTATTTGTTCTATATGTAACCGTCATATTGTATCTGCCTGCATATTTATATATTCTGATAACCTAAGCTAAGTAAAACGATGTCAAAACTGGGTAAGCTTAGGAAGTCCGTGGTGGGTGGTACAATAACAGGGACCTTGGAGCAGTTCATTACCAGGGCAGCCTCTGTTTTAGAACATGAGATTCCCATTACGGAGTGTCGCATATCACAAGAACTACTTAATAATAGGCGGTCGTCTTTAGGTCCTATGCAGTTAGCTATAACACCCCCAAGATTGCCATTAACATCTAGCAATGATATACACCGAATTAATTCGGAGAGTACCTTGTCCCACCTAACTTCTCTGGACCCATCTAGAGTCTCAGATAAAGAAACTATTAGAGAGGACTTAAATGTCGAGCAGATATTGGATATTATAACTGAAGAGAGTGACTCTTGCCCATCATTTCACAGTACCCAAATTACTTTACAAGACCAGGAGTATACCTCTAAAAGAAAGCGCGGGGTCAAAGCACAGGGGTAGAGCGGCTAAAACCCCAAATCTGTGTGTAATTCCCCCTAAGGACAATACCCGTGCCTCTAGGAAAATAGTGCCAAAGCCGCCAGCCACGTTGTCCCTTCAGTCCGAAGCTCTACTTGAAAAAACCGAGCAAATGCTCAAACTATTTATCATTCCACTGATGGAAAGGTTAAAAAAAATAGGGGAAAAGTTGGGTACTTTAGAGGAGGAAATAAAAATCAATACGTCACTAATTAATAAAATGGCTGCTTCTCCTAAAAAACAGATTCAACCGCCGATCCTACACCACGATAACCTACCAATTATATCTGGGCCTAAGATTGGTAATGATCAGAACGAGGTGTGGCAGAAGTCATTGCTCGTATCCAATACTGACCCAGCGCTGAATAACGACAATGGCCATATAACACAGAAAAGGGAGCTCAAGGCGGACAGTGCTAAATTAGCCCCTAAAATTGATACATTTGATAAAAAACTCAGTACGGGGAAAAAATAAACAGACGCTTACCCCGTATCGATTTACCACCTGAGTCAGCCCCTTACGTAGCTGTGTTAGTGAGGGTCCCTGAACTATCTGAAGGGAAAACTGAGGGGTACTCTGAGTTGAAAAATAAAGTAATTCATTGGTTGAGTAAAAATAGACCTCTCCCGACATATATAAGTGGGGAAATCCTTCATGTAAGGAGAGTGGGATGGATGGGACATAGCACAAAAAACCTACAGGGGATCTGATCATTGTCAATTTCAAGGATGGGCGCGTAACTTTCTTCTTACACGGTTGTCGTGCTCAGAGGGGGGAGGGTGGTATATCCACGTTAGACTTAAGTTACTTCTATCCTAGGCTACAAGTTATGCCCCGGACAAGATACCAGCAAGGAGATTCTTATATAGATAGAACACCTATCCCAGGGGCAATGCATCATTTTGGTGCTTACCATTCGATTAGACCAGTTGACCCTTTTTATGATGGTTTCAATATCCCAACATGTAATCAATTTGCCCCGTTATCAGAGTTAGAGTCTGTTGACTGACTCACTAATGAAATGTCTGGTTCTGATGTAAGTAAAATAACCTTTGAGAGTCTGTCTAATGGTGATCAGCTGGAAGGGAGAGCAGCGAGGGAGCCGAAGGAGGGGAAGTGGCATGGAGACCAACTCCCACTAGAAAGAGGTGAAATGGCTAAATCTGGAAAAAACAATAATATACAGGAATGCTTTACTAAGGGGAAAAGCCGTGTTCCTGGTAACCTATACACTAGGGGAGATGTAGATGGGGAAATCCCTGCAAGAAATGAACCAAGTAGTTCTACTATTACAGTGGAGAATGGGGATGTATGCCGTATAATGTTTTGGAATGTGGCAGGCCTCAGTGCCAAAATAGCTAATTCTATATGGCTAAATATCACAAACAAGTATGACATTTTATGCCTACAGAAGACATGGTCAACAGTGCCACTCCATCTCCCTGGTTATATAACTTTATTCACACCAGCAGAGGGCGTTCCACATGGTAGGGCTAAGGGGGGTTTGTGTATATTCTTATCAAACCAGCTTCAATACCATAAAGCTCACTTATTATCTGACAACATCTATTATCAGTTAGTGAGTATATACACAAAAAAGACGGAGTGTGTTATAATTGTAAACTTTTATAATAATATTCCTGTAATTGATATAGAAGTAACATTAAAAAAACTCTGCTATGATAAGATCAAACAAACTGACACATATTTGAAGAACTTCTCGGTGATTTGGGGAGGTGATTTTAATTGTAGAATTGTAAAAAGGGAAAGCTAGGAGTATGTGGAATTATGCTTGATCAGGACACTAATTTAACACATTTTGAGCATTCTATGTGCGGGGATCTGTTAAATGATATTGTCTTTTCTGGCGACTTAGGGTATGCAAACGAAATTGGTCAGAGTAGGTCTGGATTTGTTCCAACTTTTGTTGGCAGGGGCGTGTCCTCTACAATTGATTTTATTTTAGTCTCTGTTTGCTTTGGACCCCAGACTAAGTCCTGTCAGGCTTTGAACGTTACATTAAGAGACCATTACCCTCTAACTTTAGAGATATTAAACTCATTTGTTGAATCAAGTGTTGCCCAAATTTGCAGGCTGAAAGTCCCGGATGTGTGTACGGGAATACAAAATGGTTACTCTCTGAAATGGAGTAAGGTGGTCCCTGTTGATTTCTTGGCTAATTTGCTATCCAGATGTCTATCTAGTTTCCTGGTCGTCTTAGATGAGAAATCTGATTGCCGGGATATTATTAAACAGTTTGATAACATTGCATCCCAAATTAAGGATAGTTTATGGGTGGACTCCAAAAAACGGAAAGTGTACTCGAGAACCTGGTTTGACTCTCTCTGCACAAAGGCCCACATTAAACTTAAACAAGCATTACAGGCCATTCCCCTTGAACCTTTACTGATTAAGGAGTCTCGGAGATACTATTATCAGGTACTGAAAAAAAAGGAAAATGGCAATTAAAAGGGAGGCATGGGAGTCTCTATGTGAGGCTTCACTGAATAGGGATTCCTCTGCTTTTTGGAAAGCTGTAAATGCTCCATTTTTCAAAGACAATACTAAAGCCACTATTGAAATTGCCATTCCCGAAGATGATTGGGTAAACTATTATTCTCAACTGTATAGTAACCCAGAAGGGGGACAACAACCTCAACCCCAAATGTTAGGGGAATCAAGAGTTAATGATTTGAAACTAGAGGTCACCTTCGAAGAGGTATTAGTGAGCCTTAATGCAACTCGGGTAGGCAAGGCCCCAGGGCCAGATGGAATACCATCTGATCTCTTTAAAAATAATACCGATTTGTGGGGACCTTTTATAGTACAATTTTTTAATGCAACTTTCATGATGGGCATAAATCCATCTTGGTATGTTTCTGTTATTGTGCCCATATTTAAGAAGGGAGATAGACACAATCCTATATGTTATCGACCAATCTCCCTATTGGATTGTTCTATAAAAATCCTGGGGAGAATAATTTTAAGTAGACTTCAATGTTGGGCGGAAGATAACTCCATTATTAGCGATCTACAGTACAGGTTCCAAAAAGGGGTAGGAACTGTGGATCAAGGCCTAAATGTATTTATTTTACAACAAAAATATATCAGGGCCAGGCAGGAGCGCATTTATTTTGCTTTCGTAGATTTAACGTCAGCATTTCACTGCGTTTCACATAGCAAATTATGGTCCATTCTGGAAAATTTAGGGGTGGAAGAAAAACTTATCGACTTTCTTAGAGAATTATATAGAGGTACCTCCGCGACAGTGCGCTATGGAAAAAATGGAGAATGTACTAGATTGTTCCCAATAGGGCGCGGGGTACGGCAAGGGTGCGTTCTCGCCACTGTTCCCACGAGGCCGCGCGCCTGGGCGCGCGCGCATTTCGCTACCCCCAAGCGCGCAGTCCCATGTGTGGAGCGCGCACAGGGGGCACATCCGCAGAGAGTAATCGCGCCGCCACCGCTTTTAAAAGGCGCGCGGCGCGAAAAACGGGCATTTCCAGATTGCGGCGAAAGGAGTGTGTGCTTTTTCTATTGCCCATTTGTTTGCTGTAATGTTTCATTAGTAACATGAGGCTGCGGGGGAGATTGAGTGCTTTTAAGTTTCCATGTTAATTGCAGCCTCTTCCCGAGCGGCGATTAACATGGATACTTAAATGAAAGCACTCAATACCCCCCGCAGCCTCGCTTTGCCGGATTTGAGTGCCCTCCTAATTAGGTGAAAGTTCCCGGTAAGGGAAGACCCCTCCCCTTTCCACCTCTTTCAGCAGACAGGAGAAAGAGGCATTTAGGGGTCGTAGTTGCTCTGTAGATTACTGTAAAGGTCAGGCACAATGGCCGGGTAAAGAAGCCAGGAAGGTTTTTTTTGCAAGGACACACTCAGACCACGTTTCTGAGGCAAGGTATAAGAGGTGTTTGGCTGAGGAGTGCTGTCCTGGCTCTTGATGAAGGTCAGAGAAACATCAAAATACGGAGCTACCTTGCCACTACCTACCTCGTTTGGGGAATACATTGTATTTCTTTTCCATCGGTGTCCCTCGTATTTGCGTGTAATTATGTTCCTGTGAGTGTGCAAGTTAGCTCAGGGTTCTAAACGTCCACAGGTTTGGGGCCGCCCGGTACTTAGCGGATCAATTTCAGTTTGTTGCATAAACCTGTGTGGCATGGAAGAGGTTAACTGCGCGGCTGCGAGGAGTAGATGTTTATTGTGAGCAATTCGGGTTTGGCCATTAAGGTACATTAATAAATGCAGGAACATGCTAAAAGTAAACTTTGGATTTAAAAGCTGCTCGCTGCAATGTTTCACTGTTCACAAAATACGTTTGTAATTTAGGGACGGCTAGTTCCAATGCATAGCTGGCAAGGTTTCAGATTGCCATGTGTGACATTTTCATAATTTCGAGGTAATTATGAGTGACATTTCAACAAATATGAGTGGCATTTTTATACGAACAATATCGAAGAATGAAGATGAAGATGAAGGAAACATTTAAAAATCAGAAACTTGTTGGAGGAATGAGAAACTCTAGAAATGTAAGGCCACTAAACTATTAAAAACAGTTACAGCTAATCCTCATGAAATAAATGCAGTGTTTCAAACCTGCGTGGGTCATGTCAGTTGACCTATACTGTGAAAGGCTATAGTTTGTACGTTTCTCTTTGTCAAAGAAATATGTCCAGGGTGTTAGAAAACCCATGTTTTGCCTAAAATACAACGCTTTTCCAGCTGAGAGGCCTTGAATGAGGCCTGTAGACCTTTTCCCCAGACTCCTTTCAGGCAATGCCTGCCTGTGCCTTCTCCAAAGCGTCACATTAACATAACACACAACAGAAAAACACAGAAGTGCAAAATAGACACAAGAAACTGCAATTTGCTGCACTCATAATCAACTGCATTCTTTGCAAACAAGCAGGTGCGCGATGTGTGCCTATATAATGGTCAGCTGTGAAACGTGGCCATAATTAAAGAGGAATGTATAACCGCACGGGCTGTGCGTGGAAGCACATCAAGTTATTAGGATATTAAAATAAAGGTACCTCAGGGGCTACATTGGGCACTTCCAGGCGCGGTGCGTCCATTGGGGCGTAGGGACATTGCTGTTCTCCTGTTCTCACCTCACGCCCGAATATCGGAGTCCGCGGCGCCAGGGGGTGGGGCTGGGCTGAGCTGCTGCAGCTTGAGTGACAGTTTAATCACTCTGCTGCAGCAGCCAGTAGTGCACAAACTGCGCATGTGTATTTATGGACATTATTCAGCCCGCGCATGCGCTTACTCTTCCCCCTTAGCGAGGGACCCAAGGGGGGTGCTGTTTCATACAGCACCCCCAGGGTCGCAGTCCCCAGGGTTGATAGGGGCGAATCGTATCTGTGCCCCCTAGCCAATCCTGGCGTTGCATGCAGCGCCAGGATTGGTTAGTCCCAATGGTCCACTGCGCAGCAAATGCCAGGGTGCCAGGGTGCAAAGAAGTAAACAAGGGTCAGCCGCCTCCCGTCGCATCCAGTCTCCTGATTTAGCAGTTTAGAATTTGCAAAAGGAAAGAGCGGGGAGAAGTTAGTTCCACCACGTTGCAGAGCAGAGCAGAGGAGACGCACAGGATCGGAGGAGAATGGAGATGCCCGGTAAGTTTATTTTTGTATTGTATTCATTAAATTAAGTGCTAGAAATTGCTGCCACGCACTCAGTCTACTCTAAGTCTAAGGGCCGTTATTAGTAGGGAACTCCATACCGCACTCGGGAGTCTAACTGAAAGAAGCACGATGAGGATTCCTTTACTTTTTTCGCTACACAGACACTGATGTTCGCCGCCAATCAGATTGCAGTAGTAGGTGAATGTTCCTGCATATGACTGTGGCATGGTGAGGTAAGTTTTGCTTGCTTTTGTTTTATATTTAATTTACCCCCCTCCCGTGCGACATCCCTCTCCCCAACCCCCCCCGCGAGCCGTGATTGCTGTTTGGTTGCTGCTTCTGGACAAAAAGGGCCTACGTGCAGTAGTCGTTCATTGTTTCAGTCACATGGACTTTCAATTTGATTGGGCCCGAGTTTGACAATGTTTCGGCTAACTCCTGAGGCAGCAGATCTTCAGAGTTTACAATGTTTGGTGCTTCCTGTCACAGCCACAGAACTTGCGCTTTTTAACGTGGTATATAACACATAGCAAAAGGCTTTCTGATTATCGCTGCATCGATTGAACAGCTAGTCAGAACACTCTAACTCTTTCCGGCAGTTTAGACCAATTCTCAAGTATTGGGTACCTGCTAACAAATGGTTGTGAACTGGGCAGATTAGTCTTCGGCACAGCATCCCGCACGGCCCTCCTGCCTGACGCCAGTGCAATGCACATGACAAAGCTTCAGGTATGCCGGCTTGAGAGCAGAAGAGAGGCAGGCCACTTGAAAATAGAACAGTGCACATATTCACGTGACCCACGACCAACTGTTTTTATGTGCTTGTGGGTGAGATAAAAGTGGACATCATTAAATGTTTTTCATGGACTTCGGTTTAAGATTGTTCTAGTTAATTGAATGTGTACATATGAGCTCTTTAATGAACTAATCAAAAGTGTGTGCTTGGGCAGATATGCAACACACAGTGAAAATGTGTCTGACAGTAAGCACTGGGTATTGTGCAAAATAGATTAATTTATTTTTCTTGCTCAAAGAGAGCATTTGTTAAAGTTTTCATGTTAATTGCAGTGACCACCATGAGCTGAAATCAACATGAAAACTTGAACAAATGCACACAATCACCCCGCAGCCCAGCTCTATTAAGAAAAGAAATGCAGCAACATATCTGCTAAGGTTTCAACTTGCTATGTGGGACAGTTTCAAACCTGCCTTAACACCGTTCACGTGGATCTGTATGTGAGGAAATGCACTCTTTTCACTTTTTTAAGCAAAAGTTTGGAGTGATATTTAGCACTGCACCCACACGCACACCTGGTTACTGGCGCACACAGCCTTGGAAGCAGCGCACATAGACCTTACACTGCCGCACACAGAGGAAAAAAATTAGAGGGAACATTGGTTCTCGCCCCCTTTTTATTTTTAGTTTATATAAATGGTCTTGTGAAAGCCTTGATGAATGAATCTAGGGATATGCCTATGGTAGCAAGGAGGCCGATACCTGCTCTTCTTTACGCAGATGATGCGGTTATCATGGCTCGGACACCTGTGGCACTACAAGGCTTAATAACTTCTTTTAACATCTTTATGTCAAGTTTAGACCTGAATATTAACTGTACCAAAACATTTTCTATGAATTGCAGTTCGGGCCCTAATATTAAAAGAAAGAAGAAGGTTATGTATATTAATGCTAGTCCCCTAGACTCCACCCCTACCTTTCCATATTTAGGCATCCTGTTCCTTGAAGCTGGCACATGGGCAAGCGCTATAAAAGCAAGACGAGTTTTGTTCTGTAAATCAATTATGGCCTTAAAAAATATTTCTAAAAAAATGGGGGAAAAACCAATAGTTGAGCTTTTAAAAAATTTTTATGCAAAATGTGTATCAATTGCTGTTAACGGTGCTGGCATATGGGGATATGCCAACGTAAAATCTATCCAACTGACAGAAAATATGTTTTTGAGACACAACTTAGCTGTACCTGAGAGTGTTTCAAGCTATATTTGCCACATGGAGCTTGGACAACCGTATATTGAAGACACAATTAGAGTCCAGCCAATATTAACATGGCACAGGGTCTGGACTAGTGAGGAATGTGCATTGAACCGCGCTATCATAAAGGATGCTCTATCTTTAGATCATGTGAGTAGGATAAGATGGTTCACTTATGTGAAAGATTTCCTGGAGAAAATGGGTTGTCACAATTATTATGAAGATCCATTTTCAATGTGCAATACCTCAAGGAAGTCATTGAAAGAACTTTGTATGAAACATCTTGAGGATATAAGAACTAGTGAGGAATCAAAGAAAAAAACTGTTGTAGCTCACCAAATGTTATTGGCACATGATAAAATACAACCATATCTAACCCTTAGTATGAGTGAACATGAGCGGTTCATTTTAACACGTTTTAGGTTAAATATATTGTTTAGAGTTTTTAGCTTCCCCATCATGAATTTATGGTCACGTGATTTAATTAAATGCCCGTGTGATGCCCTTTCTGAACAATCAGATATTCACATTAAATTTTTTGGGAAATTTTATACATTACCACGGAGAAGACTGATTATTCCCATTCTGAAAGAGATGGAAGTTAATCGTTGCCGCCCTGCATTTCTTATACTACAGAGATTAGATGTTATCTGGATTGTGGCATCTATGTCTGAATTTTTAAAAAATGTTTTTAGACTGCGTAAAACAATTTGTATTATATGAAGTTTAAGCTTATATTTATATTGGTATATAACTGTGCAATGTATCGTTTTCTTTTTCTGTGCCCCTGATTAATGAAATTTTGTGTGTACTTTTATGGTTACTTGTTTTAACCGAATAAAGTTATACTGATGATGAAGAACAAGTTCAGGGAACAGAGGCATTATCTAGAGCATTTCACATACCACAGCAGATTATCTTCCTGAACAATACCATGCAACAGACTTCTTGTCTTGGCCTAGCCAAGATCAAGGACATGACACACCTTGGATTCCTATGCTTTCACACTTTGAAGGATTGCAAAACTATAAAAAACATAGTGACGGTACGCTAGATGACATAATACATGAAGTTTCATGCAATTCTTCAGACCCCAATTGGAAGGGATGGTTAGTTTGGCCTAAGGACACAAATGGGTGTCAGTCAAGATTCAAGGGTACCACCGAAGAGTTTAGTATCCATATGCCGGACCAACGCTATATATCTGGGGGTGGTGACACCCTACAGTGTTGAGAAGTTATGCTTAGATTTGCTCAGAACCTCAACACTGTCCCAGGTGAAACAACACTTGTCCTTATTTTCAGATGACATGGATCTAAGGGATTTTTTACTAGGTCCCCGGTAAAAACCACGTCATAAATGCTTCTTATGTATTCAATTTACAACGAAGTATGGAAGATCTCTCAACAGGCAGCTGCGGAGAGATTGCGTGAAATTGAAAGGGTTAACCTAGAAGAGGCTTTGGCAGTGGTCGACAATGGCATGACCAAACTAATATCCAGGACGTATTCCCTGGGCTAAATTGTGTCTTCTGCAATAGATATAATAGAACAGGACCTGTCCCTTCTTCAACACGGGCAATCGCAGTTGCGATCCATCCTGCTATTAAGCTGGACGCTACAATCATTGCACTCTGGTTACATGCCCTGGTGATATATCAACAGTACGTCTCTGTCTGTTCTCTGTTTATATTCTAACTGAAAGGCAGACAACAATAGCACAATGGGATGCAACATATACAATGCTACACATTGAAAAATTGGACCAATTACCTTTCACCGTGGCTGAGTCACCTTCCACAGAATGGTTAATCCATGGCTATATAACATTGCCAGTGACAACATTCCATTTTCAAAATTGTCTACAACACCACCAAGTAGGCAGATATTAAGCATTTGGTAAAGATTACATCCATGAATCTTGGGAATTACCGTACAGATTTAAATACAGGAATAGGGACACTGAAGTATTTCTCAGCAGTATAGACTGTGAGAATTCATTAAGTGGGTCTCTAATTTGTCAGGAAATATTATCTTCATGGAGCTTGCAATGCTTTGGTTGCAAACCTGTCTTGTCACTTGAAAGGATCCCCAGCTGCCGTGATTCTTCCGGAGTTCAAACTACTCTCGAACAGGAGTTATTTGATGTTGAATGATCAAGGTTGTTGTTCTTGTGGGATGCTGCCAGGCATTGCATAGCTTGTCACAGTAAGTTCCGGGTTACTTGTTGTATGCAAGTATTGTTTCCTCCGACTCACACAGTCAGGGAGGTACCACTGTGGTCTTCATTGAATGTTTCCCTTATACGATTTGATTCTCTAAGCAGACTGAAAGCCATACTTTTACAGAAGGAGGTGACCTTAATCACAGCTCGAGGATCTTTTGATCTCCAGGTAGCAAGGCCTGCAGCTGAGAAACGGCACTAGTTCGAACTAACTTCCTGCTCCGTTTCAGGGAAATGGAACATCGTATCTTTAACATTTCTGATATGAGTGGGATAGTACACCTATTTAGGAACATAGGTTCCAGCTCTTAAGCGTCTTTCAGACAATCTTCAGAATTATTCCATCATTAATGCACTCTGTATTGGGAAGCTTCCATCGAGGGCTTCCGCTGGTCCTACTACTTGCAGCGGGTATTGTGGTTTTAATTTTCCTGCTACACAATGACATCCCAAATTTCAAAGAGATCCAAAAGGCTCTATTGGAGAGACGCTGCCGTGAATGCATGGTACTCCATCTGGGCACACCTTGGCTTCGGATGCTAAGCGACCATTGGTTTCTCTCATTCAGATCAGTCTGGGTTGAGTGCGTCTTGCCTGTACTCCACTGCTTATTCTGCAGACAAGAATGCTTGTAGGACATCTGTCTAACACTTTCATCCGTTGCGCCTTGGAACGTAGACATACTGCTGGACCCGTTAAAGGCCAAGTAGTGCAGTGTCGTCATTGTATTCCAATTCTGATGTTGCCATTCCTGGAGCTAACAAGGCATGCTTTAGCTCCTGTTGGACTGGACACCGCTCTGTACCAGGCTTACAGGCATCAAGCGCTTGCTCAGCAACGGCTGTGGGACCCAGAGATCACCTTTGCTCCATGGACCTGATACAAGAGGTGTTACATGGACCGTCGTCTGCGAAGGCAAGCAGCAGTAATGTTGTGTCTCCCACACAGGACACATAAACATGTGGCTCTCCGTGTGCTGGGAAAAATTTGCCCTTTTTCGAAAACAACATAAATTAAAATTCGAAAATATAATTTTTGTTTTATTTTTTCTCTTTTGCTCTCACTGAGCACCATGGTTTTCGGCATACTCTGTTAGTTTAACAGTATATTGATTATTTAGAAGACTCATAGAGCCTTTATAACTTTTACATCACTTTTTTAACACATGCTTACTTTTTAAGATGTTTTTCTACTCACATATTAGAAATGTTTTTTATGCTTTTTTAAACTGCCACATTTGAACATTTGTTACTTTGTCGTCCAGTCAAATGAGAAGTGGGTGTTATGAACTCCAAATAGGTCTAGGTTTTGCACAACCTTTTACCTACATTTGTCCTACCATTGTTCTACATAACAGTTCTGCCGCTGACCTTTTACCTAGCTAGGTGCTGCATAAATGTCTTTTGGTTTTCTCCGAAAACTAGCCTAATTTATAATGCGTAAGGATTATCAGTCTCACAGCAGGATTACCATATTCTGTATATTAACTCTGTATAAGAGTCACCACTATCTTCATCCTCGGCCGACATACCCACGGTACCATGACACATCTAGGTAGAACCCCTGAGAGTACCTTTCGGGTATATAAGCACCACATCTTCGCTAGGCAAATGAGAGGAGAAGAAACTGCCATGCTGACAAGCTGACATGACGCGCTGAAGTCCCTACACGCAGACACTCCATCACTTATTGAAAAGGTCCCCACCCCTTATTCTGTGTATCTCTCTGAGACAAAGTGAGCAAGCGTGACTGAGCGAAAAGTACTGTACTGTTTCCACAATCCTTGAGGGGTCAGCATTGTCATGTTCGATAGTTGCCAGAAACTATTCGCTCCTTGGTAAGCGGAGCTCATTGTGGCACTGGGAGCTACCTGGTCTACATGTCAACATATCCTGTGGGGGTGTCTGTAATCAGTCTGGACACCAACCCCTTAGTTTACGTCATCTAAACGCACAGATTCTATATAGATTTATAGGAACTACACAACATTACTGTGCAATAATTGCTTGTCATTCAATATTCTGCAGTAATATTCCTCATCACGCACTAAGCACCCCACTCCTATTGGCCAACAGTTCTCCTACCATTATACTCCAATCATCTGGTAGGCCTCTGATCAGGCTGTAGTATTTTCCACCAGAGAGTAGCGCTCGCCAAACTGTCCACATGGAGGGTGGACTCTATAGCTGAGCGGTTCTGGTGACACCTGCTTCCCTTGCCTAAATCTTCACTGACTCCTTGAGGGACCGGGCACAGCCATTGAGGTTTGCGAGATAACAGAGGCACCAGTTCTCAAGGCACAATGCTGAGGGCTCTGGCTTTGAATACCCACTGTACTTTGGATGCCCAGTGGAGTGACCAACAGTGACCAATATTTACAGGTCTTTGCACAGGTGTGGCAACGGTTTGATCTAAGAGGGACGGTGTACACAGGGACACAGATGGTAGTTTATCTGTGTGAGTTGTGCCCCATTGTTATTCTATTTAAAAGTGTTTCTGTAAATGAGCTTTGTTTTGACCAGCGACAGGCCTGCTTAAGGCCTCTACACATGTTAGATTAGTGTGTCACCAGGACCAAACAAAAAGTCAAAATACCAGATTCATGAGCAATCAGGCTCTCAAGGCAGGGGCACAGGCCTGTCAATCAGTAGGCATATTTTTCTTACTACAGCTCCCTGTGCCCTCAGCATGCTCCTGCCTCCTCAGCTAGAGCAGAGAAACAAAAGACTTGTTTCAAGAGTGTCTCAGAAACGATGCCTCATGAGGTTGCAAACGCCGTCTTGAACTTACAGCAGGGTTACTCAAGGGCCCTACAGCACAGCAAGTATTTCAGTATCAACCATGGTTCACACGACTTTGTCTATGAGAACGATAGCATGATTTTTTAGCAACTCGTTGCTTTATGTATTTTGATATTATTTGCAAGTTTATATTCAGAATTCCAAGGCACTGAAGGAAGTTATGTATCGCGCCCAGAGCCCTGAGAGCAATGCCTAGTAGAAGACTGTCAAATTTCTGTGTGGCTTACATCTGCAAGCCTGTTAGCAAAACATATTTACCTACAGAGTCCCTTCTTATAATGCATAAAGTAATTTCGGCCTGACATGTTTTTTGGGGTGGCTTTAATCCACAACTAGAGAGAAACTCCTCTCAAAAAACGTTTTTTTACAAATATTGCTTTAAACCTTCCAGCGTGCGCTTTATAGAAACACAAACCGCTGAACTAAGTGCTGAGCTGCGTCTTAATAAAAAGTAATTATCATTCCCACTGATTAACGCCTGATCAGTAATTGCTCATTGAGCAGAAATTAGTGATCTCATTACTGGAGCAGCCGTAGACGATGACAAACGTGGCTTTAGAGGACTCTCTGTCTGCACTAATAGATCCAGTTCGACGAGACTACTCCATTATTCATCACAGCAGAACTGCAAAGGCCTGTTATTTGTTTTCAAAGACCCTTCTAGGTTGAATATTCAACCGATAGTAGCTTCTCACTACTCCTGCCATGTTGAATACTTAACTGATTATAGCTTCGTCGCTTCACCTGACATTCTACCGGTTGAATATGTTCTCAATTGTAGCTTCCTAACTACTCCTGAATATTACAGGATAAACATATTATTTATTGTAGCATCCTCACTTCTCTCGACTTTTTACAGGTTAAATATACAACCGATTATAGCTTCCTCACTTCTCCCGACGTTATATGTTGAAAATACAACGGATTATAGCTTCTTCATGTCTCCTGGCATTTCACTAGTTAGATATACACCCAATTTTACCTTCCTAACTATTCCTGAAATATTACAGGTTAAGAATATTATTGATTATAGCATCCTACTTCTCCTGACATGTTATATGTGGAATATATATCTGATTATAAATCAATCAATCAATACATTTGTAGAACACACAACTCACCTGTGATGGTCTCAAGGCCTTGGGGGGGGGGTTAGGGGGAGCGGCTACTACTCGAACTGCCAGGTCTTGAGGAGTCTCCTGAATGCTAGCAGGTCCTGGGTCTGTCGTAGGCAGATGGGGAGGGTGTTCCAGGTTTTTGCGGCGAGGTGGGAGAACGATGCGGGGGACGGGGGCGAGGGCGAGGTCAGCCAGGAGTTGAGGAGGATCCCCCCTCCTTCCTTCTGAGGCTCAGTGACTCTGCGAGCTACAGGAGGCTGGAGGGGGAAGGCTCCGGTGTGCCCTGCAATACAGTGCTTCCTTTTCATCTCACCACTGCCTACTCCATGCATTCTTGAGAGGCAGGGAAAAGAGAAAGGCAGAGGCTGTTTATTAGACCATTGAAATGTTGAGAGCAGTGGGCTCCAGTTTATCTAGGCTGCTGCTGCTCCATTGTCTTCAATGGAGCTCTCAACATTCCAGTGTTCTAATACAGGTTATATATTATTGATTTTAGCGTCCTACTTTCCCTGACGTTTTAAAAGTTGAATATATAATGGAGCTTAGCTTATCAACTTCTGACATGTTATTACAGGTTGAATATACCACTAACTGTGGCATCCCTACTTCTTTGTGTAGTAGTAGTAGTAGTAAAAACGTAATTTTGCCCGATTGGCCATTCAAGTACAGACATAAAAGGCACAAACAAGAAATAAACAAACGGAGTACAAAACTTCTTGGCAAATTTACATAATCCAACAGCTCATTCTGAATACTGAAGATTGCATACACAATAAAAACATTGACGACCAAAAATTAATAATGCTCAACTGGATGAACATAGGATAGCTCCATACAACAGCAGAATACAAAAGATCTATTGATATAATATAATTGAGTACAATGTTGGGCAAAAGAGCGTCATTGTGGCTAGAGACTCTAATCGAATGAATAAAAACATTGAGCATTAAAAATTGTAGCTGCAATTTAACATTCAAACAAACGGAACGATTCAGGTGGAACTCGCCGGATAAAGTGTGGTAAGAGAAAAAAAACACATGCCGGCATACAAAAAAACTCTTTTCGGATCCTCTATGCACTCCTATCAGTACATTAGGGCTCCTAGACGTCTAAACACCACTTTAGAACAGATGACCCTGCTCTATCAATAAGAGTTGTGCAAACAGCAAAAGTATAACATTGTTTAAATGGTGTTTAAAATATACCAACTTCATAAAATAATAAGCCTAGTTTAGATAGTTTCTGCCTTAGAAGATGGAGTGCAAGCTTAGAATAACATTCAATTCTGAAAATGTCACAAAATATCAGCAAAATACCGTTGATATGGACACATACCGGGAAATAGTCAATTACGAGCACTTCTAATCACAAGTATTATGGGTGTTTTGACTAAATAACACATAGATCTTAAGTCAATAATACCTGCCTTTGTATTATGCCCATTCTGCCCAGAAATTTTGCAACTGCGCAAGTAAATACAGGCTTAAGGTAGGATCTCAGTATTATAAGGGTCACATCAGTACAGCGAGTACCAAGTTTCCTGCACATAAACTTGATCCATATGGACTGCAGGCGAGCAGAAGCCTTGCAGGCATATAGGACATGTGCCATAGTTTCTTTAATAGTTTTGCAACATGGACAAAACATTGCAGACAATGATGGGGTGACCTATTAAGCAGTGAATTTCAGAAAAGGCAGGGATCCCAACATAAATTGAATATACAACTTCCTATCCGTAGGTAATATCCAGGTATTGCTCATATGCATCAATAGCTTTGAAATCAACAAACGCCCTTGTCAATATCCCATGTGTGGTTTTCAGCTCATCATTTTGCTCTACCCATGCCCAATAGGTCATCTGCAATTGGGTTTTATATGGATGAGATCAGGACACCAGGATTTCCAAGCCTCCTGCAAACCCCAGGGCAGACAGGGACTTTTTGACATTGCCATAACATACTATTTTATGAAATAATTTATACAGTCTGACTACTTCCTTAAATGCTTCGGAGTGGGTTGCTAGTTCTGGTGTGGTGAGAAGTCTCCTCCAGAACAAAAGTAGATGTGGCCTAGTTTGTTCTTGTTTTGGTTTCTTGGCCATGTTCAACTTTATAGGGAAGAGGGGAATACTAGTTGGTAATGATACTAATATTCTTAGATATTTGTTTTCTGACCTCTTAGATTTGTGATTTACAAAAACCCCCAAAGTTCAACCCATAGAGAGCCATGCCCACAGCCTTAGCATCATACATCTGCAGAGCTGGTCTAAATGGCTTGCTATCAGATATGCAGTGTTCTTTGAGTAGGGCACCTACAACTTGTTTATGTTTTAGACCCATTTTATCTAGATGAGGCTTCCAAAACATGTTGACTGATAACTTGATACCTAAGTAATCAATATCCTCCACCCTTTCCAGTTCAGCCCCTCCAAAATAAATCCTCTCTGGTGCAGCTTCCTGGCAGGAGATGGAGACAGCATTGTCAAAGGCAGACCAGGCCCATTAAAGTGTGAAAGACATCTCTTCCCCCCACTCTGAATGTAACCCAGGTCTATTCAGCCCAGCCCTGACTCTCCCTGGAAAGGCAGGACACACCTCACCCCCCTCCAGTAGCTGTCTGAACAGAATGCACATCCCCAGCCCCTGTCACTCCAAAGCCAGACAGTCAATAAACAAACCTAGCAGAGTCACAAAGGATTGCTAAGCAAGAGAATACCTACTTTCTAAAAGTGGTATTTTCAAACACAGAATGTAAAAACCATCCTCACTAAAAAATGTATCTTTATATTCTGAGTTCAGGCATACTAAACTTAATTTTCCTATCTTGTTCCCATGGGCAGTTATCCTTATAAGATGTTATAAGCAAATTCCATATTCTATCCTATGGGACAGATAGATTTTCAATAGTGAAAACGAAATTGGTAGTATTTCACTATCAGGACCTGCCACACACATCAGGGTATGTCCTACCTTTCACATACACTCCACTCTGCCCACAGGGGTACCTTGGGCCTACCTTAGGGGTGTCTCACATGTAAGAAAAGGAAAGGTTAGGGCCTGGCAAGTGAGTGTACTTGCCAGGTCATCATGGCAGTACCAAACTGCGCCCGGACACTGCAGTGGCAGGTCTGAGTTACATTTATAGGCTGATTAGGTGGGTGATGCTGCAGGCCCGCTAACAGCATTTGATTTGCAGGCCCTGGGAACACACAATGCACTAGGGACTTATTAGTAAATCAAATGTGCCAAACATGGATAACCAATCAGTAACACAGTTTGCAGAGGGAGCACTTCTACTTTAGCACTGATCAGCAGTGGTGAAGTGCACAGAGACAACAAACCTGCAAAAACGAAGGCCAGCATACAATCAAAAACAGGAGGTCAGGAAGCAAAAAGACAGGGGAAACACACCAAAAGATGCCAGGTCAAAGAATGCTATTCAACTCTATGCCATTACATTGTACGCTATTCCACTCTACGCTACTTCACTCTACTGTACACCACTCCAATATACACTATTCCACTCTACGTCATTCCACTCTATGCTAAACCACACTGTTCCACAACACTGTACTTCTCACTTTATGCTAAACCACAGTATGCCAGTACACGGGACTTCACTCAGCTGCACCTTGATCTACTCCACAACACTCCACTCTATGCTACTCCACTGTACGCTATTACACTCTTCCACAGTCTTCTCTTCACCCCTCCACTGTACACTATTCTACTGTATGCCACTCCACCATACGCTACTCCACTCTATAGTACTTCCCTCTACAACACTCCATTGCACACTAGTCCACTCTGTCACTCCACTCTACGCCCCTCCACTGTACCCAACTCCACTCTACGCCACTCCACTTGATGCTGTTCCACTGTATGCACCTACACTCTATGCCACTAAACTCCACACTACTCGACTATTTGCCACTCCACTCTACGCCATTCTACTCTACGCTATTCCACTTTGTGCCACAACACTGTGACCCTCTCCACCATACGCTGGGCCACTCTATTCCACTCCATGCTACTCAACTGTATGCTATTACACTCTATCATCCTCCACTCGACCCCACTCCACTCTTTGCTATTCCACAGTACGCTATTGAGCTGTTTGCCACTCCATCATACACACCTCCACTCTATGCCACTCCACTCTATAACACTCCACTGCACGCTATTCCATTCTACACCACTCCACTCTATGCCACTTCACTACACCCCACTCCACACCATGTGACTCCAGTATATACTGTTCCACTGTAAGCAACTACACTCTGTGCCACTCTATTCTACCCCACTCCACTGTACTCCACTCTACTGTATGCTCCTCTACTGTAAACTACTACAGTGTACGCCACTCCACTCTACACCACTCCATTATACGCCATTCCACTATACACTATTCCAGTCTATGCCACTCCACTCTATGCTACTCCACTATATGCTTTTTCACTCTATACCATACTACTCCAACTCTACTGTACACTGATCCACTGTATGCCACTCCCCTCTTTGCCACTCCACTGTACACTTTTGCAGTGCATGCTACCCCACTGTACCCCACTCCACTCTACACTACTTCACTCTATGCTTTACCCCCTGTATGCCATTCCACTGTACGCTGTACCACGGTGCACCATTCCACTGTACCCCACTCTACTCTATGCCACTTCACTCTAGAGGACTTCACTAAATCTTATGTCAATTTATGCCACTCTACTCCACACCACTCTAATCTGTACCATTCAACTTCGCGAACATGTACTCTATGCTATTCCCCTGTATGTTATGCCACTCTATCCCACTCCATTTACACTGTTCCATTCTATGCCACTCCACTCTATGTCACTCCACTGTAAGTCACTCTACTGCATGCCATTGCACTGTACACAGATTCACTCCACACCACTCCACTGTATGTTAATCCATTCTACACCACTCTACAATACTCAGCTCCACTCCACTGTACTCCGCTCAACAACACTACACTCAACAGTCTACGCCCCTCCAATGTACCACACTGTACTCCTCTCTGCAGCACTACACTGTACAACAATGTACTCCTGTAATGACAGTGTTCAGCACTCTACTTTACTCTATACCACTTTATGGCACTCTACTCCTCTCTATGATACTATACACAACTCCCTCTATGTCGCTCCACCCCAGTTAATACACTCTACTCCACTCTACTCCCCTGCATTCCACTACTGCACTATACACCACTCCACTGTGAACTACTCTATTAATATTAATTTAATTTATAATGTGCACAAATCACACCAGGAGGGGTATCTTGGTGCAAACCAGGTTATAGGCCACAGAAAACTAAAAATTAAAACAGCACTGTTTTAAGTAATTTTCTAAACTTAAAGTGATCAGTGCACAAGAGAATGTGCAGTGGCACCTCATTCCAGTAAAGCGGAGCAAGGTATGATAAAGACCTTCCCCCAGTTTGGACTTTCTGACTGTGGAATGGTAAGTAGGGCTTTGTCACTAGGTCGTAAAAAGTCTGCCAGAGCATTACAATAATGGATAAGTTTAGCAGATGGGTAACTGGGGCCTTTTCTAATCCGAGCTTTATGAGTAAGGCAACAGATTTTTTTTTTTAACTCTGAATTGGTAGCCAACGTATTGAGCGCAAAAGGGGAGAAGACGCTATCCAAGAAGGAAGAAACTAAATGGGCTGCAGCTTACTAAACCACTTGCAGCATGTACAGCTATGTCTCATTTGCTGAGGCCAGAAGAGCATTACCATAATCCAGACAACTAATAACCAGAGCTGGACTAAGGTTTTCCTTGCTAAAAGTGGAAGAAAATGGAAGGCTCGCCTCAGCAAACGCATCATATGAAAGCAGGTACCAGTAATAGATAGGACCTGATCTTTCATGGTGAGTGATTGATCGAGTGGTATACCTAAATTCCTGACTACCTCTTTGCAAGTCAGGCCAATCCTGGTTCAGTGGGCAACTAATCAGGGGTCTAAAGTTGTTGGGCCTTACCGAACAGCATGATCTCTTTACCAGCATTTAGCTGGAGGCAATTCTCCGTCATCCAAGCAGCGATAGCTTTCATCCTGGCGGAGAAGCTATCTTTCACTTTGGACAGGTATTTGTCAAAGGAGATTATTAGCTGCGTATCGTCAGCATAAGATAGTATTTCAAAGCTGAAGGCTTTGAGATTCTTAGCAAGAGGAGAGACATACATGTTAAAAAGCTTAGGGCTCAGGCACAAGCCCTGGAGCACACCCTTATCCATGCGTGATTTATAAAAACCCAGAGTGATACTTTGGGTTCTATTGTTGAGAAAATCATGAAGCCATTGTAGCACAATGGTATTTATAGCAATCTTAGGAGCAGCCTAGAATGAGACACATTATCCAATGCTGCTGACAAGTCCAACAGCGCCAGCATGGATGGTTGATTCGCATCAAGAAAATGTTTGATATAGTCAGTAACTGCCAGCAGGATAGTCTCTATGCTACTTGAAGGTCGGAAACCATATTGTGACGATTCCAAAAGCTTATTAACGTCTAGATAGTCCATGAGTTGTTGATTTACTTGTCCCTCCAATAGTTTGCCCAGTAGAGGAAGCAGATTGATATACATATAGTTAGTAAGATTAGTAGGTGCCTTATTGGCCTTCCTGTGAATCAGTATCACCGTGCCACTTTCCATGGCAAAGGTATTTTCCCAGTATTAGCTGAAAGATTGAATTGAGAGGAGATCACTGGAGCAAGCTGATTAGAAAGAGCCTCACAGATCCTAGGGGGACAAATATCCATAGGTGAGACTGATTTGGCTGATGCAAGCACTTTCTGGATTGACTCTGGCAAAAAGTCATTACATTTTCCAAAAATTGGTAGCGCCATAGAAGGAGGGTGTGTTCAGGTACCTGCTTAGATAAGCTGTAGAAGTTCTGATAGATCACATTGATTTTGCTCTCAAAGAAATTAGCTAATGAGTCACAAAGTGCTTGTGACGCATCTGTTTCTTGAGAGCAAGCACACGGTCTAGTAAATGCATTATGCACTTTAAATTAATTGTTCTTTAGATAAGTTTTCTGCCTGCTCGATGTGATTGGAAATGTAGAATTTCCGTGCTTTTTTTTATTTGCCAATGATACACTATTAAAGAAGCTCTGTAGGCCTCCTTATGTAGTAAGTTGTTTAAGTTGTTTGTCCGATGCCATTGTCTCTCCACTTCTTTGCTGGTAGCTTTTTCTTCCTTAGTTCTATTGTATACCAGGGCTCATTTGAAACTTGGTTAGAAATTGAACGATTTTTTAAAGAGTCTTTCTTATCAAGAGCCAAATTTAAGGCTTAATGATAATCCATTAATGCTTGATCAACATCTAAGTCTACAAAAGTAGTAATCGACTCAAATTCATTGGCGAATGAGTCTGGAGTTACCTTTCTCCATTGCCTTGAAGCATTTTTATGGACTTTAGAGGTGGTTTCACTCACTTTTGCCTTGGGAATCTAGAAACAGATCAGAGAATGGTCCATCCAGAGTAAAGGTTGACTGGATTTGCAGGTCAGAAGTACTGAATTTATAAAGATTGGATCAAGTGTGGGCTCTGCAACATGTATGGGCCCATTAACTTTTTGATGCAATTCAAGTGTGGCTAGGTCAGAAATGAGCTGTGCAGGCTACACCATTAGGGAATCTTCACTATGATAATTACTTTCACCCAACAAAAGAAACTGTTGAGATGACAGAACATGAATAGCAATAAATGCAGTTAGGCGCTGGCTAAAATACTTTTAGGGCCCTGGAGGAGGATATACTAAGGCACCTTTTTAGCAATCTTTGGGGGAGAGTTCAAGTTTGAAAATGCATATCTTGGCCCACTCTGCCTGTAAGATGTCAATAAGTAAGAGTTTGACAGAGTCTTTATACACAATACCACCAACTGTCCTACTCTCACTGTCCAATCTATGCATACGATAGTTGTCTGGGAGAGCCAGCGTAACAGCCGGTAAAGTAGTGGAACTTAGCCGGGTTTCCATGTTTCAGTAAGGAAGCCAAACTCTGGTGACAAGGAGGAGAACAAGTCCCAGAGTTCTATTATGTGTTTTGGCAAAGACCAGACATTGCAGAGAAGGTTGACAAGCTGCTTAGGCACAAAAGAATATAAGGGGGAGAAGTGGTGTTTAATAAATCTTTAGGTGTGTCAGCTTTCTGGTGTTGATCATTCTTTGCCTGTCAAGTTAGCCCACATGTTACACTGAATACATCATGGGAACAGTGACATTTGCATTTTAAACATGCTATAGGGCCTTCCAAATAAAGTGGAAAAGGACCATTACAGTGGGTAGCTACAGCATCATAAGCTTTATGGAGATTCTTGACTTTTTCTAAAGCTTCTGAAGTATAGGTGATCCTGGTGGGGTACCTGGGTTCTGAAGTGAAAAAGGCATAGGTCCTGGCTCCTGTAGATGGTCTTGTGTGGACGGGCGCAGACGAGCTTGCCTTTGGTGTGCCATTGGCATGCCCGCTGCACGTGACTGCTTCGTCTCTGCACAAGCATCAGCTTTATGTAGCCTGCTGGATATAAGCAGCTGGACCACTGACCTCCCTTTTTTAAGCAGGAAGTAGGGTATTAAATGCTTTCTCCACATGAGTGGAACAGATCGTGGTGGACCAGAAAGCATAAGCGTCGCAGTTTAAAAGCACAACCAAAGTTTTTAGAACAGAATATCAAATTAAAACACAGCAAAGTCTGCCTGCCTGTAACCTAATGGCAGCACTTCGGCACCGGGGTCAGCTTTATGTAGCCTGCCAGATATAGGCAGCTAGACTACTGACTTTGCTATTATAAGAAGGATGTGGGGTAATAAATGCATTCTACACATGAGAAACCATAAGTGCCACCATTTAAAAGCACAACCAAAGTTTTTAAAACTCTATGGCACTCAACTCTACAAGAGTCAATTCCACTCCACTCTACCATACTGTACCGCACTCTATTCAACTGAATTCCACTCCACTTTCAACACTTAAATTCACTATGTGAAACTCTACTCTAGTCCACTCTAGGACACTACTCTACATTACAGAGGTCCATTCCGCTGTACCACACCACACCACTTCACAACACTTTAGTTAACAACACTTTAACCCACTCTATGGCACTGTGCTACACTCCACTCTACACCGCTTCACTCTATCACACTCTACTCCACTCTATGCAACTCCACTCCACAAGACTCTACTACACTCGGTGCCACTATACAACCCAGTGCTCCACTCTAAGACCCTAAACTCCACTGTGCAACACTCTACTCCAATTAAAAACACTTTCAAACACTCTACAACACACCACTCCACTGTACCGTACAATACGCTACTCCAAATTATAACACTTTACTCAACTCTATTCTACGCCCGTCCACTCTAAAGCACTCCACATCACTGTACTATACAACACGCCACTGCACTATATAACAATTTACTCCACTGTATGCTACGCTACTCCACTCTACTCTGCTCTATGACACTCTACTCTACTCCACTCCACTCTATCCCACCCCAATGTATGCCACTTCACTCTTCAGTACTCCACTGTATGCTATTCCACTGTATGCCACTCCACCATACGCACTCCAATCTACTCCACTCTGCAGCACTACACTTTACGACAGTACATTTATGACACTCTCAACCACTCTACTGTACCACACTCCATTTAATGACACTGCACGTGATGACACTAAACTCTACTATTTGAAACACTCATATTTAAAGAAAGGAAATTCAATGAGAAAATCAAAAGTTAACCCTTTCAACTCGGTAGTCACACTACATTAACTGTAATTTGCACTTCACCATGCACTGTATTCTCACAAAAGATGTGATTTGCAATGTTTGTAATTATTATTGTAGCTGCTAATATTTTAGGTGGTGAAAGTGAAATAATAAAAACAAGCATTTGCAGTGCAATCGGTCCGGCCTTTGGGACCTTGTATTTATTCAGCTAGGCAGCACATTAGCCTGGGTGCTGAAACATCGACTGTTCTTTAACATGGATGGAAAGTAAGCACCAAACTGCATGACATGCCAGGTATGGGAACACATGGAGAGAAATATTCCCTTTCAGCAGGAAATGGTATAGTCCAAAGCTCTGTTTTTAATATAAATTCAGGGCCTTCGGTGGTCATATTACTGAAGATTTGAAAAAAATATTATTGTCTACGGGTGTTCGTTATGGACTGGAATCTAGAGAATGCCAAAGTGATTCTGGTATTTTACTGACCTCTGCTGGTCGTTTTATATCAAGAAAGTTATATAGAGGCAGTTGCCAGAGAAATAAAAAGAAGAAAGTCCCTCAGCAGAAAGCAATTCTGGTATTCTACTGACCTCTGCTGGTCGTTTTCTATGACGACAGATAAATAGAGATAGTGGAACAGAAATAAAAGTCCCTAAGAGGAAGCAGACAAGTCCTAGGGCTGATCTCCAGAGCCCATAAAGTACAAACACATATAAGTATATAATAAGTATATACTAAGGTATATACCAGAGGTCCCAAATGCTCGACCTAAAGAGTATAACCAGTGCATTGAGAAGGCGCACATTATAGTTAATGTAGTGTAGTTAATGAGTTGAATACACTGTGTACTGAATTGCATGAGTTATAATAATTTGAAGGTGTTGCAGAAATTATAAACTGAAGGTATAAGTAAAACTCTTGAATTCTGCATTTTTTTGTAGTTTTAGTTTGGTTTGTAGATAAAGAATAAGTAAAGTTTTATTAATTTAAAGGACCTGCATAACTCACAATTTTAAGGTATAACTATAACTTTAAGAATTGGTTATATTTGTGTATTTTAAATTTTATTTGTATAGAAAAAAAATAAAGTTTTCCTAACTATAACAAAAGTTTAACCTTTTGCTTTGTAGAAGCATTGCCCTCTTATGGAAAAAAAGAGTGGCTTTCCCTCAGAATCATAGAAGGGATAGGTTGGGAGAAGATTTACCTTCTTATGAGTCCAGCTGTAAACAGCTTATACAGCTGTATTCTACATGATTTTGGTATAATTGCATGTCGCCACTTCCTTAGGGTGAGATCACTTTATTTTCTTCTGCACACAGAAATGCTACAGGACATGATTTGGTCAGCCACGGCCACTGCAGGTAAGAGCAGTGGGGTGGTGTGGCCGGCTGCTGGGAGATGACCACAAGGGAAAATTAAATAAATAATTAATTTTCCCTCATGGTTGTCTCTGAAATCTCCCCCAGCCGACCCCACCGCTTTTACCTGCAGTGGTCGTGGCTGAATTTTGTACTGCTTGACCAACAACTATTTCCTTTTTAATATGATTCTGTTACCAGCATACCCAGGGCACTGCATATAGAGATCTGTTGCGCTCCCAGATATGCAGGCCTTTACATGGGCTGGTGGGAGGAACGGGTCACAAGTAACATTCACCTATTTGAGGAAAATGTAGTGCTCTGGGTCCAATATATAGATTATATTTTTGTCATTTGGAAGGGCTCTATAAAATCAGCACAAGTTTTAGTACAAGTATCAAACAGTAATGACCTTGATTTTAGATTTTCCAGCCACTTGAGCAGAAAAATAATAGATTGAAGTTAAGGAGACCAAATTTGAAACTAAACTATTTTGAAAGACCACAGTGGGTAATGGCCTCCTACATGCTTCCAGTAACCACCCAAAAAATCGAACTTCTAGCATCCTGTATTGGGAACATTTACGAGCAAGACTGAATTATAGCAATGAGTTGAAATTTCAGGTCACAAAAGAAAACATGATTAGGAGATTTCAGTAACAGGAGTGCATCACACAGATGATAAAAGATGCAGCAAAGAGAGCAGAGATAATTGAAAGACAACTTACTAACATCTAGGAACAGAATTAGGAAGGAGTACAATAAAGTTAGATTCATTACAACATACAACAACAAGGCCAAAGATGTGAGGAAAATACTCCAGAAATACTGACACATTTTACAGACAGAAGAAGCTCTTTCAAAATACTTGGAGGATTATCTGCAAATGACATTCAGGAAAAGTAAATCTTTAACGGATATTCCCTGTGAAAATATGATCCTTAAAAACGAACCTAATAAGAAACAAGGTTTACCAACTGGTTTTATCATATGTACTAAATGTAAAACATACAAATATAGAGTGAATGTACAAAAAATAATGGGCCCGATCATGATGTCGGGCAGAAAGCCTCCGACCAACTGTCCGATGCTTCCTGCTCGACATCATAGGCTTCAGTCCTACCTCCGTATTAGGATGATGGCAGTCGGAGTGAAACCTGTGGGGGGATTCTGACGCGGTTCCTCCAGGCTCAAGGAGCCCGTTGGAGCATTGGAAGCCACCATAATCCCCTAATGAAGGCGGCCGGACCCAGGCTCACCTCTGCCATCGGGATTATGATGGCACTTTCTGACAGCCTTTTCATGTCAGGCTTTCCGGCATGGAAAGGCTGTCAGAAAGTGTCTTTCCGGGTCCCTTGCAGGCCCCCCTTTCCCCTAGCCCTCCTCTATGGGGCCGAGAGGCACCAATGGTGACCCCCTAAACTCCACGCACTGTGTGGCAGGCACCATGAGTGCAGGGATGTATAAAAACATCCATTTCCCAATGGCAGCCTTTTTCGCCCACCGCACAATCCTGCCATTGGGAAATAAATGTTTCCCACTACCTATAGGGTGGTCGCATCGAAATCCGGCAGTGAGAACCGTCAACCTATGGCCGGTTGGTTCCAGACTGCTCCACCCGACGTCGTAATGAGGCTCTTAGTTTACATCTGAAGAAAAAGAGTTTACAATTCGCAAGATGTTTTCCTGCAACTCTGATTATTGTATTAACAGCATGAAATGCCCTTGTGATAAGTACTATGTAGGTAGGACTATAGATAAAGCTAACAAGCATTTGCAAAGCTAGTAGGTCTTTGCAATGGCCGAGATAGTGGCCTTGTCAATGGGAATGCCATTTTGCCATGTTGTTTAGAAGCACATTGGCTCTTTAGCATGGCTAAAAGTCACTAAACAAAGTGTTATGATGCAGTCAGTGCAGGCCACGTTATAGCTCTTTTTCTATGTGAAGAGGGGATGCGGGTAGGTGTGGGAAAAGAAACAACATGAAAGAAAATTAATATTATTGTATTAATAGAACATTCTGCGTTGTGAGCAGTCAGTGTGCCCAGACTATGTATTTTGGTTGCAGCATATACTATTGAGGCATCACGCTGAATCAGGCAGGTAAGTCAGGCTAATTAGATGTGCGCAGCTCATCTAGCATTGTGAGTGGTCATTATGCCCAAAAATGTTATGTGTTGAGGCCACAGTATATAATAGAGCAGTTACAACAAACTACTAGAATGGGGCATGGTATGCCCTTCTATCCCTCAAGGGTTGAATCCTAGTCTTCCGATGTATTTGATGTTTGGACAGCGTTGTGTTTGAGCGCCAATTTTAAAGGGGAAGGGAGTATTAGTCCCTCTACAGTTATTGTTAGCATCACCTGGAGATATCTTAAAATGTTGTTTTGGTCACCATTTTGGCGTGTGGTGCTCTTGTATATGTGGTAATGAACCTGAGGTGATTTTGTCTGTACGGGAAGCATAAGAAATCAGACTAATTTAATAATCAGGTGACTGGGATACTGTAAATAATGCACACATCACTCAAGCACAAGATTAACAATAATTGAGAAATCCTACCTTCTCTCTTACTGTAAATGTATTTACTTTGTACATTTTTTTTCATGGCTCCCTTTTTTGTCAGGTTTTTTCTCACAATTTTGCACCAGTTGTTCCTGGTCTAGTTAGACGTAAGACACGTGTGGCTATAATTGTGTAAAATGCATTGCTAAATGGTTTGTGTTGCATTTGCTATACCACTCTCATTCTAAGCACCTGAGTTTAACCACTTCTCAGATGTCATTAAAAATGAAATGTTTGTGTTTTAGGATCCGGCAATGTTTTAATTACACCTGTGTAATTTTGCAGATATTTCGATTAATTGGTTTCACACAGCTCACATTATTTTTTGTTTTCTCCCCTTAGTTGTAGTTTTCTTTGGCGGAATCCTAGCTTGAGCAGAAAATGTGTTGCAGGAACTGTCAAACTGAATTTGTGCCTTTACTGAAGGCGCTGCACGTTGGTGTTTACCACTGAGTGGAATAGAAGAGGTGTCTTTTTACTGATGCCTGATGATCCTTGATCTAATCTCGTTTCATTTCAAGAGTCCTTGCAATGTCTCCTGTGCTGGCAAAGCATTGCAAACAGCACTTATCAGAATGAGTTACAGTTTGCCAACAACAAATACATATTTGTGTCTTAATTAATTTAATTCTCTAAATCAGCCACAACCTAATTTGCAAGCTCCCTGTGAATATGAAAACTTGGGCATGCGAGGTGATCCGTCTTTTCCGCAATTGCTTATCCAAATTTGCAGCAATGCTGCTGCCAGACTTTCGGTTTGTGCTTTACAAAGTGTGCAACGGGAAGAGAAAGGCGTTGAGCAATTAAAAAACATAAATAGCAACTTTAAAGCATTCCCGTGAAAGCCGAAATGTTCGCAAAAGAAACAGAGCATCTCAGGGTCTTGTTTGTCAGCATTTGCGATACAAAAATACATTAAGGCCCTGCTTATGGATGGTCCGCAATCGGGCAGAGATATTAACTGCGCTCAGTAATTACCGACAGCCGAGGGAAGGGGGTTTAGCGACAGTAATCGTGGGTGTGTTAAAGTTTTGACCTGCAAAAATGTACTAATTTATAAGGGTAAAATTGCATCATTGTGATAATTACCACGGTATTCCTACATACCGTTTGTACAGAAGGCTGCACCTCAAGTGTGAGTCATAGTTATAATTTTAATAAATATATCGACTTGTTGACATGAGATAAATTGCACAATGAATTTTCCCAGGTCTTATGTATGTGAATCATTCAAATGTTGCATACAGTACACACACGAAAGGCCTAATGGCAGCTGTAGATCGAACGGAGATTCTGCTTCGTGGCCAAGTATGCTGTTTGTGTGCATACATTATGGTCCGCATTTTACAGGTGGCCATTACTGAACGTCAGTTACTCCTAATATGACGTATTAGTCAGTGCCCTTCAGGCAGCTGAGCAGAGATGAGCAGTGTGGTCCACCACCAGTGTATCCAGAAGAGTGGAAGGTAGAAGTCTGTTCTGCTGGTTGGGAAAAACATTTCATGGGGGCTCAGTGCTTAATTTGAGCAGGTGTTTTCAGGTGCTCAGCACCTGCACTTCTTTCACAGGGTCGGGGATACAATTTCTGAACTTGCAGGTGGTGGTCTCAATATTAATTGTTCAATTCAAAATAAAAAGAATTACATGCATTGCATGGTGACTGGCTGGTAAATGTTCATAGGCAGGCCGGCATACGCCTGTCCGGGCAGGCATGATTGTGTATCATCACTTAGTGATGATGTCATCACACTGATCACAAATCCAAGAAGTCATCGACAAACTATGGCTTGCATTCTATTCCCCAAGTCTGCTGCACCCTGCCACTGCCTGAGCCGAAACCTCCCATTGGATAATTGTAGCTGGGGGCTGGCTCATGACGGAGTTGAGGCAAGGAAGCTGCAAGAGCGCATTTGGAACTTGGGAGTGAGGGCTCTTGAGGAAGAATAAATGAAAGTAAGTGTGGACTTTACACTTGTTGCTTAGCCACAGTAGCATATCCGGCAGCACTGCATTGCTGCTATCCTCAATGTGCTCGATGCGGCTGTGGCCCGACACAACTTTTGTGCACCGTGGCGTCACCAGTAGAATCTGTGCGCTGCACGCCAGCATGGTAATTGCTGAGCGTGAGTGAGCCCAGTAGGCACCACTGCCAATCTTACCGGCATTGGTAGCATTACTGCTGGGGACAATGCCTGTGCTGTAGCAGGCAGGATCACAGCAAGCTGAGCAGTGGATGCCGATGCCGTCGGCATCCCTGGACCTACTAATTACAGGCAGCACTAGCAGTGACATGACCTGCTGTGCTCAAGCAGCCACCTGTTCCGCAATAAACCCAGTCATAGCACACTGATTAATATATGTAAAAAAGCATTTTCATTTGGTGTAGATTTTGTTTTTGCACTCGGTGTAGGTAAGAAAGTAAAACACGTAATCTTCCGCTTCTTTAGGAATGACAACAGGAAAATGCAGAGTTCAAAATAGCAGGGACATGTACAGGCTGACGACAGGTGTCACAGGCAGCAGCAGTGTTAGAGATGAGAGACAGCAAGAGTAAAGAAGAGAAGAGACAACAAGAGAGGAGAGAGATAAAACGGAGTAAAGTAGAAGAAAAGGAGGAGAGCAAATCAGATACAAAGAGAAAGCAGCCATGATGTGAAGAAGAGAGCATTAAGAAGAGAGAAGAAAGAATGAAAGGATGTGGAGGACAGGACAGGACAGAGGAAAAAAAGCAGACAAATGATAACATGGAGACAGAGCTAATATCTGCTAGAGAGTGATAGTAAAGAGCCAAGATCGAGGGGAGAGAGAGCAGAGCATGGATAAAAGTGAAGAGAAAAAAGGGCAGGGCTAAAATGAATAGAGGGCAAATCAGAAATACAGGGTGTGACAAAGACGATAGAAAACAATTAGAGAGGTGAGAGGATAGACTCTTAGAGCAAAGACTTAGGGGACAGAAAACAGATCCAGGTTAGAAGATAGAGACTGAGGCAGTGAGAGTGTTGAAAGTGGGGCTCACCGAGGAAGACGTGAGCGGTGGCCTCCTTGGCAACATTTTCAGCACCAGCACTTCTTTTTTTACAAATTAAGCACTGGTATGCAAGGCCCTATCCACCACTGCTCTCATGTACTGGGGGTGGTAAGGCTGGCAGGGCCACTTTCGTGTTGTGTGTGGGATATCCCAGTGGGTCTCTCCAAGATCGATCTGGCAGTGGGGGTTCCTAGAGAACGCCTGTTACCCCTGGATGCAGGTTATTTGGGACCTGTCCTCCACATGTGCCAAGCAGGCTATTTCTACTTCACACACCAGTAGATTTACAGATGGAAGAAATATCCGGGTTGGCAGGTTATACATGATTCAGTCTGTTTTTTGGCACAGCTAAGTGAAAATGGATTACTCTTAGTAATCCCATACAGGTGAGGCTTTCTACCTGTGACCTATTCCACTGTCTCACAGATAAAGTGGTAAAGTGTGTGTAACAAAGGCCTATGACCTTTCCCTCGGTGAAATTCAGGCTTAATCTGTGAAAAAAGCCCGGGGGGTTACCCCTGTGTGATACCTCACTGAATCACATTCCCATCGACAGAACAATCTGAAGAATACCATCTGGTAAAGGGTTTTCATGTGTTTGCAGTTGATAAGCAACTGTCAAGATTACACATTAGGATTTAAACATGTGTATTCTCAGTAATGTAAACTATACAGATGTACAATAAACAATAATGAATCGCTTAGGGAAAAAGGAAAATGATGAAAGCCATTTATAGTAGGTAAACATTATTTGTTCATTTATGGTATTTCTTCTTACAAGTGATTACTTTAACAGTGACCAGGTGCGCTGCAGTATTAATGCACTGCTTCTTGGCTTCTCACTGGGGTCTCTGCTAACTTTCACCACGAGTAGGTAATGCTAATATGGCATGCTCTCTGAAGTGTAAGAAAAAAAATCACTTTAGTGTGAACTGGCTGTTGGGATCTGAAGGCAGGTATTCTCTGCTGTCGCGTAGGAATACCACCAGGCACTGCTGGACTCTGGCTGACTTCAACCAGAATATTTCATGTGCCCAAGGCAAATAATGTGAAGAGCATGAAAAAGCGAGATAAGTGGAATGAGCATTAACACACTGGATAAGCAACTTGGTCTGTTTGACTGATATATTATATGACAGGAAATTCCGTGAATGGCAAATATTGAAATAGAAAAAAATACCAATTCGTATAGTGAGAGCAATGTGTGATGTGTGATAAACGCTTAATTGGCTGAGAACGCAAGGAGTCATAAAAAACACACACATCAAATATCTATACGAAGGCAAAATAAGAGAAAACCAAATATGAATATCAAAAGGCTCTGCTGTGCTGTTTTATGATGCCCAAAAATACCTTTGCGCTGTCTGTAGATTAAAAACATACTTCAAAGAGAATGGGACAGCAATGAAGAAAATGTGAACTCATGCATTGCGAGTACTAGTCGACATGTATTTCTTTTTAAACGTGTACTACATTTGTACTAATATTGGAATTTTTTATACCGATCCATCTTTATTTTTTTATCCCTTCGATTTAGTAAGCATTGAAAGGTTATGTAGAAATCTTTTCCTTTAAAGATTTGCCTATCTTTTTAAGTAAATTCAATAATTACTCTTAGTAAGCAAACTTTTCTATGAAGTTATCCTATTTATCCTATATTTTCTGCAACTCTGTCCTCTCTCCTTGTGTCGGTATATATTTTAAAATAGCTATATATAATTGATATATACATACGCAACTATATACATATGTATATATTTAGTTGTGTGTATATATAAATAATATATGTTGCCACCTTCCTGGGTCTAATTTAAATTACATGGGGGAGCCTTGCAGAACCCCCTGCCCTGGGCCACACTGTTTAATTAAGTAATGCATGGGAGACTGTAGGGCCTCCCCCGCTGCCCTGCTCATGCTGGAGTGTTTCCAATTCCAGGGTGTCCACAAAAGGAAACCCCATTGCGGAAAAGCAGGAATCAGCTGAGAATACCACAAATGAGGAATAACAGCTGGGAAATCCCACTGAATACGCAAGAGAAAATGGAGTGGATAAAAGCCGGGATTACTCCAAAGATGGTCTGAAAAGAACTAAAGAGGCCGAAGCCTATAACTTAAAAAAAAGTGGACAATGCCAGCCGCACTAGAGACAAGTGCAGGGGAAGGTCAGTGTTTAACAATGACTGTAATTCACTAGAAGTTCTAGCCAAATGCAATCTAAAGGTCTCATAAGCATGTGTAAGAGCTACATCTTGTTGAAACAATGCTTTGAGTCTGCTCAGCTTGTTGAAATCTGCCTTCAAAGTCAGAATGGAAAGCCATAACGAGCTATCTATAATCCCATGTGGAGGGGGAAACAAGACATTGTTGCAACAAGTAACTAACTGAGAAACTGACAAAATATACAGGACCCCAGCCCACATTCCACAACAATCTTGATCATTAGGCATGAGATAACTCCTGTTAGAGAGTACCGTAATGAAAGGGAGATTTGCAGGAACCGGAATTCCTTTTAAATAACAAGCTAAATTGGGCACTTAAGTGTTGCACGTGCCGTGGATTTTAACATGTTTACAAACAAGTGAATGTCCAACTGTAGAATTGCTATGTTCACAATGATAAATGAAGGGGAGGGACCTTAATTCATGTATGTAACTGCTACCTAGGGGTTTGTATCTACCCACAGGAAAATGTTTCATGAAAGCTGTGAATTGAAATGTTGAAATAGGCAGTCAAATAACTCCGTGTATTAACCACATAGCCAAAAGCGTTTCAGCTATAGTGAATGGGAGTTGTTCCAATTTTTCTAAATGCAGCATTGAATAGGTTATGTTTTTTATGGCCATCAATTGTTGTTTACATGTCAAATTAAAATGCAGAAATAAGTCAATCAACCAATCAATCATATCATTTGTAAAGCGCACTACTCACCCGTGAGGGTCTCAAGGCGCTGGGGTGGGGAATGCTGCTACTGCTTGAAAAGCCAGGTCTTGAGGAGTTTTCTGAAGGTCAGCAGGTCTTGGGTCTGCCGCAGGTGGATGGGGAGGGTGTTCCAGGCCTTGGCGGCGAGGTGGGAGAAAGATCTGGTGCCGAAGGTCGCTCTTCGGAAGCGGGGGGACTGTGGCGAGGGCAAGGTTGGCGATCGGAGCTTGTGGGTGGGGGTGTAGAAGCTGAGTCGTCTGTTGAGGTACATTGGTCGGTGTTGTGGAGTGCCTTGTGTGCGTGGATGAGGAGCTTGAAGGTTATCCTCTTCTTGACCGGGAGCCAGTGCAGGTCTCTCAGGTGGGGTGTGATGTGGCTGCGGCAAGGGATGTCGAGGATCAGGCTTGCAGAGGCGTTCTGGATGCCTTGAAGACGTCTCAGGAGGTTGGCTGAGGCTCCTGCGTTGAGGGCGTTTCTGTAGTCCAACCTGCTGCTGACGAGGGCCTGGGTGACTGTTCTTCTCGTTTCAGTGGGGATCCACTTGTAGATCCTGCGGAGCATGCAGAGGGTAATGAAGCAGGAGGAGGAGCCGGCGATGACCTGTTTAGTCATGGAGAGGGTGGGGTCGAGGACGACCCCTAGGTTGCTTGTGTGGTCGGTGGGTGTTGGGGCGGTTCCCAGTGTGGTCGGCCACCAGGAGTCGTCCCAGGCCGAGGGGGTAGATCCGAGGATGAGGACCTCCGTCTTGCCCGAGTTCAGCTTTAGTCGGCTGTTCCCCCTCCATTCAGCGACGGCCTTCATTCCTTCGTGAAGGTTGATTTTAGCGGGGTGGGGGGTCCTTGGTGAGGGAGAGGATCAGCTGGGTGTCATCGGCGTAGGAGATGATGTTGAGGTTGTGCGGACGGGCGACATGGGCGAGTGGTGCCATGTAGATGTTAAACAGAGTTGGGCACTGGGATGAGCCCTGGAGTATGCCGCAGATGATCTCAGTGGCTTCGGAGCGGAAGGGGGGAAGGCGGATGCTCTGTGTTTTGCCAGAGAGGAAGGAGGTGGTCCAGTCCAGGGCCTTCTCTTGGATCCCGGCATTGTGGAGGTGTGTTCGTAGTGTGTGGTGGCAGACCATGTCGAAGGCGGCTGACAGGTAAAGGAGGATGAGGGCCGCCGTTTCTCCATTATCCAGCAGGGACTTGATGTCATCGGTGGCGGCGATGAGGGCAGTCTCAGTGCTGTGGTTGCTGCGGAACCCGATTGGGAAGGGTCCAGGATGTTGTTCTCCTTGAGGTAGAGGGTCAGTTGTTCGTTGACGGTCTTTTCGATGACCTTTGCCAGGAACGGGAGCAGGGAGATGGGCCAGAAGTTCTTGAGGTCCTTGGGGTCCGCCTTGGGTTTCTTGAGTAAGGCATTGATCTCTGCGTGCTTCCAGCTCTCCGGGAAGTTTGCTGTCTTGAAGGAGGTGTTGATGACTTTCCGGAGATGGTGTGCGATGGCTGCGCTGGCTTTGTTTATAATGTGGTGTGGGCATAGGTCTGGCGGAGATCCGGAGTGGATGATGTTCATGATCTTGATGGTGTCGTCGTCGTTGATGTTGGTCCAGTAGAGCAGGCGTTTGGTGCGGATGGTGGTCATGGGGGCGGAGGTCTCAGTGGTTGTCGGGGCAGTCGGGGCGTTGAAGCTGTCGTGGATGTCAGTGATTTTGCGGTGGAAGAAGGAGTCGCACAGGACTTGCGAGGGTGAGACGTCGCTGGTTTTGGAGCTGGGGTTGGAGAGTTCCTTCACGATGTTAAAGAGCTCTTTGCTCTTGTGCGCATTGTTGTCTAGGCGGTCTTTGAAGGAGGCCCTTTTGGCAGATCTGATGAGGTGATGGTGTCTGCGGGTGGCGTTCTTGTGGGCAGCGTGGCTGTCCGGTGTTCGTTTACGGAGCCAGATCTTCTCCAGCTTCCGGCAGGTTTGCTTGGAGGCCCGGAGGTCTTCAGTGAGCCAGCTGGCTTTCTTGATGGTGTGACTGTTGGAGGGTTTCTTGATCGGGGCGAGGGTGTTGGCGCAGTCGTTGATCCACTGTCTAAGGTTGCGGGTGGCGGTGTCGGGGTCAGTGGGGTCGGCGGGTGGGCTCTGAGCGAGGGTGGTGGTTAGCTGGTCTTCAGTGACTTTGCTCCAGCAGTGGCGAGGCATCTGTTGGGTGCGATGGTGCGTGGTGGGTTTCTTGAAGGTGAATTGGATGCAGCAATGGTCAGTCCAGTGGAGTTCGTGGTGTGGTTGAAGGAGACGTGGGGGTTTGCGGAGAAGATGGGGTCAAGCGTGTGACCAGCGGAGTGGGTGGGTGTTGTGACGAGTTGTATGAGTCCGAGGTTGGCTAGGTTGTCGATCAGGGTGGTGGAGTTGGTGTTGTTGTTGTTCTCAAGGTGGAAGTTCAGGTCCCAAAGGAGGATGTAGCCTGTGGAGGAGATGGCATATGTGCTGCCGAAGTCGGCGATGGAGTTGCTGAACTTCGGTCGGGGTCCGGGGGGGTCTGTAGATGAGGGTTCCTCTGAGGATGGTGTTGGGGTCGGTGTGCATCTGGAAATGCAGGTGTTCGGCAGTGCTGAGGGTGTCGTCGGTGTTGGTCGAGACTCTGAGAGTGTTCCTGTGGATGATGACGATTCCTCCTCCTGCTCCGTAGGTGCGGTCCCTGTGGGTGATCTTGTAGCCTTACGGGACGGCTATCGCTATGTCAGGTGCCGATGCGGGGTTCAGCCAGGTCTCCGTCAGGAAGGCGATGTCTGGAGAAGTTGAATTCGAGTAGGTCCCAGAGTTCAACGGTGTGTTTGCGGGTGGAGCGGGTGTTGAGAAGGATGCATCTGAGGTAGTTGGGTTCTTTCCTGGTCGGCAGCATCGTGGGGCGGATGCTTGTGAAGCTGCAGTTCCGGCAGGTGAAAGCTCCATGGGTGCGCTTCGGGCAGCCAGGAAGCAGATGTGTGATTATCCGGTGTTGAGTGCATGGAGTGTTCTGGCATTGTAGCGGTATCGGGCGTTGTGGCGTTTGCGGGGTCCAGGGGTCCTGGTGCTGGGCGCGGTCCAGGCGCGGACAGGCGCAGATGGGCTTGCCTTAGGCGCGCCTTTGACCACAATTCAAATAATGTCATGCAACGCTCCTATTTCTGAGTGTTTAAAGTATCCAGCTAAATTGCATAATAGATATAAGCTCACTCTGCCCATGATACAGCGTGGACAAGTCACTCTGCATACTAGATCAATGACAGATGAAACAATGTTGTTCATGTTGTAAATACGAGATGACAGCATATTAACACCTTAGGAGCTAGTAAACAAACCTCCCCAGTGCTGCGCTGTCCATTATCCAGTGCTGAACTGGACGTCCAGCGGTCGCACGCAGCACTGGGGAGGTAGTGCCCGTGACGACCGTTGGCCGACGGCAGCACCTAAAGGGTTAATACTATTATCAACAACAGCCAGCACTTTTTCCAAATTATCTTGGTCTATTTGTCTTAAACTTACAGCAGCTTCCATCTGGGATACTTTCTAAATTTCATTATAGGTAGCATGTATACATCTTTTTTAAAGTGGGGATTTGATACCTAAAAGAAAATCTGGCAAAATGAATGTCCTCTGATAATAGAGACAGGTGTTATTTTACTGCAGAATGTGTAGAATGTTTCAACCATTGTGGACATAACTTTCCTAATAAATAAGTGGTAATAATATCAGAATGTGTTGACTGTGAGCATCGGGGATTAGGTCTACTTGATTAAAACCCAGGTGTGGATTTAAGAAAATGAGTATGACAACAATGTATGTCCATTAGCCACAACAACCACCCAACAGGACTCAAAAACTAAGGATTAAATGTACCATTCTGCATCATGCTATTTAATTGTTATTCTGTGTAATTTGTCAAACTCTGCCAACTATCGAAGCAGGCAACTGAGGGAACAGTCGGGGCATTCATATCTTCAGTTTTTGCCAATCCCAGGCAAACAGTTTGCTAGATTGTTTCATTCAAGAAAATAATTTGCATGGGAATTAGACAGGCTCAAAACAAGGTTTCCGTACCCCGAACCTATCAGGATTTTTTTTTACCCCAAATCGACTTCAAATCAGTAGTGTCCTTCCATTAATCACAACTCTCAAGGGCCAACTGATTAGCAAACATTGCAGTATATATAAACTTAGTCTGAGTAAGAATATATTTCCTTTATGGTGTTAGAGTTAATTTAAAATACATACTATGACATGGGGTCTGAAGTGTCATATCCCGAAAAATATGCATACTTATCTTTTTTCCATTTTAGAACTCTTTGGAGGGGAAGTTGTATAAAGTCCCCACTGTGTATAGTTAAAATGGGGACGTTGTCTACCTGTTATTTGTAGGAAATGGTGTCCATAATGGTGGTAGCGGAACATCTCAGCGTAATTGGCAGAGCTAAGATATAAATCTTCTGATTCAAAAACAGTATAATACTCTAATTAAGACAGCATAGAATTTACAGTATCAACATCCCTGTCATCGAAATGCAACCCAGGCACTATTACATCACTCATAGAAACTTTGAACACATAAGGACTGTGCAGAATCTCTGTCAGACTGACTATGTCAAAAGGTACTTTATCCCAAACATTTCCATCAGTCACTGGAATGGCTGAAATGTTGACAAGGGACAAGTCTCTTTTCATTTTGTGCATTGAAGAATGGGGCCAACACCCCTTTGACCAGTTCTGCAGCAGAACATTCTGGAAGGTAATGACCATTAATTAATAGGAAAAAAACTGTTACAAATCCAATCCACATGGACAAAAATACCACGGAAAGTATGATCCCGATATATATCCGAGGAGGGACTAGATAAATGCATTTTAACCATGAAATAAAAACATACATCTGGACTGGAGGCTGAATCAAAACCGAACTGTCAGAAGAAAAACCATCTTGATCCATATAGTACCCAGGGGTACTCATCTGGAAAACAGGAGGTTGAGACTCAGCAATAGGACTTGAAAAGCCAACTCGGATGGACCCACCAATAGTTGTTCATGATTAAGGCTCCTGGGTTTCAGTTTTTACAGATTTTTACAGATAAATACAGACAGAAAACAATGTTTTCTGTCTGCATTTATTTTTAAAAGTGGATAAATACAGACAATTGGGCTTGTTTTAATTGACTGTGTGCTGTCTTTCATAAATTATAGGCCAATAGCTGAGCAGATAAACAGCATGGGAAATTAATAAAACCGGATACAATTTCATTAAATAATGCCATGTGTCAACATACATTTGTGGTATAATGCTAATATTTACCAGTGGATGTTTTGTTATATAATGTTTGGCAGCTGAAATAGCTAAAACAGGCATACATCAAAGTATGAATGTGCATCTATTAGTTAAATAAATATGGAAATGTACAGTTTTACAACTTCATTTATCCGCAAAACACAAAATAAATATGGATAAATACCGATAAAGGGGACAAAAAATATATATGGATAAATACAGACGGAAATGCTAGAAAAAAAAATACCATAAAACCGGGAGCCCTAATCATGATAAATTACATCTGTTGTAGAAGATGTGATAGTTGAAACAGGAATCGTGTCAGAGAATGTGTCAGCAGAGGACTTGGCTTCCCCCTCCTTCAGTCGGGGAGTATCAGCATCGGTGATGCTCATGGGCTGCGGAGAAAAGTATTGCGGAAAAAACGACTGTTCCGTGCGTACTATGAAGTATCAGCTACATGGTGTAGTTTGGCATGCTCAATAGAGACAAAGCGTTTGTCTTTATAACCTGAGAGTGGTGGCAAAATGACAGTTTGTGTACCATAAAGGCCAAGGATGGGAACAGGAGCATCGTACGTTGAGACAAATTAATTTTTGATGCCCGCCTTCTCACGAACCAGATCTCAAATTTTCGGAATTTTCGGACATGTTGCAGAGACTGACGAGGCAGCACGGCAAGGAGGGACGCGCTGGAAATGGGAGGATCTCTGCTGGAATCGGAGGAGCTGAGGTGCTGGCTTGGCTGGCGTCTGCACAGCACGGACACGGGCAGCTGCCTGGGGGCCGTGATTATGGGAGAAGGACCGGGTGAGGTCTCCCCACATTGGCCCCAGTCTTGCAATTGCATCACTACTTGCAGGGGGATTACCGGTGTTCAGACCGTAGCGGTCTTGGCATTTCATTGCGGCGCTCCTCGCAGTTGGGAGCACGTATCCCCGAATTCCTGGGCATAATACAAGGGGGTCACTGTGAATGGAAACCTTTACCGCATTACGGTGAATAGGTGCACTGGTGTTTTTCGGCCCTACGCACTCGGCCTGATGATCGTGGTGGCTCACCAGAATTACCATAACCCGGATAATAGGAGCACAGTCGTTTCCCGCGCCCTAGGGTTGCCGGCTGTAGTTCCGTTTTTAATCCCATAAACTTTGGTATTTCCTGCTTCAATCACGCATGGTGGTGACATGCATATGTGGGCAGGAGGATGTGTTTGTGGAAGGTGCACTCTGATAAGGACTCCCTATGGTGCACTGCTGATGAAGTCTATGAGTAAGGTGCTTTGCTAAGTACCATTATTTTGTTTATGCCTCATATTGTGCCCTGCTTATGGTATATGTGCCATACTGTGATGTGTAATGCCCTGATGTGATTACGTTTTAGGTATTACATTGCTAGGGCTGCACCACCTGTACAGTGAGGGGATGTGTTGATAATATGTACACGCGGGAGGTGTTTACTATGGTGCACGGCAAATTATGTTTCGCCTTTGCTAAGTGTACTCCCACAGGTGGCTACTGGTCCCTAACTGTACTGCCTATGAATGAAATGAAATGAAAATGTGATTTGTAGAGCGCTGCAGCTGCCCTGAGGCGTCCAGGCGCTGAAACAGAAAAAGCCCTCATGAGGTTATTTATTAGGCGTTAAACAGTAGGGTTTTTAGCTGTTTGCGAAAGCTAATCAGGTTGGGGTTGTTTCTCAGCTGCAGAGGGAGGGTGTTCCAGAGTTTGGAGACATTATACGAGAAGGAGCGTCCTCCTGCTCTGGCTCTGCGGATTCTAGGAATCTTGGCCAGGAATGCTGTTGAGGAGCGGAGGGATTTATTGGGCCTGTACGGAGAAATCAGGGAGCGGTTGATGTCTGGGCCCGTTTCCCAGAATGTCTGGTGGGCAATGCAGAGCGATTTGAATTTTACTCTGTCCCTGACAGGTAGCCAATGTAGGGTCTTTAGGCCGGTTTTTATTGAAGTCCTCCGAGGAATTCCCAGCAGCGCTCTGGCAGCACAGTTCTGGGTGCGTTGGAGCTTCTGTAAGGTGTAGTCTGGTGCTCCCAAATAGAGGGCGTTGTTAAAATCCAGACGAGATTGGATGAGGCCCTGTATGATTATCTGTTTGGCCTCGAAACAGAGGAGGGGAAGGACTTTTTTGATCACCCTGAGGAGGCCAAAACAGGTGGCTGAGATCTTAGTGGCCTGTATGTTAAGGCTCAGGGACTTATCGAGCCAGACGCCTAAGCTTTTGATGTTGTCTCTGGGGGGTGGGGCCACTCCCATGCTTGATGGCCAGATCAGCTCTATGGAGGCTGGAGAGGCTGGGCCCAGGAGCATTAGCTCAGTTTTATCGTCATTTAGTTTTAGGCATGAGCTCATCATCCACCTCTTTACGTCCTCCAGGCAGGCCGCTAGGTCTGGTGTTGACTGGAGGCCGCTCTTCTGTGCAAGGGAGACCACCAGCTGGGTGTCGTCCGCATAGGAGATGATCTTGACACCATGCGGACGAACCACCTCAGCCAGTGGCCTCATGTATGCGTTGAAGAGCGTAGGGCTTAAAGAGGAGCCCTGGGGGACTCCGCATCCCAGAGGACGAGTGGATGAGCGGGATGTGCCGTCGAAGATCTGAAAGGTTCTGTCAGATAAAAAAGAATCGAACCATGTCAGGGCATCTCCGGTCACTCCTAAGTTGGCAAGGCGGGTTAGCAAGATTTTGTGGTGTACCGTATCAAATGCGGCACTTAGATCGAGGAGGATCACTGCCACTGATCCTCCTCGATCCAAAATTCGTCTTGCCTCCTCAGTTACAGCCAATAAAGCGGTCTCTGTCCCGTGTTTGGTACGAAAACCTGTTTGGGAGAAGTCGAGGAGGTGGTTTTCCTCGAAAAACATTGTCAGAATGGTATTGACGTGTTTCTCCAAAATTTTGGACGCCCAAGGGAGTAACGAGATCGGGCGATAATTACTGGGATTGGCCGGGTCAAGGGAAGGTTTTTTTAGTAGAGCCCGTACCATAGCATGCTTCCATGTTGTGGGAACTGTCCTGCTTACTATAGAGGAGTTCGTAAGATCCAGGAGCGTGGGAAAAATAGCAATGCTGGCAAGGTTCAAAGAGCCTGGAGGAGCAGGGTCGCAAGGGGAGCCGGATTTTATTTGTTGTGCCAATTTCTTTACGGTTTCCAATGTTAACAGGGGAAAGGATTCCAACCGCTTGATCGGGTTTAAGGTCGAGTGTGGGTTTTGGACAGGGGAGTCGGTGGATGGATTGGGGAAGGAAAGATACATTTTATTGATTTTTTGAAAAAAGAATTCCACCAGATCATTGCACTTGGCTGGTGAGTTGTTGTTATCTGTGATTGGTGGTGGAGGTTTGATCAGGGAATTAACTATACGGTATATTTCTTTGGGTTTGGATTTCGCGGTGGTTATTTTAAGGTTGTAGTAGGCAGCTTGCGAAGATTTTATGGCCAGCTTGTAGTTCCTGATCATTTCCCTATAGGTGACTTTTTCTTCGGGGTTATATGAAGTGCGCCACTTTCTCTCCTGTTTTTTGCAGAGACGTTTATGATTCCTGAGCTCTTCTGTGTACCAGGGAGCTGTTTTGCTATGTCTCTTGGATTTTGATGAATGTTCTGGAAGGACCGAGTCAAGAGAGATGTTTATCCATTCCTCCTATTTTGTATTATTGGAGGTTGGGTCTTGGGAGAGGGAGGGTCTCGTGGTGGTTAGAGCCTTCACCCAGTTGTCGATGGGGAGTTTAGACCAGTTACGAGTTTTTCTTGTAGTAAATGAGGAAGGGGGTGATTTGCTCGTGGTCCAGTTAAAAGCTATTAAGAAATGATCTGTCCAGGGAAGTCTGGTTATGTTGCCTACTTTGAGCTGGTCGGAGTTGCTGAAGATTGGATCTAGCAGGTGACCCTTTTCGTGTGTAGCGGACGGGACCCGTTGCTTAAGTTGAAATGCAGCCAAGCTTGACTGTGTCTCTTGTGCCGAGGGGTCTGATGGATTGTCAAAGTGGATGTTGAAATCTCCGAGTAAGGTGAAATTGGATGGAGAGACAACCGACTGGGAGGTCACCGAAAGTAGGGAGGTGTTGAATTGTCCTATAGGACCGGGAGTGCGGTAAATAGGAATACCGGTGAAACAGGCATTGGGAGAGAAATCGATGGAAAAAGAGAGGTTTTCACAGTCCTCGATATCTTCCGTCAAATAACGACAGGTATAGCCTTCTTTGTAGATAATCGCGAGGCCGCCACCTCTACCCAGTGGTCGGTCGGCCCGCGCTATCTGATATCCCGGGATGATAGCTTGTGCTAGGTCTGGCTGAGAGTCTTGGTTCAGCCATGTCTCGGTCAGAAAGATTACATCTGGGGAGTGTTCCTCTAGTAGTAGGGACATTTCTAGGCAATGTTTTACAAGGGACCTGCAGTTGAGAAGAAACATGGAGTAGTTCTTTACCTCGACTCTGGGTTTGGTGGTTGTAGTGCATAGGTCTGAGTTGCAGTACTTACAGTGTCGAGGGATCTCCAGGGGATGTAAGGGAGGCCTGGGCTGTATACCAGTCTGTCGCCTCTAGGGAGGCCAGGGGACATGGCCCTTGGCCCCGGCCGGGCGCGGACGAGCGCAGACGAGCTTGCCTTAAGCGCGCCTTCGGCGCGCAATCGGCGCGCCCGCTGCGCTCGTCCGCTGCGCGTCCTACGATTGAGCATGGCTATCAGGGCGAGGAGGGAGGAGTAGAAGGGGGCATGGCCTATCGGATGGGCGTGTCTCCTCTCCGCGACAGCTTCCAATCAGCTGTGCGGGGTGCTGGCTGAACGCGAGGCGAGTGGTGGTGAGTGAAGTTTTAAAATCGACAACAAACACACACAAGTAAGCACAAATTACAATTATATTTTTAAAACAGGCAGGGCGTCTCCCGGCTTTTCGCCTCAGGAGGGATTAGTCTGAATAAGCGCCGCTTCCAGTCAGCGCGCGCTTATGTAGTAGTAGAAGGGGGCGTGGCCTATCGGATGGGCGTGTCTCCTCTCCGCGACAGCTTCCAATCAGCTGTGCGGGGTGCTGGCTGAACGCGAGGCGAGTGGTGGTGAGTGAAGTTTTAAAATCGACAACAAACACACACAAGTAAGCACAAATTACAATTATACTTTTAAAACAGGCAGGGCGTCTCCCGGCTTCTCGCCTCAGGAGGGATTAGTCTGAATAAGCGCCGCTTCCAGTCAGCGCACGCTTATGTAGTAGTAGAAGGGGGCGTGGCCTATCGGATGGGCGTGTCTCCTCTCCGCGACAGCTTCCAATCAGCTGTGCGGGGTGCTGGCTGAACGCGAGGCGAGTGGTGGTGAGTGAAGTTTTAAAATCGGCAACAAACACACACAAGTAAGCACAAATTACAATTATATTTTTAAAACAGGCAGGGCGTCTCCCGGCTTTTCGCCTCAAGAGGGATTAGTCTGAATCCTATGGCCGTGGTCCGATTGGCCAGTGATTTATGTAATCCCTGTGAAGTCAAGACAAGTGCCAGTGGCACAGTGATATATGTGGTTGTGTTCTAATGTGTTTTTATGATTAATACAAAGGCTATTTTTATATAACCTTGTGTGGAGTTTCTTTTGTGGTGTGCCTAGGTTGTCGCTGCTGTGTGAGTGTGTTGTGCAAACGCTTTACACCTTGCCTCTGGGATAAGCCTGACTGCTCTGCCATGCTACCAAGGGGGTGAGCAGGGGTTATCTTCAGTGTGTAACTTTGCCCTGACTAGAGTAGTTGTTTCTGCATGGCTTAGGCGCATGCCCTAGTCAACCAGAAATCCCATTTCTAAAACTCATGAATTAACTTCACAGAACATTTGTAGCTTCTGTAAGACAGGACAATGGTTATCTACGTGAAAGGTTGTGACAGCCTGTACAACGTCTGGATCGTCAAGGTCCGGAACAGACATATTGATGCCAGAAAGTACTTCATAATGGGTCCGCCCACCCAGAGATCTTTTATGGAGGTTATTTAATGCTCGCTGTACCCCATATAGACGGTTCAACCAACCCCACCCTGTACCTTGTACTCTACCCGTTATGGACTGCTTTAAGTTACGGTTCATTCTCTGCACAACAGAATTACCCCTGGGTCTATACACAGAAAAAAAAATCACTTGCACACCCATTGACTTCATCAAATGGTATGCTTTAGAAGCGACGGCTGGACCTTGGTCCGAGTAGAATGCGCAACAGGCCTAAGTCCTGATGAAGACTTGCAAGTCTTTAATAACAGTTCGAGCATCAGCCAAGCGATGTGGACAAACCCAGAGGAACCTAGAGCAAGAATCAACTGCAACAAAAATAAATGTAAACACAGTATCTGAAATCAGTGGACCGCAGTGATCTAAATAAATACAGTCAAAAGGCGGCTTAGAAGTAAAGAGGTGTGTCTGCGGTGGACAAGACAAAGTAGAGCTTTTAATTTGCTTTCAAAAGGCACCAAAAAAACATATTAGAAGGAAAGCCCTTCAGTAAGGGGGGGTTGCTTTTAAAGCTTTTACAGCAATCAAAATATAATTGTCAATTCAAATCTTAGAGCACGTGATCACTGATATTTTAACTTTGGCGACTGCAGATTTGGCTGCTTTTTCAGATGTATGTATAACATAAGTTTGTGGCAACCTATCCTTAAGATTTGCCATCCTGTGCTTGATTTGCTACCTTTATAATCTCTGAAATCATAATCTCTGAAATCATTTTATCACCAAAAATGTAAATTAGCTTTAAAAGATTTACGCAATTGTACGAATTGCACACAATAAGCATGGGGATTTCAGGATCCGTATTTGCAAGTGCCAGAAGTAAAGCCTTCAGTTCACAAGAGACTGGATGCGAGTAGTTTGAGGGTGAAAAATGGCATCGGAGGTTTTGTCTAAACCAATGGTGAAGACAGCAGAATATTGCTGCTTAGAACCTATAGCTGGTTGTGCTGACCCATCAGTATAAATGATGGATTTATATTGGTTGAGTGACAGATTCGAAGAAGGCAAGGGATAAATATGTTCATATTGCAATATACAATACACCTGGCACCCACTGAAACCAAAGAAAGTTGGCCTTCAGAGACCAAGAATATACAAACGTGGACCAGGCACGCCCTTGCACTTTTGAATGCTGCCCAGTCTCGAACGCTGGTACAGATCCAACTCAGGACCAAAGAGACATGCTCTAAGGGCCTAGCTCACCACTACCAAACACAGCACATGAGGTAACCTTGCACCATGAGACCACTGATTACCTCCTTGTCCATCTTCCATCCCATTCCTTGCACATGAGCAGCTCGTCTGCTCCACAGAAACCTATTAGCTAGCCTAGGTCAAATACTTCAACCAATGTGGCGCAACCTACCTCGCATGCATAAAAGGGAAAGTGCATCACCATGACAGCCTGAGAATATCAAAGAAACCCAAGGAAAAGAAAAACACAAGTAATCGGCATAAACAAAAACAGGTACGGGCTCAGGAATGGAAAGACCAGGACTCGAAGTAATGAAGATTACCAGTGAGTAACACGGCATTAATTGAAATGCGAGTCAAATAACACTTAAGAGAGGCCACTGCACACCCTCTAACAAAAAAAAGTATTCAAGGTACTTTCAGGAAGCCCTTAAGATGTAGTGGAAAACGAAGAGAGCACAAAGTAAAAGCAAAAGGAGGAAATGGAACAGTGGAATTTATAGGAGGAGGGAGGTTCCTGTTAGTAAATATAAAAGACAGTGTGGAAAGGTGGTAGCTTGTAGGTAAGGACAGACTAAAGCTCAAGGAATGGGAGGAGGAAAGAGATGAGGAAGTAATGTTACTCTCTAATGTCAGTACAAGGACCACCTTGTACTGACATTGTGTGACACTTTGAATTGCCGCTTAGAGTTCCCGGAGTCTTTCAGCGCAGGAAGTTTATTCCATCAGTGCAGACACATTAATGCAAATGGTGCTTTTATCACTTAAAACTGAGTGGCCCGCTCAGTGCGAAAACGTACATGTCCTGTGTGCAGTCCTTTCAAAGGAACAGAGTTTCTGTCAGTGCTCAGGCTGTCAGTGGGGTCTCGCCCCGTCTACTAAGGTGAATCTGCAGTTTTCGGTGCTTTGTTTTAATCATATTGCTTTGATCTAGATTGCGCTCAGTATATGTTAATAAAGCATAGAACACTTTTAACAAGACCTCCAGTCACATGATGAAACCAAAATGGTTGGAGTAACTGAAGTGACTTCACCTGCCTCTTGCAAGCATAAGGCATTTGACATCCTTTGTATGTTAATAAACAAAGACAATTGGACCCCCTTGTCTAAGTTTGTGTCTGAGACTAAGTGTTTGCCACCTTCTCCCCTGCCTTCTCTTTACAATGTTCGCAGGAAATGGCGCCCTACAGGTAGCGATGCCTGTGCAGTCCTGATGGAGCTCGGCTCCAAAGAGCGCAACAGTTGCTGCACCAGGCACGCGCATGCCTGTCACCTAGATATTTCCGCCTCGGCGCAGTGGAAGGGAATCTGGCACTCGGAGTTATTTCTGTAGGCGCTGCACCACAGGGCAATGTCAATAAAAATGGATGCATGGCCTGAATGTGATCATGATGCAGTCCAGGGTCAAGGGCGTAGGGTCACTCTCTTTTTTCCTTTCCTCCAGGCAGGTATTGATCGCTGTTCCCTACAGCTCAATAGCAGAGGGTAATGCTTGGGAATGCCATGTCTGCTTGAGCGACAGAAACATGAAATGTCAACATATAAATGAGTGGCTGCATTTTTGGTGCAGCAATCATGTGGCTTCAAATACACCCTTGTTTAGGAGAAAGTGTGAGGATGAACGCAATCTGGCACATCTTCTGATGTTTCCTTGTGATAGGCTTTACTAAAGCAAGGCATAGGTAGCAGCCCTTTGAGAGGACAGTCCTACATGACTGATAGAATAAGCTGTGGAGATGACCCAGGTGCACTGAAGTTGCAACCTGCAAGACTGTTATGCGTGTGAAGAAGTCAGAGAAACAAGATGTTTCATGTATCAGAATAATAGACTGGCTTCAAATGATTTTACAAACCGCCACTCTTATAATATTATATTACTTATCATTTGCCCATGTGGTGAAGGTTATATTGGTGAAACAGGGAGAGAATTTCACTTTTCGCCATAAGAAATAAAAACAAAGACACAACTCCCCTCCTGAGTCACAGTATTGAGATGGAGCATAAGGAGACTGACTTGAAATGGGTGATTGTTGAGAATATCAAGGACGATGTAAGAGATGGCAATTTGATGAAAAAGAGCCTAGTCTAAGGGACTTTTTGGATTTTTAAGCTAAAACCCCATAGTTCAGGTGTGAATGAAAAAAACATCAATGGGAAAATGTATGAGCGACCTTCTTCTGTTTCCACAGGGTTTGGTCTTCAACTACAGCAGGGTCCTTCTTTTTAGCCAATGGGGCTTGACAGTTGGGTTGAGTAATTTTGGGATGTTTTTGGGGGCAAATTCAAGTTTGTTAGTTTTACTTGTTTTGAGATTTTAAAAATTCTCTAAATAGTGAGGTATATGTTCATTAATGATCTGTGTATGAATAAAAGTATGTATTCACTAAAATAAGAACTTTTGAAGAATAATTTTCTGCTGAGGCTTAAAAGAGTTGTGTGTTTGGTGTTGTATGATAAGTGGGGACTATTTTGTCCATTTAAATCCCGCATCCTGTTGGCCTGTTGTAGCACCCTGTAGAAATCTACATTATGCAGCCAGAGATGCTTTGCGTTTTGAGGAATCGAATCAGGACTGGCTAGGGGCATCTCATCGAAGCACACATTATACCTCCACCCTTAGTGGCTTGAGCGTCTGTCAAGCAGTGGCAAATTAGCAACCATAATACTATCAGCCAAATATATGTATGTAGATGCCAGTCCAAAGACATCAATAGTTATACAATCAGCCATTCTATATGTTCAGGAGTATTAGAATGCTAGATTGGCAGGTCTGACAGGGGTCACACTGCAGAACAACCAATATGCTGTCAGAAAATATATGCCTCAATACAACAAGTTTTGGTCACAGCCACTGGAATTATTTTGCAATGGAAGACCAAATTATACTACAGAGTTGACTAAATTATATGTCTATAAAAGGCTAATTATGTGGCATATTGCGGCCTATTCTGTGTCATTGTTAATTCTCTACTTAAACATGTTACTACTGTCTGGACAAAGATTAATCTTATTAATAGTAGTTTAAAACGTATATACAGCAAAAAGTAACTGAAAGGAGACCTGCTAACTTTAGCAAAATGTTTTCCACTGTGCAGCAATGTATATGGTGCTTTTGTAAATCGCACGTGATTTATTTGAGCTATAAACAAATTATTTTGGGGGTGAGATCTGGTAATATACAGCACCTGGTAGATTATAAGGCAAATTCAGAAAATCAATAACTACGTGGAAACTCCACAGCCGCAAAATGTCATACTACATTGGCTCTGGCTATGTTTTATATACTGAGGTGTCCTCACTAAGCAGAAATAAGGTGACAAACAATTGGCAGTTAGAAAACCATCCCTTTGATATTCTCGGAGCCGTCTGCTGGGAGGGAGTTCCAGAGTTTTGTCACTTATGTGAAGAAAGTGGTTTAATTTATGCATTTCTTCTTCTAAAATTAGATAGCCAGCTGAGGTACCTGGCTGGAGTGGCGATTTCTTTTCAGTGTGTATATCTGAACTTTACTTGGATGGAAGAATAGCCTTTGAAATGGCTGATCCTATAAGTGATACACAGGATCTTGAGGGATGAGGACCTCATGAGCATCACATGCTGGGGTGTATGCGGTCTCACAGATGGATATGTTGAAGTTGTCTTCACAGAACATTCTAAAGTCTTAGTATTTATTGCATCAAAGAGCTCTATGCAGATTTTCTTTACATGATCAACAAATGATGGAATGAAGGAGATGGTAGCCTAGAACCTGTGGGGGAACCCAGGTGCTGGAAAATATGCTTTTAGTACGCATGTTATAGAAGAAGATTCTTGTTGGTATTTGGTGTATTTGGGGGAACAAGAAAACTTTGGAGATCAAAGTCAGTCTCAGGGTTTTCACTTCTGTTGACTCTGCAGGTGGTGCACCACATTTGTGATATTTTTTCTCGTCTTTGCTACTCAAATTCTTTGATTTAGACAACTTAAAGATGCTTCATCGATGTGAATTGATTGATGGTCTGTAGGTAGTGTTTGGAGGAGTGATTTTCTAGGTAAGGTTGGAGCAAAACTCTTTCCAACAGATATACAACCTGAAGGGTACAATGGTAAGAGGACTGAAATGAATCAATTTCATTGGTTTAAATTTAAATTGAATAATAGAGTTTCGTATGGTTAATTGTATTGCTCTAAGAAAGGTCACTCTGGCTTGGCGTGATCAGAATAATGTACATATCATTAGGGATCACAATAGCAGAGAGCATGTATTGGTGGTAGATGATAGTGTAAGAGTGGGCAACTTGATGTTGAAGACAATTGTAATGTTGTTAGTAAGAGAATTGCTAGTTTAAATGGGTTTGACATAATATTAGCTTAAAAGAAAATGCTATGTGTGAGAAGCTGGGTTTCTGTTGCAGTAACCCCCCCCCCCCACTTTTTGCCTGACTACTAATGCACTCTGACTTGATGTGCCCTGGGTCCCTGCCATTCAGGTTCCCATGGCCTGTGTTCTTCCCCAAAACTGTACCTTGTACACCCAATTGGCAGTCTCTGGTCACAGGACAGCTGCTGGTAAATGGTACCACAGGTAAAGGTACCCAGGGCCCTGTGACCAGGGAAGGCCTCTAAGGGCTGCAGTACTTATTGTGCCACCCTTAGAGGTGCTGTACCTTTACACTCACACACTGCCCTTGCAGGCTGCGTGTTTTGGTGCAGAACAAAGTGAAGAGTTGACATGTCACACATCCCTATGTGCCATGCCTACAACCCGCTGTCCTGGCATGGGTCAGTCACCCCTCTAGATGGGTGCCAGATACCAGTGGTGAGGGTACAGGTGCATGAGCCCTGTACCTCTACAGTGTCTAAGTCAATTCTCAGACATTGTAAGTGCAGTGCTGCCATTAAGAGAACATGGTGCTGGGAGTTGTCATTATGAACTTCACAGTACCATAATGGCTGCACTGAAAACTGAGAAGTTTGGTATCACACTTCTCAGCACAATAAACCCACACTGATGCCAGTGTGGGATTTAATGAAAAATGCACTCTGTGGGCATCTTAGAGATGCCCCCTGAAAAATGACCAGCCCCTGGTGGGTTCCCGACTGGTACACAGCAGCCTGCCACCACAAGACACGTTTCTGAACCCCTATGGTGGGAGCCTTCACTCCCTGAGCCCATAAACAAAGTCTTTCCTGGGCGAGGTGTTCATACCTCCCCAAGGCCAGGAAGTGCCATCTGTGGCAGGGGAGCTTCAAGGGCCTTGCAGCATTTGTAATGCAACCCCCAGCCTCTCCTGCTATCAGCAGCAGGCCCCCTTCCTGTCTTCCCTCCTTATCAGCAGGAAGACAGGTGGGAAAAATTAGCCAGCCCAGAAGGTGGGCCCACATCTGCCAACTGCACCCCTCAGGTGGGGGAGGCGAAGTGAACCCACCCTTCAGTGCCCACCATCTTGCAGATGGCAGGCACTCCCCAACCAGGATTAGGGCTAGTGCTCACACCATCACGTGGAATGAGCACACCAAGGGTATAGTCAGCCTAAGGTCAGTAGCCCATTGGCTACTGAGCTCAAGACCCCTAAAAACGCCCCTTAAATACAGTATTTAGGGGGCAGCCCTGAACCAAGAATGCAGACAAGAACCTACAAGAAGAAAAGAAGAAGAAGGACCAAACAGCTGTGCCGAAGCTAACAAGAGGAGGACCCTAACTGACTTGGACCCAGCCGTACCGGCTTGTCCCCACCTCGAACCTGCGCCAACAAAATCTCGGTGTGCCCTGTGGCCAGCAACCTCGAGAAACCCACAGAACCTGCCTGCCTTCAATCCCAAAGACTCTGTCTCCCGTGAACACCGGATTTGTTCAAACAACAGACTCCAGCTTCGCAAGGATCTTCAAGTTTGCAGCATCATTCTGCACCCGACGCCCACGGCCCGAGTTCAAGTGGCACAACACCAAGAGGAGGTCTCCCCAGCGATCCTGACCAGAGATCCAGCAACTCCTGATCGTTCTCAAGCTTCCAGCCGCCGCCTGCAGCCTCTAACTGGAAGGTCTCCTAACTGCGATCAGGAGCTGGTAAGAAGATCCAACCCTAAAAGGCACCTCTGCACCCGACACCCCACGGCTTTGGTTGTCCCAACTGATGGTGCCTAACCAGCCCCCAACATCCCAACTTATCTCTCCAAGTGGTGGTTGCACCCAGAAGACCTTTGTCCCTGAACCTGCAGTGCTTTTGCAAACCGGAGACTCCCTATTGTAAGCTACAGGGCACCCAATGCCAAAACAGCACTCTGCACCCGGCCGCCCCAGTGCCACTGAGGGTGCCTCTTTTGTGCTGGCCTAAACCCCCATTTGCCATGAGCTTAAGTCCAGGAGATTTGCTCCCACAATCCAGTGGCCTGCTCATCAGCAGCCACCAACCGGAGGTCCGCTATTCCCCGTTGGATAACATTGGGCCTCAACACTCTGCACCCGACAGCCCTTGTGCCACTGAGGGTGTAGAAAGAGTGCATCCTTTACCCTGGGGGACCCCTGAATCTAACCCCAGAATACCAAATCCCACAACAAAGTACTTACCTTTAAACTGATGATACTATTTTCCTCCTTAAGGATAACATTGCCTGTTTTTCTGTGAAAAGTTTCTAAGTGTGGAGTTGGGAAATCTATGAAAAGCTTTTAAACGGTAATCAAATAACCAAAACACTTTTATTGACCCGTTTACAGGAAATGTCCCAGTGGAGTATCCAGGCATACTGCACTGTGTAAGAAAAGTGATCTCAAAAGTAACTTACATGTAATTTTACTAAAAATCCTATGCAAAGTATATGTATTGTATTCTAAAAAGCATTGCATTATCAGTAACTCTATTGTAATCAAATCAAAGTACATTTACAATTGCAATTGAAACTGTGTTTCAACAGTATATATACTGCAAAGTATTTATCACTTACCTGTGCCATGCTCGCTTAGTTCTAGTAAATAAAATAACTAAAAGAATATTTTTATACAAAAACAATTGGTCTGAAGTTCAGTCTTTGAGTGTGTAAATTCATTTGTTGACTGAGTGTGTACAGCACATGCTTAACAGTGTCCTCTGATAAAGCCTTACTGCTCGGCCACACTACCACAAGTAGAGAGTAAGGTGCTATCTACTTTTACCTCTGCCTACCTTTGTGGTTCCACTGGACTCTCTGCACACTATACCTCACTTTGGTATAGTATATACAGACCCAGCTACCCAAACGATGTCTAAAATAGACAAGGCCAGGAACATTCCCATGTCTTTGAGGGAAGAAGTAGCAAATGAATTGGAAAGTTAGTAATCACAGATATAATTGAGCCTGTTGAAGCTTCTGCATGGATTTCACCTTTAGTCATGGCATGCAGTAGTAGTGGCAAATTAAGAGTGTGTTAATTTATGCCATTTAAATAATAGTATTGTAGTCAATCAATTTTCATTACCTAGGATAAATGATCTATTGTCTGTGTTGAAAGGTGCTAAATCGTTCTCCACAATTGATTTGTCAGTGGTGACCCACCAAATTTCTTGTTGGATAGTTGGATAATAGTAAAGAATTAACTGCATTTATTACACCTAGTGGATGTTATCAATTTAAATGTATGCCTTTTGGTTTGGCGTCTGCTGCAGATTACAACTAATTCAAGTCTTAAAGGGTTAGATGCTGTATTGACACAAGTGGATAAGGATAGTCTTGAATGTATAATTGCATACGTTTCGAGATCTCATTTTCCCAACGGAAGAGAGGTATTCATTATTGATAAAGAAAATCTTGCTTGTGCAATGGGTTGCCGATCATTTTAAAGCCTTTGCTTGGAGAAATGTGTTGACTCTTTATGTGATCATAAGCCATTGATTAAAATTCTCACTACAGAGGGCACTATTAACACATCAGCTATAATAGGTAGATTTTCTGTGAGACTGCAAGATTATGAATATAAAATTATGTGTTGGCCTGGAAATGAAAATGGTATTGCTGATTTTCTTTAACGAATGCCAAAGCAATTGTAAATGTGTGAGGATGAAATTTGGAATGATATTCAAATTGTATGCGTGCAGGACAGTGGCACCACATGTATCAAAAAAGATGTTCGGGAACAGGAGTTTAAAAAGGATTGGGGATAGTTGCAGATTTTGGTGTATCTCAGAAAGGGATGGCTAAGCAAACAGGTTCTGAATGCAATATTGAAACTATTTTGGGAAATAAGTTCAGAAATATTTGGACAGAGTGAGAAAATTTAGACGGGTGAGAGAGTTATTCCACCAGAAATCTTAGGTAAATTGATTATGGAGTTATGTCATGAGGGTAATTTTGGAATTGTTAGAATGAAACAGACTGTTAAAGCCTCTTTTTTGGTGGGCGGGCATGGATATTGAAACTGAGCAATTTGTACGTGACAGTTCTGTTTGTAAAAATGCAGGCAAGTCTTTGATAACTTTGAAACCACCTTTGGGCATATTTCCCATGCCAAAATCACTGTTGGAGTCTGTAGCTATTGATATGCTAAGTTCTATTGGGGTAATACCCAAATTTCTCATTGTATTATTAGATATGTCTTATATATGGTCTGTTATTTATGTTGTGGAAAGAGTGGGTAGAAATGCTATTTTGTTTTTTGTAAGAGCAGGCATTTATGTTGGAGGGTATCCCTACCACAACAACGTTATGCAATGAATGTCAAACAGGGCACAATAATATTTTGACAGACTGGGAATTAAACACACAACTATATCTTTGTATAATCAAAACAGGTATGGTATGTTGGAGTGTTTCTATAGGGTGACTAACAACACCATTTTATTGGCTGTAAAGAGTAAGAGTGATTGGAAGGTACAATTGGAAACCAGTATTTACAATGCAATAGGTCTAGCAATACTAAAAGTGTGAGCTATTGGCTTTGCAAACGATAATGCAACACAAATAGCTCGGCTTCTGGTAGCAATTTTTGAGCCAGATAAAAAGTAAAAAAGAAATGGAGATAACATTTTTATTAAAAGATTGCTTACAAAACTACCGTAGGAAACAAAAGGAAGTATATTCTATCCAATATTACCTCATTTAACAAAAGCAGGCTCAAATGTGACCTTAAGAATCGTCGTGTGTTATTTCCTAAGATTCAAAGATTGTTGTAGCTATAAAGCCACATCTGTTGTTGTTTACATTTATTTGTTTTGACTAACAACCAGAAAGCTGTGCTCATTGGTTCTTTAACTTTCACTGTGCACAAGGGATGTTTGGGAATGTATTGCTGCACTGGACTCAGACACACTGTTACCACAAAGGGAAATAAAAGCGTTCATGTTTTGCGGGTTTATCCACAGTGTCAGTAAAAAACAAAGAGAGAAACAGTTTAATAAATCAACGATGAAAAACATTAATGGAGAAACCAAAGGTAGAGGAAGTGGCTTAATGGCTAGAGCAGTGGACCTTGAAGCTGGGGAACCAGGTTTGAGTATCTGCTTCAGCTCAAACATTCTGTGATTCTGGCCAAATCACTTAATCTCCCTGTGCCCAAAAAAACCTAGGAAGGGCGCCTTCCAGGGTCTACAGCAGATAGCACAGCTCCGGCCAGGAAGGGTTGAGCTCAGTAAATACATAAATCTCCTTGCTAGGCCAAAAGGGAACCTTGTCAATGTCAAAAGAGGATACATTCCTAGCTAGGGATCGTTTCTGCCAGTCTGCTGTAGCAGTGTAACTTCTCATAGCGAGCACATTCCTGGCTAAGGATCCATTTAAGCAACCAACTATTTTCCAGGAAGAATTTCCTTCAACTGCCCAGGACGGACACATTTGAGGTACCAAGATAAGTGGTGCTCCGAGCCAGCAAGTATTATTCCTAACTGCCCAATGCCCACAGGCAAAACCTCCCAAGGCCATGAGAGGGTGACCCAAATCCTGAGTCATTCCAAAAACATAGAAGTAGGACTACAATTTGTACAACCCAGGATCGATGAATGACTTAACTGACAGCATTGATCAATATAGAAAGCACAGATATTGTGGCACTAAAGGAAATTAAATGGGACAGCACAGAAAATGTTGCACTTAAGGAAATAAAATGCTACATGTACACACAGTATCATCTGTGTTAAGTAAATTGAGTTCTGTTTGGGACTGCTACAGAATTCTGCACTAAAGCACATCAGAACGCGTCTCCCTCTGTGTTCCGTCGACCCTCTCTGAAAATGTAATTTTTGCTAAATACAAAACAAATTGACAGCCCACATGATAAAAAAAACTGTTGTTTCCAAGCAAATTCAGGACGCCTGGTCACCCTACCATGAAGGGTTGTTCGACCCTCCCATATCGCACACACCCCTCCCCAGAAATGCCTCCCAATAAAACCTGTGTTGATGGGCAGGCAAGAAGGTTTAATTCCAGTCACACATAGCAGACATGCTCGTGGATAATGTGGTCTTCTTTTACTCTACTCAAACTTCAACTGGAAACTTGGGAGAAGGCACAAGTTATTAGGTGCCAGATTTGATTATAAAAACAAGCTGCACACAGAGGCATGTTTTAACACAAAGTAAATGTGACCTATATTTCACATGCGGAATAAGCCTCACAAAGCAAGTATTCAACCTCGGAGAGCACATACTCATAAAATCAAGATATTCTAATTTCATTCCGAAACGCACACTTCTGGCAAGATACACAATGCCAGACAAACTGGTATTATGAAGTTTCCTACTGCAGTGCTTTCGACAGGGCTGATTTACCGACTCACCCTGAGAGCGTGTGAGACCTCTGTCAGCTGCTGTCCTCACACCATGGAGATAGGAGATTAGTGTGGATATTGGTGAGTCTCCTATTGTTTATCCAATAAAAAAATGTAATAAATAAACATCACATGCCCAAAAAAGGGAGAGGCGGATGAGGGAGGTGGTAAATAAGGACAACAGGAGGGGCGGCAGGAGCAAAGGCAAACCGGACAAGTTTAGCACTTGGAGCTGATCATACATATCCATAAGGGGAATGAGAGCAGCAATAGCAAGGTGGATTTGGGGGGTAGCCGACTGCAGCGAGGTGTCCCCTCTGGCAGATTGGGAGGGGCGGGGGGCAGGCTTCAAGCCAGCCATTTTGTTTTGGGCTTTACATTTTTGTAGCCCAAACGGAGACCAATTATAAATTCTTTGGGCTCCTGCTTCCGGCCACCATTTTAGGTTTGGTGACCTGGTGGCTGGGAGCTTAGGCGCAGTGTAATTTATTCAGTATTTTTGGAGCGGTTTAGTGGCGTGTGGTAGGTAGTTTAGGGGCAGGGTAGTTTAGAGCGGTGGTTATTTGCGATATTAAAATTCAGAGGGGCTCTTACCTGGGCAATGGAGGACTATCGCGTGTTGGAGGCACTGCGGTTGCTAAGCGAGGTGGGCAGGATGGATCTGGTCGTCGGCATGCCCTGCACGGCAGGCTTCAGCAGGCGTTGCGGCGACGGTGGGTGAGTGAACGGGGCCGCCCATCTGGCAAGAAGGTCGCCCGGCGTATGCTGGGTGGATTGGGGTGGGGAGGGCACCGGGACGGTGGGTGGTATTGTGAGGGGGACAGGGAATCCCTGGTGAGGCGAGTGGATCTGGTGGTGGGTCCATAGGAGTCGTTGCAAGCCTTGGGCCTGTGGAAAGGGCTGGCTCTGCTCCCGCTGTACTTGGGAAGCGTGGCAGGAGGCAGGGCGGGGGGAGTCGTGCGGCCTCGCTGTCGGCTGTGCGCGCTTCACCTGAGGCGGGAGACGGCGGCCTGCCTTTGGGACCATGTGCTGCCCTTTCAGTTATGAGGGAGAGGCGACGCAGCTGGGAGGGAACTGAGGGATTCCCCCACGGGCGCGGCGAGGAGGGAGGAGCAGGGCAGCTGATTGGGGGTTTGGGGAGCCCCAGTTTCCACGCGCCTCTCACTGGTGTGGGAGAGATGGGAGATTCCCAGTCTCATGAATGGGGCATGGAGAGAGGGTCTTTTTCAGTGGGGGATTTGGAGGCAGGCTTTGGGGGGAATTTGGGTAGCCCTCTCCTTTTTTTTGCCACCAGGCTCAGTAAAGAGGGAGACGAGGTCAGTGGGGGGGGAGTTCCAAGGTGGATGGGGAATGGGCCCAGGTGGGAGGGGCACACTACAGGATGTCTTTCAGCCAGGGAGCAGTGTCCGACTGGGTAGGCCCCCCCATATAATTGGGGTGAGTCTGGGGCCTCCAAATTGGGGCCTTAGGACACGGCTTGGGGTGATGGGGCCAGGGGCAGCGATCTGGTCCAGATTCTGAGGTGGCAGGCGAGCAGTAGCCAGCAGGGGGAGGTCTGACTTGGGAGGGCCTGGACATCTTTCCTTCTTGGTCAGAAGGGGTGTGCAGTCGCGGTGGCGGGGAGCAGCCGGAACTTCATGGGCTTCTGGGGGGGTGAGGGAGGTGTGCAGGCCGGGAGGGTCGTAGGCGGGGGTTGGTGACGGGGAGGTTCCCGGGTGGGGCAAGGAAGCAAAGGCGAAAGGGGGGAGGGGGTAAGGGTTGGGGCCCAGCTTTGGCTGTAATTGAAGCCATGTTGGAGTGGAGTAGGGAGGAGGAAGGGGGGATTCCCCCCTTGGTATGGGTTGGAAGGTCAGAGCAGACAGGTCAAGATAAGGGGTGATTGACTGGGCATTTGCTCCTGGCTGGCAGGGTGCAGGCTCAGCGCTCAGAAGTGAGGGACCCAGCACATCAGTCCAAACTTTTTCTTTGTCGCAGCACAGCGGACACGGTAGGGTGGGGAGCAGCCCAATTACACGAGGTGAAGGGAGGGTGGAGCCTCATGCGGCGCAATCCGTACCGGCAGGGGGGCCCGTCGTGGCCAGCGCACAAAGGTCCAGTACGACTTCGCTGGCCCTAACTACAAGCAGGTCAAGGTGATCTGCCATGCCAGCGAAGACGGAATTTCAGAGAGGTCAATGCAAGGGGGAGTATCGGTGTGTACAGTTGGTTCCCCCACAAGGAGTGCATGCCGGGTCCGGTAGGGCCAGCGTAGGGCATGCTGGGTCCTATACGGCCTGTGGTGTGGATTTTGCTAATGATGCGCTCCAGGTGGAGGAGCCTATTGTGTTGGATTATGATGAGGATAGCCCCGAAGAAGGGGAATTGCTGGATAATGAGGAGGAGGGTCCTTCTCATGTGTCTTTTAGTGTTTTGCAGGCACCGGTGGTGGCACCGCACAGAAGGGCAACAGCATTGGAATCTGGGAGAGAGTTCGGCCCCACGGTGAGGGCCCCACCGACAGTGGATCACAAAGAGCCAGTGGCGAGACGGTCGGCGTCCATCCGGGTATCATCCTTAGAGCCAGGTGAGTCTAGTAGAACAAAGGCCAAACCTAAAATGGTGTCTGTGGGGACGGGGGAGGAGGGAGGTGGGGGGGAGATTACACCGATGGAAATATGTTAAGGACACGGGGTAGGAACAGGGGACGGGGGAGTAGCGCAGGGCACCAAAGTAAAGAGCGGGATAAATACAGAGGCAGCAGGGGGGGTAAAGAGCCTTTGGAGAGTAAAGAGTTGAAAATTAGGAAACTGCCATATATGGGAGTGACAAAGCCTTTGGACCTAATGTGAGTTTGGATGGTGTGTTGGTTACTGGGTGCTTGTAACGCTGCTGCACTTTTATTAAGCTTTTGAAAAATATATTTTCATGTTACCTTACTTTTATTTTATGCGCCGTAATTTGTAGGAAATCGAATTTTTAAATAAATAGCTGTCAGCTGTCTCGCACTGTTTGCCCCCTCATTTTGATCTGTGACTTTCACCTCTAGAGCGCTAACGCGGAGCCATGAACTTTACCTGACCCGCCAGAAAATTAGCGCTCTAGTTGTTAGGGGTGTTGCACACTGTTGGCTCCCCCCCTCCACTTCCTGCTGCCTACTTAGCCACGGATGTGGCGAACGCGCCGGCGGCGCGCCAAAGGCACGCCAAAGGCAAGCCCGTCTGTGCCCGTCCGCGCCGAGTCCGCGACAGGCACAGGCCATGCTGGACAAATTCCGACAAAGCTGACTTATCATGCAAGCGACCTTCTCACGTTTAACATTCCTAGTAGGTGTTTGAGCTGTACCCCAATGGGTCGGATATGGGGCCCTTTTTCGTGTAGAACTTGTAAGTGGACCACACCATGGTCCCAACCTGACCCCTTGCCCCATCTAGATACTACTCCTTCCAGTCTTCTTAATTTTAAAGGGAGGCTTATCAATGCACGTTCCATGTGCCGCCATAGTCAAGATATCAAGGATTTAATCCTCGATTATCATCTAGATTTTCTTTTTATAACCGAGACATGGCTCAATGACTCCAGCAATCCAGATTTAGGGATTGCTCTTCCGTCTGGATACGCCATTTTTAGACAGGATTGGCTGAGTGGAAGAGGAGGCGGAGTCGCCTTAGTTATTAGAAACTCCCTGAAATGTCACACATTTAACTTGGGCCTCCTTAAAGGCGCTGAAGGCATAGGCTTTTCCATCATGCTTAATGCGGCCATGGCCTTCACGGGAGGCATAATATATCGCCCCCCTGGTAGCGCATCCATGTTCTTAGAGTCCCTGGGAGAATCTTTAGGCCAACTCCTACTCCGTTATCCACATTTTACAATCCTAAGCGATTTCAATCTTCAACTGGAATCTAAAATTGACGCCCAGGCCATTAATTTCTATCAGACACTTGAAATTTTCGGGCTCCACCAAAGTGTGACCCATGGCACTCACTGTGTTGAACACACTCTCGATGGGGTTTGTTCTAACTTCCCCTTTCTGGTGACACAGATGCCTATCCCGCAAATTTGGAGGCACCACTGTCTTATCCTGTTCAACATCAACGTGCCCCGCCCTTTCAAAATTGTAAAAGCAATCCAGCGGCCCCCATCCAATTTGAACTGGAGGGTGGTAGCTGAAAGTATTAAGCTCAAGCCTCCGTTGCAGTCGCAGGTTCCTAGCTTGTCCGGGGAAGTGGTCCAGGATTCACAAACTTTTCACACTTGAATGCAACAAGTTATTAAAGATCTGGTGCCCCCAAAGCGCCCCTCCTCAAAAGAGAAAAGGAAAAAGATAAGTGCCCCCTGGTACACACAGTCCCTTGCTGAAACACATTTATTGTGCAAAAAAAGTGAACGTAAATGGAGAAAAACGTATGACCAGATAGCTAAAGACCTCTATGTAAAACATAGGAAAGCATATTTCTCTAGCATCAAAATTGCCAAGAAGGACTACTACACTAAAGCTATTGAAGAAGCCCAACAAAAACAAAAAACTGTTTTCTCCATAGTGAAATCCTTCACACACCCGAAAGCCCTCCATTCTGAAATCCCGCCGTCTCAAGGTTTTTGTAACCAGATTGCTGATTACTTTGAGGAGAAAATCAAACTTCTACAGGGGGATTTCCCTCCCATCCCTTTGCCCTCTATGCAGGCCACTGTGACACTACGGAGATAAAAGCCCACACTTTTAGCATGTTTAAACCGGTTTCTCTTTTACAAACTCGCGAAGCCATTATGGCCTGCAAATCAGGGGCGCCCTCTGACTCCTGTCCCCCACGGATCCTGCACCAGATAATTGACGTAGTTAACCCCAGTATAAATGCTATAGTCAATGCCTCACTTACTTCAGGTACTGTCCCCCCCCGACTGGAAAAAAGCAATAGTCAAACCGTTAATGAAAAAACAAAACAAAATTACTACTGACCTCTCTAATCTTCGTCCAATATCCCTCCTCCCAGTTCTTGGAAAGATAACAGAGCATATGGTCTACCAAGAGCTAAGGAACTTTGTTGAAACGCATAACATTCTTCATCCTCAGCAGTCGGGCTTTCGCCCAAGGCACTCAACTGAAACGGCCCTCATCGAACTCACCGACTCCATCAAACTTTTACAGGATGAAGGTAAAAACGCCGGCTTGATATTATTAGATCTAACGGCGGCGTTCGACACCATTTCCCATAAAATATTGATTGGGAGGTTGAGAGAAATAGGTATTACAGAGGTCGCCCTTGACTGGATAAATTCTTTCTTATCCGAGAAATCACAAACCATTTCATTGGGCCCCTTCCTTTCTAACGAAAAAAAGGTTACATCTGGAGTTCCGCAGGGCTCTATTTTGAGTCCATTGTTATTTAATATTTACATTGTGCCCCTCATCACTTTAATTGAATCATATGGGATACCAGTAATATCGTATGCCGATGACACTCAATTGATTGTATCCCTAGATAAGAACTCTACAAATGCGGAACAGAATCTTCAGAACTGCCTGACGGATGTCTTTTTGTGGTTGGAAAATAATCACCTGAAATGTAATGCTAACAAGACGGAAATACTGCCCAGGGGTAAAAATGTCAACTTCAGCCCAAGTAAATAGTGGCCAGAAGGTACCCCTGCACCACCCCATTCGGTGGAAGTAGCCAGAAATCTGGGGGTCTGTTTTGACTCCGCATTGTCCTTCAACCATCATGTAAGGAACGTGGGGGAAGTTGCTTTAGCATTAAAAAATCTCTAAAGAAATGTTTTGACTTCCTCCCCACCAAATCAAGAAAGGCGGTGGCAGTGGCCCTCATACTTTCACGTCTTGATTATTGTAATGGTCTTATGGCAGGGGTTAAAAAGGTTACGTTAAAAAAACTGCAGAGCGTGCAACACGCTGCTGCTAGACTGGTACTTAAATTACCCAGAAAATCCTCCGCATCCACAGCCCTTAGGACTTTGCACTGGTTGCCCCTTCACAAGAGGATTTTGTTTAAAATCCTTTTGACCACCTTCCGAGCTCTTAGCAACATCAGCCCAAGGTATCTCTCAAGAAGATACACCCGTTACAATCCTACCAGAGTGTTGAGATCAGTAGGTTGTAACCTCATTACCATCCCTAAATTTCATTACAAAACCAAGGGGGGGGAAACCCTTACTGTTTTGGCCTCTAAAGCTTGGAATGCCATGCCTAAAGAACTTAGACTTATGAATTTAGAGAGCCCTTTTAGGAGACAATTAAAAACCTGGATCTTTAATTTACCTGATGCCTATGTAATGGACGCCATCTAGTGCTCACGGCTGTGTCTTGTACTTCCCTTAGCGCCAGGATGCTCCTTTCGGAGCGACAGTTCGCGCTTTATAAATACCATATACAAATACAAATACTCACTTAATGCTGGCAACCAAGGAGCATATTTGAAAAGGAGAATACGTGGAACTGCTGAAGCTTCTACACAGGGAAGTAAGGTCTAAGGAGGGCTCTAAGGAGGAGGAATATGAGTTGGCCAAGAGGCCTAAGGTGCCGGTGACCATAAAGAATTGGACGGCAGCGTTTTTAATTTACGCCAGTGTTTACTGCCAAAAGTTTACTGAGCTCTGCATAGCCATGTTTAAGTACATGGACGTAATTCGAAATCCACAGATCATGGGGGTGGCTTTGCTTGGGTCAATATGATGAGGAGTTTCGGGCCTGTATGGCTTGGGACCCAGAAGCGAAGTGGGGGGAAGTGGACACAGATTTTTGGCAGCACACGATGGGGTCTGCGACAGGTGGTAAAACCATCATCACGGCTAGCGGTTTGCCTTTGGTGTACCGGCCCTTTCAGGGGAAGCCCACCCTGGGAGGGGTGGGAGGTGCAGCCATGACACAATCTAGGGCTGGAGGTGCATGCTGGGACTTTAATAAGGGCCTGTGCGCAAAAGAGTACTGCAGGTTTAAGCATGAGTGCTCAAAGTGTAGCGGCCGCCATCCCCTGGTTAATGTCGGTGGGGCAAGGCCTAGGGAGGCCAGCAATGGCAGCAGCCAGGCGCAGGCACATCTGGACAACCTCAGCAATACCAGAATAATAGGGGGGTGCAAAGGACCTCAAGGTGCAGGGCCCAAAGGCTCCAAATCCAGTTAGGTTAGTAAAGCTGGAAGAGGGCCTGCGGGATACAGGGATTTGAGGGCAAAGCTGGTGCTGCTAGAGGGATTCACAGAGGGGTTTCATCTGGGTTACCAAGGGCCACATCAGAGGAGGTGGGGATAACCTAAAATCGGCTTCAGAACACAAACAGGTGGGGCAAGACAAATTGAACAAAGAGATGCGTGAAGGGAGAATGGCGTGCCACTTTGATGATTGGCCAACTGAGAATTTGTTTATTTCACCAATTGGAGTGGTGCTCAAAAGAGAGGAGGGTCAATACAGACTTATTCAGCATCTCTCATGGCCAGAAGGGTTTTCTGTAAATGATTTTATTGATGAGGAGGCAGCCTCAGTTTCATATTCCTCAGTTGACGTGGCCATGTCACTAGTAGTGACCATGGGCGCAACTGCAGCGATCGCAAAATGTGACATAAAGTCGGCCTTTCGGTTGCTTCCAGTCCATCCAGATGATTGGGATCTTCTGGGTATCCATTTTGGAGGTAAATGGTATGTGGACACAGCTTTACCGATGGGTTGCTCTATGTTGTGTGCTTTATTTGAATATTTTAGCACCTTCTTGCAGTGGTACTTCATGCAGCACACAGCTCACACATTGGTGAAGCACTACTTGGGCAACTTCTTCTTTGTCAATTCACCGGTCTCCACGGAGTGCCAGACAACTCTGGACACTTTCCAGGAGCTCATAGATGAACTGGGGGTGCGGTTGGCACCAGAGTAGACAATGGGTCCCTGTACAGCTCTGTCTGTCTTAGGGATTGAAATTGATTTTGTGGCAATGAGGGCTCACTTGCCAGCCGAAAAAAAAAGTTTCAATGTGGGAACTGTTGGATGGAATGCTGTGACAGTAAAAGACATACAGGTGCTCGTCGGTCATCTTAACTTTGCGTGCAGGGAGGACATTTTGTAGGCGGTTGGGGTGGGCACTGGCGGGACATCATTTACCTCACCATCATGTTCGCCTATCAGCAGGGGTGAAGGAGGATTTGCGCATGTGGTCAGTTTTTCTGCAATCTTTTAATGGAGTGCCATTGGCCAGGGAGGAGGGTGTCCAGTGGGAAGTGCAGATCTTTTCTGATGCAGCAGGCAGCGACAGATTTGGCCTTTATTGGCAGGGCAGGTGGTGTCCTGAGCAGTGGCCACAGCATTGGAAGGATGGTGGGAGGAGCATAGCTTTCCTTGAGCTTTTCCCATTACTGATGGCACTAAAGCTGTGGGGTGAAGAGTTGGCACACAAGAAAGTTTTGTTTCGAGTTGACAACATGGCAGTGGTGGAGATCATCAACAGGCAGCCCGCAAGAGATGACCAAATCTTGAAGTTGCTGTGGGTCTTTGTGCTAGGTTGCCTCTGACATGACATTGCTATCAGGGCTCTGCATATACCAGGTGTGGAAAATGACATAGTTGATGCTTTGTCTCGTTCACAGTGGGGGAGATTCCGTGGGCTGGCCCAATGCCGGATAATCTTTGGTATGTAGGCAATGTAGGGTGCTACAACTGGTGGTAGGCTCTTTGTCGGCATCTACATGGGCAGCATATAATCTGGCCTGGATGGATTTGTTGGCATCTGGCGCCTGTAAGATATCTGAGATCTGGTGTCGGGCTGAAGATTATTCTGGACCTCATTGAGAGGGGCCTTTCTAAAGTTACCATCGCCGGGAAATTGGCGGGCATTGCTTTCAAGGGGAAACTTCTGTGGGGTTACACCCCGTCATCAGGGGAAGTAGGGATGAGGATGTTAGACGGTTGGGCTAGGAAGAGGGGGGGAGAGTTTGGTGCGTAGCCCCCTTTCTTGGCAGACGCTAGCCCGATTACTGGAGGCTTTACCAGCAGTCTGTAGGGATGGTTTTGCGACTTGTTTGTTCTCAACCCTTATGGTATGAATGTTTTTCAGGGCATTTAGGGTTTCCGAGCTCTTAGGCAGCAAGGTTAAAAAAGGGGTGCTTTGGAAAGATGTGTCCACGAGGATATTGGTTGTCCAATTCCAAAACAGAGCAGAGGGGAGTGGGAAAAGGGGTCAGGTTGGAAGTGGCTGTACCACCTTCTACGTGCCCACTTCATTGGGCCCGTCGTTGGCATGCTTTGTCAGGAGGTTTGGGGGCAGAGGTGGTTTTCAAGCATTCTAATGGGATAGAGGGTGACAGATTACCAGCTGCACATAGGGTTGCTGAAGGTTTTGTACAGTATTGGGATGGATGAGGCTGGTTATGGGATACATTCTTTCAGGATTGGGGCAGCAACGGAGGCACACAACAGGGGCTGGATGCCGGGGGACATAATGCAGCTGGGGCGCTGGTCTTCAGACTGTTACCAACGCTATGTAAGAAGGAATGCGGAGGAGGCGCAAGCGTCATTCTCCTTTGTTTGAGTCTCATTCTATTTTCTCATTACAGGTACTGTGGCTGGGCCCCAAACGAGGGGATTGACAATTTGGATTGTGGGGCATTCGTTTATCAAATGGGCGCATGTCCAGGCATGCCGGTGTTACTTTGGTGCAATGTTGGGTTTTAATGAACATCTTTTTTAAATTGTTTGAAAGGGTAAGGGAGGGATGCTGTGGAAGGAATTGATACCTTGCCTTAATAAATGGATGATACGGGGTCATGGCCCAGATGTTTTGTTGATTCACCTGGGCGAGAACGATTTGTGCGGTATAAAGGGTGTTGTCTTGATGAGGGCTATGAAGAAGGACTTATCAAGATTGAGGAAGCAACTGTCTGGGTGCCACGTTTTGTGGACTGAGTTGGTTCCGCGCAGAGTTTGGAGGGGTGCTTTGAACCCGAGGGCCATTGACAGGGCGCGGAGGAAGGTGAACTCGGAAATGTCTAGGTTTTGTCGTCATCTTACTTTCGGAAGAGTGGCACATAAGGAGCTACGCTTTGAGGCAGTGGAATTTTTCAGAGATGATGGAGTACATCTATTGAGTCTTGGCATGGACCTTTATTTACTGGAGATCAGGGAGGTGTTGTCGAGAAGGACAGCAGCTAGCCTACGTGGGGGGGCAGAAAGGGGGGTTAGTTTCTCTCCCCCCTTCTTTCTGGGAGGCAGGGGTTATTGGAAGTTTGCCAGGGTTGGCAGAGGTTTTTTATTCTTGGAGTTGGGTTATCGACAGGGAATGGGTAGGCAGGTTAATTTCTAGTTCCGTTACACATGTTCGGTGATTGACAGCTGTAAAGAAGCAGGCAGGGGAGATTGTTTAACGGATGGGTTAAATTTATGGGGTTATACTTTGATGCATTGCTTTGTATTGTTTGTAATGTACGGGTGAGGCGGGTTCAAGGAAATATTAGAGGTGGGGTGCGGTAAATGGTCAGGTATATGGTTGATTAGTGAGGTTTAGTTTTGTAAGGCATTTGCCGAGGAATTATGATGTTATGTGAACCTGTTTCAATAAAGCGGCCTTTTACACACAATCCTGAGATTGTGGTCTGCTTCCCCCCCACACCTCCCTCCCAAACATGAAACGTCGCAGGAGCATTGAATGCCAAAAACAAAAAGAGTGCACAGAACAAAGGATATATAAACCCGACAGTAAGGGCACATGCAACAGGGGCAGTTGCCACTAAAAAGTGGAAACACGCCCAAAGGCGGGACAAAAAACAGTGTTTCACGAGTAGAAATAAAGCTATTTTGAAAGGCACACAAAGCAGCAAATGGTAAGTGGTGGGTGTGCCTTAACCCTGAGAGGGGTTACAGCATGACTCCCAGAGCAGCGCATGTGTGCTGCCTCTAGGCTCGAACTAAAAACTGTATGGGCATAGAGTATCTAATTGTGACGCTCCAGGGTATTATATATTTGTGCTGATGCGGGTTAGAACCCCGAGATCTAGATATAATCCAGGATGGTTATTAGGAGCTAGTGTTGTACAATGGACAGAAGATGTGATTTGTGGCAGAATTGAATCTACATGTTGCAAGGGTATAACCCTGTATGACATTGAGCATGGAATGAAAGATTGAAATATTGATGTGGGTCAGTGGGTTCATGTCAAGAAACCAGGTAAAGTTTCAAATAGGGAAAGTCAATTTTATGGTCCTATGGAAGTCATTGAATTGTTAACAAATGCAGTTAATTTGGCGGATAGAAAGGTTTGGAATTTAAAAAGAGTAGCATTATGTTCCTCGGCAGGTGGGTCTGCATCACTGTCAGCTGACCATTGTTGTAATGATGGTTGGGGCAATGGTGGATTGAGGGGGGGAGTGTCTGGATCTAGAATGAGTAATTCAGCTGATGCAGAGTCTGCACCTGCAATGTCTGATGGTGTGTCATCAGGGAGTGGAGCTGAAATATCTACCTGATGGTGGGGTGTTGTTTCACGATCTGAAACTGATATTAATATTAAGCCTGAGCTTTTCAAGATGACTGTTAATAGTCCGGCTAATTGTTCTAAGTCTGTTCAAACTAACTTTGATCCTGTTGAATCAAAACGTAGTAGGAATCCACCTGTATGGTTGAAGGATTATATTTGTCAACGTTTTCCTCTGGATTCAAGTGTAATGGGAAAATATTAAGGGTTAAATGCTAAACCCTGTGAAGTTTTGTTTTCTAGTAGTTCTTTTTTTAATATTTCAAAAGTGTCAGGGGTGATTACCCTAACATTAACTTTTCACTGTCTGATTTTTGGGGATTTTTCTTTCACGGACGTGCCTATAAATGGTATTCTGCTGCATTCATTTTCAAACCAGATGCTAAATGTGTTTTTGTCCAATTTAAAATGAGTGTGCAGATCTCAAGTTTGGAGGCACATTATGTACTTTCTTCAGGAATTTGAGTACCCACAACAGTAAATAAAGTGGTATATGATGCGGTGAAGATAGTTTATGCACATTATTTCTGATTAAATAGAAAATTTGCAAAATCTAGCTCAAAAAGCAATCCATTACCATTGTTAATTATATAGTTGCGTGCCTTTTTTTCACCCGACCTTTATCTAGTATTTGTAATGAGGGGCCTAATCTAAAACATGAATAGTCTTACCAATTAATTAAAAGTAAAACTGAGCTCTTAATTCTTTCTTTGTGTGTTTGACCACTGCAGCATACTTTTTTTTAAACCGTTATTAAAGGTAAAAAATGCATTCACAGCATAATGCCTACATCCCTGAAAGCGCCGGCATAGCGATGTGATCTGCTATGAGTTGTTAGAGATGGGAAAGGAGTACACAGCAAGCCGCCTACAACCACATCGGGCCGGCCGCGTCAGTTGGAGCAGGAAGTATCAAGGGCAATAGAGTTATCTGCAAGCAAGGGGTATTACACAACAACTTATTAAAAAAAAAAACATTTCCACTACCGCATTGTGTGTAGATTAAGCATGCCTGTATGTTTTGATGGATTCTGATCATTTGGGTATGGAGTGATGTTGCGTGGTGATTTATCGTTTCCCGTGTGTAGCGTGTTTCATACAAGGTGGGGGTTCCCGTCGTGTCAGTTCACTTTACTACGTTGGGGAGTTGCAGGGCGGGGTCGTGGAATCTGTGGTGGTGGTGTGTTCCAGTAGGTATATTTGTAGGGGGTCCCATATATCACGTGGTCGGGAGGAGGGGTGTAGGAGTTCCGCATAAGTATGCAACCACTGTAGCATATTTTATTGCAGAATTTTGGTGTCAAAAAGGAAGTTTGGGACTTTGATCCACATATTCAACCGAAAGCTGATAACCACCCGTGCAAATGAGCCTCAGTCTACAGTAGTGGGGCTGCGGGAAATTACTTAGGAAATAAGAAATTCTATGAATAAATTGAGTGGAGGCGTCCTTTTTGACACACTTTAGCACATAACTTGCCTTAACTAATTGTTTGGACATAAGTAGGCTTAAGCCTGAAAAAGTAGCCTTGTAACCAAGAATAATATACATCTTTTCTGAAAAGGTATTAATCATGTAATGTACATACGTCTTGCTTAAATACATGTAAATACATGTACATTTTGATTTAGATTAAATATAATGAGTTTTCACACCTGAGTATCAGAGGCGTAACTGAGTAAATAAAATACATATTTGATTGCCATCCTCAGTAATAAGGCCCAAATTTACCAAAGTGTCACACAATGCAGCGCATCAACCAAAATTGCTGTGCTGCATTGCGTGACAGAGAGAGCAGGAAAGCCCCATATCTGCAGAGATATAGCTCTATCCTGCTCTCTCCCTAGCAAGAGCACACAATCAGTCTGCCGAGTGCCACACACACACCATTGGGCCATAGTGCAAGGGTGTCTATGTGAGTCTAGCATAGGTTATGTACTAGAAGGGAACCCTTCCAGTGAAAAATACTATGCTTAGAAAAACTTAGCTCAATTCACCTGTGTGCCGTACAATGCAAAGTGGGAAAGAGTAATGGAAGAAAAGCATTTCTTCTTTTTAATGCCGGCTTTAAAGTGGCATTATTTTTGGATGGAAAACCCTGTCTAATATTGTTAACAGACCGCATCCTTTTTCATAATAAAGTCTTTTCGGATGACGGTGGTTTTTTAATTCAAACCTTTCCATGTGGCGACACCTTTCTCTGGACACTGCTACGCTACTCCAGAGTTGACCTCAGGCTTGAGGCTGGCATGTAGCACAATAGATCACCCAATGACAAATGCCACAACGTTCATGTGGGGCGGAGAACCAAGATAAACCGCACTAATACATAACGTTTATGAGGGTGATCTATATTACTGAACGTAACGTAGTTACAAGTGTCTTATTTTTCCAAAAGTATCCAAGTCAGACGCGCACTCAGAAATCAAGTGGTACACAGTGCTGCTTTATTGCTGTTACGCGTTTCGGAAGCCTCTGCTCCCTTGCTCACACAACAATCCATTAGCTTTCCACCAGTTACATACACAGTTTGTGATAGCCATAGAAACAGGACTGCACATTCCATTTTGGCTGACATTTTGGAGTGTACCTATTCCACATTGTTATGTTACACCTAATGTCTCATTTTACGCAACCATTTAGTTCAATATAATAGTTAAGTACATTTCATTCTTTGTTTCAAATTTCATTCGCCACAGTGGCTTATTGTGCAATTACTGGTTCTAAAACCCTCTTCTTTCGCCTAGTGGCTTAGTTAGGGTTCAATGTCTCTGGGCAAAGCTTATCTCTTAAAAACATAAAGTGCCAAACGTGAACTAAAGTGAATACATTTCTACTTAGTGAAGAAGTCTTCTATTCTATCCTCCCGTGAATCTTCTGGGTGACAGGCTCAATTGCTCGTGAAGTGCACGTGATCCCTAATGAGAGCATCTTGATTCTACCTGTTTAGAGTAAAACAAAGATTAAAATTACAATTTTGTTCCGATTCTCATTAAAAACGTATATGTACATTTCAAGCTTAGATTCTCTTATAACAACATCATTTCATTGTGATAAGCATACATTCTTCTGATTTTCTTGCATTATTAGATATAGTCTTCATGCTTTCCAACTATATTTCTATGACTCATATAAGTGGACTACTAGTTCCTCATGGTCATTATGTCCATTCGGTTGCCGCGTTTCTAATTCTAGAATCCATTTAGATTCTTTCTTTCTTAACTGTACCTCTCTGTTACCCCCTCTCTGGTTTTGCCTTATTTGTTCTATTGCAAAGTATGTTAACAGATTGCAATTAGATCTGTGATATTGGGCAAAATGTCTTGCAACTGGGTATTGTGGGTCCTGGTTTGTAATTGCCCTTAAATGTTGCATCACTCTATTTTTGGCCATGACTGTCGTGCTGCCCACATATCTTTTCTTACACGGACATTCAAGTACGTATATCACATGTGTTGAGCTACACGTCAAAAACTGAGTTATCTTTCTATTTGTCTTTACATGAGGGATATCGAAGTCTTTTCTCATAGGGCTATATTTGCAGGCCTTACAATGCCCACATGGGAAGAAACCTACAAGGTTGTGTTGGTTCCTATCCGTATAGTCCGTAATGTCTCCCTTCGTAATTATGTCCCTCAAACTACGACTCTTTCTATAGGTGATAGCTGGTCTAGTACTCAGTTCAGGGCCAATGATAGGATCACTTTTTAAGATGTTCCAATTCTTTGCAATTATTTTCCTTACCTTATGAGACCCCTTATTGTATGTTAAGATTACTCTGGTGGTCTCATTTCCCAGGTCTTCCTTCTCCTTTGTTATCAAGGTACTTTCCCTTGTTACGTTCTCCATTTTAAACAGGGCTCTATCTAGGACCCACTTGGGGTAACCCCTTTCTTTAAATCTCTGTATCATGTTTCCACTTTCTTGTTTATACTCTTCTGTACTAGAACAATTTCGCCTTGCTCTTAGAAGTTCCCCATAGGGGATACTCCATTTTAAGGTGTCAGGGTGGCTGCTAAGGGCATGGAGGACACTATTGCCTGCGGTGTCCTTCCTAAACAGTTTCGTTTTCAAACCATCACTTTCAGCTCTTACCTCTACATCAAGATATTCAACCTTGTATCTGTCCTTCTGATGGGTCAGTCTTATATTATACTCATTGGCATTCAGTTGTTCCACAAATTCATCCGCTTCTACATCGCTTCCACACCACACCACAAACAGGTCATCTATATACCTGAGCCATACTTTGACTCTATTGAATGCCTGCCTGTACTGGGGGTCCTTATGTATTTCTTCTTCCCATTTCCCTAGGAACAGATTCGCGAAACTCGGCGCGAAGCTCGTGCCCATACAAGTTCCAGTAGTCTGCTTGTACAATTCACCATTGAACATAAATACGTTGTTTTCAAGGCATATTTTTATCATTTCCCCTAGCATCTTCGTATGCTCAAGGTACATTATATTTCGTTTTTTTAGATAGTGCATGCATGCATCAATGCCATGTTCGTGTTCAATGATAGTGTACAATGAGTTAACATCCATTGTCATTAACATATATTCTGGTTTCCAATTTATGGTGTTCACCTTTTTCAAAAAATCTTGGGTGTCCTTCACGTAAGACGGGAGTTTCTTTACATGTTCCTGAAGGAAAAACTCGACATATTTTGACACATTTTCATATACACTCCCTATGGATGACACTATGGGTCTCCCTGGTGGTGTTAGTGGGTTTTTATGGATCTTGGGGAGGAAATAAATTATTGGCAATTTGGGATAATCTTTCTTAAGGAAAGTGAACTCCTCCCAAGATAGGAGGCCATCCTCCTGCCACTTTGTAAGATTGGACCACATGGTTAGGATGTTATTTTTGTACACTCCACCATTACTTTTACAGTAGAAGTTTACATTGTCTAACTGTCTCATTGCCTCTGTTATGTACACCTCCCGATCTTGTATGACCACATTCCCACCTTTATCTGCTGGGCGTATTATGATAGAGGAATCATTTGCTAGGGATTCAATTGCTTTCTTTTGTTTCAGATTTAAGTTGAAGCCTCCTCCCTTCCCCCTCGGGCAATGTTTATATTCCATTAATAACTTAGTTGTTATATCATGAAAAGTGTCTACATTGTCGTGTGGGAGATTTGGAAAAAACACAGATTTGGGTTTAAAACTCGTCCTGGCAGCTCTATCTGTAGTTATGTCAAGTAACCCGGTGCCCCCCTCCCGGAGGTGTGTTTCAGTGATGTCTCCCTCATATATTAGCTCTTGCGCTACTTGAATGGCATTAGCGTCTCCCACTTCTAAAAAGGGCTGACTAGGGGGTATGGATTCCTGTACATTCCAGTTACCAGTATTACTTTTTAGAGCATGCCATTTCTTCAGTTTTAATTTCCTTATGAAACGGAATATATCAATTCTGGTATCACTGTAGTTGAACATTTCTGTAGGACAAAACGAGAGGCCCAAACTCAAAGTGTTCTGTTCAATATCAGTTAGTTCTCTACTCGATAAATTCACTATAGTTTTATTTACCATTTCATTGTTCTCCATTATTGATTGCGTTTCTTGTAGCCACCACGCCTGGTTCCCATTGGCTCGTGTTCCACTTCTCTTCCTTTTCCTTTGTTTCCTTCTTTTCCTGCGTTGCTTGCTTCTTCCGTCCCTCTTCCGGCTCCTCTCGCTTATCCCCGGGGCCTTCCTCTCGTGCCTCTTCCTCTTTGTGCCGGAGGGGGTGAGAATCTTCCCGACTGCCGCCCCCTCTTCAGCGCTTGGAATTCGTCTAAATACGTCGGTTTGGAGGTAATTATTTCCATCTCTGCGATTGTGCTTGTGCTGTACATGGATCCCTCAGTATCAGATCCATCTGTGGTCTCTATATCTGGTCCTGCCCCCTGGATTTGGGGAGACTTGCTTGAAGATGCAGGTTGCTTTCTGTCATATAGATGGTCATACTTCTTACTGTATGTCAGAATGCGCCCGGAGTCATAATCATTGCAATCTCTATGCAGTTTTCTTTGTTTTCTTAGTTTAATATCTTCCTCATACTGGATCAGTCTGGCTTTCATTTCCTCCTTATATTTTTTCACACTTGTTTGATCACTCTCATTACTGAGTTCTTCCTCGATTTCCAGTATCTCTTTCAAAATCCTCTCTCTATCCTCCCAGGCGTATTTAACCAGTATACATAACATAGTTTTAGAGCTGCTTGTTGAGTTCTCAAACCACTCTTCCAGCATGCGTGGATTGGGAGATTCATGTGAGGGCGTGATATATATCCTTAATCCTCTCGGGATCATGTTTTTATCTACATAGTCTTGTAGGGATACTGCCTCCCACCATTTGGATGTTTCGTTCTTTTTTAATTTTTCATATTTTCTCAGTTTTCCTATAAGCGTGGTTTCCACTTGTTTTTGGGTTCCCACTTGTTGCCCCTTGCCAGGTGCTCTCGCCAATAATGTCTGTGCCACGCGCCTACGTTGCGCGTCTTCATCCATTGCTCGTTCCTTTCAGAGTATTTCAAAGTTTATCACAATTCCAAGTTGTTCTTAAGCTCGACAAAACCAATGATCAGACGCTAAGGTTACTTCACCCTAGCTTCCTGATCGTGTGTTCACGTTTACAGTCTTTTCATAAAGGTCTTTCTTTTCAAAGCCCTGTGTACCTCCTTGTTTCCCTCCGTAAGTCGGAGTTCCAGATGCCCTCGTAATTGCGTTTCTTAATCCTGCCGAATCTCGCACATTTAATGTTTTTCTTAAATGCGTTTCCCAAGCGTTTGCACTTTTCAGCTCTCAGTACAATTCTAGCCCATCGGTCCACTTCTATTCGTCCCGTGCCCCTGACACCCGTCGGCTCCCCCGCATCCTCGGCTTTCCCTTCGACAAGCTCCGCGTCTCCACGCTTTGCCGTCGAAGTTCTAGCTCCGAATTGTGGGCTTACCTTCGGACTGTCACGCCAGGCAACTTTGGGCTTCTTCGCTTGTTGTTCCGGACAGGCGTCGCTCTCGCTTCCTTCTCCGGCGACTTTTTTCTTTTCGATGTGGGCCGGCAGTTCCACCAAGTTTAGCTGCTTGCTTCCCACGGCTCATTTACGGCGGAACCTCCCGTAGTCTGGTGGCGCGTTTCACACTGGCAGAGCCCCGCCAGTCAGTTAATTTTCCAAAAGTATCCAAGTCAGACGCGCACTCAGAAATCAAGTGGTACACAGTGCTGCTTTATTGCTGTTACGCGTTTCGGAAGCCTCTGCTCCCTTGCTCACACAACAATCCATTAGCTTTCCACCAGTTACATACACAGTTTGTGATAGCCATAGAAACAGGACTGCACATTCCATTTTGGCTGACATTTTGGAGTGTACCTATTCCACATTGTTATGTTACACCTAATGTCTCATTTTACGCAACCATTTAGTTCAATATAATAGTTAAGTACATTTCATTCTTTATTTCAAATTTCATTCGCCACAGTGGCTTATTGTGCAATTACTGGTTCTAAAACCCTCTTCTTGTGTCTTAGTCCACTTCTGATAATAAATATCTACCCTGGGGAACAGACTAGACACCTATTCCTCCTCCCCCTTCTGATTAACTACATATTAAGCAGCGCACAGCTGCGGGAGTACTACTGGCTACAAAGTGAGTAGCATCACAAGAATTCATCAGACTAGCACTATGGAGGATGACGTTGGCTTGAGTTTCACGGAGAATGACATCAGTGAGATATTAGCGGCACAACCATTAATACAGAACACAGAATTGACCCAGGCACTAGCACAGACAGACGATTGGGAAAACCTATCGGAGAAAAAATGAGACCAGATTAGAACAGCCATACATGGCATCATAATGACGGAATATTTAAGATCAAAGGCGGCACCAAGAGGATTGTGGGTCAATAATGCACCCAGAATTTTTCTACACGACCTGGCATTTAGACGAGACTGGTCATCAATATCGTGGAAATGCACCCTTGACTATCTGGTTCTCATAGTTAAAACTGCAAGGAGACTATCGGAAGCATTACTGGTACAAATACAAATTTGTGAAAATGAATTAAAGAAAGGGATATCTCCATCAGTATTCAAAAAGAGACTTGAAGAAATCAACAAGGAGATAACTGACACCCAATAATACCTTATGCAAAATAAATTTCAAAAACTTGCAAAAGATCTGAAGAGGTTTAGTCAAGAGAAGATGCATCCCTATAGCAAGGAGGAATACATACCACCTGACCAAGACTCTGACAAAAACTCAGGTGGATGGAATTCCAGTGATGGTTCTGAAGATGGCTCTGAAGACTCAACCCCGAGAGGAGGGAGAAATAATTTCCGTCACTTTCGCAATAAAAGAGGTAACAGACGACCAAGACAGAACTTTACTGGAAGGGGATTCATGGGAAATCAAATCCCATATTTCCACCCATTTATGCCACCGTATGGAGCGTGGATGAACCCTTTCGATCAAAGCATGTCTCACATGCCCCACATGATGGGCCTTCCAATGCAAGGAGCAGAGAATCCCAATCAACAGCCTTTTTTAGGAAGAGGCCAACAACAACAAAGAGGACGTCACAAGACCCTCACTTGGCAAGACCAACAGAGAAACATGCAGACACGCAGCATGACAATCGAGAAACCAGGGACGAGCAAGAACAGTCACTAATTGTCAATTTAACTGATCTGATTGTCTCTGAAGACCAAACAAACGTCCTGAATAAAGGACTTGGCTTTGTGCCTACCCCAAACCTGGACACATTTAAACTTAAATGCGAGCTGGCTGAATTCTGTCGGACTTTAAAATTGAAAGCCTATTTCTCAGGCATCGAACAGAGAAGAGAGAAAGGAGATACCAATTTGAAGAGAAAATCTACTTTTAACCCTCCCAACCTATCAGTACCTGTAGAAATCCAAACCTTCGAGCAAGCCATCCTGAAAGGGATTGATGAAATGAGTAATGAGAACAACCAAACGTATCAAAATCTGTCAAAAAAAGAACGAAAAGCATTGGAAGACCTACGCAGTAATGACAAAATTGTCATAAAACCCGCAGATAAGGGTGGAGGGATTGTTATCCTTGGGAAAGAAGGCTATAAACAACAATGTCTAACGTTACTTGCCGATGAGAGATTCTACACAAAAATAATCTCTGATCCTACACCGAGATTACAGAACTCCATTGCCATGATGGTCTATGAAGCAGAGACTAATGCCTGGATATCCAAGAAGGAGGCAGACTATTTAATCACGAAGTAACCCAAGACCCCTTTCTTCTACTCATTACCAAAAACCCATAAAAATAGATCTCCTCCCCCGGGACGCCCAATAGTCTTGGGTATAGGCTCAATATTAGAGCCCTTATCACAATTTGCAGACCAATTTCTGAAACCCATAGTCCAAAAAACACCGACATATCTGAAGGACACTCGAGATCTCCTCAACCAGATTTTTTAAATGCCTTTTGACACATCAACCATGCTATTAGTAGGACTCGATGTGGAGTCATTATACACAAGTCTACCCCAACAAGAGACATTACAAATGCTGGAAGACATACTATTTTCTGAAGGGTGGAACTTTCGAACACCACGCCACTTTGTTCTCGACTGTTGCCGGCTGGCACTGACTGAGAATTATTTCGAATTTGATGGTAGCTTGTTTTTACAAAGACATGGAACCTCGATGGGCAGTGCCTTTGCCCCTTCGGTGGCAGGCCTGTATGTCAGCCATTTTGAAAGTCAAAATGTTTTTTCTGACACCAATCCATTCGCTTCCAGTATCCTGTACTGCAAGCGTTATATAGATGACATCCTGATGATTTGGAAGAAAGAGGAAAATCTGGATCTATTCATAGAATGGCTGAATACAAGAGATGAATGCCTAAAATTTACCTTTTCATCTAATGATATGAGCATAGATTTTCTAGATCTGACATGCTTTGCAAAGAACGGACAACTTGAGACTAAAACCTTCACCAAACCAACAGCCAAAAACAGCTTACTATCATATAAAAGCTTTCACCCCAAGCCTCTGAGGGATAATCTACCCTACAGTCAGTTTTTAAGACTCAAAAGAAACTGCAGCCAACAAATCGATTACAGAAAACAGGCACAAGACCTGAGTATAAAACTTCAGAGACGAGACTACAAACAGGTCACCATTGCAAAATGTCGAAAGAGGGCGAATAACCAACCCAGAACTGCTCTACTGGATACTTTTGTAAAAGAACCTATCAAAGATCTGGTCACCTGTGTAACTACATATTGTCCGGCCACCTACAAAGTTCAAAAATTGGTGAATAAGAATTGGTGAATTTTAACATCAGGGAACCTTTCATGGCCAAAACCTAGATTCGCAAATCGCCAAACTCGTAACCTAAAAGACATACTAGTCCATACCCGCCCTAAGAAGCAGCTCACATTTGGAAACTTAAGAAATCCATCAATGACCATAATAACAGGACATTATCCATGTGGGACCTGCCTTGTCTGTAATCTGACCACCACCAGCAAAACGTTGCAACTGACAGAGAATTTGATCTGGACTCAGAGACAACACACCACATGTAATTCAACACATGTTATTTACATGATCACATGCCCCTGCAAAAAACAATATATTGGAATGACCTGCAGGAAGGTGAAGCTAAGAATCGGGGAACACAAAAGCAATATACGGCTAAAAAAGAACAACACAAAACTCTGCTCACACTTTGTCGAAACAGGCCATAAAACAGAGGATTTAAAATGGACTGTAATTGAAATGCTGATGGACAAAACTCGGAATGCAGAAAAAACCCTCTACGAAAAAGAGCAAAGATGGGTGGATAGACTTAAAACCCACCAAATGGGCTCAATGATAATGTCCAATGGCACCAGTTTGCATAAATTCATTATATCATTAACATCATTGATATTTGATAAACTGAGAAAGCAAAAGCTGTCACGAACGCTAGTCCGTTTTTGATGCCCATTCAACACTAACTTATTCTTGTCCGTTTTCAGTGACGATGAAACTGTGCTTAGAAATACTCCACTCTGACGACACTTCCGCGTCCGGGGGCAGAGCCAGCACCAGACGCGGAAGACGCCTTCCTTAGCGGGTGAGATAGACGCACGGCGTCTAACGAAATTGGTCTTACATCTATAAAGCGGTAAGCGCCTTAAAAACCTTCTTTCTGTCCACAGCCTGGGACCTATGTGTCAGTTACCCCCGAAGATACGAAATCCGTTACTCTGAAAGGTATTGTTTGCGTGAATGAAAGCGATTTGAATGTGTTTAAAAGTAAGACCATGCGAGATTATTTTAAACCACGCTATATAATACGAGTAGGGTTAAACTCACCTCTCACTGTCTTTGATTAACATCTGGTATTTGAATGTATACGATAAAAAGATAGCATCATGTGGAGACAGTATAAACCATGTGGTACAATACAAGTTAAACTCACATTCATAAACTACGTTTTAACAAACACCAACAGACTCACTATAACGGACCCAAAAAACATGATATAATAGAAACCAAAACCTACACGGTTTTTATCCCTTGACCTTACAAACACAAGGTTGAATGTCTCTCACGATTAATTTTCCTCACTGTGATTCGCCAATAATCCCCACATATGCTAGCGCTGTTTTTAAAAGAATTCAGATAAGCATAATTTGCTTGCACAGACACCTAAAATTGAATTAACATTAAACATGCCAAAGTACATTAGCCACAACAAATATGCAATGTGTTTATTTGTGATTTCTTTTTCAGGTTAAATGAACCTTCTAAGTAATTCACAGAGGGTAAATTGAGAACCCTTGACATACTGCACAAAGGGTGTGAGTATTAATTTTATTTTTGTCTTTGTCCTGACGAATGCTCCACAGACCCGGCTGGGCCAAAAGGAGCAGAAACATGTTGACAGTCTTCTTTAAGTGATATACAAGGACCCAGTCACACGATCCATCTGTATATCCAAAAACTTTTTAATAACAGACCGCATCCTTTTTCATAATAAAGTCTTTTCGGATGACGGTGGTTTTTTAATTCAAACCTTTCCATGTGGCGACACCTTTCTCTGGACACTGCTACGCTACTCCAGAGTTGACCTCAGGCTTGAGGCTGGCATGTAGCACAATAGATCACCCAATGACAAATGCCACAACGTTCATGTGGGGCGGAGAACCAAGATAAACCGCACTAATACATAACGTTTATGAGGGTGAACTATATTACTGAACGTAACGTACTTACAAGTGTCTTAGTCCACTTCTGATAATAAATAATATTGTTAATAAGTAGGGTTTTTATGCTAGAAACTAAGAGTGGCTGCATGGGAAGCCTATTTACCACCTATTGAATGTTCCTTTAGTGCAAAGTACTGTAAAGCATACATTTGCATTACCTTCTGGCAACTTTCCAGTTCAAATGTTATTCTGGAAAGAAACTTCAACAAAAACAATTTCCAGCAGATTTGCATCTGATGCAAACCCAGTGCAATACGTTTTTAAATATAGCCCAGAGTGTTTTGGTGTTCATAAAGACACTTCTCACACTACCCAAGCACTTTATTTACACACACATAGACCAGGCAGAAGTGATAAATATAGTGTGGGAAAGTTTCTCAATTCATAAGCTTTTGCATGATATGCAACAGAATAAAAACAGTTATCAATAAAAAATATTTTCAATACACAACAAACGAGGGGCAAATAAGCCCCTATTTTTCTAAAGGCTATGTCTGATGGCTGCAATATGATAATAATACACATACAATTACGAAAAGGACAATTACCTTTTTTTCGCGACCATACATATACATATTACAACAGGTATACTTTATGTGCGAGTCACAAGTAAATACATTTGAATATTCAAAAAGTAGTAAATTACACAAAAACGTAAGTGCAACTTCAGCAATGCATTGTTTACAATCTAAAACGTTGACTTCGACAATCATTTCCCAGTGAGTTACACAATCATTTTATTAAACGTACTTCGGCTGACTGACCATTGGTGTAATGAAATGTATGAAATATCGAAAAAAATAAGTAGCATTAGGGCAAGTGATATAATTGGTAAATCATTAAGTTTTGGATAGTCCTGCGGGTCAAGATATGAAAAACAACTGGGCTGTTCTATGAAATATTGATAGTTTTTTTTGGGGAGAGGTGTGGCGCAGCGGCCAGGGCGGCTGATTCCAGAGTGGCAGGGCACGTGGTTCGATTCCAGCGTGGCAGCTCAACTTACCTCAGCACCATGGGACTCTGGGCAATAACTCACTTAATCTTCCCGACGGACCACAGCGCCTTGAGACCCTTAGGGGTGAGTAGTTTGCGCTTTACAAGTACTGGATTCATTCATCCTTTGGAATATATGGTAAATTATGTACACTAAAAATGATGTCAATCTAACTCTTCATGAAAATAAAAATAATAGAAGAAATCATGGGGATGAAGGGTTTTGCCTTTAGGATATGTGTGATCACATCAAATTCAGTGTGCACAAAGACCAAGTTAGATCAGAGGTTTCATGATGAGATTGCTTTTCTTTACAAATACAGGGCCTGGTTCATAAAGGTAAACTTACACATTTGGTCTAAACTTACACTAAACGTCTAAGTTTATGACTTTGGGAATTCACAAAGGGCATTTACGAGTACTATCTTTATGTCTGCCCCAAGTGCGGAAATAATGATAGTACTCGTAAATACCCTTTGTGAATTCCCAAAGTCGTAAACTTAGACGTTTGGTCTAAGTTTACTCTAAAATTCTAAGTTTACTTATATGAACTGGGTTCACGGTTTTTTGGCTGCACTCAGGATTTGACAACTCCTGAAATATGTAATATCTGTTACAACAAGTGGCTGCAATCTGCTTTGTCTATAAGCCATACTCCGCTCTTAGTTAATAGGCATCTCTCAGGTCTTTCTTCATGACTTTGAGATCATATTTGATTACAACATTCTTCTCATCCTCCACCGGGGATCACATTTTGTTGTCAATGTTCAATGTCTTTTCAGGCTTGAGCTTCAGTGTAAATTCATCAGGCGTAGCTGGACGTTGATACATCAGTATCTCTCTCGGTATCAGACCTCTCCTTTGCCTTGCTTTGGCGGTGGGGGGGGGGGGGGGGGCGGGTGAACATCTGCTATTCCTCATTACATTGATGGCCTTGTGTGATTGTCTCCATTTATTCTGTTTGGGCTGATCTGTCACCTGTCCCAATCAGGCTGATATGTACATATCGGCATTAGAGTTAATGTCCTTATTACTGTTTACGTGATTCTGTCATCCGTATTTTTCTGGGTAGGCGGGTGTTGATTACCCTTTTCGTCTCACTTCAGACAGGATGCCCATCATCCCTGTTATTTCTGTCTGCAGGCACCCAGTCAGTCAGTTCTGTACCTTTAGTATTGCTAGCAGTTGAGATGACGGGGTCTTCTCCATCAGCTGATTAATGGATCACATGCCCCTTCGTGACTTGCAGGAATCTATTTCCTGTCAAGACATCTCATGTCACCTCTTGTGAGTATGGCTTAGTGTCTCCCCTGGGACTCCAGTATTTATAGTAAGTGTAATTTTCTGAAAATGCAAAGTTTTGATCGTGTTGCCTTGTGGTTCCCTCCAAGTAACAGGATTATTTGGGGGCATCATGTTGTGATTTAGTTTGCCGAGTGATTCCTGGGAGGAACTTCTTTTCTGTCATGACTTCCATCTAGCTCATCCGTTCACAGTAACTCCATCCTTTTCACCCGTCACTCGCTCTTTTTATTCTAGAGCGTTTGCTTGTTCAACCTGAAATTGAGCATGTCTGCCCCCCTATACAGTTGGGACACTCAATGCACCTTCCAAACTCCCCAACTCCTTTTTGTTCTGGACCTGAGGTCGGAGAGTGTAACTCTGAGAAGAATGTTTAAAGTCATTTTAGAGCATTTTACATCTTGGATCTCGAGAGTGGTTGCTAGTAGCTTTTGCGCAATTTGTCCATATGGATGGGTAGTTAATAGTCAGATGGGAAATTTAGAGCCTGAAGGATAGAGGATGGGAGTGCAATCGCCACTGGCCTGCCACCTTTGTTTCCAGTGGAGGCAGGTGCCAATCTGAAGTGGAGGGGCAGCTCAAGAGGGTGGGGGGTAGGGGTGTTAGGGGAATAATAATAAATAAATAAAGACTTACCTGATGCTGACGCTGTCGGACACCTCAGTGCTCCCCTTCCGGCTCTCCTCCCGGCAGTCCATGAGCCACAGCACAGGTTCCCCACCCAATCTAAATGATGCCCTTTTGTGCCGCTTTCGGCCGCCATAAGTGTGGCAGGGTATGCTCAGACATGAGTCCCTTGCTCACTTTGCCACTGGATTCAAGCAAGCCGGGCTGAAGACTGCTGGAGTGCTAGAAACCGGTCCTCGGAGGCTTGTTTCCGGTCCAGGAAAGACATGGCTTGGCAGTTTGGGCTGGACTGTTCCCATGAGGCACAGGGTCAGACTGATTTGCATATAGCCATGTCTGAACTGGGGTGGCAGAGTGGGCTAAAGAACGGTGATGGATTAAACCCTGATCTTTTGACTGGGTGTGAGTGTTTGATTGATTCAGATGCTCCGTCCATCACCACCCCCTTTTGTACCGCTTTCGGACGCCATAAGTGTGGCAGGGTATGCTCAGACGTGAGTCCCTTGCTCACTTTGCCACTGGATTCAAGCAAGCCGGGCTGAAGACGGCTGGAATGCCAAAAACCGGTCCTCGGAAGACATGGCTTGGCAGTTCGGGCTGGACTGTTCCCATGATTCAAAAAGGGGGGTGGTGATGGACAGAGTATCTGAATTAAGCAGAACACTCCTACCCAGTCAAAAGATCAGGGCTTGATCCATCACCGTTTTTTAGCTCACTGCACCATCCCAGTTCAGAACCTGGCTACATGCAAATTAGTCTGTCCCTGGCCCAGTGCATCATGGGAACAGGGCAGACCAAACTACCAAGCCAATTCTTTACTGGAAAGGAAACAAGCTTCTGGGGACCGGTTTCTGGCATTACAGCCGTCTTCGGCCCGGCTTGCTTGAATCCTGATGGTGCAGTGAGCAAGGGACTCACATCTGAGCATTCCCTTCCACACTTGTGGTGGCCAAAACGATTCAAAAAGGGGGGTGGTGATGGACAGAGTATCTGAATTAAGCAGAACACTCCTACCCAGTCAAAAGATCAGGGCTTAAACAACGGTGATGGATCAAGCCCTGATCTGTTGACTGGGTAGGAGTGTTCTGATTAACTCAGATACTCTGTCCATCACCACCCCCTTTTTGAAATAAATTTGGCCACCACAAGTGTGGAAGGGTATGCTCAGACATGAGTCCCTTGCTCACTGCACCATCAGGATTCAAGCAAGCCGGGCCGAAGACGGCTGTAATGCCAGAAACCGGTCCCCGGAAGCTTGTTTCCTTTCCAGTGAAGAATTGGCTTGGTAGTTTGGTCTGCCCTGTTCCCATGATGCACTGGGCCAGGGACAGACTAATTTGCATATAGCCAGGTTCTTAACTGGGATGGTGCAGTGAGCTAAAAAACGGTGATGGATCAAGCCCTGATCTGTTGACTGGGTAGGAGTGTTCTGATTAACTCAGATACTCTGTCCATCACCACCCCCTTTTTGAAATAATTTTGGCCACCACAAGTGTGGAAGGGTATGCTCAGACATGAGTCCCTTGCTCACTGCACCATCAGGATTCAAGCAAGCCGGGCCGAAGACGGCTGTAATGCCAGAAACCGGTCCCCGGAAGCTTGTTTCCTTTCCAGTGAAGAATTGGCTTGGTAGTTTGGTCTGCCCTGTTCCCATGATGCACTGGGCCAGGGACAGACTAATTTGCATATAGCCAGGTTCTTAACTGGGATGGTGCAGTGAGCTAAAAAACGGTGATGGATCAAGCCCTGATCTGTTGACTGGGTAGGAGTGTTCTGATTAACTCAGATACTCTGTCCATCACCACCCCCTTTTTGAAATAATTTTGCCCACCACAAGTGTGGAAGGGTATGCTCAGACATGAGTCCCTTGCTCACTGCACCATCAGGATTCAAGCAAGCCGGGCCGAAGACGGCTGTAATGCCAGAAACCGGTCCCCGGAAGCTTGTTTCCTTTCCAGTGAAGAATTGGCTTGGTAGTTTGGTCTGCCCTGTTCCCATGATGCACTGGGCCAGGGACAGACTAATTTGCATATAGCCAGGTTCTTAACTGGGATGGTGCAGTGAGCTAAAAAACGGTGATGGATCAAGCCCTGATCTGTTGACTGGGTAGGAGTGTTCTGATTAACTCAGATACTCTGTCCATCACCACCCCCTTTTTGAAATAATTTTGGCCACCACAAGTGTGGAAGGGTATGCTCAGACATGAGTCCCTTGCTCACTGCACCATCAGGATTCAAGCAAGCCGGGCCGAAGACGGCTGTAATGCCAGAAACCGGTCCCCGGAAGCTTGTTTCCTTTCCAGTGAAGAATTGGCTTGGTAGTTTGGTCTGCCCTGTTCCCATGATGCACTGGGCCAGGGACAGACTAATTTGCATATAGCCAGGTTCTTAACTGGGATGGTGCAGTGAGCTAAAAAACGGTGATGGATCAAGCCCTGATCTGTTGACTGGGTAGGAGTGTTCTGATTAACTCAGATACTCTGTCCATCACCACCCCCTTTTTGAAATAATTTTGGCCACCACAAGTGTGGAAGGGTATGCTCAGACATGAGTCCCTTGCTCACTGCACCATCAGGATTCAAGCAAGCCGGGCCGAAGACGGCTGTAATGCCAGAAACCGGTCCCCGGAAGCTTGTTTCCTTTCCAGTGAAGAATTGGCTTGGTAGTTTGGTCTGCCCTGTTCCCATGATGCACTGGGCCAGGGACAGACTAATTTGCATATAGCCAGGTTCTTAACTGGGATGGTGCAGTGAGCTAAAAAACGGTGATGGATCAAGCCCTGATCTGTTGACTGGGTAGGAGTGTTCTGATTAACTCAGATACTCTGTCCATCACCACCCCCTTTTTGAAATAATTTTGGCCACCACAAGTGTGGAAGGGTATGCTCAGACATGAGTCCCTTGCTCACTGCACCATCAGGATTCAAGCAAGCCGGGCCGAAGACGGCTGTAATGCCAGAAACCGGTCCCCGGAAGCTTGTTTCCTTTCCAGTGAAGAATTGGCTTGGTAGTTTGGTCTGCCCTGTTCCCATGATGCACTGGGCCAGGGACAGACTAATTTGCATATAGCCAGATTCTTAACTGGGATGGTGCAGTGAGCTGAAAAACGGTGATGGATCAAGCCCTGATCTGTTGACTGGGTAGGAGTGTTCTGATTAACTCAGATACTCTGTCCATCACCACCCCCTTTTTGAAATAATTTTGGCCACCACAAGTGTGGAAGGGTATGCTCAGACATGAGTCCCTTGCTCACTGCACCATCAGGATTCAAGCAAGCCGGGCCGAAGACGGCTGTAATGCCAGAAACCGGTCCCCGGAAGCTTGTTTCCTTTCCAGTGAAGAATTGGCTTGGTAGTTTGGTCTGCCCTGTTCCCATGATGCACTGGGCCAGGGACAGACTAATTTGCATATAGCCAGGTTCTTAACTGGGATGGTGCAGTGAGCTAAAAAACGGTGATGGATCAAGCCCTGATCTGTTGACTGGGTAGGAGTGTTCTGATTAACTCAGATACTCTGTCCATCACCACCCCCTTTTTGAAATAATTTTGGCCACCACAAGTGTGGAAGGGTCTGCTCAGACATGAGTCCCTTGCTCACTGCACCATCAGGATTCAAGCAAGCCGGGCCGAAGACGGCTGTAATGCCAGAAACCGGTCCCCGGAAGCTTGTTTCCTTTCCAGTGAAGAATTGGCTTGGTAGTTTGGTCTGCCCTGTTCCCATGATGCACTGGGCCAGGGACAGACTAATTTGCATATAGCCAGGTTCTTAACTGGGATGGTGCAGTGAGCTAATAAACGGTGATGGATCAAGCCCTGATCTGTTGACTGGGTAGGAGTGTTCTGATTAACTCAGATACTCTGTCCATCACCACCCCCTTTTTGAAATAATTTTGGCCACCACAAGTGTGGAAGGGTATGCTCAGACATGAGTCCCTTGCTCACTGCACCATCAGGATTCAAGCAAGCCGGGCCGAAGACGGCTGTAATGCCAGAAACCGGTCCCCGGAAGCTTGTTTCCTTTCCAGTGAAGAATTGGCTTGGTAGTTTGGTCTGCCCTGTTCCCATGATGCACTGGGCCAGGGACAGACTAATTTGCATATAGCCAGGTTCTTAACTGGGATGGTGCAGTGAGCTAAAAAACGGTGATGGATCAAGCCCTGATCTGTTGACTGGGTAGGAGTGTTCTGATTAACTCAGATACTCTGTCCATCACCACCCCCTTTTTGAAATAATTTTGGCCACCACAAGTGTGGAAGGGTATGCTCAGACATGAGTCCCTTGCTCACTGCACCATCAGGATTCAAGCAAGCCGGGCCGAAGACGGCTGTAATGCCAGAAACCGGTCCCCGGAAGCTTGTTTCCTTTCCAGTGAAGAATTGGCTTGGTAGTTTGGTCTGCCCTGTTCCCATGATGCACTGGGCCAGGGACAGACTAATTTGCATATAGCCAGGTTCTTAACTGGGATGGTGCAGTGAGCTAAAAAACGGTGATGGATCAAGCCCTGATCTGTTGACTGGGTAGGAGTGTTCTGATTAACTCAGATACTCTGTCCATCACCACCCCCTTTTTGAAATAATTTTGGCCACCACAAGTGTGGAAGGGTATGCTCAGACATGAGTCCCTTGCTCACTGCACCATCAGGATTCAAGCAAGCCGGGCCGAAGACGGCTGTAATGCCAGAAACCGGTCCCCGGAAGCTTGTTTCCTTTCCAGTGAAGAATTGGCTTGGTAGTTTGGTCTGCCCTGTTCCCATGATGCACTGGGCCAGGGACAGACTAATTTGCATATAGCCAGGTTCTTAACTGGGATGGTGCAGTGAGCTAAAAAACGGTGATGGATCAAGCCCTGATCTGTTGACTGGGTAGGAGTGTTCTGATTAACTCAGATACTCTGGACATCACCACCCCCTTTTTGAAATAATTTTGGCCACCACAAGTGTGGAAGGGTATGCTCAGACATGAGTCCCTTGCTCACTGCACCATCAGGATTCAAGCAAGCCGGGCCGAAGACGGCTGTAATGCCAGAAACCGGTCCCCGGAAGCTTGTTTCCTTTCCAGTGAAGAATTGGCTTGGTAGTTTGGTCTGCCCTGTTCCCATGATGCACTGGGCCAGGGACAGACTAATTTGCATATAGCCAGGTTCTTAACTGGGATGGTGCAGTGAGCTAAAAAACGGTGATGGATCAAGCCCTGATCTGTTGACTGGGTAGGAGTGTTCTGATTAACTCAGATACTCTGTCCATCACCACCCCCTTTTTGAAATAATTTTGGCCACCACAAGTGTGGAAGGGTATGCTCAGACATGAGTCCCTTGCTCACTGCACCATCAGGATTCAAGCAAGCCGGGCCGAAGACGGCTGTAATGCCAGAAACCGGTCCCCGGAAGCTTGTTTCCTTTCCAGTGAAGAATTGGCTTGGTAGTTTGGTCTGCCCTGTTCCCATGATGCACTGGGCCAGGGACAGACTAATTTGCATATAGCCAGGTTCTTAACTGGGATGGTGCAGTGAGCTAAAAAACGGTGATGGATCAAGCCCTGATCTGTTGACTGGGTAGGAGTGTTCTGATTAACTCAGATACTCTGTCCATCACCACCCCCTTTTTGAAATAATTTTGGCCACCACAAGTGTGGAAGGGTATGCTCAGACATGAGTCCCTTGCTCACTGCACCATCAGGATTCAAGCAAGCCGGGCCGAAGACGGCTGTAATGCCAGAAACCGGTCCCCGGAAGCTTGTTTCCTTTCCAGTGAAGAATTGGCTTGGTAGTTTGGTCTGCCCTGTTCCCATGATGCACTGGGCCAGGGACAGACTAATTTGCATATAGCCAGGTTCTTAACTGGGATGGTGCAGTGAGCTAAAAAACGGTGATGGATCAAGCCCTGATCTGTTGACTGGGTAGGAGTGTTCTGATTAACTCAGATACTCTGTCCATCACCACCCCCTTTTTGAAATAATTTTGGCCACCACAAGTGTGGAAGGGTATGCTCAGACATGAGTCCCTTGCTCACTGCACCATCAGGATTCAAGCAAGCCGGGCCGAAGACGGCTGTAATGCCAGAAACCGGTCCCCGGAAGCTTGTTTCCTTTCCAGTGAAGAATTGGCTTGGTAGTTTGGTCTGCCCTGTTCCCATGATGCACTGGGCCAGGGACAGACTAATTTGCATATAGCCAGGTTCTTAACTGGGATGGTGCAGTGAGCTAAAAAACGGTGATGGATCAAGCCCTGATCTGTTGACTGGGTAGGAGTGTTCTGATTAACTCAGATACTCTGTCCATCACCACCCCCTTTTTGAAATAATTTAGGACTGTTCCCATGAGGCACAGGGTCAGACTGATTTGCATATAGCCATGTCTGAACTGGGGTGGCAGAGTAGGCTAAAGAACGGTGATGGATCTAACCCAGATCTTTTGACTGGGTGTGAGTGTTTGATTGATTCAGATGCTCCGTCCATCACCAAACCCTTTTGTACCGCTCTCATGCTATAGCATGAGAGAAGTGCCTGGATTGGTCTGAGCAGTCTGGTCTGACCCTCGCTTTCTCCAACCTGGCTGTGCAACACAGCTAGGTTGGAGAAATATAACTGCACATTTCTGTTTCGCTTGCCTAAGACAGCCAGCCAAAGTGACATGTGCACATATAAGTACCCACCACTTCTCCTCCCTGTCATCGCCTGAGGCCCCCCGCCCAAGACTCCATGGCTCAGGCTGCTCAGGCAGTGATAAATAAAATGATAATAACATTTTTTTATTATCATTTTATTTTTTATCTGCTGGCAGTGGGGCGGCGCTCCTCTGCTATTATAATAATAATTCCTATTTATACAGCGCAAACATATCATCCCCTTAAGGGTTTCAAGGCACTGGGGGCCATCAGGGAGAATAAGTGAGCTATTACCCGTTATCACATGATGCTGAGCTAAGCTGCTGCCAAGGATCGAACCGTGAGCCCCATGCTCCTGAGTCAGCCGTTCTGGCCACTGCACCACACCTCTCCTCCTTACACTATTACAGAGAAGCTGCACCTGTTTGTTTCTTCCTTTGGACCCTTGGATCCCTCTAGGGAATAAATCTGATATTGTCCTCTGTTTCTCTCCATGAGTGACTGCCCTTGGGATGGAACCTGTCAGGACAGATTGGACTTCTTTACACCATGTGGGGGCCATATGAAGTGTGTGATCACCATCTTGTTTTCGTTTAGCTTTGCAAGTAAAGATAATTGTGAGTTCAGTGAAAGTAGCAGTTTGACACTTTAATCTGTGCTGTATGTTGTGAAACCATGTGGTGTATGCAATGCACCAATGTGGTTGGCAGCTTGCAGTTCACTCCCTTGGTTGCTAAAGCAGCTCTAGGGAAGCTCTTCCCACCCCACTCAAACCTCCTCGTCTCTCATGCCAAGCACGCCTTACCAATCCCCTGGCTTCCCTGAATCCTCACAGCTAAACTCTGGCCATCTCCACTGAACGTGTCAACTTGAAGTGACAACTTAAACAGTCACTGGCAAGTACTGGACAGCTTCAGTTTCAAGCTAGCTTAGGTCCGATTTCAGGTGATGTTGTCTCTAGTCACAGCTGAACATCACGTAATTGTGGAACAGGGAGTGGAGAGCTGCCAATCACCTGAGCTCATCTGGCATCAGGGGTCCGTCTGGTGAATGAGTGAAAAGATAGAGCAAAATAGCTCAGCAACTGCTGGATGTGAGGTGTCAGTAGCTATGCCAGTCACCTCTGTTTGCACCTGCTGCCCACAGCATATGTACGATTAGCATGGTACGCAGCCCTATTACCCATCCCTAAGGTTAAAACTTGTACTCAATGCTGCCAAACCCGGAACCCTGCTATGTACTTACTATTTCTTAAAACGAATCTTCCCCGAACTTCACTGTAATGCTCCTCTCTACTTTAGTCGGAGGCTGCCCTGTTGCCCCTGCTCCCAGGACACTTACCATTGCCCTATAAGACACAGCATTTTTCATTTTTTTGTAACCAAACTTTTTTCATTCTATTTCTTCACTAGTTGAAACTCTTGACACAACTTTTTATCAGTCTGCTTTTTTTCCCTGCAATATTTTCCGTGCAAACCATAATTCACAAAATCACAGTGATTGTGCTTGCAAAATTACTTTTTCAAACGTATTAATTCCATTTTAAGGTTCATAATTTGTGTTTTCAAATCACAAAATGGGGTTACTGAACCATACCGACTCGCAATTTGGAAGGGGTGTGTAATCCCTGTTCTTTGCAAATTGTGAGTCAGTTTAGAAAGTATCAATGATGTGAGACTGTAACTCCCGTCGCAAACAATGGATCAGTTAACAACTCCCAAGTTGGAATGGTAACCGATTTGCCCCGGTGGAAGGGGTGCCCCTTGGACCCCCTTTTGTTTGTGAATCAGGGTGGCAGCCTCAGGGGCACCAGGCAGCAGGCCAGGGTTCTCACTGATGTTTTCCTATTTTTTAAAGCAGCAACAGTTACATTAAGGGACAAGGTCAGCTTTAATAATAATATGTTTTTTTTGTTTTGGAGTGCAATTAGGGAATGGTGGTCTTCTGCCCCTTGCAGGCCACCACCCCAGTAATTGTAGATAACACATGGGGTCACACATTTCGAACTGCTTAATAAATATTATTTAGACGGGTCCTTCAGCAACTTCCTGTGGGTTTTTATTTTCAGAACCGACCTATAAGTACTAAGGTCATTTGCAAAAATAAAATGCTGGTTACAAAAAGTCAATGCACAATTTGTGACCAGGGGGTGAAACATGCAGCCCATGGTCACTAGCACAACTCTTATCATGCTAACTCGTCCTTGCCCCATTCCATGCCGCAGGAGGTCATATTGACTATATTGAAGCCCCTCTGCTAGAATGAATGAATGATAGATTTATAAAGCACACAGCTACTCTGAGGGGTGTCCCTGCATTTTCCCATTGATACAGAATGGGCAAAACCCTTTCATACATACACTAGTGATTCGCATGCAAAACACCCTAAAAACCTACAGTGTTCTAACCGTGAACAACAAATGGGGCAGGCTCTTACTAAAGCTTCCAAACGGTGATTCTTATCCGTAAGTGTAGCTTTATCTTTCTTACAGCTCTCTGTTTAGATGAATGCCCAAAAAGGGCTGTAACTTCCCTACAACATAATTGGAGTACCACTCTGAACCTCACGCAGAAACCCCAGTTTTCCCCACGTAGGAGACACCAACAGCCAACACTTTACCAACTGTAAACATGCAGTGTTCCATTAAATTAAAAATGTTAAATGTAAATGCTTATGAGGAGAACAATGCCCATTGTCACATGTATCAACAATGTGCTGAATCCAATACTTGCTGAAAGCATTGCCGAGATTAGACAAAAATGAATGAAGCCACCCAAAGAATAGTGCTAGGTCGAGTGTGGTCGCCCCAGTCTCTCCTAGTTGAGCGATTGAATCGGGCGATGGGTTTTACTTCTGGTGTTTCGTGGTTGTGAGCCCTTTTGGCATGGGGCATGCCTGTACCTGGATGAATTGGAACTTAAGGCTGCTGATCTAACGTTCACTTTTACAGTAGGAAATCTCTGAAATACGTCACTTTCCCTTTGCCCAAGCTCACAGCATACGAAGCAGTAGCACGCGTTTGGCAGCAGCTCACGGGCACTTCTCTCATTTGCATATTTGGACTCGCCTAATATCAAGAAGCACCCCATTTCCACAAATACACATGTACAAGCACGCCTCGCGGAGGCAGGCAAGAGTGGAAAGTGGTGATCGGGGACTTCTGCACATCCTGGCCGTTTAATCATGTCGTGTTGATGCTCGACTCAAAACGTCACGAAGGGGAGTTTCAATCAAACCTAAAAGCAGTTAATTATTTAGAGAGCAGCCGCTTCGGCCGCCCGCACAGCTGTTTGTCATCCGACCATTAAATTGACAGGAGCACTTCCTATGCGGACAGCCACGAGCGCTTTTCAATCTAAACCCTGTCTCTTTAAAAAAGCGCACCCCACCCCCTCCTTCACGACACACACCTCAGGAACACACACACCGCAGGAACACACACACCGCACAATTAGTGATGTTAAATAGGAAGTTTTACCACGGTCAGCATTTTTTGGGATGTTGTAATGACAAGTGGAATAAAAAAAACGATTGATAATATGGCATTCGTTCAGGGATTTTTTTATTTTACAAACTTTACAATTGAGTATAAGTGACGCCTTAGTGTGTGCCCGTTGTGACGTGTATTATACATCGAAGAGCTTTATTAATTCGCTGAAGTTGGTAGCCCAGAGTGTGAAATTCTAGATGGTATAGTTGTAGGGCGGTAGGAATTCTACAATACTATCATTAACACCCAATCGCCCATGCACCGGGAATGCCACAACTCTTGAGCGGCGGCAGCTTCGGGAGCTCTTTCAGGGCTCGATAATGGAATATTGCTGATCAGCCATGAGACTGGAAAGCCCTTTCACATTCTTCAATTGGTTTTCTGGCTGAATTGCTTCACAATGTCGACCATAGGTATGAATCTACAAAGTCAGGCCTCGTCTTCGGGTATTATTCAACTGTCTTAGAAGGTCCAAGTGTCATTTTCACCTCATTTTATTTCATGGAAATAAAAGAGAATTACATTATAAGATCTACGGACGTCAGTGGCAGGGAGTATGAGCGTCCATGCTGAATTCTGATATTATATTATTTCAAAACGCGTGCAAAAAATACACACAGTGGTTTGAACTATCCACATGACACAAAGCACGTGGCTGCGAATAAGCCAAGGTCCATTGTGCAATTTGACAATGCTCTGCGTTGTACCAAAATACCAAAAATACATGGCAGTGGCGGGATCTGGGCAGCAACAATGCAAATTCCACCCGTCCCAGGTATAATGGAATTTTACGAATTTCAAGTTATCCAGAACTACCTGGTGTGTGCACAGTTAAAGCAACATCTTTGTGTCAAATGTAAAGAGGGGCAAACACTGGGCACTGTTGGACTTCACCCTTTCTGCAGGATCGTCACCAGGTTTTCTAAAACACTTTATTTAAGATGTTTCCAGTATCATAAAACATACAACAACCAGAAAGGGTTTGGAAAATTACGAGTATGGTACGTGGCAAAAGAACAATGTAAAGCACGCCGTATATTGGTTCCCAGATGGGAGAGACAAAATCGTACTTAATAAATATAAGACATCACATGTAAATGTAAATGTACAGGAATTTATATAACGCAAATCACCGAGCGGTTTCTAAGCGCTTGCTTAGGGAACCCATCCTGGTATTCCCCTGTGAGATAACCCCGGCAGGGTATCCGCAAGGTGAAAGCCAGGCATCCCGCCGCGAGGGGCCGTTGTGGAGATTAAGCAAGCTATTGCCCAGAGTGTGAACCCGTGAATTGAGTAGGCACCGGAGCGAGAATTGTCAAGTCCATGGACATTTTAGGACTCAAGACCCCGCCGAGCCGGGAATTGAACCCTGGTCCCGGACTGACCTCTGCTTCCAGGTCTGCCTCCTCTAACCAGTGAGCCACACTTCTCCACAAATATATCAAAGGGGTAAAGGGATACAGGTCTATAACACTCTGACAATGTACAGATAGCTGTCATGGAGGAGCCCAATAGGTTATGTGCCTAGAATGATAAACAGAGTAGGTAGGAAGGAGTCAGGGCCAGTGGGCCAAGGAAGCGTCACATAAGCTGAATCGTCAAATTCATTGGAAAGCAAGTATTCCCTCAGTGGTGAACATACATATCTCGGCCAGTATGTAGGAGGTTGCAGCTGTGAATATTGATCACTGATTTGATCACATTCGGACATGTTCTTCAACCAGGCGGAGTCCATAGGGCAGAACCTGCTGCCCCGGTTAAACAAGGTTTCCTGTTCTCAGAGGGGTAAGGCAGGGTTGCGTTCTGGCGCCAACCCTGTTTTGCCTCTTTGTCAACAGCGTTATATCTCACCTTGACTGTGGAAAAGTCAGCCCATAACGCACCTGATGCCCAGGCTGCTGGCGCAGGACGCCTCTTAGTTCCCATCTTGAACAATTACCAAATAAAGAGACGGGCGCTGGAAGCAGGAAAACAAGAACAGAGTTTTATTTCTTATTAGGAGAGCCTGTCATTTCGGACACTCGCATAGTGTCTTCAGGAGGTGCTCTCTCCTTCCTACCCAACACCAGTTTCTCTGAGGCTTCGTCTTTTATACACATGTTTATGATGCACAAACATTCCTTATTACAATAAAGACGCTTTGAAGTAGGAAAAGGCATGCTTGGAATCCCAGCTTCAGGCCTATTCCCATACCAGTCGCTCAGATGTCATCCTCCCCTCCTGAATGTAACAAGAGATTGTGATCTCTCAGCCGGACATTCCTACAGGACACGAGGGCAGGAGGGGATGATCAGATCAAAGGTTGGGCAGGCGATAAGATCGGGCACTTCGGCTGGTGTATCACGGTTTTGTTATGCTGGGCAGGAAAAAGGGGGGGGGGTGGGGTACATCCACGAGGCTTGGTCTTAGGACTTGGGACCGGGTCGAAAGGCCAAGTGCAGCTGGGGGGGGGCTCGTCAGCTGAGGGGAAGGGTGTTCTTGGGAGGAAATGGGGGGTGCGGGTCAAGCAGGAGTGTTACTTCTAGAGCAGGGTCACGCAGAGGGAGAGGGTTTTATGGCCGATGCATGAGCAGTGCGCGCGGGGAGGGGTGCCGGGGGTTTAACAAACGGGCAGAGAGGCCATGGTGCCTAAAATGGCTGTCGTGTACGTGTGTGCATGGGTCTATGCTGGCGGGATAACACAGTCAGTGTTTAGCGATATCCGTTCTGCTTACAACAAGGGGTACAGTGAACACAAATGAACGCCGCTTATGTGCATATACATTGCCATTTTCAACAGTCGCCGCTTTTTTACATAAGCTAGTTCATTTCTATACAGTCGATACGATTGGCGGAATGCGGTACATATGATTTTACATTTGTTGGGTTATTCATACAAGTCTAGAGATCGGCATAATACTTAGTCGGGGTCAATCAAGAAAAAGGTTCCGACACATTATAGAATCAGGTTCTGACTTTCTCTCCGGTGACATCAAAATACAGTAAAAAGTGCTCTGATACCTTCGGGTCTTGTCAGTGCTATAAGAGACTTTTGGAAAACTAAATACATGAGTGACCGATGAAACATTTTTGAAAGCAATACAAAATGGTTGAGGGAGGAATTCAGTTCGATACAAGCAATTAGTCAAGGGGTGGGCAGAAAGTTCAGGAAGGGGGGGGTCTTCGTCACAGTGTCTTTTTAACAGCGAGCCATCACTGGTAGGCTCTGGTAGTCCGTCTTCTTTCATTGGCGCTGTTGAGCACCGGCGGTGGAGCTATAGGTCCAGCTCGGATTCATCCTTACGCGTTGCAGGGTGCGATCAGTCCTCTGCTGTTAGATCACAGTCCTGTTTCCTAACTGATCTTCTTAGGGGTGCCTCATGCTGGGCACCTGCGTGTCTTTCTTCTTCCGTATTCCATCTAAATGCTGCTCTTCTTTTCTGAGTCAAAAGTTATGCGAAAAGGGTGATGTTGTTGAATAATCAAGGGAAGAGAGGGCGGAGTGGGATCAGATCTTTGAACACACCAAGGGACCAAAGGAGCAAAGGACGACGAGCAGGCAGGCCCATCAGTCGGGCTCAAAAGGGACGGGGACTTCAGGCACGAGTGGGTCAGCAAATCGAGGGCTTCAAGGCAGCCCTTCATTCCTTCACCTGCCGAGTTTGAGAGTGGTGCCTCGTCCCGCGTCTCGTTGCTCTGCGACTCCACCTTTGGTTGCGGTCACACGTGCTTCATGATCTGTGGCCAGGCTGTGCGTCACGTCCAGCTCCTCTCCTCCGGTGATTGTATCTTTGAATGGGTACAAAACAAGTTTTAGAAAAACTGGCAGGCGAAGACATTTATACATCTCAATTCCGTCCCCAATCCTAAGTAGGTGGGGGATATGTTCATCAGTCACAGTCAGAAGTCATCACTTATGGAGTATGTAGGAGGGCATTTCCACTGAATTCGTAAGCCTATTTGGCGTTCATTCGTGACGTACGTGGAGAGAAATCGGACTCCCATTGACAGTGTATTCTATCAAACTCGAAATCGAGTCCTTAGGTAGAGACTCGCCCTTTTTCTTTTTAACCCAAGTACTGACAATCTTACATTTCCCTTCGGGGTCGGCAAACTCTTGCAAGCAGGGGGGTTATCATCATGAGAGGGGGGCAGAGGTTAAACATGCTTTTCTTGGGGAGCGACGGTTAATCAAGGTCATCAATTACGCTTCGGGGATAGCTGATATGGAGCTGGGGTCAATCGGGAGAAGCGAGGACGCTTTGGACAGGGAGCTGGGGTCAATCGGGAGAAGCGAGGACGCTTTGGACAGGGAGCTGGGGTCAATCGGGAGAAGCGAGGACGCTTTGGACATCCGCACTTAAGTGCAGAGGGGTGAGGCAATCTGGGCATTGGGGATTGCATTTCTGATGAACTGAAAAACAGAAGACCATTGACGTTATAGTCCCCCTATAAAAAGGCCAGATTAGGGGACATCAGTCGTCTTACCTGTCCTTTCTTTCATTACCAACTCGGGTTCTATCGTTTTGCAGAAAGGAGAGGTAGTAATATGGCAAGTTACAATCGTTTTAGTTCCTGTCAATTTTGCCGAACACCTTTGTGTTCGAAGAGACCCAATTAGGTTTGTGCCGGTGGGGCACAACGTTACCACACAAGGGAGGAGGGAACAGGGGGACCCTCAGAGAGAGAGAGAGAGAGAGAGAGAGAGAGAGAGAGAGAGAGAGAGCAAGTCGTCCGCACTCTAAACGAACCATTCGGTACACGTATGACATAGAGAGAGAGAGAGAGAGTGAGAGAGAGAGAGAGAGAGAGAGAGAGAGAGAGAGAGAAAGAGAAACGTGTACAATAATGGGCCATTCAGTGCGCACACAACACAGAACAGCAGGGGTCAAGTAATACGGAAACACAGGCAGAGGGACGACGTAGATCCATACATTACGTGCACACAAACTCAGGCGGGGGAGACAGTACATGTATTATTTACAAAAATCCAAGACAAAACATAGAACAGTTATTGGCCAAAATGATCTCTTCCTGTATGCTGCGCATCCTTAGCATCCTAAGCTCTTTTTACCTTTTTCTTCTCTTTTATCATCGGCTGCCTTCACTGGTGGCTTTGGTTGCATACACTTATATGCCTTTGGCAATTGGTCAAGAACTAACCTGGTCGGGCTAATGCTCACGGTGGGCTGAGGCAACAGTGGGTGTCAGTTGGGAGAACAATAGGGCAGCTTTGAGTTTCATGTCTATGAGGGTGCGAAAAGGATGTAGTAGATTTTAAATACTGGCAACATTCCTAGTCCTCCAAGCGGAGGGTACTTGGGTAAACCTCACCTCGGAATATTCCTTAAACTTTCCCTATTTAGTTAAACGTAGGAATTTATTCATTAGTGCACGTCATTCTTGGTTGTATTATTCGGGGTGCCAAGCGAAGTCATATTTTGTAGTTTCCGCTTCAGGCTGTCCTCCCAAGCGCTAAGTTCAGGGAGAGAATTAGTCATTGTTTGAGAATCATGTGTAGGCACCATAATCGAACCCCTTTTTCCCATCTCTTCGTCCGCTAGATCACCATTTTTTTTTCGTACTTTAATCGACGTTCCGATGTGACCTGCAGAAAGAGGGAAAAAGAAGGGGGGCGGGGGCAGCATTTTAAAAACACATCAGCGCGCATAAACCCGAAAAGGCTTTTACTTACTACATACTCGGCCTATCTCCACGGGATGCAGTCCCTGCCAACTTGGCGTTTAAGCCCAGGTGGACCGTTTCGTGTGGGAGAGATGATTATCGGAAGTCTGTGGATAGCATAGGTCGCCCAAGTGTGGTATTACGGATCGTGCGCAGGGGGGGGGTCAGAACAAAGGGCAGTCGGTGCAACGTGGGGGGGGGCGAGCTCGTGCTCTCCTTTGAGGAAAAGTGATAACCTACAGTGGTACGGGGTCGTTTGTCGTTCGTACCAGGGGGGGGGGTCAGGTGGCACTCCTTCGGGGCGACTTAGGGACATTTTTTAAACAACTTTCCTGATACAAGTAGCATATCAAGTATAGGCTAAATACAAGGATCTTTAGCGGTTGCTTTAGGCTGTACAAAAATGCAAAACACATACAACAAAAACCTGGACCGTTCATATTTGCAATATTTCTGCGTACTATACTTTTTAACCCTTAACTAATCGAGCTGAGCCATTTCGCCTGTAATTTAGTTATATCGGAAATAGTGGTCATTTATTCGAAACTTACCAATTTACGCGTGACAACTACGTTTGCTTTTTTCCAAAAATCTTTAATAAAAATGTCGGTGCATAAATACGGGCCTACAACCCCGTGGGCCGGCCACGGAGCAGGCTGGAACTGTACATGTGGGGATACTTATTAGTGGAAAACCTAATGGAGTCGGTGGTCGTTGATTTCATAATAAAAAGTGCGACAAGTACAATAAAATCATATCGAAACTTCATTGTGAGCGAGTATCATAAGTGTTGAAATTCGAACTTTCAACAATCATGATGCGCCAAAACTTAACAACAATTCATTGTCCGAATGTTCAATCAGTACCCATCTCATGTCAATTCATTGTCCGAACACATAATCAGTACCCATCCCATATCAATTCATTGTGTTTTAAAAAAACTGCATACATATCTCATGACACCAAGGCTGAGCAATCGGGGTGCAATCAAGGAATTGAAAGTTTCATTTGTACCAGCGCCATTTTGGGTGCAGCCAGGCAGATCCAGGCATAGTCAAAATCTCCACCAACTCGTGGTTGGCCCAGAGCCTCTTTCGGCAGTCCAAAAGTTCCGTTAAAGGGCAACAGAAAGGATTGGCGGTATGAACCATCAGCCAAAGGGGGAGGGAGGCAACAATTTTTTCTACCGGGTCATACTGGGTTTTCACCGGAACTGATCCGAACTGTAGTCTGCAGGATTTTAGTCATTCAAACTGAGGCTGGCGCCAGCATGGGAGCGCCGACGTCTCGCGGCTACATTTTCATCGTTCCGCGGGCAATCATGGCAGTCATTCCCCATCGGGGGTGTCTGCGGGGGTCGGGGGCCCCCGTGGCTCCTATAGAATCTTCAAAGTCGAGGAGAACACTTTTGATCGTGGGACTCATTTCTGAATCAACAGTTTCTCTGAGGCTTCGTCTTTTATACACATGTTTATGATGCACAAACATTCCTTATTACAATAAAGACGCTTTGAAGTAGGAAAAGGCATGCTTGGAATCCCAGCTTCAGGCCTATTCCCATACCAGTCGCTCAGATGTCATCCTCCCCTCCTGAATGTAACAAGAGATTGTGATCTCTCAGCCGGACATTCCTACAGGACACGAGGGCAGGAGGGGATGATCAGATCAAAGGTTGGGCAGGCGATAAGATCGGGCACTTCGGCTGGTGTATCACGGTTTTGTTATGCTGGGCAGGAAAAAGGGGGGGGGGTGGGGTACATCCACGAGGCTTGGTCTTAGGACTTGGGACCGGGTCGAAAGGCCAAGTGCAGCTGGGGGGGGGCTCGTCAGCTGAGGGGAAGGGTGTTCTTGGGAGGAAATGGGGGGTGCGGGTCAAGCAGGAGTGTTACTTCTAGAGCAGGGTCACGCAGAGGGAGAGGGTTTTATGGCCGATGCATGAGCAGTGCGCGCGGGGAGGGGTGCCGGGGGTTTAACAAACGGGCAGAGAGGCCATGGTGCCTAAAATGGCTGTCGTGTACGTGTGTGCATGGGTCTATGCTGGCGGGATAACACAGTCAGTGTTTAGCGATATCCGTTCTGCTTACAACAAGGGGTACAGTGAACACAAATGAACGCCGCTTATGTGCATATACATTGCCATTTTCAACAGTCGCCGCTTTTTTACATAAGCTAGTTCATTTCTATACAGTCGATACGATTGGCGGAATGCGGTACATATGATTTTACATTTGTTGGGTTATTCATACAAGTCTAGAGATCGGCATAATACTTAGTCGGGGTCAATCAAGAAAAAGGTTCCGACACATTATAGAATCAGGTTCTGACTTTCTCTCCGGTGACATCAAAATACAGTAAAAAGTGCTCTGATACCTTCGGGTCTTGTCAGTGCTATAAGAGACTTTTGGAAAACTAAATACATGAGTGACCGATGAAACATTTTTGAAAGCAATACAAAATGGTTGAGGGAGGAATTCAGTTCGATACAAGCAATTAGTCAAGGGGTGGGCAGAAAGTTCAGGAAGGGGGGGGTCTTCGTCACAGTGTCTTTTTAACAGCGAGCCATCACTGGTAGGCTCTGGTAGTCCGTCTTCTTTCGTTGGCGCTGTTGAGCACCGGCGGTGGAGCTATAGGTCCAGCTCGGATTCATCCTTACGCGTTGCAGGGTGCGATCAGTCCTCTGCTGTTAGATCACAGTCCTGTTTCCTAACTGATCTTCTTAGGGGTGCCTCATGCTGGGCACCTGCGTGTCTTTCTTCTTCCGTATTCTATCTTAATGCTGCTCTTCTTTTCTGAGTCAAAAGTTATGCGAAAAGGGTGATGTTGTTGAATAATCAAGGGAAGAGAGGGTGGAGTGGGATCAGATCTTTGAACACACCAAGGGACCAAAGGAGCAAAGGACGACGAGCAGGCAGGCCCATCAGTCGGGCTCAAAAGGGACGAGGACTTCAGGCACGAGTGGGTCAGCAAATCGAGGGCTTCAAGGCAGCCCTTCATTCCTTCACCTGCCGAGTTTGAGAGTGGTGCCTCGTCCCGCGTCTCGTTGCTCTGCGACTCCACCTTTGGTTGCGGTCACACGTGCTTCATGATCTGTGGCCAGGCTGTGCGTCACGTCCAGCTCCTCTCCTCCGGTGATTGTATCTTTGAATGGGTACAAAACAAGTTTTAGAAAAACTGGCAGGCGAAGACATTTATACATCTCAATTCCCTCCCCAATCCTAAGTAGGTGGGGGATATGTTCATCAGTCACAGTCAGAAGTCATCACTTATGGAGTATGTAGGAGGGCATTTCCACTGAATTCGTAAGCCTATTTGGCGTTCATTCGTGACGTACGTGGAGAGAAATCGGACTCCCATTGACAGTGTATTCTATCAAACTCGAAATCGAGTCCTTAGGTAGAGACTCGCCCTTTTTCTTTTTAACCCAAGTACTGACAATCTTACATTTCCCTTCGGGGTCGGCAAACTCTTGCAAGCAGGGGGGTTATCATCATGAGAGGGGGGCAGAGGTTAAACATGCTTTTCTTGGGGAGCGACGGTTAATCAAGGTCATCAATTACGCTTCGGGGATAGCTGATATGGAGCTGGGGTCAATCGGGAGAAGCGAGGACGCTTTGGACAGGGAGCTGGGGTCAATCGGGAGAAGCGAGGACGCTTTGGACAGGGAGCTGGGGTCAATCGGGAGAAGCGAGGACGCTTTGGACATCCGCACTTAAGTGCAGAGGGGTGAGGCAATCTGGGCATTGGGGATTGCATTTCTGATGAACTGAAAAACAGAAGACCATTGACGTTATAGTCCCCCTATAAAAAGGCCAGATTAGGGGACATCAGTCGTCTTACCTGTCCTTTCTTTCATTACCAACTCGGGTTCTATCGTTTTGCAGAAAGGAGAGGTAGTAATATGGCAAGTTACAATCGTTTTAGTTCCTGTCAATTTTGCCGAACACCTTTGTGTTCGAAGAGACCCAATTAGGTTTGTGCCGGTGGGGCACAACGTTACCACACAAGGGAGGAGGGAACAGGGGGACCCTCAGAGAGAGAGAGAGAGAGAGAGAGAGAGAGAGAGCAAGTCGTCCGCACTCTAAACGAACCATTCGGTACACGTATGACATAGAGAGTGAGAGAGAGAGAGAGAGAGAGAGAGAGAGAGAGAGAGAGAGAGAAAGAGAAACGTGTACAATAATGGGCCATTCAGTGCGCACACAACACAGAACAGCAGGGGTCAAGTAATACGGAAACACAGGCAGAGGGACGACGTAGATCCATACATTACGTGCACACAAACTCAGGCGGGGGAGACAGTACATGTATTATTTACAAAAATCCAAGACAAAACATAGAACAGTTATTGGCCAAAATGATCTCTTCCTGTATGCTGCGCATCCTTAACATCCTAAGCTCTTTTTACCTTTTTCTTCTCTTTTATCATCGGCTGCCTTCACTGGTGGCTTTGGTTGCATACACTTATATGCCTTTGGCAATTGGTCAAGAACTAACCTGGTCGGGCTAATGCTCACGGTGGGCTGAGGCAACAGTGGGTGTCAGTTGGGAGAACAATAGGGCAGCTTTGAGTTTCATGTCTATGAGGGTGCGAAAAGGATGTAGTAGATTTTAAATACTGGCAACATTCCTAGTCCTCCAAGCGGAGGGTACTTGGGTAAACCTCACCTCTGAATATTCCTTAAACTTTCCCTATTTAGTTAAACGTAGGAATTTATTCATTAGTGCACGTCATTCTTGGTTGTATTATTCGGGGTGCCAAGCGAAGTCATATTTTGTAGTTTCCGCTTCAGGCTGTCCTCCCAAGCGCTAAGTTCAGGGAGAGAATTAGTCATTGTTTGAGAATCATGTGTAGGCACCATAATCGAACCCCTTTTTCCCATCTCTTCGTCCGCTAGATCACCATTTTTTTTTTGTACTTTAATCGACGTTCCGATGTGACCTGCAGAAAGAGGGAAAAAGAAGGGGGGCGGGGGCAGCATTTTAAAAACACATCAGCGCGCATAAACCCGAAAAGGCTTTTACTTACTACATACTCGGCCTATCTCCACGGGATGCAGTCCCTGCCAACTTGGCGTTTAAGCCCAGGTGGACCGTTTCGTGTGGGAGAGATGATTATCGGAAGTCTGTGGATAGCATAGGTCGCCCAAGTGTGGTATTACGGATCGTGCGCAGGGGGGGGGGGTCAGAACAAAGGGCAGTCGGTGCAACGTGGGGGGGGCGAGCTCGTGCTCTCCTTTGAGGAAAAGTGATAACCTACAGTGGTACGGGGTCGTTTGTCGTTCGTACCGGGGGGGGGGGTCAGGTGGCACTCCTTCGGGGCGACTTAGGGACATTTTTAAAACAACTTTCCTGATACAAGTAGCATATAAAGTATAGGCTAAATACCAGGATCTTTAGCGGTTGCTTTAGGCTGTACAAAAATGCAAAACACATACAACAAAAACCTGGACCGTTCATATTTGCAATATTTCTGCGTACTATACTTTTTAACCCTTAACTAATCGAGCTGAGCCATTTCGCCTGTAATTTAGTTATATCGGAAATAGTGGTCATTTATTCGAAACTTACCAATTTACGCGTGACAACTACGTTTGCTTTTTCCAAAAAATCTTTAATAAAAATGTCGGTGCATAAATACGGGCCTACAACCCCGTGGGCCGGCCACGGAGCAGGCTGGAACTGTACATGTGGGGATACTTATTAGTGGAAAACCTAATGGAGTCGGTGGTCGTTGATTTCATAATAAAAAGTGCGACAAGTACAATAAAATAATATCGAAACTTCAGTGTGAGCGAGTATCATAAGTGTTGAAATTCGAACTTTCAACAATCATGATGCGCCAAAACTTAACAACAATTCATTGTCCGAATGTTCAATCAGTACCCATCTCATGTCAATTCATTGTCCGAACACATAATCAGTACCCATCCCATATCAATTCATTGTGTTTTAAAAAAACTGCATACATATCTCATGACACCAAGGCTGAGCAATCGGGGTGCAATCAAGGAATTGAAAGTTTCATTTGTACCAGCGCCATTTTGGGTGCAGCCAGGCAGATCCAGGCATAGTCAAAATCTCCACCAACTCGTGGTTGGCCCAGAGCCTCTTTCGGCAGTCCAAAAGTTCCGTTAAAGGGCAACAGAAAGGATTGGCGGTATGAACCATCAGCCAAAGGGGGAGGGAGGCAACAATTTTTTCTACCGGGTCATACTGGGTTTTCACCGGAACTGATCCGAACTGTAGTCTGCAGGATTTTAGTCATTCAAACTGAGGCTGGTGCCAGCATGGGAGCGCCGACGTCTCGCGGCTACATTTTCATCGTTCCGCGGGCAATCATGGCAGTCATTCCCCATCGGGGGTGTCTGCGGGGGTCGGGGGCCCCCGTGGCTCCTATAGAATCTTCAAAGTCGAGGAGAACACTTTTGATCGTGGGACTCATTTCTTAATCAACAAGCAACCGGGCCATCCCTTCACGCCGGGCCCGCTCCTGCAGGGTCGACCGCCATTTTACGAGTGGACGAACCCTCGTCGGGTGAGTGGAGCGTTGGGGGTGCCGCAGGGGGCCTCCACCTGGGGAGGTGGGAGAGGCTTGTTCGCGCCGCCTCTCCCTCCCAGCGCACCCCATGCCGTTTTTCTCGGCGTTAACATTCATGATGGCCGGACCAGGCGATGAGAGGGGGGGGGTCGGAGGCACAGGCAAGACATCCCCCCCCCCGGTGGCCTGCAAGGCGCCGCTTCAGGGCCGAACAGGGAGCTTCTACCAAGCCGTGGCTGGACCAGGAGATATGAGGGGGGGGTCGGTGGTATGAGCAAGACATCCCCCCCGTGTTGTCGCAGCCATTATTGAAGAAAGAAGAGGGGACGCCCGGATCCCGTCGGCCTCGGCTCCTCTTCTGGCCCACTTTATGCGATGACCTCCCCGGCCGACGGCTGGCAGCAGGACCCGCCCTACACGTGCCGAAGATCTCGTCTTCCGGATGGGCGTAGCCGCGGACCTGTTGCACTTCGGGAGTTTCCAGAATGGGGGTAGGTATCTTCTGACTTGTATCTATCTCATGTTACCGTTATTGGGGCGTGGCAGGCGGGGGGACAGACATGTTTGGAGCAGTGAGGGGTGGCGAAGCCTGGTTGCCTCGTGGCCGTTGCGATGTCAAGCTTGGCTTCTCTCACCATTTTCATGTTTCTTATTACGGGCTTATTTCTAACGTTTCTTATTTCTAGCGAAATCATGTGTTTTATCGTGAGCTATTTCTAACATTTTCCTATTTGTTGCGAAATCAAAAACTCATCAGTGGCCTACTGATTTTGCTTTCTTATTTCTTTCTTCCCTTTTTTTCGTAGCGTGTTTCATGCTAAAGTTTCTGTTAACAGGATACGGTGATTACTTCGTTATTGTTGCATATGTCCTTTTTATTAGGGGTGCCCTCTGGTCGAGCCAGATGACCTACCTCTAATAAATGGTCCGGGTGGAACTAGTTTACCAATCAGTGGGGAGTACATAGGCCCGAGAGATTACAACGGGGGACAAAGGTCCACATTACCTACCCTTCACTACTTGCAAAGATTAGACAGAATATTTCTATTCCACGTTATTTGCAAACAGAGAATACCTCAAAAGAACTATTCCTTGAACAATAAATGTCCAGACAATCAATCAATCAGTGGGGAGAAAAACAGGCATGACGGATTACAACGGGGACAAAAATCTGCATTACCTATCCTTCACTATCTGCAAAGGGGGCAGAATATTTCTATTCTTCCCTGTTTGTAAACAGGGAATATCTCAAAGAGCAATAATCGATAAAAATCGATAACAAACAATCAGTGGGGAGAAAGATAGGCATGACGGATTACAATGGGGGACAAACGTCTGCATTACCTATCCTTCACTATTTGCAAAGAGAGAGGAACGTTCCTATTCATCGCTGTTTGCAAATAGAGAATGTCTCAAAGAGAACCAATACTTCAAGTACAATCAATCAATCAATCAGATGGATAAAGCCATCCTACCAATCGGACGTAAAGACGTCCTACTTAACCTTACCCGGACCGGACCGTGTGGGCAATTCTTCGCCTTCCCTTTTCCAGCGCCCAATCGTTCTCTTTCTCCATGTTTTTACCGCAGCATTCCTGTGGGATTCCAGTCAGGACAGTAGGTCACTTGAGAGAGGTCCGTTCGGAATCGGTGAAGTTCATTCAATCGGCAGCCGGACGAGGGCCCTCTCAAGGCAGGTATACTCCAATCATTTAGATGTTCACCCCATCGTCTGGACCTCTCTTACCGGACCTTATGTCGCTGATGGGCCCCGCGTTGGGCGCCAATTGTGGAAAAGTCAGCCCATAACGCACCTGATGCCCAGGCTGCTGGCGCAGGACGGCTCTTAGTTCCCATCTTGAACAATTACCAAATAAAGAGACGGGCGCTGGAAGCAGGAAAACAAGAACAGAGTTTTATTTCTTATTAGGAGAGCCTGTCATTTCGGACACTCGCATAGTGTCTTCAGGAGGTGCTCTCTCCTTCCTACCCAACACCAGTTTCTCTGAGGCTTCGTCTTTTATACACATGTTTATGATGCACAAACATTCCTTATTACAATAAAGACGCTTTGAAGTAGGAAAAGGCATGCTTGGAATCCCAGCTTCAGGCCTATTCCCATACCAGTCGCTCAGATGTCATCCTCCCCTCCTGAATGTAACAAGAGATTGTGATCTCTCAGCCGGACATTCCTACAGGACACGAGGGCAGGAGGGGATGATCAGATCAAAGGTTGGGCAGGCGATAAGATCGGGCACTTCGGCTGGTGTATCACGGTTTTGTTATGCTGGGCAGGAAAAAGGGGGGGTACATCCACGAGGCTTGGTCTTAGGACTTGGGACCGGGTCGAAAGGCCAAGTGCAGCTGGGGGGGGGGCTCGTCAGCTGAGGGGAAGGGTGTTCTTGGGAGGAAATGGGGGGTGCGGGTCAAGCAGGAGTGTTACTTCTAGAGCAGGGTCACGCAGAGGGAGAGGGTTTTATGGCCGATGCATGAGCAGTGCGCGCGGGGAGGGGTGCCGGGGGTTTAACAAACGGGCAGAGAGGCCATGGTGCCTAAAATGGCTGTCGTGTACGTGTGTGCATGGGTCTATGCTGGCGGGATAACACAGTCAGTGTTTAGCGATATCCGTTCTGCTTACAACAAGGGGTACAGTGAACACAAATGAACGCCGCTTATGTGCATATACATTGCCATTTTCAACATGACAACATCAAAGACAATGACGCTTCCCTTTTGGCCGGCAGGAGGGTGCCAGCAATCATGTTTGCTGACGACACCCTCCTGCTTTCCAAAACCCCCATGGGGATTCAAAGGATTTTAGATGGATTTGATCTTTTCTGTAGACAACATGGTCTAGAGATCAATACAGAGAAGACCAAATTCATGATCTTCAATCCATCCCCAAAAACCAGACCCAATCCCACTCTGGGTTCAGTTAGCCTAGAAAGGGTCACAACCTTTCAATACCTGGGGGTAACATTACACGAAAACCTATCTTGGGACCCCCAAATCGTAAGATCTCAGCTCAAGCTGTCCCAACTTTCTGGTGCAATTTTGAAGGTTGTAAATACTTCAACATTCAAACCGATAAGTCCTGCGCTGGAAATGTACAAATCGCAGGCCAAAGCGGCTGCATCTTATGGCAGTGAGCTATGGGGGCATAGAGCAGGTCCGGTTCTCGCCAGAGTCGAAAATAACTTTCTTCGGCGCCTTCTGGCCCTCCCCCGTAGTACACCTCTGTTTCCCCTGAGATTGGACATGGGTCTACCACCTATCTCTGCCGAGTTGGAGTCTAAGCCAATAAGATTTTGGCATAGGCTTTGGTCTACCAGTGAGCTTGCTCATTATAGGAGTGATCTTGCCCACGTAATGGACCTGAACCAACGAGACAAAATTCCCTGGCTGGCTTTCGTAAAGAAGGAACTGTACCGTTTAAAATTACCAGAGCTATGGGAGGCTCCTGAATTAGGCTGCCAAAGCCTCTCCCGCAAACGATTAGTCCAGATCCACAAGGAGAAAAGCTTAGATCTTCTCCTGACTTCATCTAAACACGGCACCCTAACCGAACGCTTCTTACAATCCAAAAATTCATATGTATTCGAAGGTTTTATGGATATCATTTTCCCTATTTTAGCCAGGAAGTTGTTCATACAGTGGAGGCTTGGCACTTTGCCTGTCAAAACCTTCACTTGTAATTGGTTACACAGGGATGATAAAATTTGCCCAGGATGTAACTCCCATGACGAAGATGAAACACACTTTCTCTTTTTTTGTCCTGCTTATCAGAAACCAAGGAAATACTGGTTGGTCCCCTTATGCAGGAACTTGGGTTTTAGGACCCATATGCATGCGTATAGAGTGTTAAGAACTAGTACTGTACCCTACATAGTGTTTGCAGTGGCGAAATTCATCATGGCTATGTGGCAGATCAGGAAAAAACTGCTAAATGCACAATTGCCGTAAATATGAAAATTGTCTTTATACTATGGATTGTGCTTTTCGATCATGCTATGAATTGCTGTCCCTAACTATGAATTGGTTTCTACCTTTATCATGTCTCGAACAACCTGGTAATCATTTTACATGTAATGTGTTCTTAAAATCGTATCCCTTTTTCATATAATTGTTTAAATGTATGTATATGTAATGTATCTTTTATGGTCTAGAGGACCGAAATAAAGAATTTTTGGATTGGATTGGCTTCACAATGTCGACCATAGGTATGAATCTACAAAGTCAGGCCTGGTCTTCGGGTATTATTCAACTGTCTTAGAAGGTCCAAGTGTCATTTTCACCTCATTTTATTTCATGGAAATAAAAGCGAATTACATTATAAGATCTACGGACGTCAGTGGCAGGGAGTATGAGCGTCCATGCTGAATTCTGATATTATATTATTTCAAAACGCGTGCAAAACATACACACAGTGGTTTGAACTATCAACATGACACAAAGCACGTGGCAGCGAATAAGCCAAGGTGCATTGTGCAATTTGACAATGCTCTGCGTTGTACCAAAATACCAAAAATACATGGCAGTGGCGGAATCTGGGCAGCAACAATGCAAATTCCACCCGTCCCAGGTATAATGGAATTTTACGAATTTCAAGTTATCCAGAACTACCTGGTGTGTGCACAGTTAAAGCAACATCTTTGTGTCAAATGTAAAGAGGGGCAAACACTGGGCACTGTTGGACTTCGCCCTTTCTGCAGGATCGTCACCAGGTTTTCTAAAACACTTTATTTAAGATGTTTCCAGTATCATAAAACATACAACAACCAGAAAGGGTTTGGAAAATTACGAGTATGGTACGTGGCAAAAGAACAATGTAAAGCACGCCGTATATTGGTTCCCAGATGGGAGAGACAAAATCGTACTTAATAAATATAAGACATCACATATATCAAAGGGGTAAAGGGATACAGGTCTATAACACTCTGACAATGTACAGATAGCTGTCATGGAGGAGCCCAATAGGTTATGTGCCTAGAATGATAAACAGAGTAGGTAGGAAGGAGTCAGGGCCAGTGGGCCAAGGAAGCATCACATAAGCTGAATTGTCAAATTCATGGGAAAGCAACTATTCCCTCAGTGGTGAACATACATCTCTCGGCCAGTATGTAGGAGGTTGCAGCTGTGAATAATGATCACTGATATGATCACATTCGGACATGTTCTTCAACCAGGCGGAGTCCATAGGGCAGAACCTGCTGCCCCGGTTAAACAAGGTTTCCTGTTCTCAGAGGGGTAAGGCAGGGTTGCGTTCTGGCGCCAACCCTGTTTTGCCTCTTTGTCAACAGCGTTATATCTCACCTTGACAACATCAAAGACAATGACGCTTCCCTTTTGGCCGGCAGGAGGGTGCCAGCAATCATGTTTGCTGACGACACCCTCCTGCTTTCCAAAACCCACATGGGGATTCAAAGGATTTTAGATGGATTTGATCTTTTCTGTAGACAACATGGTCTAGAGATCAATACAGAGAAGACCAAATTCATGATCTTCAATCCATCCCCAAAAACCAGACCCAATCCCACTCTGGGTTCAGTTAGCCTAGAAAGGGTCACAACCTTTCAATACCTGGGGGTAACATTACACGAAAACCTATCTTGGGACCTCCAAATCGTAAGATCTCAGCTCAAGCTGTCCCAACTTTCTGGTGCAATTTGTTTTTCACAACAACTTTTTATTTTATTTGATTGGGCTGAGCAGAGTGAAAGAAGTGGTTCCCCACAATCTGGAGAGCTCCACCAGTCATTGTAGTACAGTTTACTTTGTCATAGCTGACCCAATTTAGAGTAGAATAAACCAATAAAAGTAGCCCCCTCCCCTACCCCTGCCCCACCAACTCCCAACCCCCAACTGCCCCACTACCCGCCCCTTATCCCTCCCTAACCCCATGCACGTGCAGTAGAAACTCAGTTGTATCCGTTCGTAGTGTGACAGGCATGGCACAGTTCACAGGCCCGCAAGGCACCCCAACTTATACCTCTTCCTCATGTTCCACAGGGGGATCCAAAGGCAACTCCCTATAGTCCGCCCATCTCTTCCAGATCTTGAAGTGTTTACGGGGGCAGCCTCTCGCCTCAAACACAGGTCGCTCCAGCCCCATATAATAGTCCAGGCCGGCCTTCCATACACACAGGGGAGGGGCTCGGTCTCCCTTCCACGCTCGGGCTAGGTCCCGTTTGGCAACTACCAGCCCCAAGAGCAATAGGTGGCGTTTGTATAAGTTCCCACCAACTCCCTCGAGTATGTGGAGTAGCCCTAAGCGGTGAGTGCGTGGGAGGTCCCATCCCAAAACTTCAGATAGGCAACTCCATACACCCCTCCAGAATCCAATCAGTCTAGGACATGACCACACCGTATGCATTAGCGTACCCACAGCAGCGCCACACCGCAGACATTCCGGCGAACCAATCAGTCCAGCCTTCCAAAGCCGCTCCCGGGTATAATAAGACCTATGAAGGTACTTGAACTGGATCAATCTAAGCCGCATTGCTATTGCGGTCCCCCGCGGGGATTCTAGGGCCTCCCTCCAGTCATCTTCATCTAGGGGACCGATGTCAGCCTCCCAAGCCGCCTTCAGAGGAAGCAGGGTAGAGGAGCAATGAGTTACCAACGTCTGGTAGATGCGAGAGACCTTCTTATCTCCAAGGTCTCCCATGAATACCTTCGCCTCGACAGGACTAAATTCTGGGAGCGAGTCCAGATCGGCAATACTGGGTGTGAGTGCATGGCGAAATTGTAAATAACGGAAGAAGTGGGTTTGGGGCATACAGAACTCAGCACTGAGTTCCTGGAATGATTTAAGAGTAGTCCCGGACATGACATGTCCCAGCGTCGAAATCCCAATTGCGTCCCAGCCATCGAACCCCGGCAGCGTAGACAACTCGGGGAGTCGTCCGTTATGCCACAGCGGCGTTTCCGCAGTCAGTTTACCCCACCAACCCATGCGACGTAATGCCTGCTGCCACACGGCAAAGACCACTTTCGTGACGCACGGCTATGTCCGCCGCAGCCGGGCTGAATAAAGAACCGTGTGTAATGTACTATCGCCCATCAATGAGCGTACCAGGGCATAGGCCGGGTCTCCTCTGTCACCATACCACCACTCATTGAGTACCAGCAGCTGGGAGGCTTGGTAATAAGACAGCATATCAGGGGTGGCTAAGCCACCGCAATACGTGGAGAGGAAGCACGTCCGTAGTGCCACCCTGACCGCGCTCCCAGCCCACAGGAAGCGACTCAACGCCGAGTTAACCTGCCGAAACCACTGGGGGGGGATGGGATGGGGATAGTTCTGCAACTGGTACAATAGACGCGGCAGGGCCACCATCTTGAATATTGCGGATCTGCCGAAAATAGTTAGGGGCATCCGGGACCAAGTTTTAATATCCGCTTGAACCTTTTCCCACACGGGCACGACGTTGCGGTCCCACGTGGTATGTGTGGATTCCGAGAGGAACACCCCCAAATATTTCAGACCGTCGGTTGCCCGCTGTAAGCCCGTTGCCCAGGGGTTAGTCTCCACCGCGCCTCCCAGCACCCAAAGGGTGGACTTGCCTAAATTCAAATAAAGGCCCGAGACCTCTCCAAAGATTCGCATAATTTCTAAGACTCGGGGCCCGGACCGACTCAAGTCAGTGAGGAAGAAGAGGACGTCGTCCGCATACAAGGCAATTCTATCGACCAGAGTTTCAGTCCAAACAAAGCCCCTGATCTGTGCGTCAATGCGCACCCAGGAGGCCAGGGGCTCCATGGCCAGGGCGAACAGGTACGGGGACAGCGGGCACCCCTGACGGGTCCCCCGTCCAATGGAAAACGTCTCCGATATGGCCCCAGCAACCCGAACGGACGCCGTAAGATCGGTGTACAGCAGTGAGATATATGACAGAAACACTGGGCCCAGGTTAAGACGAGATAGGAGCGCAAAAAGGTATGCCCAGCTAACGGAATCAAAAGCCTTATGAATGTCCGCCAGTAGCAAAGCCGCTCCTTCCCCGGAGGACCCCATGGCATCCACCGCTGCCTGCGCGCGCCGGATGTTGTGCCGTGTCGCTCGATGAGGCATAAAGCCTGCTTGGTCAGGATGGACCAGGTCCGTCATATATGGGAGTAAGCGGTTCGCTAGTGCCTTTGCCAGTATTTTAGCCTCTATATTGAGCAACGAGATAGGGCGATACGAGTCATGTCTGTCAGGGGGTCTACCAGGCTTTTGAAAAACCACAATTTCAGCGTGACGCCAGTCAGGAGGCAACCTACCCCGCTCACGTGCCACCTCCAGTGCGCATCGATAGTGGGGTCCCAGGAGGAGGTGGAATTTCTTAAAAAATTCACAGGGGTAGCCATTGGGTCCAGGCGCCTTCCCTACATTAAGTTGGCCCAGTGCTTCCCCCAGTTCATCAGCTGTAAGGGGAGCATCGAGTGCCTTCCTGGCCTCGTCGGATACCGCCCGAGGCGGCAAGTCGTCTATGAATTTAGCCACGTCGTCCACGTGGAGGCAGTCTCGCGGGGTATATTGTGACCTGAAATAATTGGCAAAGCTTGCTGCAAGTTCAGCCGGGTCCGTAATCGCCACTCCGTCCTCTGCAGTAAGGCCCGGCAGTGTGATCGGTTGGAGACTGCGCTGACATAGCCTATGGAGCATGGTACAGGACTTGTCCCCCCATTGGTAAACTCTGCTCCGCGTGGCCAGCCACGCCTGCTTAGCCTCATCCATCAATAAAGAGGCATAGGACTGTTGTGCTTGGAGAAGCAACCGCGTCGCTACTTCGTCCCCCCTCCCCGACTCCGTCGCTCCAGCTCTTCCACGAGTGTGGCAGCCGTAGTGGTCGACTCCCGCTGTCTGCGGCGAGCCGCAGCACACCACGCGATATCTACCCCCCTTACAGTGGGTTTCATAGCCTCCCACACTACCGCTGCGTCCATACCGTCCGCTAGATTTTCCCGCCAGTAATGGGCGATGGCTTCCCGCAACTGTTGGACATAGCCGGGCTGCTGAAGATGCCACGAGGACATCCTCCACCGGAAGGGTTGCCGCTTCCTAAGGAGTTCTACCTTGACTGATACTGGGGAATGATCCGATAGTCCTCTCGGTAAGATCGCAGCGTCACGCACCCTGCTCAGGCAGACATCAGGCACAAACACATAATCTAGTCTCGAAAACGAGCCATGTACCGCAGAAACATACGTGTACTCGCGCGCTACTGGGTGCATATGTCGCCACACATTCACCCATCCCAACCCCTCAACCATAGCTTGCAATCGGGTAGGGGAACCTGGGAAAGAGCCAGCGAGTACCCCCTGTCTCCTCTGACGGTCCACACAAACATCCATCTCCTCATTCCAGTCGCCCCCAACCACAGCCAGGGACTCCGGGATATCACCCCATACCGTGAACAGCTTTTCGGACAGGGCCCATTGCAGTGTGGGGGGGGCGTAGACAATTCCAAAGACCACCGGCTCAGCACCCACCATACCCTTGACAAATATATAGCGGCCTTGCGGGTCCGCCCACTGCCTCTCATGAATGTAGGCCACTCTGCGGTGTATCAGAATAGCAACACCCCTGGACCCCCTGACGAAACCAGCATGAAAGACCTGATGATAGCCAAACCTCTGCAAGCTAAGTACCTTAGAGCCCATCATGTGTGTTTCTTGAAGCAAGAGCACATCAGCAGATTCCCTCTTTCCCCAGCGCAAAACAGCTCCCCTTTTAATTGTATCAAGCATCCCCCTGACATTCCAGGTGATTATCCGTAGGGACTCTCTGGGGAGTCCATGAGTAGTGTCAGCCATAGTCAAGTGAGGTCCAACAATTAGGCCCCCTGTGCCACTCCCACACACCCCGCACTTTCTTTAGGACCTTAGTAAACAGCACGTGCATGTTCCCCCCCTCCCGTCCCAGACCCTCCCAACATCAACAGTAACAACTCCAGTCTGATCTCCCTTCCCAGCCATCCACAGTCCCACAGGTCCCTCCCCTATCCCCTGCCCCAAACACCTGCCACCCCTATACCTCATAGAACACTGAAGTATCTGTCGCGGCATGGGCAGCCCCGGGCCCAAAACAGAGGGCCCAAGACCAACCATACCAATGGATCCCAACACCCCTTAGGAACAGGAAAGCCCACCCCTCCCCTAGCCAACACCCACAACGTGTGGTGGTTGGAGGCCCCCATCAAGTCACCCCTGAACCTCTATCCGCAACACCATTTACAGCTAAACCATCCCCAAGAACAAATACCACGGGCAGCACCCGCACTTCTCAGGGACGAAGCCCGGCCGTGGGCCCTCCGGCAGTCCGAGTTCACTGCATCAGCCGAGTAGTGTAGCCCTTCCTAGGGTCTCAAGAGTTATCCTCGGATTGATCAGATGCAATAGTTCCACTATCCTGAGTCGCGCCGGCGGAGGCGGACCTCTTCCTCGACCCGGACCTCCGATGTCGTCCGCTCCGGACCGGCTGACCTCTCCGCTCCTGCGACGAACCTCCAGGGGCACCAGGATTCAGACCCGGTTGGGCATGCGGCCTGATCGACACAGACTCGTCCGTCCACTTAAAGACATCCTCAGGAGAATCGAAAAAGTGAGTCCGGGACTGATATACAACCCGCAGGCGGGCCGGGTACAACAGGGAATATTGAATTTTCAGACCTCGTAATTTGGCTTTGGCATCTAAAAAGGAACGACGCTGCTGCTGCACCAACTTGGTATAGTCGGGAAAGATCATGATCTTCCGATTTTCGTACATGATGGATTCTCTGGCCCTCGCCTCCCGCAGGATAACCTCCCTATCATGATAGTTCAACAGTCTGGCGATTACAGCTCTGGGTCGCTCAACCTCCGGCGGTCGCTGTGTCAAGGCGCGAAGTGCACGTTCAATTATGAAGCAATTGGAAAGGGCCCCTGAGGGGAGCCAGCTCTCCAGCCAGTGGGTTAGAAACAGTTCCATATTGTCCTTCTCACACCTCTCCGGAAAGCCAACAAAGCGTAGGTTGTTTCTACGTGCGCGACCTTCAGCATCCTCCACTCGGGTCGCAAGGTTCTTTTGGATGTGCTCCATCGCAGCCATCTTGCGTTTCAGGGTTCCCACATCATCCTCTACCACCGAGATCCTCGACTCCGTCTCCTTAATCCGTTCCACGGCATTTCGCAGATCTTGGCGCAACAGAGTCACATCTGCGCCCACTGCACCAATCTTCGCGTCCAGCATATCCCTGGACTGGGTGATCGCCGCCATGAGCGCCGCGTTATCTGGTCCTGTTCCACTGCCACCTCCGGACGCTCCAGATCCTCCGCTGGGCCCTGTGAATTTGTCGATGGGCCCCTGCTTGGGCGGGCCACCACCTCCCCTGGTCATGACTGTGTGTAGCTGTAGGACCGCAGTATCGGAGGGGTCTGCAAAGGGGGCTGGGGAGATCCTCCACCGACAAGTGAGCCCGTCCGTGGCACCACGGCCACCGGAGATGAATCGGTCACCAGCCAATCCCGGGCGGTGTCAATGTACCAATGTAGGCCGGTCGCCAGTCCGCTTCCTTCTTACCCCTCTCTTCGGCCACTCTGTGGGCCACTCAGCAGACCGCGCCGGATCCGGCGGCCTACGCAAGTCTCCGGGTGTCCCCACAGCCCCACTGCCGGCCACGCCAACAACGTCGTGGAGGAGGATCAAAATAGCCCGCAGGCAGCCTCAGGTCGGTCCCGCACTACAATCCGTGGTATAGCCCAAGGGTTCTCTTCCAAAGGCAGCCCGGCGGCACCACTGACAGCCGGCCACTGTCTCTACAGCCACGGAGGCACCCAGGCACCTCCCGCAGTCAGCGCCGGCCCGGGCTGCAGCCGACCCCGGGGAGCGCGAAAATTTAGGCCCCGGCTTACCGGCAGTGAAGTAGGCCTCTGCGTCGTCCAGGCACTCCAAACGCAGTCCCGGTGTGCAGCGAGAGAGTGCGGCACCCAGCCACAGCGCCTCGGAGCCTTCGCCACCCAGGGCCAGCCCGCCAGCCGAGTAGTCCGCCGGCCCAGCAAAGCTCCCAGAGCTGCGCCAAAATTGAGGCCCCGGTCTCGGCGGCAAAGACAAGGCCGCACGTCTCCGTCGGCCGCACAGCCCCGCCGGGTCACCCAGGGAAGCCGCTCGTGGCGCCGGAGGGCTCTCAGCGCCACTGCCAACACTCGCCCCGCTAAGGTATGGCGGAATGGGTTCAGGGGCCAGGAGAAGTAGACGGATAATGTCCGGGCCGGCGGGAGCTCCTCTAGGCTGCGACCGCCATCTTCGCCCGTCAAGCCACGCCCTTTCTGGTGCAATTTTGAAGGTTGTAAATACTTCAACATTCAAACCGATAAGTCCTGCGCTGGAAATGTACAAATCGCAGGCCAAAGCGGCTGCATCTTATGGCAGTGAGCTATGGGGGCATAGAGCAGGTCCGGTTCTCGCCAGAGTCGAAAATAACTTTCTTAGGCGCCTTCTGGCCCTCCCCCGTAGTACACCTCTGTTTCCCCTGAGATTGGACATGGGTCTACCACCTATCTCTGCCGAGTTGGAGTCTAAACCAATAAGATTTTGGCATAGGCTTTGGTCTACCAGTGAGCTTACTCATTATAGGAGTGATCTTGCCCACGTAAAGGACCTGAACCAACGAGACAAAATTCCCTGGCTGGCTTTCGTAAAGAAGGAACTGTACCGTTTAAAATTACCAGAGCTATGGGAGGCTCCTGAATTAGGCTGCCAAAGCCTCTCCCGCAAACGATTAGTCCAGATCCACAAGGAGAAAAGCTTAGATCTTCTCCTGACTTCATCTAAACACGGCACCCTAACCGAACGCTTCTTACAATCCAAAAATTCATATGTATTCGAAGGTTTTATGGATATCATTTTCCCTATTTTAGCCAGGAAGTTGTTCATACAGTGGAGGCTTGGCACTTTGCCTGTCAAAACCTTCACTTGTAATTGGTTACACAGGGATGATAAAATTTGCCCAGGATGTAACTCCCATGACGAAGATGAAACACACTTTCTCTTTTTTTGTCCTGCTTATCAGAAACCAAGGAAATACTGGTTGGTCCCCTTATGCAGGAACTTGGGTTTTAGGACCCATATGCATGCGTATAGAGTGTTAAGAACTAGAACTGTACCCTACATAGTGTTTGCAGTGGCGAAATTCATCATGGCTATGTGGCAGATCAGGAAAAAACTGCTAAATGCACAATTGCCGTAAATATGAAAATTGTCTTTATACTATGGATTGTGCTTTTCGATCATGCAATGAATTGCTGTCCCTAACTATGAATTGGTTTCTACCTTTATCATGTCTCGAACAACCTGGTAATCATTTTACATGTAATGTGTTCTTAAAATCGTATCCCTTTTTCATATAATTGTTTAAATGTATGTATATGTAATGTATCTTTTATGGTCTAGAGGACCGAAATAAAGAATTTTTGGATTGGATTGGCTTCAAAATGTCGACCATAGGTATGAATCTACAAAGTCAGGCCTGGTCTTCGGGTATTATTCAACTGTCTTAGAAGGTCCAAGTGTCATTTTCACCTCATTTTATTTCATGGAAATAAAAGAGAATTACATTATAAGATCTATGGACGTCAGTGGCAGTGAGTATGAGCGTCCATGCTGAATTCTGATATTATATTATTTTAAAACGCGTGCAAAACATATACACAGTGGTTTGAACTATCCACATGACACAAAGCACGTGGCTGCGAATAAGCCAAGGTGCATTGTGCAATTTGACAATGCTCTGCGTTGTACCAAAATACCAAAAATACATGGCAGTGGTGGGATCTGGGCAGCAACAATGCAAATTCCACCCGTCCCAGGTATAATGGAATTTTACGAATTTCAAGTTATCCAGAACTACCTTGTGCGTGCACAGTTAAAGCAACATCTTTGTGTCAAATGTAAAGAGGGGCAAACACTGGGCACTGTTGGACTTCACCCTTTCTGCAGGATCGTCACCAGGTTTTCTAAAACACTTTATTTAAGATGTTTCCAGTATCATAAAACATACAACAACCAGAAAGGGTTTGGAAAATTACGAGTATGGTACGTGGCAAAAGAACAATGTAAAGCACGCCGTATATTGGTTCCCAGATGGGAGAGACACAATCGTACTTAATAAATATAAGACATCACATATATCAAAGGGTAAAGGGATACAGGTCTATAACACTCTGACAATGTACAGATAGCTGTCATGGAGGAGCCCAGTAGGTTATGTGCCTAGAATGATAAACAGAGTAGGTAGGAAGGAGTCAGGGCCAGTGGGCCAAGGAAGCATCACATAAGCTGAATCGTCAAATTCATGGGAAAGCAAGTATTCCCTCAGTGGTGAACATACATCTCTCGGCCAGTATGTAGGAGGTTGCAGCTGTGAATAATGATCACTGATTTGATCACATTCGGACATGTTCTTCAACCAGGCGGAGTCCATAGGGCAGAACCTGCTGCCCCGGTTAAACACGCTTTCCTGCTTTACAAGCAGGAGAGCAATGGAAGTGAATTGTCTATTACTGAACGGGACGTCGTGTGTGTACCCTAGGAGCGCCACCAAGGGAGAAGGAGAGAGTGTGGTGCTGGTCATAGTGCATATCAAAGAGAACATGGTGGTCCAGTAGGAACTGATGGGTGGGCATTTCCAAGCAAGGTGGATAGTAGGGCCAGATCGTCTCAGAGACTGGGCTCCCCAAATCAGCCTCCCAGGCCATCCTGGCCCGCCCTGTAGGTTGTGGCTTCATGGCAAGTCAAGCACAGTAGAGTCTAGTTATCAGTCACCCACCGTCATCATCAGAGATGCGTAATGTCAGGGGTGGGAAGTCTGCCTGGGCCAAAGAGTAAGATGGCAATTTGGGGTGCATCGTGTGATGAAGATGCCGTAACGTGAAATGGTCTATGTGCAAGGCATTGGGTAGACAGACGGTGTCTGCATGTGAGATTACATGGCCATGAGGAAAGACATCCCCCACTGTGCGTAATACATAATGACCAAGACAGCATTGGACCAGAATCTCCTGGGTGAGGAGAAGCCAGGGGTTATTGGCCAGTGGTAAATATGGGCAGTAGAGCCCCCCCTCCAGTACACCGCAAAGCTTTCGTCATTCTCATCATTTAGTAGACACATCTGTATATCAGAGGAGACTAAAGGGATCCCTTCTGGGAGTATGGAGGAAAGGGGTAGGTCGCCAGCTTGATCCCTTTCCGGCTTAAGATAGGGGATCCATGCGTCCGGGTGCTACCAGCGATGAGTATATTGGCATAGTGCAGCCAGGTAATACAGCTGGGGGTCAGGAGCTCTAAAACAGTAGCGGTCGGCAGTAGGTGTTTCTGTAGGGCAGTGACGTGGGCAGGGGGAGGGGCAGGGGGGGTAGTAATGTATGGATTATGGAGTTTTACAGGTAAGTAAACATTTAAATAAATAAAATGAATTTCGTTGCGCGCACTGCATCACCAAATGTGATGCAGTGCGCGCAACGAAATTTGTTTTATTTTTTTAAATGTTTACTTACCTGTAAAACTCCGTAATCCATACATTACTACCCCCCACCCTGCCCCTCCCCCTGCCCACGTCACCGCCCTACAGAAACACCTACTGCCGACCGCTACTGCTCTAAAGACCGCCACACTCATAATGGAGGGCTAGTGTATCTGAGTGGAAGCTGGGCTGGCGGCCAGCCAAATCAGACGTATAAGAAGACTACGTAAGGTGATGAAGAAATGCTGCTTCAGGGGCAGTAGAATATTAAGATAATGATAGAGAAACCGGGGGAGGACCACCATTTTGATTATGGTTATGCAGCCTGCCATGGAAAGCGGAAGAGTGATACAGCGTTTCACCAGTACGGGGGTTTTTTCTCCACGGCTGGGCCATAGTTAAGACGGAGGACTCGGTCCTTTTCCCTGTAGAAATGAATACCCAAAAATGTGGTAGAATCGGCACACTGTGTCAAGGGATACTCAAGAGCTACTGGTTGGCTGTGATCAGTGAATGGAAAAAGCCAGAAAGGCCTCCATACTGCAGAATTTCATGAATCAATGGGAGAAGATTGTCAGAAGGTTGGTGAACAAAAAGTAATATATCACCAGAGTACATAAAGAGTAAAATAGGGCCATGGGTGAGTTGCAGCACCCAATGTGGGGGTCCTTCCTGGATATGGTGGGCCAAGGGGTTCTTAGCAATAATAGAAGGAAGAGGGCAAGGGTACCGCCTTTCCTGGCCCCCTGGCAATGAAGACCAGAAAAGAGAGCCATTAACCCATAGGTATGCCACATGGCCGGCATAGAGAAGCATATTCAAAGCAATGAAAATTGTGGGGGAGACCTAATTTAGTCAATGTTGCCATCAAGAATGCCCATCCAAAGGAGTCAAGTGCCTTCTCTGCATCAAGTAGCTCTACAGCTGCGGGGACGGTGGGGGAGACTCCGGTCGTATGGCAAATACTGTTTGTAAATTAAGAGAGGTGGACATATCGGAGATAAATCAGCTCCATCAATAAAGAAAGACGAGTCGCAAGGACCTTGTTAGATTTGGCATCTTTTGGCGTGTTTCCCCTGAGTTGTTGGTTTCTGACCTCCCGGTTTTGACTCAGTTTTTTCTGGCTTCGTGTCTCTGCGCACTTTCTCACTGCTGATCAGTGTTAAAGTGCAAGTGCTCCTGTTGTAAATTGTGTTATGGATTGGTGTTTCCATGATTGGCATATTTGATTTATGTGTCAGTCCCTAGTAAAGTGCACTGAGTGTGCAAGGGCCTGTAAATCAAATGTTGTAAGTGGGCTGCAGCACTGGATTTTGCCACTCACACAAACAGCCTGTAAATGCAACTCTGGCCTGCCATTGCAGAGCCTGTGTGCAGTCTGGGACTGCCATGTCGACTTGTCAAGTGTACCCACTTGCCAGGCCCTAATCTTCACCTTCCTTACATGTTAGCAGCCGCAGTCGGTAGGGGAGTACCTGCCGGGGCGGTGACGTGGGGAGGGGGAGGGGCAGAGTGGGGGTTAGTAATGAACAGATAATGGATGTTTGCAGGTAAGTAAACATATTAATAAATCAAACGAATTTCGTTGCATGCACTGCATTGCATTTGGGTATGCAGTGCACGCAATGATATTCGTTTGATTTATTTAAATATTTACTTACCTGCAAACCTCCATTATCCATACATTACTAACCCCCACCCTGCCCCTCCCCACGTCACCGCCCCGGCAGGTACTCCCCTACCGACCGCGGCTGCATGTTAGTCACCCCTAAGTAGGTCCAAGGTACCCCTGTGGGCAGGGTGCAGTGTATGTGAAAGGTAGGACATGCCCTGGTGTGTGTGGCATGTCCTGATAGTTAATTACTGCCAATTTCGTTTTTCACTATTGCAAGGCTACCTGTTCCCATGGAAGAGAATGGGGATTGTGTTTATAACATCTTATAAACATAACTGACTCTGGGAACAAGGTAAACAAATACAGTTTAGTATGCCTGAATTCAGAATCAAAAGATGCATCTTTTAGTAAAGGTGATTTTTACATTCTGTGTTTGAAAATACCACTTTTAGAAGGTAGGTATTTTTTTGCTTAGCCATCCTGTGAGCCTCTGCTATCATGTGTATTGACTGTCTGGCTTTCGAGTGATGGATGGCTGAGTAGACCTAAGCTGCATTCAGAGTAGTGGGAGGAGTTGTCACTAGCAACTAAATAGGCCTTAATTGTTTACTTACCTGTAAAACTCCGTAATCCATATATTACTACCCCCCACCCTGCCCCTCCCCCTGCCCACGTCACCGCCCTACAGAAACACCTACTGCCGACCGCTACTGCTCTAAAGACCGCCACACTCATAATGGAGGGCTAGTGTATCTGAGTGGAAGCTGGGCTGGCGGCCAGCCAAATCAGACGTATAAGAAGACTACGTAAGGTGATGAAGAAATGTTGCTTCAGGGGCAGTAGAATATTAAGATTATGATAGAGAAACCGGGGGAGGACCACCATTTTGATTATGGTTATGCAGCCTGCCATGGAAAGCGGAAGAGTGATACAGCGTTTCACCAGTACGGGGGGTTTTTCTCCACGGCTGGGCCATAGTTAAGACGGAGGACTCGGTACTTTTCCCTGTAGAAATGAATACCCAAAAATGTGGTAGAATCGGCACACTGTGTCAAGGGATACTCAAGAGCTACTGGTTGGCTGTGATCAGTGAATGGAAAAAGCCAGAAAGGCCTCCATACTGCAGAATTTCATGAATCAATGGGAGAAGATTGTCAGAAGGTTGGTGAACAAAAAGTAATATATCACCAGAGTACATAAAGAGTAAAATAGGGCCATGGGTGAGTTGCAGCACCCAATGTGGGGGTCCTTCCTGGATATGGTGGGCCAAGGGGTTCTTAGCAATAATAGAAGGAAGAGGGCAAGGGAACCGCCTTTCCTGGCCCCCTGGCAATGAAGACCAGAAAAGAGAGCCATTAACCCATAGGTATGCCACATGGCCGGCATAGAGAAGCATATTCAAAGCAATAAAAATTGTGGGGGAGACCTAATTTAGTCAATGTTGCCATCAAGAATGCCCACCCAAAGGAGTCAAGTGCCTTCTCTGCATCAAGTAGCTCTACAGCTGCGGGGACGGTGGGGGAGACTCCGGTCGTATGGCAAATACTGTTTGTAAATTAAGAGAGGTGGACATATCGGAGATAAATCAGCTCCATCAATAAAGAAAGACGAGTCGCAAGGACCTTGTTAGATTTGGCATCTTTTGGCGTGTTTCCCCTGAGTTGTTGGTTTCTGACCTCCCGGTTTTGACTCAGTTTTTTCTGGCTTCGTGTCTCTGCGCACTTTCTCACTGCTGATCAGTGTTAAAGTGCAAGTGCTCCTGTTGTAAATTGTGTTATGGATTGGTGTTTCCATGATTGGCATATTTGATTTATGTGTCAGTCCCTAGTAAAGTGCACTGAGTGTGCAAGGGCCTGTAAATCAAATGTTGTAAGTGGGCTGCAGCACTGGATTTTGCCACTCACACAAACAGCCTGTAAATGCAACTCTGGCCTGCCATTGCAGAGCCTGTGTGCAGTCTGGGACTGCCATGTCGACTTGTCAAGTGTACCCACTTGCCAGGCCCTAATCTTCACCTTCCTTACATGTTAGCAGCCGCAGTCGGTAGGGGAGTACCTGCCGGGGCGGTGACGTGGGGAGGGGGAGGGGCAGAGTGGGGGTTAGTAATGTACGGATAATGGATGTTTGCAGGTAAGTAAACATATTAATAAATCAAACGAATTTCGTTGCATGCACTGCATTGCATTTGGGTATGCAGTGCACGCAACGATATTCGTTTGATTTATTTAAATATTTACTTACCTGCAAACCTCCATTATCCATACATTACTAACCCCCACCCTGCCCCTCCCCACGTCACCGCCCCGGCAGGTACTCCCCTACCGACCGCGGCTGCATGTTAGTCACCCCTAAGTAGGTCCAAGGTACCCCTGTGGGCAGGGTGCAGTGTATGTGAAAGGCAGGACATGCCCTGGTGTGTGTGGCATGTCCTGATAGTTAATTACTGCCAATTTCGTTTTTCACTATTGCAAGGCTTCCTGTTCCCATGGAAGAGAATGGGGATTGTGTTTATAACATCTTATAAACATAACTGACTCTGGGAACAAGGTAAACAAATACAGTTTAGTATGCCTGAATTCAGAATCAAAAGATGCATCTTTTAGTAAAGGTGATTTTTACATTCTGTGTTTGAAAATACCACTTTTAGAAGGTAGGTATTTTTTTGCTTAGCCATCCTGTGAGCCTCTGCTATCATGTGTATTGACTGTCTGGCTTTCGAGTGATGGATGGGCTGAGTAGACCTAAGCTGCATTCAGAGTAGTGGGAGGAGTTGTCACTAGCAACTAAATAGGCCTGGTCTGCATTTAGAGTGGTGGGAGGAGATTTCCCTTGCACATGAATAGACCCTGTCTGCCATGGACAATGTTGTCTCTGCCTCCTGCTGGGAAGCTGGGCCAGAGAGGACCAAACTGGTTTGGACTAAGCACAGACACTCTCTGTCTGAGAGGACAAAGGAATTTGGAGTATACATATTGGTACCCAGACCCAGAACTTTAGAACTCTTTTGGACCAAGAAGACTGCCAAGAAGAAGAGCTGGAGAAGCTTTGAGGAGGAACTACCACTTTGCTGAGTGCTTTGCTGTGTTGGCCTGCAGTGGCTGCTTCTGTCTTGGGCAGTGAAAGGACTGGACTGAACTTTCTGCAACTTCTTTCTTTGAGTATATCCAAGGGCTTGAGGTAGTGCTTGCCCCCTGTTCAAGCAGTCTCAGGAACAGCAAAGACTTCAAGTTCTTCTGCCATCAGCACTGGGGACTGTGTGTTTTGTGCTGCAACAGAAGGAAAAGCAACCCGATGCCATTTGCGACTCCGCTGCCCACTCTGTGTCCTGAAGGCACCACAGAGGGCACCGCTGCAACGCGACCCTGGTCTCACCAACTACGCCATCCGATCACACCACGAGCCGGTGCACACACATTGACCTTTGGGCACCGCACCTTGCACTGCCTCGCTTCACACCACTGCCTTGCTTTGCAACGCTGCCTTGATATCCCCGATGACGCCGCTTCATGCCGACATTGATGCCACTGCTTGCACCGTGGTTCAAGGGCACCTCTCGTAAGTTACACGATACACCATCCTCATCCTACACCGCAGCCTTGGCCTACTGACGCTGGAACCATCAACTCCAGTTCGTCAACCGATGACAGCGTGTTAGCAACAACAATGCCGCTGCTTGCACTGTGACCTGATAGCACCGTGATGAGCACCGCATCCCTTTGCACCGCGACTCTGGTCTCACCGATGACGCCATCTGATGCTGTCATCGAGCTGCTGCTCACACAGTGACCTGAGGGCATCGCACGCCACACTGCTGCACTGCAGCACCCGACGCCCGCCGACGCCAGCGCTTCTGACTTCAGCCGCGAGGAGTTCGATCTGCAACGTGTGTGACTTCGAGGGCCCGATGAATCCTGCACCGACCTCCGGAATCGATGCCTGCGGACGCCGTGCTTTCAGAAGCTCAAGGTTACCGAAGGCCTGCATTTCTAAAGGTACTATTTTGTGGGTCTACCCGACACGGCAGGTGGCCCGCAACACCGCGGTCAGCCAGAACTGTTTGGATTTGTTTGTTCACAATGCCATGATAGCCCCGGACAGAGCTATCAACTTCAAGGAACTTTATTTCAAGGTTATTTTGATAACTGAAGATTTCTAAGTACTGTATTGTGGATTTTTATCATTTTTTGGTCTTACCTTAAGAATATAAAAATATTGGTTATTTTACTAAACTGGTGTGGTGTCCTTTTGTAGTGCTTACACTTTATTAATGTTGGTTATGTGCAAATGTTTTACACACTGCCTCTAAGATAAGCCTGACTTCTTGAGCCAAGCTCCCAAGGGCGTGAGCAGAGGTTATTTTAGGAGTGTAACTCCCTTATCCTGACTACGAAGAAGGGTCTCTACTTGGACAAAGGTGCAAGCCCTTTCCCACTAGAGACCCCCATTTCTAACAGACCTTTTCTAGGATTTTATTATCAAAATTAAGGAGGGAGAGGGGGCGGTAGGAGGAACATAAGTGACGGTCTTTGCCGGGTTTCAGTAAAGTGTAAGCACTGCTTCACGTAAGGAAGCAAGGAAGGCGGCAAGAGGCCTGTCTGAAGTAACCATGGGCGAATTTTGTGGATTTGCGGTCCGCAAATTCGCAAAAAAATCCGCGAGTTTGCGCGAAAATCCACTAACTAGCGGATTTGCATAATGTGACCATGACCATGTGTGTCTGTAACTTTGCCACCGCGCCGACAGGCGCCGAGGTCCCTCAAGTGAGCTGTCCATCATAGTGAGGAAAGGGCGGGAAGAAGTTCCATACCCTAGTGTGTGTGGGGCGGGGCCAAACGGGCGGGGCTTCTATGCGAGTTCACATGCCTCTTGTTTTTAAAGGGTCAGAGACCGATCAGAGCACCAGATGAGGAGAAAGCAGCCTCCTGTTCACAGGAAGTACAAGGGGATTGCGCTAGAGAAACTCATGGATGCAAAGACCTCCATCAAGGATTACATCTAATTGTAGACGGTAGATATGGGGAGGAAGCACACCAACCTAGCCTAGACCGTGCTCACTGGTTGTTTGGGCTGATTATAATGTGTGAATGAATTTGAGCTTCAACTCGGGCAACTGCTTTATTTATATCTGTAAGTGCTTCCTGTTGATGTTTAATTTTTGTGACAGGAGCATCATGCCAGAATGAATCCTGCCTGCATATTTATCCACGAAGATGCCACCGTGTTGATACCTTTACTGCAAAAAAAAAATCCACCCGAGAGCGAATTTGTGGATTTTTCGGCAATTTCGCGAGATTCGCAGATCGCAAAATTGCCGAAAATCCGCAAATACAGCGTGCTGGACGATTTTGCGCCCACCCTTAGTCTGAAGAGACTCGGTATACAGGGTGTTGAGATGGGGCGCCAAGAAATGCTTATGGGCTTTATAAAACGTGCTGGTGAGGCCATCCAAGCCAGGGGCCTTGGAGCTACCAAGGGACTCTATGGCCTGTATAATTTTTTTGCAAGTGAGGGGCTCACTGAGGAATCACTGCTGGCCGTTTATGAGCGAGACCATCACAATCTTTTCCCCTCGCCATATTGCTGAGCCGTGGGGTGTTCTCCCAGAAAAGCGACTTCTCTATCTGTGTGGTCCTAAAATTCCGACATCAAGACAGAGCATCGATGGAGCTGAGTAGAGCAGACGGCGCCAGAGTCCGAACTATCCAGGTCCCTAGCTCCGATTAGACATGCAACAGATGGAAGGGAATATCTTGAAGGATGATGTTGTGTTTAGAAATGCAGACTTTAAATGCCTCCCAAAGAGTGCCTGAGTCATGGCCAAGCCAACATTAAGAGCAAAGTATTAAAAAAACATGTCTCGAAGCTCATAACAAAGGACGGCATCATGGAAGACTTCACTTGGGAAGTGCCAAGAGTGCTCCTGGTCACCGCCATAAGGGATCTGTAATGTCATGTGAACCGGACAGTGATCAGATAGTGTAAGCGGCGAAGACATCACTTCTGTAGCCCAGCTTAGGGCGTTTGCAGGAAGGAGCCAGTAGTCAAGTCTAGTTCAGTTGTTGTCAGGAGAGGAATAAAAGGTGAAATCAGGAGTCATAGGGTGGTGCATGCACCAGACGTCGTGGAGTAGGTGGGTGCCAATGATGCTGCGGAAAATCCATGGTGCCTGTGGCTTGCCAGGTGATTGCATCCCAGTAGTGTTTATACATGGGTCTTGAATCTAGTTGAAGTCCCATGAAAATAAAGTCTGCCTCTACCCGCACTAAAAGGGAGTGAAAAGTGTGTAAGAGTTGGATGCGTCTATGTAGGACCAATGACATTTACTAGTAGGACACAGGGGTTGACCAGGATGCCAGTCAGCATGATGTAGCAGCCATCATGTTCTATGAAGCTGGCAGTGAGGGAGAAAGGGATGCTCCTATCGATGAGGATACACACTCCCCTTGAATAGGAACTGTAGCAGGAGACATCTAGTGAATTCCAAGAACAGTCAAAACAAATACAAACATTTAAACAGTCAACAAAGTGGTATACATCTCTGGAGGGAGGCACCACCCCGGTCAGTATAGACCACATGTTAAGTAATACCTGAAAAGGAAGCAAAAATCAGGATCACATTTAGGAGACAATAAATGTAAAAAAGCAGAGTCTGACATGGAAACACAGCGGGACAGGGGCGTCAATGCTTTGCCACATAATGGGGGGGGGGCAGAAGGGGAGGAAGAAAGTTCTCATGGGCCTATCGGTTAGGGGAATTGGGCAAGAGGGGCCAGAAGGAGTCAAACATCAGTTGATGGATCGCTGCATCGATGCAGATGGTGAAGCGGAATGCTGTGGCGTGGTGTGCCTGGAAGGGGAACCAGAGTTCTGTTTACAAAAGGCCACAACAGCTGCAGGAGAGTCAATTAGGCGGGGACAGGCGTTGACATGAATTCAAAGCAGTGCAGGATATAAAATGCGTATTTGAGGCAAAGTTTAAGCAAGGTGTTTTTAACATCAGCATATTTGCAGCAAGCTTCCTGGATGGCAATGGTGAAGTCTGGGTACAGGGAGATAGCAGAGCTTTGATATTGCAACGTACCATGCTCATGAGCAAGAGGGAGTGCTGTGTACCTGTCTCTATAGTTTAGAAGATGAGCAATGATTGGGGCGGCGGAGCACCAACCATTGGCTTGGGACCCAGCAACCTATGTGCATGTTCAACCACCAGGGAGGAGGAAAAGTTGTCCCACCCAAAAAGTGCCCCAAGGAGATGTTCCACAAAAACTCTGGGTGCCCCATATTAGTGTTTTCTATAATGCCCATTATACAGATATTGTTTCTGCGCAAGCACGCTTTTAAATCTTCGTTTTTCGCCACCCCTGTCTTCAGGATACACTCTACTCTCCAGGCATTTTGACAGAGTCCCAGCGCTAAACCTCTCTCTCTGCTCCGTCAAGTCCGGCATCTTGCCGCTCCAGGCATTCACCCATCTGATCAAGGCGGCTGGTGAGGGGGTCGAATCGGGCATTAATAGACCAAAATCCTGCCTGTAACTCACCCATGATGGCATCAGTACCATCCTCGGGGTTCCCACCAATTTCTCTGTCTGTGGGTTTATCAGTGTCTGAATGGGAGCCCCGGTTACGGGGAGGTATAGCTACTCAAATAGCAGCTTACATTGTTAGGGGTCCTTACATCCCATCATAGAGGAGAAAAAGAATACAGGTGTGCAGCAGGACAAGATGTAAAGTGGGAGTGTGGACAACAGCAGTACTGTTGGTGGTGTTAACGATCAAGTCACACAGTAGAGCAACACTTCCTGCAGGTATCCACAGAGGTTTCCCAGGATAGGGAGAATACGACGAGTAGGAAACAGTGACGGGCCCAAGGTACCTTCGAGAGGGTAAGGTAGGGATATGCAGGCTTCAGCAGATGGAGGACGTGTGAATCAGCAGTGGGAGGTGAGGCACGTATGTAGGGCAGGCACTTTTGAACAGATAGCTGGGGTGGTACACATGGAGCCCAGCATCAGGAATACAAATTTCAAATTGCACTGTTCAGTTCATGTGGGTGTCCATGTGTAGCTGTGCCGCTATGAACCCAAGTGCAAGGAGGCCACCGTGGAGAGTGCAGGGGCTGCTAGTGACATGAGTCAATTAGGAAGGCCCCAAACCCCTGGGGCAGCTCACAACACCAGTCACAACTTTATTAGTGTCTCAGCCCGTCAGCTGATGCCATCTCCACGAGGAGGAGGTTCTGCGGGGGATGGCGGCCAGGCGAGGGACCAGCACCACAGCTAAAGAGCCCCCAGGGCCTAGGCATATACCTCAACAGGAAAGTAGGGTGGCTTTGGGGGCATCACAAGCATCCACTCCTACAGCCAATGAGAGGGGTAGATGTATGGGCAGTGTGAGAATTGGCAGTCTCAGCCTCAGGCTCACATGTGGTCCCCTGTTGCAGCAGGACCTCCGAGGCAGTGCCAGGCTGCACAGGCCACACTTGGAGTAGAGGGTTATGCAGTAGCCTCAGTTGTCATCAACCCATCCATCCACATCACATGGTCTGTCCCCATTGTTTAGATGACATGGGATGGGGAAAGGAGTGATCCTGTGGCATTTGTGGTCCACGTCTGCCAGAGCTCCACGACTAGGCGACAGAGGTGCATCCACGCCCCTCCATCCTCAGCCTTTTTTACCTTCACCCTCCTATTTTCTGAAACCATTATTGTTGGTGTTTCAGTACTCTGTGCACTGTACCACTGCTAACCAGTGCTAAAGTGCTTGTGCTCTCTCCTTTGAACATGGTAACATTGGCTTACACTAGGGGTGGGCAGTAAATTCTGCTACACCGGCAGAGTTCGCGGAATTTTGTCACCGCCTTTGTTTTGCTTGGAACATGGAGTTCTGGAAAAATTCTGACAACCGCCACGTGGTACAGTTTTTTCTCATGCGCAGCTCACCAGTGTGAGGTTGGCGAGTGAGAATTTGCAACCCCCAGCATGATTTTTGGGTGCTACATCACCTCCCGGAGCGATTTCTCAATGCAGAAGGTTGCGACGGATCGCATTGAGATGGCATCTGGAGTAGAAAATCTACTTGAGCAGCAGAAAGAAGCAGCACCCTCTGGCACACTGCGTGGTGCCATTTGCAGTGATTTTACAGTGCGGAATAGGCTTCCGGTGCTAAAAATCAGCTTGAGCAGTGCAATGTGTCGAAGTCCACCTGCACGCAGAACTCTGCGGAATCTCGCTCCACTGATTTCCACAGAGTGAATCTCTGCAAGTTCCACCCACCCCTAGCTGATACCCAATTGGCATATTAAATTTACTTGGAAGCCACTAGTAAAGGGGTACCACATGTATCCAGGGCCTGTAAATTAAATGCTTCTGGTGGGCATTCTTTGTGCCACTCACTTAAGTAGCCTTTTAACATGTCTCAGGTCTGCCGTTGTAGCCTGTGTGGGCAGTTTTAAACTGCAATTCCGACCTGGCAAAAAAACCTCTTGCTATGCCCAAACCTCCATTGCAGGGTGCAATGTATTTAAAACGTTGGACATGTACTTTAAAGTTTTATTTGTACTGGTAGAGAAAAACTCTTACATTTGTTTTGCACTATTGTGAGGCTTACCTCTCCAAAAGGATAACATTGGGCTCCTTTATTACATTTAATTAGTGGTGACGTTCAATTAGGAGCAGATCGGAAAATCGAGTTTAGTGTCTAAAGAACTGTAAATTAAAACTCTTTCAATGGTAAAATTAATTTTTAAATTCACAATTCTGAAAATGCCAGTTTTAGAAAGTTACCAGAAGGTTCTCTGGGAAACCTAGTGCACTGCGCAAGTCACTCCAATGAGTGTACAATATCAGAAACAATTGTTAACACGTGATCAACAACATTCATTTACCAGAATATAGTTAAACATAAACCAATGAACCACGTTAGCAAAATGACATGTAGTCTGTAGACTTCGAACGTTGGATTGATACTCGCCCTTCCTATTTTTCCCTTATTCTAATTAGCGGTTGACATTATTTGTCATTATTCATAAAGGTTTCACAACATTCCTAATGCTTTTTCAACCTCACTTGTAAGATTTCATGTTTTTCCGCTGTGTGTGATATATATATTATATTGGTTGTTATTGTCTTTCATAGAATCCCCTGAAGAAGGGCATTTTCTATTGCCCGAAATGCATTGGGATTTTTAAGTCACATTTATGATGTCACTACGGAACACTACCATTTGGATTTTGTGAAACTTGCAACAATTTCCATGAACTTTAAATAAAACGAGTATCAATCCAACGTTCAAAGACTACAGACTACATGTCATTTTGCTAATGTGGTTCATTGGTTTATGTTTAACTATATTCTGGTAAATGAATGTTGTTGATAACGTGTTAACAATTGTTTTTGATATTGTACACTCATTGGAGTGACTCGCGCAGTGTACTAGGTTTCCCAAAGAACCTTCTGGTAATTTCCTCATTGTATGCTCAAAGGCTTGCAGGGCCTTTCTCCTGGTGCACGCGATTTATTCATTTTGTTCAAATTTTGTTGAGTGATATTCTAGAATTGATTCGTATGTTTACTTGAGTGCATTAAGGCTGCTTTCCCTTCTAGTTTTAGAAAGTTGGCATTTTTTTGTCATAACTATTTGGGGCCTGCAGTCTGTATCATGGGTCACATAACTAGGTGTATCTGGCAGTTGGTCTTTATGTAGTACTCCAAGACAGTGAGACAAAGGGACAATAGGTGTTGGCAGGATGGGCCTTTTCTGACATGTTGGGGTGTAGCTGTCACCTACCACACTTGCACATCACAAAAGCCTCTGCCCCAGTAGTCTCTCAAAGGGTTTGATACAAGTCTTTTGTGATCTCAGACAAGCGGAGGCCAGGGCAAGGAGACAGGAATTTCCAAGCACATCTGGTGGTGGAAACCTCCTAAACCTTCTCCTACTTCAAAGTGGACACCAGGTACAAATATTGGACCCTCAGACCCAACTCTTCAGTACACATCTTGACCTGTGGAAGACTCAGAATAAGGACTGCTGTGCTGTCCAGCTGAAAAAAGGACTGCTACCCTCCTGCTCTGGTGCAGGAGTGAAAAGGCCTGGACCATCATCTTGAACCCAGGACCACCAGAGTTTCTCCATGGACTACTTGGCTTGCCTGATGAGCAGAGCCCCAAAGACAGACAAGGCTCCAACCACCTTGAACCCAGGACCTTGACCCTGTCTGCTGTGAATCTTGACTCCCAAGTTATACCACCCAAGTCCTGGTTACCCTTGGAAGTGGGTCTGAAGGTGCCCTGACAGCCTAGTTGTGGTCTAAGGAGAACCAACACAGTGAAATGCATAGCTTTGCATCTGAACTGTTAATGTACCATGCAGAGGCATATAGAGGATGCTTGGTAGAGTGGTCTGATGGCATTAGACTAACCTTAGTCACTGTTAGATCCCAGTGGTGTGACTGGAGCTGATACATTTATTGTAGGTCCTTTTAACATACTGTTTTAGTGGCAGGCCATTTGGGAGAGGATGAAGTGCTGCGCTGGGAGGGATGCCATATGAGAGTGAACTTTAGGCCATGTCACCGGAAGAGGGTGGGACTCCTGTTTAGATGATTACCAAGACAAGAAAGCAAACCAAGAGAGATAAGAAGGACTTTTTCCTCCCAGCACAGCAAAAGAAGAGTGCACCCAGGGTAGGAGAGGAGGAAATGGCATCTGAGAAGTTGATGAAAGATTAAAAGGAATACAAAATGACCCTGGGTGTTATTCTACTAAAGTTGCAAAAGATGAAAAAATCAATATTGGCAGTTGAAGCACATTTGGAGAAGATGGAGAAGATGGGGGAATAGGTTTAAGCTGTGACAACAGCAATGGACTCAAAGCTGCAAACACTGTGGGCTGAGTAGATCATGTTGAGGAGGAGGCCAGTGCTTATACAGACTTCCAGAATAGAGTGACTGGAGCACTGTTAGTCTTGGGTGGTAGGGTGGAGCCTTTGAAAAATGCCCAAAGCGCAGCCTATGTTAGAGTGTTGGGATTTCTTGCCATCCATTCAGACACGACAGTGGTGGAGGCGATGGAGGCTTTAGTAATTGACTACTCAAGGTTGCACTTCAAGGAAGGTGCTGAGAAAGGCCCACAGACTACAGACTTAGGGTCTGATTACGGGTTTGGCAGTGTAGGAGTGAACCACCACTCCAGCGGTCTGCTCCTGCACCACCAAACCTGTGTGCCCACCGCCCACCAGATTACGAGTTTCTTCGTGTCTAGCGGGCTTTTTTTGGCGGTCCCAAGGTGGTGCTCCTGAAAATGGGCACCGCAATGGGAGTGCCAAAAAAAGTTCCTGCACGACATGGACTGTAAAGTCCATACCATGCATGGACTGGGGTGCATGCACATGGGCAACAGTTTAAGGACCGCCAGCCCTTTCATGGAGGTGAGACCTTCATGACACCGCTGGCGGTCCTGAAACTCGTGGTACACATGGCTGTGCAGGAGCAGCACCACGAGTATATCACTGTGGCCCAGTCATTTTTGTAGTCAGTAAAGCATGAATGTTTTGTGACCAGAATTTTGGCGCAAAGCATTAATGTATACCATTCCAAATCGTTTTTTCAAAGGGATACCCTAAACTTGCCCCTTCCAAAAAGCAAATCTATATATACTCATAATTCATAATTGCGATTTGGTAATGTGTTATCAAATTGCAATTTGGGTTTGGTACATGTAAAAAGGCCTTTTTTCAGTCACAAGCGGGCCCATTCTGCGAATTGGAACTTTTGCAAACACAAAAAAAGCTTTGTACATCTGGCCCTTCAAGGTCAATGTCCTGGCCCTAATGAATTCTGGAGAAAGTAAACAGTGCTTGTCAAGGCACAGTTTACCTTTTGCTCTTGCAATTATTTTCCACCTCTGGGGCAAGAAGTCACAAAGCAGGGCTAGAGGAGGCATTGTGCAAGCCAGGGATCGCTGTACCAACTCCTAGCGGCACCTAAGTGACAGTCTATGCTGTAATCAGATTTTAAATGTTGTTGGTTCCATAGATTATACAAACATCACTTTTGGGCCACCTCCTGAACTGGCACACACATATCTAAACTTAAAACATGTGTGCCATTAATTTGCAAGCAATATGTGTTGCAAACTATTGCTTTATAAATGTTGTAACCAATTCTCCAGTAAGCAAACTTGATGCTTATATACTTAGATTTAGACAAATCAGTCAACATTTAGAAACCGGAGCCTGCAGTCAGAGGTGCTCATTTCAAGTTTTGGGGGATAAAAGCAACAGTAATACAGCACTGTCAGCAATGGGGTCTCTACTTGGCCGAGGTATGCACCCTGTCCAAGTAGGGACACACTACTCTAGACAAGGTAAGTCATTTGCACACTAAAAGATAACCTGTACTCAGTCACTGGTAGCTTGACACTGATCAGTCAGGCTTATCTAAAGAGGCAATGTGTAAAGTATTTGTGTGACACACACACACACACTAATGGTTAGATGTGGCTTTTTCAGCAGATTTACCCCCAGACTATTTGCTCTTTGACCTCCTATGTGTTACCCTGTTTTTGTTGGTTTTAGAACTCACGGCACTTTACGATTGCTATTCAGTGCTAAAGTGCATATGCTCTCCATGTAAATTATGTAAATGGATTAGTGTTTCCACGATTGTCTTTTTTGATTTACCTTTAAATCCATAGTACAGTGCACTGTGTGTGCCGAGGGGCTGTAAATCAAATGCTGCTAGTGGGCCTACAGCACTGGTTGGCCCACCCACACAAGCAGCCCATCAAAGGGTTCTCAGACCTGCCACTGCAGTGTCTGCACACAATTGTGACTGCCATGTTGACTTGGCAAGTGCACCCACTTGCTAGGCCCTAACGTTCCCTTTTCTTACATGTAAGACACCCCTCAGGTAGGCACAAGATACCCCTGTGGGCAGGGTCAGTGTATGTGAAAGGTAGGACATGTACTGGTGTGTGTGACGTCCTGATATTGACATACAGTGTATTTTGTTTTTCACTATGGAAAGGCTATCTGTCCCATAGGATTGAATGGGAGGTAATTTGTAACATCTTACCAGTATAACTTTCCATTGGGACAAGATAGAGAATTGGAGTTTAGTACGCCTGAACTTAGAATGTAAGAATGTATCTTTTAATAAAGATGATTTTTATGTTGTGTGTTTGAAAGTGGGTATTTTTTTACTTAGCCATCCTGTGTGCCTCTGCTGGGTTGTGGATTGACTGTCTGGCTTTAGAGTGACAGGGGCTGCGGATGTGCATTCACTGTAGACAGCCACAGTTGAGGTGTGTCCTGCCTTTCCTGAATGAGTCAGGGCTGGGCTGATTAGACCTGGGCTGCATTCAGAGTAGTGGGAGAAGTTTCACTAGCGCCTGAATAGGCCTGTTCTGCATTTAGAGTGATGGAAGGAAATTTCCCTTGCAACTGAACTGCTCTGGTCTGCTTTGGACAATGCTGTCTTGACCTCTTGCCGGGAAGCTAGACCAGAGAGGACAGAACTGGTTTGGGCTGAGCACAGGCACCCTCTGTCCAAAAAAACTAAGAGAAACTGAGTATAATTATTGGGGCCAGACCCCAGAACTTTAGATCACTGCTAAACTAAGGAACCTGCCAGGAAGAAGAGCAGGAAAATCTGTCAGGAGGAACTGCCACTTTGCTGCATGTTCTGCTGTGTTAGCCTGCTGCTTGCTACTTCTGCCTTGGGCAGGGAAAGGACTGCTGTTAGAGTTTTCTCCAAGGGCTTGTAGTAGAGTTTGCCTCCTGTTAGAAGTCTCAGGGAGATAGAAGACTCAGGAAAACTCATTGTGATCAAGGAACCTGCCAAGGAAAAGAGCTGGAAGAGCTGGCAGGAGGAGTACTGCCCCTTTGCTGTTGTTTTGCTTTGCTGGGTTGGCTTGCAGTTGCTGCTTCTGCCTTGGGCAGTGAAGGGCTGAACTGCACTTTTCTTCACTTGTTGCTGAGCCTCTCCAGGGGCTTAAGATAGAGCTTGCCTCCTGTTCATGAAGTCTCAGGGACAGCAAAGACTTCTATTACCTCTGGGTACCAGCTCTGGGACTGCGTGTCTCAGTTGCCACAGAGGGAAACTGCAACCCGATGACATCACCAAGACCACCGACCTGAAGGCCCTGCAGAGGGCACAGCTGCACTTTGCACTTCCATCTCTCTGATGATGACGACTGCCACTGAGCTGCTGCTTGCACCACGACCTGTGGGCACCGCACACTGCACCGCCTTGCTTTGCTATGCCACCGTGGTCTAACCAACTACGCGGTGGCCAGCTGACATCGCTGCCGAGTTCTGCACCATGGTCTGGGGTCATCATACGTCTCACACCGAAGCCCACCAATGCCAGCCCATCGAAAGCTGTCAAAGCTTGCACCCTGACCGTCAGTACAGCAATGAGCACCGCCCTGCTTCGCACTGCAGCACTGGTCTCACGACGCCACTGGACGACCGCCACCGAGCCAGTGCTTGAACTGCGGCCTGACAGCACCGCATGGCACACCGCTCCACTCACACCGCTGCCTCAACAACCACCAGAACACACTGCCTAGGACGACTGAAACAACAACAATGTACTGTTTACAAGTCTTCTGACACCAACTCTTGTCCGCACCAACGCCGTTGACTGTCCCGGTTGAATATGGTTGTTTTCAGTGCCGCAGTAGCACCGGACGGAGCTACAGACTTCAAGGAACTTCATTTTTAAGGTTATTCTTGCAGAGCACAGATTTTGATTATTGCATGTTGGACTTTTATCGTTTTGGCCTTGTTTGCAGGTATAACTATTGTTTTTTTTCTAAAACTGGTGTGGTGTCCTTTTCTAGTGTTTTCACTGTATTACTGTATGTTATGTGCAAATGCCAAAAAGCCAACAAGCCATGGAGATCGCTTTGGTGCAAAAGCAAAGTCCAACTCTCCTTGGTAGAGTCAGAGAGCAGCACAATAGAAAAGCAGGCCTTTTCATGTCAGCAGTCCAGCAGAATGCCAGTCCTTAATGCAGCTCAGCAGTTCTTCTGACAGCGTCCAGTTGTAGGTCCAGAAGTGTCTTATATGGTGGGGTCAGAGCCTCAGTACTCGTATCCAAATGTGCCTTTGAAGTGGAGGTGACATCAAAGCAGGCTCTTTGAAGTATACAAGTGTCCTTTCTTCCTCGGCCCTGGCTCCAAATTATATTTGGGGGTAATCAGCTCTGTGTGTGGGGTCTGGCTACTACCTAGTCAGATGTGAGTGTCAGTCAATCCCTCCCTTCCTGCCTAGGAAGAGCCATCAGAATCAGGGGTGGCCCTCCTGTATGTCGGAGGGGCACCGCTCCTCTTGACAGCAGCACATAAAAAATAAACCAATAATAACCCCACGTTTATTATTTTATTTTGTTTACATGCATCTTGGGGTGGCGTGGGGGTGGGGCCAGGGGGATAACAGGCACCCACCGGGAGTGGAATTCACTGTTATCAATGTGCATGGCAATTTGCAGGCCATCTCAGGCCAGGCCAACTGCCACGTGCATTGATGCTCTCTCCAACACAGTTGCATTGATGGGTTGGGGACAGAAAAGCACAGGCTCCCAGTCTCCCTGGGTGTGCAAATAATCGGCGCTCAGGCCGATCCTGTAGCTGCTCTCATGCGTGAGCACAGCTTCAGGATTGGCCACAGGGGAGGCTGGCAGTCGCTGCCTACAGTGGAGCCATGAGAGAGGCAGAAGACGGCAATGCGGCGGGCTGCAGGTTAGTTCTTTTGTTTTAATCCTATTTTTAATTGTTTGTCGTCTTCCTCCCACCACTCTCCTCTCCTTTGACACTGATCAGAATGCAGATGAGTACTCTGACCCACCTAACCCTCCTGTGTTTGTTGCTGTCTAGAGGAATGCACAAAGTGTATCTGTCCTGCACCCCAGAAGTGTATTGGAGCTAGTCTACAGGCACACAGAGCTATAAGAGCAGAGAAATGTCCACTTTCTAAAAGGGCCTTTTCAAAAATAGTAATGGTAAATCCAACTTTACTGGTAAAGGATTTATCATTACCATTCCAATGATATAAAACTTGACACAGTTACTCCTTTCAGGTCGGGAATTAGAGCTTAAAAGAGTATTAAGGAGTTGGCAAAGTTCATCTATGAGAGGAGTAGGCATTCACAGTAGTGAAAAACTGATTTTGGTGTTTATTACTACCAGGACATGGAAAACTCAAAAGTACATGTCCTACCTTTTAGTTACACAGCACCCTGCCCTATGAGCTACCTAGGGCCTACCATAGGTATGTGTAATAAAAGGGGAGGTTCAGGCTTGGCAAGAAGTTTCAAATGCCAGGTCTAAGTGGTAATAAACTGCACCCACGGTCCTTGCAGTGGCAGGCCTGAGACAGGTTTGAAAGGCTACTTGTGTTGGTGGCACAATCAGTGCTGCAGATCACCACCCCCTTTTGTACCACTTTGTTCGCCATAAGTTGGCAGGGCATGCTCAGACGTGAGTCCCTTGCTCACTTTGCCACTGGATTCAAGCAAGCCGGGCTGAAGATGGCTGAAATGTCAGAAACCTATCCTCGGAAGCTTATTTCCAGTCCAGGGAAGGCATGGCTTGGCAGCTCGGGCTGGACTGTTCCCATGAGGCACAGGGTCAGAGTGATTTGCACATGGCCATGTCTGCACTGGGTTAGCAGAGAGGGCTAAAGAACGGTGATGGATTAAACCCAGATCTGTTGACTGAGTGTGAGTGTTTGATTGGTTCAGATGCTCCGTCCATCACCACCCCCTTTTGTGCCACTTTGTTCGCCATAAGTTGGCAGGGTATGGTCAGACGTGAGTCCCTTGCTCACGTTGCCACTGGATTCAAGCAAGCCAGGCTGAAGACGGTTGAAATGTCAGAAACCGGTCCTCAGAAGCTTGTTTCCGGTCCAGGGAAGGCATGGCTTGGCAGTTCGGGCTGGACTGTTCCCATGAGGCACAGGGTCACACTGATTTGCATATGGCCATGTCTGCACTGGGGTGGCAGAGTGGGCTAAAGAACGTTGATGGATTAAACCCAGATCTGTTGACTGGGTGTGAGTGTTTGATTGGTTCAGATGCTCCGTCCATCACCACCCCCTTTTGTACCGCAGACTCACTAGTAGCATTTAATTTACAGGCCCTGGGTATAAGGTATACCACTTTACAAAGGACATACACGTAAATCAAACATGCCAGTTGTGTAGAAGCACATGCACTAAAGCACTGGTCAGCAGTGATAAAGTGATCAGAGTCCTAGGCCCAACAAAAAAAATCAGCAAAAAGAACAGGTAATCAGGCAAAATGTTTGGGAGAATGACAGGATGACAGGTCTAACAAGCACCCAGAAATGATCAATTCAATGGGATATGGTAAATACTAGGTGAAGTATGACCACATCATCCCAAGTTTTACCTTGGGGTGTGCCTTATATAAGCGGGAATCACTTTGCTCACCACTTCCCGGACTTGATATGTAACACATGGTACCTTTTTGGAATGGTGGTTTAGATATGTAGGATTGTAGAAGTCAATTCACCTAACATGTAAGTATAATTTGGGTCGACGAGGAGATGATATGGCAAGGGATGGGACCACGGTTTGAGAACGGGCATTCCCATAGTTGAGGTTTCCAAATATTGTTAGTATTCTGGATACCTTTTATTTTCATTGTTGGACACAATGGTGAGCACATTTGTGGCAACATTGTGTTCAGTGATTAGATGTGAATATGACTAGGTAAGAAGGCACATTAGGGACTGTATTTAGACGTGATACATGTACTCAATGTTTGGCTTGTTTGAGAACATGATGATTATGGAACTCTTTTGTTGTTTGATCTGTAGATGTTACAATGTTTGTGTGAGGAGAACTGTAGCCAGTGATGTCAAGATATAATCAGAAATCTTACTGGGGATGACACAGTTGACCTTCCAATTGGTGTTTATTAAACAATTGTAATAACAAAGAGATAGGCGGTTTAGGTCATTTGACCTCAATATCTGTAAATTCCTGTCTTTTCAAGGATTGCTTATTTCTTAGTTTCTGTTCTATATTTTGAGAAGTAAATATGTGCATGTTTTAATTATGTTGTGTGGACGTATAGCACTTGAGTAAAATAAAGTAGTCTTTTAAATGGTTTATCTTGTATCGAATCTCATCTTTTATTATGATTTTTAATGTGACTATGATTAGTGTTTTGGAATTTTGTATTAATATGTTATATAATTGAAGCTGTTAATGTGTTATTTTACAGCCTTGCAGAACTTGTGTTTTTACCGCGAATCATGTGTTGGCTGCATATGCACTGTTTTCTTATGAACTATGAATATCAAGCATTTATGCTGTCTAAATGCAACATAGAGCCTGTGATTTTGTGAACCATTTTATATGTTGATTTTTATGCAATATGATCTAATGGAATGTGTTTTAAAAGATTATTTTTTTACCAAACAAGAAGAATAAATGTTAATTCAGGTTAAGATGTTGGTTGTGGTAAATACCATAATACTCCCCATACCTTTATAATTGTGTTATTAATTTTTTAGATCAGAGGGGAAATTGGTCCAGCAGCTAGAGTGCACATGGCCAGGTTTTCAGTGTTTCCCCAATTTGACTGTAAACCATTATGCAGATCAAGAACGGTATTGATATGACTGTGATCTTTCACACTTTGCACATGTTAACAGTACAAGTCGATGTACCCCTGTAGGAGCATCCAGAAAAGGAAGGACATTATTTGAATGATGACATGCACATCATATGCAGAACTGATACAAACTCAAAATTCTTTGTGAGTCTATGCAAAGATGTTGACCAAAGTCTTGTGCTATTACTTGCTAGCAGATCATATCACATGTTGCTACAAATTTAACTTTTTCAAATTAAATAGATTTTTGTTAATTCCCCTCTACACAACTTTGTATGAATCTGGATTATGGTAGTAAGTATACATCTATGTTCATGTGGCACAGGCCTATTCTGACACACATCCAGGATGCACCGTGATACACCTTGGCCAATATGGTTAAAAACACACACACACACATCTTGAAAAAACTGGGAATAAATATGTCAACTGGCAATGTCTTCTAATGTAATCATCTTATAGACTGATGTATTCCACAACATATGTTTTCTTCATACTCATGAATGCTATTTAGGGGTATCAGTGGGTAGCAGCTTCATACCTTAAACTTGTGCATTGGCATTCATGGCACTGTCCTTGCTGCCCCTGGTCCCAGGGATCCTGACGGCAGCCAGCAGCAGGAACTGAAAGTAAATAGGACTTTAGGAGCAGTGTGTCCATTCTGCAGTCTCACTCCAGACCTTTCTCCTGGCTCTTCAGCAGCAAATAGGAGATGCTTAAGAGTCTTATACCAGGATAAAGCATCAGTCCTGCAATGTCATCAGGGCCAAATAGTCTCTGATGTCTCTTCTGGTAGCCTGACATTTTGGTGATTTTATGCCTATATTTCCACTAATCCTTGGCACTGAGTCCCTGTTTTTACTGGCTTACCCTCTATGGCTGATGATGATTTGGATGGTAACGTTTGTGGTACTCATCCCCTAAGACCTAATTGACCAGGGTGCTCACAACTGCTCTTACATCTGTAGTCCAAACAGTGTCTCCTTGGGATCTAAAAATGTGATCCTTGGTGCTCAGGTTATGTCTTGCATACACATGTATGCCATATGCTAGAACACTTATCTTCACATTCGTTAGGTCAAGGCAAGCCTTGATGTCAACAGACACATTGTAAATTGCACTATTTATGTCATCAGACATATACACCAGAGCATTGCCAGGCATAGCAGGTATACCGCTCTATTTCTATGCCATAAATTGCACTACTGTCCTGGATGGGTTATTTGACTTCCAATAGGCTATCCTCCAAACCCATCTTTAATGTGCTGAGGTAGTCTGGCTGCTCTGCTATGGCCTGCACAAGTTCTTTGCTTTATTGCAAAGGCTTCCAAGTTAGTTTGAGTCGAGGGTCTACCAAGTCATCTCTGAGAGCAGTGCCTGTATGACCCTGAAACACTATAATTTTATGATCGCAGTCATTTCTATCAGATGCTCCTAGGCCTCTGTAGACAGCCTGAGTGATGTCAGTGTGTATCAGTTGCTTTTCCCAGTACCTGATGTAGGTGCCAATTTTGCAGCAATTCTTCTGTGTATGGGTTTGGTTTGATTATTGTGAGGTTGTTTTGTTATATCCTCAGCAGCCAAATCCTGTTACATTAACGTCTACAGTGGTTGGTGTCCCATTGTCTGATGTCCAAATGCCATAATGTGATTTTCTAGCTCAGTGTTGCATGTGCCATTACCTTTTTGTATTATAAACAGACTTCTATAGATGCAACATCATATGAATGACATTTAACAGCTAAGAATCAATGTAGCACCGGTTAATGCGAGGCGTCCTTAGGCGTCTTGCCATTTGCATATGATTGAGGAACATATCATGGATTAATCTCTGCAAAAGACAAGTAATGCATAGCAAGGCCTTGCAGCATCGCTGTCCTGTTCAGTATGTGCAGAGCTGCCGTGTCCCTATTTCATGCGAGAGCAGCCCCTCCAATGCAGGGCCTCTCTGCTCCCTGACACTTCCACTCTATCTCCTTGTAAGCCCAGCCCCACAAGTACAAATATTCAAACTAAAAATACGGGATGGACAAGCTTCATACTCATGGAACAAGCAAAAATAAGTTATAATTGAACCAGTACACATAATGCTATTTTTTAAAATGTAATTGCCTCATTAGGGTGAATTAGAAGAGGTCTAAGTTCCGCAAAATGTCTTATTGATTTAAACACTCACAGTGATCTGCAACTGATGACTTCCAATCCTGGCAAACACCAACCTGCCTTTACCCTTTCCAAGCGTAATAAATAGAGAACCTTTTGCTTTGAAAGTAGTATCACCAGCTAGTTGCAATGCTTACAAATGGCTCACGTGAAGTAATAAAGCGCTCTATAAAACAAGTTACTATAAATGTACATTTCTTGTATAATGCGTGAGGGATTGTGTGCCAGAAGGTATTCAAGAGGCTAGAAGGTATTGCTGGTGCATCCCGAGACACAGCAGCATGCAGTGGCGAGAGATACCCCATCTTTGCATTTCACTGAAGCAGGCAGTAGCATAGAGAACGAACACAACACACAGGAGGTAACTCTTGAATACTTTATGCTTGCAAATGCCTCCTGCTGCCCTTAACTTGCTAGTGTATTATATTCAACACTGTTCTCCTTTTCGGAAGTGAGCAGAGATATCACTAGATGCAGGCCGAGGACATTAAAGGTGGCCTGTAGTCAGCACAATGTGGTGTGCTTGAGATCCTCCCTATGCCTCCGCCCCGGCCACTCACTGTCATGCACAAGCCCATATACCGGTCGGCTGCTGTGTATGGATAAGGATGCCAAGTGTGCAGCTCGTGCACGGACACACGCACAGTGTGCTTGGGACCATGGCTAATGGGACCCCCTCCCCATGATTGTTATTGACAAGTTCCATCTCGAGTAAGATAAGAGGATTTCAAAGAGGTATATAATGACATTTAAATGCAACTTTCTTATAGAATCAAAACAACCATTATGAGTCAGTTACAACGACTCCATGATTCATCGTGTAATGGCAAATTTGAGGCGCATATGTTGAAACTGTCTGCACGTTTCCAACCTAATGTCGCTCAGATGTCTTGGCTCTGAATAAGAGATTGCATGGCGCGTATATATTGTGTTCACGGGCATACATTCATAGGAGTTTTTTCCGGGACTACAACACTCATCATTTTTCAAGAAATGAGTTGATCCCAGGTTTAGCTGTCAATGGTGCATCTGGCGCAGTAGCACCAAGGCCCAGAAGGAGGCGAAGCTCGCGCACTGGCTTTCCGGGTATTTCGAAGATGTCTCTTTGACTGACCCTATTTAAGGCAATAGGAATAGGTTGCCTCCCTCGTCATATGACGTCAAGGTGGCCGCAGTGCGTCATGCTGGACGGGCTTCCAGTCAGCACTGCCACCAGTCAGCACTACCACGCCTTCCTGTCGGGCACTCCTACTTGTGAAAGAAGTTCACGCAATGCAGATGCAAACGCCAGGCGTGAGTGTATTGGTTAGAAGGCATAGCCTGGACATAGGCATTTCTTTATATCTTAGTTTGTGTCACTATGGGGTGGGTTTGGGGGGGCAGCTAAGCACCGCGAGGTCTGCCCCCCAGGCAGATTGGGAGGGGGGAGGGGGCTAGATGGGAGCAGCCATTTTGTGGCTTTGGGCTGCCTTGGGAGTAGCCCAAAGGCAGCCCAATTTCGAAAAATAGCCCAAGGCTATTTAGGGGAGTGTTGCGCCTGTCCAGCCACCATTTTAGGTTCTGGTGACCTGGTGGCTGGGAGCGCTGTAGATGAGGTTTTTTGGCGAGGTCTCTTGCTGGGGTTTGACGTTTTGCAGACTGTTGTTAGTGTCGTTACTGCGGTGTGTACTCGAAGCCATTCGCCTGCTCAGCGAGGCAGGCCAAATGGACTTGCTGGTGAGCCCTCAGGGTGGGTCGCGCCCTGTGAGGTGAGCATCTGTGGGCGTGGCGGTGGCTCTGTTCGCCTGCTTGCCGCCACGCAAGTCCGCAAGGTTTCAGGTGAGCTCTCGGGGCCGCGCTGGGGCAAGGGGTGCGGCCCTGGGCGAGGGCAGTTTGGGCGCAGGAGGTGCGGGAGTGCGGCAGCAGGCGGTAGAAAGTCTGGGCGGGGGCGCGGTGAGCGTCTCTCAGCCGCCCGCGTTAAAAATGTCTGACCGCTCAGCTCTTTGGTGGCGGTCGTGGCACAGCGGGATGAGGAAGTGAGGCCCGGGGAGTCCTCCCCGCCAGCCGCGTTGTGAATTTCTGACCGCCCTGGTACTTCGGGGGCGGGCGCGATGCGGCGCGAGGAGGGGACGGGGCGTGGAGGTTTTGTGCGGGCTCAGCAGGCCCCTCAAGGGAGCGTGGGAGCGCCTGGGGCCGTGGAGGGCGGCCTGTGGAGGGCGGGAGCTGGTGGCACCTCCCTGCAACTGGCACTGGAGCCGTCGGGTGCCTCTCTGGGTAGGAGCGGCGGGCAAAGGGGAGGGGGTGCAGCTAGAGGCCTGGGCACCCGAGGTTGGTCGGAGTCAGGAGCGAGTCAGGAGTGGGCATGGGAGGTGGGCAGAGAGCCCCTACCCAGTTGGGGCCCATTCAGGCAGGGGCTGGTCAAGGACAAAGAAAGGGGTCAAGCGAAGGTGTTGGGGGGTTAGGGGTAGGAGTCCATGGGCATAGGTGGATGGGAGGGGTTTTGGAAGGGGTTACTCTAGGGAGATCTGGAGGGTGGCACTGGAGTAGGGGAGGGGTAGTGCGGTGCCGGTGGGGTCGGGAGAGGGGGGGCAGGAGGAATCGGGGGATTGGTCCCCACTGCTCTTGTCAGAAGGTAGCAACAGGGATTGGAAGAGCCTGGATGTTTTTGACTCCTGGGCGGAGGGAATTAGGGAGGCACAGGAGATGGGCGGGGTGCAACCAGGCTGCGGGGTTTTGGGGTCCCCAGAGCAGGGGAGTTGGAGAGGGTCATAGGGGCGCGAATGGGGAAGAGATGGGCGTGGAGGGCTGGGGCGATGGGGGGGCCACCTCGGATGAATGGGGTCGGAGGGTTGGCATGGAGCAACGACTAGGAGGATGGGTGAGGGGGGCGATCTTGGTGCGGTTGTTAGGGCTTGGGTGGCAGGCACACGTGAGGCACTAGGGCGGCAAGGGGGGCAAGCGGGGTGCAGAGAGAGGGACCCAGCACACCAGTCCGGCCATTTCTTTTACAGGAGGAGACACGTCGTAGGGCTCTAGACTTGGCAGGGCTAGGGACGGCCCATCGGCGCCAAGGAGAAGGCAGGGCGGAGCCTCCCGCGGCATGCCCGGCACCGTCAGGGGTTCCCGTCGCGGCCGGCAGACGAAGGCCCGTGGTGGGCTCGCCGACCCTACACCCAAAGGGCCGTTATGGCTTGGGGAGCAACACCGGAGGAGGAGCTACACCCAGGATGTTTTTAATGTGTTTGGAAGGGGGCAGTCAGTGCAGCCAGCCGGAAGGGGTTATGTTGATAGAGATGTGCAGTTAATTGAGGATGGGGATAGTTTGGAGGAGGGAGAGCTGATACATGGTGAGGGTGGAGGGGGCTGAATAGTCGTGTTGGTTGTGTGTTTCAGGTGTCACGGGGCTAGCTGGAGCATCGCGGTGGGAGGGGAGGACGGCATCCCAGGAGCGGAGACGTGGAGAGTGGCGTGCGGCCTCCTTGGCTCCAGGTAAACATGCAGCGATTGCAGCGGCGTGCATGGTCTCAGTGGGGGTGGGGAGAGGACGGGTTTGGGGGGACTGGTTAAGGAGGGGGAAATATGTGTCTGACAAAGGGGTGGGCCCAGACGAGGAAATGGCGCGGCCCGGCGGGAAGGTGCCGGAGGGTGGCAAAGATGTGGGTGTGGGTCCCGCGGGGTCAGGGGTTGACGGGACTAAAGGAAGCGGGGCCGCGAGTGGGGCTGGTGTGGCGGGTGATGGCGCGACTGGGGAGGATGTTGAGGAAAATTGAATTTTGCCTTGTTATATGTGCCTACGTGTTCCCCATCCTATGTTATATGTGCATGATCGATATGCATATATCCCCCTATGATCGATTAAAGATGCAATTATAGTTGTGTCCAACTCTAGTATGTCAGTTTCCAGTTCTCGTGAAAGCAACGAGTATTAGGCCTATGTTGCCACGTTTTACAGTGTGCACGTTAATTCATTGAATTGTCCCCGTTTCTAGGCCTCAAAGGGCCCGGACACCAGATTCAAGCTCCAGTCTCCTGAACCCACTCCGAGGAGCGATGCAGCCCCCACCTGCATCCCTGACCCTTCACTTACTTCCTGCCGCGCAGCGCGGTGCCCGGCCTGGCTCTGCCTGCCTGTCTGCCAAGAATATGTTATGCCTCTAGTTATCAGTTCAGCTCTCTGTCTTCACATTCCTAAGCTACTGAACCGTATAAACAGCTCCAGCTCTAGTCTAGTCTTTCTGTCTCCATGCAAGAGAATTACTGTATTAATATATATAGAAGATTCATAGCACACGCAATACATGTAGAATATATGCATGCACCAGTCTTAGTGTCAAGTAGCCTTTGCCCTGATAACTTTTAGATTCTATCAACATGTACTCCAAACACCAGATACCAGATATGCTATAGGTACATGTCGTCCTGACACCGCAGACTTTAGTCTCCTCTTCTAGTGCAGAAGTCATAGCCCCCAGTTCTCCCCGGTAACACGTCATTGTCCGTTTGCACGCACCACTAGGTTAAAGGTCCCAGCTGCTCAGGTAGCCCCCTCCATGTTTCCGCCCATTCATGACACTTCTGTGACGTTCTCATCACATGTCTACGTGCAAGCCCTGTGCACGCCTTCTTTTCACGCCCATGTGTTCTTATCTTACGCTTGTCACTAGTTACGCCTACTGTATGTAATGTAATTGTGATATTTTACTATATATACTTTGTACTGCTGATGAAACGTTGCAGCTGCCTTCTATGCCCTTTTATTTCAGGCTGTCCCGATCCTGTCCCTTCCCTTTTGCCTGAATAAAGCCCGTTCGACTCAGATTCCTCGGATCCTGCCTCTTATTTATTGAGCTATCTGTTATTATTAATGTATTCAAAAATAGTACCGGTATTTAATTATTTATTTACCACATAAATGGCGCCCGAATAAGGACGTGCCCCTTCCCCACGCGCTGGCGATGTAACGCAGGCCCCCTGACCCTCTGCAGCCGTGACGGAACTCTACCGTGCACGTGCAGATATTTCTGCTTCAAGTCTCCCTCAGGCCCACGGAGGAGACGGAGACTGCGGTCCGGCATCCAGACGAGGCGGTGTGGAATGCGGTTCGTCCCGACCAGAGCCCAAGCCGAGAGAGCAAGGTCCGAGGTATCCGGAGGCCCACCTGTTTCTGAAGTCCGAAGTTCGTAGTCCGACGTCGTAGCAGTCCAGTCCAGTTCGAGGCCTTCCAGTTTCTGCTTCCCGGTGAGTACCGTTGCGGGGGAAGTATCTAGACAGGATCATTAGTTTGTTCCTGGTCCGATGGGTTTGGGTACACAGATCCAGTCCGAAGTATTCACCTAGGTGGATACGGTATGACGTGTCTCTTTATGAGACCGGTATGTTCTGTACTGTTTTAGCAGTGCATCCAGTAATTCTAGTAAGTCCGTTCTCGAGAAATTCAAGTGTCATGTTTTCAGTGTATCAGGTAGTATTCTGCTCGAACTGTCATTAATGTATTTCTATGTCGTGGTATGAGTGATTTGTTTGCCATTTCATTACCGTGATTATTGTGTATTGTGTTTAGTTCCAGTAAGATCCGATCATGCCTCTGTTCTCGAAATTACGTCAGATAAAAACCAGAAAAGGGTTACTCGAAGAAGCAGTTCCTGTCCCTCCTAGGGACAGTCCTGGACATTTTATGTATCACAAGCATGGCTTAGATGCCATATTATATCTAGACTTATGGGCGGATTATACTAAAGATCTTGAAGAGAAATATAGATGGCCTGTATCAGGTACATGGGATGCCGAGTGCATCATGCGAGTAGAAGAAGCATTATGGAAAAAGAAAGCCAGACAGTCCCAGAAAGATGCCATCGAGTTATGGCGCAAAGAATCTCATAAAAGAACCGAAAAACAATTCAGAAAAACGGAATTAAGTAGGGAATCCGCAGAAAAAGCCCAAGAAAGGGAATTAATCGAAGAAGGTGAACGAGTTAGAGCAGAACAGTCAGACAGACAGAGAAATGCCCTTATTAAAGGTATGTATCCTCTTCTTGCCGAGGGCTTGCCAAAGGCAACCCCGGAAGCACCCTGTAATTTACCGCCACCATTGGTCCCGATTAAGCTACGTCATAAACCGACCGCAGCTGAAATTTTTCTTTCGTCCTACTTGGACGATACAGTCCCAGAATATGCAAATCCTATTCCGCCTGCTCACCCGCAGCACCCTGTTAATAATGTAATTCCTGTTCCTCCAGCCGCTGGTCCCGTGGGCCAAGTTAATGTGCCAGTACCCCCGGACCAGCCCACAGTAAATGTACCCGCTTTGCCAGTCACTTTACCGGCACGTCCAGTAGTAACTGACGATTCTAGTTCAGGAGCAGTGGGGGGAAGTGCTCCTATCACCCCGCCTCAAGTAAGACGACTGACGCCGCGAGACGCAGCGTTACAGCGTACGCCAAAACTAGCTACATACGCAGACCTCAAGAGACTTCTTACCGACTGTATATATGATCCAGTCCCAGGCGAAGATCACATGATATTATATTCAGTACGTTTAAGACGGGTTGCCAACTTTTTGGTCACCCTGCCCGACATGAAGGATCATCTAGACAGAATATATAGTTTTGTCCGTACAGGAGAGAATCCAGGGAGTATTCACGAAGCTATGACACACAGAAAAGTCGAGACTCAACATATGATTTTACAGTTCTTGATTAACTGTTTAATAAGAGAGCAAGATTATCCTGATAAAGACAAAGACGAGATGAAAGGTCTGACTAAGTGGAGTGACAATATAGCCGAGGGAAAGCACAGAACACAAGGTAGTGTAGAAAGTATGTACAAGAAAATCCGTAAGGAAATTATAAGTATACACCAGAAAGAGGAAGCAAAAAGAGCAACCGAGAAAGAGAATGACTCTTCTAGTGAAGAGGTAGACAGCGAGAATCCCTCCAGAATAGCGTATGTAGGTAGAACTAGACTTTCCGACCGACATTCACGTCTAGATTACAAGAAAGTTTTTCCTCCTCCAGTACCAGAACAGTGTTCTCTTGAACAAGTATTCCAGGCCACCGATCAAATTCTGAAATCACGAATAGGTTATAGCGAGCTTAGTACAATGCATGAACAAGAACTAGCCCGATCAGCAGTCCGATGGACTAGTGATTCTACCACATTTCCAGATGAAATAGTGGCCCAAATGTTTCTGAAACTGCCCCCAGCCGAGCAACGTCTGGTGGGTACGTATATGATCCAGCACCTCATTACATTGTATGAGGGTCAGCATTCTGATCCAGGTCCTTTACATGATGTACTGAACGAGTTACTCCTAAACAGATGGAAAGGTCTAGGTACCGATTTAATTAGTGTCATATTAGAACAGCGCCACAAATACAGAACGTTTCTGAATCCACATTTTGTTCCCGTTCCACCCCCAGAAAGAAAATCATTCTATATCGACAGACAGAATCCGTTACGAGAAGTACATCCAGTTAAGGTAGAAGGGGGTGGTCTAGAACGAGTATTTGTTTACACCCCTATCACAAAAATAGAACTCTTGGAAATGAAAAAGTTAATTCCCTGTCACGACAAAGATCCAGCAGGGTTCCACCGTGAATTAAAGGACATGCTCCGTATGGGAGAATACACGTATCCTGATATCATTAAAATGTTAAAGGTCCTGTTGCCTGCGGGCATATATGAAAAACTCAAAGAAAAAGAATGGGAGGTGGGAGAGAAAAAGATAGATTGGACCGCATTAGAGACTGAAGATAACACACGAGTCCCAGGTACTGGTCTTGGGGATAAAGCTAAAGCATTGCCCGAGTTACTGATACAAGTTTTGCCAAGATTACTAGCCACGAAAAAGGAAGATTGGGATGCCATCTCAGCCTGTAAACAGAAACAAGATGAAGATACTAGTGATTTTTATTCTAGATTTGAGAAATGTTTCATTATTAATAGTGGTCTGAAAACAAGTAGTGAGTCGTATCCACATCTTTTTGTTACCAAGCTAGTCGAGAATTCAAGTCCACAAGTTAAAAAACGAGTACTGAAAGTCGAGAGTACCTGGCAAGCTAATACTCCGTCACAAATGCTCCAGATGCTCCAGTATCACCAGAACAGAATCAGGGAGGAGCAGGAACACGAAAGGAGACGCATGAAAGACACGAAAATGAAAGTGTTAGTTGCACAGTCCGTTCCGCAAGACAGTCAGAAGAGGGGTCCGAGTCAAGCCAGTCATCCTGCAGCTTCCGTTAAAGGGACCTGCAATTACTGTAAACAGCCAGGTCATTATATAAACGAATGTGCAGTTCTGAAACACAACATAGCTACAGGTAAGACGAAAAAGAGACCACGTCCTCCAAGACAAGAACAAGTTTCACAGACTTCCCAGCCACCGCAGAACGCACAACAGACAGTTACAGTACCGCAGCCTATAGCTGCAACACAACACGTTACACAGCAGATGTACCAGTACGCACAGTCAGAGTATCCAGATTATCAGCCATATTCATGAAACAGCCTAGAGAGGGAAGTTGGCTTGCCTCTCATCGAGATTCCTGTAGATCAAGAGGGTCCCTATGTACACAGTCAAGTATTAGGGAAAGACAGAAAGTTTCTGATTGATACAGGGGCAAGTAGGACTACTATCAGTCATGACGAGGTTCCAGGGGCTCCACTCTCAGGCTCTAGAAATGTTTACCTTGGATTTTCAGGAAAGCCTATTGTTAATGAAATATCGAAACCAGTTACTCTAGAAGTTGGTCCATTGTCCCGAACTACAGACTTGTTACTTACGAAATCATGTCCAGAGAATTTACTAGGCATTAAGACTCTGAAAGAATTAGGAGCAGTTATATGCTGTTCCCCAGAAGGAGTACGATTGTTTTTGCGCGATTTTAAAGGTCATTATGTATTACGTGATTTTGATCCAAGATTATTGAATGTACCACAGCATTTATGGGCGCAAGGTCCAACTGATGTAGGTTGTATGCACATCACACCCCATCGTGTTACCCTGAAGAAAGGTGTTGTATTACCACGAATCCGACAGTACAAATTGCCACCTGAGGCTGTAGCAGCCTTATCCAAAATTATTGACGAGCTTATTGTTCAAGGAGTAGTTGTAGAAACTGACTCCAATGTATGTAATTCTCCTATCATTCCGATTCTGAAACGTACTGATCCCAATGCACCTCCAGTTTATCGATTAGTGATTGACCTTCGAGAACTTAATAAATGTATCATACCCCAGTACCCTGTGGTCCCGGATATTTCTTCCCTATTGACAGCCATTGATTCTGAAGCTACGTTCTTTACAGTCATTGATCTCAAGAACGCATTCTTTAGTGTCCCCATTCATCCAGACAGCCAGTTTCTTTTCGGATTCTGTTTAAATGGAAGAAGCTATAAATTCACACGAGCTCCTCAAGGTTTCACAGAAAGCCCTAGCATTTACAGTCAAGCACTTAAAAGACAACTAGACAATATTTACATGCCAACTGACACTGCCCTGCTCCAGTATGTCGATGATCTACTGATCACAGCCCGTTCTGAACGTGAATGCGAACGTGCGTCACTTACAGTCTTGTATTTCCTGGCCGAGATGGGGCACAAGGTGTCCCCTTCCAAATTGCAATTCTGTGTCCAGCAAGTGGTCTACTTAGGACACTTACTGTCCAAGAGGGGTAGGCAGTTGACACCTGACCGTATCCAGTTAATTGCACATCTTCCACAGCCCAAGACTCAGAAGGAGGTACGAGCTTTTATCGGCCTCACTTCTTACTGCAGACAATGGATTCCTCAGTACGCATATCTAGCCAAGCCACTGATACAGTTAACGACACAGGAGGCAGCCGTATCGACTGTCCTCCCTTGGACCCAAGAACATACACTTGCTTTCAATGAGTTAAAGAAAGCTTTATGCCAAGCACCTGTTCTAGCAACACCAAACTACAGTAAGCCTTTTACACTTTTTGTCACTGAACGTGATGGTACTGCATTATCTGTTCTCACACAAGACCAAGCAGGACAATACAAGCCTTGTGCTTATTTTTCTAGCACATTAGATCCAGTGGCCCAGGCTCTGCCTGCGTGCCTCAAGTCAGTTGCAGCCACAGCTCTAGCTATCAGGCAAAGTGATTCCATAGTGTTAGGACACTCCCTGACAGTACAAGTTCCACACTCCGTGGAAGTTCTTTTAAACCGAACACAGACTCAGCACTTGACAATTGCACGTTTAACAGGTTATGAACTGACACTGTTTCAGCCACACATAGAAATCAGACGCTGCAACATTTTAAATCCCGCTACACTGTTACCGTCAGTTACTTCAAATCCTGCCACACATGACTGTGTGGAAGTTGTTAACACCATGACAAAGCCAAGACAAGACTTGACAGACATTGCATTACCTGACCCCGACCTGACACTTTATGTGGATGGTTCATGTATGAGAACAAGTACAGGAGAACTAGTAGCCGCGTATGCAGTGACTACTGAAACCGAAGTTATAGAAACACATCGTATTGACACCCTGTCTGCTCAAGCAGCAGAGCTCATTGCTCTGACCCAAGCCTGCATACGAGCAAAGAACCTGAAAGTAAACATATACACAGATTCACGTTATGCATTCGGAGTCGTACACGACTTTGGAGTGCTCTGGCAAGAAAGAGGTTTTATGACTTCTCATGGAACCAAGATTCAGCATGGCCCCCTCATTCAAGCTCTGTTAGATGCAATACATTTACCGACAGCTATCGCTATCATGAAGTGCAAGGCACATACGAAAGTCACTGACATCATTTCCCAGGGTAACGATCTAGCAGATCGAACAGCCAAGCTTACAGCCCAGACTCCAGACATTCCAGTTAACACGACACAGACACACATTTCAGATCAGACTACTTGTATGACAGTTAAGGACCCTACACAAGACGTAATAGATATACAGTTACATGCCACTCCCGATGAAATTAAGAAATGGTCCGAACAAGGAGGGGTCCAGACAGATCAAGGATGGTTGACGAAGGGAAAAGCCACATGGTTTCTCCCCGACTCTATGGTTCAAGTGATTATTAACACCGCACATAGTCCAGCACACTTAGGAGAAAAAGCCATGTTAGACAGTATTCAGAACCTCTGGTTTAACAAGCATTTACGAGCAGCAGCCAAGCAGAAAGTGCGTACCTGCATGATCTGTTGTCAGTTCAATCCAGGTAAAGGTGTCCCGGTGGAACAAGGTGGTTTCCATCCTCCTGACCACCCTTTTGAAGTCCTCCAGATGGATTATATTCAGATGGAGCGATGTCGAGGTTTCAAGTATGTCCTCGTAGTTGTATGCGCTTTGTCCAGGTGGACAGAAGCATATCCAGTTCCAGATTACACCGCTGCGACCACTGCCAGGCAGTTGGTTCGTGAGTATTTCCCCCGCTATGGTTTACCTAGGGTCGTGTATTCAGATAACGGCCAGCCATTCTCATCCGAGCTCATGAAACAAGTATCTCTTCTGTTAGGATACCAGTGGAAGTTCCACTGTGTACGACATCCTGAAGCAGCCGGTCTCGTAGAGAGACATAACCAGACTCTGAAAATCCGAATCGCCAAAGTATGCGCAGAGAAAGGTTTAGATTGGATCATAGCACTGCCAGTCGCCCTTTTCTATATGAGAATGGTCGCTCATTCCCGTTCAGGTCTATCTCCGTATGAGGTTGTGTTCGGTCGTCCCCCAAATATGTGGGGTACACCTAGACCACGTACAATTACAGATGTTGACAGTAATATGCTGACAGATTACTTGGCCGCCTTGATGTCTGCACTACAATCTTGTCGTTCACAGGTTGCCGCTGCTTTTCCAGACAACACCGAAGTGAAACCGCACGAGGTCATACCAGGGGACCTGGTACTTGTGAGGAATTTTGATCGTTCAAGTCCGCTGGAGCCCCGCTGGAAGGAGCCCCGCCTTGTACTACTCACAACAAGGACCGCCGTGAAGATCGAAGGCAGGAAGGGGTGGTTGCACTCCAGTCATGTAAAGAGATTTCATGGACTCAAACCAAAGACATTTCTCAAGGACTGCCCCGTTCTCAAGGACTGCCCAGACTCTGAATCTAAACTTCCCCTGTTAGAGAAAACTCCGCAGCAGGAGTATAAAGATAAGCTAAGGTCTAGTAAGTCAGCCAGTTTAATTGTCTAAGTCCCTCTCGGGTGAAACGGTTAGACAGGTTCCTGACATGTATGAGATAGACCCACACAGTGAGAGAGTTAGTCAAAACTCTAAGAGAATACGTTATCAAAAGAATCTTCGAAGTAGATGTATCGTTACTCTGTTTTTCCTGATATTTCTGAGTCTTATGGTTACCTGCATAAGTTATGCCTTACATTCATGTTTTCCTATTTCACATGTACATATGTTTTCTAATGTTACAGTAGAGCACACCTTTAGTGACCTGCCTCCTCACGAGTTATCCTATCGTCTTGCTATGCGTAATAATACTTTTATCCGAATGTTACACTATTCACACCAGACCAGCAATGCCATTAATTGTTGGGTGTGTGGTCGACTCCCCCCTTTCCAGACACCGAAGGGAGTTCTGCCACTCTTTCCTTATCCGTTTTCACATAATGGTTCGTGTGGAGCATGGTCCACGTTAACGTCATCCCCGAATGATATGTCCCTTCTGAATAGAACATGTTTCCCAGACAAGGAAGGATTTTCCCATAGAACAGGGTTAGATCTCGAAAATGAAGTATATGATCTAGGTAATTATTCCTCGAATTTCATGGTTTTGAATGTTCAGTCCGAGACTACTCCAGATTTGCCTGCTATTTCAGTTCTACCAGTTAAAGGCGAATTATGTGTCAGAAAGAATGGTCCGCACATGTAGGTCATAGTGATTGTACTACTATGGTCGAGTATAGTGACAGTGGGAAATCTATTTTCAAAGCCTCACGTCATTCTTATTTTGTTTGTGGCCAGACCGCATATGTTCGTCTGCCCCTAGATTGGGACGGAACATGTTACATTGCCTTCCTACTGCCACCAGTTTTCCTAGCCCCATCCGATTATCACAGAAACACACATCTAGTACACGTTAGACATAGAAGGGAGATTGAGTCCCCAATTGTCGATCAAACTGAAACTGCCTTAGAACAGTATCAAGACTTCAATAAAGGTTTCTTTTTCTTCATAGGTCCTGTCCAGAATAGTAAGTTAATACGTAGGCTAACCAGAACCCTTGAAGCAGTAGTGAATGAGACTACTTCCGCTCTAGGTAACTTAACTGAAGAGCAATCTGCTATGAGATTTGTCGTGCTCCAAAATCGTCTCGTCCTTGACGTCATACTGGCCGATAGGGGAGGAGCTTGTAGAGTCATCGGATCTAGTTGCTGCATTTTCATTCCTAATAACGCACCGTCTGTTTATTCAGCTATAACCAGACTTCATAAAATTGCCCATCAGTTACACCAGAATCCAGGCACCTGGACATGGTCCGGTTGGCTCTGGAGTATAATATCTGCCTGGGGATGGAAAGTATTATCATTCCTAGGTATAGCAGTAATGATCATATTCAGTTGCTGCCTCTGTTTACAATGTGGCCCTGCGATTTGCGGCTTGTGTGCTACCTCTTGTATTCCTAGTCCTAAGTCCCGTTCCAAGACAATTCGAGACGAGCAAATGATGCTATATGAACAGATAGATGGTATCATGAATATTGATGTTTCCTGATGGAAACGTAGGGCACAAGGAGGGAATGAGGAAAATTGAATTTTGCCTTGTTATATGTGCCTACGTGTTCCCCATCCTATGTTATATGTGCATGATCGATATGCATATATCCCCCTATGATCGATTAAAGATGCAATTATAGTTGTGTCCAACTCTAGTATGTCAGTTTCCAGTTCTCGTGAAAGCAACGAGTATTAGGCCTATGTTGCCACGTTTTACAGTGTGCACGTTAATTCATTGAATTGTCCCCGTTTCTAGGCCTCAAAGGGCCCGGACACCAGATTCAAGCTCCAGTCTCCTGAACCCACTCCGAGGAGCGATGCAGCCCCCACCTGCATCCCTGACCCTTCACTTACTTCCTGCCGCGCAGCGCGGTGCCCGGCCTGGCTCTGCCTGCCTGTCTGCCAAGAATATGTTATGCCTCTAGTTATCAGTTCAGCTCTCTGTCTTCACATTCCTAAGCTACTGAACCGTATAAACAGCTCCAGCTCTAGTCTAGTCTTTCTGTCTCCATGCAAGAGAATTACTGTATTAATATTCATAGAAGATTCATAGCACACGCAATACATGTAGAATATATGCATGCACCAGTCTTAGTGTCAAGTAGCCTTTGCCCTGATAACTTTTAGATTCTATCAACATGTACTCCAAACACCAGATACCAGATATGCTATAGGTACATGTCGTCCTGACACCGCAGACTTTAGTCTCCTCTTCTAGTGCAGAAGTCATAGCCCCCAGTTCTCCCCGGTAACACGTCATTGTCCGTTTGCACGCACCACTAGGTTAAAGGTCCCAGCTGCTCAGGTAGCCCCCTCCATGTTTCCACCCATTCATGACACTTCTGTGACGTTCTCATCACATGTCTACGTGCACGCCCTGTGCACGCCTTCTTTTCACGCCCATGTGTTCTTATCTAACGCTTGTCACTAGTTACGCCTACTGTATGTAATGTAATTGTGATATTTTACTATATATACTTTGTACTGCTGATGAAACGTTGCAGCTGCCTTCTATGCCCTTTTATTTCAGGCTGTCCCGATCCTGTCCCTTCCCTTTTGCCTGAATGAAGCCCGTTCGACTCAGATTCCTCGGATCCTGCCTCTTATTTATTGAGCTATCTGTTATTATTAATGTATTCAAAAATAGTACCGGTATTTAATTATTTATTTACCACAATGTGGTAAAACCGGAGAGTAAGGAATTGAAGATCAAGCGGCTGCCGTATATGGCGGTAACAAATCTGTTGGGAGCACATCTGATGTTGACTACTAAGGAGCGGATCTGGAAGGGGGTGTATGTGAAGATATTAAAACTTCTCCAGCGGGAAGTGAGGGCAAAGGAGGGTTCTAAGGAGGAGGAGTACGAACTCCAGAAGAGGCCGAAGGTGCCGCTTACGATTGAAAATTGGACGGCGGCCTTTTTAATATTCGCCAGTGTGTATTGCGAGAAATTTCCCGAGCGGTCGGTGTCCATGTTTAAACATATGGACGTCATCAATAAGGCCCAGATTACGGGGGGAGGCTACGCATGGGCGCAGTGTGACAAGGAGTCCAGGGCCCGCATGGCATGGGACCCCGAGGCGAAATGGGGTGAGCTGGACACCGATTTGTGGCACCACACGAGGGGTTTGGCTGTGTCGGAAAAGACCATATTTACAGCGAGCGGGCTACCTATTATCTACCAGCCCTTTCAGGGCTGCCCCACCCGACGGGGGGTGGGAGCAGGGGCCAAGGGTCAGTCGGGTTCCACAGGAACATGTTGGGACTGCAATAAGGGGGAGTACGCTAGGGAACACTGCCAGTTTCAACATGAATGTTCGGGCTGCGGGAAGTGTGGACATCCCCTGGTTGGATGCTGGGGAGCTACGGGACAACAGCAGGAAGAACAGACGGGGCAGGCAGGGGGTGCCCGGTCAGGGACCCTCCAGCACACTGGGGGTGGTAGAGGGGCCAAGGGACTTGGGCCAAAGGGCTCGTACTCCTGTTAGGGTAGACCTTTTGGTAACGGCTCTACAGGACTATCCGAATAAAGGGGCTGTGGATCAGTTGCTGACGGGGTTTTTGGAGGACTTTTGGCTGGGCTATGAGGGGTCACGGGTTCGGAGGTGGGCTGACAATTTGAGGTCTGCCAAGGAGCATCAGGTAAGTGGTGCAGGGCAAATTGGATAAGGAGGTGACTGAGGGCCGCATGGTCGGACCCTTTGGTGAATGGCCATTGGGGATTTGATTGTGTCCCCCATTGGGGTAGTGCCAAAGAAGGAAAAAGGGCAGTTTCGCCTCATTCAACATTTGTCGTGGCCAGAAGGTGGCTCTGTAAATGATTACATCGATGAGAGGGAGACCGCGGTGTCTTATTCCTCTGTTGATGCAGCCAAGTCCTTGGAGGTGACCGCGGGCGCAAAAGCGGAGATGGCAAAGTGCGACATCAAGTCGGCTTTCCGGCTGCTTCGAGTTCACCCAGACAAGTGGGGCTTGCTGGGGATCCAGTTTAACGGTCGCTGGTATGTGGACAAAGCATTGCCGATGGGCTGCTCGATGTCTTGCGCACTGTTCGAATGTTTCAGTACGTTCCAACAATGGTTGTTTACGGAACGGACGGGTCACCAAGGAGTAACGCACTACCTGGATTACTTTTTCCTGGTTGGCACCCCAGGCTCCACGGACTGCCATATTGCGCTATACAGATTTCAGGAGACCATGGGGAAGTTGGGTGTGCCATTGGCACTGGAGAAGACAGTGGGGCTGTGCACGGCGCTGTCATTCTTGGGAATTGAGCTGGACTCGGGGGCAATGGAGGCCCTTTTACAGCGGAGAAGAAGCAGCAAATGTTGGAGCTGCTGGAGGTTATTCTGGCACGACACAAAGTCACGGTTTTGGAAATACAGGTGCTGTTGGGTCACCTTAATTTTGCTTGCAGAGTGGTACGAGTGGGGCAGACTTTCTGTAGGAAACTGGGCAGGGCGTTAGCCGGGCAGAGGCCACCGCATCATCATGTGTGGCTGTTGCGGGTGTTCGGGAGGACCTGAGGATGTGCCAGTTCTTTTTGCAGAACTGTTTTATAGGATCCCCATGCTGAGGGGGGATGATCTGGTATGGGATGTCCAAATCTTTTCAGACGCAGTGGGGAGCGACGGCCTCGGGCTGTACTGGCAGGGGATGTGGTGTGCGGAGAAGTGGCCCCCCGAGTCGATGGGGGGTGGTAGGAGCATTGCGTTTCTGGAGCTCTTCCCTTTGGTGGTGGCGATCTCGCTGTGGGGGGACTTGCTGGCCCACAGACCAGTGACATTCCATGTGGTTAACATGGCTGTGGTAGAGGTGGTGAACCAGCAGTCGGCCAGGGATGCACAGGTGCTGAAGCTGCTGCGAGTGTTTGTGCTGGGCTGCTTGCGACATGATATTGCTTTTCGCACGGTGCACTTGCCCAGGGTCGATAATGACATAGCGGATGCTTTGTCTCGTTCGCAGTGGGGAAGATTCAGTGGGTTAGCCAAGGACGCCGATTGGGACCCGACCGGCATGCCGCCGCAACTGTGGTAAGTAGGCAACACAGGATGTTGCAGCTGGTTTTAGGGTCCTCGACGAAGGTGACTTATGTGACAGCACGGAAGGATTTCCTGGCATCTGGGGCGAGATGGCGGTCTTCGGAGAGGGGGAGACAGGAGGACGTTATACAGTTTATCCTGTCACTGAAGGGGCTCACGCTGATCACAATAGCGGGGACGCTGGCTGGGATTGCCTTTATGGGTAAACTTCTATGGGGTTATGCGCCATCTGCTGGAGAGCTCGGCTCTCGGATGTTAGAGGGTTGGGCCAGGGAGTGTGGGAAGGTGTGCCGGGTACGGCAACCCTTGTCCTTGGCTCTGTTGGAACACTGTCTATTCGCCTTACTAATGTCATGGATGTTTGCGGGGGCCTTTCGGGTGTCTGAGTTGTTGGGAGCCAGCGGAGGTGCTGCGATTTTGTGGTCCAAGGTTTCTTTTAGAGGGACCAAGGTCTGCATTTGGCTACGAAAGTCGAAGACGGACCAGAGGTGCGTTGGTCGGTTGGTGTCTTTGCCGGCGGTGGATTCGGAGGGGATATGCCCTGTGCGGTGGGGGTTGAGACTGAGGGCGGGGGCGCCGGCGGAAGGGGTGGTTTTCAGGCATGCAGATGGGCAAGAGGCTACAGGCTCGCAGCTGCTGGCTTTAGCCCTGCTGGGTTTGGATGGGAGGAGCTATGGTACGCATTCCTCCCGGATCGGCTTGGCATCGGTGGCGCACAGCCGAGGGTGGGGGCGAGGGGACATCATGCGCTTGGGCAGGTGGTCGTCCGAATGTTACATGCGCTACGTGCACTGCGCTTTTAACCAATGATAGCGCGGTTGTGTATGTTGCTCCTGTTCTTACTCTTGTTTCTCGTTTCAGGTTCAGTGGCGGGGCCCTTCGCCAGGGATATGGTAGTGTGGATCGTGGGTCATTCTTTTGTTAAGAGGGCCCAGGTGCAGGCCCGGGACAGTTATTTTGGAGAGAACCTGGGGTTTAATCCTAAAGTTTTTAATGTATGTTGGAAAGGAAAAGGGGGTATGCTCTGGAGGGATTTGTTGGCGATCCTTAATGGGCTGTTGGTGGCATGGAGGTGTCCTGATGTTTTGGTCCTTCATTTAGGGGAAAACGACATGGTCAGAGACTCGGGTTTGTTGTTGATGAGGGCCATGAAGAGTAATTTGGAGGAAATTGAGTGGTCAGGGTGCACGGTGATCTGGACCGAGTTTGTTCTGCACCGGGTGTGGAGAGGTGCAGTGAAGCCTTGGCCAGTAGATGATGCGCCAGAATTGTTTAGGGGCGATCGTGTTCACCTTTCACACATGGGGGTGGACCTTTATTTGTTAGAATTACAAGAATTGCTGTCCAGGCTGCTGGAGGTGCCCAGAGGGTGAGGGGGTACAGAGCGAGGTTCGACAGAGCAGAGAGTGAGGGGCAGTGGGGCAGGAAAAGGTGGAGGCAGAGTAGTCGCCTACCCTCCCGCCGTTTCCTGGGTGGCGGAGTTGTTTTTTAAGTTGGCCAAGTTTGGCTGGAGTTTGGTAGTTTATCGTTAAGTTTGGGGAGTTGGTGAACAGGAGCGGGGGAAGGTTAAACAGGTTGGAAGTTTACATTAAATGTACGTTAGTTACAGTTGCAAGAAGGCAGATAGGATTGGAGGTCTTGGGAGGGTAGGAGTTTTAAATGTTATGTGATAAGATTGTGTATTATTTAATGTTAATTGAAGTTATGCATTGTATGTGGCAGGGTGTTTTTTTTATCATGTGGGGATCTTAGGGGTGGGGAGAGGAAAAGTCAAGGGGTCAGGTAAATCGATGTTTAGAGAGGTTTTAGTTTTGAAAGGCAAAGTGCCGTGCCAGTTTAAATAAAATTGTGATATACACCTGTTTCAATAAAGCGGCCTTTTACACACACAAATGGTTAACAGAATACACTGAGCACCTCCAGAATTGTCTCAAGCCCTGATCTTTGTTTTCCATAAAATAGCACAGCTAAAAATGTACAGTTATACTCTTGATGCTGGTTAATGAACCATACGTGAACAGCTATTGCTTTCACATCTTGTGAGATTTCAGTTGATGTTTTTAGACCATAATGCACTTTTGCATCTTTTTTGGATATAAGGAAGCACCTAAACAGTGCAAAATGCCAGGCCTTCATTTCAAGTAAGTTTGCGTAAATCTTTGGGCCGTTCTAGTCACTTCTGTGAAGGGACTAAAGCAAATTTCACCCAACCTTAGTAACAAGATTGCCATGGGTCAAAATGCGCATGTCCCCTAGCCAAGTGTGATAAAAGATACATGTGTAAATGGGCCTGTGCACGAAGGCACGATGATAAAAGTCACCTGCAGAGTTTGTCGGGCACGGCAGCAGGGGCGCTGCGTCCATTAGGGTGCTGGGGCATTGACCCACAAGCCGCATCCGCAGCTCCCTCGGCGGCTCTGTCTGAACTGACAATGCATGTCCGTCAGCATGATGCCAGACCACCCACCCCCTTCAGAAACTGAAGGGGGTGGGCGGTCCGGCGTCATGCTGACTGACATGCATCATCAGACCAGGGGGTGGCGCAGAGCACATAGCAGGCAGCAGCACAAGTGCGCATGTTGGGTTTAGGTCCGAGAATTTTTCCGGCCAGCACAGTCATACATAGTAGTGTTTGCTCTGGCTGGCGGCTGCGCATTAGGAGAGCGAGGGTTGATCAACGCCGCAACCCGCAGTCTCCTAATGGGTGGGCGGGCAGCGAGTATCCCTGCTAAGCCAATCCTGGCACTGCTGGAGCAGTGTCAGTTTTGTCTGAGAGGGGCTGCCAGTGACGCAGCTGTTCCTGTTCAGAAGCTGAAGGCGCCAACGCGGGACCCCGGCCCAGGAACAGAGGCGGCGCGGACCCGGTCAGGCAAGTTTTCTTTTTTAAATTTTCAGCTCCCTTGCGCCCACCCATGCACGACCCCCACGACTTTTTCCTTGTAAGATGTGTCTACATATAGTAGATTTAAATTTAACATATTTAAATAGTCCCTGGTTATTTGGAAATTCTAGCATTGTCCTGGCATTCTTGGATCTTTTTTGCACATGCCTGCTCAATAACAGCACAGCATTCACTTAACGAATGTGTCGGCTGATGTTGAAGAAATGACAACATTTTCCTAAACTTTCTGTTTCTTGATTTATGGAACTTTGTGAGTCCGTCTAAATCAGCGTCATGTCACATGCCACGCACTGTATTCAGTCAGTATAGCTTATGAACAAAACAGTAAAGGTTTGTCCTTTTATTTAATTGCGGTGCACTGTTGTAATGTTTGTAGTTCTCCCACAGGACACGCAGAGACAAGTTAGTGTATGTAACTCAGGTTTATTAAATCATTACAATAGGTTGAGAGCTAAGGGCGCCGAGCGTCTAGCTATGTCAAGCTCCGGTCGCCAACTGCCGTTCCTAGCCTTCGCGCCTTTCCTTTTTCCTTTACTGCGCATGCGCGCCTATCCGCTCTAGTCTAGTGCGTGCCGCGTCATCGCGTATACGCGCATAGACTAGAGCGCATACCACATATCTCCCCCCTTTAATGGAAACAAGGTTATGACGTTCCCCCCCGAAAGGTTGAGTGTCCTCCAACTGTGAAAGTGTCTTAGTGGGGCACCAAGGGGGGCAGCAACAAACTAGTGTCCTTCCATCTCAAAGTCTCTATAACGAGAGGGCACGATAACTGCCCTTCCGCTGCGGGTGTGTCTTACCGGCATGTTCTCTCCCTCTTCTGTCTCTCCTCGGGACACCCCAGCTTCTCTCGCATCTGCTCTCTGCTCTGCATTCGCCTGTACATCACCGCCGTCGGAGGTCCTGGCTCCCCGGACCTCCGCTTCACTGTCATCACCTGCACCTTCTTCGTGGTTGTCTGTGCCGTGCTCCGAGAGGGCTCTGGCCTCCTGGTGGTTCATGCAACTCTCTCCCTCCTCAGCCTTGGGCCAGACTAATATTTTGTTGACTCTGGCCATGCGGTCTTGCGACCAGACCTTTCCGTCACTGAGGAGAGCCGCCCTACCGCGCACCTCCTTGACTTGTAGCGGCTGGCTGAATTTACTTTCGCCTTTCTTTTGCAGAGTGGGGAGTTTGATCCTAACCCACTCCCCTTCTTCCAACGCCGTGTCCTTCGTGCTGCGTCGCTTGTCATAGTGGGTTGCATAGATCTTCTGGGCCTTCTCCAGATTGTGTTGCACCACCGCTGGGGACCACTTGCTGGTGATGGTCTTCTCCCTCCATGCTACATTGTCCCGGGTGAAGGGATATCGTCCCCTTAGCACTTGGAACGGACTATACCCCACCACCGAGGGCGTTATCCGGTAGGCCCATAGCATGTTCATTACTTCCACCTCCCAGTCTTTTCCTTGCGATATGGCTGTCTGAATGGAGCCCATGAGCACCCTGTTAAACCTTTCGACCTGGCCGTTGCAAGCTGGATGGTACACAGCCGTGTGTTTCACCTCGATCCCATTCCTCTTCATGTATCTCCTCCACTTGTCCGATACAAATTGCGGTCCATTGTCACTGAGAATGGATTTGGGTATTCCCTCTCTGAGGAACACCGAGGTTAGGAACTTAAGGATCGTCTCCGTGTCCATCGACTCTTGTATGTCCACTTCCGGCCATTTGGAATACTTGTCAATTATCACACAGATGTACTTATTCACACCTCTGCTGTCCAGCACAGGCCCCAGAATGTCTATGGCCACCTCTTCCCAGGGGCCTTGCGGGGTGTCGAACTTCCCCAGAGCTGGTCTGAGTGGGCGGAGCACCTTATCCGCTCCTTGGCACTGTCCGCACTCCCGCACTTGCCTCTCAATGTGGGTATCCATTCCTGGCCACCAATACATCTGCTTGACCAACGCCTTGGTTTTCACAATGCCCAAATGCCCCTCATGGAGCAATTTCAGCAGCCTGGGTATCAGTGTCACTGGGGGCACCACTTTCTCTCCTCTGTACAAGAATATCCCCGAGTCACTCAGGGACAATTCTTCTCTTATTTCATAGAATCGTCGCACACCCTCCGTGAGCTTCTTCTTGTCCGGCCACCCCACGGTAAGGTGTTTCCTTACTTCCATCTTTTCCTCATCGAGCTCGTAAGCCGCCTGCCATTCCTGTGCACTGATCGACATTTCGTGATCCTCCATGCTGGCAACCATCTCCTCTGTGTCCGGGGTCTCACCCGGCGCCTCCTCCATTGCTGCTGCCCGGCTGAGGTAATCAGCTACCTTGTTCTGCGTTCCTGGAAGATATTCTACATCATATGTATAGTCTAGCAACTTCAAGGTCATTTTCGCTATTCTCGGGGTGGCGGTGTCATGGCCCGATGATGTCAACACTTTGATGAGTGGCTTGTGATCCGTTTGAAGTCTGAATCTCGTGCCCCATATGAACTGACGAAACTTGCTCAACGCCCACGTGACCGCCAGCATCTCCTTTTCAATTACGCTGTACCTTTGTTCCGTCGGGGACAGCGCCCGGGATGCAAAACTGATCGTTTCCTTGGCTCCATCTTCCCTTTCCTGCGCCAAGACAGCCCCCAAGCCCTTGTCGCTTGCGTCTGTTGTCACAACAGTCTTGCCGGTGGGGACATACCCTTGCAATGGGATGGCATGGCTGATACAGTCTTTAATGGACTCGAATTCGGATTGGGCTTCTGCGTCCCATTCGAATTTTGCATTGTTTCTGATTAGTTGTCTCATCCTGTACGTTCTAGTGGCAAAATGTCTGACAAACCGGCTGTAATACTCGGCCATTCCGAGGAATGACCGCACTTCCTCTTTGGTAGTTGGGGCCTTGGCGTCCCTTATTGCCTTCACATTTTGCTCTTTCGGCGATATGCCATGCGTTCCTATCTCGTGCCCCAGGTAGGTCACAGAGCGGGACCCTATTCTACACTTGCTCCATTCCGCCGTCAATCCTTTGCCTTGCAGCACTCCCAGCACTCGATGTAGTTTCTTATCGTGCTCACTTTTGTCGGAGCCCATCACTAGGATGTCGTCTTGGAAATATTGCACTCCCGAGATGTCCTTAAACAACCTGTGCATCAGCTTCTGGAACACGGCCGCAGCGGATGCTAGGCCGAACGGCATTCTCCTGAATTGGTAGCATCCAAAGGGCGTTATGAAGGCTGTGTACTTCCTACTCGACGGATGCAGTTCTATCTGGTAATACGCAGACGTCAGGTCTATGGTGGAGAAGTGGGTGATGCCTTTTGTCCTAGCCAGCATCTCCTCTATTCTAGGGAGCGGGAACCTCTCCACTATGAGGTTTTTGTTGAGCTCCCTTAGGTCCACGCAGAGTCTGACCTTGCCATTGGGCTTCTTGACCACTACCAAGGGCGATAGCCATTCCGCACTGTTCACTGGCTCGATGATGTCTTGCTCTTCTAGCTTCAGTAGTTCCTGGCGCACCGCCTCACTCGTGGACATCGGTATGTTCCGGACCTTATGCACCACTGGTACTGCTCCCTCCTTGAGGACCATTTTATGCACGAATTTGTCCAGTTTGCCAACCGTGCTCTCAAAGACCTTGGGGTATGCTGCCTTCCAGTCTTCCTCCTTCGAGAGGGGCCATTCGTCTGTTAGCAAAATCTGTTCTTTCCCCCCAGGATTGAGTATGATGCCGAGATCACCTGCGTCTCTCCATCCCAGTACCGACGGGCCTTTTTCTGCTACATACAGGGTGCACGTGGCTGACCGTCCTCTGAATTCGAACTCCAGGTCCCTGCACCCAACCAGGGGGATGGCATTCTCGGTATACGAGATGGGTCTGATGTCCGGCGGCATTAGGTCAGGTCCTATGACTGGCGCGAAGTCCTCTTCCCATATTGACCTTTGTACGATGGTCCAGGAGGACCCTGAATCCACGGCCACATGTACTTTGACGCCCCCGATGAGCATGTCGGTGCGGGGCTTATCTCTTCGCTTCCCGGACACGTCCAGCACTTGATCCTCTATGCACAGAACCAGATCATCCTCATCCAATTCGTCTTCCTCACGTACGTTGGCCGTGGCCGCATCGATGCACTTAACAGTGGACTTCGTCCCTTTCTTCCGGCAGACCTTTTCGAAGTGACCGGTCAACCCACAGAACGAGCACCTGGCGCGGAACGCGGGACAACGCCTGTCCTGGGCCGCGTGTGCTGCACTGCCGCATCTGTAGCACGCGAATTTTGTCCCCGGGCCGGAACGAGCCATCTGTTTCCCAGACCCTCTTATATCCTTCCTCGGGTCTCCGTCATTGCTTTTGGGTTTGCTGGATTGTGGTGCCTCATCAATCTTGTTGATCATCTGTCTCGGCCCACTTTCCCTTTTCGCCGCGTCTGCGCCTCTCTTCGACATTTCCGGCTTTTTGACCATCGCCACAACTTCTTTCAGGGTTGTCTCATTCATTGCCCATAGCTTGTCTTGAACTGCTCTGCTGGTGGTGTGCATTACAATTTGGTCCTTGATGTATTCATCCTGCAGATTCCCATACCGACACGTGATTGCTAGCCGACGGAGGGCTGCCACATAGTCATCAATGGACTCTCCCGCCTCTTGTTTTCGCTGTTGGAAGTTATAGCGGTCTATCGAGACGCAGACCGCTGGGCGGTAATGGCTGTCCAGGTCGTCCAGGGCATTCACAAAAACATCCGTCTCCGTTGCACCCCTCTCCTTGGGCACCAGGTTCTTAAACACCCTCACCCCTTCTGGGCCTAAGTTGTGGAGCAACAGTCTCTTTTTCCTTTCCGGCGTGTATTCACCTTCACTCTCATCTCCAAGAGCCTCAATGTAATTGAGGAAATAATCTTTCCAGTCTTCCCATTTTAGTTGGGGTTCACCTGGTCTGGGTAGGAACGGGACTGGTGCCATTAGGGCTGACGCTTGATTCGCCATTTTGCCTTCACCTCTAGGTTCACCTTCCTGGGCCCTTCGTTGGGTGGGTTCACCAGACGCTCCTGCGCTCTCTGCCGTGTCGCCTTGGCCCCTTGGGCTCCCTGGGGTATTATCCCTCGCACTGTGCGCAGTCTGTGCACTCTCCCCCCCTTCCTCTGGCTTGGGGGAGTCTCCCTTGGTTGCCAGGCTGCTGCCTGGGGGCTCCTGGAGTCTTGGGCCACACTAACCTGGCTTGTAAGGTTGGTGTTCGGTTTCGTGCCGTGCTGCTGCGCTGCTGCCACGCCCTTTGCTCTTCCTTGCAGGTGATTTGCCTTGCTGACTCGTGGGTGTGGCTGTGGGGGTGTTTGCTGTCATCCACTGCACCTGGTGGTGTCCGGGTCCCAGCCTCGTCGCCACTGTAATGTTTGTAGTTCTCCCACAGGACACGCAGAGACAAGTTAGTGTATGTAACTTAGGTTTATTAAATCATTACAATAGGTTGAGAGCTAAGGGCGCCGAGCGTCTAGCTATGTCAAGCTCCGGTCGCCAACTGCCGTTCCTAGCCTTCGCGCCTTTCCTTTTTCCTTTACTGCGCATGCGCGCCTATCCGCTCTAGTCTAGTGCGTGCCGCGTCATCGCGTATACGCGCATAGACTAGAGCGCATACCACAACTGTCTGCAGCCTTTTCAGTTTTTTTGCGATGCTGCTGAAGTCACACGGACAGTAAGCAGAAGGCTGAGAGCTGACGGATACCCGGCTTTAACTCGGGCTTATTGATAAAGCCGGTTAGTAAGGGGTTGTTGAGTCAGCACCAGCAAACTGTTGTAAGAGCAGGCAGACAGTGCAGTGATGGTTTTAAGATGTATATGAAACTATTTTAACAATATTGACTTCCGAGTTCCGGCAGTGCTGTGATGGTTTTATACACATGATGGTTTTATGATATATTTTAAACTATTTTAACAATATTGACTTCTGAGTTCGTGTTATCAGTCGCTAGTCTTAGCAGCAAAGTAAGGACAGAGGTTATTTTCCAGAACGGTGCCGTGACAAAAAGTGAAATACCATCAAATTGGTTGTTTCACTTAATAATCACTTCAGCTGGCTCATGACGTACTGCACAGTGTTACTGTCCCTTTGGCATAGCGAGGTGTTGTATGTGGTGCGCCTTCCCATACATCTGGAGTTGCTGTATGGTTGAGTCTGTTCCAGCATTGAGCACCTCTTCTAAATAACCAGAAACTGTGTAGTTGCATCTGTCTCTACATTGAGCTCCTCTTCTGGCCTAAGACATGCTGTATGTTTATGTCTGTCCCTGCACTGAGTTCCTCTCCTGGCTCAAGAGGTGCTGTATGTTCGCGTCTGTCCCTGCATTGAGCTTCTGTCCTGGCTTAAGGCATGCTGTATATTCGTGTCTGTCCGAAACTGAGCACCTGTCCTGGCTCAAGAGGTGCTGTATGTTTCTGTCTTTGTTAGAACAGATTCACAATTGCTTTATTAACCTAACTTCTTTTTCAAATTTGCTTGAAAATGCACCATTTACCCGCTCCCTTTTCAAAATTTTTATGGGGGAGAACCCCCCCAAACCCCTGTAGGTGGTTGGGACTAGTTTGCTCACTACAGTGCTGTACAACAATTGTTTTACGCCCACGACCTCCAAATGTCACCAGCCGCCACTGGGGCACGGTATCACTTTAGAGGCGCACATTCTGACAGGACCTGTATCACTATGGAAGTGATGTGCCTAACACACTGTACCAGGATATCTATCACTCCAATAGTCTCCTGTCCTATTCATGTGACAGGACAGCTATATGCTTTGTTGTTCCCTGTGCACAGTGAAAGCAGCTGCCCTAACATACAATAGTTGTGATGTGCACACTCAGAGTCTGTTCTCCATTGAGTGGATAGTTGTTAATATGATTCTGATCGCACTTCAGGGCCGCCCAAGGACCAGGCCACAGGGGAACCGGCGCTTGGCAATTGACACCGGCATTTTTGCGACAGCGTAGTTGGGGTAAGACTCGGTCCCTCAGCAACCACCTTGCGGTGCGGGGAGGTGCAGCCATTCCTCCCGGTGCCTTTGCATTCCCGCAGTGCGGGATCTCACTTCAGAGCCACCTGAGGCACAGGCTACAGTGAAACCGGCGCTTGGCAATTGACACCAGCATTTTTGTGACAGTGTAGCTGGGGTGGGACTCCATCCCCCAGCAACCACCTTACGGCGCAGGGAGGCAGAGCCAGTCTTTCCAGCACCTGGCCAATGGCGAGCCCATATGCACCTGTCAGAGGCTGGAGGACACCGGCCAGGGCGTCCCTCTTAGTCCCCCAAGCCCCTCTCCCCCACATTAACTTGAATACTTCCGTACAACTTTCAAGCAAGACGGGTGAGGCATCATTGAACCTGTGAACTGGATTGGACTCCGTCTCCCACACAATAATGTAGGCCTACTGGGGTACTGTCACTACAATTCCACTACAGTTCTAGGATTAAGAGGATTGTGGTTCCCTTCACCCACACCATGCATGCCAGCACTCATCACTTCATTACTCTTATTACTCTTTTTATTCTTGTCATTCTTGTTATTCTTGTTCTAACAGTTTCTGGGGCAGTGTAGCCAAACCTAGGTTGCTCGGTCCCGGGGCTTATATAGTATGTTTCTACATTGCTTATCCTAAAGAGGCACCGTCATCACTCAGTAAGGTCCAATGGGGAAATGAAAGATGGCGGTAGAAGTGCACACGGCACCAGCAATAACATGTATGGACTGTTCCCTACAGACAGTAACGGGGGCCCTTGATAAGGAAATCGGGCTGGTGGGTCATTGGCTCTCCCACTCGCCGGTAAATCAGCTCCATCCACGGTTCTCCAGCCCTTCTAATGGCCAGGCCCCTTTACTGCATACCCCTGAACTGGTGGAGATGGAAGTGCCTGCTATACCCCTCTCTGAGTAGGATCTAGGCCAAGGCAGGGTTTCAAACAGGCAGGCCAATGGGCGGGGGAGCCAGTAGGGCACAGGCTGCACCAGTGACTGTGCCAGGCAGAGGGATGTTTCCCATTATACAGGCAGTGACACAACCAGATGTCCAGGGGTGTGGACCTATCAAGGGGAACGGGTCCGGGGCCATGCGAAAGTGCTTCCTGTCAGGGGCTAGGGCAAACCGACCCAAGGTGGATGTCTCGACATCTACCACCGCAGGAGCAGCACCCCTCTTGAAAGATGAACTGGCAGCCATATTGGAAGCATGTGTGGGCTCCTTGATGGTCTGGATTCCAAATTGGCTAGTAACACAGTTAATAACGGTCACAAGACTCCATTGGCAAATGGGGGACATAGGGCCTATAGTCAGCCTGTTCCCCCACCCGTAACTGGGGAGACTCATTTGTCCCGTACCCTTTTACTAGAAAGCACCATCCCTGCATCCTTGCACCGACTAGGCTTTTTCCCCTTGAACCCCTAAAAGAAGGATCACAGAAGATAGTATCATCCCTGGAGTTTCCCAGGACGAATACTCACGGTTTTAAAAATAGGATCATGAGGAGGAAGTCTGAGCAAGGAGGGTGTCCTAAACTCATAAGCAGGGAGCTGGGGATGCAGCCTCAGCACCCTATTACCAGCCACTTACCCCCGGAAGACACTCCGTTGGTTGTGGTCCTAGGAAATGTACCCGTGTTAAAGTCCGTTGCAACCGAAGATTTCCATCTGGTAAAAAATAAAGTGTTGCACTGGCTGAATAACAATACAACACTGGGTCTCACAGTGGAGAAGTATATTAACATGGTCTGGAGAGTCGCCTGGATAGGTAGTGGTGGTGACTGAGTAATAATTAATTTCAATCGGCCTCACCTGGCGGAGAGAAATCTTCATACGGCCAGTCTTCATACTTCTATGGGCCCTGTTACCTCCCTTATGGCCCTCCCCCTGGGCTTTTTTTTATAGATCCCTGTCTCAAGCCTTATTTTCAAAGTTCATGGGTCCCAAGACACCAACTGGTCTGGTCTTCCCGGAGTGGTAACAGGTTCCGACACCCCTCCAACTTTTCAATGCCTTTACAACCATGGGGTTCCTAGATAATTGTGATTGACTCAAGGGGCCAGCACTAATGACTCCAAACATCCCCTTTTTTGCAATCTGACCCCATCTTCCACCAGCCGGACCGAGGCAACCTTGGATCTCATTGCTTGGACACTTCTCATTGTAATCTCATCTCTTGGAACAAAGCCGGACTGGCAAGTAAGATCACGGTCACAGAGTGGTGCCGTTTTGTTCAAATGTTTGACATTATATGCTTGCAGGAGACATGGGCTATTGATAACTCTTTTTTTATGGAGGGGTGCAAGTCATTCCATGAGGGTTGGACGAGCTAAGGGGGTCTTGCTGTTTATGTCTCACTCAGGCTTAAAGGCAGTATTATTGAACTAAATACAAGTAATTCATGCCTGCAGGCCTTGCTAATTTCCCTCGCGTCCAGCAGATTATTGCTTCTGAATTTTTACAATGCTACCTCATCCCTCTCATAGGTCTGTAATTTGTCTCACCTGGGTTCCTTTTTGACTAAATTTAATGCTAATACTTTCTACACTCTTCATTTTGTAATGGTGGGAGATTTCTGTGTGGGAACCCAAGACTACAGGGTGTTGGGGGTGCGTTCCTGTCTTCCTGGCACACATTTTGAACACCGTGGACATGGAGACATCCTGAATACCCTTGTGTGTGACTTTGAACTCCAATCAGCAATGGGCAAGTTGGGCCCAGCCCAGGAGGACATTACTCCCACTTTTATAGGGCAGGGTAGTGATTCATTTATCGATTTCATTTTTGTTTTGACCCCCCCCTTTTTTATCTAATATCTGAATTCTCTATCAAAGTGAGTATCCATAGTGACTTCAACCCGCTATGCCTCAGAGTCAGCTGGCCTTCATTGGGTATGAAAAAGGGGGAGAGGGAGGGCGTTCACTTCAGACTATAGACGAGGGTAGATGGCTCAAATGGGCCAAGATTAATCCTGGTTCTTTCTACTAGACCCTCCAAACCAAATGTCAAAACGAGATCAAGATCTGTCTGGCCGCACAGCCGTTGCCAGATGAGACCATTATCAATGCTTTTGTATCCATCTCTTGCTCCATTGCTGACCTATTGATGGTCCCAGCTCCCAAAAGGTGTTGTGTCAGGGCCCTAAGATGGTTCGATTCTGCATGCTCCTGTGTGGCTAGAAAGTTAAAAGAAGCCTTACATGCCATCCCTCAAGATAGCTCCCAAGTCAGTACCTGCAGAAAGCAGTACAAAGAAGCCCTGGGTAAGCGTAAAGGGGCCTAGAAGGAGGTTGCCTGGAGTAAGCTTATGGAAGCCAGCATTATTAAGAATAGTACCAAGTTCTGGAATATTATAAACAGCCCTTTTCTGGGAATAGACACAGTAAATACCCTGGATGCTCTTATTACAGAGAATGAATGGGTGAGTCACTTTGAGGATATGTTTAGGGGCCACTGGCTCAGAGCACTTTTAGGGGTGCAGGTGTCAAAAAATCAGCCTTGACAGTCTCGGAGGGAGGAGTCAAGTCAAGTCAAGTCAAGATATTTGTATTGCGCACATATCACGTCCAAAGAGTCTCATGGCGCATGCAGACAGTTCTGACAGAAAGGTAAACAGCTGAAATTAGCAGAAAAGCCAGGTCTTAAGCTTCTTTCGGAAACTAGTATGTTCAGAGGTTGTGCGCAGGTTAGGAATTGCTAGATTGACACACAATAAGGCCCATGATTGGTCGGAATCCCTCCTGACCTCTATATTTCTAACCCAGAGTTGTGGGCCCCTGTGCTCACCTCTGTTATTAACGCAGCGGTCAGGCATGGCCCGCCGGCCTCATGGGCCACTTCCATCTTTGTTCCGGTTTTTAAAAAAGGGAATAGAGATAGCACTCATTGCCACCTGGGCTCTCGAGAACAACATCCTGTCAGACGTTCAATATGACTTCCGCCCCAGCCGTTCCACAATAGATCAGTGTTTAAATTTATTTATGATCATTAATAAGTACACAGTTGCCTGCTCTGGTACCATCTTTTTGGCCTTTATGGACCTTTCCTCCGTGTTCAACTGTGTGAATAGCAGCAAGTTGTGGCAGACCTTGCTCTCCCTGGGGGTGGATAGGGATATATTTCTCTTTTTAAAAGATCTCCATCAAGATATAAAGGCGGTGGTGCAATACTCGGGTGATCTGAGGGCTTCATGGCTGTTCCCTATCCAGAGAGGGGTCCGCTAGGGCTGCATCCTGGCTCCTTTTTTAATCAACATTTATTAATTAGCTAGAGAAAACCCTTTTGGAGGGCAAGGCGGATTATCCCCAGGTGGGGCGGCGTGGCCTACCAGTTCTGTTGTACGCAGATGAGGCAGTCTTGATGGCCAGGACAGAGCGGGGTCTGCAAGCGCTTTTAAATTCCTTTGTTCAGTTAGTGGAGGATCAGGACCTGATGGTTAACAATTCAAAGTTCTACATTATGCAAGTAAGTGCTTGCACAAGTAGGGCTTATATGAAATGGGGGTCCCAACTAACTTGTAAGAAAAGCGATGTGACCCAGGAGACTGCAGCTATTTTTTACTTTTCCTCTAGGTTGGGAAAATGACAGGTGGGGGCAACATTAAAGATTTATAGGGCCAATTGTGTCTCAAAAGCGCTATATGGCAATGAAATTTGGGGGTATACCACCTCAGATGACCTTCAGATAGTGAAAAATAAGTTTTTGAGACATATTTTATCTGTCCCTCAGGGTACCCCTCTTTTTCTGTCCATGAGGAGCTTGCTCTGACTTACATCACTAATTTGAATGAATATTGTCCTGTGTCACTCTTGTTAAAAATCTGGGCATCCAAGGTGACATTGATAAATAAATTGATTTTAAAAGACTGTTTGGCACGCTATTATGCTTCTCGAGTGCCGTGGCTCAAATGCACTGAGGAGAGTTTGTTGAGCCTGGGGAGAGGATAACTTTTCACTAATCCTGACCTGATTAATAAGAAGGACCTTTATTATATAAAGGCGGCTTTCTTTGTGCCAGGAGACCATGGCCAGGGAAGGGAAGGAGCTTTTTAAGCCCAGTGTACGTTGCTTCATCATCTTAAGAACCACCCTGATGGTGGAGTTGTACTTACTGGGGTTTGTAAACTCATATGACCGATTCCTTTTGACCACGTTCAGGTTCAATCTCTTCCACCTCCTTCTAGTCCATACAAGGGGTATAAGTAAAGGTCAATACCTGTTGCCCTGTGGCTGTGATAGAAAATATGTAACAACAAGGAGGAGAGTAAGGGATTTTATTTACCAAGTGTGAATGGAGATTACTCTTGGTCCCCTAGGTAGGTTTATAATTAACAAAGGAGGAGTATCGCCATAGAGAATCGTAGATTCTTAATGGGATGTGTGTTTCAAAAAAGGAAAGAATTCATCCTCTTGTAAAAAAAAACCTCACTCACCAGCCTGGTCGTGACATGCTTCATCATTGGGGTCCACCCTGATGACCGAGTGCCATCAGGGTGTGCTACAACACCTGGAATACAGTGGAGCTGATTTTGTGAGTGTTGAGTGCAAAAAAATTTATAAAATTGTCCTGGTTTGACTAAAAAAATACATGTTATTCGTAAGTAACTGGACAATGTTAAAAGAAGTGTGGAGATACTTTGAGGGTAGTTATGGCCAAGAGTATCTCTGTAGGTGGTCTGGTCTACATGTTTCAACCTTTGTGTGGAAATTACCAGGTTTTCTTCAGGACCAAAGTGCAAGAAAATGGACGGTCTACACCCCCTAAAAGGCATATCCAATCCTAGATTCTTGTAACCAGATAAGCAAAAAAGTTTGCTTGTGGCGTGAGCTCCTGCCAAAATGGGCGAGCTAGTGATAAAAAAGAGACTCCTATTGGGTGTCTTAAGGCCTCGGAGGGCAGGGGGAGGGTTTTCCTCAGCTAGAACATATTAGTTCCACTGTGCTTAGGACGGCTATTTACCTATCCGCCGTGCCCGCTTTGCGATAGAAAATATCCACAGGACATGGTTCATTTTATGATGTTTTGCAGCTTTTATGACACTCCCGGATAGCTCATTTTAGTCCCTGTTCTAAAAAAGGCCAATTTTAGGCAAGTGGGACCTGCTCCTATTTTTTTAGAAATGCCTATGGGCAGCACTGGTATTTATGTGCTTAATTTTCTAAATTCTGCAATCATACTCAGGTCTAGTTATGATTAATCACCGGGTTTTCTACACATGATTTATGGCATTATGCACCTTGTATTTCTGCGTTCGCATAGCCAATCATCAAATGTTCTTATGAGATGTGACTTATTGTGTTAATTTGAGCGATTTGTTGTATCTAGTACTGTTTGTGAGATGCGGCAGACTTTGTACTCCTGATTTAACCTAAGTTTAGGTTATTATCCATCTTGGTATGTATTAATGAGTAATGTCTACTATGTTATATTATATTTTAATGTGTGCTTTTATGGTTTTAACAATTGAAACAGAATAAAGATGATTTGATTTGATTGTGATATTTAGTACATGTCGCTACACACAGACGCACACACAATGAATGTTTCAGCAACCTCACTCCAAACTTTAAAACTTCTTCACAGAAGTGAGTGAGATTGAGTGAACAAATTAACAAAGATGTCAGGTGCCACGAATCAGGTTTGGTAAGTTCACTGATTCCTAATATTTTGCTGGCGCCTATAGTCAGGATCTGTGAAGAAAAATGCAATACTGCAATAGTTAAAATGCATAGACAAAACTTGGAAATCTCTTAGCAAATGAAAATATCTTAAGCATACTTTAATAGCACCCATTCTCTAGTTGTGATTGTCAACCCGCGGAAGGAGGTGGATGGTTGTTGATGAGAGCTGGCAGTGCAGATAACATCAAGTTGTGATACAATCAGAGTGCAAGCTGGGGTTCCCATATAACTAGGGCTTCCTTTCCCCTCAGTCTGTTCCTTAATCCTCGCTTTTTTTTTTAGGACAAAACAACCTTATTTGTAGCTTTTCTATGTAAAAAGAGTAGGTGTAAATGCCTGGTATCTAGTCATTTTCAATGTCATGTGTTAATCGTTCAGAAATTAGTTTTTTCTCCAGTACAACAGCACTTTCCATTGTATGACTTGCAGTTTTTCTTTTATTATTGTAAGTAGTGACTGCAAAAATTTCCGCATGCAAAGTGCTTTTGGCACTGCCTTTTTGAGAAAGAATGAACGCCAAGATTCAAAGGGTTGCTCAAAAGCCCATACCCAGCACTATCGAATGCCAGAGCCTAGGTGCTGAACACCGACACTGCCAAGCCTTGATTCCGCCTCATGCTTCTTTCTTCCACTGCCAGACACTCTCTGCCCCTTTATCTCACTCTTTCATGTTGTTTTTCAGCCATGCTTTGTTTATTTGTCAGTGTTTTCCCTTTTTTTTATTCTCCTTCTTTTCCACCTTTTGTGTTTTTCTCTCTCTTGCTATGCATCATAACAGCCGCACTGTGCCCATTCCAGGAACAGTACCATACTTGTGTAGCTGCATCACTAAACACAGCCAACAGTCATTGTATTTTGTGGTGGTTGTTGGCCACAGTTTTATTACTCATTACATACGTCATATTTGTACAACTCCCCTGTACACCTTCTTGGGGTCTGGTCATAAATCATTATCATACATTATCGCAAATTGGGTATCACTCAGTGTTATTTGGGCATCATAAATCAGGGGTCATAAATCGTCGGGTATCATAAATCATTCTGCCGCAATGGGCCATCATTTTGTTGTCATAAATAAATCTACCTGACCATCGTAAATCAGCAGCCATAAATCACCGGCTGGCCATAAAACACTGGTTTGTCTTTTACTCATTTGCATCTCCTAGGGTCGTAAATCACCCTGACTGCTCATAGATTGTTCTTTGTTGTTTTCCACGCCGCTTTGCATGTGGGGGATAGCCTTTCCTCGGAGTTAGGCCCCAATTCGCTACCTTGCTAGTCTCTTTTGTACCCTGCCATCTGGCGGGGGCTGGGCTGGGCTGGGCTGCAAGTGCCGTCTCCGTTTGCTACCCCAATTTTTGTCAGGCGTACTCACCCAGCCTTGAGGCATCCCAAAGTGAGTGGCCCTCATTCTACACACTGCCCTGTCGGTGTAATTCCATAACCAAACCAATACACCTTTTATTTCCGCCCTTTTTGGTTGGATTTACACTCACTTTGCATGAGGGTAGCTTCTTCCCGTAGTTACCCTCCCAACTAGCTACCTTGTCAGACTCTTTTGTCCCCTGATTCTGATACTTCTAGTTTTGTTTTACCCGTTACAAAACCAAGACTAGAAGTACCACCATGAAGAGTAAAATCCAAACTGAATAAAATAGGAACATCTGGCATGAGAACTCCTGACTGCATAGCAGAACCTTCTGGAATACATACAGAGATGTCTCTTAATAGAAACATCATTATTATAAAGCGTGGTTGCCAGATGGCCTCCGGCCACGTGCAACATTGCCAGTCATTCCTGGTCTTTTACCTAGCAGGACTTTGCATTGTGGAAGGCTTCAGTCCAATTTAAAAATGTTGTAAGCGATACTACATGTCAGCGAAAGCAACATTCTGCTCACACAAAGGACAGGTCCACCTAGCACATATAGAAAATGGAGGGAAAGCGGGCAGGGCCTCTTGTTATCCATTTTGCTGTTTCCCCCTTAAACACCCTAACGAGGTTCTTTGGTAGCACCTTCTAGTGAAGTTATTTTAGCTATTCATTGGCTGATTGTATTACACTGGCTGATTGTGTTATATTGTTGCATTACAAGCATCTCTGGAAACCACAAATATTCTCATAGAAATTTTTATACCACGTTAGGGACATGCATATATGTCTCATTCTAAATCCTGCCTATGCAAATATAGTTTGTGAAGAGGGTGGTATTCTTTGGTGGGAGAAGTCAGAGTGTGAAACTGCAAAGTGTTGGCTGAGCTGTGTTAGGAAGATTAACGCTCAGTCAGTCAGGTTGTATAGGACGTCTACTACCAGGGTAGCATTCATCAAATTGTCTGTTATTAAACTGTTACAGCCTTCCTTCCTCACACTTTTCCGCCATACAGGGGTGCCAGGTGTGAAGAAATCTGCTGATTTGTTGGAGCCCACATAAAATAGAGCAATTCAAGTGCAGAAACAGCCCACCCTGCTGACGCTGCTGCGCCTTGAGACCCTCACAGGTGAGTAGCACGCTATACAAACCCCTGATTGATTGATTGTTACATCAATGATAACTGTTCCCTTGCTATCACAAATGCATAGAGCTCCCCCTCCTTCCCCCACTGGAACCACATAGCATCTTCTGAAATCCTCCCAGAAAATCTCCAGAGACGAGGGCTCGGTGCACATGTTCATCAAGCATCCTCCAAAGACCCTGTAGATGAAACTGCCAGAGGTGGACAATGTCTAAAGGACAACACAGAGAACAAACTTTGAACAGTAGGTTCCTCCAACGCCACTGTTCCTGAAGTAGCAACGTAGTCTTTAAACACTGACTGATTCAAAAACAGAACCCTCTCATCCACATATCCTACACAGTGTAGCATGATACCCAGGTAGGTAAGTGATTCAGAGACCCTCGTAGGGCTCATTAAGTATATATAAATTTTACAATACAATACTGGACTTCTGTATATGGTTTACACTCATATCAGTAGGGCAATGTATGTACTTATGTATACGTTATTGCGCAAACCTTGTCAAAAGGCAGTGGAGAGCTGACATGGTTGAAGATAAGCATAAAGTCAATGAGTAATAAGCGTGGGAGCTGGGTTGTTGATGAGTAATCAATTATGGAATAGTGCTCTTTAAAGCCCTGCATCTTCAACTCTTTCCTAAATTGGAGCACTGTTGAGGCAGTATGGGGATACTGTTTGTGATCCTGGGTGCACAGGTCTGGGTTTTTCTTTTGAACACTTCTTAGTTTGCAGTCCTCTTAGTTTGTTGTGCTGGCTACGAATCTGCAGAGAACCACCAGAGATGGTGAGTTTGTCTAAGAGATAAGCGAAGGTACTTAGTGGAAGGTCTCAGTGACATTGTTAACCATTCTGCCCATTGCGTCATGATCATGAAAGCAGGAGGTTTAATTCAATTCATGGATCGTTGGTAAATGCAACCCAAATGACCAGGGACACATTACTGATCTCTAATGGCTCTTTATGGAAAATTCTAAACATAATTTAGATTACTTCAATGATATAATTCAAATTGTAATATATGAGCCTGCCTAATACATATAATAGGCTACTTTGACAGATTTTACAAATACACTTAATGTTGCACAAACACAATGCTTAACAATATGAATGCGATTCCACAAATTGCATGCTGGGCTGGAATATGGAACTGCAACTCAGAGAAATGAGAATTACAATTTCACAGTTCAAGGGAAAAAGTGTCAAGATTACAAGCGAAAAGGTCATCATAGTTCAGTAATTGAAATGTCTTTTAAGACTGTGTTTTGTGCCCGAGTGTCATTAGGGTGCAGCATCTGCATTTCTTCCAGAAGAATGCTATATTTGCTTTTCACAGAATGGTCCAGTCGTCAGTACAGAACCCCAGGAGAGTGCAGCTAATTAGAACTTTAATCAGTGCCTAGCTGCAAAGCGTAAACACAACTCAAGAACAACAGTAAAGAATAATTATTTTTTAAATGCACACCTTTTAGTAAATGCGAATATAGAACAGGGATAACCCATACCCGCCTGGGACCAGGAGCAGCAGTAAACACATAAGTAAATAGTGGATTCTTGAGGAATAATCCATTATAGGAGAACACTGGAACAAGTTGTTTTGTCATAGAATTAATAAGAAGCAAACAATGACATAAGCCATAACCATACTTTTGTATTCATGATCTTTTATACATTTTGTGTTGACATTGTAATCTACACATCAATCTACACATCATGCTGACAGCAGCACTGCTGCTCTTTATGGGGGAGGAGTTTCACTCTCCCTAGCCTGGTCCTTCATTCCCACAAGACACAGCTGCACTTTGGGTTCTCTTTGCAGGCCCCTTACAGTTGTTTCTATAGATTTGTATATAGAATTCTATAGATTTTTTTGTGGAAAGACTGTTCAGCTTCGTGAAGAAACACTTCTAAACAAACTATAAAAACGTATTCTTACGTATAATCGAAATATAACCCTGTTCTCCAAACTCCATGTCCTGATGATGGCCCTTTAACTCAACACTGGACAAAATGCCATCAACGCCTTTGGCAATTGGATTCTTTTATATATGACCCTTTTACTACCTGGCCTCCAACCCCCCCCCACCCCCGCACCGTGCCAGACTCTTTTTAGGTTATTTGGGGTAGTTCGCGCATAGGCCCCCATAACTTTTTGTCCACATAATATCTACACCAAATTTGCTTTCTTTTCTTCCAATGTACTGAGTATTCGAAAGATACCCAGGGTTTTTGAATTTCCCTGGAGGGGACAGAGAAAATAGGCAGAATATAGCAACATTTTAGGTTTTTGGGGAAAAAGTGCTGCAAATGGTATCAACAAATGGTTTGTGGTGTCAAAATCACATTCTTCCCAACTTACATGAACAGGCAGACTTTTGTCAGAAAATCGACATTTTCTACACAGTTTTGGCCTTTTACTGGGACATAGCCAGTTTTTCCTATTTTTCGTGCTTTCAACCTCCTTCCAGTTAGTAGTAGAAATAGGTGGCAAATCAATAATGGATCCCATAAAGCTATACATTTCTGAAAAGGTATAACATTTTTGTATTCAGCAAGGGGTCATTTGTGTAGATCTTTAAAGGTTTTCCTATAGAATGTAACATTTGAAATAAACAAATATTGAAATTGAGTTGAAAAAACTGCCATTTGTGCCTACATTTTCACCTGTAACTTCTTCCAACTATGGCAGATTTTTGAAAGTAATATACCGTTACGTTATATAAACGCAGGTGCCCTCATTGCAAAAACAGGTTGTTTTGTGATAGATTGGGGTCATTTGCGTTTTTGGTCCTGGGCTCGGTGGCCATCTAGGGAAACCTACCAAACCCAGACATTTCTGAAGACTAGACACCAGGAGGAGTCCAGGGATGCGTGGTTTGTGTGGATCCCTAAATGTTTTTCTTACCCAGAATCACCTGCAAAGTTCAAATTTAGCTAAACATTTCTGTGTGGCAAGGTTGTGAGATCACCGCGCCGGCACATGTTTCCCACTACCCCGCGTTCCCCTCAGTCTCCCAATAAAAATGATACCTCACTTGTGTGGGTGCGCAAAGCAGAGCCAGCCTAAAAATGTATGAAAAAAACCTGCCCTTTTGGACCCACTTTTGTTCCCCCCTCAGTTTTTCATTTTATACCTTTTCAGATTCTCTGCTTTGGGCACCCAATCAAGTGAGGTATAATTTTTATCAGGAAACCGAGGGGATCCTATTACGTTTCCACACAGAAATGTGAGGAAAGTGTGACTTTTTAGCAAAATTTAAAGTTTGCAGGGGATTCTTGGTAATAAAATGCTGGAGGATCCACACAAGCCACACTGCCACCCAAGCAGCATCCATGCACATCACCAGCCAAGCGCCATCCATGTGCACCGCCAACCAAACGCCATCCATGCAGACTGCCAGACAGACTGCTAGCCAAGCGACAGTACATGCACATTGCCAGCCAAGCGCAAGTCCACACACACTGCCCACAAAGCACTAGTCCACACACACTGCTAGCAAAAAGCAGGTTCATGCAAAGCCAGCCAAACACCAGAACACACATACCGTCAGCCAAACTCCTGTTCACACACACACAGAAACTTTCACTAGTGTTAAGTAGTTTCCTGCCCCGTGGGGGCAGATGCGCATACGAATATTGCTGATTTGCCCCCAAGGGGGAGGGCAAAGCACCCAAAATGTGTTCACAATAAAAAGGGTAGCATCGCTTGCCTAAGGGGACGCTCCCTGACATGCCCACAAACATATCTCTGGTGCCTAGTAGGCTTTCGGCCCCCCTGGGAGGCAGAAAGACTGGCTATTTGTTTGGGAGGGTGGGGGTATTGGCATAACCCATTATGGGAAGCACCCACCACTCTTTTATTAAAAAAAAATCCCTTGTGTCTAGTGAGCTTTCTGAACCCCCGGATGCAGGTTGGGGGTTTTAACCCTCATCTGACTCCCAGGGCAGGCATAGAGACACTTTTTGTTTTGGGGTGGGGGCATTGGCCCATTTTGGGCAGCCCCCACCCCTTTGAAACAAAAAAAACCCTGGTGCCTAGTCGGCATTCTGCGCCCTCGGGGGGCAGATTAGTGGCTAGTGCCCTCATTTACCCCTCAGGGGGGCAGAAAGACTTCTGTTTTTATAATTGTGGGAGGGGTCATGGTCTTGTCCATTGTGGGCAGCCCCCATCCCTCTTTTGTAATAAAAATAATCCCTGGTATTCAGATCGGGGGTAAAAAAAAAAGCAGATGCCTCCAGGGGTTCAGAAAGGCTTTCCCTTTTGCTTTGGGGTTTGGGACATTAGCATACACATGCTGGGCACCCCCACCCCTCTTTCAGAAAGAAAAAAAATCCCTGGCATCTCATGGGCTTTCTGCCTCCCGGGGGGCAGATTCAGGGTAATAACCCACATCTGCCTCCCGGGGGAGCAGAAAGACTGTCTCTTTTGCATCGGGGTGGGGGTATTGGCATGCCCATTGTGGGCAGACCTCACCCCTCTTTTAAAAAAAAAATCCCTGGTGACTAGTGGACTTTCTGCCCCCCTGGGGGGCAGATCAGGGCCTATTGCCTTTAACTGTGCCCAGCGGGGCAGAACGACTTTGGCAATTTTTGGGAGTGGTGGGGGCATTAAAATGTCCATCTAGGGCAGCCCCCACCCCTAAGTATTAATAAAAAGAATCCCAGGTGTCTAGTGTGTTTTCTGCCCCCTCGGGGCAGATTGGGGGCTAATGCTCTATCTGCCCCCCAGGGAGTGCAGAAAGACTGAACATGGCCAAAAACATATGGGGGAAGCAAAAGCCTTTGCTCAAGGGACCACTCCCCCCTTCCAGGTGTCTAGTGGTGGATCCCTGCTTGGGGATTGCCCTCCTGCAGCTACCCCTAAGCAGTGATACACTAGGGAGGGTACCATTGGAAAGGGGGGATTCTTTCTTCTCCAATCATACCTCTCCTGTCTGCCTACATGCTCGAGGGGCTGAGATAGCCCCGCAAGCACATAGGCAGTGAAAGTGAAATGAGCCGATCGGCTCATATCACTCTCACTTTCAGTGTAATAATAATAATATAATATCCACATTTGTAAAGCGCACAATCACCCGTTAGGGTCTCTAGGCGCTGGGGGCCGTCGGGAAGATTAAGCAAGCTATTGCCCAGAGTCACATGGTGCTGGAATAATCTGCCGCCGGTGCCGGGGATCGAACCGTGATCCCCAGATTCCGGAGTCAGTCGCCCTGCCCGCGGCGCCACACCTCTTCCTCATCAGCGTGACATGCGCACCGATCGTCATTACACTGAAAATAAAATGCCTCAGGCAGCTGAGGAAGCTCTTCCCCAGCTCCCGAGGCTGAACAAAAAAAATGCTGAATGCTGTGCTTTGGACGTAATGGTTGCATCCAAGCCACAGGAGCACCACAGCCTTGGACATAACCGTTACATCCAAGGCATAGAAGGGGCTAATTGAACAAACAGCAGCTAAAAATGATTACTGTAGCACTGCCTTTTCTTATATTATACACACCTATATGTTTTTTTCTATTGGTTATATACTGTGTGATCACTGGACCACTGAGCATAAGTTACATGTATAAAAGATCATGAATACAAAAGATTGGTTATGGCTGATGTCATTACCTGCTTATGATATTTAGCATCCTCAAAAAATATTTTAGGAGCAGAAGCTCCGAAAAGGTCACAGATAAAACTGTTGAGACCACTGTCAATGATAGAGGGCCTGATTATGATCTTGGCAGATGTGATTCTCCGTCACACACGTGACGCATATTCTGTTCGCCATATTATGAGTATCATAAAACATAATGGAATTGTAATTTTGCGTACAGGATATCTGTCATGTTTGTGATGGAGTAACCCTGTCCACCAAGATCGTAATCAGGCCCAGAGTATGTTCATTCATGTATCTGTGCCAATTCACTGTTGTGTGCCAAATGGTTAATTGTGACTGCCCCATTGTCAATGTCAAAGGTTCTTATATAGCGCCTTTTTACCGCAAGGTCTCAAGGCGCTTGCTTTGGGAACCCGTCCTGGCTTTTCCCTGTGAGATAACCCGTACTGGGCATCCCCAAGGTGAAAGCCAGGCATTCCGCCGCCGGGGGGCCGTAGTGGAGATTAAGCAAGCTATTGCCCAGAGTTGCAGAGTGTGAACCCGTGATTCGAGTAGGCACCGAAGCGAGAATTATCAAGTCCATGGACATTTGGGCTCAAGACCCTGCCGCGTCGGGAATTGAACCCTGGTCCCGGGTCTTACCTCTGCTTCAAGGTCTGCCTCCTCTACCCAGTGAGCCACACTTCTCCCTGATTTTTCTCAGGTATACTGTTGAACAACCTAAGGAATCAAATATATCTGCACTATCTTGCAATATTTATAGTTAGTAAGAGCCATCCGGTTGTGATGAGGCATAAAAGGGGGTCAGGAGAAATGCATCACGGCCATCTATAATCAGTCAAACCCATAAACCGGTAACACAATTGACATTTGAAGGTTCTGCAAATATACAGAGTCACTAATGGTGCATGTTTGATCTCCTCAAAAGTATATATGTGTGATGTTTACATTTAAGTTCATAATTATTCATGACTCCTAATCTTTCCATCCAGTGGGGTTAGTCAGTAAACAATGTGGTTGGGTCATCGCTATGCACAGTGAATGAGATGTCACATTTTCTGGCCATCAAAAAACTACCGCCACTTGACAAATCCAGTGGAGGGAATTATATAGCTACTAATGAATATGCTGGGCTTTGAAGAATTTGATTTGAGAGCTCCTGGCACAAAGAGAGGCAGTGGGGTCATATGCTCTTTTAAAGTTCTGGAGAACTGAGATAGATTTAATGTAGAGTTATAACCCATATTTGGGCTGCCAAAATGTTGCGCAAAAACGGTGTTTCTCGTCAAATAAAATGAAATTATCCTGTAACCTCAGCAAGCTCTAACAGAGAGCAGAACTTTCCTCTGTAAGGATATATCATAAAATGTGTGATTTGGGGTATTATATCGGGCACTGTGCTCAGATGAAGAATTGCAAACTGGTGTAATGAGGTATTGTACATATTTGGAACTCTTCCCTGTCGAAGCATCCACATGCATCTGACGCTTCTTTTTGTGTGGTAACAGAGTTGACTTTGGTCAAGCGGTATGTGTTGTGTGATAGCATTAACCAGTAGGGTGTTTGCATCTTATGAAAGCTTTGATTTTAGTGTGTTTTAAAATAAATGTGCTGTTCAAATCTTGCCATGTCCATGGGCTGAATTATAGCATAGTTGAACTATTATCTCTTATGAAGATTGCAGTATTCAGTAACTGGTTGCAATATGATGTACATTATGAGTTCTGTAAGAGAATCCCTTTTGTTGTGGGATCATCCCTATTTTTCTGACTAGTATTGCTGGTTTTTAAACTCTGCACACTGGGGCAATGCTGCCCATTCTCCCAGTGTAGATGCGCTGACTCCTAAAACATGGTGAAAGATACAGAAATTATTCAACTATTGTAGAGTAGACTATTTAGCATTAGCCTGGTAGCAGCTGCCCCTTGTAAGTGCTTTCCTCTTAATGAGATGTGAAACTGCTCCCAGAGAAGAAACAATGATTTAGGGATTTTGATAGGAATACATGGGTCTGAGGTAAGAGAGACCTTCCAATACAGGAAGGGCAGTTGGGGAGGGCTCAGGAATTTCATTAACTTGAAAAGGGCCAGGATGAGTGAGGCCTTCCCATTTATAGTTAAGTGAAAAAGGAGACCTAGAGAAAAGAAGCTGTTTGTTCTCAGGGCCAACTGTAACCAGCAATGCACAAGCCCAGTGTGAGAGCTAGTCCCAGAACCAGTTAGTGTGCTTAAGGAGGAGGGATCTATTCATTTCCCTAGACACGCCCCAGTTGAAACATCAGTCACCTCCAAATTGAGACATGTTCTGACATATTTGATATAATTAAAAAATAGTGCCATTTGGTATAATTTGCAGGAATGTAACCAAAGTGTGTTGCAAAAGTGGGAAGGGTTGCTTTCGATACTTTTTTCTCATTGGTTAAGGAATGTTCAGGATGGTTGTATGATGAAGTATCTGGTGCAAAATAACGCAGTACAAAAATAATGACAAAAATATATTCTGGACAAAAATATCAACTTTATTTACTTTCTCTGTAAAGGACACCATATCTGTGTATTGTATTCTACTACAATAATAATATCATACAATAGACAAGTATATAAACATTTTAATAACAAACAGCACATTATCTTGTAAAATATATTATAAATACAATATGTGTAATAATTAATTAAATTAACAAATGAATAATTAAAAAATGAAGTCTTTATTAACAACCCAAAATAAATATAAAAAACTTCCCAAGCAATGCTCTGACAAACCCAACATCCCCTGTAAATAAATATAACATAAAATAAAAACATTATTTAAATGTTACCATGTCAAAAAATAAACTATACTAAAAATAATTACACAGACTTAACTTTAAAGTACTAACACCCTATGAAAAAAATCTAATAAAATACAACACAAAATATTTTAGATTGTATACGATTGATAGAGTAGAAGAATTTAGCTTAAATAAATGCCATATTTTATACCAGACATTAACACGAAAATGCTTAATAGAATTAAACTTAGGTGAATGTACCTTTTCTTAAACATGCAGAATTAACATGTTGCATAATTTTCGCAGTAAGCAATCATTTCTATTGTAATTACACCTCTAGGCAGACTAGGCCTCTTCTGTTTTCTTTAAGTTAATGTTCTTCCGTAATAAACATATGCTTTTAGGAAATGTTTAACTATGCAATATGATGTGATAAATGATTCACACTTGACTTGTTTAAACGTATCTGTTATATCTTACTTGTATGCCATTTCCTATTTGTTATGCAATCTTGTGGAACCTTGTACTTGCTTAGCAACCTGTGTGTTCTGATGCTCTTTCAAGTTCTGGAGGCAGATCCTGTCTGTTGGAGGTTGGAGAAGCTGTGTCCTAGGGGTCCTTTACTTTATAACAATAAACCTCATTTACTCAAGAGTTCCAGTGTCCTGTCATCATAAAATTGGCGACGGAGGATGGGATACCCATTTTTTACTTAATACATTTGATGGACTTCATGGACATACCACAAATGTATTTATTTATTTTTGTGTGAACTTTCGCTCATAAAGAAGAAATGCTGAAAACTCTTGAACTGTAAGTGACCCCTAGATTATATTTTTATTCTGTGACACTGATGGATTGTAACCACAGATTTAATAACTATTTCTAAGCGTCGTGGGACATCCTTGCTTCAATTTATTTTTCTAAATTTGCATTCTACCTGCCTGTGTTGTGCTCCGTTGCAACCTTACTAAGTCCTGGCATTTCAATTACATCGACATTTTTTCATAATTGGATTGCAGCAGTTTAACATGCTCTGTGTTATTGTACTTCGGAAAATGTTTTAAAAATATCGAACTGACAACCCTATTCGGACTTTCCATATGGTGCTATCTTAATGTGAGGTTTCATTTCAACAATGTTTTGGATACATTGACTGTCATTTTCATTCATACTGGTATCGACAGTTACTGCCGAGTATTTACCTTTGAAAAGCTGCGGGTGAGACTGCTGGCGAGGTAGATTCTAAGAAGCCGTCATCTTTTGGAACTCCAACAACGTGTATGCTGTCAGCGTTTCCGGAGATTTGCTTTCGACGTTCACGTCACGTCAGCGTGGAAAATGTGCTGCCGCCATCTTGGAAGTGCTTTTCATCACTCATTATCGGCGATACACTTACCAGCTACATAGTGACACTGACGTTCACGTTACGCACATTTTAACGTGAAAAACGTGCAGCCGCCATTTTGAAAGTTCCAATTTTAATCATCTTCGGCGATACGCTAGCTTACAACAGCGTATTCTGATTCCCTTGACATTTTTTTTTTCAAGTGAAGTGCAGTTCAACGGTGATACACACATCTGTGTGTCAAGTAATATTTATTATTAACTTAATCCAAAGCATGATTTCTTATTATCGTTGTACCATTTATGACAAGTTAATGTGTGTTCGGTGAAGACCTCATACTGTCAATTATTCTCATCCAACCAAACGTTATTTGTTTTCAAAGTACGTTTTATATGCCTTTTATTGGTAATACACACATCTGTGTATTAGATTAGTCTGATTTAAGCTTAGTATATTTTAACATTTTATTTCTGTCCTAGTACTATATTAGTCTTGTTATCTTTTACATGATGTCTGCCCAAATCATTCCAGCACCAGCATAATTTTACAAAGTCTGGGACAACCTTGCATGTTATGGGAACATTGGAAGGAAACTTTTGAAACATACTTAGAGGCTATTGGGGGTGATGATTACATTTCAAAAAGGAAATTAGCCATTTGAAAACAATATTTAGGCTTGGAAGGAAGGAATGTTTTGAAAACATTACCATTAATGGAAACAATACGAGTGGAGACTATCATTGATAGTGAATCCTCGGGTGATAGCAACATCGATGTATATGAGATTGCGTTAAAAGCTTTGGAAGACAACTTTGGTAAAAAAGTAAGTGTTGTTGTGGAAAGACACAAATTCTTTTCACGTGCACAATCTTCAGGTGAAACCATTGAACAGTATGTGGCAAGTTTAAGAATGTTCGCTGTCACATGCAAATTTGATGCAAAATGATGAGAGATGATTTAATAAGAGATCAATTAATTAATAGGATGTCTGATCTCAAAATTCAAGAAAAACTTCTTGATTTAAAAGATCCCACTTTAGAGAGAACTCTATCGGTAGCCAAGAGAATGGAAAATACTTCTAGATACATGAAGGAACTAAATGTTGTTCCAAAGAAAGTAGTGCATGATGAAGAATCTGTTCATGTTGTTAAGAAAGGTTTTAAGAAAGATTTTCAAAAATATTCTACAGATAGCAAACTGGAGGTTTCAAAATCCAAACCCAGGTATTGTTTTAGGTGTGGTAGTCCAAAACACACCGCTGATGCAAATTTTTGTCCAGCCATCAAAACAAGATGTCACAAATGTAAAAAGCTAGGACATTTTGCTAGATGGTGCAAAACTCCTGGTTCTGCTCCAAGTGCAGTCCATCTTATTGATCACAGTAATGCTAATCATGGTGAGGATATAGATTATAATAATGAAGTTGATGAGGATGATGACATTGAAGTTATGATAATTGAACATGAACAGGTACTTAGTGTGATGCTAATAAACAATATGGTTATCGTCATCCAAAGTGTATTATCAAAATAAGGGACAAAGATGTGCAAGTTTGGGCAGACTTTTGTTCTCCGATTACCATTATTGATAAGTTCACGTGGGAAAGTTTAGGAGGCAAGTTAGAGGAATTACAATCTGCAGATGTAATTCCAAAAGGCTATTGTGGAGTAAAGCTACCTATTATTGGATTTATTGAAACAGAATTGCTATTTTGTAATAGGAAAACTATGGCAAATCTGTATGTAGTTCATAAAGGCAATTCTCTGTTGGGGTAGAAGGATCAAAGAGCTCTGGATATTATTTTAAATTCAAATCATCCTCAACAGGTACTAACAATGTCCTCTAGCAATACCTCAAAATGGTGTACCAAATTTACCTAATTGTTCAGTGAAAAATTGGGTTGTCTTAGAAAATTTAAGCACAAGATAATTCTTAAAGAGGATGCCGTTCCCAAAGTGCACAAAGTTAGAAATGTGCCCTTTGTATTGAGAGACAAATTGAAAGAAGAGCTACAAAGACTTTGCAATGAAGGAGTAATTGAAGCTATCGAAGCGTCGGATTGGTTACGTCCGATTGTTTTGGCTAAAAAACCTAACGGCAAGGTTAGGATGTGCATTGATTTAAGAGACGTGAATGATAAAATTTGGATTGACCGCCATCCTCTTCCCCGAATTAATGAGATGTTGGCTACTGTGAAAGGGGGTACACATTTTACTAACTTGGACCTATCAAATGCGTACCACCAAATCCTATTGCATGAAGATTCTAAACACATCACATCTTTCATTACTCCTGAAGGGGCTTTTCAATTTATACGCATGTCTTTCGGATTGGCGTCAGCTGTGGCTGTATTCCAAAGGGTGATGCAGTCGGTTCTATCTGGCTTAGATAAAGTGGTAGTATTCCAGGACGATGTTTTAGTATGGGGAAAAAATTATTCCGACCATGATCACAATCTAGAAAAGGTGCTCAAGAAACTAGCGGATGCGGGTCTAACTGCAGCTATGGAAAAATGCAAATTTGGCATGAGTGAAGTAGAATATCTTGGTCACACATTGTCCAGTGATGGTGCCAAACCTAAACGAAATCTAGTGGAGGCGATTGAAAAGGCCCCTGCCCCAAAAGATAAAGACCAGTTGAGGTCATTTCTTGGCCTTGCCGAGTATTATTCTAAGTTTGTTCGCCATTTCTCAGACAAAGTACATGAATTAAGGAAATTAATGAAGAAAGGGTCAAATTTGAATGGTCAGATGCATGTCAACAGAATTTTGATTCAATTAAGAAATATATTGCCAATGCTGTCACATTGAAACCTTTTGATCCTGCTGACCAAATCATTGTCTCTACAGATGCCAGCAACTATGGGTTAGGTGCTGTGCTTATTCAGGTACATGAAGGTGTGGAAAGGGTGGTAGCTTTTGCTTCTCGCACATTAAAGGGTGCGGAACATACATACTCTACAATTGAAAAGGAGGCATTAGCCTGTTGGTGGGGTGTGCAATATTTTCGGATGTTTGTATGGGGTAGTCATTTCCAATTGCATACTGATCATAAACTCTTGATTGATCTTTGTTCTACGAAAGGAGCGAGCAAAGCTACTCCAAGAATAGCTAAATGGTTGTATCTTCTGCAGGAATATACTTTTGACATAAAATATATTCCTGGTGCCAAGAACGTTAATGCAGATTTTGTGTCGAGACTACCTTTGGAGGATGGCCAGGATTTTGAGGAGGTTGATTGGGTAGTGGCTGAGGTGGAGGATGTGTGTAGTGCCATTAGCCAAGTAGATTGGAAAAAGGCTCTTGATGATGATGATATTTTAAGTAAAGTTAGAGATGTATTGTCTGATGAACAAGGGTGGAAATCTCACAAGGATCTGTTGCCATTCAAACTGATATGGTCAGAATTGAATGTTATGGATGGTCTACTTAGAAGAGGAAATAGGTTGGTCGTACCGGGGAGCTTAAGAGAAAGGTTGTTGAAGATCTTGCATGAGGGACATGGAGGCATGTCAGCATTGAAAAGGAAGTGTAGAGAGAGTTTCTGGTGGCCAGGCATGGACATTCGAATGGAACGTTTTGTTCGTGATTGCATTGCATGTGCTTGCAGTGACAAGACTCATTGTTCTAGGGAGACAGAAATTGCTTCACCTTCTTTGCCCAAGGGTCCCTGGGAGAGGTTGGCTATTGACATTTGTGGACCTTTTGATATTTTGGGTGTAACAGAGAAATTTGCCATAGTTACGATCGACTATTTTTCTAAATGGCCTGAAGTTGCTTTTGTGAAGGAGATTAAATCTAGTAACGTAATTTCTTTCTGTGAGGATATCTTTAGATGAGAAGGGTGTCCAGCTGAGATTATTACGGATAATGGTCCACAATTTATTTCTGAAGAATTTAAATCTTTTCTGGATAGATGGGCTATAAAGCACAGTACCACTCCACTTTATCATCCAAGGGGCAATGGTCTTGTGGAGCGCTTCAATAGAGTGTTGGTAGAATGTGTCCAGTTAGCATGCATGAATGGTGACTCGTGGAGACAACAGGTAAGGGATATGCTATGGTCATATCGCACAACACCCCATTCAGTAACAAAGGAAACACCTTTTTGTCTTCTTAAAGGTAGAAAACCGTGTTCGCTTGGGGTGCCAGCTTGGATGAACAGTTCTGAGAAACTGGAGGTTGATTTGGATAAAGTGCAGAAGAGAGTAGAAAAGTATCAGGAAGCTTATTGTAATCGGTATAATAAGAACCTAGTCAGGTCAAAACGTGTGTTTTCCCAGGGTATGTTTGTTAGAGTATATGTGGGAGACAGATCTAAGAAAGGGTGTTCAAAGTGGTAATTTCCAAAAAAGATAATTCTGGTGAAGGGTAACAGTGTGAAACTGGATGATGGAAATTGGTGGAACACCCAGAAGATATCACCTTGTTCTGATACTGAATTAGCTGTATTTCCAGCTTCTCGAAATAGATCAAACTCAAACAAGTTGGTAACTAACCCTAGTAGTTCTAGTTGTGTTCCTTATGTGCCTGTCAGAAGATATTCTGAATGTTCACGTCATGCCAAAGAAATATGATGATTATGAATGTACATAGTGTTTATTCTGTATTAGTTTTCTTTCTTGCATTATTGTTTTTTTATTGTTTTTTTTCCTTAAGAAGGGACATATGTTATATCTTCCTTGTATGCCATTTCCTATTTGTTATGCAATCTTGTGGAACCTTGTACTTGCTTAGCAACCTGTGTGTTCTGATGCTCTTTCAAGTTCTGGAGTCAGATCCTGTCTGTTGGAGGTTGGAGAAGCTGTGTCCTAGGGGTCCTTTACTTTATAACAATAAACCTCATTTACTCAAGAGTAGTTTCCAGAACTACTCTTCATGAAGAGTTTGCTTCAATCTGGTTCTATTTCAATGCTCCTTTAAATGTTTCTCTTTTCTAAAAGGACTCTTTATGAGTTCTCACAGGTTAGAATCTGCTTAGAATAGAATAGGGATTAATTTATTTTATGGAACATGCTGTAATTTAATTGATTGATTCCAACTATGAATTTTCTTGATATTTCTGTAAACAGATTTATCTGAGTTACTACTTTGAATAAAAAGACAAAGCACATACTAAACCCTTATTGATAAACAAAAGGTTTTTGAACTGATCCAAAACGCTCATCATTGAATACATTAAATGACTAAATTGATGATGTTTTTTGAAATGTTTTTGACTGATGCTCCATTCTAAAACAGTTGCAAAGATACATTGCAGAGAAGAAGATTTTGGTGTGGAGCTGGAGACCTCTACTGTAAGTTATGGTTGGTACTGGGTTTATTAAAGAAAAATGTTTCCACACCAGCAGTTTCTGGTAGCAGAGATATGGTTCACACCCTGAATGGAGCTATAAAATAATCCCCAAGTTAGAATAACATTCCCGGTTCCTGAATCTAATGTCCAGAACTTGAAGATCTGATGAGGCAGTACTAGAAGATGGTTGCGGTTTGAAGGTGTGAGTATTAATAGGGCGATATGTTGTTTATGGTAGTTGTGTTTTGGTTTAGATAGTGGTGTTGTGAGTATGAATGAGTGAGTTTAAAGAAGTATTAAGAAGCTGATAACGAAAAGAGATTGAAGAATTTAGACTCGCTGTAGTCAAAAGATCCCAGGAATACATACATAAAATAGAATAGAAGACTTGTTTGCAGGATAAGGTGTAGTTTTTGAGGTACCATCACCTATACAATTGGCATAGAGAAACTAAGCATTGGTATGATTGATTAATTTTAGTTGGTGTTTGTGGAACCCAATTGTGCACACAGGTGAAGCTGCATTGATTTGGGTGATTTCACACTGGTCAAGATTTCATTTGAGGTTGTGGAAAATACTTGAGTGATTGTAATACTGTTTTTTCTTTAGTGGAAGCAAACAAGAAGGAGTCTAAAGTTTATTGTCGAAGTTGTAAGAATGCAAGAGAGATTGTAAATGAGGGTGAACTGTTGCAAATAGTGAGATCATACATCATATTGTTTTGCTCTGAGTTTGGTCATTGGTGGGCTTTCACTCTGGGATTGGTTGGTCAGGGTGTTGCGGTGAGATTGGATTACAAGATAGAGAATAAAGTGCTTGGATTTGATTACGATATTCAGAAAACTAGTAGTCGTAATTTGATTGGTTTATTGAGATTTGACGTACACGGAACAAAACAATAACATTTGATTGAAATTTGCCTTGTCTCTTGTGACATTGCAAAAATAAAATATTTTAAAGAATTTAAAAGATTAGTAAGAGGGGATGTTACTATTCCGTTATGGAAAGGTGAAGAGGCACCTCCTGAAGACACACCTGCTCATTTTTGACAACTGAATATGGGTAGATCTTGGAGCTCTGGCACATAACATTGTTTTAAAATAATTATGTATACACTAAACCCTTTGTACTGATGATAAATGAGTTTTATTTTGATATCTTTGGCATACAAGATCATGTTTCTAAATAAATATGAATATGTTTTAAATGGTTCTTTCAAATTTTATGTAGTATACTTTTATGGTTTTAAATAAAGTGATTTTGACTGACTGACTGGGTTCCATACTTGTTCTTGGCTTCGCCAGGTGAGCAGAATCACTGACAAAGAATGTGCATTGAGCTTTCCTGGATACGGGACATTTAATTCCAAGTTTGTGGATAATTTGAAAGCAAAGTTGTATGAGATGAAGCCACCACCTAGACCCCCTCAATATGGAGCTCTAAGTATATGGGAATGTTTGCAAGGGAGAAAGGCAAAAATACCAGAGTTGGACAAAATGAGCGGTGCAGAATTATGCAGATGCTTGATGGGATAAAGAACAGCGTAGGTGGAGATAGACTATCCTGGAGGGAACAAGATTATATTCAGCTATTACTTCGGAAGCAGCTAAGAAGGGAAGTGAGAACGATCAACACATGAAAGAAGGAGGTGAGATGGATACTGGTTCAGGGGATGGGATTCTAGAGCAAATGCTAGCTTCCAGATCTCCACCATATACGACCGTTACTGATGAAAGAGAATCATGTGCTGGTATGAGGGCGCCAGTGTCAACTGCTCCCGTAGATCCAGATTTAGCACAGATTGAAAGACCCATACAGATACTCCAAATTATCCCACTAATTGTGGCTCAACCACAGGTTGCAGTTCTTACTATGACTAATATGACTGGAGTGAGTACCAGAGCCCAAATAATGCCTGCAAATGCCCCGATATTGCCCATAGTGATTGCAACTAATCCTCTAAATATGAATTTAAGGCCTGAAGTTCATCAAGAGACTGAAGGTGTACCTACCACAGGGTTAGTTCCGACTTTGCAAAATTCTCAGATTGTGTGAAGAACCCCACAGATGGTACAAGCACTAATGTAGCGACATTAATCTTCATAGCACCTATTACACCTAGTGACATAAAGGCTACAGAAGAGGGTTTTATGCCAGCTTGGTTAGAATAAGCAGCTTGAATTAGAAAGCCAGAAAGCGCAGAGGTACAGGAGAGGCCAGACATGGAAAGGGAAAAGCCTTTAAATGCTACCCAGTTGAAGGTGGAATTAGAAGAAATTTAAGAATTTTAAAATGTAAAATTAACGAGCAATACCAAAGGAAGGAACTAATCTACCTGTGTAAGGAGATTACACAAAGAGCAGCTTTTCTGCATGAGTAACTAATATACTTGGCTCAGATATACCAGATTTATTTTGCTAAAACTTTCCACTTGCAGAGAAGCTAAACGGTCCAATTGGATGATCCAGCAGTAGAGAACATGAGTTTCAGGAATGCCTTTACATATAATGGAGTTAGTAAAATGCAATTAGTAAAAGGAGTGAGACAGAGACATTAGAAATCAAATGGGAAAAGAAGCATGAAAATAAAAAGAGAGAAGCAGCTATAGCACAGAAGGGAGGTAGAATCAACAGCATACCCACTCTGAGAAATAGCAGGAGGTATGTTACTTGGAGTAGTGGTGATTTGGCTGCATTTACAAATAATTTGTGAAATTGAGAGACACATTGATGCACTGGTATGCACAAGTGGAACGATTCATAAAGATTTCAAAGGCATTGTGGACAGATTTCAATAGGTTTTTTGTCAAAATTCTGTTTTTAATATTCAGCACCATAATCAGATACAACAACAATGGGACAGTAGTGCATGCAAACCCCTGAGGCGGAAGAAACAGCTAATTACAGTCCAGTTGCTCATAATGCAGGGTCAGAACATTTTCCCCATGTTCAGCAGAAGGGGTGCTTATTGTGAGTCCACATTTCATAAGGATAAACCATTATGGAAGAATAGAAAAAAAACAAGCCTAAACCCAAAGACCCCCCACCCTGAGTCCCTCCCTTCCCCCCCCGACCCCGGTGGTGGTGTTTCCGCATTGTGAGAAGTTGAATGATATAGCTGTGTTATGGGAAGGAGGCTATAGCAGATCGGACTTGGCTTGTCTATGGGTGATGAATATGTCCGCCTGGCACCCCTGGCGGGGATTACACCTGGAAGAGGTGCATAGTCCTTATGGAGGGCGGGCAAACCACTGATGGCAAGCCCTGGGACAGCTAAGTTACCAGTGGGCCCCATTTATACTCAAAATTCTTATATTCATCTCGAAAGATGTCAGCCAATCGCTCCATGGAAAGTATTCTCCACAGACAGGAGTGCCACAGCAATATGTCAGGAGCATCCTTCTTTTTCTATGCGGCTGCTATGGTGATTTTAGCCACTCCTAGCCCAGCCCACATGAATGTCTTATCAGCTCTCGTTTGGTGTTCCAGCGCAGGGTCTCTGATACCCAAAGTGACCCCTCTGTGGTCGTCGGGTTGGGGTACCCCAGCATGCCCTTAATATGTGAAAGGATTTTTTCTCAGAATGGCCGAATGCTGCGGCAGTCCCACCAAATATGTAATAAGTTCCCTTGCAACCCACAACCCGCCAGAATAGATCGAAGGTGTCAGGGAAGAGTCGCTTGAGTTTAGTGGAGTATAGATACCAATCTAGTAGCGTCTTATAGTGGGCCTCCCGCAGAGTGATCAAGTGGTTGTGACTAGAAATGTCCCCCCAAACATTTTTCCACTCCTCTCCTGTAACGTTCCAACCCAGCAACTGTTCACAGAAATGCATGTAGTGTGCCCAGGATGCTTGTGTGTTATTCAAGAGTAGAGCATAGAGTGAAGAAATGGCCCCCTTCATGTTGCCTGCCTTTAACATCAATCGCTCCATGGCCGTCAGTTCCCGAGTGGCCGCCTCCCTTATATGTGGTTGCATGACCCAATGTTTAAGCTGGAGGTAATGGTAAATGTTCACTGTGCGGGATCTGAAACTCTCTTTTGCAGCTTTCAAACATCAGGATATCAAAGTTGTGGAAGAGGTCCGAAAGCTTTAAGCAACCTCCTTCCTTCCAGCAGTCAAATGGCCTTTGGTGTAGGGCCAGTGAAAAGGCCGGGTTAAAGTGAATTGGGGTGTACGGGGAGGGAAAAGTGGTTGATCCCTGTCATCTCGTATTGTGATCCCAGACTGTGAGGGTGGTGTGTGTGGGGGTGCTCAGATATGCATTCGCCGATCTATCTTTCTTGGGCTTTCATAGGACATCCCAGATGGAGCGGCCCACAATGGCCCTGTCCATGTGGAGCCAATGTTTTTCAGATTCCAGTGCTGTCCATTCCATGACTACTCACAGTTGCGCCACTTGATAGTATAATGGGAAGTCTGGTAGAGCCATTTGCCCCTCCCTCTTGGCTCGCCGCAGCTCATGAAAGGGCAGGCATGCACTTCTCCCATGCTAGATGAAGTTGGTGGTCAGGAATCGTAGGAGAGACAGCAAGTCCTGGGGTAGCTCTATGGGGAGAGCCTGGAAGAGGTATAGGAATTTTGGCAAGACCACCATTGTGACGGCATTGATGTCCCCAAGTCAAGAAATATAGAGAGGTTTTCATCTCTTAAAATCTTGTTCTGCCTGGGACACAAGCATGGGATAGCTGGCTTTGTATAAGTCCCCAATTGTAGGCATGAGGTGGACGCCCAAGTAGAGGAGGGAGTGTGTCCCTCGTAGGGAAGTTTGGCTCTGCAGTCTAGTTGCTTCAGTGTCAGGGAGTGTGAGATTGAGTATGGAAGATTTGGTAAGGTTAACTTTAAAGCACTCCACTCGTTCAGAACTGGTCAATTCCTCCTGCACTGCCTGTATAAAGCAGACATGTTCCCGGAGAGTGAGCAATATGTCACCTACTAAGAGAGACGCTTTATAGTCTGTGCCCCCAAAGTGTATTCCACGGATCTCCTCATTAGAACGGAATATCTCGGCCAGGGTTCAATGCTGAGGGCAAATAAAAGCTGGGATAGCAGGCAACCCTGCCTCGCGTCCCTGCTAAGGGTAAATGGGAGAGACGCACACCCATTGACCAGCACTCGGGATTGTGGTAGATGGTAATTCGCCCAGACCATATGGAGCAACCCCTCCCCAAAGCCAAATTTCCGCATAGTCAGGAAAAGGAACGACCAATCCACCCTGTCAAAGGCCTTTTCGGCGTCAAGGCCTACTAGAATTGCTGGGAATTGCTGGGATGTTAAATTTATAGACTTCCTCAATTAGATGTACAATGCGACGGATATTATTGTGTGTTTGTCCCCCCTTTATAAAGCCGGATTGATCAGGGTGGATTAGTGTGGGCATCAGGTCATTCAACTGGGCTGCCAGGATCGATTAATATAATTTTGCATCAAGGTTGAGGAGTGCTTGGGCCTGTACGAGGCACACTGCTGGGGGTCCTTCCCTGGTTTGGGAATGACTTAGCCATAGTATCCGAGACTTTGGCATTGGCCGCTATTACATTAAGAAGGTAATTTGTAAAAATTTGCTGTGCGTCCGTTGGGCCCCGGGGTTTGTGAAGCTTGTGTTTAGCGATAGCTTGTCTAACCTCCTCTATGGCAATGGGTCCCTCCAAGGGTTCTGCGGTTCCTGGGGAAAGATGTGGGAGGTCCACCGTGTCTAAGTATTGCTTTTGTAAGGCTATGTATGGTGCCTGAGTATAGTCTCCGTAGAATTTTCCAAAGGCATTAGCTTTGTTGTCGTCTGCATGTGTAACCTGGCCATCCCCGTCCAAGATGTCCCCAATAAACTTGCGTTCCCTCTTCTCCCAGGGTTATCGCGCTAAATGTCTCCCCACTTTGTCCCCCTGATCATGAGCTGATTGCTTCAGTTTCAGAAGGGTAACCTCTGCTTCATTGTTATGGATCGCCCGGAGTTTTCCCCTAAGCATAATGAGCTATCACTGGGGCGTGTGTGTGGGAGCAACTGTGTGAGCTTTTTCCACTGCCTTCAATTCCCCCTCAACCGCAGTGCATTCTTTTGCTCTCTGTTTATTCAGTGCTGCATTGAGTTGCATTCATTTGGCCCTCACCACTGGCTTCAAAGCATCCCAGTTGTTCTGCGGAGAGAGTTATCTTGCACTGTATTAAGTGTAAAATACTCTGTGATCGAGGTCCTCAGTTCGGTGCATAGGGTTTTGTTCCGAAGGAGTGAGCCCGGGAAGTACCAGTGTGCTGTGCCTGACCTGTTCCGGTCCCACTCTAGACTACCAGATATTAGGATGTGTTCTAATATCGAAAGAAGTAGAATTTGAACTACCTGCAGGGAGCCCACCAAGTCCTGGCTAATGAAGTTGTAATCTATCCTGGAGCAGGACTGGTGAATGTGAGAGTAATATGTGTAATCTTTGGTAGTGAGATGGAGTGTTCGCCAGGCATCACTGAGACCCAACAGGGAAATTTTCTGTTTAACCAATTTAGAGAAGCCATTGGGAGTAGCCCGATGTACGTGGGAGCTGTCCACTGCCGCTTGCCAGGCTGAGTTAAAATCCCCTAGGAGAATGACCGGCCCCTCTGCGAAGCCACCAATCATGTCTAGCATGGCAGATAACAGTTCGATCCCCGTCCCTGGTGGCAGCTCAGTTCAGCATCTGGCGACCCTGGGCAATAGCTCACTTAATCTCCCCAATGACCCCCAGTGTCTTAAAACCCTTAATAGGTGATATGTTCATGCTTTACAAATAGGACTTATTATTATAATTATTATAAATTATAGCAAAGGCAAATGCTGGTGCAGGTCAGGTCCCAATGATGCCATCCCCACCGGTTCAAATGAACTCCCAAAATATGGGGAAACCTCGATTAGATCTAAATCAAATTCCAAACATGAATACAACCTCTTTCCAAAGTTCCATGGCACATTTTCAAAATCTGAACTCAAGTGTTTTACTGCAATATCCATTTTTTGAAATTGATGGTTCAGGTTCTGATAATTCCCAATGAAGAGGCCTGGGAGGAGAGGAAGATTGTGCATTTGACACAGTCTTAGAGGTAGACCAGAGTGATCCATATGTGGATGCTGAAGTGTATGGCCACCCCGTATCATTTTTGATTGATACAGGCACTACTGAATCTACAGTTAGAACAGAAGAAGTTCCATATCTACCTCTCTCGAGGACAATCATGCAAGTTGTAGGAGTTACAAATGAGCAGTTTATTAATCCTGTTTCAGAAAAGGTCCCAGTAAAGATAGGTTCATTTGAAGAAAAGCACAGGTTTGTTGCCTGTGACTCTACCCCTGTAAATTTACTAGGGAGAGATTTGGTGTGTAAGTTAACTTCCACCATTTACTTCACACCAGATGGTGTTGCTTTTCAGACCCACGATGAGTATGTACATTTTAAAATGATCAGACAGTAAAACGAGATAGGAGTGTTCTCTTTATTTACGATTGAAGAATTACCTGATGATTTAAAAGAAACATGGAATGCAGAAGTTTGCGAACTCATGGGGAAGGATATCGGACTTATAAAAGGTGTACAACCAGTCCATAGTACTGCAACGATAAATACAGTGTTTCCCAGATCTCCCCCGTACCATTTGGCACCAGAGGCTATTGTAGGAATAACACCAGTCATAGAAGACTTCTCCCATAATTTTGAGAAAATTGATTGGAAGTTCTTGTAACTCTCAAATTATGGGTGTGAGGAAGCTCAATGGAAAGTGCAGATTAGTGCAGGACCTGAGGAAAATGTATGAAATCATTGTCCCCTGTTGTCCCGTGGTACCGAATCTAGCCACAATATTGTTTCAGATCCCGTGTTCTGCAGAGTGGTTTACAGTCATTGATTTATGTCCGGCTTTCGTTTCAGTACTTTTGCACGTATAAAATCAATATATTTTTAGGTTTCGGCATGGCGAAAGCAGCGCATGGGCTGCCCTCGTCATACGAGTGCTTCTTGGAATCAATACAGATTCCAAAGCTCTCGGAGGCGGAATTGAAGCCGCACCCATCTTTTTAATTGGTTAGGGTCATCTTACATTCAAAACGCTATCTTCTGATTGTAAAGGAGGCTTCTTAGTCCCTCCTTGTTGCAGCCTTGTCTCCTTTTGACCCCGCCTACCAGGATTGGATAATTTACTGGCAGCGTGACACTCTCTCCTTGATTAGTCCCCACGCACTTTTTTCTTTTCACTCGGCTTTGGCAAAGTCAGCCACGTGTTTATTTTCGCATCGCGCTTCCACTTAAAGTGAAAGCAAGATGCGAAAATAAATACGAGGCTGCCTTTGCAGTACTGCTGACGGAAACAATTTTCACTCTCAAGTTAAGTATTGTTTTCGTAACTTGGCTAAAGAAGGCTTCATCTCAGCTAAGTAAACTCCCGCTGTTTGAGGGATGTTGTTTATTGACTGATCAAGCTGATTAGATCTAGTGTGCGACAATCACTTCTCTGGAAGAGCCAGCCCACCTCTGGGGCTACCCCAGCCTGCATCAAGCACGAAAATAAAGTATTTTATTGGCAAGGCAAGTAATGCGGAAACCAGACACTTGCTGCATACAAAACAGTGTGTGTGTGTGTGTGTGATTGAGCCAACGTGTGAAACTCGCATAAGGCTGCACTGAAGTCTCTTGTGTCAGTCGAATCAAACTTGCCCCTCCACCCCAAAGAGAAAGGAACCAAAGGGTTCATCTGACCCCCACCCAGTACCCCTCAAAAATACCCCCACCTGCCTTCATTTCCAGTAGAGCTGCTCATGGGCCAAGCACACTAATCTTGGTCGGGCCAGCTCGGCCTTTCATCCCACGGGAGCTGATAAAGTGAGCACTGCGGTTTCTGGCAGTAAGAAACGCGATTAACCCCAGAAGATGATGCGAATTGTGGTGTGCGCTATCAACATGCTATTAAATCCCCCCCACTCGTCCCCTCTCAAGCGCACCAGGTGCCGCCCCGGAGTCCCTTACCCGGGGTGTTTCGGGACCAGCTGTGCACTGAGATTGGAAATAGAAGACGCCGGCAGGTGTTACATCCCAGTGTGCATGGGGCCCATGTTAACGTGCTCACGGGCATGATCGTAGCACGGAGGCAAACCCTTCTGTGCAGGCATGCACTGTGCAATCAGTGTCCATTACAGGCTGCACCAAGGGGCAGAGAGGGGGGTTACTTAAACTCGACCCCCCAACAATCTCACTGCACTCCCACCCGAGAGTTTGCCTCAGTGTGTGTAGAGTGTGTCACACACATCCTCCGGCCTCTGCGCGTGCAGACACAACCTTCAGAGAGGGCCAGACACAGCCTAGTCTCAGCGTGTACAGTGAGGGCCAGTGTTTGCAGAGAAGGTCACACAAAATCTCCAGCCTCAGTGTGTACAGAGAGGGCCTCAGTGTGTGCAGAGAGGGTCACACACAACCTCCAGCCTCAGTGTGTACAGAGAGGGCGTCAGTGTGTGCAGAGAGGGACAAACACAACTTCCAGCCTCAGTGTGTACAGAGAGGGCCTTAGTGTGTGCAGAGAGGGTCACACACAACCTGCAGCCTCAGTATGCACAGAGAGGGCCTCAATGTGTGCAGAGAGGGTTACACACAACCCCCAGCCTCAGTGTGTACAGAGAAGGCCTCAGTGTGTGCAGAGAGGGTCACACACAACTCCCAGCCTCAATGTGTACAGAGAGGGCCACAGTATTTTAAATTAATTAATAACATTTATAGAGCGCGCTACTCACCCGTGAGGGTCTCAAGGCACTGGAGGGGGGGGGGGGGGTGCTGTCACTGCTTGAATAGCCAGGTCTTGAGGTGCCTCCTGAATGTGAGATGGTCCTGGGTCAGTCATAGGTGTGTGGGGAGGGAGTTCCATGTCTTGGCGGCCAGGTAGGAGAACGATCTTCCTCACGTTGTGGTTCTGCGGATTCGTGGGACGATGGCGAGGCCGGCTGAGCGGAGCTGGCGGGTGGGAGCGTAGAACGAGAGGCGGCTGTTGAGGTATTCTGGGCCCATGTCGTGGACCGCTTTGTGTGCGTGGTAGGAGGAGCCTGAATGTGATCCTCTTGTTGACGGGGAGCCAGTGCAGGTTTCTCCCGTGTCCGGTTATGTAGCTGTGGCGAGGTATGTTGAGGATGAGTCATGCGGAGGCGTTCTGTATGCGTTGTAGTCGTTTCTGAAGTTTGGCGGTGGTTCCTGCCTATAGGGTGTTTCCGTAGTCCAGTCGGCTGGTGACGAGGGCCTGGATGACTGTTTTCCTTTTTTCGGTGGGGATCCACCTGAAGATCTTTCGGAGCATGCGCAGGGTGTTGAAACAAGATGACGAGACGGCGTTGACTTGTTTGGCCATCGTGAGAGAGGAGTCCAGGATGAATCCCAGGTTGCGTGCGTGGTCCGCGAGTGTCGGCGTGGAACTGTGGAACCCAGTACTGAGGGCCACCAGGAGTCGTCCAGGCCGATGGGGCTTGTCCGAGGATGAGGACCTCCGTCCTGTCCGAGTTCAGCTTCAAGCGGCTGAGCTTCAACCATTCTGCCATGTCCTTCATCCCTTCCTGTAGGTTGGTTTTGGCGGTGGCTGGGTCTTTGGTGAGGGAGAGTATCAGCTGGGTGTCATCGGTGTAGGAGATGATGTTGATGTTTGCGTGCGATGGCTGCGAGGGGGGTCATGTAGATATTGAAGAGGGTTGGCTGAGCGAGGAGCCTTGGGGTACGCCGCAGATGATTTTGGTGGCTTCTGAGCGGAAGGGAGGGAGGCGGACTCTCTGGGTTCTGTCTGCAAGGAACGAGTATGTACAGAGAGGGCCAGACATAACCTCCATACTCAGTGTGTACAGAGAGGGCTATGGCACACAACACCCAGGCTCAGAGATGGCTAGACAGAACCCCCACAACCTCCAGCCTCAGTGTGTACAGCGAGGGCTAGGCACACAATGTCCAGCCTCAGAGATGGCTAGACACAACCTCCAATCTCAGGGTGGGCAGTGGTGCAGCCACATAACCGCTAAACTCACTGTGTACATAGGGGTCTCGACAATGTATTAGTGGCAGGGATATATAGCGAATAAGGGGAGGTTTCCTTTGAGGTGGGGGTGATGCGCTTGTAGTTTGGAAGGGGTTGTAGATGTGAATGGAGGGGGGGAGGGACACAAGTCTTTGGTGGTATTAAAGATCCCACCCGGGGCAAAGTGATACCAGAAAGGAGAGCGCATGACGTGGGAAGTTCTAAGGGTGGAGGGGGTGATGGACATTGATTAATCAGCAGACTCCCCACCACAAAAGGACTGCTGGGCAGGCAGAGCACACAGCACAATCACAAGGAAAGCTGAATGAAAAGTGCAAAGGAAGCGGTCCGTGAGGGGCAGCGATGGGAGAAGGGATAATGGGGGATTTGGCTGTAGGGGGGAGGTGGAAGAGGAAGGGAAACCAAGGAGAGAAGGGGGAGGGGGAGTACATGACAGAAGAGGGTGGTAAGAAAGTAAACGAGAGAGGAAAGAACAAGCATTGCAAATGCAATAGGTCTTGCCTTTAATTAAGTTTAAGCCATTTGCTTTGCTAATGGTATTGTATAGCAAAGCAAATAACTTTAACTTAATCAAAGGCGAGACCTATTGCATTTTCAATGCTGGTTTCCTTTGTGTTCCAACAGAAAGTATTAGCCTGGTGTCATGTCTCACAAGGGTATACCGAGAGTCCATCTTTTTTCAATCAAATTCTGAAAAGAAATCTGGAGACCTTACAAATGGCAAGCAAATTGACCCTTGTACAATATATTGATGACTTGCTGGTGCATCAGAAATGCATGAAGCTTGTACACAAGACACCATTGCCTTATTGAACCACCTGACTGAGAATGGGCACAAATTGTCCCCAGGAAAGCTGCACTATTGTCAGAAAGAAGATTAATATCTGGGACACATCATTGTGAGAGGATCTAGAAAGCTGTCACCAGAGAGAGAGTAGAGGTAATCTTGCAGATGAATCCAACATGAACTCAAAAAGGAAGTCGGGATGTTTTTGGTAATGAATGGCTACTGTAGCTAGTGGATACCAAACCTTTACTTAATGGCAACACTCTTACTAAGGTTGACAGGCAGGGACTTGTTAGATTAGATTCCATGGCTCAAAAGCAGTTCTAGAGTTGAAAGACAAATTGTGTCATGCCCGGTACTGAAATGACTGATAATTACAAATAATTCACACTATTTTGCAGTGAGAGAGATGTGTGTGCTCTCTCAGATGCATGGAGATGCCCGAAAGTCTGTGCCCTACTTTTTTACTAATCTTGATCCAATAGCTGCAGGTCTTCCCGGTTGCCTAAAAGATGTTGCTGTGGTGAATACTAGTCTGGAAAAGAGCGAGAACATATTTATGGGTTACTCCTTAACTAGTATGGTCCTAAGCTATGTAGCATTAGTATTGACATAAACAAAAACACCGTACCTAACACATGATCCTTTGACAAAATATGGGCACACTATTCTGTCCTGTGACAATGTAGTTCTCAAGAGAAGACAAGTGATTAATCCTTCAATATTGTTGCCTTTAAATAATGCTCATTGTGATGAAATTGAAAACGATTGCCTAGATGTCATGGATGTATGCACCAAACCAAGACCAGATATTAAAGGAAAAAAAACTTTTTGGACCCGACATGTACTTTGTGTAGACGGCTCATGTCTAAGAGGTAACGATGCAACACTAGGAGCAGCATAAGCAGTATGCACAACAAATGATCGAAGCTTCATCACTTCAAAGAGTTGCCTTGAGACAAGTTGCCGAATTAATTGCTCTTACCCGAGAGAGTCACTATTTTTACAGATTGCTAGTATAGGTTTGGTATTATTAATTATTTTGGGTAATTGTAGTCACAATGAAGTCCTTTGACTTCTTCAGGTACACTGATCAGGAACAGAATCCACATTAGGAATCTGTTGGAGGCTTTGCAGTTGCCCAGGGAACCTGCAGTGGTTAAATGTGCAGCTCATCAAAATGGTGATGATTATGTTGCCATTGATAACAGATATGTGGATTCAGTTGCATGGTATTGTCCTTTGTTGGCTTGTACATTTAATGAAAATTTCACATGTGAGTCCAAGGAATAAAGTTAATTCACAATGTTTATGAAAGTCACTGATAAATGGGATGAATTCAAAAGAGTGCAGGAAAATGTTTCAGAAACAGAAAAGAGCAGGTTGTGAGAAAAATGCAAATTACATTTGGATGTCTGCTGATTGGAACCCAGCATTTCCCCATAGCTTGTTGTTTTGCCACTGATGTGTAATACGTCAACAAATGAATGCAGGAAAGAAAGAGAACACACTTTAAACTGACACTCATAGGGAGATCAGGTGGTTCCTTCAGCAGGATGCAAATGAGCTTCATCAGGATGCCGGTTTACAATGGTCTGAGATAAGTCCTGGTCATTGCATTCATTTTCTCAAGATGTGTGGAGGCCTATCCAACCAGGAGAAATTATAGCCTCACAGTAGAAAAACTGTTATTGCCTAAGTTGATACCCAGGTACCGAACAATGATTTCTCTTGGGTCAGATAGAGGAGCTTATTTTAATAATGAGGTTCTGAAAATGATTTGCACAGCATTATAGATTGAACAAAGATTGCACTAAATTTGATATATTTTGGATTAGTGCAAAGGATTGGCTGCTGCAGTTCATTCTATTTCTCATCTGGATTTTGCACCAACACAAGATCCATACCAAGAACAGTGCCACAACCTCAGTCCGAGTGATTGGGTCGTGATCAAGTAGCATGTTTGGAAAACTTGTATAGAGCCCAGAAAGAAAGGCTCCTTGGCCTTTTGACGACAAATACAGCTGTTAAGTTTGCTGGAATTCCAAACTGGATTAATCCCTTACACACCAAGAAAGTGGGAAATCCAGAGGAAGCAATAGTGATCTATGATCCTGAAAGAAGAACATTGGTGACTGCACCACCCAAAAGACCACCCGGACCAGCAGCACCATTACCTGTACAAAGAGCAAGAGGAAGAGAGGGGTGAAGATAAACAAGCTGAATGAGAATTTCAAGTGCATGTGTTAATATCAATCAATATAAGCTTTATTTCGACAACTCTTGTCATAAAAGCTAAAACAAATGCACAGGTTAAAGTACAATTAAGAACATGAGAATAAGTGGTTCGTACACCACATGTCAAAATAGGCGTGCGGAATCTTCCTTACACACAAACGTGGTTTCTGCAGCATGCTGCCTATAAAATGATGTCATTTTGGACCAACATACAATAACTGCTTAAGGCGCTCGGTACTGCTACAGACACCAACTAGGATGGGAGACAATCCAGTTTTTGAACCATGAACAAATAACATGAACCATTTAGAAACAATTTGTCGTACAAACTCATTCTTACAATAAGAATTAAGTTTTGTTTAAATTATTTTACACCAATAAAAAGGATAAACAAAGTCTAAATAGGAATAATAAAAACAACTATTGAAATATTTCGAAAGTTAAAATATACTTAAGACAGTCTCAATAATGAAGAAGAACTATCATGATATTTCAACAATTAAAATGTACTAAAATGATCTAAGCGCCCAACAGTCATATTATTTTCCTTTTGAACCCTCTCATAACAAAAGCTGGTGGGATAGTTATTTTACAGTATAGTGCTTGTGCAATGCATCTGAAGAAATCAGGATTTTCATAGATAGAAATGCTGAGAACCCTTGGACAGCTAGGTCTAAAGGCCCGCCTACTGCTTACTGTAGTTCTTTCTTTCGGGCCTTCCTCCTAATACCCCACATATGGCTTAAAAACGTGGCCAATGCTGTCAATGTGAATGACGATCCATTCATGTATGAAAAATAAATCGAATCTTTATTGACAATTTCTCCTATTGTGAACTTCACATCAACTCTGACTCAGAAATACGTAGTTAGGCAGGCCCTGAGTCCCAGGCCAGAGGTTACTGATTGACAGATCCCAGGTGGGGTGGCACAAAGCCAGCAGACAAATGCACGAACAGGATGTCCCAGATCAATCCCTCAGATTGGCGCAGCGACACCACAATGGTCCAGAGAGACTGGCTCCAAAAAAGCACACATGGCCAGAGGGGTGTGCTTGTTCCCAAAACAGCATAATGTCAGCTGCCACATGAAGTTAGGAACACTTAGCCAATCAGGACACAGCACACATAATACATGCACTGATCATGCACTCCCCATGCTGGACATCTGGACACATTACCCACACATTGGCCTCATTGTGTCCATGCAAGGTCAAAGCCTCTATGGATACCTCATCCAATACATTCATTTATGACTCCAAAGACAGATATTCATATTCCTTACCAAAAAAGGATCACCAGAACCATTTTATTGCATTCAATGAACTGTATAAAAGTCTATGTTAGACCGATTGTAAATTGAGTCAGTCCTCAGACCCTATGCCTGTGCTCCTGGCTGCATTGTTTAATTACACAAACAGTTTCATTTTTCCCAAACGGCTCTTGTCTCTTGATTTTTCAAGATATTTTATGTTTAAGCAACACCTGACTTCACACAGAGTGGAGTCCAAGTCGCTAAAGAAAAAGAAGCACAGACTAATCCTCAGAATGGAAGTATGACTGAAATTGTGCCCCCCCAAACAGAAGATCCAGGTGAAGGAACAAGTACTGGATCAACGAGAGGAAATTGACCAGCTGAATTGCAACAAGACTATGAACACATAAACCGGAGAATCCAATGATGAAAGTTGTACAGAACCAATACAGCAAACTCTGAAAAGATCCAAAAGAGTGAGGGTGCCTTGCCATAGATACTCGGAGATTCCAATGATGAAAGTTGTACAGAACCAATACAGCAAACTCTGAAAAGATCCAAAAGAGTGAGGGTGCCTTGTCATAGATACTCAGCACCAGAGTGGCCATACTACGTAAACACAGCATTTAATGTCATTTTGGAAGACTTGTGCAAAGTGAATCCTGAACTGTTAGAACTCCCTTGAAAGCAATCAGAAAAGGTGAGGGGAAAAGATTTGAAAGGACGAAAAGACGAAACCCTAAAAGTACTAATTGATAAAACAAATTGTGCTGTTAGACCTTTGTTATTTTAGTCTTTTATTTTACAAAAGTTCAACCTAGGCTCTAGTAAGCAGTAGAAGAGTACAGATGACAGTTTACAAGAACACATAGTAGGGTTATGGATTGTCTAAACTGTAACTGAACCTCTGAAGACTAACATTGTCAAAGGTAACCAACAAATAAAGCTGCTGATTTCAAGATGCACTGGAACTGACTCAAGGAAATGTGTTACATTAAAAGTAAGTGAAAATCTATCATGTGTTTAAATTTCCTAGTAACAGTAATGATGATTTCTAAAGTACTAATAGGATTTTACTTAACACCAGAGACAGAACCCATAGCAAAGAATTTTACTAAACCACATGTACCTTAGCAAAGAAGATCAATTTAAATATTCTTTTGTGAGCTATGAGGAAGATGATTTTTCTACCAATGTTTACTCTAGCTTAGTACAATAATTCCCTAACGCTTTGAATGCAAAGGACTGTTATGTCTGCGCACGCTTACCAACATCTGTTTCAGGAGAAGTAACATACTACCACATGCTTTATCTTATGTAACTTCATGCAGTATCTTACTTTCTTTAGTTTACAGACGAAGACATTTTTAATGCTTTCTAGGGTTCCTTTGGTATAAAACATGAATTTACACCCGCAAGCAAAAGGAACGGACACAGCCCGGTATTATTTCTTTCCACACAGATTATAGATAGTGTCAAACCTTATAAGGATAATCTGACAGGTTTAATGCAGCAAATGAAGAAGATACACATAACTTACTAGAAAGTTACTCTAACATAAAATGACCCAAAGATAGTGATGTATTAGGAAATGTTTAGGAAAAGTAAGAGAATGAATTTAGAAAGAAAATGACTTACCCAAAATTAAGATTAGAAAGCCAACACAAAGGAAAAATGAGCATTTACAGAAGAAGGATACCCAGATAAAAGACATGTAGGAATTAGTGGTTGTGAACACACATTTGAATTCACAGGCAGAACTAGGCGAATTTTGCAAGGAGAAGAGAATGCAGATCAGTCCTGAAGTTTACTATATCTGTGGAGTAAATGCTTATCTCTTGTTGCTATCTGATTGGGAGGGTATTTATTATTTAGGCATTCAAATCCTTAAGATGTATTATGTGCAAAGCGTTTACGCATTAACAATTACACCATCACATAGACAGAAACGCAGAAACTGGAACAGGCTTAGTAGGAGACATATTTGTAGCAATCATTCCACCTGTAGGCATCATTTGATATGACGGAAAGATCAGGAAGTTGGCTACCGTTGTTGACAAGTTGGCAAAGCGCACATCTGGAGCTTTGCTTATAATTACAACTGAGTTAACTGGTCTATTGTACTTCAAGACCAACTTGCACTAGACACTTAACTTGGGGAGAAAGGCGGAGCCTGCAAAATGCTTAAAGTAACTCCCTGCTGTTCATACATACCTGACGGAAGTAACAAAATGAAAGCTATGGAAAGAACATTTCAGGTTTAGAACCTGAATCACATGAATTGGAAAAAACAAGTGTTTTGAAAATTTTGGGAAAGGAGTTTACACAATTGGAAATTGGTTTTCAATGGCAGGAAAGGATATTTTGAAAGCTATTCTAATAACAATAATACATTTAAGTATTTGTCTAATATTTCTTGATGCTTTGTTTGTGAACTGTAGATGTATTTTACACAAAAGACAGGAAAAGATGCAAAAAAAGTTTTATGAAAAGGATTTAGGTTTGAGGGGATTCATGAATGATGATTATATGAAGTCACTGGAATTTAGAGGTCAGAAAAGAAAGAGACAAGCGAGTGCTACGCCAAAGGTGCTTCTGGTAGTCTGCTTGTTAAGTGTTCAATTATAGATGGTAAAGTAGGCAATATTGTATCATTTAAAGTGCAGATACAGTATCATTGAAGCAGTAGTGTCAGGATTCCTGTCACTTCTCACCTCTCTTGACTTTCACAATATACCGGCATGACTCATATCATACCTCCCAACACTTACGAATGAACAAACATCTTGTACCCTGACTTTTGACCATATTACATGCTGTTGGTAATACCTAGCTACAGCTGGGAGAGGGTGTAGCCTCATCAAATTAATCATCTACGCCTGTTCATTGCTATAAGCAATTCGAATTCAGATGATGATTGTGCACTCTGAAATGAACTCACATGGGAAATGAATTTGTGTGATGGTTAAGATAACCATCAAATGTGTAGATTGTTAGAGTAGAAGAATTTAGCTTAAATGAATGCCATATTTTACACTATACATTATTACAAAAATGCTTAAAAAAGGAAATTTAGTAAAATGTGTCTTTTCTTAAACATGCAAAAGTAATGTGTAGAATGATTTTTGCAGTAAGCACTTGTTCTCATTTTGATAACAATCTTTATTGTGTGATTCTTTATAAAAACCATTGCAATGCCATACACAATAAAACATTAGTACAATTCATGAAGAAATGCACAATAAGTAATAAACATAAACAATTCCATCCTCACAGCTAGAAACACAAATGATTGAGAATTTATGTGGATGATTGCAAAGGGGGGACCCTTCCTGATGGATTGCCTGCGAGAAGGAGTTTATAGCTTAAGCCCTAAGGAAGGGGCGTGTTTCCAAATGTGACAGCGGTTCCTGGTGAGTACATAACTGCATTAAAAAATATATTGTTGCGATCTTTGTAACCAGAAAGTACAAGCTATGAAGTGCAGTAGCAATGGAACAGTAAAGTGCGAGGGATACGCCAAAGGTGCTTCTGGTGGTCTGGTTGTTAAGTGTTCAATTATAGATGGTAAAGTAGGCAATATTGTATCATTTAAAGTGCAGATACAGTATCATTGAAGCAGTAGAGTCAGGATTCCTGTCACAGCTCATCTCTCTTGACTATCACAATATACCGGCATGACTCATATCATTCCTCCCAACACTTATGAATGAACAAACATCCTGTACCCTGACCTTTGACCATATTACATGCTGTTGGTAATAGCTAGCTACAGCTGGGAGAGGATGTAGCCTTGCCGTTAGAACTGTCGACCTCGAAGCTGGGAAACCGTGTTCCAGTCTTGGCAACGACGCTCAACATCCTGTGATTCTGAGCAAATCACTTTATCTTCCTGTGCCTAACAAAAATGATTGTGTCCGTCTGTACCGAAACTGCTGCTCATGTAAAGCGCTCTGATACCCGATGTCTCTGGTCTAGTTTGCGCTATATAAAACTCTTTAAAAAAATAGGAAAGCTGGTGTTCTCTGGTTTGTTTGAAAAGGCCTAATAGTTTTTACAAATGTTTTACCATGCATGTACAAGGTCAGGTTTCAGGGACCACTTGAACATCCAGAAAATCCTACAGAATAAGCATCAAGCAACCGGCATAGATTACCTCAGCATAAACCATCTGGAAGATAGCCCTCATCAAATTAATCCCCTGCACTTGTTCCTTGCTACAAGCAATTAGAACCTGACCTTTGTGAATATTCTAAAACACCTTCTGTAATGCAGCCTCATCAAATTAATCATCTGCACCTGTTCCTTGCTATAAGCAATTCGACTTTATGAACTTTCTAAAACACCTTCTAGAAGAAAGCCTCATCAAATTAATCATCTGCACCTGTTCCTTGATATAAGCAATAGAACGCAACCTTTGTGAACATTCTAAAGCGCTTTCTACAAGGCAGCCTCATCAAATTAATTATCTACACCTGTTCCTTGTTACAAACAATTAGAATGTGACCTTTATGAACGTTCTAAACCAGTGTTATTTAAAGACCTTCCACCACCCTCCCCTTCTCTTAGCCTCTCTGCCTGCCACTTACCTGTTTCCTGGCTTCCAGGACTCTGTCTTGCTAGCTCCCATGATCCTCTCACTTCGACCTCACCGCAAAGAATGTCCTGCATTAATCTCGCACCTGGAGGGAAAAAAGAACAAGAAGAAAATGAGAGACATATTAACAGACTTGATTTTACCACACACTGAGCTCAGTTACAACATTGTGCTGCAAACAAAGCTAATCAGTGTTTTTGTTCAACTTGTACATGCGGTTGTCAGGGCTCCGCCAGGGAGGACTTGGGTGAAGCTAACCCTGTCCAAATTTGCTTGTGGGTTTGATGCTGAAATCATACTCACTACAGTTTCGAGAACTTTGATTCAGAGGCCTCTACGGACAATCTAAATGAAAACAAAACAACAAAACTAAAGGTTGGTTTGGATTTGAAAAGGTTTCGTGAGGTGATACCTTAAGAGAGAGAGTTAATACTTGACTAAAGCCTTATAATTTGTTTGGTTATAGGTACCATATCTGCCGGTACCATTCATCAGACTGGTGTGAGTGCCTGCTGCAGTGTTGCTGTTGAGTAGACGAGCCACAGCATCTTTGACTCTACACGCTCTCTCCATCCCAACCCACTTCCCGCTGGGATTTGCCACCGGCGCAGTGTTTCCGCTGTAAACCAAGGGCAAGTCTTGGGAGGATTCGGGAACTAGCATTGCTGCCCCTCTGGATTCATCTGGGATCTAGGTGGGTGGCTTCTGACTAGAAATGTGCAGATACTGCGATATAGATAATAGGAGAATATTAAGTGTCATGTTCACAGGCGAGGACAGAGTGTTCCAGTTGAAATGGACAACATAAAAGTGAGGTGCAGCTAGTTCAATGAATAAGGTGTTTGCTCAGTACGTGTGTGCCTCCGCTACTGATACTGACTGAGGACAAGCGGTGAGGGAGGTCAGTAAGTGTTATGAATATACAGTACTAGACTTAAAACTTTGTTTTGACTGGTCCCCTCCCTCCCCTACGACAGCTGGGCCCTTGCCTCCATCTTTTTCCTGACTCTCTGAAGGAATTACACCATTGCACAGTTCAACCTAATGTCCGTTGGATTGAAGCAGGCCATCATTGCCTCCCTACAAGACCTTAAGCTTTGCTCATTCCATATTCTTCACAACAAACATCTCTCACTGGTTCCCCATTACTGTGGTGCACAAGCATGACAAATGAGTGATGTCTTCCTGGCCCTAGCAGCATAACTGACATTTACCTTGTACTTCCCATCTGATCCATACAGGATAGTGTCTTGAGATCTGTAGTGCCCCAGCCTACATTTAAGGAACTAGATCTTGGTCCACTGGTGTATCTGTGTTTATGTTGAGACAGGGAGTCCTTATCCTCAAGCAGTGACAGCAGCTGTGCGCTTATTTTAATCAGCTTATTGAACTCCTGTTGACTTACAGTTAAAGCCCAGCATTGGTTAAGCTAAGAGTACTCAATGCCTGTACAAGATACGTCCTAGCCAGGGACAAGGCCTAACTTCTAGATCATACCAGAGATAATGTCCCAGGGAGCCCTCTTTCAAAAATGTGCGCTTATGGCAGCACACCATGAAGGCCGCCTTCTGTGCAAGTGATTGTTTGGCGATCCCAAGCTCCAGCCTAATCTGGGCAGGCGAGGAGTAGGAGGGTAGCTGGAAAGTTGACCTGTACACCTTGAGTAGTAGTTTATCCAGTGTTGCACTGTCCCACCCTGTAAGAGTCTCTCTTTCATAAGTCAGAGTTGAAAGTACCTTTGCCTGGGTGTTAGCAATGATCCTCTCAGTTTTCTGTAGAGGGACCTTAGGCTAAAAGCCAGGGCATTGTCCTTCCTCCTGATTTCTTTAAGCTGTTCTCGTTGAAGCAGATTCCAAGGTACTTAAAGCTTTTTGCTAGGCTCAATTGATCTCGATCCAGGAAAAAGATTGACTTTTGGGTTTTATAGTCTTGGACGGCTAAGATTTACATTATCTTCCTGTTGATTGTAAGTCCATTCCTAGAGGACTTGGCCAGGGTAGCATCAAGAAAACACTGCAAGCCCACATTGCTTTTGCTGATCAGGAGTAGATCATCTGCATAAAGCAGATTTGAGAGTTACTGCATTAAGAGTCGGAGTAAGATCTGACAGGAACAAGTTCAATAATGAATGATTGGCCTAGATCGTTGAGTACCATCTCCAATTTTGACTCTGACACATGTTTCGGTGTGCAGGAGTTCAAGGGCCCCTAGCAAAGTGGCTGGGATTTTAAGGTTGGCTAATTTCCTCTACAGCTTCCCCCAGTCGACCCTATCAAATGGGGACTTGTAATCCTTGAAGCCCAGGTAGACTGGGAGGTGATGAATCATTGCCTAATCAGTTAATAAGGAGAGTGTCATGATGTTGACTGAGGTCCTGGTATTATTCCTGAAGTCAGTTTGATTTGGCGTTATGATGGATTTGTACTCACAGCAGCAGCTCCTCCAGTAGCACCCTAGTAAAGTATTTTGCGCAATTGTCGATTACGGCTACTAGGTGATAGATCCCAGGAGTCCCTCCGTCCCCCTCTTTGAAGATTTGTGCCAACATTGACCCACTCATTCCTATTGTAATTACACTACTAGACAGACCAGACCTTGTCCTTTTCCTTTCTTTCAGTTAATTTTCTTCCTTAATAAGCAAATGCTAATAGAAAAAGGCTGAACTATGCAATATGATTTGATAAATTATTCACACTTGACTTGCTTAAATGTGTCATCTCTGTAGAATGCGCTGACTTTAAAAATGCATTTCTTCTTTTCCTAAGCTGCATGTTCTCATTGTATTTAGGTAGTTTTTTAGCTGCTACTTATTCACAATGCTGAATAGTGTATTAAAACAAGAATGCTTACGTGAAGACGTGAATCTTGTGATGTAATATTGTAGGTTACAACTAGAATGTTTCTGCCTTTAGAATAGTTTATTGTTATGCAGTGGAATACTGAATGGCTAATAGTTTAGACTACAGGGACCTCCTGGGAACTCAGAGTGAAGCTAACGCAGATGAATGTTTAGCAACTAAGTTGACAATTGTAGATAGCACCGTGTTGACTTTGTATGTTTACAGTGGGAATGAAGGAAGAAGCAGCAGACAATGCTTCCTCGTTGGCTCAAGATGACTTAACACCAGCATGGATTATTGCATATGTTTTTGTGTTTATAATATATGTGTTCCTAGTTAGAATTAAGACAGTGCTGTCCAGTCTGGTCCAGGCCATTCTTCTGCGACCATCCCTTTCTCCGTTAGCACTTTATACTGCATTCACTGTGAGCTACTGCTGACGGTGATCTCTGTCACCTACTACTTTGTGGGTGTCTATTTTCTTTAATGGCTATGACTACTGGTGTGACTATTTTTTTGGGCTTAACCTTGAACAGGTCTTACTGCAACTGTTTGTTGATGCTGATTTGAGAGAAGAGAATCAGAGAAGTTTCTGGAACCACTCTTCATGAAGAGTTCGGCCTCAATCTGATTATATTTCAATGCCCCTTTGAGTCTTTCTCTTTTCCAAAATGACTCTTTATGGGTTCTGATAGGTTAGAATCTGCTTAGAGTAGAATAGCAATTAATTTCCTTTATGGAAAATGCTGTATTTACTAGATTGATTCTAACTATGACTTTTCTTGATATTTCTAAAAACAGATTTATCTGATTTACTAATTTGAATAAAAAGACAAACAAATCCTAAACTCTTATCGATAAATAAAGGTTTTTTAACTGATCCAAAACACTCATCATTGACCAAATTAAATGACTAAGGGCCAGATGTAGGTGGCCAAATAGCGATCGCTAACGCTGAAATTCGCAGAATTTAATCGTTTACAATCGCTATTTGGCTGAGAGCAATGTAGGTAAGTTTAAACCTACTAGTAAAATAAGGAATCGCAAAATTGTGATTCCTTATTTTGCTCTTGCATTTATTCCTTAAATGCAATGCAAGTAGCACAAAAGAAAGTGCACTTTAGCCTTAAGGAATCGCTAATTACCACCAACTTCAAGTTGGTGGTAATTCGCGATTTCCTGTTAAAAAACACTTTTTTGCTTTTTTTAAAGTGCCATGTGGCACACATTCATGCCCTTAGGGCATGTATGTGCGCCAGATGTGCACACATGCACATTTCAGGGGTGCAACCCTTGAAATAGCGCTCGCTATTTGCGATTCTCTAACAGCGAATCGCAAATGGAGAATATCTTCCTATTCATTCCTATGGGCCTCCTAGCCCATAGGAATGAATGGGTAGGTATTCCTGATTAGCGAATCTCAATTTGCGATTCGCTAATGAGGAATATTGAAGATTTGCTAATACTTTAACGATTGCCACCTACATTCAATTTTGAGAGTCCTAAATAGCGAATCAGTAAAATTCGCAATTAAGGATTCGCAAATTTGATTTTACCTACATCTGGCCCTATATTGATGGTGTTTATTGAGATGTTTTTGATTGATGCTCTATTCTAGAACAGTGGCAAAGATCTATTGCAGAGAAGAAGATTTTGGTGCAGAGCTAGAGACACCGGGCCCGATTCACAGAATGAACTTAAGACTAAATCCTAAACTTACTACTATTTTGGTATTCACAGAATGCACTTACTACTTTTGGTATTCACAGAAGTTAGGATTTTGTCTTAAGTCTGTCTTTAGTCTGTCTTAAGACAAACTTAAGACAAAATCCTAACTTCTGTGAATACCAAAAGTAGTAAGTTCATTCTGTGAATACCAAAATAGTAGTAAGTTTAAGATTGAGTCTTAAGTTCATTCTGTGAATCGGGCCCACCTATTGTAACTTACAGGTTGAACTTAATTTAACAAAGAAAAGGGTTTCCTCACCAGCACAATTATATTACAGAAAGATTTAAAGTACCTAAAAACAATATTGTTACCAAATCATCCACACCTTATCAGAACATTTTCTGACTTGTTAAAAGAACAGAAGAGAGTTAAACTTGATTTTTGTGACCTGTCTACAGACCTGATAGCTGGCCCAGTATTCATTTTGATCCACTGGCTAGTTAGTCCTACAAAAGTGGCACCTCTCCCAAGCCTCATCAGAACACTTTCTAAACCTGTTGCACAGCAGAAGAGACCTGGAGGACTAGCTGTTTGTGATCTGTGTGGAGGCCTGGCTTGAGAACTGATTCTGCTCCTATTTGTACACAGGACTGAGAAGTCAACTCCAAATGAACTCCAAGGGCCAAGTGGCTGACCACCTGTGTGGCTAAAGGGACACACAAACTGCAAGAAGCCACTTTCCTGGAATGATTAGCTGACCAGTAGCAACTGATTAAGACTGACCGTGCTGGTGGGTCCTACCCCTTAGGTCCTGGGAGCCTTAGAAGAGGACAAGAAGAAGTGCTCTAGAAAGTCTTAAAAGTTGGGGATTACAAAATGTTTGACTTGGGGGTGTGGTTTCAGCACCAACCAAGATGGGAGTGCCTTGCTGAGATACAGCAGTCAGAGACAGCCTTCATCGATTTAGAGACCACTCCAGCACTCACTGGAGGCGTACATACAATGTGTCTCCTCCTGATTAAGGTGAGTTGATGGAGCTTTTCATGATTCTTATGATCCTTGCTTTTGCTCATGGCCACCTCGGGGGATATTCTCGTGAGGTTGTGCCCGCTATTTCTCTCATCACAAATGCACTGGGAAATTGCTGTGCTTATGCATATATAGCGCTATATCTGCTCACTGGTGCACGCTTTTTTTCTGGTGGCCCGGTTTTCTTCTAGCAGTTTTATATTTTGGCCTGAATTCCTGGTCATCACCTCAAGATTTTATCTTACTTTGTATGGCCGTTTTCTGGAGCCTTTTTTATTATAACTGATAATCCTGTTTGGCACGGCCAAAGGCTCCCATATTCCAGCATATTCCAACATATTTCTCTGATCAAATTCTTCATGTTTCAGAGTCTCCAGTTAGCTGCTTTCTCTCTCATGGCTAAATTACCTCTTTTTAAAAGGGAATAAGTGCTATTATTTTTTGGAAAAGTTTTTCTTTTTCATGCTGTCCACCGATCCAGAGCTTTTACCTGCGGTTTTTCAAGCTTTGTTAAAGCTTTCACAGTGTTGTATATAACTTTCTACCTCATATGCTCACTGAGAACTTGCACTCTTCTGAATTTTTCCTTCTTTTAAGCCTATTTTTTAATCTTATATCAGGAAAACCAGAATCCCTAAACTCTCTGTTACCTCCAACAACAATACCATATCAGACTCAGACTCTAACTACAAAGATATGGATTACGCAACTTTCCAGAAATCTGACTTTCAGTTAGGTACCATTCCAAAAATATTGTTACAAGGTAAAATGCATGTGGGGTCAAATAAAGGCAAACAAAAGAGCCCCCATTTTCTTGAAATCCATACCAGTTTCTATGGATGTGATTCTTGAAGAAATACGTGCATTAAAACCCTTCATGGAAGAAACTAAGAAGACATTACAACATCTGGATGATTTTTTTTTTTTAGAGTTTTATATAGCGCGAACTAGACCCGAACCGAATCAGGTATCAGAGCGCTTTACATAGCACAAGTTACGTTTTTTACATGAGGACACACGCTTTCATTTTTTAGGCACGGGGAGATTAAGTGATTTGCCTAGAATCACAGAAGGTTTTGGTGTCGTTACCGAAACTCGAACCCAGATCCCCATGTCCGAGGTCGAGCGCCTTAGCCGTTAGGCTAACTCCTCTCCCCTAAATGGTAAATGGTCTTCTTTGGAATCAAGAGTTCAAACGGCAGAACAAAAAACAGAAAGTCTCCAATTACAAGTTCACATATCTCCCATTTGGAGTCGGAAATAGCTCTGCTCAAAAAACACACTGAGGATCTTGAAAATCACCTCTACGTATACGTACTTCCTGAAAATTCCAAGGGCTTGAATCCAACTGTCTACTTCCAAACTTTTCTGCCAACATTTCTTGATTTGTCTACTACCGCCCCTCTCAATATACAAAGAGCTCCCATACTTGGTCCCAGAGTTTCTACAAAACCATGAGGAGCCATTCTATCCTTTTTGAAATACACTAACAAGCTATGTCAGCTGTCAAACTAAAAAACTAACTTTCTGGGCTGGTTAGAGACTGTTTTTCTCTCAGGATGTAACCAAAGCTACTGAAGATCGCCAGAAACAATTTCTAGAAGTGCGTCCTCAGCTGAGAGCTATGAATGGTAGACTTGGTCCAATCCATCCTTGCCTATTTAAAGTGACATACAAGGATAAAACAACCACTTATGTGGAGCCTGCTATGCTTAAGAACTCTCTCCAGCAACGTGGAGCAGAGAATATGGACACTTCAAAGATTACTTGAATGTCATTTTGTTTTCCTTGCCTGCTTTCTTTGAATGCTCATTAAGTGATATGTTCTCTTGAATCCAAATGTTGTGATGCTTTTGCTCCTGCTTATTCAGATTTTAATTCTATATTGTCTTTTTCTTATGATACAGGTATATATCTTCACGTCCCATTCCTGTAGGGTCTCATGTATATGTGATGTCTTCATTCAAGTTATAGTGGTACAAAAGGGGGTGGTGATGGACAGAGCATCTGAACCAATCAAACACTCACACCCAGTCAACAGATCTGGGTTAAATCCATCATGTGCTCCCCAATATTTGCTTAATTTTCCGATTCATTTTTTATTAATATAGACATATAATTTGTGCATGTTATTGTTCTAGTGTTGCCTTCTTGGTTAGCTCGTGGAATGTTAAAAGGTTCGCTAACCCTACTAAGAGACAGAGGGTATTATCCCATCTAACCAAACTCAAAACAGATGTCCCATTGCTTCAAATGCCACGCCTTTCTGAGTTAGAGGCTGCCAAACTAATAGGATGTTAGGTAGGCACTGTGTTTGCCTCTCCCGCTCTGGGGAAGTAAAATGGAGTCTAAATTCTGTGTCATAACAAATCACATATTACAGTTGCTAGCCAAGATGTGGATTCAGATGGTCGATGGATTATTGTTAAACTTCTTGTTGACAACATACACCTGATTATCTTTAATATGTATTGTCCAGCTTCTGTTGAAAATACCTTCTGGACTACAATTTTTGATTAATTGGTTCAATATAATGATGGCTATATTATATTTGGTGGTGAGTGCAATCAAATTTATGATTGTATACTGGATAGGAACTCACAATTTAAATCCACCATCCAACGTAATTCCTTAGTTGACGTGTAGAAATTATACCACCCAGATCTCCAGGAATATACTTTTTACTCAGCACCTCACCATTCCCAATAGCAAAAAGATAACCTTTTTTCTTAGAAAATCCCTAGCACAACATGTTCTTCATTTGGATATGGGATCAATTTTGGTATCAGATCACGCACAAGTGTATGCAGATCTTTGTCTTATACCCTTTTCTCCACACGCAGGTAGATGGCACATCAATTATTCATTACTTTTAGACGCTACATTTTCATCTCAATTTTAAACTTGTGCTTCTGAATTGTTTGATTTTAACTCCGTACCAGATATCTCTTTAGTAATAATATGCTTTTAAAGCAGTGGCAAGAGGCTTCATGATTTTTGTCACACAAAAAACGAAGTGTTTGGAAGCTCAATATAATAAGTTAATTGACAAGATAATGAAATTGGAGTATAACTATTTTCGCTCTAAGAATGAGACTTCTTTGCAACACAGTATGGTTTCCAAAATTACCTTTAATAAATTAACCACTAATGCCACTTCCTCATACCTATTTAAAAGTGTTGCAAGACACTATGGGGCCCAAAACAAAATGGGGCAATTGCTTGCAAACTATTTTAAAATCTGAAGGCGCAGGACTAGAATAGAATCTATACCAAATAATGTAGGGATCACTTTTCTCAAAGATAAAGATTGCGACCGGAGGCAAAATGGTGGCCGTGTAGAACGGCCGGGAGCGTGAAGCAGTGGGCATGTGTGCGGTGCCCTGAACTCGGAGAACACGACACCATGTAACTGCAGGAGGAGTATACTAAAGGAATAAGTGAGCAGTCCACAGCAGTTTTTGGAAGTTTTTAGCATCGGAAAAAGCGGCGAGATATACATGCTACTGACCCATTCCTGCCGCGGAACCATTGGGAGGTTGTTGCGGGAGCTGACGCTGGCCGTGAGAGTGCTGGCAGCCGGAGGCAGGGCTCAGGTGAAGGGGAGGAGTTGGGAGCCTCCGCGGACTCCGCGGAGCTCGTTGAGTAAACAGCGGGCTGCTGCTGAGACGGCGATGGAGCCGTTAACAAGCCAAGGCGTCCAAACCACACGGAGCTGCAGGAAAAACGATAAAAAAGGTCAAAGTGGAGTTATGGCCCCAAAGGCGATCGCGAGCTCCAAAGCTGCCTCGAAAAGGAAACCTGCTGCCAAAGCGGCTGCTGAAGTCGAGGAGGAAGACAGCCGGCAGAGGAAGCAGACACCGGTAAGGAAGAATCAGCTTGCGGTGAAAACCAAACAGACTGGGTCTCCTATTTCAGATATCTTTGCTAAAATAGGCAAGGAAAAGGGCCTTAAAGTTGATGCTCTGCTGGGAAAAAAAAGGACAGGAGATGGGTGCTGAGGAGGTTCCAGTAGTCATAGATGTGGAAGGGGGGGTAGATGTGCTATCCCCCTCATCAGGACCAACGGCTGATCCCTCCTCAAGCCCAGTAAAAGCAGATGCGAAGAATGAGGAGCAACACAATGCTTTGCCTCTGCCTCTGTCGAAAGAATCCCCAGTGATGTCAGGGGGAGCTGGAGAAGGTATAGGGCCCATAAACCCAAGTTCAGAAGAGCAGACTAAGACCGTGATAGAGACAGCAATACCACAGGGGACCCTGTTGGCAGACAATACAATAAATCTAGTGGCTGAAAAATTAAATGATAAGGAGAAACCTCCCAGTGAGTGCTTCTTTTCCGTCTCAGAAGGAGGCGAGTGGTCGGAGGATGGAGACAGCTCTGAACAGGAAGGGAGCAATTTAGACACAGAGAGTGAACCTGAGCAGGATCTTGGGTCACTTATATCTTCTGCCAAACCGCCTGTTGGAGTTAAAGAATAGGACCTTAGCTGGGATCATTCGTCAGCCACCCCGCTAGTCGGGAGTCCGCATGGGGAAGCTGCACAGATGTCTCTCCTCGAGGTGATACACAAGGAGATCCTAGCTCATAGGGAAGAAACTCGACAGGACAGCCGCAAGGCACAGGCTGCTGTCAGAAAGATGCAAGGAGCCATAAGGAAATGCACTCATTTGGGCGATCGAGTTTCTAATTTAGAGGAAGGAGTTGTCTTAACCGAGGCGGAGTCAGTAGCTGCTTCAAATAAAGTAGATGCCCAAAGTACTCAAATAACAGATATCCAATGGAAGTTGGAGGACTTGGAAAACCGACAGAGACGGAATAATCTTCGTATTTTGGGGGTACAGGAGGGGGTCGAAGGGACAGATGTGAGGGCATTTGTTATCAAGCTCTTTAAGCAAGCATTTGTAGATTTGCCAGGCTGGAATTGGGCAGATGAAATCCAGCGGGCTCACTGCACTCCGTTCAAGCTTGGCAGGAATTCAAAGGAAGGAGACAAGCCGAGAGCTATTCTGATATTCTTAGGTAATTTTGTGCTAAGACAGGCGATATCGGAAAAAACAAGACCTGATTCAAGGAAGGTAGTAGAAGGAATTTCGTTTTTCTTCAGACCTGACTTCTGTCATATAACAGTTGAGAGACGATGGAGGTTGAGACAATTGATAAAACCCTTCCAAGATAAAAAGATGCAGGCGTACCTGATTAATCCGGCACAACTCAAAATAATTAATGCTGGTAGAACTCTGTATTTCACCTTTGAAATCAAGGCCAAGGAATATTTAGATTCTCAGGGGGTCTGATTCTGGATAATAACCTACTTTTGTTGTTGCTCAAAGAGTTGCTTAATGGAATACTGACTAGCTTGATAAGCTTACTAGTGGGTCAAATGTAATTCACTTTAAATTATCATTCATGGCTGCAGTTGGGTGGTGTGCTGTGTTTTGTGACATCTAGGGATTTCAATTTTTGGTTTATCGATTTTCAGGGTTTGTTAAGTACGGTTTTGTTTAGTTTCATCTCCACTGCTTCAGATGCTTTCCCATTGCGTGCACAGACCAGGTCTGAGCGCCTCACTTGAGTGGGTGTGTGGGTGGGGAGGGGGGGAGGACAAGAAAGGGAGGTGGGGGGGTGGATGGGAGGAAGGGTGAGGGGTGGGAAGGGGGGTAAAAAAGCAAAAAATTAGATGTTTTGGAGTAAAGAGGTTTCTGGTAGCAGGATAACATTGATAACAATGGCCAAGTTATGGATAACGGATATCTCCCATCAGGAAAGATTATCTCGAGAGGATGTCGCACATTAAAATTTGTTCCATCAACGTTGGTGGGTTAAATGATTGGAGAAAGCGCCAAAGATTATGTCATTTTGTTAAATTTAATAATCTGGATGTTCTGTGTGTGCAGGAGACCCACCTTCCATGGGCCAGGAGAAATGTACTAAATATAAGGGGTTATGAGCTATTAGCCTGCTCTTCACAGACTTCGATGGTCAGGGGTGGCTATCCTTGCCAAATCAATTTTAGGTGGGGTTAAGAGATCTAAGGTAGATAGCTCAGGGAGATGGGTAATAGTGGAATTGACTCTTGGATATACGATATGTACGGTGTATGGGTCAAATCAGGACGATCCGGAAGTGTTTGACACACTAGAGGGAGAACTCGCAGATTGGCCAACCCCTAATATAATCTGTGGGGACCTCAATATTTCGGTTGACTGGAATAGACCAGATAGTTATTCAGGGGGTAAACCAAGAGTGTTTCGGGCCCTGACCTCCTTAATGAGTTTGCACGGTCTGAAAGATGTCTGGAGTGCAAAAGAACCTATCGTTCCAGGTTTTACATATTACTCTTTCCCACATCAAACATACTCCAAGCTGGACTATTTTCTGCTATCCTCAGAGAAGCTTGGTAAAGTTAAGATTAAAAAGTTGCCCAAATCTCTATCTGACCATAGCCCTTTGATTCTAATATGTGATGTAGATAATATCGAAAGGCGACAAACAAGCTGATCATTTGAGAGAAAGCTCCTTGCGGATGACAGATTTGTGAGACATATAAGACAATGGACTAGGGAATTCTATGAGATTAATCGGTATAGTGCTTCCCGCAATGTAGTCTGGGAACTTTTAAGGCCTCTCTGAGGGGTGAGACAATAAGTTGCTCAGTCAGATTGAGGAAGGAGGATAGGATGAAGGTTGAGACTCTGATTGGGGAACTAGGAATAGTAGAAGCACAACATATTAAAGAGATAGGGCAGGGGGCTGATGGTCAGGCAAGTTTAAACAGAATGGCCACCATCAAAGCGGACCTCCAGGGGGTATTGACGCAGAAGGAGTCTAGGGAGTATCAGTCTTCTAGGGCAAAGAGATACAAGACGGGGGAACAGGCAGGAAGAGCATTAGCACTCCGGATCAGGCAGGAGAGCTCTAAAAACTTGATCACCAGTATACAGGAAAATGGGACTGAAAATACTGAGCCTAAAGAAATACTGAGAGTTTTCCAGACGTTTTACCAAAAACTGTATGATGAAGAGGGTGGGGGGGGGGGGGGTGGCACCAAGTCCTGCCCTCAAATATGATGGCCCAGAACTAGATGAAAGAAGTAGGGAGATGTTGGAACGCGACCTGACTATGACTGAGATAAAGATGGCGCTTCAGGAACTAACAGCTGGTAAAGCTGCGGGACCTGATGGGATCCCCCTCGAAGTATATAAATGCTTAGAGGAGGAAATTGCCCCAATCTTGCTGGATCTATTTATCGGCATAGTGTGTTCGGGTTTAATTCCTGATTCCTGGAAGGAGACAAACATTGTCCTATTCCATAAGAAAGGCAAACCCAAAAATAATCCAGGCTCATATCGTCCGATCTCCCTTATTAACGCGGACACAAAATTATATTCCAAGGTCTGGGCGAAAAGATTGGGGGGGGATCATTGGTCGATTAGTCTCCCCGTGGCAGCATGGGTTCGTGCCAGGCCGAGGCACTACGGACCACATAAGGCGTGCTATAGCATTATTCGATGCCCATACTGCCGCGGGCGGAGATATGGCCATGATCCTCCTCGACGCGGAGAAAGCATTCAACCGTGTGATTTGGGATTGTCTGTGGGGAATCTTGGCCAGAAGAGGTTTTGGGATTAAGAGCATGAGGGCAATCAAGGCGATGTATAGTGATCCGGTTGCTAGAGTTATAGTTATGGGTCAAAGCTCGGATGAAATAATAATCAGAAGGGGGACTCGTCAAGGATGCCCCTGCTCCCCGATTTTATTCTCGCTGTATATCGATCCTCTTATACAAAAAATTCTGGTGTCTGAACAGATCACCCCAGTGATACTCAATGGCCATACTACCAAACTTCTGGCATACGCTGATGACTTGGCAATTATAACAACGGCCCCTCAACAAGCTATGGCCGAGATATCTCAGTTGGCTAAGGACTTTGGTGTACGGTCAGGGTATCGCCTGAACGAGGAAAAAACACAGATCATATGCACAAGTAACATCATCAAGCTGGAAACTGTCCGAATTTAACACCGATTATTAGGGAGATACAGTTATTTTTGGAGGGGCTGCTAGAACAAAACATTGTTCTATCCCCTACCGTGGTTTTAGTAGGCACGGACGGCAAACTGAAGGCAGAAGGTGGGGTCAAAGCCCTAGTTTTTATATCAGTGGCTATACTGCGTTTATTAATTTCTGCTGGATAGAAAGATACTACAGCACCCACATTTCAGCAGTGGTTAACTAGGCTTTTAGGAATGCATAATATCGAGGAGTGCCTGTATGATTTTAAGGGAAAGAAAACACGGGAACTGGGTAGAAACATATGGGCCCCAGTCAGAAAATGGAGGGAATCTAGGCAATGAAAATACAAATCGAATTGTTTATGAGATTGGACGGTTCTTATGCCTACTCATGTCTACCTCAGTGTTTTTTTAAACCCTGCCTTTTTTTACTTTTTGTATTTACTATTTATTGTTGTCATTGTATTTATTCCGATTGTGTAGTGAATTGATATATGTAATGACTTTTTACCTCAACACCCCGAAACTTCTCAATAAAATAAAATAAAAAATAAAAAAACAAAGATAAAGATATTTTAAACAAATGTGTTGCTTTTTATACCAATTTATATTCACCTGAAGCACAACCACCACAATTGGATTTGACTAGTTATTTCCAATCCATTGCTCCCCCTCCTTCATAACATATTGATTTTTATTCACTAGGGGCAGATATTTCACTTACGAAAATCACTCATGCCGTCTCCTTATTGCGCAGAGGGAAGGCTCCTGGACCCGATGGTTTCACTATTGAATTTTATAACCATTTTGCAAAACGTCTCCTCCTCAACATTTTACTTTTTTTCAACTCATTTATCACCAGTGGTACATTTCAAAGCTTCTTCCAGGATGCAATGATTTGTTTAATCCCAAAGGACAATAACGATCTTTCACTCTGCAAGAACTATCATCCCATTTACCTTGTCAATACTGACTATAAAATATTCACAAACGTGTTGGCATTACGTATTGATCCTATTTTGCCAGACCCTGAGCAACCTGGTTTTGTTAAAGGCAGATTACCCTTTGACAACACCCAAGTCTTTTTTTTAGTATCCTGAGTAAGGCCTCTTCACTTGATCATCCTATTTCTGCTAATGCATTAGATGCGGAAAAATCTTTCAATAGGATTGGATGGGATTTTATTTATCAGGCACTGAAATGGTTTGGTTTTCCTCCTAATTGATTGTCCTCATTTCTCTGCTATATCTAGGTCCTAAGACCACAATTTTTGTTAATGGTATACTTTCAGATTTCTTCCCTTTGTTAAAAGGGGTGCGCCAAGGATGTCAACTATTGGCTCTCTTGTTTATTTGCACTAGAACCATTTCTAACCAAAATCAGATAAGACTCAAATTGGCTTTCAAATTGGGTAGCAACAAATTAAGATGTCAGTCTATGCCGATGACATTCTGCTTTATTGTGCTGATCCTACACTTTCCCTTCCTCAAGCAAGTTACCAGTTTTTCCTAGCTTTTAGGATAGCGCCTCAATACTGATAAATGTGAGGTATTACCCTTAAATGTCTTGTGTAATAAGCAACTTTTTAAGCATACAGGTTTAAATTGGCGTCCCTCCAAAATAAAATATTTGGGGATGTATTTCTCACTACCTATCAAGGATACTTTAAAATTAAACCTTTATTATATTGTCAAAACATTAAATGATAATATTAGTAATTGGCACCCACATTTTCTCTCTTTATGAGGTAGGATCGACTCTATCAAGATTATGTTCGTACCTGTGAGATTATACAGTATTGACATGATCCCGGTTCACATTTCTGATAACTATTTTAAGAAAATGGATTCTCTTTTATCAAAATTGCTTTGGAAGGGCAAGTCTCCCAGTATAGCCTATCAGTAATATAATGGGGGTATTGAATTTCCAGATTTAAATAAATATCATTGTGCTTTTTCTTTGAAACAAGCTTTTCAATGGCTTTCTCCATGGTACCTGCCATACTCTCTTTTGTGGCTGCAGCTTGGGAATACTCTCATTTCCACTTTTGATTTTACAGAAATTCCTGCTTTCACAACAAAAATATCCCAATCACGCTCTCCGATTATTTCCCATTCCTGCAAAATCCTAGCACCCCTTCTGCCTTCAACATACCTCTTGGCTACTAATTTTCAATAGCAACCTATTTGATATAACAGATTATTACAAGTTAGGAATCATTCTATATACTGGAAAACATGGCGAACCAAGGGATCGTGTTGGTTATCACAACTCTTTACTGATGGTCAATTTCTATCCTTTTCCAATCTCCAAGCAAATCTGATCTTTTAAGTGCATCTCTCAACCAGTATATTTCTGTTTTACCTTCTACATCTACTTCTCCAGCCATCGCCATTACACTTTTTCCATTATTAAACACTGATCCCTCAGTTTGTACTATTTATAAGTCATTACATGTTCTCTCAGATAGAATCAAGATAGAATCAAATCAAAAGCTGAGTTCACCTGGGAAAAGGATTTAATGGAATGTTGGTCTACTGTCATATGGGACATGTTATGGTTTAAACTTCATAAAACTACACGAGCTGCAAATACTACGTCAGACTGATTTGCGTATAGCCATGTCTGAACTGGGGTGGCAGAGTGGGCTAAAGAACGGTGATGGATTAAACCCAGATCTTTTGACTGGGTGTGAGTGTTTGATTGATTCAGCAGCTCCGTCCATCACCACCCCCTTTTGTACCGCTTTTGGCTGCCATAAGTGTGGCAGGGTATGCTCAGACATGAGTCCCTTGCTCACTTTGCCACTGGATTCAAGCAAGCCGGCCTGAAGAAGGCTGGAATGCCAGAAACCGGTCCTCGGAAGCTTGTTTCCGGTCCAGGGAAGACATGGCTTGGCAGTTCGGGCTGGACTGCTCCCATGAGGCACAGGGTCAGACTGATTTGCATATAGCCATGTCTGAACTGGGGTGGCAGAGTGGGCTAAAGAACGGTGATGGATTAAACCCAGATCTTTTGACTGGGTGTGAGTGTTTGATTACTTGGGGCAGGGACAGCCTAACTGAACGGTAAGGTGATTGGGGGAGGGCTGGTAGGTCCGGCGCTCAACCTATGGATTTGAAAGTCACCCGACCGGCAAAAGGGATGTTACTAATCACTACATACGCTCGATATCTTTCAGATTGTGTTCACGGGCAGACCCACCTGACGGACACCAGTTCGAGTTTATGTATCTCATAAACTCGGTAAGTTTTATATTCAGCTGAAATCCACAAGCCTCTTTTTAAGTTTTTAAGTTTTCAAATTATGTGCCTAAGGGATAGGTGGCTTACTGGTGGAGTGTGTGTGGGGTCAAGGGGGTCCCGGGCTTGGCTTGGGGCTCACAAGTGTTTTGTTTGATTAAGGACCGTACTGACTAGCGGACAGTCTTGATTTAAGACTTAGTTATTAAAGCTAGTCTCTGGGAATGTTTAATGAGACAATCCAGGCTAAAATGACATACAATTGAATTTGTTGTGGAACATTGTTGAAGCACTGTTCTTTTAGTTGGAGAGATACCTGAGTTAGAAATATAGAAATCTCAGGGGGGAGCTGAGTAGAATTATGGGGGGCGAGTATGTGCACCCTTCTTATTATTCTTTACTCTCTTCCAGTAAATGCTCTCCCCTTGACTTTGGGGATATCTTCTCCACTATACCATTGGAAGACCCGGAAGAGTATGGATTTATGAGACCTACTACATTCGGGAAACCCAGTGACCGAACTACAGCATAGGGTAACAAGTGGATTTGACTGCGACAGTCCTGAGGAAGACCGATGTGACCTCTCGGGGTACAATTGAAGCGGTCGAAACATGTTGACTCTAGCAGTGGTAGGAGGGAAGTCTTGAGGAACCTTATTTTCTCCATAAGACATTTTCCCATCCTCTTTCTTTATTTTTAATCCTGATAGGGGTATCAAAATTGGGCTTAATAAAGTAATTATTTTTATTGGCACCCTTAATCAGTTTTAATCACATCCTAACTGCACTTTTTTCGTCGCACTTATATCAGATCCACGAGGTGTTTACTTACACGTTCTATCACTCATGTATGTTATTCGTTGTACGTATTGACTGACTGTGTTGTACGTCTTTGTGAGGTGGTATTTATTATTTTTTTCCCCTCCCTAATGCTCCGCCCTGGATGTGGCTACACCAGGGCGTTTGTAGCAGGCCCTATGATGAAGCATGTCACATACTTCGGTATGTGAGTGAGGGCAGTTTTCACAAATTGGAGAATTTTCCTTTGTTGTAGTCGTGTACTCTATATAGCCCCTGTGTGTGATCATTGATGTGCATATAGCCATGTCTGAACTGGGGTGGCAGAGTGGGCTAAAGAACAGTGATGGATTAAACCCAGATCTTTTGACTGGGTGTGAGTGTTTGATTGATTCAGATGCTCCGTCCATCACCACCCCCTTTTGTACCTATTTATAAGTCATTACATGTTCTCTCAGATAGAATCAAGATAGAATCAAATCAAAAGCTGAGTTCACCTGGGAAAAGGATTTAATGGAATGTTGGTCTACTGTCATATGGGACATGTTATGGTTTAAACTTCATAAAACTACACGAGCTGCAAATACTACGAAAAACCTTTATTTTGTTTATCACCACTTGCTATTTACCCAATGACTCTAAAATCCTTTTCACCAAATGCATCTTTCTGGTCCTGCTCAGGCTCAAATGTTGATTTAAAACATATGTTATTAGAATGTCCTTCTATCCTTCAGTTTTGGAATCTGGTTTGGTGCCAGAACAGTAAGATATTTAAAATTATTATCTCTTTCTCCTTTCCTGATGTTTTTCTGAGTAGCTTGGCTCCTCAGTGGCTATGCTTATCCTCTAGCTGTAAGCTGATAGAATTGTGTTTAGCTGTTGTTTTTCATTAAATAACATCCATTTGTAAACAAGTTTATACTGTTTCTTTTAGAGCCTGGTGGAATGCCATTTGTTATCATCATTTTCTAGATACAAACCGGGCATCTCCTAAATCCTTAGCCATAAAGGAGATCTTTTAGGGCTGCCACTAGCTTCATATCTATTATCCTCACCTGTTAATAAAGCTATTACTCTGTCTGATGAAGTCAGGAAACCACCTTGAATTGACCTGGTTGCTTTTGTATATTTATTCTATAAAAGACGATTTATATATTGTCATTATTATGCATATATTTTTGTTTTCCTTCTTTTTACATTGTCTACTGTTTTATTAGTATTTCTCTTTTGAACTTATATAATATAGCTATTTATTTCTTCCCCTTGCATTCCTCCCCCATATTCCCTTTACATTCTCGCAGTTTCATAAAGCATAGAATGCACACTTATGTTTATTTAAATCTATTTTAGAACAATTTTTGCTTTTATGTATTGCAGTTTTATGTTAATTATCATTGTTCTATTTCTTCCTCTCCTATTTTACATAATGCATTAAACTGTGGCTTCTTGTTGTTCTTAATAATCTTACACGTAAAAAAGAAAATGTTGCACTTCAAGACCACTGAATACCTCTGAAGTTTAACCAGGTAGCAAGGGTGTCCAATTTTACGAGGACTTCATTGGATATAGCTACCGGGTTAACGCTTCTGGAATATTTGTAGTTAAAAAAAGAGGCTAAGTCCGAAGACAGAAATCTTGGCTTGGTGCAGGCACAAAAAGTATCACATTGACAAGAGGACTCCAATGGGTGCAAATTTTGAAGTTTTCTGTTCAAAGCCTTCCAACACCAATGTCTTCAGTGGGTCACTCTCACTTGTTTGCTTCTTATTCAATGGGTTTCCTTCCCTTTTCTTGTCTTGTGTTTGTCCCTCCCCTGTAGCATACTCTCTTTACCATCCTTTTCACTGAATGACTTGTATCCTTTCACTGCTAATATTCAGGGAACTCATTTGTCAAATTTCTTTAATCAAAACATATGTTTTCTTGTCCTGTCCTATGTGGGCTGCTTCCCTCCTGAAATTCCCCCCCCCATATGCTCTGTGTTGCCCTTCCTCCCCACACCTCCACTCCAATCTACTGTTTCTCCATTTGTGTTTCTCACTGGAGTGCCTCCACCCATCCCTGGTTGCTCTTTGATTCCCACCCCCATTCTGGCAGGGGTGGGCAATTCCTGTTGTCCCACTTTTGTCAAGGTTTCCTACCCTACCCCAGAAACAGCAGTCTGTTCCTGGGATCAGGGTAGGAATACTGAGAGCAACATCCTTGACACTAGCCCACTCCTGAACAGACCACGAGGCACAGTGCCTCACTGGGCTAGGTAAATTTACCCTCTGATAATCCTTTTTTCTTTCAAATGATTCTCTCATTCCTTTCGATCCTTTGCATGCCACTGCTCTCTGAACACAGCCTACTGTCAAAATTGCCCACACATTATTTCAAAGATAACAACCTCCCCTTTAAAGGTTACACCCTTCACCAAATACATAAATATTCTCCTATAGCTCATCCATTAATACTGCCTTCCAATCTATTACATTTCCATATCGCTTCTTCCACTAAAGATCACACCTAATTCCTACTAATGTTATCTGCCACTTGGAAACTGGAGTACAGCAATTGACTACTCCCAACAATAGCTACCAGAAAACACTAACTCTGGGACCTGGAGCAGTTTTCTGTCCAGTGGGAAAGCACAATAATGCCAACTATGGGGTAGTAAGTGCTATATAGCTCAATTTCAATACAATATATAACCCAAATTAAAACTAATACCATAGCACTCAGCAGTTAGATAGTTGATTGTAGTTCATACAGGCTACTTAATAAGTCCCTTTTACTGCTTGAAATTCTTATACTCATATATTAAAGAATTGTTATGGGCCATATTCATCACTAAGTACTATACCAGTCCACAAAAATTAACCACCCATCACCAATCACCAATCAGACAGGCAAGGGATAACTGAAGAAATCTATCAAATAATGTTGTCCAATGGAGGACTATAATTTATGCCAGCACTGAAGGTCTGGACTAGCAACATACTCCGACAACTTCTTGCTATTGCACAATAACAATCAGATATGGGATGATATTATCAAAGTCCATTGCAGCACATCTCTCCACAACTTCTCCCTTTAACCTATGCCTCCTGGGGACCATACATTTTAAACTAAATATCTCATAAATATTCAGTACAGTAACCAGCTAAGGGGACTATGAACAAAATGCCAAAAACGGATCTGCAGAGCTGCTCAAAGCTGCCAGCTTACTGAAAACCATAAACTGCGCACCTACCTCTCACACTTCTTCATCCATCAAACTGCTGAGCGGTGTCCTATGACTCGATAACCCACCTCAGTGGTCCTCATGCATGACCATCAAACGGGATCAAAACAAAGACAACACCTTCCAACCATGCACCATACACAGTGTAGTGTGCTACCCATGTAAATAAGTGCTTCAGTGACCCACATAGGGGTGGTAAGCACTATGTAAATGCTGAAATATAATACAATACAATAAACTGTATCTTTATATTTCTGAAAAAAAAACTTGGTTGAATTGTTAATCTTTTCTTGATTTCATTCCATTTAAACCGCAGAAGAACAGATAATTGTATTTTTTCACTAGTAATAACATTTGAATGAACTTTGTAGTCTAATGCTGGAATAAAACAATGTTCACTTAGGTGATATTGCCTGTAATATGTTGACATAATATTTTCTATAATTATTCTGTGTGATAATAATGGTCCAAGAGAATAGGATTGTACATAAGTCCCACCAGAATTTCCATTGTTTTTAACTTTTACTTTACATGTGAGTATTTTTTTCATTTCATTCACAACTGGCTACAGTATGGTTGCAGTGGGAAGGTACCATGCTTATACCCAATTCTTTTCTTTAAGAGGCCTACCACCTCTAACCTGTGCAGCCCTGAGCCGTACTAGAGTAAAAATCAAATTAGCACCTGTGAAACAGGTGAGTGAACAGAAAGGGTTCACACCTTCCTATCAGAAGTGCAATGCAGAAGTAGCAGTTGGTCACCAGAGTGGTTTGTTAATGTGTATTGATCAGTGGGGGCCCATGAGCACATGGTCTTAGAGATGCACAATAACTGTGAAGACTTGAATCAGTGTGGCCACAAGAAAAAAGCACCCCTCAAACAATGTTGCAGAATAGGGAGTAGGTCAGACTCCACCTCACACCACCACAATTCACAATCGCCTCTCTTTCTCACATTTAGGTGGGTATCATACTCCTCACGGACCCTGATGAGTAATTGAGGCCTGGTAATATTGGGCACTTTTGCATCTTACTAATTGGAAGAACTGCCTGGGGCATTTAAGGCTCATTAATTGTCAATAGAATCTGCATCCCGCATCTGTGAAGACAGGACAAGGGGTTCTTACATCTCAGTGAAATATTCTAAAGAATCTACTTGAAAGTCACCTCTGTTCCAAACATCCAAAACTTCAAATGCTGTGTGTAGCTCATCCAGAACTGGCTGTCCAGTAGCTACCTGATGCTCAGTCACACATATACATAAATATTATTTTTCAAGAACAACAAGCAACTAGTCCAAAACTAGCTCAATGACATGACATGTTCGAACCCCAACTTTCATCAAACAGCATATCACTTGGCTTTGCCCTACATGCCAACCTCACCCTCAAGGAATATATTGCCAAGAAAACAAAGTTGGCCTGGTAGCAAATCCCTTTATGAAAGAAAATAAAACTGTTTCTCCTAGAAATTTACTTCAGACCTGCTGTTCAAGCTCTCTCATACCTTGCTTCTGGTAAATGGCAATGCCCTGTTCCTCAGTCTCACAGACATCACATGTAAGACCTCCGTTATGGGCTTCTTAGATGGCACATGATGCCTCATCTAAGAGATGAACAAATATGATCTCATCACCCCACCCCCAGGAATACCATTAAACCTCCTCTTTAAACCAGTGACATCATCTACAAAGCCATCAAGGTCAGCATCCGTGTCTATTTGTCGGACAAGTTCACCTTCTTCGGTAGCTCTTGACATGCATGCAGCAGGGATTCCATCAGGCTGGAGGTGAAGAAGTGCATTAAAGATCAAACAAGGCAAGATGCCCTCTCCATGTATGCATCTAGGATCAGAATCATCCCAACCCTGCTTCAGTTTAGCATAGAGCTGATGACATTCCAGTAACAGTCCACTAATGCTGTCTGACTGAGCTACCCGTCCAAACACTTGTAGCCTTTCACTCTGTGCATCATTTCACTGCTTTTTTACTTGTTAAATGTTATACACATACCGCATGCATACATAGATTCATTTATGAGGGCTGATTTATACTCCTCTACCTGGAGCAATTGAGCCTGAGTAATCCGTAACTTTCTCTGCATATTACAGCTGTTTGTACCCAAGAGGGTCCTTTAGTACAGAGTACTCTGAACAGCTTTTGCATTGCACTCCTTGGTGAACCTGACAGTTCTTTAAGGCCATTATAATATCTAATATTCCCCTGCATCTTACATCAGATGGACCTGACAATGCTGTATTTACCTAAACCTGATATGGCTGCCTTTACCTGGATCGCATATGTGAGTAAACCGCAGTTAATCCAGTTTGTATAATATCTTGGTTTTGCTGTAACTGTAAAATATGTCCTGCAAGATTAAACTGGCCATAGGTAATGCTGCTTCCACAGTAGTAATATCTATATTATCCCATTGACACAAAAAACACAGTTGTATTACTCTAAGTAGATTTTATGTGCATCACTAACAAATAAACCACTCATTCATTGATCCTGCCTCCAAATAATTTGTCTCTATTCAAGGGAATGTTTCACAATTCTTTCAAAATAGGACAGGTAAATCATGTATGTTAAAAGAAATAGTTTAATTCAAAGAGATCATCAGGCAAAATGTGCTTCTTTTGGACAATGCCACTGAAAAATGTGACAGGAGAGCTAATAAATGGTGGGTCGTTTTACAAAATCATGTATGAGGATTGGAAGTTGAGTACTGTTTTACATAATATTTCATACCTTTGTGAATTGATCCCAAAAATGTCAACTCACTATTAGGGCACAGTCCTTTCTCTTTGTGCTAAACGTAATTGAATATTCCATAAATAATCCGATGTTGATGTTGTGTGGCCAATTCAATTGTAAGGGTACTTGAAAGCACTGAGAGTACTACTTTGCATACTCCAAAATGGCTGTGCGAGTAGGCCTTAAGGTGTAATCCATTGGCAGCTCATCAGTCTCATTCTGCCAGGATTGTAGGTTGAAGACTGTACATTTCTTGCCAGTCATCCAGATTCTGTTCATTACCGGTGTACTGGATGGTGGCGGTGGAAAGAGGGAAAACCTGTCTTTTTATTGTGTCAGTTCTCCTGGTGACAGAGATGCATTTGAGATTTTCGGTGACTTATTTAGAATCAGGATTTGTTTCTGATGTAGAGTCTGGGGCTGATTTTCCTCATTCCCAACAGGTCAGCAAAGGGAGGGTCCTTTGTGTGAGCCTTTTCTGGTCTATATAGCAAATTGTGGGCAAAAATCCCCTCTGTGACAGATCCAAATGGGTGATGCCCTTTCCTACAATAAAAGGCACCTGAAATACTAAGTTACATAAATTAAATGTGTGGCCAAGCATTCTAAAAGTCGTGTCTCACAATTTGAAAAGAACAAACAGTGTTTAGCCGCCACCAGGCTCAATTTTCTTCCCAGCATTAGACACTCTAATTAGTGCTGAACGAAGTGGTTGGTTCATGGAGTCAGCCTAAGTTTTAAATGAGGCAGACTCTGTGCCTATAACAAGTATTCTCAGGACATAAGGCATTATTAGTTAGCTGTTACTTGTATACCAATACAGTCTCCCTTATGTTACAGATGTGCACAATTGGAAAACACGTCTCTCTGTGCACATCCCCATGCCAATTGACATAAATCCTCCAATTCCAGTCCAATGCTCATTACTTCTTTGTGTTCAGTAATAACTAGACCAGAAAATAAATGCTTCTGTTTGGCAGTCAGCTAACAGTGCATCACAAAGATGACAGAGGAGACGCATAAATATTTCAAAAGTGAAAGTATGGAGCCCATCCTGGGTAGACATAACAATTAAATAAGTTTATGCAGCTGTACTGCCTTAAATTGTTTTGCTGTGGAATTGAGTATGATAACCCTGTCTACTAATCATGGAAGAATAAGTAACTCACAAAAGCTTTACATTTTGTGCATTATGTTTACTATTTCACAATACCTGCAGGTACGTACTACAAATCCTTTGCTAAATATCATGGGCTACGACAGTGTATCAGATAACCAAACCAGCATTATTTTCAGGGCAGCTCAGGGGTTTCTCGTGATAAGTGAAAGTACAGTTTACACTTACATTTTGCCTGTCTTTAGTTACGTTTTGAATTGTATTTCCTCAATTGGTGCAGAATCGGTGTTTTTCAACCTTAAAATGCTCTATTATTCAGTGCTTAGACAATTTTCTTCACCACCTGGTTTTTGAATCTCAAGCGGATGGCACTTCAAGAGTCCTTTTACCTTATACATGCACACGTGGCACAAAGCTCTCACTTCTTTAGGCTGTGCTCATCCGATATCGTTGGTGCACAAAATCCACATTTTCTGCGTGATCAGCCCAGATATTTTGCCTTTTAAAGGACCCTATATGTGTGCTGACATTAGAACTCTATGCACTTTACCCCTGCTAACCAGTAGTCTCTTTAAGCATGTTTTAACTTGCATATTCCTGACTGACATATTCAACTTACCTATAAGTCCCTAGTATATGGTACAAAATGTACCCAGGGGCTAGAATTTAAATGCCACTAGTGGAATGCAGAACCTATCGTGGCATCAACTGCAGTGGTAGTGGAAACATAGCTTCAGGCCTACCAGTGTAGCCTGACTGTAGCATTGTAAAACTGCAATTCAACCTATCAAATTAACCCTTTTGTTAGGTCAAATCTTCCCTTTTAAATATTATTGTCACCCCTAGGTAGGCCTTATAGTCCACAAGGCAGTGTGCATGCCATTTAAAAGTAGGACACGTAATAATTTAATGTTACCATGTTCTTATGGAGGCTAATGTTTAAAAGCTATTTTTTTACTATGGCAGACCTAGCTGTCCGATGTAGAAAACCAGAGGAAAGATTAACATCTTAAAGCTGTATTTTGGGATTGAGACTAGCAGGGAAAATAATGAAACAAATATTTTCATAGCTATTAAAAATCGAATTCAATGGTGAAATCAGATTTTTAATAAATATTAAAGAAAAGTACCCTTAAGAAAGTTACCTTTTTCCTACTTGAATTTTATGGAGCCATATTTGCATTTGCTCTTAAACATTTCCCAGCTAAGGATTACCACTTGAATAGGTGTGAAATGCTTCCCAGGACCAAACAATAGTCTTGCATGAATGGTGAGAGATGATTCTTCTGGATCTCACCGAAAATGAAGGGTGGGGACTGTGAGTGTCCTTTTTGACATTACAGTGTCATGTCCTGCTTGAGTGTCAAATCATGCTTGGCAGATCTGCTGGGCTTACATATAACACTTTGGGGTGCACTGGAAAGGCACAGAACATGATGCAAGACAATTCTTATATATCCACTGTTTTGGTTGCTGATGAACCATACTTTGTCCAACCAGAACTTTGTCTCTGGGTTTTGCATGTAGCTGGGGCACACTTGAACGGAAGAGAAACAGATTGCCAAAACAATTATTGTGCATTCACTGTCTGTTCCCTGGAAAACCCACTTTTGTTCCACCAGACTTCTATTTCTGATTTAACTGGGGGTACACTCGCTGCCTCAAACTAGATTATGGTGTTAGCTGTGACAGCACGATAGGAATACCATAGTACACTTCCTACACAAGCACACCCAACCCTCAGGGTCCAAGTTTAATGTGGTCAAAGACTTCCACCTTCTTGAAAATACCCAAAGTGAGTAGAGCTTTTACCACAATGGCTAGAACATGTCCAGGAGTCATTTCCACCACTAGCCCATGCCAGGCATAAATCTGGCATCTCCAGGCTCCCACATGAGGACATGTTCTGTGTACTGCTGTTGTAGTTTGTGACTTAATGGACCAAAGTCAGAAGGGAAAATCTTTTACCAGGATGAACCTGGTAGGTATATCTGACCCGCCCTTACTTTGTATTTGGTCTTAAATCATGCCTAGTTCCTGGTCTATGTGACCATTGACTATCATTGGCAGTTTGTGCTTCATGGCACTATTCCTACTTTGATTTTGAAAAAAATCATATCTCCATTTATCCTTTTTGGATTTTTGTCATTTTGGTGTCATGTTTTAAGTACATTTTACTCTATTTTTCTAGTTCATTTTGGGATTTTTCTTGTTTTGCAATTCGACTTTATTTGATACTGCAAACACACTTTACAAATTGCCCTAAGTTAAGCCTGTCTACTCTGTGCCATATTTTCCAGGGAGTTGAGCTCAGATTAATTTAGTCACTTTAAGAGTTTACCCTGCCAAGTGCTGTGGTAAATCTTTGAGGAGGGTAGTCAAAGACCCCAGTTAATAATTCATTTACTTGAAGTTGTCATAAGGCTTAGGGGCAGTCTATGGCCATATGGCCCAACTTGCATCAAAAATCCAATGTGCATTGCAAATCAGTCCTTTTTATTGGCAAAGAGCATAAATATTTAATAACAAACCACCAAAATTCACTTACATTTGTTTTTTTAAAATACATTTACAGAAAGTTGAACCTTTAGTAAGAAAACAAATATTCCTAGTAAACACTCCAGTTAAAAGGATGCTGAGGTCCATCTGTTATGTGAATAAATAACAAAGTTATAACTCTCTCTCACGCACTGCTTATGACCACACATGTGAAAGAGCACGTTGGGCACAGCAGTGCTCTATCTATACTCACCTCAGGATTGTGCAGGGCCTGGCTAAAGACATGGCTTTATTTTAAATGTAAATGGAGCAATCAGGATCAAACTGTCAAACTAGGCCAGAATGTCAGGACCTGCACCCACAATACACAGGGTTTGGCTAAAGTCCATTACTATTCAACTTTTAGGGTAGGTGTGTTTAGGCCAGGCCTAAACACATGCATTTTTTGTTCATGAAAGAACAGATAAACTCAATGTGAAATTGTAGTTTAAAACCCATTAGAGTAATTGTAAATACCACATACAGATTATTTTTGTGTCCCAACTGTGGCCCTCAAAAATGATGTATGTTAATGGTTACATATTCTGTTGGATATATTCTGTTGGACCTGACATCATGGGCATGGTGTTCCCCCAACTTATTTTCCTTCAATCCCCCTGTTTTTTCTGACTTCATTTGTGCTGGCCTTTGGACTCAGCACACTTTACCAGTGTTAAAATGCTGTGTGCTCTCCCTAAAACATTGTGACATTGGCTTCACCCAAATGACACATTTATTTGACTTGTAAGTCTCTAGTAAAGTGGTACCACCTGTACCAGGGTACTGTAATTTAAATGCTACTAGTGGGCCTGCAGCACTTATTGTGCCACCCACTTAAGTAGCCCTTTTAAACATGTCTCAGGCCTGCCAGAGCTGCCTGTGTGTGCAGTTAAAACTGCCATCACAGCCTAGCAAAATAAATCTTTTGCCATGCCTAAACCTTTCTTTTTAATTCATAAGTCACCCCTTGGGTGAGCCCTTAACAGCCCATAGGAAAGGTTATAGTGCATTAAAGAAATTAGGCATGTACTCTCAACTTTGTTTTTTCACTACTGCTAGGCCTACCTCGCCTAAAGGATAACATTGGGTTACCTTATTACATTTAGTAAGTGATAACTTTCAATTGGAAGAAGGTAGGAATGTTCAGTTTGGGGTCGAAATATTGAAATTTAAAAACCTCTTTCATGGTAAAGCTGGTTTTTAAGTCACAGTTCTGAAAAAAGTTACTTTTAGAAAGTTGGCATTATCTTGTCCCAACAATTTGGTGCCTGCAGCCTGCATCCTGGGCCACATGACTAGGTGTAGCTTGCAGGTGGTCTTTGTGTATTACTCCCAGACAGTGAATCAAAGGGGGAATAGGTGTTGACACAATGAGCCATCTCTGTCAGGATGAGCGGGAGGAGCTGTTACCTACAACCTTTTTCATGAAAATGTATTTCCCCTTTGGAAAATTATCCTGTTGCCACAGACTAATCAGTCACTCCGCTCACCAATCTTCATGTATCTCACTCAAGTCAGAAGGCAATCCTTCAATCAGACTAGTACCACAACAATAGGAAAACCTTTACAGGTTCAATAAGGTATTTAATAAACCCCATCCATTATTTTTCTAATACAAATAGTAGATTCAATTGATACCAAAGTGCAGACCACTGTGATATAGGTTAAAACATTGTTATACAATAGGATATTAAAAAGCGGCGCAAAAAAATCATAAAAACATTTCATAAACAAAACTACAAGGATGGGAAAACATATAAGACACCAAACATTTGTCTATTCTGTTAATACCACTCTGCTGAGCACATTATCCTCTATACATTATATACTCCAAAATGACCATCTGTTATATCAAGAAATTGCAGCAGATTTGGTCAATTTAAGACCGTTGACGTGTTTCGGTGAGCTTCCACTTTTAGCCACCTTCTTCAGCACAATAACTCTCCTACAAATAATAACAAAAATAAATAAAACCGGGATATATTTTCCCACATTTAGCACAGGACCTGTCTCAAAATGACCATCTGTTATATCAAGAAATTGCAGCAGATTTGGTCAATTTAAGACCGTTGACGTGTTTCGGTGAGCTTCCACTTTTAGCCACCTTCTTCAGCACAATAACTCTCCTACAAATAATAACAAAAATAAATAAAACCGGGATATATTTTCCCACATTTAGCACAGGACCTGTCTTTAATCAATCACAGATACCCAGCTTGTACTCATTCAATGTGGTTGGGGTCTGCTTAGGACCTGCTTCCGTATTCTCTGGTTCAGCCACTGCCCAGTTTCAATTGCCTCTTGCACATCTTCATTCCATGGGCCAAGCTTCAATAATATCTAGGCTTTTTGTAAACAGCGTGTGGCTTACAAATGGACATATCTGCAAGACAACTATTTTGCACCTCTTTCTTCCTGTCACTGCTGGGTATGTCACTGCTATATATTTGGGGGGGTATATTGTCTGCTTAGTATTATGTCCACCCAAGCTTATCTTTTACAGGTTTCTTGATTTTTGCCATTTTGGGCCACTCATCTTCTTTGATATATGTGCCACGTAGCCGTTGGTGTGTATATCTACTACACTTACACATTGCAAAGAACCTACCTCAGCACATTTACAAAGGGCTTTGCAACCGTCAATTGTACCTCCAGACAAGCTGGGGCCAGGACAGGGAGGCAGGAAATTCCAGACACCTCTGTAGGGTGAGGACTCTAGATGTCTCTACCACTTAAATGTGGGCACAAAGTATAAATATAGGGCCTTCAGACACAAACCTTCGGTACACATCTGGGCCTATGTAAGATTTAAAAGGACTGATGTGCTGCAAATAGGACTGCTACTCTTCTGCCCTGCTACCCTGCTGCCTGAGTGAAAAGGATTGGACCTGCAACTTCAACCCATGACCACCAGAGTGATTCCAAGGGCTAGTTAGGTGGCCTTTTGATCAGAGCCTCAGAGAGAAAAGGTTCCAACTCTCTTGAATCCTGCATCTGGACTCTGCCTTGTTTGAACCCTAACCACCAAAATGGTTCCCCTCCAGTCCTGTACCCCTCGAAGTGGGAGTAGAGATGCCTTGGTAGCCAGGCTGTGGTCTTTGCCAAATACGGTGTGAGCCGGAGCCCCACAATGCCTTACTGCACAGCTACAAGTTTCTTCGGAACTAATGGCAAGTGACGCTAAGCCCTGCAGAGCCTTGTCGCATAGTTTCTAGCCTCAAAGGAATCAACAACAAGCAGCATAGAGCCTCACAAAGCCTCACCTCCCAGCTTCAACAGGACAAACGCAACATAAAGCTTCGCAAAGCCTTGCCACACTGCTTCATTGGGACTGACACAACCCTACAAAACCTGACGCAGGACCTCGGATCGTTGGCCTTGCAGACCCCCAGAACTGATGCTGGATAATGCAAAGCCTCACAAAGCAATGTTCCGCAACAAGTATTTAAGGTACTTCGTCCAGGAGGCCTAACTTGGACTCTCTATCCAGCCCGTGCTGCATCGCGGTCTGCCAAACCTGTGACATTGTCCCAATTCAGCACGGCCAGATAACCACAGTTGGCGCTTTGTGGTTTTAAGCACTATTTTTATCTGAAGATTTACAATTACATATCTTAGGTTCTACTATTTGGATTTCTGTCATTTTGGTGTCAAATAATTTATTAAATATTACTCTATTTTTCTAAATTGGTGTCGTATTTTTCTTGTGTTCTGTTTTCACTTTATTTGTGGTTTGTTTGTGTTTTATCCTGACAAGAATTGTGGTTACAACTTGAATAGGGGTTCACCACCCTCAACCAGCAACCCAATGTCTTACATATTCTTTATTAAAAAAATCATTCTTTTTATTTCTTTTTCCTGTCTATTGCTATATGACTCTTACAATGTTGTTTGGAATAGTAATGGAAAACGGAGTTCTTTGGTAACAAAGGTACATATATTGGGGCTAATTATAAACGTGCTCATTACCACTTGCATGAAAAACACTCAGCCTTCTCTCACTGTTTGCAAGAAACCAGAAGGTGTTATTAGGTTAACTGCCCTCTTACACTTTCTTTCTCTTTCCTATTGTTGCTTTGGAGTCCTTCATCTAAGCACTGACTGTCTTTCTAATATACCTCCAATGATGCCAAGGAAAGAGGGAATCACTAGATCAGCAGAAGACTGTCAGTGTGGAAAGACGAATATTTTACTTGTAGTTCTCACAATATTTACAAGTGTCATAGGATATTGTACACTTCTAAAGTAATGAAAAACACAGGATATCTGTAATGGAGTAACCTGTCCTCTAAACTCTAAATCAGGCCCTTAACTGCTATCTTTCCATACCTGAATGTCTAAATTTGCTCCCCTATTTTCTTGCTTCTCCTCTGATTCACTTCATTCTTATATGGATTTTCCTGTGATATTTAAAGTGGAAAACAGCCTTTACTCCACAGATTGAACCACGCTGTGCCTTAACACTGAGGTCCAAACCACAAACACATCTTTATTATGCTTTCCTTTACCCCACAAGTCGTTACAAGAACTTGCCTTAAGGGAAGCATTGTTGGATTGATGTTAGACTTTCAGTCCAACACTTTCCCTACTGTTGCACAGACTGGAATTGGAATAGTAAATTATACTATACCAACTCCAATGCTTTTTCTATGGCAAGTCGTTGGGACCATGTTGTACTTATTGCCCATGAAATTAAGTTTTTGTTATACAAAGACATTAATAAAATAAAATGAACCCATCTCTTTCAAATACAGTTTTAATCAACCCTATTAAGGGTGTTTATCTAAGGAGAGGGTAGCTAATGATTCCACATCCGTAGTTAGAAGGTTCTGAGCACCAAATAAAAATCTATTATTATATATGACTCTGTGGCCATTTTTTTTGATAATTCTAGTTGCACTCACCCAGATTCCATTGATCAACTTTGTACAGTGGCAGCTCGCATAGGGCGTGCTGTGGGGCGGTGACCGGGTGGGGTATGGGCAGGGTGGAGGGGTAGAAAACTCGGACATACAATGGAACGGAGGAACGTAATAATTACTTTTCTCCATTCCGTCATATGTCCGAGTTTACTACACCCCTGCCCTGCCCCTCCCCTCCCCCGCCTCACCTCATGCCCCGCAGCACGCCCTATGCGAGCCACCACTGATTTTATATTCATCCTTTCTTCTAGCCTGATCTCGACATCTACTGGAGGTTTTCTTTTATTGGATACTTAACTACATATGAAGTATTTCCCCTGTGGATGTCCCTTTCTAACTTACTTGTTATGGTATCATTTGTTTAGACTTTGTTTACTTGTCAACTGCTTTACTTTCATTATTCATTCATCAGCAAATAGAGTACAAATTATTCAGGTGTACATGTTAAAAAATACTGATGAATTGCTGATCAGACAGCTTTGGTTGTTCTTTTATTTTTATTCATTTAGTTGATATGTGAAGCCAAGCGCAGTTTCTACAGATCACTCTTCCCTTTAATTATCATAGTTATTATAGTTTTTCTACTTGCCATTCAATAACATAGGAATACAGAACGCAGAGTAAATCATTTTTTATTGGTTTCCTCTATAACTTTACAGTGAAAATGATATAGTGAGAAAGTGTCCACTTATGTTGAATGGTTTGGTTTGTTCATTAAAAATAATTGTTTTTCTTCTTGTAAACTATGGTCCTCCATCTTTGTCCAGTACTGTCCGTCACATAATTTCTCCACAAACCATACATTTACCCATATGGAAGTATAGTGAATAAGCCTTGCCTACTAAAGTATACAACAATTGTATCTCAGCCACCAGTAATTACCCGAGCAGCATCCTGATCCATTGTTACTTTGCACACCATGCCACCACAGTTTTTGACCCAGACATATGCAAATCAATCTTGACCCTGCACAGCATTCCTAACTTGGACACAGCATTCCTAACTTGGCACACAGCATTCCTAACTTGGACACAGCATTCCTAACTTGGACAAAAGCCAGCCTGCCAGAGGAGACGCCGAGCCCAGACCAACGTTAAAGCCGAATTTAACTATAATATCCTGGAACATAGCAGGGATCAGCAAAATCGGTAAAAACAAAAACCTGAAACAGTTTCTGGAAAGCGGTGACATAATCTGTTTCCAAGAAACGTGGGCCTTGTCCACCACTCCTCTGGCAGGGTACTACGAACATCAAATACCAGCCGTAAAAATGAATATCTTCGGTCGCCCAGCCGGCGGTCTATCCGTCTTTACAAAACATGAGTGTGCACTCACAGTCACCTCTATTAACTTGAACTTCCCCGGTTTGCAAGCTGTGCAGATAAGAGGCTTGAGACTCAATAAACAGCCAATGAGCCTACTGGTAATAAACTGCTACATCAACCCTGCACAGACCTTAATGAAAGTCAAACTGGAGGCTCTGGCACAGAAACTTGAAGATCTGCTAAACAAGCACAAAACTTCCCAGGTCATCCTCGCTGGGGACTTCAACTTGAAAAATCTGGACAAAACCGAAACATCTCCTGGGGGCTTGGGCAGGGCAGCCTCCCTGTATGATTTTTTAAACAATCACAAGCTGATATCCACCAACGAACTGAAGAGAGCCCGCTCGACCGGATGGCAGCCCAAGCCCACATTCCGGGACGTTTCAAGAATAGACTACATCATGATCAGCGAAGAGCTGGCGGCCAGAATGGATGAATTCGAAGTGGAAGACAGGAAGGAAAGCGACCACAGGCCACTAAGAGCAGCATTCCAGCTGGATGTACCGCCCGCCATCGTCTACCAATCTATCGGGAACTCAAGTGGGGAGGAGAAACACACTGTCCTGCGGAGGATTAAGTGGTCAGAAAAGATCAATAGTACACTTCAAATTTGGCTGGACCAGGCTCTGGAAGGCAGCTTACTGAGAGAGCCCTCACTCATAAAAGGATGGGAAAATATAATAGAGGATCTACAATCCAAGCTTGGGAACCCCAAACCCCAAAACCCTACAATAGACCGGCCACACAGACCAGGAAGTACCCTCCCACAGGACATACGTGACCATAAAAGACAGTTGCGCAATGCACTTGCAGACAAGAAAAGAGGTCGCCCCCAAACGGAGGGAGTATTGATTGCCTCACTGAGGGCTTCACTCAGGAAGAAGGTTTGGGAACACAAAAAAAGCTGACACGGAAAGCAAGTGGCTCAAGGTCTTCTCCCTGCTTAAACAAAAGAACTCAGCACAACTCTGGAGATATATAAATCAGCTGAGCAACCGAGGCCCATCACGAGAAAATGGGATTGCAGAAAGGGTCTGGATACAACATGTGAAGCAGCTATATGTAACGGCCTCCCCACCAAGGGATAAAGCGGAGTCTGCAGAGCCGGTGCAACTGAGCGGCACAAAACCTGGAGCTCCAATTCCGTGCCCAGACAAGGTCCCGATGGGAAATAGATCCCCGGACATCGTAGATGATACTCTACCAACCTGGGTAAACACCCAACAGGTCATCAAAACCATCAAGAGCATGAGGAACGACGGGGCCCCGGGGCCTAACGGGATTCCAGCTCCGGTCTTCAAACAGGCACCGGAATTCTGGGCCAAACTCCTGACCCCGCTCATCAACTACTCCTTTTCGACAGCAACAATCCCTGAGTCCAGGAGGGGCTCCATACTCGTCCCAATCTTCAAAAAAGGAGATCGCCTAAAGCCGACAAACTACAGGCTCATCGCCCTGTTAGATCTGGAAGCTAAGGCTTACGCTCGCCTACTATTGAACGATCTAGAAAAATGGGTAGAAAAGAGAAACATAATACCCATGCACCAGACAGGCTTTAGGCCCCAGGCATCAACAATGGACAATGTCATGGCGCTCGCACACATTTCAGCCCAGGCAACATTGAAGAACCACCTCCCACTCTTTTGCTGCTTCGTGGACTACAGCACCGCCTTCGACAAAGTAGTCAGAAAACGATTATGGTGGAAACTAGAAAAGTGGGGCATCCCTCCAAATCTTTTGAAGGCAATAATGTCATTACATGAGGACACCTGGGTGAGGGTAAAAACAAGTGCCCGCACAGTCTCCCCCAAAATAAGCATAGAGAACGGGCTGAAGCAAGGGTGCGTGCTGGCCCCCACCCTCTTTAACTTATATACGGCGGACCTGGGAGAGGCACTAAAAGGCGCCAGCCTAATAGCCCCAAGATTAGGAACCGTGAGGCTTCCTGTTCTCCAGTACGCCGATGATACAGTCATACTGGACCATATGAAGGTGGGACTACAAAGAGCATTAAACGCTCTAAATAGCTTCAACATAGCAAACAACTTGACAGTTAACCAAGGGAAAACCAAGGTCATTATCTTTGGGCCCCACCAAAGGAAAAAGATAGCACAGTGGCAAATGGGGAACGATCTAATTAGTTCGGTGGCCTCATATAACTACTTGGGGGTCTGGCTCACGGAACGGGCCAAGGCGAACATTCATATAAACCAGCAGAGCTCGAAAGCCAATAAGGTCATCCACGCATTAAGACAACTCAGCCAGAACCTGTCTAGCCCTTCCGCCAGCCCTATTCTGATAGCCCTAAGAGCAAACCTTCTTCCAGCTATCAGCTATGGCCACCTAGCCTTCCCCGGGAAACTGGATACTCTTCTCAATCTTGCTCAGGCCAAGGCATATAAATCGGTGCTACAAATTCCAAAGCTGGCAAGAAAAACCAGGCTAAGACTGGAGCTCGGCCTTGCAAGACCAGATATGATATGTCAAGGTGAGACCATAAAGCAATATTTACGAATATTAAGGGCCCCGGCCAACTCTTTAAAATATCATCTGAGATCTATCTTCGAGCAGCCAGGTTCGGAATGGCACACAAGGCTGGGAAAGGCAATACGAGTCTTGAAGATCGAGGAAGAAAGCATGCCGAGGCAGGACATCCCCCTGAGCGCATGGAAGAAAGCCATTAACAGACAAGTGCGCGAAACTTCCTTCGACCTTGACCACAAATCACTTCGCCGAAGCCCGCATTTGGCCCCACTAAATGACTCATATAGGGCAGGAACAGCTCAACCCTACCTAAGTGAGTCCCTCACAATTCAGACCAGAAGCAAAATTCTATACATGAGGCTGACCATGCTGGGGATAGCTGATTTCAATCCCGTTTGGGCCCGAAACGGGGAATCCATAACGTGCAGATTGTGTACCTATAAGAAGGAATCCTGGCTGCACCTTCTCTGTTGCTGCCCAAACCTCAACAACGACCGCCGGCGACTGCTGCGCCCAATTTGCCTCAGTACGAATATTAAGTCTTGTAGCGAAGCATCAGCACTATGTCTGTCTAATACCAGCACAATGATCCTGGCAAGACTGGCGAAATTCATCCATCAAATCAGGCTGGCCTTAAAAGCTGTGGGCCACAGCGGACGGGATCCATTCACGCAGCTCTAATGTCAGTGTCACATTTGCACGTCCCCTTCCAAGAAAACAACACAACTAGTAAGAAACCCAAACGCACCATCGATAGTAGCTTATACGCTCACCTGCAACAGACTAACTCCGAGGCACATAAGTTGGGGAACGGACAATCATGTGGGTCTTAGTCACTCGAATAAAATACTTAATTGCTAGTAAAGGATGGAACTAATCACAGTTCTGATTTTAGCACTAGCTTTTAAACTCAGTTTTTTTAAGTATCTATTTTTCATATATACAGAAATTGTTTCATTGTTGATTTTACTGTAACGATTTTAATTAATTATACAGTCAATAAAATTGTCAAAAAATCTTGACCCTGCTACAATTTGAACAGTCCAGCCCAAAGTACCTGGCCAGGTCCTCCTTGAATCTGAACACAAGCAACCCAATACCAGTTTCACCCTTGTTGATGCGTATCTGGTAGGCATAACGTGGTTCCAATGACAGTGTGCACGGTGCCCACATCTGGGCATTCCTGTCCCACTTAGGGTGGCACACTGAACTATAAAAAAAGTAATGAATGGAATGCTTGTATTAATCTCAGTCACTGGAAATTACATTGGCCACATCTCAGTCCATTGTTATGTTGCTCACCATGCTATCTAAGTTTGAACCCAGCCATATACAATTCAGTCTTGACTCTGCTCCAGTGGGAACAGTCCACCTTGAACTGCCAGACCAGGTCCATCCTGAACCAGAATACAAGCAACTTAGCACCAGTTGCACTTTAGATAGGGCTCCTCAACCAGGTATAACTTGGTTCCAATGACATGCAGTGCATGGAACCCATATCCAGGCATACCTGTTCCACTTAGGGTGACTGACTAGCATATTCATTAAAGTGCTGAATGGAATGCTTGAATTAATCTCAGCCACTGGTAATTACTTGGCCCACATTCAGGCCATCATTATTTTGCACACCATGCAACTTCAGTTTGGAGCTAGCCATATGCAAATCAGTCTTGACCCCACTCCAGTGGGAACCGTCCAGCCCAAACTGCTAGCCCTGGTCTTCCCTGAAGACCAGGGCTAGCAGTTTGGGCTGGACTCAAGCAAACAAGGACTGGTTTCACCCTAGGTAGGTCTCATCAGCCAGGTATAGCTTGATTCCTGTGACAATGGAAGGAACGCTTGAAATGATCTTAGCCACTGGTTATTTGTGTCGCATCCCTGTTCTTCAGTATTTCATAGCTGGTTCAACCATGTTGGACTGCATCAAAAGGAGGATTTACGGCAGCACGCTCATTTTACGTTGTTATGAGAAAAATTGGAATGCCATCAATAATTTTAATGAGGTAAACCAAATATCTTTTGTTCTTTAGGTCAGTAATCTTTTGTAAAATACACTGTATATACTTCAATTTTAAATATAATCTTTTTTGTTAATTTTTTTACTAGTATTTGTACAAAAATGCACATCATTGCTGCTTTTTTAATCATACTGCAATACATGTTTGAAAAGCCATTAGCACTCTTCCTAACTTTCTTCTCTTATTGAAATTATACAATCATTTTGTTCTAGCCAATAGGTATTTCTCTCCTTAGGGCTTTGTAGGGGTCAGTGGGCATGCTGAAACTGTTGGAATTAGAGCTTCCCTTCTCGCAGCAAGTGTTCTTTTTGATGCATTTTCTGTAGGCTCATAGCAACTTAAACATTGTATATCTTCTAATAATTTATTCCATGTTCAGCCAGAGTTTAAGCAAAGGATCATCTTTATAAAATGATTTTATGTTTTGCTTACCTATTATCATTAACACCTAAAAACAAATATAGCAGTGAAAACAGCATTGTTTCGGACACCTGGAAAGACTTAATTTTACATTCTATATACAAGACATATATACATACGTTACAGGCCAACAGCTACTCTAGAAATTGTAGCAAAATACTATTCCAAGTTGCTCTTGGTCCAGGTGAACAGCTAACCTTTAGTAGACAATCTCTTGGAGAAAAATAGGCGTCAGGGAAAACAGCAGCAACATTGATAATATTGCACAATCAATGCTCAGCAATAAGAGTGTGCAGTGTGACCTTTTATTTTATGCCTGATTTCTACATTTAAAAGAAGCCTTTGGAAAAGCTGGGCTTGACCGCCTCAGAGGATGGCCGCTTGAGCCAAGAGCACCATGCTGCAACAGTGCAATTTCGAAGAGGATGGCTTCCGCATGCACATAATTTCCTCGCAATTAGGTGATTTTCACTGGAAGACCCTGAGATAAGCGGGAAGTCATTTTATAAGCTGAGCAATACACTCCCTTCATTTCCAGCATCGAGGCATTTCTGTTTTTTCTTCAAGAAGGGTCCCGGCGGCCATCTTGGATCTCCTCTGCGCTTTTGATTAGTTGCAGATTCCTCCTCATAATCATATTTCTTTTCACAAAGAAAGGATGAATAGCTGTAGTTTTTTTCAACAATCTTTATTCGATCTGTACAGATCATAGAAGAGAAATACACATAAATACCAATATTATCATTAAAAAACACTGTATAACAATGACAATTCCATAAAAACATGATTAATACATCTCAAAGGTGAAAGCACTCAACAACCAGTGCATTAAAAACATACACATATATAAAAATACATAACATTATACTGCTAATTATTCAGCAAGTACTAATTAACATTCATTAGACACTCTAAACTAGCATTCCTTTTCTTAACTGGATAGCCCATTTCAGAAAAGCACAGACTTCAAGCATTCTTAAGAATTATAAATAAAGCAGAGCTACAATGCCATTGGTACAATCTTATTTTTCTACAAAAGAACATGAAGTGCAACAGTGTTTGCACAGACTGATTATCGCAAGGGTATGACATAATAACCTTACGATCTATATCCAGCACTCTTTTAAAATAAAGGGACCAATATATAGTACCTGCCATGAAGCAAAAAAGAAGTGAGCGCTACCATTGAGTAAAATCTAGAGTTAAAAACAGGGTCGGTTCTCATGACGCCAAAGATCGATAATAAGTCAAAACCGTGCTTTTAGTTAATTCATTTTTCAGTCTTGAATTTTCACAATACTCCATGAATATTGCTTTTACCCTGATCTTGTCTGTTTTAACAATGCTTGAGGGCTCCATAAAAACGGTAGACAGATCCAAAATAATGAAAGTATCACAAATATACAATATTCATGGGATTAAAAAGAACCAGTCCTGGTTGAGACATTCACAAATGATGTCCCACCAGAGAGTAGCAGCCAGCTGCGACCGGCCCAGTTAAGAGCAGTGAGGCAGAGCGTGGCAGCAGGGGGGGGGGAGTCAACAGATGACAGAATAGGTATTATTTATTTGTTCAACTATAACTATTCCGTCATCTGTCGACTTCTCCCCCTCCCACTCTGCCCCACCTCACCACCCCACTGCGCTTACAAGTACCGTCTGCCGCTGGTAGTAGCCGGATTTGACCAAATACTAGCCCTCAATAAAAGGGGGACCACGAGGATCCTGTCTTATATGAATCCTTGCCTCAGTTCAGGGTGGATAATAAAGCTCGATGTTGATGGTGGTAGGAGTAGCAATATTTTCCTCAGTCTGTATTGAGTGATTTTTTTATAATACCCCATATTCCTGCTCCGTGCGTGGCAGTACTAAGACATTCAGCAATGTACACCTTTGGGGCTGGGTGAATTGTCCCTTCAATACCAGATCTGGTAAGATTAGAAAGTGCTCCAGCAGTTCTACAAAGTTTGAGAGTGGAATTATTAATATGCGGGTGCTTGGATCCCGAAGTGCTTAAATTCAAACCTAAATTAAAAAAATTATCAACGCTCATCAGTGCTTGGCTCTTAATTATACTCCTATTAAATCTTTTTTCCCTGGACCACAGGACACAATACTTGATTTTGTATAATTAGTAGTTAAATCAAGGTCCTGCATCAAAACAACAAAATTATCCACTAGTCCCCTCAATGCATGTGGTGTGAGGGCTATAAGAATGACATCATCAGATATAATAAAGCAAGCACCAGAGTGCTGGCCATTTTAGGGTGTCCACTTCAACTGAAACTAGTTGGTTGGATAGCTTATTAATATAAAGACTAAACAGCAGGTGTACCAATATACACACCTGCCATACTCCTCTCTTCAGTTGAACCAAAGTTAAAAGCTTGCCAGAAACATTTAACGGAACCCTTGCTGATAAATCTGCATGCAGTGAATAAAAAAAGTTCACTATAGAATGTTCCACTCCTAAATCCAACAGCATTAGTCACAGTTTGGTCCTATTATCAGAATCAAATGCAGTGAATAGATTTATGAAGGTCAAATATATAGCTGACCACCTAGCATAGATATACTTACTAATAATCAAGTGTAGATTTAATCACTTCTCATTTGTTCCTAAATTGGGCCTAAGTCCAAATTGAAGAGGTGAGAGGACACCATTGTCACCTGCCCCCCACTTAACTTGGTGATCGTATATCACTCTACCTATGATTTTAAGGGTGCTATCTATAAGAGATATTGGGTGGTAGTACTTAGGGGACATACGTTCGCTATGTTTAGAAATGGGCACTATCATTGATAATCCCCAAGATTGGGGAATATCAGAAGCTAGACACTAGACACTGATTAAAACATTGACGATCAAAGGGCTCTATAGGTCAGGCAAACATTTCAACAGGTTGATGGGGAGGCCTTCTGGCCATGGGGCCTTCCATCCTGTGAACAACAACAAGGGGCAAAGAGGGAATTCAGGACCTAGGTCGCCCTCCACTCATCAAGTCACAATACCAATATTGACCTAGGTCACAGGCACTCTTCTCTGAAACTGTTTAGAAATTATATCCCACACGTTGCAGTCAATTACAACTACCTCCCCTCTTTTAATGATTATGGGGTAGGGGGTATATCAATCTCGTGCCCAACTTAACAAAAGCCCGTCCCTTTAAAACAGACAGATGTGAAACCATATACCACTGTGAAAAAAATGTGTGAAAGCGAGATGGCACCTCCCGGGCGCACCACCAATGGGACACCTGGCAGGTACTCACCAGGATAGCCCTGTTATCATCAATGGTGCCATCAAGCTCAAAGAAAAGTGTCCAAGTGAAAACAAATATGTGTTTACAAAAGTAAGTGCAGTGGAAAACACACAAATTAGTGTCACACAACATAAAACATACGCATACAGCACGGACACACAAACTTTATTCTTGTTCTTTCGTGCTGATTGCATAAATTAAAAAAGTGAATATGGCTACTACTTATACAGCCATATTCCACTTGCCGACATGTTTCATTGCCATAGTATTCATCTGGAAATTTCTTCAGGGCATACAGTTTTTTAAGCCACTCCTTTGGACACCGGGGCTTCACAACCTCTAACGGCAGCTGTCTCTCATACCGGCCGAGAGGTACTAAAAACACGTAAAGATTAACTCCTTCTGTGAGTTGTCTGTCGTCCCCTTCGTATTTTTAACGATAGTAGGAGACCTGCCGGCACCACACGGGTCGGTCGGAAACAAGGGCTCCGGATCGGTTTAGGTAATTCCGAATCCGATTCAGAGCCTTTCCGACCAAAATCAGAATCGGGCCCATAGTTGGATGAGTACACTTCTAACATCCCTATCTTGTAATAAACAAAATTATGTAATTATTTTGTGTCATAATAAATTGCGTATTAAAAATGTCTCTCAGAAAACTGATACAGATAGGTGATGGATTTTAGTCAAACTCATTAATAATATTTTCTTAACTGTTTTCAATATTTATACCCCCACACAACCAGACTTCAGTTTCTGGCCATATATATTGAAACAATGCTCACAATATGATGATGATTATTTAATTTTAGAAATTGAGTGCCATCAGATTATAGATCCTTTCCTTGACCGTCAATCCACAGTAAAATGTATAACCTCTAAAATGCATAAATAATTTCACTCAACCATTAGAGAATGACATCTGATTGACTCATGGAGGGTGTTTAATCTCTCTTCCTCAGATTAATCCTTCTACTCTCCCATTCATTGTTCCCTTTCTAGGCTGTATCATATCTTTATTAGCAAATCTTTATCCCACAATATTTTTGGCTCTTCTCTAGGTCCTATTTTATTTTCTGACCATGTACCAGTGGTTACAGACTTTGGGGCTTATTTGCAAGCTACTTTCTGCACATTTACACCAGCGGAAGCTCACTTTTGGGACACTCCTGAGGTGCAGTATGCAGACCCAGATCTACGACATCACACAAAGCTGTTTTGCGTTGCTTTTCTTAGCCTCACGTATATGGAGTAAGGCAAAGCACCCCAAGTCACTGCCTTGCCTTAAACTGAGCCAAAAAGGTGTTACATGGGAGTTGCAATGGCAACGCACATGGATTTTGGCACATTCCCAGATTTAAAACATGGCATAATTCTGGGAATACGTCAAAACTGTGCACCTCCCCAGAGCAGGCGTAACCTCCTAGGGCCCCTTTTTGCACAAAAACAATCCTGCCAACAACGCAGGCACCCTTGTACCATGATGCAAGGATGCCTGCATTGGCGCATGGCTGTAAAATGTGCACTGGTACGGGCTGAAAAGGCAGGAATGCACTGTATCTTGTAAATACAGTGCATTCCTGCCCCATCAAATTGGTGTATGGCAGCGCAGGAAGAATCCTTGAGGTGCTGCCCTACGCCAATTTCTTGTCTATAAGCCCCTATGACTTTATTCCATAAAATCCAAATCTAGTAGATGGAGATTTAATATTTTTCTATCACTAGATCCTATTTTTTTTACGTCTTTCCTTTTGTGTGCTATGGAATTCTACTTCATTCATGATGAGCCCAAAATCCCCCCTAACCTACTTTGGGACATATTTAAATTTTCTTCTCACAGATTGCCACTGAATTTTTAGATAAAAAGGAGAGATCTTGCAGTAAGCAAGATAAATCACTTTGATCTACTAAACAATATCTAGCATATAAATACTACAGTCTAATAAATATTATATTATATGCTTTTTATTTGCTAGCAGAATCTCCTTAAACTGTTCATTCTCCTCAAGACCTCCATCCATAGCAAATATATCAATTAAAGGCTTTCTTAAATACAAATAATTTTCCCCTCAAGATCCTTCCTGTTCTAAATCCAAAATAGAATGCCTGTGGGAATACGATCTGAACACTACTTGGTCTCCTGCGTTTTCAGACCTGATTTGAGTTGGACTCCACAAAGTATCCCAAAATGCTTGCACCATGCAAACTTTGGGGCTCTATACGATGGCGGACGGATTTATGTTTGTCTGCCATTGATGGGGGAACTGGGACTGCTTGCCTGTAAGGTGGCGGTCCCGCACATCCGTTTACGATGCGACCACCATCTTGACGGTCGCATCTTGCATGGTTACCATTGCGGCAGATGCTGCTGGCTTCAGCATCCACCGCAATGCTAAAAATGCATGTTGTGCGTTTCCCTGCCTGTCACCTGGTGCAGGGAAATGTAGGGGCACCATAAGTACCCCCCACTGCAAACCCACCTCCTCCACAACGGTTCCCCAAATGCAATCCCCCCAGCCTTTCCATGGCGGTTTCACTGCCATTGAAAGGCTAGCATGGATATAGCATTGTATGCTCGCTTGCTAGGCCCCGACACCATTTTAGAGATGCTTGGTGGGTCTGCCAGACAATCGTAATGATTGCCTGTGGCGGACCTGTGGCAGATGGACTTTGTGTACGCCAGGTCACCTCCCAACCGTGCAATATGGTGGGTGGAGAAGTACACCGCCACCGGCAGGCTGCCGGTGGCAGTTTCACTGCCATTCCAACGAGCCCCTTTGTTTTTTCCATGTAATAGGCTTTACAAAACCCTGACTCTCACCATTTTAAATTCTCCACAGACAGCTAAAGTGGATATTGGTCTTTTGAGCACACTAACAGTGATCTAATGAATATATATTATTTTGGTGCCCTAAAACAGCTACTTTTTGGCATAAAGTGTGGTCTCAGATTACAAAACATTCTTCATATTCAACATCCTTGTTCCCCTTTGCAGGCCTTTCTAGGAAGTTTATTAGACACTAATTACACTACTTTGTATAAGACTACATTATTAAATGTATTATTGGCATTAGCTTTTCAGCAAATCACTACTAACTGGAAAAGTTCCTCAAATATACAGTATAAAGCGGTTCGCTGACATAACTTCTACACTACTATTATCAAGCAATTATCTTCAAACTAATATTGTCAACAAAAATATGGACAACCCATATTTAATTTAAAAAGCACAAATATCGATATCAAAATATCATCATAAAATACATTGAAATACTCAATATTGGAAAACAAAATCATAAACCTGAACGAAACATACAACATAAAAAAAATCAAAGCTAAAAATATTGACTACATACATATCATACAAACACTAATATAGCATCATTAATAACATTTTAAAAATTAACAAATCTAATAATAATACCAATATAAAAATTATTTAACACACATACATAATTATAATCAGTATATAAGCAATATTTATACTTAAATAGAAAAAACAAAGGAGTTGACGTTTTCCCTGATAGGTAGCATTGATGTGGCTGTCACACATAATCTCCCCTTGGCGGTAGTTGCTCTCGACGCCGCCAAGGCGTTTGATCGTGTCAATTGGGTGTTTTTGAAGGCTTTAACAACACACTTAAGATTGGGGGTAAATTTTGGTACGACATTAGCGCGACTATATCAGACACCCTCTTCGAGATTACTAGTAAATGGGGTACTAACTAAGCCAATAAGGGTAATGAGGGGTACAAGGCAGGGATGCCCCCTATCCCCTCTCTTGTTTGATCTTTACATCGAACCGTTAGCTTGTAGAATTAGAGAGGCAGATACGATTCCCCCTTTTGAGTTTCAGGGATGGGCTAGAAAGATTGGGCTGTATGCAGACGATATAGTCATTTTAACATCAAATCTGCACCAAACTTTGGCCTCCATAGATATTATTACGAAGAAATTTGGTGAAGTTTCAGGATATCGGTTAAATTCTGATAAAACAGAAATTATGTCTTGGAACTTAGCAACGTTGAATATAATTTGCTCAGGACATTAAGGATCTCGCCAAAGTCAACTTTGCCAAAGTCAGGAAGGAAATCTCTCTGGCCTTGAGGGGTTGGGCCTACCTGCCATTAACAATTTACAGTCGCGTCAATTTGGTGAAGATGATGGCACTACCTAAGATAACTTTTTTATTTGACTCTCTCCCTCTTATGTTTGAGAAGGAGGGTTTTTTGAGACTCCAGAGTGAGATTGGGTCTTTTATTTGGGCATCTAAGGGAATGCGCTTATCTTGGAAAAAAATCAGGAGAAGACTTTTGAAAGGAGGTCTGGCTGCTCCAGACTTCCAGATTTATTCTTGGGCTTTTCTGCTTAAGAACTGTAGAATGCTCTTGAGCTCGCCAGGGAGTTTGGCTATTGGAGAACTATTGTCTGCAATGCGGAGAGTTGAGAAGATTAAGCAGAATGGATTTATGTATACATTTTCCGACCCAAAGTACTTTAAAAAAGTTAGATTAAAAGTGCTTAAGGATCTAGCGACGCTCTGGTATAGAATCAGGAGGGCCACTAGAATACCATATTTTAGTGCAAGAGCACCGATTTGGGAATCACCAGGTGCCCCGAGCTGGGCTGAGGATGCTCTGGGAAGTTCATTAAAAGCAGAGGGACCTCAGAGATGGGGGGATCTGTTTATAGATGGTAGCCTACTACCGTGGAGTTATTGTGAACAGAAGTGGGGGCGTAAGTTCTCGAAGTTCAAATATCTCCAGATACAGAGCTGGGCAGCCGGGAAAGAACATTTAATTGGGCTATATAAGGAGTTTGAAGAGAAGCTGGCGTTGGAGGCTCCGATCAAAAAAGAAGTGGTGGCGTGGTACTGGGCAATAGTGGAAATGGAGGATGGACCGTTTACACTGCCGGAGAGCCTGTGGGGAGAGTGCTTGCCGAGGCTTGCTACAGAAGACGAATGGCAAGTAAATATGTTGATTCTTTATAAGGTGGTAAAACCTGCGAATTTAAGAAGGAACCACTTGTTCACTCTCCACAGGGTATATTGGTTTCCAAAGAAATTGGCGAAATTTAAAGATGGTGGAATTGTGAGATGCCCCAAATGCAGCATCCCAAACGAAGATGATATGCACATGTTCGTTACATGTCCGGCGATAAAAGACTTCTGGGGTGATGTGAGTAAATGCTTGTCAGCTGTACTGGCCCAATGTATTGAGGTAAGCCCTGAACTTGTTATGACGGGAAGTGCGGACTTACAAGGTAAGGGCTTGGATGATAAAGCAAAGTTGGTGTTCTATGCTATACTGTTGGCCCGGAGGGAAATCTGCAAGATGTGGGTTTCTGCTGATCCTCCGTCAGATCTGATTTGGATAAGAGCTATGAGGGCTGTAGCTAAGCTTGATATGGTCGGTCAGCATAAGAAGAGATACAGATTTTGGACTCTGTTCTTAAATTGTTATGGGTGATGGGTAAGGGGAAAACTGGTGAAGGTAATGATGGAAGAAAGTCCTATGATTAAGCCTCTCCAAAATCTCGGTGGAAACATGCTTTAAGGGAGGCCGGTCAAGGTGGTGCACTTCCTCCAAAGAGAGCATAATTTCTATCATATGAGATGAAACTGCCCAAGGGTGCTACCGTGAAAGAAAGGGGTGAGGAGTGGCGAATGAGGACAAAAAAAAAAAAGACAAAAAAAACACTCAATTTTTTTCTAAATGTCTTTCTTTACAAAAAATGCAATATCATACAAAAACACAACTTAAAAATCATACATATTTTATACATATAATAAATGTAATTTCTTAATAAAAGTAATACATATATATGACTTAATTAATGATTATAACCAACTTTATTTAAAAATAATTCACGTTTTCCGACTGTCAAAACAAATAAAATAGATGCTTTAAAATCCAACTAAATAAAACTACAATCAACAGCACCAATAAAAATCTACCAACAATTAAATAAACACTACCTAAGACATACACATTTAGATATAATCTACCATTATAACTGCAACTACTAGAGCAGGCCGATTTCAACCAGAAAGCCAGAACTTTAATTATACACTTTCAACAAGAACTTTTCAAAGTAATTATATTATCTAGTGTATTTCAAAAGTAACCAAAACAAAAGTAAATGAAATTATAAACAAATGAAATAAATTGTATGTTCTTTCTATACTTTATCTCTGCTCTACAGATCTTCCAAACTAAAATCAAACTAACTAGCAACAAAATCCAAGCATAACCACTAAATAACATACATATACTTTAAATGAAAACTAACACTCTTGTTTAAAATACAAACCAATCCCACCCACAAAATATCCACCCCTATAAAAAAGTAGTCCACCAGACTCATAAGCAGGCCCTTTGTTCTTGGTAGATTTGCGACCGCCAGACTCATGGTGGTGCAGGAGTGGACGGCCGGCTGTGACAGGAAACAGTTGTACCCTGGCAGTGGTGCAGGAGAACCACAATGTATTATGCTGAGCAGGGACTGGCACAATCCCCCTTTGCATATTTTCAGTTCCTGGACCTCCAACCTTTTCATGGCAGAGCCCCACCATTTAAAGGCTGGCAGTGCAGGAACAAAGGCCCCACGCCATGGGGATACAGTCAGGGGGTCACATGTCTGTATTTCCCCCAGTTCCAGCACAGCATGGACATCACCGTCTTTGCAGTGTTGGAACTTTTTGGCCGTTCCGATAGTGGTGACCACCACCAATGGAAGAAGGCCAAAGGACCGCTAACCTTATTACTTTTACAACTCGTAATATGGCCTGTAGTCCATGAGTGGGTTTGGCGCAGCGGAGACGGCATTTTGCCGGCATCGTTGCGGCAAACTCGGAATAGGGCCCTAAGACTAGAGCAATCCATAACACAACTGTGCCCTAAACTAACTAAACAAACTAGAACAAAGTATGAGCATTTACAATTCAAAGTTAGACTCTATCCAAATACTAAAGGTCTATAATTCTTAGAAACCATAGTAAAATCTATAGTCTAAATCTGAATCTTTTCTTACAAAAAAATTCAATAAAAATGAAACAAAACAGCAACCTAGCGCAAACTATTTAAAAAAAGTTTATATATCTGTATTATGTCAAAAATATTTATGTAACAAATTATTATTATTTGACATAAAAATATTTATAATCCTAAAAAAAATCCTACAATAAATATAAAATTACCAAACAAATCTACCAAAATCCTCCAAACACAGAATTAAAACAATTCAAATTATACCTAATTAAAAAAGCACAATTAAATAAATAACAATTCCCACCCACATTAAATAAATAAAAAGTACTTACAGTTTCCTAGCTGCAGCCCTTGATCCAAACAACAGTTAGGAAACAGCAATCCTTGTAAATCCATTTTAGTAGCGTACAACACCCAAACAATATGGAAAAATACAACCATAAAAAAAAGAAAAAATAGATTAAGAAAATAAACGCTTGGAGAAAACCTAAAAATAAAGGAACTGTAAAATAATAATTAGTTTATAATAAACTAATACTCATTTCCTTAAAAAAATTTAAATAAACGCTACATCCAGCTATCTCCAAATCAGGAGCAAATTCACCTATTAAAAAGAAAAAACAATAAAAATCCCTCCAGCCATACATTTACTAATACGTCTAAACAAGACACATAAAAACAACTACAAAAAATCAGCACACTTATTTACACATAAATAAAATTCTACAACGCTAAGGCGTCTATTCGGATGGCGGGCCGATAGCTGTCGCCGGTCCGGCGTTCGCCACGGCCGTATTGGCGGTGGCCATCCGCCCGCGATAGAAACCCGGAAAACCACCGTTCCAATTAGTATCGCGGTCGTGACTGCGGCGGTGTGATTTTCCGCCACCCACTTTTCCGCCAGTTTCAGTCCACCCGCTTGCTTGGCAGGCGGAGCTGGACCTCTACAATTGTTGCAGAATAGGGCCAAACACCGCAGGCATGATTATGATACTGGCAGTAGCCAGCCTTTCCGCGGCGGTGGAACCGCCATGGAAAGGCATGCGGAGACATATTCCAGGGGCCCATTGCGGGCCCCCAATGTGTTGGGGGTGTGGGTGCACTGGGGGGGTACCCATTGTACCCCCTACATTTTCATGTGCCAGGTGGCAGGCACTGTGCAGCGCCTACCACGCAGTGCAGGGAGATGCAGGACATGCTCCTTTTAACATCGTGGTGGTGCTGCTGGCAGCAGCGACCGCTGCAATGTTAATGGCCAGAATCTGTCCACCGCTGTCGGATTTTGACTGCGGAGCATCCTAATAGGTCCTGCAGTTATGCTTGCCATCCTAATAGACCCCTAAATATCACTAAACATATGACGCCTTAACAGTACTACACATAGAGGCGATGTTGTGCGGAAAGCCTCCACCTGACACCATCTCAGACTTCTCAGACTTGCGGTCGGAGGTTCTGACCGCCGGATTACGAAGCGACCAAACACTGTTCGGTTGCATTCCGAATATTTCCTATGGAGCTCGTGTTACGCCTGAGAACCCACCATTACACAGGCTCCAATAGGAAAATGGGGTGTGTGTGTAAAGCCCTGCACCCTATCGCAGGCACCCCATGATGCCTGCCACTCTGTGTAGGGTTTTACAGGAGGTTCCTTACGTACCCCCTCGACCACACACCGTAGGCTGTGGGGTTCACTTTCCAACAGCCTTTCCATGTCGGATAGACCAGTGAGCATAGGCTGTTGGAAACCGACATCTTAATCCCGAAGGAGGAAACGCTGTCCATAGGGGGTTACGGTGTGGTTCTGACCAACAGGAATACTCCCGAGTCGGTCAGAACAAAGTCAAAATGACCAGCCAGTTCCGACCCCGAACATCGTAATCAGGTGATCGGACTGTAAACTGACCAAGCCGGTTGGAAGGGCTCCGATGCGGCCGGGGAGATTACAACTGTCGGGCGGAGGCTTTCTGTTCGACATAATAATGAGCCCAACATTATTACCTATGCACTACACCAGATTACAACATCCTCAAAAACACAATACTAACCCTAAACAATGCCTAACTACCTCCCCCCAGTCTTAAATTACCGTAAAAATATTTTAAATAAACTTACCTTAACCGATGGTCGCAGCTTCCAACCACAAGCTTCTCTCTCCAAAAGTGCCCAAATAATAACAGGGATAGAATAAAAAATCCACTTCAACCCAAAAAAATGGCTGCCTAATTATAATGGAAAAAACAGTATTCCCCATTTAAGTCAATGTAAAACAAGGTTGTTATAAAAATGTATGTTTCAAAAATATATTTCATTGTTACATTTTTTTTAAATGTTCTACAAATGTTTTTAAAAAGTTATATTATATAGGAATTATTAATATAATATGTATAATATTCTTTACTTCACATTAAAAATAATTGTGTTAATTTGTTCAAACAAAATATACACAACTGTTATAAAGAAATTGTTAAAAGTATCACAAAAAGGTAAATATGTATAAAAACTGTCTTTCAAAATTATATTTTAATATTGTAATTTATTTTCTACTTATATATTAAAGAATATTATTTAAAGATATAATATTATTTAATATAAAAAAGTTATGCATAAGATAAATACACAGAAATGCATGTTTGTAAAATATATATTCAATAATAATATATGCTATGTATAATTATTTAATATATATTACAAATAATGCAAAAATAATGTAAAAAATGAACAATATAAAATAGTTCAATAATAGATACTATTGGCCAGATTACGATTGTGGCAGTCCGAAGACCACCAGACTCGTTATGGCGCGACTGTGGCAGTCTTGTGACCACCACATTGCAACTCTAGTGGTCGTGTCGGCCTGGGACCTGCGACTTTGGCAGGGAACCACGGTTCCATGCCAGTGGCGCGGAGGCAGGAGGCATCTCTCTACTTTGCGGGACCGCCGTGATCCCACCAAGCTTATTATGACTTTCATCTAGACCACTGATTTCATAAAGGTCTTTCCTCCATGAAAAAAGTGGCATGGGAGAGGGAAGGAAAGGATGCCCTGCAGGGCCCCTTTGTGCCTCACACCTTGTGGATACACACAGGGGGGCACATCATGTGCCCACCTGTGTTCATGCACAGATGTTCCAGCTTGACATTGGCTTTCGAGTCCATGCCGTGCTAGAATTTTATTTGCTGTCCCCCAGCGGTGCCTATAAAACAGGCACCATTTTGGGAACAGCAAAAGAAAGGCCTGCCAATTGATAAAAAAGTGATTATAGGGTGGGCAGTCTTCACGCCACTTTGGCACATCCGCGCCGGCTAAGAGCCAGCGCAACTGCTTCAAAAATATACTAATGTATTTTTTTTGCAATACAATAAGATATAAAAATTAATCCAAACAATTAATGTAAAAAAGCATGTCCAATGTATGCTTTTCAATAAATCTACATGTTTGTTGCAATTAAATGTATATACATATTACAAAAACCTAGCTCAATTTCTTAGCTATATAAAAAAAATGACTTTACCAAATATTTATGATTTTTTATTAATTTAAAATTCCAAACAATACACATAGATAACCTACTACACCCAGGATAATAAACCTTTAGTCAAAAAAAGTGCTGAACATTAAACATACATAATTTACTACTCCAAACCTAACCTACCTCCAGTCCGGGAAGGTGCTAGACCCTAAATATATATAATTTACTATTCCCACTCCAACCTACCTTAAGTCAGAGAAAGTGCTAGACACTAAACACATATAATTTACTTTTCCCACTACAACCTACTTATAAAAACTATGTACATGGGTCATTCCTTCCATCATCCCAGTCTGACATGATACAGCAAGGTATACCCCCAAGGGGTAAACACTTGGGTATATATATACTTGCTAACGTAGTCAGTGGAGAAAAGGACTTCCATGCCGACACACTGACGCAAGACGCTGAGGCTCCTGCACGCAGACACTCCAGCTCACAGTGGTCTAACATCCCTTGCGGAGTGTTCATCGCGAGACCAAGATGGGGTCTCACGGTCTCTACCTTCGGGTAATTGGGTTGACTTTATCATAGAGGGATTCTTGGCTTTAAACCCATTATACATGCTAGGTACACTTAGGTACATTTAGATAGGGACGCATAGTAGGAGTACGCATTTTACTACTGTCATGTATTCTATATACTTGCCTACATCCATTGTTTTGGCACCATGGCAGAAATCTACCATCATTTTACTTTGGTAGTGCTTCTAATCATTTATATCTGTTACTGTCTATTGGTTGTTTCAGCACACCTATTTTAGACTAGAATGATAATGGTTCAATAAATGCTTATTGAAAAACATCCCCATCTTTTATTCTGTGTATCTTTCTGAAACAAAATAAGTACGAGTGACCGAGTGAAAAGTAGCACACTGTTTCCACAAGGGATCAGGGTTGTTATGTTCGATAGTTGCCAAGAACTATTCTCTCCTTGGTAAGAGAAGTTTCTATTGGCACTGTGACCTAGCTGCTATACAGGCTGACATATCTGGTAGGGGTGTCCAGAATCAGACTCCAATCCTACAGTACATGTTGTCTAAATGGGCAGATTCTATATAGATTTATATGAACTACACAACACCACACAGCTATTGTGCATTATATATACCAATAAGGGCTTGAAGCATTGCGGATGTTTTGGCACCTCTGCTTTTCACATCAATGTGCTGCCCTGGTAAATGTTTTGACCAATGCTCATACCTGTTCACCAAAATTAGGAGAGCTTTTATCACCATTCCTCCAGTGAGCAGATAACACTGCCCTGCTGGTTAGAACTGCCCTAGGACTTCAACATTGATTTTCTGCACTTGATAATAATGTTGTGGAAAACAAGATGATTTACATTAATAAAAACAACGTAGTAATTTTTGGAAGGAAAGTAAGAGAAATGTGGAGCACATAAATGGACTACGGATCATGGGGGTAGCCTGACACAAGTATCCAGCAGTTTGGCGCCATGAGAAAGGGGGAGGGGGCAACAGCCAGTTTGAAGTCAAAGGCATCTCTCTTAAAATTCACATTATGAAAAACATTTAAGGACCTATTTGGTCAATTGCTTGCTCCTGAATGGGGTGAAGAAAAATCGAACTACTCCCTAATTAGGATAATACATTTCCAGGAAAATGCACCAAATGACTTCATCTAGAACATTGCAGTCTTCAAACATCTTTTCACTGAGGTAGATGAGGCTGGAGGTCAACCTTATCTGTCCATCCCTGGCATTGGACGCTGACTTTCTTGTATTGTATTAAAATAGAGGTTATGACTCTTTGAGAAAGCTTGCTTGAAAGGAATTGCTGAAGGCATTGTCTGGTCATAATTCTGACAGTCAAATGTATCTGGAACAATCTATAACATGATTAGGTCTAAAGAAATCTTGAAACTAAGGGCCTCATTAGCATGGCAGACTGATCCATTTGGAATGGGGACCACCAGATGCCTACAAGTCGGCGGTCCCACATGCCAACTACCGGGCGACCACAATCACGTTGGTCAAAATGTGTAATCTTTGTATTGAGGCGGGTGCTATGGTCTGCAGCACCTGCCACAGTACAATGAAATTACATGTTACATATCATTGCACTGCGTTGGCACCTATGGTGCTGGGATATATAGGGGGGCACAATTGGTGCCCCCCATGGCCCATATGTGAGGCCCAGGGGAAAGGGGGGCCCGCTACGGGCCCCTAAGTCTGTTTCTGCCTGTTTGGTTAACTGCTGCAGATAGACAGGCGGAAAGGGAGATCATTATCCCTAGGGCGGTGCCTGGCAGGTACTGCCACCATTTTGTGCAATGCTGAAGGTCTAGTGGGCAGTCAGAATCATTCCGACTGTTGGACCCGTGGCAATCGATATTTCAGACCGCCACACATCTGCCCACCATTTAAAGTGGTGAGCAGAAAACATGATTGCGATGGCAGTGGGACCGCCACCTTCGTGCTGTTGATGGCTGTCCCACCATCATCAAAATCGTGTCCTACGTTTGCCACATACTGCTCTTAAAATGATATTGGGGAGGTATGCAGTGCTCGTGTCAATAGTCTACAATTAGATTGGGTTTTTCCATAAAAAACATGCAAGCATTTTATTGGATTCGTATATGCAAAAGAAGCTTAAAAATATTTGACAGAACTATCTATCTTGCTAATTAAGTTAAAGGAGAATAAGATTCTGACTGGTTTCTTTATGTGAATTGTAGGCTATCAGCACTGGAAACAGCTCCTCCTGTAACTGTCAAAGGATCAAACAGTCAGCATTTGTAGCAGCACTGTCACCCCTGGGGGTATCTGGGCGCTGGGGAGCAAGGTCTTCATCGATAAGCCAGGTCTTAAAGAAACGGCAGGAAGAGGGAAGACACCAGCAGAAAACAGCTAAACAGAGGGCAGAAAAATCAGCAAGCAGAAAAGGCAAAAGAGGGTCAGAAAAACGAGCAGAAAAGGCAAAATATAGGTCAGAAAAATAAGCAGAGAAGGAAAAATAGAGAGCAGAAAAACAAGTAGAAAAGGCAAGACAGAGGGACAGAGGACATAAAGAAAAGGAACAACGGAGGGCAGAAAACCAAGCAGAAAAGGCAAAACGGCTGAAGAGGGCAAAACAGAGGGCAGAAAAATTAGCAAAAGAGGAAAGAAACAAGCACAGGAGGCACAAACAGAAGGCAGCAGCTAGACAAACAGCAGAGGGTAGCGGACTGCGGGCAAGCGGGACAGGAGAACTATTGTGGGGGCATCTGGCACAAGGACCTGCTCATTGGGGTCGGGCTGTGGCCTCTATTAAGTAGGTCTTGGGGGAGGCTGTGGCGCTGGATGGTTGGAGGAGGGAAACGGCTGGAAGAGGGAAGAAACAAGTAGAAAAAGGCAAAACAAAGGGCAGAAAAACTAGCAGAAAAGGCAGAGCAGAGGGCAGAAAAGTGAGTAGAAAAGAGGAAACTGAATAGAAGAGAGCAAAACAGAGGGCAGAAAAGGCAAAACAGAGGGCAGAAAAACGACAAAGAAAGTCAAAACACAGGGCAGAAAAACCAGCAGAAAAAGACAAAACAGAAGGTAGAAAAATTAACACAAAAATGCAAAACAGGGCAAGAAATGAGCATAGGAGGCACTAACAGAGGGCAGCAGGTAGACAGGCAGCAGAGGGTTGCAGAATGCAGGCAAGCTAACCAGGGAATTTTCACAGGGGGAGCTGGCACGAGGACCTGCTGTGTGACTATAATGAACGGATAATTCTACATATCCTTTGCCAATACCCTGCTTGAACGCAGGATGTATTGAAAAACCCTGTTAGACATGGCATATACAGCTGTCATCTCACAAAAACAATTTGTTTAATAGCAACAATATTCAGCTATTAAATGGTTTTGTAAAATTCAGGTCAGCAGTTAATAAGTTAGCAGTTTGTCTTCTATCATAGGATCACTGTTTTCTGAGGGATCCAATTTGGAGATTCTCTGGGCTGAAAGGGGGTACTGGCCCACAGTTATAACAACTGGGGTCTTTCAACACTGGTGCCCCGTGGTCATCATACTGCAGACACTCCAACTGGAAACCAAGTACCCCTTTTTAGGTCGAGCATTTGATACCTCTTGTATATACCTTAGTATATACTTATATACTTTAGTATATACTTATAGGTGTATGTACTGTGTGGGCTCTGGAGATCAGCCCTAGGACTTGTCTGCTCCCGCTTAGGGAATTTTGTTTTCTGTTCAACTGCCTCTATTTAACTGTCTTGATAGAAAACAACCAGTAGAGGTCAGTAACATCCCAGAATTGCTTTCTGCTGAGGGACTTTCTTTGTTTATTTTTCTGGCAACTGCCTCTATTTAACTTTTCTGATAGAAAACAACCAGCAGAGGTCAGTAAAATACCAGAATCAAGAAAATGTCATCCACAAGCACCTGTAGACAATAATATTTTTTTTAAATCTCCTATTTTCAGTGATATGTCCACCGAAGGCCCTGATTTTATATTAAAAACAGAGCTTTGGACTATACAATTTCCCGCTGAAAGGCAATATTTCTCTACATGTGTTCCCATACCTGGCGTGTCACGCAGTTTGGTGCTTACTATCCCTCCCTGTTAAAGAACAGTAGATGTTTCAGCACCCAGGCTAATGTGCTGCATATCTAAATACCTATAAGGTCCCAAAGACAAGACCGATTGCATTGCAAATGCTTGTTTACACAGCTGACTCTTGCGGTAGTGAGGCAGAGCAGTCAGCACCACAACATGCAACACTCAATAAAGCATTGTCTAGCGATCGCTTTATTCATATAAAAAAAGAAACGTAATTTACTGAGTACTACTCACAAAATACGAATATATAAAATGACAGGTGCAAATGCCTATGGCTACACCCTCTAAAAGGCCTCACAACCAACAAGGGAGATACAATAATAAACAATGGGCGCAGGTAAAGTAACTCCATTAATATTCCAGGATATATTACACTAGAAAAGAGAGGAAGCAGCCAAACGTGTATGTTGACAGTTCAAAGCACGACTAATAGGTCCTTATCATATGTGTAATTCGGGTTCTTCATCCAAAAAGCAAGCCATCGCGTTTCACCTTAACAAAGGATTACTCAGGACAGCATACATATAAGAGACATACATGTGACAAATTACAATTACCAAAAAAACATACATGTTAACAATAAAATCACATTACTAAATTAGAACTAAGGAAGAACCCATTTCTAACATATCAACAAGATACATTTAATACAACACCAAACATGCAAATCAGTCTCAAAAGACATTTAAAATGCAGTATCGTCGGTCTTGGGACATAAACATACATATTTGTAGTAAGCTGTGATGATGTATTTCTTTAAGAGCATTCTAGTGGTGCTTAGTTACTGTAGAATGTGTTAGGGTCACCCTTGAGCTGAAGACTGTTGGAGCCTGTTGGCATTATACTGGCTCCTCATCCATGTAACCTTAAATAAATTCTTGAAGACTTCTAACATCTTCCTGGCATTTTACTACATTTTATTGGCGACGGGCTTGGTTACATGGACAACCCAGCGTGCCCATCTGCAACTCCGTCTCTACGTTCTGCAACTGCATTCCTGCTTGTTTGATTGACGCTGATATCTACTTCTCTCAAGACATTTTTTTTTCAAGTGGTTCAACCCTACGCAGACAAGATTCTTTTGTGCTGTTTTTTTCATAATCTGCGTTCTACATCTGTAATATTTTTACAGAGAGCAAGTTCAGGTACATGGTAGGATTGTTCTATTTATTTTCTCCAGTCTATCTCAAGTTTCTTCTACGTTTCTCAGCACTCGAGTGTTGTTCTGACTATACGCTACAGCGCTTTAACTTTGCACAACGCTTTGAAGTTTTGCTGTAAAATTTTCAGCGTGTTCACTTCGTGCTACAGAGTTCTGTTTGGAATATATTTTGTGCTGTTTTGCTTCATTTTGACTTTCCATGACGTTTGGGGATTCTGTTGTATCAAGCTTTACAGCGCTTTCTCTTCGTGCAGCGATTTAAAAAAAAATACTGTTTGAATCCTACCTGTGACGCTCTGCTTGTTTACATTCATCTTCTGCTGCATTCCACTCCTCACCCATCGCCATTCTCTATCCTGAGAGTGTCCTACGTTGTTCTATTCTGACTTATCTTGCCTGCGATTGGTCATCCCCACGACGTTGTCTTCATCACGTACTACGCTTTTGGCTGTTATGCAGCAGTGTCATCGCTTCCTCTACATGCTAGTTGGCTGTTATACAACAGTGTCATCACCTCCTCTGCATTTTATTGGCTCTCGGTACCCTAACAACCAAATTGTCATTTTCTTTTTGTAGCAACCTTTCGCAGCTCGAACTCTGCAGTGAGCCTCTACGGATTATCCCGCTGACACGCACAGCGTTTTTCCAAGTCAAAACGCTGATACACACAGCTTACTCGGTGTGTGTCAACGGTTGTTTTGCACTTATTAATATGCTTATTTACGCTGACGCACACAGCTCGACTTCAAAGGCACAGTAAGTTTGTGCAACTCATCTTCTTTAAAGGCACTGTTCTCAAAACTATTTTCTCCAGTCCACACGCTGATACACACAGTTCATTTGTGTGTTTAGCTACTTTAGTTTACGCAAAAAAAAACAATTCTGCATATCATACGCTGATATACACAGCTCACTTGTGTGTGTTTAGCTCTTTGGTCATTTTTATTGTTTATTCACACTGATGCACACAGTTCTATTGCTGTTGTAAGGAAGCAGTTAAATCAACGTACTTTGTATTAAGTAGTTGTTTATTTTACTGTTTTTTTCTCATTATTATACATTCTTAATTTTTTTATCATACCTTTGGGCTCAAACTATGTGTGCTTTACAATCTGTAAATCCTTCTCCTTCTTTTCTCGATACCCCTGGTGAACCTACAATAAGGTGGGAAGTATGGCATGATGCCTTTGAGACTTACCTAGGAGCTATTGGTGCATCTCGATTTGCTGCTGACAGGAAGAAATATTTGTTACTACACTCTCTGGGTTTTGAAGGGAGATCAGTTTTTAAACATCTTCCTGAACTTCCAGTGGGCGATCCTGCTTTAAATGATGTGTATCTTTAGACTGTACAAAAACTCAAATTACGCTTTGACAAGCAACCCAGTCTCATGGTACTCAGGCATAAGTTTTTCAAAAGCAAATAATCTGACAATGAGGATATTGATTCTTATATTTCTGCTCTAAGACAGTTAGCTGGTGACTGCAGGTTCGACGAGTTCACCGACCAACTCATTAGAGACCAATTTGTGTGCCATTTTCAGGATAAGAATATAAGACAAAAATTGCTCTCTGTGGGTGATCCTTCTCTTGATGAAACTATAAAGTTAGCCAAGAGCATCGAGATATCTATGGTTTCCCTAAAAGAGTTGGAAGAGAAAATTATTGAACCTGTTAGCGCCATTAATCTTAATTCTATTGTCAAGACGTCTAAGACACCTTTCAAGTCTAACAACGTCAACTCTTCTAAGTCGCCTTCAACTTCTAAGTCATCTAAATCTAAGTTCGACGTTACTGACTCCCACATTTGCATAAGATGTGGGATTTTTTCTCATTCCAAAGGTTCCCGTTGTCCTGCCTCCAATGTCACATGTAATTATTGTAAGAAGGTTGGGCATTTCGCTAAAGTTTGTCTCAAATTGAAGGGACAAAAGAGTTTCAAAAAGCCTACAGTATGTATGATTGACTCAGATTCCTCTTCTGACAGTGAAATAGTTTCTGTAGTCACTGATCTTATGCATGATGATGTTGTCGAAGGGGATCCTAAAGACTGTGTGGATCCTATAGTAGATTTTCAAGTTGGGTCTAAATGTATCAAACTTCTTGTGGATTCGGGTGCTAAAATAACCATGATTACGCAAAAACTTTTTGCTGAAACGTGGGAAGGTACTCAACCTCTTCTTCCTCCTGACCGCACACCGGTATTTTATTAGGGCCGAAGGATTGACCTTCTAGGCTATTTTGAGGAAGAAATGTGTTTCAAAGGGAGGAGAATCAGAGGTAAAATCTATGTTGCCATTAAAGGTCTCAACATACTAGGGTGGTTCCACCAGGGTCATTTCAAGATGATTTTGAGGCCAGGAACTAAAGATCAGGTTCTTGTTAACGATTGTCCTAATGAGGTTCAGTCACTTGAAAAGGAGTTCCCGTCTGTCTTTAGCGGGAAATTGGGCAAAATAAAGGGATTTAAACACAAAATAATTGTTAAGGAAGGGTCATTGCCGGTAAAACATAAATTGAGAGGTGTACCTTATAGTGTGAGAGAAGATTTAGACAATGAGTTAAAACAATTATGTGAAAAGGGTGTTATTGAACCAGCGGAATCATCGTTATGGCTTTCTCCCTTGGTCGTGGCGAGGAAGAGATGTGGACAACTTTGTGTTTGTGTTGATTTATGGTCAGTAAATAAAGAGATTTGGGTTGATTCACATCCCCTTCCTAAAATTCACGATCTGTTCGCTACTACCAAGGGTGCTAAGTTTTTCATTAAACTGAAACTGGCTAGCGCCTACCACCAGATCGAACTTCATCCGGAGTCACGTCACCTTACAGCTTTCGTCTCTCCTCTGGGGACGTTTCAATATCGACGTATGCTGTTTGGCTTAGCTTCCGCTGCTTCGGTGTTTCAACGTGTAATGAGTAACATCCTTAGAGGAGTTGATGGAGTGTTGGTGTTCCAAAATGAAGTGCTTATTATTAGTAGTATAAAAAGACCTGATCCCTGCACAAATGGGAATCTGCATAAGTATGACAATTCTGAGTTTTTGGTAATTACCACATTTGAGGGCCTATTATGATGTCGGGCGGATGCTTGGAACTGGCAACGACCGACCTCTGGTCGGCAGTTTCAACCTCCTGATTAGGATACGACCGAACACTGTTTGTTCGCATTCCAACATTTCCCAATGGGAGCGTGTATTATGGCGGTAGTACATGCTCCCATAGGGAAATGGGAGGTGGTGTTAATCCCTGTACTCCGTGGCAGGCACCTCAAGTTGCAGGGATTAATGGGGGGCACCATAGGTGCCCCCTCGGCCCCCACCCGGAGGCCACGGACACAAGACGCCCCTTCTGGGCTTGGAAAGGGCCAGCTGGGAAACCCTGCCGGAAAACATGCATCGTAATCCCAAGGGCAGAAAAACTGCCCTTTGGGATCATGGGCCGGCCTCCGACAGACCGATGGGCTCCTTGAGCCAATCGGAAGCAAGCCGGAATGACCTGCCGGTTTAGTTTCCAATGGCCAGCATTGTAATGCAGCTGTTGGAAAGTAAACCGAGATGCAGCCCGGAAAGACTCTGACCATCTGTCTGAGCCTTTCCCGGCCACATCGTAATCTGCCCATAGATATTTACTCTGGAGTAGGATATGTACTACCCATCTCCAAATTTGCCCATAACAAATGTTGGCTGGAAAATTCTCGCAAAATATATCGGGGGCCAATAGCCAGTATAAAGACAAAACATGTAGAATTAGGTGTGGGTATTGCTGATTCGACAAGTTAACTCCCATACCCTCCTACAAAACCCCAGAATAGGATATTTACTGCACTTGATAAATACCCAGCCTGGGGTAATGATTCTCTAGGTATTGCTCATACCATATCTTGTTGTGACCTCCTAAGCTATGTGCAAAGTGACTCTTACCCTTGGAATTGCTTCAAAGTCATATACCTCTTGGTACAAGAGGAAGTACTAGAGTCCCCTGTAATATGGAAATGATGGCCACAATTTTGTTATTTGCAAACAGCTGTCTGTTTCCTACATATAAACAGCTGTCTGTTTATAGAAAACTGAAAATCTAAGCCAGTCAGCGGAAACACTTTGACCGAAGGAAGCTCCTAGCAGGGCCTGCAGCCTCCAACCAGGTTAGAGGAAGCCCCACTCTATAAGTGGCCACAGCCTTGCATATGTCACAGTCGTCCTGGAGTCAAGAGAACTTTGGGGTCTATTAGGATGGCAGTCGGATGACCGCCGCCGGGCCGGCAATTGCAACCGCCGGGCCGGCGGCGGTCACCCGCCTGCGATCACAACCCAGAAAACCGCCGTCCCATTAGCATGGTGGTGAGATTTTCCGCCTGCCCCTTTCCCGCCAGTAGCAGTCTGCACGCTTGCCTGGTGGGTGGAGCTGGACCGCTAAAATGGGGCCTCTGTAGGACCAGGCTCCGCCGGCATGATTATGATGCCGGTGGTAGCTAGCCTTTCCGCGACGGAAGAACCGCCATGAAAAGGCATGTGGAGAATGTCTCTGGGGTCTATTGCAGGCCCCCAATGTGTTTGGGGGGCGTGGGTGCACTGGGGGGGTCATGTCCCTGTACCAGGTGGCAGGTACTGTGCAGTGCCTGCCACGCAGTGCATGGATATGCAGGACATGCTTTTTTGGACATCGCAGCGGTGCTGCTGGCAGCAGCAACCGCTGCAAAGTTAAATGCCGCAATCCGACCGCCGCGGTTGGATGTCCACTGCGGAGCATACGAATTGGACCAGCGGTAATGCCGCAGTCCTAGCGGGCAGTGTTTTCCCGCTACCATGGCGGTCAGAGTGATTTTCCAACCGCCATCCTAATAGACCCCTATATCTTGAAAACATGCTAAATAATTACACAATATTAGAAATCACTGGCAGTGTGTCCCTGGGGTTTGAGAGTAGTAACAGAATATCCTCTGCATAAAGAAATATTTGCGAGCTGTTCACGCACCAAAAGAAATAGGAGTGGTGACAGCAAGCCTGCCTTGTGCCTCTACCAATAGCCAACTATCACACCGTAATCCATTATATTGGGTAGAGACTGTCAGGGACTGGAAGAGCCTGTGGATTTTTTTTTGCATGAATCTTTATTTGAAGCCAGCTCTAGCTAATGATATCAAGGGCAAGAGCAACGCTACTTGATCAAAAGCTTTTTCTGCTTCTTGCTAAACAGCTAAATAATGGGCATGCTAATCCTTAGTTTGACATAGTATGTGGAAAAGAAGCCTCATATGGAGGCTTGAGGAATGCCCTGAGATTAAACCAACTTGATTTCTGTTGATTAGTAATGATATAAGTTTCTTCAGTTGGTTGTTAAGGACCTTTGCCCAGACTGATATCCGGCTTCAGAAGCAAGACTGTTAATGCCTTATTTTACTCTGGCAACAGGTCGATTGGTGTCTTTCGCATGCTTTAACATTTTGCACAGCAGTGGGGCTAGGTGTTGCACATTCAAATTGTATAACTCAGTCAGGAATCCATTCTCCCCCTGAGCTTTTCCCTTTGAGCACTATTGTGACAACTTGCTTTATATCATCTACAATAATGTCAGTCTACAGCTGGTCCACCATTTTGCTGTACAATCAGGGAAGGTGCAGGTCTTTAAAGAAACTTCTAAATTATATATAGCCATATAAAAAGCTGTAAATTCAACAAAGATGTGGCTTGTAGTGTAATCATTGTGCCATCACATGATCTGAGGGCATGTATGGTCTTTGATGATTCCATCAGCTTCAATTGTAGGATCAGCAGCCTGCCAGCTTTTTCTCCTAAAATTGATTTTGGAAAAACCTTTCTCCAGCTGTGAGGTGAAATGTTCACTTACAGTTAGTTTTGCTTGGGTTAGGGCTTTTAGAGTATCAATAGTTGTGTTTTTCTATTCTGCTTTGTTTATCTTAGCAGTAAGTTATAGGCATTCAAAAGAGAGCTTTAGGCTTTAATTTACTGGTCCTGGGTATATTGTATACCACTTTACTAAGGACTTATAATTAAAGTAAATAATTCAATCAGGTGTAAAACTATTTTACCATGATATAGGGAGTGAGCACAAGCACTTAAGCACTGGTTAGCAGTGGTACAGTGTACAGAGTCTTAAGGCCAGCAAAACCAAATTCAGAAAAACAAGAGGGGAGAAGGGAAGAAAGTTTAGAGGAACTCTTGGGCTTACAGATCTAACATCTGCCCATGAGCTAAAAGTGGGGGGAACTACCCAAACTCCTAGAAGCTCTCATCACTATGACGGAAGAGCTTAGACTGACCATCAGCATTGGAGTGGTCTCACCTAGGGTGATCTCCCCTGCATAAAGTCTATTTCCTATAATAAGATGGACCACCTCAACAGTTTGGAATTCTCACCCCTTATTTGCATGAGCCATCTGAGGGGTCCATAGGGTGTATGAATCCAACAGTGAGTCATAAACAGGTACAGCCTCAGTTTCTTCGGGTGCTCAGACCCAAGCAAAAACCTCTCTCTCAATAGCACTCCACCTGTGTTCCTTGGGAAGTAACTTCCTACTGAAGCATGCTATAGGTTGATCTAGGCCCTTCTTTTTAACTTTGGCAGTACAGCACCTATGCCATGCGTTAAGACATCAGTCTGCACTGTAAAGTCCTGGGAAAAGTCAGGGACCTTGAGTACAGGGGCTTTACACATGGCCTCTTTGATGGTGTTAAAGTTTTATAGCAGGCCTCTGTCCAGAGCACCTTCTTGGGCTTCTTCAGATCAGTTAAGGTGGCCACAATGGTACCATAGCCCTTGACGAATATCCTATAGTATTCATTGAGGCCCTGAAAGTATTTCACTTCAGTGTGGGTTTTGGGTGGTTCCCAGGCCAGAATAGGCTCATATTGGCCAGGAAGGGCGGTACCTTGTCTCCATCATGAGGTGTCCACGTCCACCACTGAACCCTGCCTTATCTGCACTTGCTGGCTTTGACAGTCTGGCCTGACTGTTGCTGAGCCTGAAATACTTCCTGGAGATGAAATAGGTGGTCCTTCCAGCTGCTGCTGTAAACAGCAATGTCATCCTAGTAAGCAGTGCTCCATTCTGGCCAAGACCTTGTTCACCAACCCTTGGAAGGTGGCAGGGGCATTCTGTGAACCAAATGGTATCTCCTGGAATTGGCAGAGCCCCTCTGAGTTCGCAAATCCTGAGTTTGCTTTGGCCTCCTCACTCAGGGGAATCTGCTAGTATCCTGAAGTAAGGTAAAAAGTGCTCAGGATTGTGGGAGCCCCCAGCCTTTTAATGAGCTGATTAGCTTAAGGGGTGTGCATCAGTCTTGGTGACTGAGTTAAGCCCTCTCTAGTCAACACAGAACCTAAGTTCTGGGGCAGTGCCCGGTAGGTTGGCGCTGGGCACCAGCTCCACTAAGCTGGATCAGGTACTACTGGAGTGGTCCATCACTCTCAACTCAAGCATTTTGGAGACGTCCTCTTTAATGCTCACCCTCACTTTCTCTAACAGCCTATAATTTGTATTCTTTACAGGCATACTGTCTCCAGCATAATTGTCATGGGTACACAAGTGTATAAGCCCCGAGGTGAGGGAGACAAGGAAGGCTAATTGCCCCAACAGCTGGCAACAGTCCCTCTGTTGCTCTGTGATCCGGGTAGGGGAGAGGTTAACACCCTCCACTGACCCATCTCGCTACTTGGAAGATAAGAGACAAAGAAGAGGTTCAATCTCCTCTTCCATCCCACCATCTGTCACCAGCAGCATGGTGGCCTCGGACCTCTCATACTGTGGTTTGAAGCGATTTACATAGAGTAACCTTTGGGGTTTTCTGGGGGACTTGATGGTCATCAGGTAGGTGATCTTCCCCTTTCTCTCCTTTATGTCATAAGGCCTGTGGTCTAGAAGGGCCCTCGGCTCCATTGGCTCCATTACCCACACTTTCTGGTGGGTTGAAATGGTACCAGGGTGGCCTTCTGATCGTACCAGAGTTTCATTAATTCCTGGCTTATCTCTAAGCATTCAGAAGCATTTTTCCAGAACTTCGGCATCAGGTTCCTTAGGGCTGGCATGTGGCTAGCTACATCATGTGGGACTTCTTGGGAGCTTGTTTCCACCCCTCCTTCACCAGATTGAGAGGTCCCCTAACAGTTACCATATATAAGCTCAAAAGAGCTACACCCTTCTCCCGTCTGTGGTGAATCCCTGTAGGCAAAGAACAAGCATAGTATGAGGGCGTCCCATTTGTGCCCCATGGGCTAAGGTAGGCCCATAATCATGACTTTCAGAGTCTTGTTGAATCTTTCAACAAGTCCATTTGTCTGAGGGTGATAGGGTATGGAGAACGTTTAGATTACCCCACATTCATCCCACATGAACCTCATAAAGGCAGACGTTAGGGCACCATTTCCTTGGGAACCCCACTGGGGTAGAAATCCCCATCAGGGCCCTAGCCACTGCAGGTGCAGATACAGATCTCAGAGGGATGGCCTCTGGGTATCCGATGGCATGGTCCTACAAAACTAGGATAACCCGTTGCCTAAGGCAGATTTGGGGTGCGAGGTTCCAAGAGTGTCAATGCCTACCCTTTCAATGGGGGTGCCAACGCCAGGTAGGGGAACTAGAGAAGCTTTGAGCTTTTTCCCTATTTTCCGACTGGCCTACCAAGTGGGGCATGGCTTGCAGAATCTATCTGAAACTGTCTTCATCCAGGGCCAATAGCAATAGTCTTGTTTTGCCCAGGAAGTCCTGCCACGGGTATATCATGAGCCAGTCCTAGTAGGAAGGCCCTGTAACACTGGGGGGACCACCAGCAGATGTTTGGCCCTTGGCTCAGGAACCTTAGGCTCACTATATAAACGGTAATTCTCTCAATAGATCAGGTGAGCTCAAGATGTGTCACCAGCTGCCTGGGCTTCAGCTTGTTGCCTCAGGCCCTCTAAAGCGGGGCACTCCTTCTATTCTGTACAGAATTCCTTCCTGGTGGGCCCACCATCAACTTGCCACCCATAAAGCTCAGACAAGTCTTCCATAGTGACAATGTCCTTCCCTGTGGGCTCCAGGGTGGCCTCTCCAGGTGCTCCTTTAACCTGGACTGCAAGTGTTTCAGGGGCTGGTTTCCCACAACCCTTGCCCATCAACTTTTTGGCAGCTACCTGTGGTCATGCATACCTACTAAACCTGCTAAGGCAACCGTAACATCTCGCTGTGTGACCTGAGCCCCACTTTCTTCCTGATAGTGTGCTCCAGGTCATTGCCTAACAGACACTACACAGGCATGGCAGAGCTCAAAACTACCTTAAGAGAACCTGAGACAACCCCCCCCCCCGCTCAAAGGGAACCTGAGCCACTGGGTAGTGACTTTCATGGTAGTATGCTACTACAATCTGGTGAAATGTATTGGAGATTATCTGCTCTGAGGACACCGTATGGCACCTTACAATAGTCATGCTGGCTTCTGTGTCCCTCAGAGCCTCCAACCTCTATCCTGATGGTGACCTACTTCCTATTCTTAGAAGTATTGGAATACTACATGTGGGTTTTGGGTGCCATCTCTTTGTCACCGAGGGACACCAGAGTAATCTTTGCTCTAACATCAAACTAACTGGGATGATCTACTCTCTAAGTGTGACACTGGCCAACCCTTGGGTTTGCTCACCAAAGGGAGGCGGGCGGGACTGTGCCCTATTGGGGCACTTTGGTTCACACTTTGTATGCCCATTCTTGTTACACTCATGTCGGAGACAAACTTTCTTTTTTTCCTATCAATAAACCCATTTTTCTCCTGGTCAGATGGGACTGGGTTTCATTCCCCTAAACACTATTCTGGGGACCTTGAGAGAACTCCTCTTGTTTTTATCTCCTCCCACTTTCTTGGGGGAACCCTGACCTGCCTTTAGGGAGTCCCCCCTCCACTTCTTAGACACTCTGGTGCTGACCCAGTGATCGGCCTCCTTAGCAATCTCCTTGGAGTTAGTGAGCCTACTGTTTATCAGGTGTTAGTGCAGCTCAATAAAACAGGTACTAAGCATGTGCTCCCTCAAAATTTAATCATACAGCCCAGTAAAATCATTCACTTTGCTGTCCCACAGTGCCTTTCTGGAGAAGTCCTGGAAATCCACCCAAGAATGGTTTGGAAGTTTCGTCCTGTCCCCGAACCAGATGCAATACTTCTGGTTATCAGGATACTTTATCTATATCATCCCACCATATATCTGTGCAGAAGGTCATGGTCCTTTCTGAGGTCATCTATCTTGAACAGCTCCATCTGTATTGCAACAAAAGGAGTAGGGAAACACTTGCATTTAGAAAAAGGATAAAAATAGCTAAGCAAAAACTAAGGCGAATTTGAAAAGAAGGGAAATCTGGTGTTAAATTATTTATCTGGGATTTTAGTGTTACACTAATCACTGTATGGTACTGCACAAACACAAATACTGGAACCCACCACTGAGCACTAATGTTAGAAATTGGGTTGTTGGTTGAGAGGGGCTGAAACTTACTCAAGCAACAGCTACAATCCTTGTCAGGGGGAATCACAAAATGTCATTAAATTAACCCGTTCTTAACCCACTGGTAGCATGACAAAAAGCAGTCAGGTTTAACTTAGAAGAAATGTCTAAAGTATTTATGTAGCACTTAAACATTAATAAAGTGAAAACACAACACAAGAAAAATACCACACCAATTTAGACGAATAGAGAAGAGTTTAAATTATTTGACACCAAATAGACAAAAATCTATTCAGTAGAACTCTAGTTATAAATGTTTAAAGTTCAAGGTGAAAAATAGATCCTAAAAGATGAAAGTGTCAACCGCGGACATCTAGTCACCTGAGACCAGGTCAAAGTTGAAAGTTATGGCTGACTGTGATGGGGCACATTTGGATACATGAAATGGATTGGGCCTGGTCTCCTCTTACCTTCAGACGTTGAACATGTTTTGAAGAAAAATATTTGAGAAGGTAAAGTTTAGTGTGTCAAGGCAGCTGGCGGAGTCCAAGGACAAGGCGGAGCCACTGGATGAAGTTGTGGTAAAGCATTCTACATTTAGACATAGTCTCTTTTATGGAAGTCAAAAATCTTCAGTGGGATGTAGCTCCGGGCTGTAGCTGTCTGGCACCACGCTGGTTCTAACCAACACCGCAGGAGCGAAGATATTCCCAATCCTCTACCCATACCCTGGTAGCCACCACCTAATCATCTACAAGGGGATGGCTAACAAAAGCACCAAGAGAAGGTGGGGCAAAAAAGAAAACCAAGAGGGAACGTCACTCAGGCAAGGCCTTCCTATCTAACTGCCACTGAAGGGAAAGGGGTTTGTCTAACCTTTAAGAAAAAGAAAAGGCAGAAAAGATAGATAGGAATAATCACTAAATATATCATTCACATACACACATGATCAGGTACACGTTATAGTAGGCATGAACTGGCTCTTATCCCGTACTAGAAAGCAAAGGGTGATATCTTGTAAAGGGCTCAAAGTCCACGTCATTATTGTTTCCAGGCAGTAGTAAGATCCTTTATAAACTTAGCACCAATGGCGTTTAAGGAAGATTTATCCTTGCTCCCCAAATACGACACCTTCAGTATAAAAATTAACCCAAGGGAAAAAAGTCTGGCACAGACAAATAAAATCAAAAAAACAATATAACAAAAACAAAGGCAAAGTGAGACCGTAGTCACAGTTAGGAATCACTCGTGAATCCACCCAAATGTGTCCAATAAAAACCTCGATAAGTTACTACGATACAGGAAGTAAAGGGAGACGGGTACGCAGCCGCGTATTTTCTCCCAAAATCCCTTTGTGAGGCAACTAAGCGTTTTCCAATACGCCTGAATTAAGAAAGGAGACGGAGGAGTTAACCTGACCAGGGTCCCAAGGCAGCTGAATTCCATGATCCTAAAGCTGGATTCCCATGAAGAAGAACGACGAACAGGACGACTTCACGAAGCTGGAAACCGCCGGCAAAGTCCTTCTGGATACCAGAACCAGAAGAGAAACCAAGCAATGAGTTCATGCAGGCAACGACTTACATACCATCTGCCTGCGTGCCAAAAACACTCACGCAAGTATAGCCGACCATGCATACAGCTTCATAAAGGTAGGAAAAGAAGAGGTGAAAGGACTCATCAGATCCTAACAGTAGCCGACAAGGGCTCCACGAACCTGGATATCCTGGATATCTGCTAGGAGCCACTGAATAGGATTTGCTGCTGTGGAGAAGAACATAGTAGGAGTTACTCTGAAGTCAGGCCAGCTAGCAATGCACCTTGGGCGGATCCTCAAGAGGTCTCCTTTCAGTTCTAAGGGCACTTTTTAGCTGACAGTCCTTGGATTTGGGCTATCTGTGTACGGTTAGCACCACTTCCATGGGTTTAGGACTAGAGGGGCACCACTTGGACGGTCAGGACTCACTCAGGCTGGGTCCAGATGCAGGTTCAAGATTGTCTAAGCCTTTTATGTCCCTCAGGCTCTGATTAGGAGGCCAGGCAACTAGCCCTTGGAGACACTCTGGAAGTCCTGGGTTCAAGCGGAAAAGCAGGTCCCAATCAGCAGGGCAGGCTTCAAGGAGCAAGGTAATCCTCATGGTACAGCAGGGCAGTGCTTTGAAGTACCCATCAGGCCCCAGGCAGCAAGCAGTCCTCTGAGAGTCCTTCTATTCCATCAAGTGAACTGAAGAGTGAGTCTGAGGATCCTAATTATATTCCTGGTGCTCGCTTTAATGTGGAAGAAATGTCTGGAGTTATCCCTCCCTCCAATACACAGAAGTGTCCAACATTTTCTGCCTCCCCTCCCTGGTCCCAGGTTGTCTGGAGACACAAAAAGCTAGTGTGAAGTTATTTGTGTGTGAGATGAGGCAGTGACTGTGAAATGCAGGTGAGCCGGTGCACAGCTCCGCTTTCTCGTCCTATTAGGATAGCCCATCCTGCCAACAGCCGGTCCCCCTTTTGTGTGCCTGTCTGTAAAAAATACACAAAAGCCAATTGCCAACTACACTTAGTCATGTGTAACCCTGGGCGAAGAACTACGCTCCGCTCGCGGAGCTTGCGGAGTTTCGGCAACTCCGCGTTCTACGGAGAACGCGAAGCTGTCGATTACTCCGCGATCCGGTGCGTAGCGTAGTTCTCGCGCGCTGAATAACATTATCGCGTGCGCGGCAATGGCTTACCTTCGTTCTGCGTTCGTTTTTTCCTGGTCGCGTGTGCCACCATGTTTGGAAACACTCTCGCACAATCCCGTGCGACTGTGCGAACGCGATAACGTCATTTGGATGCGCGATAGCGTCATAAGGATGCGCGAGGATGCTTGTTGGTAAGATCGAGTTGCCGAACACGCAGAAACTGCATTCTTGCACAGAATAACTCGCGAGCATGTTAAAACCATAATAAATTACCATTTTGGTTAAGAAAAAAAAGCAAAAAAACCTTAAAGTTGTACCTTTGGCTTGATTTTTTGGGGGGAAGGAGCCCTCTTTTTGTTTCTACTCTTGTTTTGAAGAGTAAGGAGGAAGGAGGAAGGGCTCTTGAGTTTACAACTTCCTGTTCCTGTCCACCAGGCTCCTCCCAGTGCTTTGTCCATGTGGTGCTCACTTTCATTTGGATTTTGAGCTGGAAGGATCACTTTCTGTGTGTGTTGGCTGCATTACTGATTTATCTTGAATTTATTGAGGACTTTTGGATTTGGAATTCTCTTTTTCAAGTAAGTTTGTGTAATGTATGAGTGAGTATGATGTAGACTTGTGCTTGTTTGATTTGAGTTTTTTTTTAACTACAGTATTCAATCCTGGAATTAAATTATTGATGGAGGCCTGTACTTTTATGAGGTCCCAACTTGTATTTTTTTTTAACTTTCATCCAGGCTACATAGAGAGGTACCCATGGGTCCAATCATGTTTCTGTAGTCTGTGTTTAAATTTGTATTCCAGTTTGTAAACAAACATCATGGATGGCATTGGATTATGTTCATTTTGCAATAGCAATGTCTGTTGTGGAATTTCTGTTTGTGGAATTTAAAATGTTTTTATTTTTTAAGCCAATAGCTGACCCTAGTACTCCATGTAGTTAGTGTGTAGGCATGCTTGAGTTCATTGTATTAACTTTCTGTGGTTGGCCTGGCCATGTGTTGGCGGCCATTTTATGTTTCCAGCCACTTTGCTCTTGCCATAGGCCTCCAACCTTGTGGCCTACTCTGCCAGTAGGCCAGAGGTACTACTCATAGGGTCATGAAAGTTAATCAACTGTTTTTGTGGTGTACCCTTAATGTGAAAATCATGGATGGCTTGGATTGATGTAGAAAATCTTATTTTTATGTGTGGGCTATTTCAGGTTTTGGGTGTGTTTAAATACTGTGTCAATTTCTGCCATTAGGTAACCCTAGGAATACAGCTTGGGTAGTTTTGGTAACTTCGCACAGTGTGAGAACGTGACCTTACATTTTTTGTCTTGTACTTGCTCGGGAACGCGAAAACGACATTTTATTCCATTCGCGCTGCCGAACATGCCGAAAATGTTTAATGTGTTTCTTGTGCTACAAAAAGTCCTCATTTATGTTATGTTGTCATTTGGTTGTAGTTTTCTCTTTTTGGAGCATGGACCACTTCCATTTTCTGTCCTCTATGTAACGATTTCTTGTTTTTGGGTGGGGTGACCAATTTGGGCGGTGGTGTGGTGTGTCCATTTTGTGAAGCAAAGCATTGTCCCTTTGCCATAGGCATTATTGTCTGTCTTCTCTTTCTTGTCATGTTGTTGTTGTTGGCCAGGCCATGTGGTGGCGGCCATTTTGTGTATGCTTCCTTTGTGATTTTGCCATGTTGTTGTTGGTGGCCAGGCCATGTGGTGGAGGCCATTTTGTGTATACATTAAAGTTGTTCATGTTGTTGTTGGTGGCCAGGCCCTATGGTGGCGGCCATTTTGTGTATGCTTCCTTTGTGATTTTGCCATGTTGTTGTTGGTGGCCAGGCCATGTGGTGGAGGCCATTTTGTGTATACATCCTTTGTGATTTTGCCATGTTGTTGTTGGTGGCCAGGCCCTATGGTGGCGGCCATTTTGTGTGTCCTTCCTTTGTGCTTTTGCCATAGGCATCCAAGGTTTTTGACTATTGTATTGTGGCAGTAGGGTATAGTTACTACTACTCATAGCCATAGGTGCATTAAAGTTAATCAACTCTTGACACGCGACATTACATTTTTTGTCTTGTTCGCGCGCTCAATGTACTTGCTCGGGAACGCGAAAACGACGTTTTCTTCTATTCGCGCTGCCGAACACGCCGATTTTGCATTCTCGCGGACAATATGTCCCGAGTTGCATAAAAGTTTCTCGAAAATGTTGCAGGTGTTTCTTGTGCACCCAAAAAAACAGAAGTTGTCATTTGGTTGTAGTTTTTGGAGCCTGGAACAATTCCTGTGTCTGTCTTCTTGTTTGTGGGTGGGCTGACCACGTGGGCAGCGGTGCGGCTACTTTGTGAAACAAAACAAACCATTGTCCCTTTCCCATAGGCATTTATTGTCTGTCTTCTTTTTTCTCTTTCTTTTCATGTTGCTGGTGGTGGCTAGGCCATGTGGTGGCGGCCATTTTGTAGGTACTTCCTTTGTGCATTTATCATTGGTCTCCCAGCTTTTGGTCTGATCTGACAGTAGGCCAGAGTCCCAGAGGTAGTAGTTAGCGGGGGTGCTGCCTTTATGTAGCTGTTTTAATTCGGTGTATGCAATTAACATCATTAGGGCATGTGTGTGTATGGCATTGCATTCCAAAATGTGTTGTCTGGGCAGGGGTTTGTTTGTATGTGTTTTTGCGGTGTTAGGTTTACAACCTCTGTCTTAGCCATGGGGTATTTTATTCTTTGCATTAACCTGTCATGTGCAGCAGGCATCCTCCTTTTTCTGTCCATATTGGTATATATAGGCTTGCTTGACTTTATTGGTTCTTTCTGGACTTCATGTGGCTTTGAGCTGTGGTGCTGGACTGGTATTATTAGTCTTCTGTTTTGTCTTTTATACATTGGCCTGTGTGTCTTTCAATTGTTCATGTTGCCTTACTGCTTGTTTGACTGATGTTGTTCTGCCTTCTTTACTTGTAGGTGCACAAAAAAAGACTGAGGAGGTGCTGGTTGTTTTTTCATCCATCGCTCGTTCTACTGCCAGACGGACGTCCTTCAGTTGTACGCCACGTGTGGTGTGTGACTCATCTGACCAGACATCTCTGCAATTTGTGCTGCTGTGAGCTGACTGACATCAGAAGAAGATGGGCCCTAAGAAAGCTACCAGGTCCTCCACCACGAAGAAAGTTGCTGAGAAGAAGGAACAGAAGAAGGAAGTGTCACTTAAGTCTGGTATGGACCCCAAAACCTTTTTTGGGACCCCAAAAGGTACGCCTGCAGCAGCGGTGTCTGGGGTGCAAGCTGGGACCAGCACATCCGCATTAGTGGGGGCAAGCCAGCATCCCAGGGCCAAGCACATGATGAGGGTCGAAGAGGTAGCCAGCCTTCTGTTTGCGAGCAGTGATACTGAGCCTGAACTAAACGTATCGCTGTCTCAAAGTAGTACACAATCCACGCAAGATGGAAGTGCTCAACAACCACCGCCAGCAGTAGATGTTCAACAACCACAACCACCGCCCGCAATAGGAGTTGTTCACCCACAACCACTTCCCGCAACAGTTGTTGAACAACCACAACCACCGCCCGCAACAGTTGTTGTTGAAGAACCCCAGCCCGCAATAGTACTTCCTCAAGAACAACAACCACCATCTCCGCACGCAATAGTAGTAGTTGTTCCTCCCGAAGTCGGGGCAGTTCAGGAAGTAGAGCCTCCTTCCGAGCAAGAAGAAGAGGAAGCCACTTCTGGAGGTGATCTATTTCCTTTGAATTCACCAAGGGAAAGGAGGGTTAGTGCATCGAGTTCTTCGCCAAGCATCCCTTCCGATGACCTTGATACGGATTGGCAGCCACAACTATCTGCGCATTCAAAGGAGAGACATCCCAAGAAGACCAGGCTAGGAAAAAGGAAGTTTCCAGGCAGGCTTGAACTTATGGAGGTCGATGTAGGTGAGCAGGATACTGCTGGTGATAAAGACGGGTCTGACACTGTCATCATCACGAGCGTTATTCCTGGTGCAGAGGATGTAGGAACCAACATTTTCACCCTATCCAGAAATGCTGCAATTAGTGATGAGCAGGTACCACGCATAACTCCTACACACTCAACACCCAAAGTAACACCAGCTCCCATTTTTTCATCAGCGAAGGCCCGGCAGCATCCGACATCCAGCAGAAGCGCCATTTCAACAGAAGGAGGTAGTGGCAGTACTAGGACTGAGCTGTCACATAGTGAAATTCAACAATCCTCCAGTCCATCCGGCATTGGCAGTGGGTCCTCCTCTTCCTATGGCAGGAGACAAAAGTTTACCTCCCCAGTGTGGGACTTCTTTACGGTTCACCCAGTTCAGGAGAACATTGCTGTATGCACCATTTGTCATGTCAATGTTAGTCATGGTAAGCTTGGTACAAACTATGGTACTGGAGGCCAAACGACCCATTTGAAACAAACACACTTGATCAGGTGGGAGAACCACCTTGCAAGCTTAAAAAATGTTAGCACTGGTGTTGGTGGGGATACAGTGGTACAAGGTCCACTCATGGTTGACCAGGAGGTAGAAGAAGAGGGAGACGATGACCTTCTATCTAGGAGTGGTACACAAAGGACCCCTGTCGCCAGCACTGGACTGGTAAAGTCCACATCCTCCGCATCAGCAACTTCTCAGTGGCACCAGAGTCAGCTGGAAACACCAAGGAGTGCAAAGTCTGCGATGCAAGGTGGTCCGTCTAGCATAACTCAAAGAAATGCAAAGCAGCTTACCATTCCTAGCATGTTAAGGCAGGAGGGAAAGTACGAGCGGAACCACCCAGTAGCACGTTTGTACAATGCCAAACTTGCGAAAATGTTAGCACTGGACCTTCTCCCATTTTCATTTGTTGAGGCTGTTGGATTTCTGGAATTAGTGGCAACCCTCTGCCCAAAATGGAACGTTCCCAGTCGCTACTATTTTGCCCGAGTTGCTGTTCCAGCACTACACCACGACGTGCTGGAATTGATTGGGAAAGCCTTACAACAGAGTGTTGTCCATTGTATCCACCTGACAACAGACATGTGGAGCAGTTGCGATGCTACAGATTTCATGTGCATCACCGCACACTGGATCTCTTTTGCAGGTGTTAAAGACAAGTTAACTTCAGGCCTCCGTGACGTTGCTGGAATTTTTAATGATACGCGCAGACATGCAACTATAGCCATGTTTGGTATGGACAAAAGTCATACTGCTGAAAACATTTTGTCTGACTTTAACACCAAGGTCTTTGAATGGCTGAAACCAAGAGGCCTTAAGATTGGTTTTGTTGCCACCGACAATGGCAGTAATGTAGTGAAGGCAATGAGAGAAGGACATTATTTCAGGGTACCCTGTTTGGCACACTGCATTAACTTAGTCGTGCAAGACTTTCTGAAAACTGAAGCCAAAGTCAGCAACATACTGGCCATCTGCAGAAGAATATGCACGCACTTTAACCATTCTTTTAAAGGACGGAAGCTGCTACGGGTCATTCAGCATGAGCATATGTTGCCAGTCAAAGCACTGATCCAGGAGGTCCCAACACGTTGGAACTCAACTTATTTCATGCTTGAGCGTCTCTTTGAGCAGTACATCCCACTGAATGCTTATGTCATGTCAAGAAGATTAGGGGATCCTACTGTTAATCTTAAAGCCCTGACCATTGAGATGTGGCAGTGGGACCTCATTAAATGCATCACAGAGATGCTACAACCCTTTGAGGTCTTCACACGTGCAGTTAGCAGGGAGGACTGTACTATGGGCCAAGCCATCCCATTGTTGTACATGCTTGAGCAACAGGTGAAGGAGGTCTGTCAAACATACGAAGGTGACGAACAAAAAGTTGATGCATATACCTTGGCCAAGTGCTTAACCAACCGCTTGTGTGCAAACGTAAGGCTCAACAATATTGTGTCAGGTGAACATTACATAACTGCAACAATCTTGGATCCACGGTACAAATTATTTGTCAGCAGTAGCGCAGTAATTCCTTTTTCAGATGAGGATGTTGACAAGTACAAAACTTCCATAGCTGCGGAAGCTAATGAGTTAGAAACTGAACGGCTGTTACTTAAAGGCCTGCCACTGCCAGCCCAGGCCAGTTCAAGTACTCCTGACGCAAGTTCTTCACAGCATGAGAGCAGTGCGTCTGCTTTCCAGCAGGCACCAAAAGTACCAAAAGCAGCACCTACACGATCTGATTCAGCAGACCCAACCAAAAGCATAACTGCTTTTTTTCTACAGAAAGGGATGGGTAAGTCCGTTGCTGTTGCAAAGGGAAAAGAGGACCAGCAAAGCCGAGCCCCAATGAACATTGAGCGGATGGTTCAGGCCTATCTGGATGACACAACAGAGGTGTTCATGGAGCAAAGCCCATTGGTCTATTGGTATGAAAGAAGGAGACAGTGGCCAGTGCTGAGCAGGCTGGCGATAAAGTATCTGGCTTGTCCTGTAGCCAGTGTCTCTTCTGAGCGGGTTTTCAGTGCTGCTGGTGCCATTGTCACATCGAAAAGGACTAGTCTCTCCCCCCAAAGCGTGGAGCGGCTGACAATGATAAAAATGAATCCACGCTTCATACCACCAGACTATCAAGTACGTGAATCAGCGCCGGATGAAGAAAGCGAGTCCGAAGACCTCCTCACTACTGGGTTACATGACCTACTTCTGTCCGAACGCACAGAGTTTGAGGACGAGCTCCTCTTCCCTGACAACTAGGCTTTTAAATTGTTACTTTCTCCCTTCCTTTATTTGTGTTATTTTCTTATTAACAATGGCTTTCTGGTGCTAAACTGCAAATAAAAAAAACCACAACCTAATCCATCCCCACAACTGATTATTTTTATGTACCTACTGGTGTTGCACAACTGCTTTTATTTTCACTGTATCTTTTTATTTACCTACTGGAGTTGCCCGCCTGTGCATTTGTTGACTGCAGCACTCCTCAGAGTCTTGCTCCATCTTCTTGCCTCCCACTCAAGTCAATACAATTCCATCTTGCCAGCCATACATTGGATGTTGTATGTAGATGGAGTATAGTACAATAATGTAGCCTCTAACAGTCCCTCCATAACAAGTGAACCGTACAGTCATGACTACAGCCATCCTCTATATCATTTGAAATCTGCAACTCATCACTGTCTTACTCTTAAGGCTACCACCTCTGTCTGCAGGCATTCATAGAGACTCTTCAGTGTCAATACTTGAGCAGGCATCCACAACTGAAGTCAACTTGATGTGCTTTTTGAAAAGGCTCGGCAGCATCTGTGATCAATCATCTGATAGTGAAAGACAAGAGCAAGACAGGTATATTAAATGAATGATGCAATGCATTGCATAGGATGTTTAGCGGACTCTGAGCAAATGTGCATGGAATTAAAGTATACTAGTAAGTTCAGACTCACGTGATGGGCAATTTTCCCATGTTATTTAGTAATATAAATTATTTACGCACTTGTGATCCTACTACTACAGGTGCAGTCAGTACTTAATTTATCATTCGTAGTCACTCACTACAGAGTAGACTGAGTTGCTGGTGCTGTTGGACTAGACGTGCCAGACCTGATAATGATGGTGACCCCACACATATCATTGCACGCGGCCAGTCAGTTCGATCTGCGCTGATTGATGTACGATGTTTCTTGGAGTGGAATACGAGGTAAATACAAATAAGAGGCACAGCACAGTAGAGTAGACCCAGGCTACTTCATGTGTGTGCACTGCACTGTGCAGTGGTACAGTACAATAGTGGTATTATTGATGACTGAGAATGACGCATTGATTTGGTTGATTAATTTTGTAAACGCTAGGTTGCTTTTTTTAATTTTTATGCCCCGTTCTCTGGCTCAGGCAAATTGTTAGGTACATGCAGTTTGTGTTACTGCGACCCTGTGTCGTGGCCCGTGGGTCTGTTCTGTGCTGGCTCCTATCTTTTCTTACGTGTATTTAACAAGGACCCCCTGAAAGTGCGGATACCATAGTTCCAAGGCCAGGGAATAAAGGTTTATGACAAAAAACAACCTAGGCAACTATACTAAAGCAATGTAGTGGACACATGGACAAATGGCTACAAAATATTAAGAAAATATATGTTTTATTATAAGTTCTATGAAGACACAACATGTAACATGATTAAAAAGAAAGCAGTGAACATAGGTAAAATTATATATCACACAATGTCAATTAGAGAATTCATACATTTGTAACAATTATTATAAACACATATTGAGCAAGTTAAAAAACTAAAAGTGGCAAAATAGGGTCTCTACGCGCGTTTCGGCGAACCAGCGCCTTCTTCTGGAGTAGCCACACAAGCTAAATAATGTTGAACGTTTGCAAAACAAATCGATCAGAAGTATAATTGATGTCCAAATAGGTTCTAGGTAGAAGATGTATTCTGAATTCTTATTTGATATATCATATCGTGGTATAACCCGCCAACCGGATGTATGTCCTGGATGAATCTAGTTCAGTTTTGAAGTTCTCACATTTCTCAGTGGTTTCATGAATCGTTGATATACGATAAATTATTTAAAAGATCTCCCTGCCCGAGATATTCGGCAGAGCTCTATGTAGAAGGGTTAAAAAGATCTCCCTTAAGATTTTTTTGAGGAGATGTCCCAAGGTTATGGTAATTTGTTTAAAAGATCTCCCTGCCCGAATAGTTCGGCAGAGCTCTTTGTATAGAAGGTCAATAATAGCCCAGTCTGAACTTGAACAGCTGGGCTCTAAAGAATCCGGTGGCGGGATGGAAAACGAAGGATGGCGGCCCGACAGCGACGAGTGGTGTATTCAAATGCGGGTTGCAGCAAACCCGCATTTGAATACACCACTCGTCGCTGTCGGGCCGCCATCCTTCGTTTTCCATCCCGCCACCGGATTCTTTAGAGCCCAGCTGTTCAAGTTCAGACTGGGCTATTATTGACCTTCTATACAAAGAGCTCTGCCGAACTATTCGGGCAGGGAGATCTTTTAAACAAATTACCATAACCTTGGGACATCTCCTCAAAAAAATCTTACGGGAGATCTTTTTAACCCTTCTACATAGAGCTCTGCCGAATATCTCGGGCAGGGAGATCTTTTAAATAATTTATCGTATATCAACGATTCATGAAACCACTGAGAAATCTGAGAACTTCAAAACTGAACTAGATTCATCCAGGACATACATCCGGTTGGCGGGTTATACCACGATATGATATATCAAATAAGAATTCAGAATACATCTTCTACCTAGAACCTATTTGGACATCAATTATACTTCTGATCGATTTGTTTTGCAAACGTTCAACATTATTTAGCTTGTGTGGCTACTCCAGAAGAAGGCGCTGGTTCGCCGAAACGCGCGTAGAGACCCTATTTTGCCACTTTTAGTTTTTTAACTTGCTCAATATGTGTTTATAATAATTGTTACAAATGTATGAATTCTCTAATTGACATTGTGTGATATATAATTTTACCTATGTTCACTGCTTTCTTTTTAATCATGTTACATGTTGTGTCTTCATAGAACTTATAATAAAACATATATTTTCTTAATATTTTGTAGCCATTTGTCCATGTGTCCACTACATTGCTTTAGTATAGTTGCCTAGGTTGTTTTTTGTCATAATCCTATCTTTTCTTGTACTTTTAGATTAATAATGATGTGCAACTAGTAGACTTATACATAACATACTGTATCGAAGCCGCCTCAGTCTGAAAGTCCTCTCTCTCTTTACGACTATTCCGCTTGTATTATTTTGTTAATCTGCACTGTATTTCAAATACACTTTGTTTAGGTCATTCACATTCTTTTGTATTTGCCTTTTCTTTTTCAATCCACACAGGCTGGACGTTGTTCACCCACTGCTATTATACTATGAGCGTCTACTCACTGTCCATTACCACTAATCATCATCATCAAGCAATTGGATGGCGGGAAACAAAGAATGATATTCTGCGTATCCTGGTTCTACATTTTATTCCTTACATTCATTGGCTAGTGGATCAAATTCAACATCATAAATCAACGTCTTCATTGTTTTCCTTTTGTTGTCTACATGCGTACTGTTTTTATTTCTCAAACCTTTCCGCAACCCCCGTACCCATCCATTCAACAAACCCTAACCCTCTTCCCCCGGGCTGCGTGGTTTCATTGAGGTGCGATGTTTGTTACATTAAATATACACCAACAATTTGATCACGCGCTTGCTGGGGCAGATGTGGTGAAAAGCAACAATAGTGTCAGACTCATTTTCAACAAGGCATGGCCGGCATCTTCTTCTGCTTCCCAACTCAAGCTCTGTGTATAATGCCAATTAATTTACCATTACCATCAAACAAGCAATACGTAATGAATTGGCGTCATTGTTTGTGTTTAAGTTTACAGCATTATGATTTAGAAAAGTTTGACGTTGACGTGAGTACTACAACTACAGTTGAACTTCTTATCTTCTCTTGCACTTACTTTCCAGTCCCCAAAACCATTGTTTTGTTTCAGTTTAGCAGTTGCAAAATGGTATTGGCTCAGTCGTGTAATCTACTGTACTTAATACTTATACTACCCCCACATTGTCTATCACGAAAATGACTGTCTCTTTCTTTTTGTCTCAAAATGCTACTGGCAGGGTCTGTCTACTACTATCTACTATCACAGAAGTTCAGAACAACAGAGTCTTATCCATTGTCTTGGGAAACAAATGCAGCCCACGTCATCATCAGCAATCACAGGTAAGATAAGTTTGCTGTGAGGTATAACGCAAGACAGACTGGTAGTTCTTCTAATACTACAAATAGAACTCGGTGAGGGTTTAGCGCATCTACCTGTCTGCATGTTAAAGATGTGGACAATATATTTTTTAATTCGAAAGCACTGTCCCCCCTGACCTGCATGCCCCATTAAACGTTGTGATGTTGCACAACGTACATTATTTGGTGAAACAGTCCCCCCTTCACCCCCCCAACAAACACAAATGAACTTCAAATGTTTTCTTTTGAAAATATCTTTGTCTGATTTTTATTTTAACATAACGATGATAGAAAAATAAAATATATATCAAATGTTACCCCCAGGCCCAGAGCTGTCCCTACCCTCCCCTAACCCCAACCAAATTTCAACGTTAAATGTACACCCCAACACCCACATCCCACCCACCAACAAAAGGATTTAAAAAGGGGCAAAAAACAGGGTCCATTTCAAAGCCGGCGGGCTTTCAGGTGTTTGTCCACCATGATCTTTACACGCTCCTCTATACCGTCCTCCAGCTTCTTCCGCTCCTCCTCAAACTTAGTCGCTACCCGGCGGAGAATCTTTTCTTGGAATTCCCGGCACCTACATTTGCACGCATGTTGTTGTGGGGGGGCCGCCGAAGATGTAACAACTCGGCGGCGGGCGGCTGCCTGACCACGGCGACGTAGTCCTGCAGGCTTGGGGGCCGGGGCATTGGAAGAGGCAGCAGCTGCTGCCGCCGCCTCCTCCTCCTCCTCCTCGGCCTGATCCACCAGCCGGCGGTAGGCCTCTACGATAGCCTGCAGTTTCCGCTGCCGGGCCCGGTCTGCCAACTCCTTCCTTGTTGGTTTTTTGGAAGGAGTAACTATAAAGAAAGAAACAGAATTGTTGTAATCCAAAATCCCCGCAAATCAAGAACACAACATTGATTCAACACATAGTGGGCGGCACAGTAGCACTAGCAAGCAAGCTGAGTACAAAAAATTGTGTTGCATCTGTCTTGAACATTCTACAGCCTCTATTAATTTATTGGACTTTTTGGCACGGCATTATGCCTGCCCTATTAGCATGGGTGTACTTCAACGGTCACACACATTAGAACGAACACCTGTCTTTTTCATATCTCGTTTTATATTATATACTCTGATTCCGGGAAGGCGGGAACAGTCTCAAAGTAACATTAATTAACAGGGGGCAGCTAGTAGTACATGTCTAGTAGAGACTATCATTCTTTATATCGCGCAACAAACCTTATTTGGTTTGTGTTTCACCAGCAACGACCCATGCACCCAGTCGTCCCCTCCTTCCCTTGCCTTTGGGTTTGCCCAAAACACCGCTGCTGCTGAGACTATCCACTAACCACCGGTATTGGGTGTGTCTCCCAACCACGCTGGCAGCTGTGTTTTCCCCTTTCCATGCTTTAACAACAACCCATGCATCCGACTGCTATCAGCCACTTGCATTACTGTAGTGGTAATGCTAAGCATGGTAATGACAAGTAAAGGTAACATCATATATTGTCCAGTAGAGTACAGTGAGGAAGTTTTCCCCTCCCACCAAGTAATGCGGATCACTATTGAATGTAACTTACCATCGCCCGCCGCTGTTGGCTCCCCCCCCACTGCTGCTGGTGTAGGTGTAGGTGCCTCTGGTCCTCCTGTCCCCGCCGGGATCGCTGAAGCTGCGCCGCTGTCCCCGTCGGCACTGGTGGATGGTAAGGGTTCTGCACCTATAAAAATAAGTACACCTTTTTAGATGGATGCACAGCCCCCTTTGTACTTGTTCACCAAGAATGGAGTTCTTCAAAACAGTTAAGTACAACGTACGTAATCAGTAGGAGTCCACATTGCATAGTACAGCAGAGTCACTCACTACACATATTAGCATTCATTGTTATAGTATGGTACCCAAGCTCATCTCATCTGTCCTGCTACTCTAGTCCTTGGAAATTGGAAGTGAACTATGTAACCTTTGTACATCAATGTATCCAGTTTTGCGCATGCTAACTCGCAGCTTGTTGCGCAGTACGAGAAGACGCTTTGAGGCAACACATCATTGTTCAATGCATACACCTGAAGAGGTTGGAAAATAAAAAGGGCCCGTATTTAAGTTTTCTATGTGGATTGTGGAATAGAGTTTGCTTACAGGTTACAACTTCTTTTTAGCATGGCTGCATAAAACTGGCATAAATGTATTTCATACTGTCTAACGTGCACCACTTTTGTCATTAATTTTCGGCAGATGAGAAGATTTCCTTCTACGAAGCGGACATTTCCAGAACTTACAAAAAAAGAGGAATATCTAACCAGTATACGTTAAATGGTGAGAGGTCTCCGATATTTCCCACATTTCCCTATTGTGCACTAGTAGCTGTACAAATGTTGATTACTTTATTCTGCCTTTTTTAACTCTGGATTTTTTCTGGTGGGCCCTTCGACGTATTTCACGGAACAACTTAAAAACATTGATGTTACTTACTTACTTCTAACAAAATAAAGCTTTTGAAGTACCACTTTGACTCTGAAGTTTATTTTCAGTGTCTGTTGTCTTGTAGACTCACACGAGTGAGTGAGCAAAAGGGGGTGTCTTAGGTAATGGTTTGTGTACTAAAAGCATTCGGCATCTTGGTATTGGGGTTCAGGAGTGTGATAATTGAATAATTGACCAATGACTGAGCCCATATACGTTGTCGTTCAGTGAATTGTGCGTTCCTCAGAGTTCTGTGACTGAGGTGTAAGTAAGGTCCAACCTGCCTATCAGTACCAACATCCAATTTTCTGGTGCATACATAGTTATGTAATATGTATATGACTCCATAGAAGATAGAATACCCACAAGACTAGTAGTGGTATACTAACGTTTACAAAATACTAGACAAACATCATTCTGGATGCATACTTGGTTGGTGTCAATTGCCAAAGCAGACACATTACAGAGGAAAAAACAAGCACTGTTGGACTTACTGGGGACAGCAGCAGGATCCTCAGTAGAGGAGCTCTGTGTCCGTGGTTGTTCACCCGCCGACTCGGTCCCTGCATTCTGCTTGCCCCTGGGTTCTGTGGTCCATGTAAAAAATAGTAAACAAAGAGAAAAACATTGAGTGCTGTGAAACATAGACATCATTGCAAAAAACACTGCTAGAACATTAAAAGAAACAAACATTGATCTAACAAATGACTACTGCCTTGCAGGATTCACTGACTGTATACTTGTAGGAAACAAATCACATGTTCCATAAACATTCTGATTGCAGATTAATAAGTAACACAGAGGCAGTAACACCTGAACAACACCACCGATACAAGAGATTCAAGAATGGGGTAATCAATTATCTGTGAGTAGTCATTTCTTTTTCATTTTTGCCAGCAAAATGACATAGATCATAAGGAGGAGACATGCAGAAATTTTGTGCATACACGAAATTGTACGTTCGTTGCATCATATTTTGTTCTGCTACTGACTGATTGCTACTGCTGCCAAGCCTACCACTCATTAAACAAACTACATCAGTTCTATGGAGGGCTGAGGCAGGGGTGGCTCTAGGCTCATGGTGGTCCTCCTGGGCAGGGAGCGTAGGTAGGGGGCCCCAGAAGAGGAGGTCGGGCGGAGGGCGGAGGACAGTGAAGAGGGGGAGTCAGTCAGGGTGTTTGGAAGTGGAACAGAGCCGGAGGCAACAAATCCATGCCAGGGGCCGCAACGCAAATATGTATCCATCCTCAGAGTATTATTAAATTAAGGATATATATTGGTGCGGTGGCCCCTGAAGTTTGGTGGCCCTGTGCAGCTGCACAGCTTGCACATGCCTAGAGCCGGCCCTGGCTGAGGTAAGAAGAACAAAGTAACGTTAGCATTCATTGCCAGAGGAGGATTCGATTCATGCAGAAGAGAAGGCCGTGAAAAAAATGCTACAATATGCAAACTACGTACAATTATCCATCCACCGCTATTTCACTGACGGACAAAGGAAGGACAAGACTCTATTAATAGCATTAACTAACTTCAGTTCTCTACAATAAAGAAAATCTCACATCAATAAACAGCAACAGCTAGCGCCAAGTTGAAACAACACGCAAGAGTCAGTGAAGAAGAACACTGTCATACAATTACAGTAGATATAACGGAATACATCGGAAATGTAACTAGGAGCAACAGTCATCGCGTTACTTATTCAGCCAATATTTACAAAGATACAATAACAATATTTATACTACTATATATATATATAAAACTATATATATATATATATATATATATATATATATATATTACCTACTGGCGGTCGCCAGTAGGTATATATAGTTAGGATTTTTTCTCTATGGGATTTTTGAAAATTCTATGTCTAATAACTTTGGCGTTTGTGGACGGAATTGGCTGAAATTTTCAGGAAAATGGCACATTTTGTTTCTGAGCAGCCCTTGAAAATTTGGGGGGGGGGTTCGTCAAGGGGGGGCCGAGAAAAAAGGGGGGTCCCAAAACGTGTTTTTAACATTGAGTTTTCCATAGGGCGGTTGGCCTCACTTTTAGCCCGAACGGCTGAATGGATTTGCACGAAACTTGGCAAAATTGTAGGGACTGGTAGCCCGATGTGCCTTTGCTAGGTCTCAATATATGTGCTCCAGTGGATTTTGAGAAATTAACGTTCAAAAAAAGATATATATCTGTAACAGCGGACCGGGCAGCGCTCCGGTTCGCGGACTTTACGCGTAACGGAACTTCGCGTAGCGAAGCTGATTGGCTCTCCGGCGTCTGTGAACATTCCAAACAGTCCGTAGCGGCAGCCATCTTGTCTCTCGGTAGGATCGAGAGACAAGAGGAGGCCAAAGCGAAGGGGCAAATGACCATAAGGGGGCATAGTAGATCCTCGCTGACCCCCTAGGTTTGATGTGGAGGTTTTAAAAGGGTCCCGCGGGGCAAAAAAAAATAATAATAATAATAATCGAACGGCTGAATGGATTTGCACGAAACTTGGTAAAATATTAGGGACTGGTAGCCCGATGTGCCTTTGCTAGGTCTCAATATATGTGCTCCAGTGGATTTTGAGAAATTAACGTTCAAAAAAAGATATATATCTGTAACAGCGCTCCGCTTCGCGTAACGGAGGTTTGCGAAGCTGATTGGTTCTCCGGCGTCTGTAAACATTCCAAACAGTCCGTAGCGGCCGCCATCTTGTCTCTCGGTAGGATCGAGAGACAAGAGGAGGCCAAAGCGAAGGGGCAAATGACCATAAGGGGGCATAGTAGATCCTCCTTGACCTCTTAGGTTTGATGTGGAGGTTTTAAAAGGGCCCCGCGGGGAAAAAAAATAATAATAATAATAATAATCGAACGGCTGAATGGATTTGCACGAAACTTGGCAAAATTGTAGGGACTGGTAGCTCGATGTGCCTTTGCTAGGTCTCAATATATGTGCTTCAGTGGATTTTGAGAAATTAACGTTCAAAAACAAGATATATATCTGTAACAGCGCTCCGCTTCGCGGAGATAAAATTATATCTGTATTACCTAGCTGTTGCTAACACCAGTTAGCGACGGCTAGTAGGAGATAGCGACCATCTTGGGCCCCACTTTGCATGTGAGTGATATTTATCACTAATGACATGCAAAGTGGGCATGCCAAGATGTTAGCGACTGGAAACAGTCGCTAACATCGCTATCTCCTATTATCAACTTTTGGAAATATTCGAGATAAGCGCGAATATCTCCAAAAGCTAGCACCTGCCCTGAGCAGTTCTTAGCCATGTTATCCAATGGGAGGTGGATAACATGGCTAAGAGCATTAGCTCGGTAATGCATGAATATCGCTGAGTTTTCAGCGATATTAATGCATTGCGGTCGTTTATTATCGTATTTGCGATAAACCTTGATAATAGCAAGGTTTATCTGCGATAATTTCTGACGATGCTTAGCGGTAAAAAAATCGTTGCTAAGCATCGTTAGGGATAAATATCGCTTAACTTTGGTAATATGCCCCAACGTCTGTTAACGTTCGATTCGAAGGAAATCAGGAAGTGTTGAAAAACATTGTCTGCGCCATCTTGTCTTTTTTCAAATGCCACACTTTTGTCGTGCACGGCAGCCATTTTAGATGCCTTGACCAGACCCACTCTGTGCACGCTGTCGATCCTTAGCATGGCTCCCCACCCTCGCAAGCATCTCCCCCAGGCAGTGGTCACCCCCGCTCTCTGTCTTATGCATGGGTAATAAACCTCCCCCCATCTGCGCTGCTCTTCCCTGAGAATCACACCCTGTGCCCGCCCGACACCTCCCTTTCGCCCTATTCACTACCGCACCCTCTGACACTCCTTTTCCTCTGTGTCCGATTGTCCAGGCTGGTCCTAGGGTATCAGCTAGCCCTGCAGATGTAGTTTATGGCCCCAGCTGTAAAGAATCACCCCTCTTCAAAGGAGTTATAGTAGGCCCACACTCGATGAGATCCGTCACAGCAGACGCTTTCCTATTATCTGAAAACCATCCTTTATTGTGATTGGGGAGGGGACCGAGCCTGAAGCGGAAGATTCCAGGGATGACTCTTTGTACATCAAAGTTTTTACAATTATGTGTCACATTAAAAATATATAGCACTCCGACAAAGTAGTAAGATTATAAAACTTTAATAACTTATAAATATATACAAGAAAACAAAAATAGTAATAACATATAAACATTTTTAGGGAAAAACAACGAAGTAGCGGTCGGCTGTGCGAATAGTCCCAACGCAGCACAACGTCCAGATTTCCGGCGTGGGGCGTCGCGGGGGTGGGTCATCAGTAGCAAACTGTTGTGCGAATAGTTCCAAGGCAGCAGAACGATGGCACCAAGGTGATGTCCAGTAAGTTGCCGCACTGGTTTTGGTATCCTACAATGCTGCTCCGAATAACGGCGTGGGGCGCCCCGGGGGAGGCGGCGTGAACGGGCCTCTCCAGGTGGAGTGTCATCTGTTGTAGTGGGGCGCCCCTTTACCGTTTCAGTTGCCATTCCGTCCGTTTTTGGTCCACTGTGTCAAAATCCGCCATTCAGCTGAGTTGCGCCCACTCTTGCGGTGCAGCGATAGGCGGCTGTCACAGGACTCTCAAAATGGCGGCAGGCTCTTTCCTTTTTGGGCCTGGTCCACTGAAATGGCCCTGGGACACCTTGGAAATCGGACGCTTGTCTGCTAGGTCTTGGACCCCATTCTCGAAAGCGTCCCCTCCGCCTTGAGGATTCATCAAAAGTTTTGGGGGCCCCCGACTCCTGCAGGCTTCTGGTGGGGAGCGGCTGCCATGATTGCTCGCGGAATGACCACGACGGAGCTACGAGATGGTGGTGCTCTCATGCTGACGCCAGCTTCAGTCTGAAACATCCAGAAACAAGGTGGGGCTTTCATCGTTTGGGGAAAAAAAAAAGTTTTCATCCAATGAAAAGTGTTGTTTTTAGGTCATATGATCAAGCCTTCCATCATTAGGAAACCAAAAGTAAAATGAACCAATGAAAAGTTTTATAAACAAGTCACATGACCTGTTATGCGGCATAGGGTATAAAATGCGGAGAAAATACGTTGGCACGTGAGGCGGCGTCAGTAGCGGACCGATGTGCGAATCGGCCAAAGGCAATACAACGCGCCAAGATCCGGATGGCACCGAGGTGGTGTCCAGCAAGTTGCAGCACTGGTGTGGCCATCCTACAATGCTGAAAGTCGGCGTGGGGCGCCCCGTTGGCCTGTGAGTTTGCGTCAGTAGCGGACCGATGTGCGAATAGGCCGAAGGCAGCACAACGCGCCAAGATCCGGATGGTACCGAGGTGGTGTCTAGTAAGTTGCCGCACATGTGTGGCCATCCTACAATGTTGAAAGTCGGCGTGGGGCGCCCCGTTGGCCTGTGAGATGGCGGCAGTAGCGGACCGATGTGCGAATGGGGCCAAAGGCAGCGCAACAATATTTTCGGAATAGAAGACACCACAAGGCGCTGAGATGCCAAGATCCGGATGGCACCGAGGTGATGTCTAAGTTGCGGACCGATGTGCGAATGGGGCCAAAGGCAGCGCAACAATATTTTCTGTATGGAAGATACCACTAGGCGTTGAGATGCCAAGATCCGGATGGCACCGAGGTGATGTCTAGCAAGTTGCTGTACTGGTGTGGTCATCCTACAATGCTGAAACTCGGCGTGGGGCGCCCCATTAGTCTGTGAGATGGCGTCAGTAGCGGACCGATGTGCGAATAGGCCGAAGGCAGCACAACGCGCCAAGATCCGGATGTCACCGTGGTGGTTTCATAGTTGAGAGGCACTTCATCTGCAGTGGGGCGCCGAGATCCGGATGGCACCGAGGTGATGTCTAGCAAGTTGCTGTACTGGTGTGGTCATCCTACAATGCTGAAACTCGGCGTGGGGCGCCCCATTAGCCTGTGAGATGGCGTCAGTAGCGGACCGATGTGCGAATAGGCCGAAGGCAGCACAACGCGCCAAGATCCGGATGTCACCGTGGTGGTTTCATAGTTGAGAGGCACTTCATCTGCAGTGGGGCGCCGAGATCCGGATGGCACCGAGGTGATGTCTAGCAAGTTGCTGTACTGGTGTGGTCATCCTACAATGCTGAAAGTCGGCGTGGGGCGCCCCATTAGCCTGTGAGATGGCGTCAGTAGCGGACCGATGTGCGAATGGGGCCAAAGGCAGCGCAACAATATTTTCTGAAGAGAAGACACCAAAAGGCGCTGAGATTCCAAGATCCAGATGGCATCGAGGTGGTGTCTAGCAAGCTATGCAGTTGAGTTGTGTGCGCACTTGCGGCGAATAGGTCGAAGGCAGCATAACAATGTTTTCTGAATAGAAGACACCACAAGGCGTTGAGATTCGGTTACCACCGAGGTGATGTCTAGCAAGTTGCCGCACTGGTGTGGCCATCCTACAATACTGCTCCGAATAACGGCGTGGGGTGCCCGAAGGGGGGGGAGGGAGGCGGCGTGAACGGGCCTTCCTAGGTGGAGGCTCGTCTGCTGTAGTGGGGCGCCCCTTTACCGTTTCAGTTGCCATTCAGCTGAGTTTCGGCTGCTCTTGATGCTACAGCGACAGGCGGCTGCAACAGGACTCTCAAAATGGCGGCCTGTTCTTTGGATTTGGGCCTGGTCCACTAAAATGGCCCTGGGACACCTTAGAACTCGGACGCTCGATTTTTTTTTCCTTTCCTGTACATGCAAAAAAAGGTAAATGCCCGGTACGTTACACGCTTCATCTGCCACGATGAACTCTCCAGAGGAACCGAAAAAAAATATAGTTATGGTAACTATACCATGCATCGTCATATGGAGAGGTGGCACCAATTAATTATAGTCCTGCATAAAAGAGAGATTTGGAGGAGAACCCCTGACCTGCTAGTACATTCATCAAAGAAGTGGCACTGACAGCATCAGAGGCAAGGGAAACGGTCCCAAATATTTAGAAGAACTTTGGAAAGATTAAAATGACATGTTTAGATTGTGGCAAATTAATTTCATGTGGACAGATGAGTGTTACTCTAATAAATACAGCATATGAACATCATCATAGTCGATGGTTGGTAGAGACATTTTGACTATATCCTGGACCTGCCCGTCCTCGCCCAAAATGGCGCCGGAATAAATGGGACTCGTAACTCCTTGTTGTGTACTGGTTGCAGAACCTTGAAATCACGAGATACGTATGCAGTTTTGAAGCACATGGCGGGCGGGGACGAGAATTGATTGAATATTTCGACATCCCTATTGATATTAAGTTCTGATGTGTTATTGATTACTGTACTATTGAAAGTTCGAATTAACGTCACCCATGGTACTTGCCCGCAAATGTATATCTAGATAATTTTATTGTAACTGGCCCTGTCGTATTTTAATTATAAAATGTACGTCCACCGATTCCGTAACTGTTAGACACCTTAGTTCTTGCAACCTAATGGCCCGCCCGTTACGTTCCTCTACAGTGTAAATGTCTACTCATCATATACGATTACAGTTTGCTCCGTGGCCGGCCCACGTGGTTATAGGCTCGTATTTGTATAATGAAATTTTCACAATAAAGGTTTTTAAAAGAAAACATGGTAGTAGTATATACATTGGTAAAGTTTTTAATAATAGTCACTGTTTTAGAATCATTAAAAGGCAAGTGAAATAAAGCAGACCAATTACATGAAGGGTAAAAGGTATAATACGAAGGAACGCAGTAAAGATAAATGGTCAAGGGCTGTTGTGTTTTCTATTCCTGCAACATAAAGTGATCGATAAGAATCTCATATTCAGGCGTATCGGCGACTAAGACAGCAGGTCGACCCTCTTTTGCTCAACGGCTCCGTCATGAGACGAAGAAACGCTCTTTTTTTCGAAAAAAGAATATATTTGACTTGCAGGACAGTTGTACATTTTCCGGGAAAGTACATTAGCCTGGAACATTATAACATATATTTAAGAAAAAATAATGTTCGGAAGTAATAAAAAGCGTAATTTTTAGGTCATATGACCAAGCCTTTCATCATTAGAATAAGAAAAGTAAAATGAACCAATGAAAAGTTTTATTAACAAGTCACATGACTTGTTATGCTTACGTTACGCGCTGCGCGCCCCGGATGACTTCCGGATGCGCTAACGCGGCGCGTCATATGACGCATTACGCGACAACGCAGGTCCAGAATATAGTCAAAATGTCTCCACCAACCAGCGGTCGGAACACAACCCCTTTCAGCAGGCTAAATAGTTCTGTTAAATGACAACAGAAGGGACAGGCAACAAGAACCATCAGTCAAAGAGGGGAGGGCTAGTTCTTCTCTACCGGGTTACATTGGGGCGCTACCGGAACTGATCGAATTGGTAGTCTACAGTGTTTCTGGATGTTTCAGACTGAAGCTGGGGTTAGCATGAGAGCAGTACCATTTCGTAGCTCCGTCGTGGCCATTCCGCAACCAATCATGGCAGCCGCTCTTTATCGTTATTTTGGGCGGGGTGGGTGGCGGAGCCGAGCTGTTTTGCAGCCATCATTGTGTGGAGTTCAGTTCATCTCACTAGTTTTGTATTTGTCATGAGGGGTTGTTCCTAGTGTTTCTATTTTAGCGAGGTCAAAAAGAGATCCCGTTAGTGGCCTACTGATTTTGCTCGATTCCTTTTCTTTTTTTTTTTACACGATTTTTCGTTATCTGCAAAGACTAAACAGAGTATTGCGACTCTGTGTTTGTTTGTAAATAGAGAATGAACCAAAGAGAACCAATTCTAAAACAGTAAATACTTGGATAACAATCAATCAAATGGAGAGAGAAGCAGGCACGACGTATTACAACGGGGGCAAAGGCCTGTGTTAACTACCCTTCACTATGTGCAAAGAGAGAGTACTCCTAATAGAAATGAGGGGGGGGGGGCACCATTCAAAGCAGATCAGTGTGCATAAACACGAAAATGTTTTCACTTACCACGTACTTGACATTCGACAGCTTATGATATTTGCTATTAAAAAACCATTGAAATTCACTGAAAAAACCATAGGTTATAGATCATATATAGTTAGGAATTAGCATTTACAAAACCTTGAAAATTCACTGAAAAAACCATAGGTTATAGACCATATATAGTTAGGAATTAGCATTTAAAAAACCTTATTTTACTCACACAAAACCATTGAAATTCCATATATAGTTAGTTGCACTAACTATATATCGCGCACCCGCAATCCACTGCTGATGATGTCACATATTACATCATTCATGACATGGTCAGTGACATCACTGATGACATCACTGATGACATCTCAAATGACATCACTGATGACATCACTGATGACATCTGAAATGACATCACTGATAACATCTCAAATGACACCACTGATGACATCTCAAATGATATCACTGATGACATCACTGATGACATCTCATTTGACATCAATGACCACATCACTGATGATATCATTCATGTGACAATACAATGCATCTCCTCACACTTTAATATAACCTCTGTTACACCCAGTGTTAAATACAGAGTATAATTTTTGAAACCATTGACACACCAATACTAGTTACTACATACGCACTCAGTGATTCCTATGTTTACACACACATTCACTCATTTACCCATACAATCATTCATACATACAATCACTCATCTTTACAACACTATCATATGCACTCATACACCTATACAGACTCTCACACTCTGTCACTCATCCATGGAGTTACTCACACACCTAGTCAGTCCTGTAAATAATCAATCACACTTCCATTTTCTAATCTATACAGTTAAACATAGAGCACCTTACATTTTGAAACATATACTAACACATACTTACTCTCTTATACAATCATTGATACAAGTACACATTGATCTGCACAGAGTCACACACCTCCCAGCCAGCCACACACACACTCAGTCTCCCATACAAATACTTGGGCAATCAATCAATAACCCATATAGTTACTCATATAGCTACTGACCAACACATGCAGCAGTTTACAGAACAACAGACATAATGATGCACAAATTAAGACAGTTTAGTCACTAACCCATGCACTCAGTGAGACACATTTAATCACTCACTCATACAGTCAGTCACGCACCTACTAAATCCTTCATCCAGACACTTCTACATCTACTCATTCTTCAATATGTAAAACATATTTAAACTTTACAGAAACACACAGTCACTGGATGATGTCATCAGTGATGTCATTTGAGATGTCATCAGTGATGTCATCAGTGATGTCACTGACCATGTCATGAATGATGTAATATGTGACATCATCAGCAGTGGATTGCGGGTGAGCGATATATAGTTAGTGCAACTAACTATATATGGAATTTCAATGGTTTTGTGTGAGTAAAATAAGGTTTTTAAATGCTAATTCCTAACTATATATGGTCTATAACCTATGGTTTTTTCAGTGAATATATATATATATATATATATATATATATATACACACACTTTATTTTTGGGGTAGCCACTCACCAAGACCCACAACCTCGACACCAAGCAGGTCCAACAGGTCCTGCTCCCGGTCCAAAATGTCGGCCCAGCGGTGGGACAGCTGATGGTGGGTACGCCGGATACCGGAGCAGCGGAAGACTGCACGACGCACCTTCGCCCACCGCCGGAGACGCTCTTCAATGCGCTGGTAGCCGGAGCCGGGCCTGCCGCCTGCTGCCAAAGTCAAGGGGAGGTGGCGCTGGATAAAAAAGACCAGGGCAGCCACCTCCTCCTCCCCAAAAAGTTGGCGGGGCGTCACTCCTGCGGGGCGCATTCTGCCGCAAGGCAGCCGGGTTTTTTTCGGCACAGCCGCCTTGCCCTTTGAGCCGCCGATGCTGCTGGCACCCTTCACCATGGTTCTGGGTGGAGGGGAGAAGGAAAGTTTAAGACAAAAAGGTAGGGGAAGGAAGAAGCAAGGTAAAAGAAGGAAGTAATATAAAACAAGAGAAAAGTTGCAAAAAAAGTTGTAAAAGTAAAAATAAAATGAAAAAAATAAACCTAGGCACAGAGAGAGATAGGTAATAAGTAAAGAAAGTTTGAAAAAGTGAGTGAAAAGACCAGGATGGAAGAGATAGGAGTTAGATGCTAAAGTAGGCCCAAAACCATAGCCAGAGTGTGAAATCCAAGATGGCTCCGCCCGTCGCGACCGCCGGGGTAAGTTCGCGCGATATTTGACGCGATCACGCACTTTGGCAGTGCGAACGAGAAGATGAGTTCCCGAACATGTCTAACACAACGCGAACACGTTACTTGTGACCCGGAACAGGAAATAAGGGAACGCAAGCGGGCGGGACAAACCTCTTGAGTAACTTAGCGCGTTAGCTATCTCGAGCATGCAGGCAGCGCCCCGAACACGCGCACCGCGCTCCCGAAGACGAAAAACGGCGCGCGAACGGGTGTAGCAAGCAACTACGCATGTCCGCGGAGCTACGCGTAGCTCGCGGAGTGCAAGTGCGTCTTCGCGTAGCTTCGCGGAGTGCGGCTACGCGAACTACGCCCAGGGTTAGTCATGTGACCCAGGAACAGGCTTCAGGCACCAAATGGTTAGGACAAGGAAATGCCAACTTTCTAAAAGTCTAAACAGAAAGAAATGCCAATACTGATATATTCATTTAGCACATCTCATGACAACCAGGGAAGAAGAAAAATTCAAAACTGGGAAGTGCTATTTAATAGCTGTTTATTTTTAATTAATTTCAAAGAATCCAAAAATGACACTTAGTACATACTAAATTGGAAAATTGCAAGCGCAAAAATTGAATAATAAGACACCAAGAAAGTAGATAAAATCTCAATCACCACTTCAAACCTCATACGTATCACAGTCATCCTAATCACATTCCCATTCAAACATTACAGACACAACAAAAGTTTCCACAAAGAAGGTGGAGCAATAAACACAAAAGGATGAAATATAAACAGTCTGCTCAGTTCATGAAATTTATCTGAATGATTTCAATCAGAAACCAACTGAAATGGCTTTCTTTAGGAAATTTATAATCAGTTGTAATTCTCAACACATTATTTCTGACAAAACAATAGTGTGCAAATAATTCAAGTGCAAATTACATTAACACAAGAAAAATATAGGGCAGACTGAAGGAGATGGCCTACGCGTTTCAAATCCCTACAATTCAACAAGGGATTCTCCTCAGGGCCAGGGTGCTTTCCTCAGTAGTGAATAGAGCGCTGAAGGTTCCTTAGAGTCACATTGTGACTGCGCATGCGCCAGAGACTAGTGCCCTGAGAACGCTGGCAACCTACTTCGGATGATTACACTCCAACTCCGAGTGGACACAGGACACGGACCTAGCTGTGTAAGCTGGATTTGTTCATAGCATACTCCCTGGCCCCGGTTGTGGCTATGCTTCCACCGTAGGAATACCTGATCGCACTGCGACCACCCAACCATTTCGTCAAAGTTGGTGCCTTTGCATTTACTCTAAGGAACCTTCAGCGCTCTATTCACTACTGAGGAAAGCACCCTGGCCCTGAGGAGAATCCCTTGTTGAATTGTAGGGATTCGAAACGCGTAGGCCATCTCCTTCAGTCTGCCCTATATTTTTCTTGTGTTAATGTAATTTGCACTTGAATTATTTGCACACTATTGTTTTGCCAGAAATAATGTGTTGAGAATTACAACTGATTATACATTTCCTAAAGAAAGCCATTTCAGTTGGTTTCTGATTGAAATCATTCAGATAAATTTCATGAACTGAGCAGACTGTTTATATTTCATCCTTTTGTGTTTATTGCTCCACCTTCTTTGTGGAAACTTTTGTTGTGTCTGTAATGTTTGAATGGGAATGTGAGTAGGATAACTGTGATACGTATGAGGTTTGAAGTGGTGATTGAGATTTTATCTACTTTCTTGGTGTCTTATTATTCAATTTTTGCGCTTGCGATTTTCCAATTTAGTATGTACTAAGTGTCATTTTTGGATTCTTTGAAATTAATTAAAAATAAACAGCTATTAAATAGCACTTCCCAGTTTTGAATTTTTCTTCTTCCCTGGTTGTCATGAGATGTGCTAAATGAATATATCAGTATTGGCATTTCTTTCTGTTTAGACTGTTTAATAGGCTCAGCCTTACTGATTGGAGCCAGCCCATTGTTGTTAGTACAACTTTCTAAAAGTGGCATTTTCAGAATTGTATCTTAAAATCCTACTTTACCATTGAAGATATTTTAAAATTATAATTCCCAAGACACCAAACATGACATTTCTACCTAAAGAATGCAAAGCCAAGCCAAGTACCTGTTAGTGCAGTAATAGCCCGTAAAGCAAAGTAGAGAGAGTTTGGTGTCATGCATGCTCGCAGTCACCATCCTTACTCTGGAAAAGTTTTTTCCCAATTTAAGTTTAGGGAAATTCATGATTTTCTTTTACTTCCACCAATTTCAAAGTTCACTAGTTGCCACTGTACTTGACCCCACCTTTACTGCCAAGTACAAATTCAAATGTGCTTACCTTGCATTTTATTTTACAGTGTTTTATATAGCGCAAACTTGATCCGAATCGGGTATCAGAGCGCTTTACATAGCACCAGTTGCGTTACATGAGGACACATTCATTTTTTTTGTTAGGCACGGGGAGATTAAGCAATTTGCCCAGAATCACAGGATGTTCAGCGTCGTTGCCGAGACTCAAACCCAGTTCCCCAGATTCGAGGACCACCTTTCTAGCTGTTCATGCCTTCTGCAACTAAGGTCAGATGTTGCTGCCAACCAAAGTAATGTAACATGCTGTATTTTGCCTAGTTTACTTGACCGCAGTATGTTTTCACCCTTTTGGTACCTGTTTGTAAGATAGGTAAGGGTTTAATCTGTTTTTTGAACTAATAACACAACATTCCATAGTCTGAGTAAAAACTTGGAACACTGCTTTCCACATACACCGTGGGTCACCCTCACTAGCCCCAACCCAAAACCCTGCTAGAGGGGCAGTGCGCTCATCAAAGGTTTTTTGTAATGTCATGCAGGCAGAGGTGCAGCGCCAGTGATGGAACTATGTGGCACCAGTAGTGGAAGTGGGCAGTGTGAGTGGCTACAGTGAGCAGAGGAATCCTAAGAAAGTTCGGTCACTAACACCTATTTTATACAAATTAAGCACTGCTTAGACCATACAATACATTACAAAGGCATTTATAGAACTCACGGCTGCTCCTGAGGGAGTGTCCAGCGCTAACAGCAGGACTGCATCATCAGATGGAAAGAGATTAAGCATTGAACAGGTGGGTCTTTAGGCATTTCCTAAAGATCCTTTCGGAAGAAGCCCGACAAAGATTGAAAGGCAGCGTATTCCACAGCTTAGCTGTCAGAAAGGTGAAAGACCTTCTCCCTCATCTAGCCCTATGGATCCCAGAGATCTGCAGGAGCCTCTGATAGTTTTCCCTGAGGGATTTGCTCTGAAAGTAGGGCCTGAGTCTACTTCTTAAGTACCCAGGTAACTTATTTGCAACAGCTCTATAAGCGAAAGTTAGCACCTTGAATCTGATGCGGCTGCTCACAGGGAGCCAGTGAAGATGGTGAATATGTACCAGTACTGATTACCGAATCTGAATTTTAAGGAGAAGGCGTGCAGCAGCATTCTCTTGATCTACAGCCTTTGCAGAAGGTATGCTGGCAGACCCAGGTAAAGACTGTTAGCATAGTCCAAATTAGTGGGGACAGGAGCAAGGACAACGGTCTTACGGGTAGTCACAGGTAGCAAATGTAACATCTTTCTCAGAGATTTCAAAGTGGTGAAACAGTTTGGTGAAACTGCTTAGACCTGCGCCTCAAACTATAGGGTTGAGTCGAACTTGACTAAATTTGCTTTACATCTACTTTCAAGATACATTTATTTGAGACCTGTCAATCTGAGGTAATTTAAATGAAGTGGTTTGTATCCATAATAAACAACCTATATAGATCACTTTCTTGTGCTCCACAGAACAAATGTATATGAGATGCTGTTCATATATCACTATAAATATGTTTCTTATGTTTCTCATTACAGTGGCTAGAGAAAGTACATTATTTGTTTTAAAATTGCAGAGCTTATTTGAAATATGTTTTCATGAATAACAATGCAGAATGCTTTCACCACCTGGTAAGATTGAACACTTTGATGCAAAGATGGTGTTTCGTGCACAGCTGCTGTGACTATTTACATTCTCTTAGTAAATGATCAGTCTCAAACATAGGCTTTTGTTTATACATTAAGTTAAATGGATCAAAGCACTCCTTTTACCTTAGCTAAGAAAGGTGTTCAAGATCTAAATGATGACTTACAGAAAATGCAGTCCAAATATATAAAACTGTCTCAGATTCACAAAGCCCTCACTATTGTAAGTGCAAGCATTTGTGAATATAAACGAGCACTCAATCAAAACCCTTTAGATAGGAGAGAGAGGAGCTTAAAATACTCACACCTAATGTGAGAGGGCTAAATAACCCAGTTAAGCGCAGAGCGGTTCAGTTATGCTTAGAACAATCCCATACAGATATTTTCCTCCTACAGGAGATGCATCTCTTACAAAGGGATTGCCATCGTCTCCGGTCTGGGAAGTTTACTCTCCAGTTTTTTTCTTCTAACTCTACCAAGACAGCGGGCGTTGCAGTATTGGTGGCCCAGAGGTTTAGGGGTAAAGTCATGCACAAATCAGCAGAGATTAAAGGAAGGTTATTGTCCTACAGGTTTTCTTTAGGTGATATTACGTTTACTGTTGGCTCCATCTATGCCCCCAATGAAGGTCAGGAGAAGTTCTTTCACAGGGCTCTTACAGAGGCTTCAGCCACTCCGGACCTCCACATCGTGCTGGGGGGAGATTTGAATGTAGTCATTGATAATAATTTGGATAGGTTGTGTCAGCGGACTTTCCAATCTGGTACCCTCTCTGCAGAGGGATTGTCTTGTTTAGGTGAGTTAGGCTTTAAGGTCCTTTGGCGCAGCTTCCACCCCCAGGTGAGGGACTATTCTTATTATTCTAGTGCGCACAAAACATACGCTCGCCTAGATTATCTGCTTGCATCCACGCCTACACTTGCGCTAGCTACTAAGGTGGAGATAGGGGTTGCCTCCCTTTCTGATCATGCCCCAGCATGCGGTTGCGACATGCATATTAGACTGGTGGGGACAGATGTGGGCACTTACTAGCGCACAAACTGCGTGAAGTAAGGCAGCAGCAGACAGTGCAGGAAATCCTTCGGGGAGACGGTAGGCGTATCACGGATGATCATGAGATTGCTGGTGCTTTCAGTGACTTTTATTCCGACCTCTATTCCGGCGACCCTTCTGGTGACCGGGATGAGGATACCTTTCTGGACTCCATCCCTCTTCCAGTCCTCACAAGGGATCAGACAGATCAGCTGGAGCGAGACATCCGGCCGGAGGAAGTCATCACTGCCATCTCATGCCTTAAAACGGCAAAGACACCGGCGCCAGACGGCTTTCCTGCGAGCTTTTATAAAACATTCTGCACTCAGGTTGCCCCTCTGCTTACGCGCCTTTTTTATTCTTTCTCGGAGCCGGGGGCGATCCCGGGTGACCTCTTAGCGGCCTCCATAGCTGTAATACCTAAGCCAGAAAAGGATCGGTCACTGAGCGGGGCATACCGTCCTATTTCTCTACTCAACGTGGAACTCAAATTGTATACGGGGATTTTGGCTGCTCGACTTGCATCACATATGGGAGGCCTTGTCGACCCAGACCAGGCCGCTTTCATCCCAGAACGCCAAACCTCTGATAATACTAAACGGGCCCGACACCTTATTGAAAAGGCTACACGGAAGGGCAATATATGATGTTGGCTTTCGACGCAGAGAAAGCGTTCGAAAGGGTCCACTGGCCCTATTTAGAGAAAGTGCTGCGGAAGGTGGGACTGGGGTCGAAGTTCCGTACATTTGTAATGAACTGATACAAATTCCCGACGGCCACGGTACGAGTCAACGGCTATACATCCCCCCGGTTTGCTACTGGTAGAGGTACGAGGCAGGGGTGCCCATTGTCACCCCTCCTTTTTGCCCTTTACATGGAACCGTTGGCTCAGAAATTGAGTCTTAACCTACGAGTAACAGGGATCAAATTCAGGGGCTATGTCCATACGATCAGCTTATATGCAGATGATGTCTTGATCTCGTTGTCTCAACCGAAGGACTCTCTATGGCGTGTTTTGAGGACCTGGAGCTATTCGGTTGTGTTGCCGGGTTCAAGGTTAACATGAGCAAGTCGGTGGCCCTCGATCTGTCCCTAGAGAAACCCACTTGGGCTCTGTTGCAGGGCTCGTTCCCCATCCAGTGGGCGACAGAGGCAGTTCCCTACTTGGGGATTCAATTGGCCCCCTCCTTGCTAGATGCTGTTAATATCAACTATGTCCAGTTGAGACATAAGATTCGGCGGGAGTTGGGGCGATGGAAACACTTCCCGTTGTCTTGGTTTGGCAAAGTTGCAGCGGTCAAGATGACTGTTCTCCCTCAGATCTTATACTTATTTTGCACTAGTCCTCTCCGGCCACCCCTGGGCTGGATAAAGCGAACAGTTGGACTTGGCTCAGTTCATATGGAACCGGAGGAAATCGCGTCTGAGGCTGCGGCTGGCGATGATTGGACTACCAGACTTGATGGCATATTTTCAGGCTGCACAATTGCGCCTCCTGGTGGAATGGAGTAGAGGGGAGTCTGGAAAGCACTAGCTGTTTCAGGACCAGGCAGTGGCTGGCAGGCCCCTGCATGAAATCCCCTTTCTCCGTAAACAGCACAGACCCCCTAATCTATACGCCTCATACATTACAAGGGTTCCTTTGGAAGTCTGGTACCAGACTAATGTTAGCCATGAACTCAGCACTTTTCCATCTCCTCTTACCCCTATCATGGACTATCTTGATTTCACCCCGAGGACGGACTCAGCGGTGTATGCGAGATGGAGGCCTGCAGGGTGCCGGTACCTCTTTAATCTGTACACGGCGGAGGGAATCATTCCCTTCTTTCATTTTCAGCAATAATTCGGACTGCCAGAAACAGAGAGGCTTCAATACCTGCAAGCACGACACTGGGCGCTTAGTGAGCATGTACGCCCTGTGGCAGATAGACGTCTCACACTCTATGAACATTGGTTAATCATGCGTAAAACAGATAAAAACTAATATCAGACCTCTATAAGATGCTACAGGCCAAATACATACACACCTATAGTGCTGACGGGGCGCGCTGGGAGAGGGAACTAGGCAGGACACTTAGCCACAAAGACTGGGAGGGAATATATTACAGGGCACGGCGTGCTGCATACCACATGGGGCTCACAGACACACTCACTAAAATTGCTACCTACTGGTACTATACCCCGAACGTCTCCATGAAATGGATCACACTAGAGATGCAACATGCTGGTGAGGCTGAGGGCAGGTGGGCACACTGGTGCATTTGCTTTGGGATTGCGCGCCGCTCCAAGGGTACTGGAAGCAGATATTAGATGAGGTGGATGCGCACTTTGACACGGAGGTCCCATGTTTCCCATCATACGTCTTGCAGGGGCTAACGAACCCCTTAACATACCCACTACGCTCCCGCAGAGGTCGCTTGATCCCAATTGCGCTGGGCTCAGCGATGCAGAATATACTCGCACACTGGCGAACCGCACACGTTCCTACATTTCACGGGTGACTCCATCACCTTTGACTAGTGCTTGGTATGGAAAAGCTTTCGCTGACGATGGCTGGGGAAGGAGCTAAATATTTAGAGCTATGGCAACCCTTCTTGTCCTTACTGGCCTCGGAATTCAATGAGGTCACTTGCCCTAGATATCTCCGATTATTGCGCCTCTCGGACACGGAGTAGCTGAAGCCCAGCTAGGGGAAGTTTGGGTTTGGTTGAGGACAGGCAGTGGACATTGAACATGGGTGGTGGGTGGGCAGGGATAGGGTGGTGGTGGGCGTTTCTGGTTATATGTTTTTCTTCGTTTTCCTTCCGATTACAGAATTGCGTATACTAGTCCCTTTCGCTAGTTTAAATTTACACCAGTACTGATGGACTCATTGGCCTTCTGATCCTTCGTTTTTGTTGCACCTGCAAATGTATTGGCTATGTCAGTAATGTGTGATTATCTGTGTGGCAATCCTTCAATAAAAATGATTTTATACTAGATAGTAGAGAGAGAAGATGGATTTCACTGAAAACTTGAAGAAGACTTGATCCCTGTCAGGAGTGCTGAAGCACCCTGAACTTGGCCTGGATGGGACCCTGTGGATTCAACTCTCCAGGGCTATTAGCGACCCCCCCACCCCGCCTTATGCTCCCTGAGGGACAGTAGTTGGATGGACATGCATGTGGGCCATGGAACAAATGGGTTTCCCTGGAACGTCTCAGGACTGAGAGGGGAACCCTTATTAAAAGACCACCCCTGACTTGTTCTGTGTCACATGTACCCTTCAAGTGGTCAAAGAAGGCTGAGGGACCTGACGGGTACAGCCAGGGAGTGCGCTCTGCCTTTGGGTCCTGGGGCTGCTGCTGGAGAAGACCCCAGTACCAGTTGAAGTGGCAGATACCCAAACAGGGGACAGGTCCTCTGCAAGGGGAGAGAGAACAGTACAAATCAGGCTCTCAAAAGATTGTGAAACTTAGAGGCCATGAGGCCCTAAACACTCCTGGTGGCTGGATTTTGCCACAAGGAACAAAAAACATATTTCACCTTGCAGCGAATCATTACAGGTTACAATGAGTATTACTGTAAGATGGTAAATTTGTTAGCGATTTCAAATGTATGCTTTTATTAATGTTGTGTCCCGCCGACAATGTATGTAACTAGAATGATATTATTTTGGAAAATAATAGTATTCCAATTGTCTGAACTCTGAAATTGCATATTCCAGCTGGCTGTGTGAAATGCAGATACTTATTAAACATGTGTCAAAGGTTATTTGAAGGTTTTCGATTTTTTAAGGTACTGTACCTTTCGACAGCACAAAACACAATAACTATAATTAGTTTTTCATCTTCATTAGCAGTTACAATAGTAATGACATCTGCCTCAGCAAACAAATGTTTATTTTTTATTTTTGCAGAGTTTTATATAGCGCGAACTAGACCCGAACCGAATCAGGTATCAGAGCGCTTTACATAGCACCAGTTACGTTACATGAGGACACGCATTCATTTTTAGGCACGGGGAGATTAAGTGATTTGCCCAGAATCACAGGAGGTTTTTGGCGTCGTTACCGAGGCTCGAACCCAGATCCCCAGGTACGAGGTCGAGCGCCTTAGCCGTTAGGCCAACTCCTGAACCCAGATCCGAGGTCGAGCGCCTTAGCCGTTAGGCCAACTCCTCTCCCCTTATTATATAACACAGATTGTGGGAATTAACGTGATTCTGCTTGCAAAACCTTTAGAACTGTGTCATTAGTGTAACAAAAAAGTTGAACTCTGCAGTTTTCAAAAGTAAGAATTTACACGACACTGTAATTTAGATGTGCATAGCATAACCATCCAAATTAAAACAGTTTCTAATGAGATGTGCCATTGTCAGCCCATTCTCACTTCTGAGCAGGTAAAGTGTTCTCCTCTGATTCCTCTAAATCTAAGCCCTCTGATGAAGGTAATTTGATATAGCAGAAGGTTGAGCAATTGTTCATCATACAACAGAAGATTATTATTCAATTGACTTTCTTAGGCAACATCACATCCTAAAATGTAGACATATCGATTTTTGGTTCTCAGTAGTCTAAAGGAACCCCAGGAACCATATTATAACTAGAACCCAGGGGTAATACAGATCGCGCCAACACGAAATGTGCACTGGTGCAATCTCAAGGTGGTGAATCCTCATTTGCATGGGGGGATGTAATTAGGAAACATTTTGTCTCTGAACCCCCCTGCCATAATATCGATGTGGGTGCAGAGGCAAAGGAGCTGTCAAGGGGTGCATTGACTGTGTGAGACAAAGAGGTGGCATACAGTTAGTGCACCCCGAGTGTGCTCTTTGGAGGGGCAGAAATTGAGTTCCAAGAACTACACATTCATTTCATAGAGCTTTATTCGGAACATAAAAAACATGTCCATAAAAGCACAACAGTTACATGGCAAACATTTCATTATTAAAAAATACAAAACATAAAAAGAATACACAAGTACAGTAATTATCCAGTGTGAGATGGAATAATTAGTTTAAAACCAAACTTAAAAACTCATACTTTTCCTAGCACCAATAGCCTTGAGTAGGAAAGTAGCTGTAAAAAAGCAAATGTCCGGATGATGCATATTAAAAAGCAATTTCATGGATTCGGTAATTGATCTTGTTCCAAATCTTTTCAAAATAGGTTTTAAATAAATTTTCCGTAATTCACTGTACAAGGGACAAGAAAAAAGAAAGTGCATAGTGCTCTGTTCGGTCTTACAGTCACATGGACATGGTCCCACCGGGCGTGATTTTACATCGGGGCACGCAACCAGATGATGAACCGTTCCCATCCTTAATCTAGTGAGAACAAACTGGTGTGAGACTCTAGACACCTGGGTCAAATAAGGGTGAAGTCCACTATACTCATTCAGGCCATTGTACAATTTACAGGTAGAGAGTTTTACATCTTCCAGGGCACGCCTCTCTTTACAGTGATTCAAAAACATAATTTTCATATTTGATTTGGAGTTATCAGATGCACAACACCGATCATTGAGCACAGAATATCCGAAAACATTTTGAAAATTTTCGATATTATATTTAAGCCAGGGGATCTTTAGGTGCTGGTCCAAGGTGAGGCAATCCTCAATAATAGCTCTGTTTAGTGACGTGCCTTCGTTCAGCCAAACAGATCGCCACAGCAATAAGGGTCTTAACATGATTAAATCTTCCAGGAAGTGTGTCCCCGTTTCCTTGTGGACCAGGGTATTAGATGTAGATTTGGGTAGGCAAAGGAGCCTTTTCAAGAAGTTGTTCTCCTCTATCTGAAGGCCCCCAGAAGATGTCACACCCCAGACTCCTGCCCCGTAAAGGGCCGCAGATAGGCATTTCGATTGATATATTTTTAGCATATCTGCTATACGTCTGTTACCCAATTTCTTTGCAAAAACAAAGACCCCATTGGCACTTCTGATCATCTTAGTTTTAACCACTCTGTGTTCAATGTCCCAGCTACCATTTTTTGAGAAATTGATCCCCAAATAGCAAAAATTGTCTACTTTTAAAACCTGTTCTCCTTCAATAAAATAATGGGAGTTAACTTTCGTTTTAGTCGTAGCTCGTCCTGAACATTCCATCACATAGGTCTTGGACCTATTGATCACCAATTTCCTGTCTTTGATGAACAGGACAAACCTGTCCATCAACCGTTGAAGGCCCAGGGGGGTCCTGGACAGCAACACTGCGTCGTCCGCATAGAGCAACACAGGGATGTCAAGGCCATTTACTCTTGGGACATCCGCCGATACTGTTTGTAAAACAGCATCCACCTCATTAATGAAGAGGGTGAACAGTAGGGGTGCTAAAACACACCCCTGCCTGATTCCCCTCCCTATCCTAAACTTATTTGTGCATTCCCCTTTTGGCCCATATCGGACACTGGTGCTAAGTTTTTCATACAGGCGGGCTAGAAAATATACTATACTGTCTGGAGCTCCCATATCAATCAGTTTGGCCCAGAGTAGGGTGTGGTCAACCATATCAAAGGCACTGCTTAAGTCGGCGAAGCATAAATACAGGGACCCTTTTTTAGCCTGGGTATACTTCCCGACCAGGAGTTGTAGATTTAAGCACTGCTCTATAGTTCCACGCCCCTTTCTGAAGCCAAACTGACTATTAGTTAAAATCTCGTTCGACTCTGCCCATTCCTCTAATCTGACTAAAAGAACACGGCTCATAATTTTTACTGATGAGTCCAGTAGGGATATTGGTCGGTAATTTTTTGCTTCCCCCCGATCTCCTTTCTTGTATATAGGGATTATAATAGATTCTGCCCAAGTAGATGGTATTTTGGAGCAGACCGCTGCATTAAAGATTTTAGCTAATAGGGGGCCCCAAATCTCCGGGGCGGTCCTATAGACATCTATAGGGACCCCATCAGGTCCTTGGGCCTTACCTCCCTTACTAGCTCTTATACTAACCATAACTTCCTCTACTGTTATATCTAGTGCAACTATGGGCCATCCTTTTCCTACGGTAACTTTACTATTGCCAGAATCAAATATGGTCGAGAAATGTTGGATCCAAGAGTCTATGCTCACATTAGATGTGAGCACTGGAGCCTCCTCATCTTTGAGGAAGGGGCTATTTACAGTAGACCAAAATAAGTTGCAGTTCCTATGTTCTGCTGCTTGGCTTAGATTGTCCCAAGCTTCCTGCTGCAACTCAGACTTTCGCCGTTTAAGGGCCAGTTTAAAATCCTGCCTTAGTTGAATCACTAAACACTTGACTCGTGGTTTGGCAGATAAAGCTTTTTTAAGATCTCTCCGGGCATTTGAACATGCGTGGTCAAACCAACCCCTATTTTGTCTATTTACGTGCCCCACCTCTTTAGTGAACTTCTTCCTGATAATAAAATTAATTCTGTCAAAGTGGTCGATGCTGGCAATATCTATTTTCTCCTGTTCGAGAATTGCCGAGATTTCCATTATACAACTAGTGATAATGGAATCAGATGTTACATCGGCTTTGTCACCCTTCCACCTCAGCCTAACTCCATTAATTCTATGTGGTTCAATATTAACAATTGTACCCGAGTTGGGGGTGGCAGTAGTATACCAGAGCTTAACTTCAGTGGTTAAGCAATTATGATCGCTCAGCATTACATCAACCACCTTGACATCGGAACACGTTTGGGTTAGGTTGGTAGACATACATATAAAATCAATTACCGTATTGGCCCCCCTCCCTTTGAATGTTGGGACACTTTCTCCCAAATCATTCTTTATATTTTCCATGATTTCCATGTTATAATCTAACAAAAAGTTATTCAGGGTCTCACCATACAGATGGTGGGGAAAATGGACTTGAGCTTCCCCTGAATGATTATATACACCACATAGATTCTGGGATGATAAGGGGCAAATAGAAACGTTAAAATCCCCCACAAAAATAAATTCATAAACACCATTAAAATTCTCTACAAGGTTACACACTACTTTATGTAAATCATTTATCACTGTGTGCCTTGTGCCATCAAATATATTATGGTAGAAATTGATCAACAGAACATTTCTACGTTTACCTTGCGCAAGCCAGAGGATTTGGGAATGAACCCCCACTTTTACATACTTTTTAACTAATACGGGTAACTTCACTGAAATCATAACTAGCAGACCTCCTTTAGGTCTCCCATGTGGTGAGGCCAATGCAGGCAGCTCATAGGAAACAAAGCCATCGCTCCCCTTATATTCTTTACACCATGTTTCCTGTAAACAAATAATATCAAATAAACCAGTAAAATCTTTCCAGCCCAGCATAACCTCTTTGGCCATCAAACCAGCGATGTTCCAGCTGGCAATATGACATGTTACCTTGGCCCTTGCTAGGGTGACATTTGGCATCTCATCAACAGATACGGACACAATATTATTTACATTAAAATGCTCTATATTAAGCTCTGAATGCTCCTCAACGCCCCCAATTATCATACAATCATTATTCACAATATTAATCTCATCAGTTAAGGACTTCTGTAGCTCTCCAGCATTATCCCTCAGCCGGACTAAGTTACTCTTATGTCAATCGTTTTGGTCCAGAAAACTCAATGACTGGAACCTATTCTGAGTTGGGACTTGATAGAACATCCCATTAACGGGTGACATAAAACTATCACTTACTAATGGGGGATTAGATACATGTGCTAAAAACCTATTCCCGCCATGGGGCAAATGCATCATATGCATTGGTGTAACAAAAGAACCATCCTGATGGGGGAAACAGGGGGTTTGTGGCCCTGGTCTATTTACATTAGTATGGTAATTATTATTGTTAGAAGGACCTTCCCAATTGTTGACTGAGTGTAGCCTGTTTAGATGGTTGTAGAAAAATCCCAATGGCCTTACAACAACATCAGTCTCTGACTGCGTGATTGAGGCCGCTCTAAGGAGGACCGTCGCAACGTGTTGCGGATGTTTAAAGTTTATAATCACGCAGTCACCCCCACATGTTTTCCTGGTGTTACCTATCCAGTTGACTCTTCTGATAGAGATAATCTGGTCAGAGTATCCAACTGGATAACCACAGTGCCGACTAAGCCAAGAGATAGCTTTATTTTTAAGTGAATCTGTCGACTCCTGGGTATTAGGGGCCTGTGTAATAGGTGGGACATTCGTCAAAACTACAACAAATGGTACACATTCGGGTGGGAGGTCTACAGGGCGCTTACTTGCTCTAACTGCACCCTTACTTGTTCCCCCTGTTGCGGCTGTTTTCGCAGTAATTGCTAACGCGGCTGGTACATTGCCAGACCGCTCCCCATTTGGAGATGATAGTGATCTAATATCCTGATTTTGGGTAACCTGACCTAAACTAGATTCACTTGAAGACCCGGCTCTCTGCTGCTGAGACGGTCTGCCCTTATCCTGCACAGCAGAGGTAGTCAAAGCAGGCCGTTCTTTGCGTGGTTGTATCCCAGTATTAACTACAGCAGGGGGGCTATTTTTATTTCCTGGTGGGACTCTTTCCTGAATTGAGACCGCAGGAGGCGCAGTTATGCCTTTAGATATTAATGACGTTTTATCCAAAGTAACAGTATGTTGGTCAACTGCGTCCCTTAATCTTAAAACTTCCCCGCACAGGCCCTCTATTTTAACTAGCAGGGGATCGATAATCATTTTAAGTTTCTTATCAATAGAGCCCATCAGCAGGTCCAATTGGTCAGGATCAATTGAGACACAACTATCTCTAATTAGTGTCCCTATATCTTCTGCATTATCCTTATGAATTAAATCCTTTTTGTGCTTTCTACCTGAGTGATTGTTTCCCTTTTTAGGTACTGTTTTCCTACAGGCTCTCATTAATCTTGTGGCCCTCAATGACTGTTGGTGAGCGCCTTCACAAGTATCGCTCAGATCGTTGTCCGCTATAGTCCCATTACTAATATCCTCATTGGTTACTACAGCTGGACTATTCATATCCACAGTTGATATATCAATTACACTAAGCGTATTGGTATCCATAATATTAATGTCTTGTGGCTCAATCAAAGGGGAAACTTCCAAATTACTTTTCCCAAGAGATTTCCTCCTGTCCGTATTTATTCTGTTAACTACCTTCAGCAGGTAGTTGTCAGGTAGAGTTGATTGTATGGACATGATGGCGGAAAATCAGGAGACAGTCAACAGAGAATGTTCAAATTAAAAGTCAGTAAAAGTAACACTAAATACCGCTTGAATGTACTCACAAGTGGAAAATTGGGGGGATGGCCCGTCCCGTCCCTGGTCGTCCCCGGACGGCCACAGACGGCCCGCCCTCTGCCCGGGCTCAGCCCGGCGACGCCCGCGCGCGTCCGCGACGCGGAGGGAGCTCTCTGCTTTTCAGCGCCTCCGGGCGCGCTCCGCCGGAAGTGGGCGTGATTCTGGCGCAGGGCAGGCTGGGAGCTGTAGTTCTCCCCTGTCCGCGGCCGAGTGATGGAACTACTCGGCGACAGGTGAACACACACCCTCAGGGACCCAGCGCTGCCAGGGACCTCCGGTGCAGCCTCCGCTCCCCTCCGCAATCCTTTCCGAATGTAAAAGCCTCCCGCTCCTCAGTGGGAGCTCTCTGCTTTTCAGCGCCTCCGGGCGCGCTCCGCCGGAAGTGGGCGTGATTCTGGCGCAGGGCAGGCTGGGAGCTGTAGTTCTCCCCTGTCCGCGGCCGAGTGATGGAACTACTCGGCGACAGGTGAACACACACCCTCAGGGACCCAGCGCTGCCAGGGACCTCCGGTGCAGCCTCCGCTCCCCTCCGCAATCCTTTCCGAATGTAAAAGCCTCCCGCTCCTCAGTGGGAGCTCTCTGCTTTTCAGCGCCTCCGGGCGCGCTCCGCCGGAAGTGGGCGTGATTCTGGCGCAGGGCAGGCTGGGAGCTGTAGTTCTCCCCTGTCCGCGGCCGAGTGATGGAACTACTCGGCGACAGGTGAACACACACCCTCAGGGACCCAGCGCTGCCAGGGACCTCCGGTGCAGCCTCCGCTCCCCTCCGCAATCCTTTCCGAATGTAAAAGCCTCCCGCTCCTCAGTGGGAGCTCTCTGCTTTTCAGCGCCTCCGGGCGCGCTCCGCCGGAAGTGGGCGTGATTCTGGCGCAGGGCAGGCTGGGAGCTGTAGTTCTCCCCTGTCCGCGGCCGAGTGATGGAACTACTCGGCGACAGGTGAACACACACCCTCAGGGACCCAGCGCTGCCAGGGACCTCCGGTGCAGCCTCCGCTCCCCTCCGCAATCCTTTCCGAATGTAAAAGCCTCCCGCTCCTCAGTGGGAGCTCTCTGCTTTTCAGCGCCTCCGGGCGCGCTCCGCCGGAAGTGGGCGTGATTCTGGCGCAGGGCAGGCTGGGAGCTGTAGTTCTCCCCTGTCCGCGGCCGAGTGATGGAACTACTCGGCGACAGGTGAACACACACCCTCAGGGACCCAGCGCTGCCAGGGACCTCCGGTGCAGCCTCCGCTCCCCTCCGCAATCCTTTCCGAATGTAAAAGCCTCCCGCTCCTCAGTGGGAGCTCTCTGCTTTTCAGCGCCTCCGGGCGCGCTCCGCCGGAAGTGGGCGTGATTCTGGCGCAGGGCAGGCTGGGAGCTGTAGTTCTCCCCTGTCCGCGGCCGAGTGATGGAACTACTCGGCGACAGGTGAACACACACCCTCAGGGACCCAGCGCTGCCAGGGACCTCCAGTGCAGCCTCCGCTCCCCTCCGCAATCCTTTCCGAATGTAAAAGCCTCCCGCTCCTCAGTGGGAGCTCTCTGCTTTTCAGCGCCTCCGGGCGCGCTCCGCCGGAAGTGGGCGTGATTCTGGCGCAGGGCAGGCTGGGAGCTGTAGTTCTCCCCTGTCCGCGGCCGAGTGATGGAACTACTCGGCGACAGGTGAACACACACCCTCAGGGACCCAGCGCTGCCAGGGACCTCCGGTGCAGCCTCCGCTCCCCTCCGCAATCCTTTCCGAATGTAAAAGCCTCCCGCTCCTCAGTGGGAGCTCTCTGCTTTTCAGCGCCTCCGGGTGCGCTCCGCCGGAAGTGGGCGTGATTCTGGCGCAGGGCAGGCTGGGAGCTGTAGTTCTCCCCTGTCCGCGGCCGAGTGATGGAACTACTCGGCGACAGGTGAACACACACCCTCAGGGACCCAGCGCTGCCAGGGACCTCCGGTGCAGCCTCCGCTCCCCTCCGCAATCCTTTCCGAATGTAAAAGCCTCCCGCTCCTCAGTGGGAGCTCTCTGCTTTTCAGCGCCTCCGGGCGCGCTCCGCCGGAAGTGGGCGTGATTCTGGCGCAGGGCAGGCTGGGAGCTGTAGTTCTCCCCTGTCCGCGGCCGAGTGATGGAACTACTCGGCGACAGGTGAACACACAGCCTCAGGGACCCAGCGCTGCCAGGGACCTCCGGTGCAGCCTCCGCTCCCCTCCGCAATCCTTTCCGAATGTAAAAGCCTCCCGCTCCTCAGTGGGAGCTCTCTGCTTTTCAGCGCCTCCGGGCGCGCTCCGCCGGAAGTGGGCGTGATTCTGGCGCAGGGCAGGCTGGGAGCTGTAGTTCTCCCCTGTCCGCGGCCGAGTGATGGAACTACTCGGCGACAGGTGAACACACAGCCTCAGGGACCCAGCGCTGCCAGGGACCTCCGGTGCAGCCTCCGCTCCCCTCCGCAATCCTTTCCGAATGTAAAAGCCTCCCGCTCCTCAGTGGGAGCTCTCTGCTTTTCAGCGCCTCCGGGCGCGCTCCGCCGGAAGTGGGCGTGATTCTGGCGCAGGGCAGGCTGGGAGCTGTAGTTCTCCCCTGTCCGCGGCCGAGTGATGGAACTACTCGGCGACAGGTGAACACACAGCCTCAGGGACCCAGCGCTGCCAGGGACCTCCGGTGCAGCCTCCGCTCCCCTCCGCAATCCTTTCCGAATGTAAAAGCCTCCCCAAGAACTACACAAATACCCACCTCCTTTGTAAATGGACGTCTGCAAGTGGTTACCCCCTTTCAAATGCAGGCTAGGTTGCCCCTTGCACAGTGAAGGGCTGAAGGGTGGCGTCAAACAGACGTGAGGTTGCAGTGGTGACAGGGGCCGCACATTCATTGTGAATTTAAAATGAATAAAATATATATATTTGTTAAGCTGGCCATGCCTTTAACATCTCCTCTGATGAACTGTCAATGGCCCCCATGTGTATTGGTAGGGTGTCTACTGTTGTCCATATCTGTTACAGCAGCATCTATGTCCTCCTTTAGACCTGATACATCACAACTAGATAGTATAATGTAGGCATTCCAGTTTTTCAAAGTGCACCGATGAATAAATTAATCCAATGTGGAAAATGTGTTAGAAGCAGCAAAACGACCTCTAGCAAGCATTGCCAGACGTTTACGACTTCCTTTTGTTGTTCAGGTACTTTGAAGGTGAGCCCAATTAGTTTGGTACATAAATGCACATGCTAAGGTAAAATAGAAGTTACAATCTAAATACGTAGTAACTAAGGGTGTGCCATTAAGAAAGGTGTTTACGAGATTGTTAAAATATATGTGTTCTAAGGTTGCAAATAACTGAAATATCACAAATGTGATACCAATGTTAATTGTTTTCACAAAAGAAAACATGTTATTTGCTTACGTACATGTTATTAAATTACATCTCCGTATACTTCAGTGTGTGAGACTTTCCCAAAATGTATTCACTAGGTTAGTGGATCGGAAAAGGAATGTCATTGGTAATCCTGATATTGTATGTTTGTTGTAGGTACATCCTGGTATTTATTCAAACCACTTAATATCCACGATCATGAACACCGGGACACTACATACATTTCATAAAATTAATTTTAGTAAAAGGCCGGGTGTTTTGTTCTGAATTAATAGATTAGATTCTAGAATGTAAACTAGTTGCTAGGGTGAAATATTGTATTGGGTGAGGGTGACAGTTGGACTGTACTTGGGTGCGGACGGGGTCTCTGCAGATGTACCTAATAAAGAAGGTTACCCCCTTTACGGCATATCTACGTAATTATTGAAGACCTGACCTTTACATCAGGCAAAGAGAGATTCTGTGCTTCCAAATCTTGCTCAAGGGTGTGAGGTATTTGGTAGCTTTGACTTGCCCAGTGGAGGAGGTATATTCCTATGTGCGTTGATGAGAGAGAGGAGTTTGCTAGAACTTGTGTTTTCCAAGGCAGAGGTGATTTGGTAATCTTCTGCCTTGACCTATATCATAGCGTGATTCCCTGCCGTGCTCAACGGCAACAGAAGTCATTGGTGCCCTGGCCCCCCCACTTTGCCCAAAGGCAATGTAACCCACACCCTTCAGATATCCCAGTCCTCCTTCACCCTCATTCTTTTGAGGGCTAGGAAATTAAAAACAGGGCAGCAAAACAGGCAGCTTTCAGATTCTGTGAGAACACTTTTAGGTTTAACTCTTTTATTTGAAATCTGCACCACTATTAAATGGAAAAAACTCCCCCCCACTCTTAGAAAAGGTGTGAGAACAAGAGGGAATAGGTAGCACAGATTTCCGTGGGCCAGCCATCCATACCGGCGTTTTGACTCTAGCTAACTGCTTGATAGGGTCCGAGAGTTCAGTTACCATGAGCGGAGCTTCTAGTTCAGAATATTGGTCCGGCGTTACTTGTGCGAGGGCCGCCTGCACTAAAAACTGATGCATTGCCTGTGGGTCACCTAAGTCTGGGGCCTTGTATAATGACACATAGTATTTATGAAAGGAGTCATAGATCTGTTCTTTTATTTTAATTAGGGTACCATCCAGGGTGTATATTGCAGTGATAGGTGGTTACGTAAGATTGCTCCTCAACAGCCAAGCAAGCGTCTTACCTGTATTTTCGCCCTCCGCCTGTCGTCTAGCCGAGTACTGCTAATAATCTAGGGCACACAGTTTATGCAGTGCTTCCTTATGTGCTAATATGGTTTTGGAAAGTGCTTGTAATATGTGCGGGTCCATGGGGGCCATGTGTTCCTGGTGTAGTATGTTGGCTTCTAGTCCTTGGATTTCACTAGTTAGTGTCATTCACTGTACACTGCTTGTATGACCTGCCCACGCAAAACGACCTTCAGGGCGTCTCATTCAATGCCGGCATGGGCGGACTTTCCTTCATTGGTCTGGAGGTATGTGGTTATGGACTGCGAGATGGTGGCATTCAAGCCGGGTCACGAAGTGCTTCCAGAGGGAGTCGCCAAGTCGGTATGCTGGGTCTGGACGCACCCCAAGTCAGTTGAATTTGCCGGGGGCTATGGTGCGAGATCGTGCGAGTTAAATACTCAGTGTGTGCTACATGTATGAGCGCCGTTTCCGTACAGTAAATAGTGTTGATACGCGTGTACAGGTCATGGAGAGTAGAGTAGTGTGAGTATACCCGATCTGTAGGATGTTTTGCGCGCCAACCATCAAACAATCTCATCTGCATGGCCCAAGCCGTCATAGTGTGTGCAAGCCCAACAGCCTGTGCTCCGGGGAGGGAAAGGCGGGAGCAGTCGAGAGTTAAGTTGGGTACGCCATTATAGTCGCCCCCGGCAATAAGTGGGAGCCGATGGATCCCTAAGGAGTGCCGGGATTAGTGTCTGTAGGAATGTAGAATGTCCTGAGTTAGGCACGTAGACTGAAACCACAGACAGCGGGTGACCGTCTAGAGAGCCTTCTAGTACCGCATAACGGCCTTGAGGGTCAACGCACGTGTGCATTATTTGTATTGGAATACCTGGTGCCACCCAGATCAGGACCCCCCCCTGGCATAGCCTGAATAAGTCGTGCCTATTACCGTGCCCCTCCATCTTTTACTAAGCGACTGCAGTGTTTGTAGTGTTAAATGACTCTACTGAAGTAGAGCTACGGCAATCTTATGTCTAGGTAAGTACTGGTACACTTTATGTCTCTTGACACAACCAGCCAGGCCGCGCAAGTCAACAATAAGTACTTATTCCCATGCATTTAAATAGGTATGAGCTAAAAACGGCAACAGACAGTTAAATAACCCGTATAGGCAATTCTGCATATTAGCGTAGCACACAGGTTATACTGTTAACTGACATTTTGTGGTATACTATATACCGAGGCCCCCCCCAGACCGAATTGCCAATGGGCAAGACGCCATATCCACTTGTATGCATACATAGTGAACAAAGAAAAACTGTAAATTGCACAACTCAAGATATGTCTGTAACAGTCACTTATCGTGTGTGAGGCGTATGAATAATCGCTCGGTCTCGCTGCCGCCTTCTGACCACCGTAGTAGAGTGTTCATGATCCAGCCGCTCAAGGAATGACAAAGACTTACAATCAGCGGTCACCTCCTGCTTGAGTGTAATGTTACATTAGCCTGTTGTACATAGTTCCGGTGAGTCACAGTGCCGTAAATAGTGAACCCAGTTCATCGAAAGTCTGCGGCGTCACGTTAGGGCAGTCGCCCAGCATCAACTATTGCTGTGAGTCCGATAAGGAGTATTCCTGTTCCGGAGAAGCCTCCGTTTCCAAGTCTGAGAAAAGAGGTGAAGTGGCGGCTCCTTGCTTTTCGGTATGTTTGAGAGCTTTTTCCCTTGCCTGCGCTGCTTGGGACTTGGTTGGTCGTGGCCCGCAAAACTGGCTGCGGAGTCCGCGGTGTGTAACCTTCTTCCATTGTTGGCGTGGGCCCCCTTTGGATTTCTGCCCCGCCGCCACTCTGTTTTATTCCACCCAGTTAGAGGCATCTTCGGGAGATTGACAGAACACTGTGGTACCTTTATGTTGTATGTGCAGCATGGCCGGGTATTGTAGTGCGTATTTTATCTCGCGGAGGCAGCGTTTAATGTCCATAAAGGATGCCCTGCGGTGCTGTACTGCTAACGTGTAGTTTGGGTATATGTGCAATTCAGCGTTCTCGATTACCCACTGCCACAGGCCCTTGTGACCTGTAGAATGAGGACCTTATCGCGGCAGTTGAAAAGGCGTGCTATCACCGGCCTGGGAGGAGTGCCTGGTGGATAAGAGCCTCGTGGGGCTCTATGGGCTTGCTCCATGGAGAAGAACTTGGAGTGCTTGCCTTGAAGTATGGTGTCCAAAAAACAGGTTTCCAGGTATAGCTCCATGCTCTGTCCCTCGAATTGTTCCGGGAGGTCCACCAGGAGCACATTGTTCTGGCGCAATCTGCCTTCCTGGTCGTCAACACGATCTCTGAGGTAGTTCACCTCCTCTGGCAGTGTCTTGATTCGAGCTACTGTGGAAGACATGGAGGGCTTCCCAGAGGAATGGGAGAGAACAGCATTTGATTGGGCAGAACATTTATTTGAAAGATTTTATATGGCGCTGGCTAGACCCGGAGGTATCAGAGTGCTTTAAATGTGTGAAAAACAAGATTACAGGAGTTCCTCAAACAGCACACAATATAAACAATAAATAAAAACAAACATACCATTGAAGTCTAATAAAACAGAGACATAGCAGGAACAGATACACCTACATATATAGTGGCTAGGGGGGAGAGATTAAGGGCTGAGCTATGGGTGAGGTAGAAATTTTGAAAGAGGAAAGGTGGGGGAAGGGCAGATTGGGAGAGGGGGGATGGTCCTGTATGGTGTATGGTGCTGCCGAGAAAGAGTGCAGTGCTTGTTGCACTTCTATTGACTCCTGAGTGTGTTTTCTCACCTAACATGGCTACCCTATTAAAACGCAATAACATAGCAGTCACCATGCAAGAAGAAGACTCCTCCACAATGATGTGATAGTATTGGCTAAGAATATTGCTCTATGAGCAAGCAGCAATATAACTGGTAGATGTATAGGTAAATAGGTAATAGGTAAATCGGGCTTCCCAACACGGGATTTCCCCCATCCAATATGGTTGATATGCCTAGCATGATGACTCATGTCAAGTGACATATGAACCTGTTTGCTTTTTCTTTCTCATTTGCAGTAGTGACATTCAAAACAAAAAATGTGTTTTGCCCAACCTTCCTTGCACTCCAGATGTGCTGCTCACTGCAGCCTTAGCCTGTGGTCCTAAGTCGCGACAGCTTCTACAGTGGATGGAGAGAGTAAAAAGTGAGCCCATGTGAGCGGAGGATGACTCGTGAACATGTATGAGTATAGTGTGAGGTGTGTAAATGCAGGGTGATGTATTCCTAGACACTCCAAGTAATTCACCTTATCCTTGGAAGTTGGCAAGTCGGGATTCAGGTGGTATTTAGCTATGATTATCGAAGCTGATCCTGCAGCAAAATGTGAGCCTTTCGGAAATGCCCAATCTGGTTTAAGCAGCAATCACAGCACTGAGACCGCCCTGATTGCAGCTGCAGCCGACATCCAATTCTCCTTGATTGAGGAGAAACATCAGCCCTAATCCTCCTTGACCTCTTGATAGACTTTGATACCATTTCCCACCACACACTGATTGAAGGACGGCACCAAATAGGCATCCAAAGGGACACGCTCAGATGGATCACCTCCTTCCTCACCGGAAAGATTTGATTTGGTTTGATTTTAATGTTATAAAGTGCTCGAATACCATAGGTGTCTTGACACTGCTTCTGAAAGTGAAAGTACAAAAAATACAAAGAAACGGTGTTAGTTGCTGAAAAGCTGAGATTTTAGTGTTTTCCTAAAAGACCATAGATTAGGACTGGCTTTTAGCATGATAGGGAGCGAGTTCCACAGTTAAGCTGTTCCCACGATGAAACTTATTACACCCCAATGAGCTCTTTGTGTTCTGGTGATCACTAAAAGCTTGGCAGTAGTTGATCTCAAATTCCTAGAATGAGTGTACCAGGTGAAGCGATATTTTAAATAATCTTGACCAACATCGTATAGCACCTTAAAAGCAATGCATAATGATTTAAACTTGATCCTTTTTTCAATTGGAAACAGAGGGTCTGCATACTGACTTTCACCTCTGAACCCAAGAATATCATCTGCGGTGTCCTGCTGGGCACATCCCTCAGCCCTATTCTCTTCAACGCAAACATGGCTCCACTGCTCAATATCGTCAGAACTTGTGATGTGAACATAATAAGATTTGCAGATGACACCCAACTCATCATCTGCCTCACCAGTGACCCTACCACCACCAGGACTAACTTCCACAGATGCGTGACGAGTGTCACTAACTGAAGAACAACTGTCTGAAGCTGAACATGGGCAAGATGGAAGTGTTGCTCTCAACAGCAACCCCAGGTGCCCTCCAGACCTGGGACCCGGCAACCATAGCAGAAACCTCTGAATCATCACTGACAACAAGCTCACCATGTAGACACAGATCAATGCCGTCACCCCCAACTGCTGCGTCACTCTGCGCATGCTACGAAAGATGTTCAAGTGGCTACTCCTGCACATGAGACACACAGTGACACAGGCCCTCAATCATCACCAGCCGACTAGACTATGGCAACACTCTCTTGCCGCACACCTCCTAAAAGACTTCAAATCATACAGCCAGATTCGCCCTCAACCTCTCCTGATGAACCCACATAACACCCCACCTCAAGCAACTCCACTGGCTCCCTGTATAGAAGAGATGTCAATTCAAGCTGCTGATCCACACACACAAGGCTCTAAACCAAGAACCTGCCTACATTAACCATCTCCTGAACTTCCATCTACCATTGAGAAGATTACGCACCGCCTCCCTATCACTTGCCCACACGCCCTGCATCCACCGAAGCAGAAGTGGAGGACGCTTAATTTAATAGATGGCAGCAAAGACTTAGAACAGCCTCCCCATGCAGCTCGAGACCATCACCTCTCTTCTGGAATTTTGAAGAAACCTCAAGACTAAGCTGTTAAAAAAGAGCCTCCGGGACCTGCAAGCGACTGGATACCCTATAAGGCAATTAGTAGAGCTATATAAATCCTGATTGATTGAAATTGTGCATCGTAAAACAAGTAAACATGGTTGTAAACATGGTTTACTTGCTAGACAAAATCTGTTTTACTCTACGAAATTACCCCATTTCACTGTGCCTCCATGTCGTCTATCATCCCTTTTGAGAGTACCTTAAAAAACTCAATTTAGGATGTGCCCTCTACAAAACCGTCACTTTTATATGTTTTAATAGACTTTAATGTTGCTCCATATGAAAAAATCTAAGTGGGGTTCACATGACTATTAACTTGCCTCTTGGTTCGCTGCTAGCCAAAGCTACTTTAATTATGCGACAGAGAAGGAGCTAATTATGCAGCAGTGTTGACTAAATCATGCATCAAGAAAAGGCAACTTATAAGGCATAATGCTGCACATTTTTTATAGTCTTATCCCACTATTTTGTCATTTTTACACATGGTAATACTGTCTCTGAAAGATTTGCACCATATTCATTTAAATGTAACATCTAAATGTAGCATAAAGCAACTGAAATATGACTATTCATCCTTTACGAAAGGGTCTGCCAGAGTGCAGCGACACGTATCGCCATGTTTTTTGTACATTTTAATCTGTTTGAGCTGGAAACTTTTTTTCTCAAAATCTTCAGATAATGCAGCAGACAAAAGATTATGTGGCAAATGCGGTAAATTCAATATTATTCGAAAAACACTTGAATCGCATAATTCCAGTGGCCCTGCTAATAGATTCCGCATCACAGGCATGATTGTTTCAAAGTTTACATTTGGAAACTATAAATTCTGATAGATGTCAGTCAATACAGAAACTCATTTTAGTAAAACGCTCCCAAGTTAAAGAAATATACTTTTTGAAATATTAATCTTTGGCACGTTTTTAGATTATGAATTATGTACCATGTAGAAGGCTCAGTTCCTATTTTGGAGCTTAGAGGGAAACCAGGTCAAGGCTGGCAACTTTATATTAATGTGCCACTTGCCCACGTTCGTATGATAAATTGAATCCTTGGGGGCGTGGCTTGACGTCCGTGATTATGGCGGCTTCTGCGTGAGGCTCCTGGCACCCATGAGGCGGACCCCCATTTCCACGATGCTTCGAGCAAATTTCAGAGGATGACCGAGCAGATGAACCACTGAACGACATGATAGGTGGGCATTTGCAGTTTTTAAACACCATGCAGTAAGCTTTTTTAAGGTAAAACACATTCCGACGCGAGTTGCGGCTTTGCGGCCGTCATCTTGGATTTTATTTCCGCATTACGAGCGTTTTGCTGCCTCAACTACGCAGGAAAAAATTCTTCAAACTATGCCCTCGTGCCTCTTGGAACTATTGCCACTTTTTAGCCCTCATGAGTAGGCAGTTAAGTGAACCTGCAGGTCCGGCGTTTTCTTTATTGTTATGAAGTAACTGAGGTGATGAACAAGTGGCCGCCATTTTGAGGAGTCATTTTGAATGCCTCATAATACTGCCTTAAGTGCTCTTGTATTATTTTCTTTTTGAATGCTCATACTTGTTCTTTCCACATTATTCAGCTTGTGCATTACCTGCAGCGCGACCTTGCCAGCAGCCTTTTGAATTTTAATTCTCCCGTTTTGGTCATTTTTGTTAAAAATTGTTTATTTTATTCTTCCCCTGATTTTAACAAGCCGGCCACGCATACCCACATCTCTGTCCCCTTTCCCGCACGGTAATTGGTTAATAGCACCGCACTTTGCGGGTCCTGCGCCCACGTCTTGTTGGCGGCCATTTCTGGTTGGGGATAGACAGTGTGCACGCTCTAGTCCTCTCTCTAGGAGGCGAGCAGTGCATAAATTACAGCCATGCTCACGCGCAGCGGTGACGCGCAGTGGGGACGCCTGATTGACGCCGGAGTTACGCCAGAGTTCAGCCCGTCTGCGCCCGTCCGCGCTGAGGACGGGCTGCAGGACGGGCTGTCCCCTGCTTCCATGTCCTCAGGTATGTTATGTCTGGTTGGACGCGTACAGTATACTTCTATAGCATTACATTTATTGCGATCCTCCATCCCCACCACTTGTACTTTATGCATTTTACCACATCATTATTTTAGATGTGCTGGCTGTGGCTTTTCCACTGGCAAAATGCAGCTTTCCAAGACGCAAAAAAACATAAAGCATTATAGGGGAAAAAGGAAGCCTACTAAGATCCGCACTCCATCTCATTCTCCGCTCCGTTTTTGGAGCTTAAATTGTAGATCGCTTCCTAAGAATAAACTAAACATCTTCGATTTCATAACTGATGAATCTCCTGACGCTCTGTTCCTGACCGAGACCTGGCTTCATGCCAGCTCGGGTCCGGACATTGCTGCAGCCATTCCTTCCAACTATGTTGTGCTGCATCAGGATAGACCCTCCGGTAAAGGCGGTGGAATTGCAATCATTTTTAAATCCATCTACCAATGTAAACTGGAATTATTACATCTTCCAGGTAGTGAGGCAGCTTTATTTAAACTTATGATTAATCCTCGATTGACGCTTTCTGGCCTGCTAATTTATCGGCCGCCCGGAAATGCTGCTTCTTGGATTTCCTCACTTGTTGATTGCCTATCAGCAACACTTTTGAAATCGAATAATTTCACTATTCTTGGTGATTTAAACATCCATTTAGAAGATGTTAATAATCCCCTTAATAAATCTTTTCTTTCGGATCTTGAGGTGTTCAATCTCAAACTTTGTAATTCTGGGGCTACTCATCGTGCTGGACACCTCTTGGACCCAATTATTTCAACTCTTTCGTTCGATTGTACTCAATCGGCGCGTCCACTTGTTTGGTCTGATCACTATGCGATCCACTTTGTACTACCACCTGGTCTTTTTTCGGCCAGTATTTACGTGGAGGAAATTAAATCATCCTATCGCTGGGACAAGCTCGATGTGGCTGTTTTTAATCAGCGTTTGACTGAGACAATCCCGTTGTATGCCAATACAGAGCGGGATTTGAACATCCCCATTTCCTGCTGGCTGACAGATGCAGTGACTGCTCTTGCCCCTTGCTCTAGTAGCAAATGCAGATCCCTGCGTCCCCCAACCCCTTGGTTTTCTGACGAGTTGAAAATCCAACGTGCTAAATGCAAAGCCCTGGAGAGGAAGTGGAGGTTGTCATATTCCGCCCCTTCTAAAGTGAATTATAAAGAAGAGTTGAAGCTCTATCATGCAAATTGTAAACGTGCTAAAGCCTCCTATATCGCCTCTACTATTACTCTAGCGCAGGATTGTCCTCGGACTCTTTTTGCCACGGTAAAGAAACTCACAGGAGCTGATACTACTCCTGTGCTGCCGGCTCTAGATGGTATACAATGTAATGCCATTGCTGACTTCTTTGTATCTAAGGTCGAGGGCATTCATCAATCTCTGGCTTCTCTTCCATCACCAACTGACCCCTCTCAACCTGGCTTTTGCTGTAATATTTCCTTTTCTCCCACTAAGTTCATTTACAACTGGCTACCATTTGATGATTCTTCCTTCCTGTTCTGTTTAAACAGCATTAGGTCAGGTTCTCCACGGGACCCAGTCCCTATGAAGATATTAAAACAGCTCGACCTTGAACCACGGTGATTCCTAATGAGGTTACTAAATATTTCTCTTATTGAATCTCGGGTGGCACAGGAATGGAAACATGCCATGGTCGTCCCTTTGCTCAAAAAATCGGGTGCCGACATCACAAATCTTGCTAACTTTAGGCCAATATCCCTGCTGCCAGCTTGCTCCAAAATCTTGGAACGCCATGTCAACACCCAGCTTAATGAGTTTGTTGAAAACGTGGGATATCTCCATCTATCCCAATCAGGATTCCGCGCTTATTATTCCACCGAATCCGCACTCCTTGGGGTGACCGAGCGACTCCGACACGGTATCGATGGCGGTGAGACCTTTGCGCTTATTCTTCTTGATTTAAGCGCTGCTTTCGATACCGTGTCTCATTCCATTCTTTTGGAGTCCCTCCGCTCCCTTGGTGTAGATGGATCAGCGCTTGCCTGGGTGGCCTCATTTCTTAATGAGCGCACCTTTCAGGTTTTCTCAAACAAAGCTGAATCTGCGATTCATTCTTCAGTTTACGGCGTCCCTCAAGGGTCTATTTTAAGCCCTTTGTTGTTCAACATCTACATTAGACCGCTTGCTTTCATCGCTGAGGACGCCGGTCTGTCCATATATTCATATGCAGACGACACGCAGATTGTGTTCTCTCTTACTAGCAGCAGGGTACAGGAAACCTCTGCCCTTAAAATTGGCTTATCTCGTATTGCAGCTTGGATGCAAGTCCACCTGCTGAAGCTCAATGGAGATAAGACTGAGGTTATCATATTAGGCAAGCATAAAGATCTGTGGGGCTCTAGACATTGGCCCTGTGATATGGGCCCGTTGCCTACCCCTGTGCCTGTTGCCCGTAACCTCGGTTTCCTGATTGACGACAAACTTTCGATGAGGCAGCAGGCAACCAAGGTCGCTGCAGTCTGCTTTAACACCTTACGCTGGCTGCAGAAGATCATATGGATGTTGCCTGAGTCCACTCGAAGAACTGTCGTGCAGGCCCTTGTGATGTCTCGCATCGACTATGGCAATGTGCTTTATCTAGGAGCAGAAAAAGCAACCATCAATAAACTTCAAATGGTACAGAACTCAGCTGCACGCCTCTTGCGCAATGTTCCACGGAGAACGTCTGCAATGCAAGCTTTGCGTGACCTACATTGGTTAAAAATTTCGGATCGTGTGATCTTTAAAACTTTGTGTTTTATGTTTAAGATCCGTCAGGGTTCTGCCCCTATCTATCTTCGCAATCTTGCCCAGCCTTATATTCCTGGCCGCTCCCTTAGGTCATCTAACAATGGCAATTTTTTGATCCCAAGAATCCGACTGGCAAAAATGGGAGGCCGTTCATTCGCATATCTTGGTCCAAAGATGTGGAATGCTCTCCCGCTGGTGCTAAAATCTGAAACAAATCTTTTAGCTTTTCGCAAAAAACTGAAGACCTTTTTGTTCTGATTCTCTCTGTTGTGATCTTCTCCTCTGCACCTGCTTGTTTTTCTTCTTCTGTCTGTCCCTGGCGCCGGGAAACCCATTGCGGGTAGCTGAGCGCAATATAAATTCAATAAAATAAAATATTCCCACAATAAGGAGCTATTTCTTCATTTTCTGTCTTAATGGGTTGCATGTTTTTACATGTTTCAATTGCCTTGAATGCAGTTTTACATGATATTTATCAAAGGAGGAAACACACTTTAGATGGAGAATAGCGGCTAGTTTTGCAGCAACGGTTGCAGCTGTCCTTCTACGTTCATGGCTGCAAATAGTCCTTAATTCAGTGAAGGCAACATTACCAATCAAGTTGATCAGTATCCCTCTAAATAACGTTGCCTACTCCATGTCGTGGTGTTCTCTCTCATATCCATCTATCAGTGAATTCTCTTTGAAGCCACGTTCAAGATTTTTTGCTTTGTTTATTCTTCATGTCCATAGGCTGAACAAAGGGATATATCCTTAATGCTCCAAAAGTACAGCCCTCTATTATCAAAAACTCATCGCTTTTCTCACAACTTTCCAAACTGGAAGACTTGGGAGTTGTTTAAGTAGAACAAGCCAATATAGCAATGGATTCATCACAAGGACCATCAGGAAAATCCAATCTAAAATGCTTGACAAACAGATCCTCCCTCACTACCTAAACAAGTCTCCACAGTCTCAATGGAGCTCTTGTTACTGGAGATAAGGAGGCTCAGACCATTTATGGAGGAGACAAACTCTAAACTACAAATCCTTACCAATAATTGGTCACAGCTGGATACTAGACTTACAGCCGAAGAACATAATGTTTCTTCTCTCAACGAAACTACTAAGACTGTGTCTTTTTTGAACTCTCAGGTTTCAACCCTTCAGAAACAAGTTGAGGACCTTGAAAACCACAATAGAAGGAATAACATGCGTATTTATGGTTTGGCGGAGGGGACTGAAGGGACAGACTCTCTCTTATTCTTCAAATCATTCCTCCCTAAGCTTCTGCACATGCCAGAGGATACTGTACTTAATATACAACGCGCTCATAGATTAGGACGAGCTCCTACTACAGCCTCTCCTTCGCAAATACCAAGAGGAGTAATTCTATATTTTCTTGAATATACTGACTTGCTGAAAGTGTTGGCAGCCATCAAACGGATCTCTTGGTCTGGCTCGACTTTATTCGTTGCACAAGACTATTCCAAGGCTACAGCTGCTAGACGAAAAGCTTTTCTCAATATGAGACCGGACCTTCGCTCCTTGGGTGCTAGGTATGGTCTTTTTCACCCATGTCATTTTTAAGGTGACTTATAACAACAGAACAACTACGTATGAAGATTCTTTCCACTTGCAAAGCTTCATTAATTCGCAAACAACGTCTAATATGGACTCTTTAGATCCCTCTTCATCTCATATTCCAGGAATTGTCTGATTTGATCTCATGAGTTAATATCCTTACGCTGATTGAAGCCTTTATGATGTTATCCTCATGCTAATGTTGGTATTCTTTTCTCAAATAGTGATATGGCTCTTGCTATTATGTTTTATTGTTTTCAAGTTCAATGCTCATCTTCTAATATACCGTTCAAAATGTTGCTTTTTGTTTTATAGTTAAGTCCTGTCATGGGTGTTTCTCGTTGATTGCAGGAGTCATGCTGTTTTATATACCTGGATCAAAGACACGTCAAAACCAGATATACATCTGGCCACTCCCTCGGGATACCGACTAGTAGGCATCAACCGCGATAACGCTAAATGCGGTGGTGGATTAGCCATTATTTTAAAATCACACCTTAATGTAACTATTAAGAAACTTACTAATTTAGGACTGATTGAAGCCCTATATTTTACGATTTCGGACTTTGCCACCACTCTCTTGGCTGGTATCTTGGTTTATAACCCCCCTAGTGCTGCAACTTCCTCTATGGCCTCACTGTTGCATATGATCGCTGATCTCTCTTTCAGACATACTTCCTTCACTGTACTAGGAGATTTTAATTTACATGTGGACAACCCTGCCTGTTCTCGAGCTTTACATCTAACCGAGACCTTACAAGGACTTACCCTTCCTCTGTTAACCCATGGCCCGACCCATGTTGCAGGGTATACTCTTGATCTGATATTTTCCAACCATCCCGGGATTATTTCCCTCCCCTCTCTTCCCCTCACTTGGTCGGATCATTTCCTCCTCCCATTTAATCTTACCATCCCTCATCCCCCCCTCTTATCCTTTCAGAAGGGAGCGACAGGTCGTAAATGGTACAAACTTACCTGCGATTCGGTGGCCCCTCACTTTAATTATCTATTTGACCCTTCTTCTGTAGATCTTAATGAAGAGGTGTCGAAATATAATTCCTCTCTTCTACATGCCATCGACACCATTTCCCCTCTAAACCCTATTAGTTCCTCCAGATCTAGACCTTCTGCCCCTTGGTTCTCCCCTGCTTTGAAAGAGGAAAAGAGCCACTGTAAACACCTTGAACGTAAATGGCGGATGAATTATGAACTCAAAGCTAAAAATATCTATAAGACTGCCCTGAAGAAATTCCTAAAATTGAAACGCTCCACTATGAGAGATTTTTTTTCTCTACAAATTAAGAGATCCAAGCATTCCTCAAAAACCCTTTTTAACATAGTTAAGGACTTTGTTAACCCCCCGCCTTGACTTCACAGATTCCCCCCAGTCAGACCCTATGCAATGGCCTTTCTGATTTCTTCCATGACAAAATTATCAAATTGTCTTCCTCATTTGAGCCTGCCCCTCCATCTCCCCCTATGAATGATATTGTTCCCCATAGAGGTGTCTTGACCTCGTTTAAAGAGCTCTCCCTAGAAACATGCTACTAAACTATTCACCCAGGGTAAATCTGGATCCCCACTTGATCCAGTTCCAGCCAAATTGATGAGCGATCTAGCTCCTATTTTGCTTGATCCCCTTCTATCCATTTGGAATTCTTCTCTCCGCTCGGGCCAATTTCCCACTGCTTGGAAACAGGCTATGCTGGTACCCATTTTAAAAAAAGCCGATGCTGACCCGTTACAATTCTGTAACTACCATCCGATCTCCCTCTTGCCTAAGCCGGCCAAAATCCTTGAGAAGGCGGCCCAGGTGCAGCTGTCTGAGTATTTAGAAACCAACCAGTTGCTACACGATTCCCAATCAGGGTTTCGGACTGGCTATAGCACCGAGACGGCGCTCCTCGAGGTTTCTGAGACAATTCGTGAGTGTGTGGACAGGGGCGAGGAGGCCATGTTGGTCCTCCTCGACCTGTCCGCCGCTTTCGATACTGTGTCTCATGAGACTCTGTTGAGCGGGCTTGGACATCTGGGCATCGGAGGCTCTGTTCTTACTTGGATTCGTTCCTTTCTCTCAGGACGCACTCAAAAGGTTTTTCTTCGACCCTTTGAATCCAAAGGTAAGCCACTTCTCTGTGAAGTGCCTCAGGGCTCGGCGCTTAGCCCTTTATTCTTTAATGCCTACTTGGGCCCATTGGCTACAGTGGTTGAAGCTTGTGGGGTCAGAGTGATATCTTACGCTGACGACACTCAGCTGATGTTTTCGTTTAGAGATCACTCTGACCCCAACTTTACCAACTTTCGTCTCTGCCTCAGTAATATTAGCTCCTGGATGGCCTCGAACCATCTAGCTCTGAATGCAGACAAAACGGAGGTTTTATTCTTTAATCAAAATGATCCGCTGCCGGCTATTCAGTGGTGGCCTCCTGAATTGAATCCTCCGCGGATCCCTGTTCAAACAGCCCGCAACTTGGGCTTTCAACTTGACAATACTTTGTCCTGCCAACCTCAGATTAATAAGGTTACTTCTGCCTGTTTTTCTAAACTGCGCATGATGAGGAAGATCTTCCCCTATCTTCCGCTTGACTCTCGTAAGACTATTGTGCATGCTCTTATAACGTCTCATCTAGACTATGCCAATAGCCTTTACGCTGGTGCTCCCCTTTTCCAAATTGAACGTTTGCAAATTGTGCAAAATGCTGCTGCGCGGCTAATTGGAAATATTCCTCTCCGTCAATCTGTTGCCGCGTATTGTAAAAAACTTCACTGGCTCCCTCTTGCCCGCCGCATTCAGTTCAAAGCTCTGATCTTAGCCTTTCGCGCCCTTAAGGGGTCAGATCCAGGTTACTTGCGTAAGCGGCTTGTACTTTCTCATTCTGTTCGAGCATTGCGTTCTAACAACTTACGCCTCTTGGTGATTCCTAGATTCCGCCGCGCCAGGAGTGGGGGCAGAGCTTTCGGAGTAGTTACAGCTAGACTCTGGAACAGCCTCCCACTTGATCTCAGGTTCATTGATTCAGAACCTTTGTTCCGACGTAAACTTAAAACCTGGTTATTCTCCATCCCTTAGGTATCTTTTTCACATGCTTGCAATCTGTAGCGCCGGGACACCCCCGACGGGGGTAGCTGCGTGCTTTATAAGCTCCTTAAATAAATAAATACATATATTTTATTAGTTATACATTTTAGTGCTATCTTTGACAATGCTAACTAATATTGCAAATTTTTGCTTCCTCTATGTTTATGTTTAGTATATAAGCTAGAGCTAATGTTATCGTTTGATTTTTGTTTCATTTTTTTTCTTCACTTCCACAGTTGCGTTTATGTTATGGCATGTTCCCTCCTCTGGCAGGGCCTCTTTGGCGGTCAGCGTTAACCACCCACCCTCTCAGCATTTCATGAGTAAAATAGAAGAGATAATGGAGATGTTTGCATAAATATGTGTATAAATGCAATTGTGCACTTAATACTTTCTTTTACAGACATGCCTGTATCGCCGCAAGGAGGAGATACAGGGCAATCCTAAAGCTTTAAACAACTAGAATGCCTCTGTGTTGGACTTGGCCCTTTTTACAGGGTCATCCCTGAATTTTTTGCCTTCCTCCTGTATTTTGTCTGACCTGTTTTTGTTGGTTTTATAACTTTGGGCACTTTACCACTGCTGATCAGTGCTAAAATGCTTATGCTCTCCCTATTATAAATTGATGCATGGATTAGTGACTCCATGATTGGCTTATTTGGTTTACTTGTCAGACCCTAGTACAGTGCACTGCGTGTGCCCAGGGCTTGTAAATCAAATGCTGCTGGTGGGCTTGCAGCACAGATTGTGCCACCCACCAGAGCAGCTGGCAAAGTGTATCTCAGGCCTGCCATTGCAGAGCCTGTGTGCAGTCTGGTACTGCCATGTTGACTGGGCATGTGCACACACTTGCCAGTCCCTAAACCTTCCCTTTTAGACATATTAGTTACCCCTGAGGTAGGCCCAAGGGCAGGGTGCATAGTAAGTAAAAGGTAGGACATGCCCTGATGAGTGTGGCATGTCCTGATAATGAATGACAGCCATTTTCGTTTCTCACTATTGCAAGGCAAACCGTTCCCCATGGGCCAGAATGGGCAGTTTGATTATAACATCTTATAATCCTAACTGACTCAGGGAACTGTAGTGACCTGACGGATAGGGACGAGGACACTAGGACCCTGTGGGTCATGAGGGAGGTGACCAGGTCACGGGACACCACATCCGGTGAGGGGACAGGAAGAGGACAGTTGGGACGAGGACGAGAACAGGAATGGACGTGTGTAACGAGCTGTAAGGAGAATAAGAATAAAGAAACGTGATTCCACTCAACTGTGTCCTGCCTGTGATTTGGGGGCTGCTGAGTATATGCGGAGCAGACACGACAACTGGCGACGAAGGTGGGATCCGGTCCCTGCGTGCAGAAATCGCGATTTGAAACCAGGAGCCCACCCTGGATCGCGTCGTGGCCAAAAGGAAGAGGGAAGAGTGAAGCGCCATCCAGAAATCAGCAGCGACGTGGGAGCCCACCCCGACCGCCGCAAAAGAAAAAGCAACAAAGCCGGTAAGCGCCAGCAACAGGAGCGCGAAAATTCGAAGAGCTGAAAGCCAGCGCGAGCTCTCGCGAGAGTCTCGGCGGCCATTTTGAGGCCAGGCGGGAGAGCCAATAGAAAGGAAGAAGAAGCGCGGCGGCCATCTTAAAGTCAGGCGGCACTGCAATTGGTCGCGAAGTCCCGCGAGAAGATGGCGGCCATCTTAGAGTCAGGCGTCTAAGCCAATAGGAACAAAGAACGAGCGCGGCGGCCATTTTGAGGCCAGGTACAGCGCGAAAGAGAAGAGAAACTGCAGAAAAAGTGCAGAACAACACAAATAAAGAGAAAGACAGCAAGAACAAGATGGATAAAAGGAAAAAGTAGAAGAAAAAAAAAGAAGACAAAGAGATAAGAAGAAAATAAAGAGGAAAGAAAAGATAAAGGGAAAGGAAGAAAGAAAAGAGGAAAACAAGGAGAAAAGGCAAAAGAGAGATAAGAGAAAAGGACAAGGAAAGCCTAAAAAAGGCTAAAAGAAAAGGAGAACAAGAGAGGAAGAAGAGAAAAGGGGACACAAAGAGAAATAAGAGAAAAGGACAAGGAAAGCCTAGAAAAGGCTAAAAGAAAAGGAGAATAACAGAAGGAGAAAAGGCAAGAATGGCAGATTCAAAGCCCAGCGCACAATACAGGAGCCCACTACCGTTCAACTTACCGGAGCCACAGGCAGGAATAAGGTGGGAGAAGTGGATAAGACGGTTTGAAAGATACGTAGAAGACACAGATGTAGCAGACGGAAAGAAACGAGGGCTACTGCTGAACTTAGCAGGGGATGACGTCGAAGAACTTCTAGTGACACTGCCTACCAAAGAAACAAAAACGTATGAAGACCTAAAGAAATGCCTCACAGCTAAATTTGACTCACAACGAAACATTGACTTCGAACGATATACATTTACCGTTGCGTGTCAACGAGCGGGCGAAACACTAGATGACTTCGCGACAAGATTGAGAAAATTGGTGACACATTGTGAGTTCGACAAATTCGATAACGAACAAGCAATAAGGCTGAGGCTCATAGAAGGCTGTCGCGACACAGGATTCCGGGCAAGAATACTCAAGGAACCGACGTCATTGGAGAACATCCTGTCACTAGCAAGAGCAGAGGCGAGAGCAACGGAACATGCCAAGGAAATGGAAAGAGGGAAGAGCGTTGAAATAGAAAATGCACACTTCACGACAAACAGAGATCGCCCAGGCCGAGGGAAGAATGACTGGAGGGAACAAAAGGAAAGGAGACCACGCGAAGGAACTTGTTTCCAGTGCGGAATGGGATTTCCTCACAGAGGCGCATGCCCAGCGTTTGGCCAGACGTGCAGGAGATGTGGTGGAAGAAATCACTACGCCAGTATGTGCCACAGTGCACAAGTGAGAGGCGACAAGGAAAGAACAGGAAGACAACAGGAGTCGACAACAAGACACGTCAGGTATGTCGACAACGAAAGGAGAAGTATGTCACGAGGGTCGAGCGAAGAAGAGGAAGAAGAGAAAGTGGAAAGGTTATACCACATGGCGGAAGCACACACAGAGCCAGCAGACAAAAGCATCCGAGGGAAGACAGACAATGCAAAGATAAGAGTAGGAGCGCACAAAGCAGACTTTATATTGGACAGTGGTGCAACATGCAACGTCATGTGTGTATCAGAGTACGAGAAAATGGAAGTAAAGCCGACACTGAGAGCGTCCACTGTAAAAGTGTTCACCTGGGGGGCAAAGAAAGAGGTAACGAGTTTGGGAAAATTCACAGAGGAACTGAGGTACGAGGACCAAGTAAAGAAGGAAGACATTCATGTTCTCAAAGGCGATGCCCCTGGACCATGCCTGATGAGCAACAGCACCGCTAAAAAGATGGGCCTCATAACGATGACATATGAAAAAGAGAAAGGACATGCCGATAGCAAGCAAAGAGAAGAGGTAGGAACAAAAAAAAGAGGAAGAGAAGGAAAAAGAATGAGCGGAAAAACAAATACAACAAAGGGCGGCCGTAGAAAGAGAGGAGCAAGAAGCAAAGCGGAGGGCGGAGAACAACGATCAACACGAAGAGAGGCTGACAGAAAGAGAGCAGACGGAGGACAACAGAAAGACAGAAGAAAGGATGATGGCAAGAAAAGACGACCAAGGAAGGGTGCAAGGGGACAAAGAGAATACGTAGGAAAAAGTAGGAAACAGAGACTGGGGAGAAGGGTCGACGAGACTGACTCTCTCTCTCTATATCTATCTCTCTCTCTCTCTATCTCTCTCTCTCTCTCTCTATCTATAACTATATATCTTTTCCTTTCTCACCACGACAATAAGAAGGAGAATAACACCATGAACATTTGTTCGCAACAAGGGGGGAGGTGTAGTGACCTGACGGATAGGGACGAGGACACTAGGACCCTGTGGGTCATGAGGGAGGTGACCAGGTCACCGGACACCACATCCGGTGAGGGGACAGGAAGAGGACAGTTGGGACGAGGACGAGAACAGGAATGGACGTGTGTAACGAGCTGTAAGGAGAATAAGAATAAAGAAACGTGATTCCACTCACCTGTGTCCTGCGTGTGATTTGGGGGCTGCTGAGTATATTCGGAGCAGACACGACAGGAACTAGGTAGACATTCGAGTTTAGTATGCCTGAACTCAGAATGATAACATGCATCTTTTAGTGAAGTTGGTTTTCACATTCTGTGTTTGAAAATACCACTTTTAGAAAGTAGGTATTTTCCTGCCTAACTCTCCAAAGGCTGCCTCTGCTAGGTTGTGTATTCCTTGTCTGGAGTTTGGGTGACAGGGGTTGGGGGATTCCAGGAGACAGGGTGAGTCAGCACAGGGCTGAATAGACCCAGCTGCATGTAGAGTGGGGGAGGGGAGCACCTGGGACCTGAATAGGGCTGTGTCTGCCTTCCCCAATGCTGGCTCCACCTCCTGTGGTACGTCTGATGTTTCTGGCCTACACTGTCAAAGGAAGAAAAGGAGTCCTGTAAACAAAGTGCTCCAGGACTGAACAGAACTGGTTTGGACAAGGCACAGACACTCTATGCCTTCAGAGACAAAGGATGTTGGTGTATAAAAGAGGGGACCCAGACCCCAGAACTTTAGATCACTTCTGGGAATCAAGATGAACCTTTGCTAAGGAGAAGAACCGGGAAACTGAAGGAGGAGACTACCCCTATCCTGCGTTTTGTTGGGGTTGGCCTGCAGTGGTTCCTTCATTGCCAAAGAAAGGAAAAAAAGGACTGAGTGTGCTTTCATCACCTTGAGGAAGATCTCCAAGGGCTTGAACTTGAGCTTGCCTCCTGCCTGAAGTCTCAGTGATACAAGACTTCACCCCTTCTGCTTGCCTGCATTTAGAATTTCGGTTTTAGCTGCAGCAGAAGGAACTTGCAACACCGACACCGGGGTGCGACACCGTCTTCTGCACCGAAGCCGTGAGCGCTGCTCTGACTTGCACCATAGACCTGATGCCAGCCACCGTGCCACATCGACGCCAGCGAGTGACTCCATAATCTGCCCAAAGCTGTGAGCGCTGCTCTGACTTGTGCCGTGATCCCAAAGCCTGCTGCTGGGCTACATCGACTCCAAAGCTGACATCGACATTGCGGAGCCGATCCTCGACGAGGGTGACCGAGAATCCATCGACAGCATGACATCGTAAGGAACCGTGGTTTAGGCGCCATTTTGATGTCACCTCCCTGACGCAGAAAGGAACCATCATCTCACCTTCCCTGTGCGGCAGTAAGGAACCTCCCCTGGGGCTGTAGGGAACCGACGCCACGCAGCGCCAATGAAGCCACACTTCCCTGACGCTGTGAGCTGCCTTTGTTTTTCATCGCTTTTCGAAGGTCTGACTTCGGGCCCGATGCCACGCACCTCGTGGTCTGCACCGTACGTTGAGATTTCTCCTGTCACGACGTATTGATAACTCACGTTGGAGTTATCTGTTGCTAGAGACTGATTTTAAGTGAACATCCTATTTTTAAGTATACCTTGAATACAGTATTGTGGATTTTTGTTGTTTGGTCTTGTGTTAAGTCTATATAAAAATACTTACTTTTATAATACAACCTGTGGGGTGTCCTTCTGTAGTGTTGTCACTGTATTACGTTATGTGTTCACAAATGCTTTACACACTGCCTCTGAGATAAGCCTGCCTGCTCATGCCAAGCTACCAAGGGGGTGAGCAGGGGTTATTTTAGGAGTGTAGCCCCTTACCCTGACTAGACGCAAGGGTCCCTATTTGGTCAAAGGTACCTACCTCTGCCAACTAGAGACCCCCAAAACTAACACTCCAGATTGTGGATCTTGGAGGCAAAGGCAATTTCCTCAGGTCACTGGGAGTCATTACGGCAGGGCCTGGGTTATGTGATGGAGCTCCTTAATGCCTCAAGGGACAGCTGAAATCCTGAGCAACTGTGGAGACTGGCTGAGGTCTCACTTTGACTTGTCAGGAGCATGACGCAAAGTAAAGAGTAGTGTGGCAACCCACTATTATGAACAAGCTGTAAAGACTCTAACTGAGTTGGTGCTGAAAACACCAACAGGACAGCTCTAGCTTTCTCAGGAAGGGTTTTGACCGTTCAAGGAACTCATCGTCGACACCTGGATCGCCCATAAGCTAACCCAAGCTGTGTAATCAATAAACTTGCGACATAGTTTATTGACAAAGAGTATCCCTGTTGCTTATTATGTTGCACTGAAGTTACTGTTGTAATTTCAGGGTCCTCACATTCTCAAAGGGCTAGGGATAGCAACGCTAAGATAAATGTGTTTTTCTAAAGTTTGACCAGCGATGCCAAGACTTGGCCCACACGGGGCAGCAGGGAGACGCTGGCCCAGAGGGAGGCGGGAAGCTCGCGCAGCCTGTCAGCTGGCGTTTGAAGGAGGATACAAGATGCGGCTTGTCTTTGAGAGTGACCTAGCTCAGTAACTTTATCTGCCTGACTAGCTGGGAGTATGATGTTGCACCGCTGTAAAATACATTAAGACATCACGGAGCCTGGCATTTGACAGCCCTCCACTGTATATTAAAAGAACATTTTTCACAATTAACCTCTCTCAGTGGAAAATGAATGTTTGCAGTCTTGTTACATCTCGTGCCTGCATTTGAACTCCTATGAGTTACATTAACACCACTGTCAGCTAAAGTAATAACGTCTCCGGGATGTGAGCATGTTAGAAATAATTGCAATCTGTAATACGACACATGGGTGTGTATGTGGGGGGGGGGTGTTAACGTGATTTGTACTCCATGTAACGTGATATTATGCAGCACGTGGAAATCAAATGAAAAACTACTCATATATTGTTGATCAAATAGGTGTATTTGGCATACATTCTACTGCAATTTGCTGGGGAAATGTGGTGCTGGTAATTTGAAATATGTATTTTAAAAGGGATATCAACTAAATGTGTATGTAATTAATATACACATCTTTTAAGTAAGTACATCTGTTCAAAATATCTCGATGGTACCTGGAAGAGACATTAACTGACTTCTGTGGTAGCCTATCGGATGGGTCCCTGAAACAGTAGAAGATATATTCCAGTGAAGTTGCCGTGGTCCATTTTTTCTTATTTAGTGATTTCTCTTTTTCTTTTATATTCCTCCATAAAAATGTTATATTTGACAGACAACGGAAGGTACGCGTTTTGCATTTTTTTCGAAGTTAGATGCAATATATTCCAATATATTTTTACTCGAGATGTTCTGCCATATACAATTAAAATCTTTAATCAAATATGGGATTCTTGGCAGCCGCCGTTAGTACATGAATGATAAAAAAAATTCCTTTAAGTGTGCCAAGGACATCAGTCGCCATTTCTTCTCATTCTTCGAGCCCCCACAATGACGATACAGTATGTACATTATAAAGGTACAATGGGGGCTTTGCCTTTTGTGCAGACCCTCTTTTATTCCATAAAGTTTCATGGAACTTCGCCAGGTTTTCTGGACATCTTTTGTCACATTTCAATACCAATTGACACTTGCTCCATTGTCGCCACTCTCCTTATTCCAATGAGAGCTATTTTGTACAATGATCATTTCATTCAATTTGTCAGATCATTAAATAGTCGATTTTTAGGCATTTCCCAATATAGAGAGTGTCCATCTTCTCCATTCTTATCAGAATTACGCTCATAATTATTTTCTCTGTGGACAATGTATCAGCACACTGCTAGACGCCCCTTTCTCATTGTTGAATTTCCAGCACATGACCATGTCTGCAGATATCATTCTATCTGATGCCCAGTCTCACTTCTGATCATTTTTTTCTACACTGACTGATGCTTTATTCTTTTTTGGATTATCAGCCCGCATTAATGCATAATGTTCTGCAGAGATTTCACTTCCTAAGGCCTCTCTCGATTCCATTCATCATTATTTCAAATGGCTGAAATTACTTGCCTGGATGAATTTGCATGTTAGGGAGGGTTTCAGATCAAGTCGTCCACAGGCCCACTGAGAATGCTTTTGGTGTGTATGTTTTTGTTATGTGTGGCTTCAACTGGAATTTATATCTGGTTATTCACTGATATGATGTAACAACAGTGGGAAACACAATTGTGTTTCCCACTGTTGTCACATCTCCAGAGGAAGCACACACTTCTGCTGTGTTTGACCGCCTCACCCTGGTCGCCAGAGACTCGAGCGACTAGTAAAAAGGCAGCTGGCTTGCTCATCCCTCTTCTACAAACTCCCCGTGGAATCCACAGTCCCAAGGGAGGCAGGGGAACATGTGCAGTGGTAAGCCAGCACAGATTGCCTCATTTCTCTGGGAGCATGGGTCTCTCAGAAAGAAAAATATTATTTGTAACAGGATCACCACATCTCAGAGCTGCTGTAGACTCTGCATTCTATGCGAGAATGGAGAGCATAGCTCTGGACAGGAGGGGGGGGGGGGTGGCACAGTGGGTAACGGGATGAGTGGCAGGAGGCCACTTTTTGGGGGGAGCAGGAGGCTGAGGGTAGTAACTGTGAGTGGCAACAGGTCCTTTTTTTCACTTTGGGTGGGGTTATTATTTTTTTGTTTAATTTAAGTTATTTTATTGAATTTTCAGAGAACAAAAGAGAGCACACATACACATACAGTAAAACAGTGGTAAAAGGATATAAATGTACAGGCGGAGCATTGAAATGCTGGTCTTAAGTCTTAGTTCGGAAGTCCCATTTCGTTACACTATTGATCACAAGCATATACATCATATTGTAGATTGTAGGTTGCGTAGACCTCATTATACAATTTATTCATAGCTTCAGAACATTATAAAAACAAAGATGAGCCGTTTCAACAGATATAATAAGCATTGTGAATGTATTGATTGTGCTTTGGAGCGACCAAATAACCATGTATAGATTTAGATTGGGTCAGGACTTATTTGGTAACCTTGCACAGAGGGGAATACAATTACAGTAGCCCTTGGGAGAAGAGCAATAGGTGAAGTGCAGGTGTGAGTATTGTGTTCATGTGGATCTCTAAGTACCCATCTGTGAGAGGGAATATTTGGAGAGAGACTGGACCTCTCCCCTGTTGCTGATTTCACGGGGTTTCATAAACAAACGAATAGGCATCCAATGAATCCCAAATTGGTCTGCGAGGGGAACTCCACAGGGAAAGTTGTAAAGCTACGTTGTCAGCTCCTCTTGGAAGCAAGATTTGAGTTCTGCAATTTCACTTGTGATTGGGAGTCCAATCAAAGGAGGGCATTTGTTTGTGTTTTGTATAATATTTCTGGAGTGAGGCAGCTGGGTTGTGTGCATAGTTATGAGAGCTGCAAGCGGTAAATTCTTAATGAGGGATTTTTCTATTGCCACCCATGGAGGTTAATGTGTCGGATTATTAATCAACAAATTAGCACCTTGTTTACAGAGGTAAGTATTTTTATAGTTCCTGAAGATAGGCAGGGGCTGAGACATCCTTAGTCTTTGGCTAGTTTAAGTTTCTTCAGTGATATTCTAGGTTTCTTCCCTTGCCACAGGAAATTATTAAAGTACTTATCTATCTTGCTTAAGAAATCTTTGGAAAGAGTCATAGGCAGCATGCTAATGAGATAGCTAACTAATGATGTTATCATCATTTTCATGATTTCAGCTGTACCCCACCATGAGAGAAATTTTAAGGGCCAATTTTTGAGTAGACAGTTCATTTAGTTAAATAGCGTTTTTTCGTTAGTATTTAAGGTGGTGATTAGTTTGCTACTGAACTCTAGCCCTAAGTACTTAATACAACCCGTTGCCAGGCTAATTCGGATGTCCCTAATATGTCTTTATTACCATGATGGTTGAGAAGCTTAACTTCAAATTTATCTTTGTTGAGGGAATACCCATAAACCTCGGACAATTGTTGGATTGATGACATTAGAGCTGAAATGGCAGAAGGGGCATTTTGGTAATGATTAGTGCGTCATCAGCATAAGCAGCAAGTTTGATGGTGGTGTTGCCAAATGTGACCCCTTTGATGACTTGGTTTTCTCTTAGATGTTGGAGGAAAGGTTCTAATGCCAGGACAAATAGTGGGGGTGAAAGTGGGCAGCCTTGCGTTGTGCCTTGTTTTAAGTTGAATGAGGAGGAAATAATGCCACCCGCTCTCACTTTGGCACTTGGTTTGTAATATAGGGCTATAATCATCCGGATAAGATTATCCCCTAAATTAAATTTCTCCAGGACTGCGATTAAATACAATCGACCTTATCAAATGCCTTTTCGCTACTGTAGGGGAATTTACTAATTTAGCTTTTTCTATAGTGTGACAGAGTAGTCTTGAATAGTGACCAGGATAATCTGCGTTTTAGGTAGCCTACTTGGGAGGGGTGTATACGTTTGGATATATGTTGTTGTAAGCATTTAGAGAGAACCGATGCATCGATCTTACAAACAAGATTTATCAATGAGAGTGGCCTGTAATTCTTTGGTAGGAGAGGGTCTTTCCCTTCTTTAGGTAGCACTGTTATGATTGCTTCAGCTCGGGTGCCTGTAATCTGTCCGGCTTTAGTGAAGTGTCTGTATAGTCTCACCAGCTGCGACATTAAGGACGAGGAGAACGTTTTGAAGAATTTGGCATTGTACCCTTTGGGGCCTAGTGCCTTACAGGTTTTGTGGTTTTTGATAGCGTCTGTGATTTCATTTTCTGTGATCGGATAATTGATGAAGAGTTTTTCTTCCTCTGTGAGCGAGGGTAGTTTAACACCATTTAAGTACTTTTTGAATTTTGGGTGGTTAACTTCAGTGTTCTCTTCGTATATTTTCTGGAAGTAGTCTTTAAAGATGTCGCCTATTCCGTCTGGGGTTGTGGTTATCTTCCCTTCCTTGTCTTTCATAGCATTAATGGCTTATTTTTTATTTTGATTTTTAGATAAGAAGCTAGGGTTTGGCCAGCATTATTTAATTCACATAGTTTAATGCTCTTCTGTTTGTTAACCCAGATTCCCGTACGATGTTATATACGTATTTTCTATTTAAGATTTTATTGAGTATACTATTGTCCTTGTTAGTGGTGCGTATTTTTTCTAAGTCAGAGATTTCTATTTCTAACTCTGCGAGTTTAGAGTTGGCTTCCTTGTTCATTTTTTACCTATTTTGAGAATCTCCCCCCTTATTGTTGCTTTTAGGACTGCCCACCTTATAAGGCCTGATGATTCATTTTCCTTATTTTCAGAGATAAAATTATGGATAGTTTCTTTAATGGCCTGTATGTTGCTTTCTGCATATAGGATCTCGTCATTAAATCGCCAGAGTGGTTGTTTTTTATTTGGTGAGGGTACAGAAATGGATAGGGTGAAACAGGAGTGATCAGATATCACTCTAGGTTCTATAGTGGATTGGTCGTTTTTACATAAGGTGTTACCCAAAATCAGAATTTAGTCTATACGAGAGTATGATTTATGAGCAAAAGAGTAGAATGTGTAGTCTCTTTCAGAGGGATTATGGATTCTCCATGTGACAACCAGATTAAATTTTGCACATAGTTTCTTGAGTGCCTTATGTGACTTGTTCGCGTGGAATGGGAACTGAGAGTTTATATCTAAGTGGGGATCTAGAGGTAGGCTGAAGTCACCTGCTAGTATGATAGTTGCTATGTCTGGTATTTTTCCTAGCTGTGTGTAAAGATCATCCCAGAAAGAAAGATCGTCTTTAGTGGGTGCATATATATTAACCACAAAGAATTCCAAGTTATCTTCTGATAGCTTTTCAATAATCCACCTTCCCTGTGTATCGGAAAGATTTGATGCTAAGTTGATTCTGGAGTTTTTGGCGAATCTGGTAAGTACCCCATTTTTCCAACCAATGCTGCTGAGCAAGCCAAGTCCAAGAATTGGTGGATCCTAATATTTAGGGATTGTGTAGAGTCAAGTTTGGTCTCTTGTAGAAGGATTACATCTCCTTTCTGTTTGTTTAAATAGTCAAAAATCGTTCTTTTCTTAATGGGGTGGTTGATCCCTTTCACATTTGGGGGTACTATTTCAATGGTTTGGCTTATACCAGCCATCAGTATAAGTAAGACATATCATTCTTCCTAATGTCACCTGTTTGGGAATATCACTTATCTATGGCTGAGAGGATTCAGTGATAGAATAACTGAAACAAGTGCCATTGTGTGTTTTTTCCCCTGGGTGTGTCGCTTAGAAATAAAATACAAGGCACATGAATCAAAATGCAAGACAGTAAAAAACAATACAGTAAAAACATGAAAAACTCCAGCCCCTATAATACCCCCCACTACCCCCACACCACCCACTCCCCAATGTAGCCAATGGGCATGGTGATAGGAGGAAGATCTGCTCCTCCAGAGCTACAAAGTGAGAGAACTTCATATGTATTAGAGTACAACATAAAGAAGGTTATAGGCCTTCAACTGATGGCTTGCTTAGTGTTTTGTAGGTGCCTGTAAACGTTAAGATAAGAGCCTCAAAATGACTCCAGAGTGTAGGTACATTGATAGTAGTTATGGCATGCAGACTATAATATTTGAGTGTTACTTTGTCGATGAAGAGTGAGTTGAGTTGGGTGTTGATACAGCATAGGGTGAATGTGATGCATATATGTAATTAACAATGTGTGTCTAGATAGTAGTACATTCTCATATATGCAGGATTATGTTGTTTATTCCTGACCCTCACAAGGTTTTATACCAAGTCTGTCTGATCTAGCGGAAGTGCCACCTTACCCTTACGCATCCCTGGACCAAACTTGATGTAAATTCGAGACAGAGTGTAGAGTCTAGGTGTGTGTGTTAGAATGTTAGACCAGTGGATTACCAGTGATCGGAGTGTCTTTCAATTAGTCACTGTTCTTCAGAGGGATAGTCTATTGTTAGGAGTGTTCACTCGACCAGCCATTGGGTCTCTGAAGTTTGAGGTATCCATCTGAGTTTCTCCCTTATCTTCCAGAACTTCTTTGAGGATCATTAGATCACTGAACACTTGTGAATTGCCTTATACTGTGACCCGGTAGTTGGCAGGGCCTATGAATGAACCTTGAATATTTGAAGCTTTCATCTGTGGTCGGATGGCTAGAAAGACCTTACGAGTTTTCACATTAGCTTTCGAATAATCTTGTGAGGTAAGATTTTATTATCTTTCCAAAGGATATGATTATGTTTCCTCATGTAGGACAGTATGAGCTCGACATGCTGGTATCTTAGGGGCTTGCAGACAATGTGTTGCAGTGTCTTTTGGTGTTGTGGTAACCTTGCTGGGACTTTATGAGCCCTGTTGAATTTAAGGTCTTTATCGAATTTTATGTTATTTGCTTGGGTGAACCATTTTTCTAGAAAGAGAATGCTTTCACCCTCTTCAGTGATTGTTTAGTGTCTTTTTCTGCCATTTTTAAACTTGAGGTGGACTGCAGAGAGAAATTGCACTGCTATATCATTCTATCAACGAGAATTCGGTACCGCTTTGATGGACAAGATTAGATTGTAAGGCGCAAAGAATTAGGTAGAGTTTATTTGTGTAGGTTGATGTAATGCGAGGGGAGCATCAGGCCAGCAGATTCTTCATCCTTGAGTTGATTCAGGCATGCAGTCAGATCGAACTGATTGTCTGGTCTGTACTTGCATTCGTTGTGTATCCAGGGGAAGGCTTGTAAACAGTGGCTGTGCACGTTTAAGCACTGATAGCTGATACTGCAATGATCAGCAGTAGAAGGACAATGGCTCAAGTCTGTCATGTGCTACTCAGTCATGTGCCATCTTAGGGTCAGGCATGGAGGTCAGGCAACCTGTAGACCACGCTGGTTGGTCAGGCCTAGAAGTGTTAATAGCGATAAATGAGCCATTAATTGACAGTAAGTGCTTACTTGATTTTTTAGATAGAGAGGGCCTGGCGCCGTGGAAGCCCAGTCTTCAAGTCAACAGAGATCATTGGTGCACCTTGGTGTTCATTTCACGTAACCTGCAAGCTGCTTCTTGTACATGTAGCTATGCTTCCAGCGGTGACAGAGGATGTTCCGATTTTAAAGGCGATTTAGAATAGGATAGTTAGTTGTTAGAAAGTGTGGCTGTGACTGTTGTTAGGTAGTGTCTCACTGCATCCCTGGTCGCGCGTATATTATGGAGTCATACGCCATCTTAGAGTCAGGCATCCAGGGTCAGGCAAGCCAGTAGATTATGGGTAGATGGGCCAAGGAGCGTTAAAGAAGTGGTAAATGCTTACTTGACCCCACGATGGGTCAGTCTGGAGGCTGTATACCTCTGTGTGCATGATCTCTGAGTCAGCAATGATCGTTGGAGCTCATTCAATGTCCTGCTCGCATGTCGTGCAGCCCACATCGTTCTCTCGCTGCGTCGATCACCATGATGATCAGATTCCTCCATTATACATTGTGCGATGAGTGGTTCGTCCCAAGCCCTAACGCTGAGCCACCGCCTCGATTAGCTAGCGTGGGAGTATCTTGAAAGCAAGCCACAGCTTGGGTCTGTGGAGATTAGTTAGACACAATATACAGATCAGGCCTTAAACATGGTCGTCTGCATTGGGTGGATCAAGGTGCACTTGCTGCCATAGCTTTCTGAACATTGTTCCCTGTATGCTTACAGGTTTGGTAGCAGAGTGCTTGTAATCGCTAGTGGTCTGGTTAGGTCTCCAGACTAGCGTGGTACCTGTAAGATCTTGGCTCTTCTCTGCCACGTGGGTCGTTGCCGATCTGGCCTTTTTTCTTTTACATTCCGCTCATCGAATCCGGGCAGTAGAGGATTTCCCTTAGATCATCTGAAACTCGCGACGATTAGCAGTCAGAATCTGATTTTATTTGTCCTCATACTCTATTTTGATCTCAGATATGTGGATATGTTTGTCCCTCCGGGCAGAGCTGTGGGCAAATGCCGCCATCTTCCTCGCTCAACAAACCACATCCCCTGGGTGGAAATATTTTTAACTGTAGATGTAGCTGTGGTGGATTGCAGGAGGCCAGGAATGTTTTATTATTTTTGGGCAGCGGAGAGGGTAAAGGGTAGTGATGGTCGGCCTGAATTTTCTTTTTCATTTTAGAGGGGAGAGTAAATGTAGAGAAGGTGAGTGGGAAGAGGCATTGTATTTTTTCTTTGGAAGGTGCAAGAGAGACCATTATATGTAAGACTCCCCCATTATGCAAAAAGAACAATTGATGGACAAAATGCTGCACAATATCAAACATTCACCCCAGTACAAAGATCTGGGCCTAAATCCGTTGCTTTTTTGATCCCCATCCCATTCCAGTTCAGACCCAGCCATATAGAAATCAGTCTTGACCCTGTTCCCCATGGGAACAGTCCAGCCCGAACTGCCACGCTAGGTCCTCCCTGGACTGGAAAAAAGATCCTAGGACCGGTTTCGGGGCATCATCACCCCTCACCAGCTAGGATAGCCCCTGCGTAGATGATGAAACCTGAAGTGGATGATTTGGGAGTCATACACAAAATACATTTATAGATGCTTCGAAATGAATAATGTGGATGTTTTTCATCCATGGGTTCTGAGTGACATCATAGACAAATTAAGCTTGGCTCTTGTCTGTCTGTTATCACTAATAAACGCGGTTAAAACCATGACTGATTTTGATCACCTATCTGCATTTTTATACATGATTGTAGCAGAGTGGAAGCTATCCTCATAAGTATTACTTCATTAACAATCCAGTGTTTCCCTAATTACTTCCAATTATCACACATATTTGGAAGTGTTCTACAAAAAGGATTATTTGAATAGAGCCATTCTGGTAGTATCAAGATGCTCCTGTGACATCTCATCCACTAGGTACCCAATTTATAAATCTCAATCCTACTTTACTAATAAAGCCTCTAGAGTTCACACTTGATAGGTACTTAAAGTACACAATTGACCACATTTCTGTCACATCACATAAGAATTTCCAATGAAGATGTTGCTCCTACCCAGACAACAATTGGAGGTTTCAAAATTCACTGTTTTGAAGAATAAATAGCCATTAACAAATATTAAGCTTTTGTGGTATTTATGAATGCATGGTAACTCAAATACCTCCAACCCCAAATGCCCAAAAGTATTTTAAATGAAAATTACGATTCTTTGACTTTCATAAAATGTTCTTAGACAGATGAACAAAATAAAGATAACATTATTTTTGATTGCTCAAGTGTGGGTTGTTTAACACACATATGGTTTGATTTGCTGATTTATTTGGTCTTACCTGACAGCGTACTTTTCTTTGACCTTATGATGTCAACAGAAAAAAGAGCTGGAAGAAGCACTACTTAGAAAGGTATTTAGCTTCTGCTCATATGCTCATTTCCTTGAGTGCAGCATTTTTTCGGTCACAAGTTGCATGCTTACTATAAAAAAAGAGTGCATTCCATCATTGAAAATCAAGCAAACAGAATTTGCAAAGCATAACTAACCACCTTCAAGTGTATCCAGGTGCTGAGATCCAAACTGCTCGGTGGCATCAGTTGAATAACCAGATCTTAAGTCCTCTTCTGAATTCCTGGAGAGAGGGTTAGGTCCTGAGATGGAGGGGAAGGGAACTCCAGAACTTTGCGGTGAGGTAGGAGAAGGAGAGTTTCCAACTGCTGCTTCAGCAGATACGGCGGGTGTGAGCAAGGGAGAGGAAGGTGGAGGGCAGAAGGCTGGAGGGTTGGTTGAAGCTCAGGCAGTGGTTGATGTATGCTGGTCATTGGTTGAGCAGGGCTTTGTAGGCGGCGATCAGAATCTTGAATTGCCATCTCTTAAGGATGAGGAGCCAGTGGGATTTCATAAGGTGGGACATGATGTGGGTCCATCGGGGGAGGTCGAGGATGAATCTGTCTGCTGATTTCTGAATGGTCTGCAGTCTCTTCTGGAGGTGTGTGGTAAATCCTGCGTAGAGTGTGTTACCATAGTCCAAGCGACGGGTGATTAGGGCTTGACTGACAGTGCGTCTGGCAGAGACTGGGAGCCCTTTAAAGATCTTTCTGAGCATGCAGAGAATGAGAAAGCAGGCAGAGGAGACTACATTGATACGGTTCTTCTGGGCCACTGAAAAAGTACCTGGATGGAGTAATCGTGGGCGTCAAAGACTTGATACGTCGGTTCTTATTCAAGCAGTCAGTCGAAGCATTGTTATCGTCACTCGCAATCAGGTCCTCTGTTGTTGACAAACCCCATAAGATGCAAGTGCTGTGTCATCATAGAGGCTCACAGTTGGGTCCCACGTAAAGCTGGAGCCGGTCAGGGATGTCCTCGGATTAGCATAACATCGAAAGGCACTGTGGCCGTTCCGATCAGCACAAAGCAGAAACCAGTTTCTTTAGAGCAAAAGTCAGGCAAACTTGCAATCCTTGTAGCACCGCAGTGTTTACTCATGGCAGAGTTCTTCACAGGTCCAGTAGTGTACTGTCTTAGTAGGGTCAGAGCCCCGGTACTTATACCCAGTTGTGCCTTTGAAGTGGGGGTGACTTCAAAGCAAACCCTTGAAGTGCACAGGTCCCATTTTCCTTCCAGCACTGTCTGCCAGGCTTTCTGTGGAGATTAATCAGCCCTTTGTGTCAGACTCGGGACCCTGCCTATTTCGGTGTGTCAGCTTCCTCTCCCTCTTCCTGCCCGGGAAGAGGTATCAGAAGGTAGATGAATGCAGATGAGTTCTCTCTCACACCTACCATTCCTGTGTCTATGACTGTGTAAAGAGAATGCACAAAGTGTAACTGCCACCCACCCCAGACGTGCATTATACACAGGCCGCAAGGCACACAGAGCAGAGAAATGTCCACTTTCTAAAAGTGGCATTTCTAAAATAGTAATGTTAAATCCAACTTCACAGTAAAGGGGCTTTATCATTATGTTTCCAAATATATGAAACATGATGCAGCTACTCCTTACTAATTAGGAATTGCAGCTTTAAAGTGTTTTAAAGAATGCCCAATGTTAGCCTTTTAGAGGACTAGGGCAAACAGTAGTGAAAAAACAAATGTAGCTGTTTGTCACTACCAGGACATGTAAACGTAAAGTACATGTCCTACCTTTTAGTTACACAGCAACCTGCCCTTAGGGCTACCTAGGGCCTACCTTAGGGGTGACTTATGTCTAATAAAAGGGGAGTTTAAAATGTGGCAAGTGGTTCTAAATGAAAAGTTGAAGTGGCAGTAAGCTGCACACACAGGCTTTACAATGGCAGGCCTGAGAAAAGTTTGAAAGTCTACTTGTGTGGGTGGCATATTCAGTGCTGCAGGCCCACTGTCAAGCTTACCTGTTTGGTAACGTGTAATAACCACATACAAATCCGAAGTCTCACCTGGTATCGTGAAACTTCAGCCATCATGGTTAGACTTCCTATTTTAGACGCAAGGAAGCCGGAAAATGATGTTTGCCGTTCCAGTCTTCTACTGCACTTATGTCTGGATTGCCTCTCCTGACTTCCTGTTGCTTCGGTATTCCTAGTCGTGGTTCCTCAGTGGCTCAACCTGCATTCTTGCCCTCATTAATCTCCCACAGCATGCCTTTAGATCTGAAACGAAACAAGACTTTAATCATTTAAGTCACTAACCACGCTCTCACGCGCTAGTGTGACTAACCTGTGTTTGCTAGCCTTTCTTCTCCCATAAGCTCCGACAAGCTGCGTTTATTACTTGCTGTCACCATTACAATATTATGATCTGCAACCTAAAGAATACATAGAAAAGTGACAACTGCATACTGGCCATAAAGCAAAGATATTTTGACAATGTGTATAATATATATGCCTATGTTTACTGCATGCAAGAGGTGTTAATACATTGATGGTAGTGTTGTATGGCGTTTTAGGACCCGAGCGAAAATTACCGATTCATGCCCTTATATAGGTATAATTCACATTGCCCTTATATAGGCATAGAAATCATACCCATATTTAGACATAACCTATCCAGTCCAAATACAGGCATGGCTGCTTCCACTAGTTCCAAAAAGCCACAACGATTTCTTGGAAAACTCGGCTTCAGCAGTCAGGGACATCCCCTTGCTTGAATATTGATTTGTCCTGGAAATCATGGAGTTTTCAAACAACTACCATTCCTTTGGGGTTCTTTGATGACGTTATTATGTCCGACTTTACGTCAAATAAGGCACCTTCAAGGTATAAATATGCCTACACTTGCCCTAGCAAACACACGGTGGTTCGGAACAGCTCGACTATCTACTTGCCCGATGCAGCTCGCTACAGCAAGTGCCAAAGAAAGCCGACCCTCCAGCCGACGCACTGACAGAGAGTCTGCCTTTCTCTCGCTGAGAATCCAGCTCCAGTTTTTCCAAGCTCCCCTCGCTGGGTGTTGGGAAATCGAGTCCGGAGACAGAGATACCAAACCTCCGACATTCTAAAACCAAGGTACGGAGCTGATTAGACCCTGAGAGAAATCTTGGTTAGATTCTTGGCAAAGAAAAACTAAACCTATGCTACACCTCACTTTCTTCTTCCCTCGTACTAGACTTAGGTTAGGTACATCGGGGTAGGCGTATTTTAGAAGCACCAGTTGAGTACTTTTAGCCTTTGTTATTTATGTATGTATTTATCTATGGTCTAAGAAACCATACAATGCTTTTACAGTATTATTTTATAATACTCTTCTTACTGTACGCATTATACTTTGCAACCAGTATTCCGATTGTAGCAGTTCACTTTACTTGCTTGAGAAAGAAGACTGTTCAATAAACCCTTTTATTGAAAACGCCCGTCTCTCTATTTCTCTGCATCTCTGATGAAATGAAGCATGCACGATTGATTGAGTAAAATATCTATCTATTGTTTCCACGACTCTGGAGATCAGTTTTATTCTTGGGGAAACAAAGATGTCATGTTTATGCGGTTGTCATAAACTAATCCCTTCTTGTTTATTCGAGAAAGTTTCTAGTGACCTCTAAGCTAGCTGGCACTCACAATTAAGTCTAATATATTCGATAGAGACCTAGTAGATATAAGTCCTAGGTCAAAATTAGAGGATATATTATTTCATTGCGCAGAGCCTATTGGGAATATAGGAACTACACTACAGTTGGACTGTTATTGCCATACAAAGAATGACTACATGTTTGATGTTAATGTAGCATACTATTTGTCACTGGTAAGTGACGTTAACTGGCTTAATCACTGGTAGCCTGTGTCCCATATCATCTAAGGTGCTCAGCAAGAATGTACCTCTTAGAACATGGGAGTTTGTGTTTAAGCTTTCTTTCTGTTTGTTGTAAATTACTTTTGTTTTCCACAACACACCGGTATATAGGTACAAGGCTCCTTCTAAAAATACCAAGTGGCATGTACATTGTTTTTTGGGCATTTTGTACTTATATAAAATTTCATAACAGTGATAGTGAGGCTAACCATATACTACTCATATATATATTTGCTGTTTGTCTAGCACCAGTGTTTCCTACTTCTTTCCTGTCCTTGTCATTTGACTTCTCTTGAGAAATCTCCTGATAGGCAGGGAAATTAGAGGAACCCAGTATAGCCTTTATACACACAGGGTTTAGTTTGGGACATTAGTGCTTTCACATCACAAATATTAAACTCTCATCCTCTAGGGAGTGATGCCTAGGTATTCCAGGCCAATGTCATCCAGGAAGGTCCCAGGATCTGGAGCCGTGTTTTGTCTCTCCCACTTCCCTCTTCCTCATTGGGTTTATGTGGCCGTTATTATCTATTACACTGATAGGCAACATTAGCCTAGTGGGGGAGTTGGGACTCAGCAACGCATGTCCAGATGACTCCTGTGGGAACATTTGGTGAGTGCATGATTCCCACTATTAGCATTTAGATTACATGCCCTGGGTTTATGGTATACCACTTTACAAGGGACATATAAGTAAACTAAATATGCCAATCAGATGTAACCCAATGTCAACTTGTTTAGGGGAGAAGCACATGCACTTGAGCACAGGTCAGTAGTGGTAAAGTGCTAAGAGACCTAAGGCCATAAAAATAACCCTGCGCAAAGCACTATGGTACGCTCGCGTAGTTTGCGAAGTTTGCGCTACTTCGCACTATGCGAACTGCACGTGGAAAGTGCAAACATGCATAGCGTAGTGCAGCGGTCATTTTTTGCTTGCTCGCGGTCCTCAACATCAAGTTGGCGACCGCGAGCAAGCAAAATGACATCCTGACAAGACTTTGCCTCGTTCGTGATCAGCAACATCAAGTTGCCGATCGCGAGCTTGGAATATAAACCTCCGGTGAGATTCTCAACGCGGGGAGGTCAGGATTCTCATTGCGAGTGGTCGCGTATGCTCGCGACCGCTCCCGATGAGAAACTACCAGTCCGCTTTGAGAAAGCTGCAGCTCGAGTAAAAATCTACTTGAGCGGCAGAAAACTACAGCTCGTACTGTGCAAGATGCCGTTTTCAATGATTGCACAGTGCAGGATGCTTGTCCGCACTCTACAATCATTGAAAAAGGCATCTTGCACAGTGCAAACAGGGTACTACGCAGTTTGCGTAGTGCTACGCGTAGCTCGTGTAGTGCGAAGTGCACTTTGCGTAGCTTTGCGTAGCGCTACTTCGCAAACTACGCCCAGCCCTACGAAAAAAGATACAGGAAAAGAGGAGGCAAGCAGGCAAAAAATGTGGGGGGAGACAATCCTAAGGTTGACAGGTTTAAGAGGGAGATGATGTTTTCCGTTGCTGAGGAGTTGGAAAACTCCTTGACGATGCTGAAGAGTTCTTTGGGGTGGTTGGAGCTGCCTTTTATGCGATCAGCTAGGGCATGCCTTTTCATCTCATTCAGAAGTGGGTGGTAGTGGTTGACCGATGTCTTGAAGGTAGTCCAGTCTGTGGACTCCTTGCTAGTTCACCATTTCCTTTCCAGTTGTTTGAAACATGGGTGCTGTGTTTAAAAGATTTGAGGTGGTGGTATTCTATAGGCTCACAAGCGTTTTTCCTTCACCAACCATTGCCACCACATTGAAACGTAATGACGAGGCAGCCTGCACAAGAAGCTACCCTTCAAAATGAGGTGGAGTCAGCACAGTCACTCTCAATGTACTGAGTTCATGCCATTGAGGCCTATCTGTGTGTGAGTGGTGCATGTATTGGGGTACTGAGAGTAGGGTCTTTTGTTCAGCGAGTCTCTGCAACTGGACTCTGACAACCATGATCAAAGTTTGTTCTAACCACAGTGTCAGGATTTACCAAAACCCAGACACTGTGCCGAAAGGGTATTTATCACATCCCAAGCAGCCTTCGGTAGGAGCATAGGGCTAGGTGCAGCTAAAGGTTTTCTACAGTAGACTGTGAGCTACAGTGTCTGTACTCTCAGATATTATCTGTTCTATCATGGGTGAAGTCACTAGCACTGCATTTGGGCATTGATTGGGAGGAGTTATGGTTGCATTATTGAATTTTGTGAGGAAATCAATATCAGTGACTCCCAAACTTTTCCGCAGGAGTCAAGGAAGCTCCCTGTGATCTGTACCGTGGGGTTGACACCTAGGGAGTGTAGAATCAGATTAGTGAACATGACTCATAACTCAAAACGCACACAGTAATGACATAGATCAAGGTCCTGCCAAACACCCATTTGTATTAGAAATAAGTACTTTATTTCTAACTTTACGCATTCAAAAACGTATTATGACATTCAAAAACTAAAACACAATTGCCTTGATGTCGAGGCTTTTGTGTTTCACTGTCAAGTCCCTGTCCCACCCGATCTCCATAGTTTGGTTGGGGTTATTCCTAATTCACATGTGGAATGCCAGCCCAACTACCGTCCGAGGATAATTTACTCTTCAGCTGAGCTGATGTTACTGAATAGTCCCCTCCACTTAACACACCTCCCTCCTCATGCCATCTTTCATGATCCGGTCGGAGGTCCTTTTACATGCGTTAATTGCACTAAAAAGACCCCTTCACTTGCCCAGCCTAGACCATTTAAAGCTGCGCTCATTAACGTACGTTCTCTTCCCAAACACAAAATCGAAATACTAGAACTAATCACCACCCACACCCTTGACCTACTTTTCATCACAGAGACGTGGGGTGACGAAGCTTCAGGACCTGACTTTAGGGCAGCCCTACCTGAAGGCCTCTGCGTGTGCCGACAAGATAGAGCAAATAAAAAAGGAGGTGGTATAGCCATCATTCATAGAACCCATTTTCAGTAGCCCTTCACCACACAGGCTGTGAATCAGTCTCCTTCTCCGTCATCCTCACCAACAACCAATCTCTTACGGGAATCTTGCTTTATCGCCCCCCCAGGCCCTCGTACTAATTTTCTTGCCAACATCAATCATCTAATAGAGTCCGCCACGGGAATCCCCCATTACACCATACTTGGGGACTTTAATTTTCACTTAGTATCAACGACGGACAGTGACACAACTCTGCTCATAAGTGACCTTTTAGCAGTTGGACTACGCCAACTTGTCACCTCCCCTACGCACACAGCAGGCCACACTCTGGACGGGATCTTCACAAACAATCCAGATAATATAATAGCCAGCACCTTCCCTTTCACCTGGACAGACCACTCTGCGGTTTTCTTTAACATCAAACCCAGGATAGCCCACCCTAAGCATACTACTTCCACTACTCTATCAGTCACCAGAGACTGGAAAAACATTGACTTCTCTCACCTCACTGACACACTGATTAATTCCCTCAATATCACTGAATAGGACCCTGAAATAGCATCTAACAACTATCTCGACCTCCTGAACACGTCTCTCAACACTTTGACACCCCCTAAATCGACACTACACAACAGAAGGACGCCTTCTGCCCCCTGGTTCACTGAATCTCTCCGGCGGCAAAGACAATATTGCAGAAACCTGGAAAGACACTGGCGAAAACATTACAATCTCCAAGATAAGCAAGCCTACAAGAACGCTCAGACTAGATATAAACAACTTATTTCCTCCGAAAAGAGCAGCTATTATGTCAGCCAAATTAATATGGCAAAAAGCTCCGCCAAGAAACTTTTTCAGGTAGTTGACCACCTGTCCAACCCACCTAATCCCCCTCCTGACACCTCCCAATCACTCTGCAATTCCTTGGCAGCATTTTTTTCGGATAACGTTACATCCATCTTTTCTGATTGTACCCCGCAATATGGCTCTGCCATAAACCCCTCCCTTGATCACACTACATTCGACTCCCCCAACTTCCCAGAATTTCAGCAGGCCCCCCCTGAACTAATTGCTCATCTAATTTCCACCATTAAATCTGGCTCACCCATGGACCCATGTCCACCGGCCATCCTTAACCTCATTCCAGAGGTTATCACACCGGCCATAGCCAATATTTGCAATACCATGTTTCACACTGGTATTTACCCTTCAGTATGGAAAAATGCCATTATTAGGCCTCTCTTAAAAAAACTCACTCTAGACCCTTCATCACCATCCAGCTATAAACCCATTTCGTGCCTCCCTTTCCCGGCCAAGATGTTTGAGAGCATAATGAATAGACAGCTGTCTGAATTTATTCATACCAACCACCTGCTGGACGATTCCCAGTTTGGCTTCAGACAGGGGCACGGAACTGAGACGGCCCTCATAAAGGCGGCCGATGAAATCAGAATGACCTTGGGCAATGGAGGATCAGCAGTCTTGATACTGCTTGATCTGTCTGCAGCATTTGACACGGTCGATCATACTACCCTGATCGACCGTGTCTCAGCTATTGGTATCAGACATAAGGCCAAAGATCTCCTCACCTCTTTCCTGGTGAATCGTACTCAGGCAGTGAAACTGGGTTCATTTATCTCCCCCCCCTTTTCCCTCCCATGTGAAATGCCACAGGGCTCCTCGCTAAGTCCAACCTTATTTAACATATATGTTACGGACTTAGCGAGGGTGATCAAAGCACGCGGCATCAACCTTACAACATACGCCGATGATACCCAGGTGGTCCTGTCAGTTCACCATGATGGTATTAAAGTGGCAGCCAACTTTCAAGAGGGAATGTGGGCCATTAGTGCCTGGATGTCCTCCAGCTGCCTAAAATTAAACTCGGCAAAAACGGAGATTATGATATTTGGAAAACTTCAACCCAGCTGGTCCCCTCAGTGGTGGCCCAATGAGATGGGCCCACCACCCCAACCCGTGACCAAGGTCAGAAACCTAGGCGTCATCTTTGATGACAGACTACTCTTCAACCACCACGTCAACTCAGTGGTATCTACCTCACTTTACACGTTGAGAAAAATTAAAAAGCTCCTCCCTTATCTCCCCCCCTCTGCAGGAAAAACTTTAATTTAAACCCTCATCTTTTCACGCACCGATTATTGCAATGCCCTCCTCCTCAACGCGCAAGAGAAGGTCCTTAATAGGCTCCAATTGGTGCATAACGCCTCAGCCAGAGTCCTACTGGGCATTCCTAAATTCAGCTCCATCTCCCCATACATCCGCCAACTTCATTGGCTACCGATTAAGAGCCGTACTAAGTTTAAGGCACTGTGCATCGCCTACAAGGCCATTAACAACTCTGGCCCACAGTTTCTCAAACATGCCTTCAGACCACACGTAACACCTAGAACTCTTCGCTCAAATTCTGCACATCTTCTCAACGTCCCACGAACAAGAAGGGCCAACTGGGGTGACAGGTGTTTCACCATCTCCACTGCCAGACTGTGGAATGCTCTCCCCCTCAGCATCAAAACTAGTCCCTCCCTCTTCAGTTTTAGAAAACAACTGAAAACCTGGTTATTTACACGCTAACTGCTCTCTGTTAGTCTACTGCCCAATCCTCAGCGCCGAGATACCCCCGGGTAGTTGAGCGCTATACAAATCGCACAAACATAAACATAAACATAAACTAGTAGGCCTTACTCAAAAGTCCACATCAAATTTTATAAAATAGTCAAAAGTGTCTGTGTTGCTGCAGCACTCTTAGTAGCGAATCTCCTGGGAACCGATATACCTGGAACAAGTCTTACCCACTTCAGCAATGCATGGCTGACCCAGCTGTTCCAATCACTCACTGAGCTGCGTTGCTGGTTCCAAAAACGTTTAGCAATGGTCCTAGGCTTCTATCTGCCAGGTAAGTTCAGCAGTCCCTCAATGGGTGGAAGGGGGGTTTATCCTGGTACTCCCAAACTGTTCTGATGTGATGCGGCGATGTCCTCCAGACGTCATCCTGAGTCCACAGGACAGGTCTGTGCTTGTGTCAATCCATGGGTAGTGGCTTTATTCCTCTGGGTGACAGCCCAAAATTCTTGGATCCTCAGTACCGGCAGCCACTCCTGGCACACAGAGTTGCCGCAGTACTAACAATAAGGCACCAGTCTTTTTTGCATGGTGACCTACACCATAGCATCTTCTTCTGGGGTTCCCCACTTAAGCCCTCACAGGTCTTGGTGTTTGACTTTGACAAATTACTTCCACTGCGGCCGTGCCTAGCATATGGGGTCACTGCAAAGGCATGATATGGGTTTCACATTTCCTGCATAGCACTCAGTTCACAGCACATACAGGCATCACTGACCTAATCCTGCAGAATGGCAATGACCCATCAGTACAACAGCTCTCTCCTCACACCTCGCACCGGGAGTCCTCTCAGAATGACTCCCTAATGGACCTGGTTCCCTCCAACACTCTTCTCTTCCTCACAGGACATATTGGTCTTAGCGATCAGGCAGGTGGTTTTAGGTTCCCTGGGTGATGTCCCTTCATCTAGCGTGGCAACGAGCAAGCCTCAGCTCCCAGCCCTGGGCACAGGCCGAAGACTTGGAGAGCTTCCCTTTCTCATATAGCCTGTCTGGTTGCTTTGCAAATTAAATGTTTTAGGATCTCAGCCTTCCCTTCTTATAGTCAATTGCCAGACACCAAATGTGATTTTGGGTCTGGGGTCCTTGAATTTCTATGTTAGGGTTCCGCTTCTTTTGAAGTGCTCCCTTCCTTTCTCTCTTTTCCTCTTGAAAGTATGTCTGTCAATGCATGACTCTGAAGCTGATAATCCCCACAACACAGGCCATGAGAGTGACTAGAGTCTCTCTCTCCCTTCTCCTGTGTGTCCCACTCAGCTCACAGGAATGCAGCAATACACAAATCTGTCCCTGGGGGAGTCATCTACTCCTCATGTCTTCACCAGGCAGGCCTGTGCTTACCAAAATGAAACCCAGGCTCCTCCACATAATGTACCATTGCAGGCACACATATACTCACTATATTGATACAGCGCACACATTATTCAGTTCTGTACCTCCAATCACAGTGCCCTCACACTCATGCATTCAGTATGCACATACACTCTGCACACTGTTCATTATTGTAGCCTTTCTGTGTTGTGCTCTGGTGTGCTGTTTGGACAACACACACTGCCAGCACACACATTCACGATGCGTGCACTGCATAAGATCACTCTTCATGTATTGTACGTCTCGCAAGCAAGCAAGCACACATACCTTCACTGTGCATGTTCTGCACAGCACTACATCTCTCATGTAATGTATCCCTTTCAGGTTTACATGCACTCAGTACATGCACTCACCATGCATGGACTGCACAGCACTGCTCTATCTCTGTACTGTACCCTTCCCTGGCACACGTACATCCAGCACAGCCACCACTCCTGCGCTACACTGCACTTTACATCCAACTGATTTAGGCCAAGGGTGAGTTAAGTACACCGCAACAGAGAATGGATCCATAGGAACAGCTCCCTCTAATAGTTGACTGCTCACTGTAGGTGCCAGTTGCAGCTTGTTTGTCTTGAGAGTCAGCTCTGTGAGGTCATGGCACCATTCCTTGTCTTCCTTCAACTCCTCCTTGTATTGCTATTGTAACTTTATTGTGAACTGCAAAGGGGACATTTTATTTCTTCATCCAGTTGTCAAGGTTGTGTCAGTTGTCAGTGTTTCCTGGATTTTGGTGAGGGAACCATTGGACAAACTCACTGACTCCTGATGCTGGAATAAATCATACTCCAACGGTATAGGTCTGCCCCAGACTCATCCACCAGCATGCAATTTGTCTTACTCAGTTTCATAAGGGGGCACAATTATTGAATTTTGTGAGAAAATTAACACCAGCGGTTCCCAAACTTTTCCTCAGGAGCCAAGATAACTCCATGTGATCTGTACAGCGGAGTGGACACCTGGGGATGGAGAATGCTTGGAAAAGCATCTGGAGGCCTGGCAGGATGGGTCGAGTCATTAGGCGAGTCTTGGGTAGTGAGAGCTGGGAGATGTGTCATGGATCTCTTGGTACCCAGCAGATGTCCATACAATGGCTGGCGAAAGGGCAAAAGTCTGCTTGAGAGAGGTTAAATGTGTGATTCTATCTGGGTGCTGTCATCACCCTTGTATTGCCTGGAAGGCTTGCAAGGTCCTGTCATCATATTTTATTTGGGAAACAGCCACTACAACGCGGCCGTTTCCACGGAAACCTTTACCACGCATGCATTACAACGCATGCGTGGTAACAACGAGAGGCTTTACCACGCATATCTTTACTACGAAATACGTAGTAAAGGTATGTGTGGTAAATGAAAAAAAGGGGGTTTGGGGGGTTTCCCCTCAAAAACTAAAAAAGCGTGGGATCAAAAAAGGGGGGTTGGGGGCGGGTGCTTCCCCCCCCCAAAAAAAGCACTAACCTGAAATGAAGATCAAGCAATCAGCGTCGTTAAAGAGGAAACAGAATTCAACTTCCTCTTCCTCCTAACGACGTACGGCCGACGTAACCAAGAAGAGATGGAGCGGAGACGAGTAAAAAAGGTAAGGGGAAATGTAATTAAAAAAAAAATGAAGGATTAAGGGCAGGGGTAATTAAAAGGAGTAGAGACTGGGGACGTGTAAGGGGAGAGGTGTAACCTTTACCAATAATATGCCCTCACCATGCATAAATTAACAACAAAAAAAGTTGTTAATCTATGCGTGGTAAAGGAATATTAGTGGTAAAGGTTATGCGTAGAAAACGAATTCCGTTGTAACGCATGCGTGGTAAAGGCATGCGTTGCAACGGAATTCATAGTAACAACATATAACCATTTTATTTGCTATCTAGGCTGATGTTAGTCTGCAGGATACGTGAATGATCTCAGGTAGCATATCAGCTTCTCCAATGGAATGGGCAAGCAGGTCTAGCTGTTGTGCAATGGGTGCAGTAAGAAATGACAGACACCATTTCATTAAATTATGTTATGTTATGCAGATTTGTAAAGCTCACTATCGCCTGGGTGGTTATCCTGGCTCTGAGCAGGTGTGAGTCTCGGCACACTTAGGGCCTAGTGAGACTACTAAAAAAGCCAGGTTTTCAGCTTCTCGCAGAATTATGGAGGAGGATCTTATGTGTAGTGGCAGGTCATTCCACACTTTAGGAGTGATGTAGGTGGCTTGACTGCGAGATCTGATGTACTGTGTGGGATTTGTGCAAGTAGGAGTCCGGACAAGTGGAGGTGTCTGGGAGGTTTGTGAAAGCAAATGCGATTGTTTGTTGAGGTATGCTGGGCCATTGTTATAAAGTACCTTGAAGTGTGGGTGAGGAGTTTGAATTGCAGTTGTTATCATGATAACAGTATTGGTCAGTCCAGGATAATGTCCCCCTCTTCCCCGTAGGGAGCCTTAGACTGCACGTCCATAGCTGCCACTGAGAGTCAAGCGTGGAAGGGGTACTTGGCCCAGTTGCTCAGGATTCATAAGGAGCAAAAGGTCTCAACCACTGCGGTTGGGCCCAGTAATCCCTCTGTTCCCCGGGGCCCACTGAACAGGGATTTGATGGTCTGCATCTCTTCTCATGTCTCATTAGAAAACACGATTCAGAAAAGGGGGTGGTGATGGACAGAGCATCTGAATTAAGCAGAACACTCATACCCAGTCAAAAGATCAGGGCTTGATCCATCACCGTTTTTTAGCTCACTGCACCATCCCAGTTCAGAACCTGGCTACATGCAAATTAGTCTGTCCCTGGCCCAGTGCATCATGGGAACAGGGCAGACCAAACTACCAAGCCAATTCTTTACTGGAAAGGAAACAAGCTTCCGGGGACCGGTTTCTGGCATTGCAGCCGTCTTCGGCCCGGTTTGCTTGAATCCTGATGGTGCAGGTAGTTTGGTCTGCCCTGTTCCCATGATGCACTGGGCCAGGGTCAGACTAATTTGCATGTAGCCAGGTTCTGAGGTGGGATGGTGCAGTGAGCTAAAAAACGGTGATGGATCAAGCCCTGATCTTTTGACTGGGTAGGAGTGTTCTGCTTAATTCAGATACTCTGTCCATCACCACCCCCTTTATGAATCGTTTTGGCCACCACAAGTGTGGAAGGGTATGCTCAGATGTGAGTCCCTTGCTCACTGCACCATCAGGATTCAAGCAAGCCGGGCCGAAGACGGCTGTAATGCCAGAAACCGGTCCCCAGAAGCTTGTTTCCTTTCCAGTAAAGAATTGGCTTGGTAGTTTGGTCTGCCCTGTTCCCATGATGCACTGGGCTAGGGTCAGACTAATTTGCATGTAGCCAGGTTCTGAGCTGGGATGGTGCAGTGAGCTAAAAAACGGTGATGGATCAAGCCCTGATCTTTTGACTGGGTAGGAGTGTTCTGCTTAATTCAGATACTCTGTCCATCACCACCCCCTTTATGAACCATTAGAAAACACAGCACATTAGCACCTGAATGACAAAATATGAACAAGAATAAGCATGGTCTCCTTCTGATATGTCAAACACAGAAAGGGGTCCAGGGAAGATTTAGAGACCAGCAGGAGTTACCTCACCAAATACTTAGATAAACCACAAAATAAACACATGGGTTTATTAAGGAGAGAAAGAGAGGGGACAAGAAGAGGATGAAAAGAAGGGTGTACTTAAAGCATGTGGTGTATTCCCTTTTAAGGACGAATTCTCTCAACCTCCAGAGGTGGCATGCTTCATCCTTCTTAAATGTAGCAGCGAATTTTGAATGTGACATCATTTGTGATGTTTATTACACTCTAAACTATACTGCTCAGGCAGGTGTCACATGTATGCACATACTGTCAGTCACCATTCGCCTTTGAACAATAAGCTTGAGCAGTGGACATGTACAAATGTGCATGGAGTATAAACGACTGAATGGGGAATATCTGTGATAGGAAGGTATGGGAACAACTTTCTTTGACTCTTGCTGCCAGTTTTGCTGAGGCACCTCACTTCCCTGACCAGCGGCCGGGCTTGGCTCCGCCACGTCTTTGTTTGAATCGACCGGCCGGGCTTGGCTCCGCCGGTCGAACTACAATACCCAGCATCCTCGGGGGTAATTGACGACGCCAGTAACCAGCGCGCCAGGAGGCGCATAAAGCACCGGCAGGGGCCGAGTTCCCCGTTCTTTATTTGACTCTTGCTGCCAGTTTTGCTGAGGCACCTCACTTCCCTGACCAGCGGCCGGGCTTGGCTCCGCCACGTCTTTGTTTGAATCGAGCGGCCGGGCTTGGCTCCGCCGGTCGAACTCCAATACCCAGCATCCTCGGGGGTAATTGACGACGCCAGTAACCAGCGCGCCAGGAGGCGCATAAAGCACCGGCAGGGGCCGAGTTCCCCGTTCTTTCTTTGACTCTTGCTGCCAGTTTTGCTGAGGCACCTCACTTCCCTGACCAGCGGCCGGGCTTGGCTCCGCCACGTCTTTGTTTGAATCGACCGGCCGGGCTTGGCTCCGCCGGTCGAACTACAATACCCAGCATCCTCGGGGGTAAATGACGACGCCAGTAACCAGCGAGCCAGGAGGCGCATAAAGCACCGGCAGGTCCCTCGTCCCGCGAGGACGCGCGCCGGACGCGCCGGACGAAGCCCGGGCAAAGGGCGGGTCCTCTGTGGCCCTCAGTGGCTGAAGTAGGCTGGGCCCATATATTATATATTTTTATTTTTATTAGACTTTTTCGTTTTTCATTTTGTTTTGTTTGATAGATTTTACTATACATTCATGCTTACATAGACATTGACTTGTTGACTAATACTGGAACTCTGACTCTCATTCTCTAATCGTCCTATTTTATATATTTTAAGCTGCTAATTATTATCTTTTCTATTGGCATTGTGTTCTGCCTTCGTCTTGGATACAAGTCTAAGGATGACTGCTAAAAAGTTACGTTCTGGGAGACTCTTGGGGGGGAAGGTCTTGTGTTAAAACAAGATCTAACCCCCTGCGAAACAAGGAGTCAAAAAATCTCCAAATAAAGGGTCAATGCCAGCTATTCCAGCTATGGGAAAAGACTTTGGATAAGGACTTGGTGAAGGAGGCTGACCCGGAAGAAATTACTATAAATAAGAACATAGGGGTAGCTTCTTCACTTGGCGTAGATCCTGTGTTAGTTAAGAAGGACCCTGTTTTGGTAAAAAAATCGATTCCCGATTTACAATCTCGTGAGGGGCTTAATTTAAACCCCGTAGAAAGCTCCGGTAGTGTTAATTTGCTCGCTTCTAGAATAGAGAATGTGCATCAAAATAATGTCCTCTCAAAGCTTGATATGTGTGTGACTAATGATTTAGTAAGAAGTACCCAGCCAAAGGATGAATTTAATGGTGACTCTCTAGGGTTAGATATTGACCTGGAGCTGTGTTATCGTTACCTTGCAGAAGGTTCACTGAAATTATTTGAAGCCACTAAGACCCCGATTGGCGCTACTCCTTATGGCTTACAGCTTTATAGTAGCACCCCCTCTCTTAAATCTCAAGATTCATCTATGCAGTCTAACCTTTCAAAAAGCCCTGTGCTCAATATTTGAGGCATCGACCCTATTATACCACCAGGATTGGATAGACATGAAAAACCTATTTTGGAGTCTTTGATTGTGTTGGAACATTTGTTGTCTTCGATATTACGATTATTGAGTAAATTTGTGGGGAGCTCAGACTGTGTTTTGGATTCTGTCACTCAGATATTAAAGGCTTTATTACTTAGATTTCCAGAGAAGACATTGGAACCAGATCCTAGCGTGGGGTCGCAGGAACCAGTGTCCCCCGGTGCTTCTCCCTCCGGAAATAATCCTATGTGCATGCCTTATAATCCTGATCAAACTATTTCGGGGGTACCAGCCAGAAGTGAGCCTCTTCCAGTCCCTAAATCTTCAGCTTATAATTGTATAAGGGATTCTGATCTTGAAATTGTAGAAGAAGATGGGGTTTCCGCAGATTGTAAACTTGATAAAGCGCTCTTCCCAATTTTCTTGCCAGAATCCAATGGGACAGAGATTGAAGAAAATGAAATAATAGGGAAGCACAAAAGGTGCAGAGGAAAAAAGAGAAAACCAATTTGCAGGCATAGGAAAAAAGGGTGAGACAAATAATATTTGAGGATTCCCAAGAACAGCCAAATGTTCTACCTAGTACGGAAGAGCTAGTTAAGGGGTTCACGAAGCAGGATTCAAATACTTGTATCCCCGATATCCAAGTACCCTTTGCAGAAAGCAATAAGACTATCCCTAATTGTTCTATTTTATCTATAGGAGGACCTCCCCTTGAGGGGGGGAGAGCTTCGAGTCTCCTACCTAAAATAGAAGTGACAAAGCTAGCACCTTCTGTCCCAACTGTCCTCAATCCTGCTGCCCCGATTTTTCATTCCCTGGTTGAAGGTACAGCCTGTTCGCAAGAACCTCCTAGAAAAATTACGGAAGATCCTGTAGATACACTGATTCTTGATTTTATTCCGTTGTTTGACCACGATGTGGCTTTAAATAGAACATGGTTACTTAAATGTTTTAGAGATATAGAGAGCCTAAAATTAATTCAATCAAATGATATTGATTTGGTTTCTATGTCAAGAACTGATAATACATCACATACTAGGGTAACGTTCTATTCTAAGCTAATAGTGAACCCCATCTTGAATCAAGCTGAAAATTTTCAAAGTCGAGGAATAGATGTGATACCTGTTTTGGCGAATTGTGGTGATAGATTCTGTGAAAACAGACCTATTCAACGGGGCTTGGGTCAAGCAGGTCACCCCCCCTTCTTCGAGGAATTAAAAATATGTGTATTAAAAACTAAACGGCTAGTGTCCCATGTAATTCCTGCCCCGCAAAATATTGATAGCTCTTCAAGAGAGGATAACCAACAATGGAATTGGCTTCCTGGGGCTTTGTTAAGCAAATCAAAAGATAACCCAAAGCTATTTCCCAACCTTTAGCAGTAGCTTAAAAATTCTCTCCTGGAATGCCGCGGGGATCAACAATAGTCCTGAAAAACTACAGTATCTTCTCTCGTTGAACCCCGGTGTGATCTGTATCCAAGAGACCTGGTGTATAGACAGAATAGACGTGGGGAGGGACTATTTTGTGCTTGAGGTTGCAGCCTCCCCTTCGAAGAGAGGGCATGCAAAAAGAGGAATTGCGTGCCTTCTCTTTAATAGAATAAAGTGGAACTTCTCCCATTATGCGGATCAGAGTAACCTTTTTCAGGCGGTCACCCTTAGTAGTTTTGGTAGCGGGGAAAATAAAAACCCACTGGTTATAATAAATGCTTATATCCCCCCTGATGAATGTTACAACAGTGTATTAAAGAAGGTTTTTAATTTTATTAAAAAGATAAAGCAGACAATAATTATTCCTCAGGTGCTGTTAGTGGGGGATTTCAATTGCAGAGTTTCTAACTATTGCTTAGAGCTTTTTAGAAATAAATCCAAAGAGGAAGCCCTTTTGATTCCTCAAGCCCTTTTCCCCGATAAAATCAAAACTAATAAAAGAGGGAAAATACTGCTGGAAGAATTGTTTCTTATGGAGGGGCTAATAGTGAATGGTAGGCTCCCCTCGGATGTCCCAGCAAAATATACCCATAAATCCAGCACAAGTGAGTCCATTTTGGACTATGTAATCACAGACCACTGCACCTTTTCTTTACTTAGAGATTTGGTAGTCTCAGAGAATATATTTAGTGATCATAAGTTGATAACTCTAATCCTTTTAATACACCCTCCTAAATCTGACCCGTGGTCACTTAATGGTGATGCGGTCAATTTTCATAAGAAGTCTGGAAGATGTTTTTGGGACTCTAAAGCCATAAAGGGACTGGGACGTATCCTTGAGAAAACTATGTTAGAATTAAATAATTGGAAAGGGTCTGAATTAATCCATTTTGAGGATCTTATAAAGAAGATCATACTGGTTGCAAAAAAATCAAATTTGACGCCAAAAAAGATCTCCCCCCGAGATCGATTATTCTCCTCAATAAGGAAATAAATAAGTTAGTGCGGGAGCAATATCTGTGCAGATCAACTGAAAGACTCCACAAAATTGATTGTTTAAAAAGAAGGAGATGTAGGATTAAGAAAAAGATAAAAAAAGAAAAAGAAGATTCCCTTTGGATAAGTTTACGGGAGGCAGTGGTTCATGGTAAAGTCAGACATTTTTGGTCTCTTATTGGGGAGGGTTGTGGTGCAAGAGTTGGGCCCCGCCCAATTCCTATTTCTGAATCGTTATGGGTCAATTATATCTCCACTTTATACGCTACGAATGGGCAGTTGGTGGTGCTTAGGGGCCTCAGTATTGAGCTTGATTCCCCAATAGAGTCCCCTTCAGAAAGAACTATTGAACAGGCGATTATGGATATGCGTACTTCAGGAGCCATGGGGCCTGATGAACTCCCGATATCTGTCTTGAAACAGGAACCAGTATTATGGAGTAAAATACTGTTTCCTGTTTTCAGATTTTGCTTCAATAAGAACATTTTCCCCTCCTCTTGGAGAGGGAGTATACTGGTGCCACTGTTCAAAAAGGGCGATAGGGATATACCTAAGAACTATCGTCAAATAGCCCTCCTCGATGCAATCGGAAAAGTTTTCACCAAATGTTTGTTATCCTTAATTAATGATTGGGTCGATGCGAACCACATTTTACCCCTAGAACAGACTGGCTTCCGCAAAGGGCACGGCACCCTAGATAATCTTACCGCACTTCAGATCATTTCTGATAAATATGTTAGGGTTCGTGGGGGATATGTGTACACAGCATTTATTGACTTCTCCACAGCATTCGATAAAGTGGATCGCCCCCTGCTGTGGAGAAAGCTATCTGCTATGGGCATGCCTCCTCACTTGCTAGATCTGGTGCAGGTTTTACATACTGATACATGGTGTCGTGTCCTGCAAGGTGGAGAAAGGGGGTTATCACGTGTCATCCCATCAATTAATGGATTAAAACAAGGTTGTCTTCTTGCCCCACTGCTTTTTTCATTGTATATCGCGGATCTTCCTGCATCCATCTCCTCAAGTGATGGTATAGCCCCGGTTGTAGGGGGAACCCCTATTTCCTGCTTGTTATATGCAGATGACAATATAATACTGGATCTTACACCTAAAGGGTTGGCTAATCGTCTTCGTGCACTACATCTTTTTGCCGAAGCCCATTACTTGAGGATAAATACAACAAAAAGCTAAATTATGTGTATCGCAGGGAGAAAAAAGTTAAAGTACAAGAACTTTGTGTGGACAGTTGGTGGCCAAAAATTGGAGGTGGTAAAGACTTATGTCTTTTTAGGAAAAATCATTTCCAATAATTTGAGTGATAAGCCCCACACCGATAACAATACCCGCAAAGCCCTATCTCAGGGAAAAGGCTTGAGTGCGTTATACTCAGCCACGGGGAGAAGACACTTCAATTGCCTATTGGAAGTTTTTAGGGCAAAAATTCCTTCTTCCCTTTTGTATGGAATGGAATTGGTTGATTTAAGGCAATGGGATTTTTTACATTCTGTAGAAGGGAAGTTGTTAAGATCTATATCTTCTCTTAATACCGCTTGTTCAGCATCTGCCTGCAGACTTGAATATGGCCTTCGCAGTAGCTGGGTGCAGGGCCTAGCAGCTGTAGTACGGTGGGTTGCCAGTTTAGCTAGAGGAGAAATGGGTTCATTAAGAAATCTTATGAAGGTTGAACTGTTGGGCAGTTTAAAGGAGTACTTGCAAATTGTTAAAAATTTCAGAAAGGCGGCCGCCCTTCTCCAATTGGAAGAGAGCACTCTTTTTACTGTTTCCGCTGTACAGTTAAAATCACTTCTGAAAAAGGCATCATGGGACCTTAGCTTTAAAATGGACAAGGAGGCTATATATCTTAAAAAGGGAGCTAACTATCTTACTGACTCGTATGTTAGGAAAGCTATGCAACCTTATGTCGCCTGGAATCTACCACATGGCATTCGGCGATTTTGGTTCCTCCTAAGACAGGATTTGTTGCCATTAAACAATCTACTGGCAAAGTGGTATGATACTCCTGCAATTTGCAACCTTTGCAACTTGTCCACCCAGGATCGCTTGCATGTTCTCTTCATATGCCCTGTATTGCGCCCATTTCGGCGTAAGTGGTTAAGATATGTATGTTTGCAATTGGGTATTTCAAATGCTAACTCTTTTTTACTCGCATTGTATAACCCTCCAAATGAAATTTTCTGTTTTAACATTTTTAACTTTTTTAAATGTTTTTTAGCTATTTATTGATGACTTTTGTAGTAAGTGAATCTGAGTATCCCATGTTTTTCCTATACATTGTAGATGTCTGTCTTGCATTGAATGGATCTTGTATTATGTATGGTTTTTTCTTTTATGTGGACCTCCTCGGAGTTCCAAAACATAATAAAGAATTGAATTGAATTGTATGGGAACAACAAAATATTTTTTCCAAAATGGGGATGAGGAGAATGGGTTGGATAGAGAGGGAGGCAGATGTAGATTTAAAACATAGATACAGGTCACGTTGTTGGTCATGAGATTGGGATAGGTCAAAAGGCTAAATCCTAAATATCTAGTGAAATAACAACTGCAATTTAAAATAGACAATTACGAAAATTGTGACTAAAAGCTCCTTAAACTCTCTCTGCAATAAGGTACATCACAACATCTTCACAAGGTGCCTGGCAATCGTCACCCATACACCATGGTTGCATCACGTTCCTCAGGTAGTCAGGGCTTGTAATGTCAATAGATAATGAATGGTAGTAGGGGATTTGGAAAAATAGTGATGATGGCAGACAGATGTTTTGTTTGAGTTGGATAAGAAGCTGCTTCTGAAGCCCTGCAGAACATGCTGTTATGATCCTGCTCAGCACTACATGGAACTTCAGGAAAGCCTGCTGGCCAGTCAGGGTTTCACTGCTCACATATTAGGAAATATCCTGGTCTCAACAGATAGTGCTAGAGTGTCTTCTGCCTAGGTTGTTTCTTTTCTGATGTTTCCTCCTGGGTTTGTGGCGCCAAGTACGTAATGCCATGTAGGTGCCAACTACTGTACTCACTCTGCCCAAGAACCAGATAGGCATTCTTCACAATCTTCAAGCAAGACCCCTTCTTGACCAAAGTAATATTTGCCACTCTTTCATTGGTCTCCTTATTGTAGTTCTTAATTTAACCTGGTCCCTGTCTGGAAATAAAAAGTGATACATTCAGTATGGCATGTAAGTCATGGTTACCAGCTAGACCACGGAACAATGTTATCTTTATAGTGGTACGATATATAGTAGAACTTATTATGATCTTTTATGTATACTGAAAGTTTATTTTTGGGCTTCTTGTGACGTCCTGTGTGCAGTAACATGTTAGGACATGTCATTCTTAGTACCTTACTGTACTTTGGCCATGCATTGTCTAAAAATAAAAGCACTAGCCTATTGTTACTTGCGACATGACATATATAGAGGTATTCTCTCAGTGTGTAGGAAGCAAGAGCAATGTTTATAGCAAAGATCAAGGTAGAAATCAAAAGGTCCCACCAGCATAAGCGACAAATCAGTTGTACTGCTGACACATGATTACACCTACTATGGGGGTACCATACCATATACCGATGAGCACAACCATACTTGGATGGTACGACATTTATATTTTTGTATATTTAACTAGGAAGCTTAATCTTTTTGGCATTTTGCCTGTGTCATGGTCAACAAAGCTTCTGTTAATGTAATTGATCATTGCCATGCCTCCTCTACGTATAGTTTAAACAACAGTGGCATATTGTGGTAAGTTTTCAGTCGATGTAACTTTTATTGTCTCAGGTATGTATTAAAATAAAATATTACGTGGCAAACTCAGTGGTGGTAAGATCCCTTTTTGGGCACACATTCCTCAAACTGTGCTCAATCATGTTCTTCATCTCTGTGTTTGGTGAAAGCCCTACAATACACAACCAGCGCATTTAGATGTGGCATCTGAATGGTATGATTTGGACAGAGAATCACTTGGGGTAGACAAAGGTTTTAAATACATCAGGTGTAGCCAGGAAACTTTACTTAGGTGAAGCGAAGTTTAGCAGATTTAGCCAATGCATAGTTAAAACCCACAAGCTACAGCAGAAGGTAATAGGTGTAAGCAGTCCGTTTGCAGAGAATAGCTGGGGTCATGAAAGTGGGGGCTCGACTGGACAATGCAGCAGAAATTAATGTACCTATGAGGAAGTAGTATTTTGCCCATGGGCGGGGGCCAAGAACAGTAGATTAATGACGTGTGCCAGGTGGCAGCCGTTTACCAGTTGCCTTGCATGGACATTTGATAGAGGGGTGGAAGATGGTGTCTTGGTAATGAAAAGGAAGTTGAAACAGTCCCTCATTAAAACAAATCTTTTAGAGCTTCGCAATTTGTGAAGAATTATGTATGGACAGGGTAATTCTATAGCACAAACCTAGCCAAAAGGCATCAGAGCTTTTAAAGAAAATTGGACCAGCAGAACTTTTGAAAGGGTTTTGGGGCCTATTCATAAACTTACAATTACATGTGAATTAATCTACACATGTAATTTTACCCTTATATTTTGGAGTAAATTTACTGCTTTTGGCTAATTACCATTTCCGAGTACGTTACTCCAAGGTGTATATTTACAAGTCTCCACACCCTGAAATCAGATCCTGGAGCTATTACTACATTATATAGCACAGTATCTCTTCCAGATAAATGTTGACCGAACTAATAAAATAATTAAATATATATATTTTAATAAATAATTTTTAAACTAAATAAAGTAAAAACAACATATGTACATTCTGTATTTTTCATTCATATTTTATAAATGTAAATAAAATCTTTGTTTATTTAATATTACATTTGAAATTTTAATAATAAATTCTATATGTCAATATTTTGACAGGGTTATCAACAAAAGTGTATATGTATATATATATATATATATATATATATATATTACCTACTGGCGATAGCCAGTAGGTATATATAGTTAGGATTTTTTTCCTATGGGATTTTTGAAAATTCTATGTGGAATAACTTTGGCGTTTGAGGACAGAATTGGCTGAAATTTTCAGGAAAATGGAACATTTTGTTTCTGAGCAGCCCCTGAAAATTTGGGGGGGTTACGTCAAGGGGGGGCCGAGAAAAAAGGGGGGTCCCAAAACGTGTTTTTCCCATGCAATTTTCCATAGGGCGGTTGGCCTCACTCTTAGCCTGAACGGCTGAATGGATTTACACCAAACTTGGCAAAATTGTAGGGACTGGTAGCCCGATGTGCCTTTGCTATGTCTCAAGATATAGGCTCCAGTGGTTTTTACGAAAATTAACTTTGAAAAATATATATTGGGCTATATTGGGCTATATATATGTTGGAGCCCAAATGTAGCCCAATGTAGCCCAATGTAGCCCAATGTAGCCCAAAGATGGCCACCAGAGACAAAAAAAACAAATGTAGCCCAAATATCAGCCAGATGTAGCCCAACTATAGCCCAATGACAGAATGTCCCAGAGTGTTCTAAAGAACAACTAGAGTGCCAACAGTCCTACTTATTACAAAGGTATGGCACACCTGAAGCCATCTTGATTGGAATAAAGTGGTAACTCTTAAAACATTTAATTTAAAAATGAACAAAATGAGGGGGTTCATTTTGCCATAGAAAGTATGATTAGCGAATATATGACGACATCCCGCATACCATCAGTCCGCAAAAAAAATCCCGCATGTACTATTAGGCCGCAAATTAAAATAACGAAAACTTTTAGAACGAATATGCCTTTAGCATACACTAAACAACTAAACTACCCTAAACCCTAAACACTACCCCCAGCATGACCCTACACTACACAAACAGTACAACACTACCATAAACCCTAAAACACTACCCCCAGCATGACCCTACACTACACAAACACTACAACACTACCCTAAACCCTAAAACACTACCCCCAGCATGACCCTACACTACCAAACACTACAACACTACCCAAAACCCTAAAACACTACACCCCAGCATGACCCTACACTACGCAAACACTACAACACTACCCTAAACCCTAAAACACTACCCCCAGCATGACCCTACACTACACAAACACTACAACACAACCCTAAACCCTAAAACACTACCCCCAGCATGACCCTACACTACGCAAACACTACAACACAACCCTAAAACACTACCCCCAGCATGACCCTACACTACACAAACACTACAACACTACCCTAAACCCTAAAACACTACCCCCAGCATGACCCTACACTAAGCAAACACTACAACACTACCCAAAACCCTAAAACACTACACCCCAGCATGACCCTACACTACGCAAACACTACAACACTACCCTAAACCCTAAAACACTACCCCCAGCATGACCCTACACTACGCAAACACTACAACACTACCCAAAACCCTAAAACACTACACCCCAGCATGACCCTACACTACGCAAACACTACAACACTACCCTAAACCCTAAAACACTACCCCCAGCATGACCCTACACTACGCAAACACTACAACACTACCCTAAACCCTAAAACACTACCCCCAGCATGACCCTACACTACGCAAACACTACAACACTACCCTAAACCCTAAAACACTACCCCCAGCATGACCCTACACTACGCAAACACTACAACACTACCCTAAACCCTAAAACACTACCCCCAGCATGACCCTACACTACGCAAACACTACAACACTACCCAAAACCCTAAAACACTACCCCCAGCATGACCCTACACTACGCAAACACTACAACACTACCCAAAACCCTAAAACACTACCCCCCAGCATGACCCTACACTACGCAAACACTACAACACTACCCAAAACCCTAAAACACTACCCCCAGCATGACCCTACACTACGCAAACACTACAACACTACCCAAAACCCTAAAACACTACACCCCAGCATGACCCTACACTACGCAAACACTACAACACTACCCAAAACCCTAAAACACTACACCCCAGCATGACCCTACACTACGCAAACACTACAACACTACCCAAAACCCTAAAACACTACCCCCAGCATGACCCTACACTACGCAAACACTACAACACTACCCAAAACCCTAAAACACTACCCCCAGCATGACCCTACACTACGCAAACACTACAACACTACCCTAAACCCTAAAATACTACACCCCAGCATGACCCTACACTACGCAAACACTACAACACTACCCAAAACCCTAAAACACTACCCCCAGCATGACCCTACACTACGCAAACACTACAACACTACCCTAAACCCTAAAACACTACGCCCAGCATGACCCTACACTACGCAAACACTACAACACTACCCTAAACCCTAAAACACTAGCCCCAGCATGACCCTACACTACGCAAACACTACAACACAACCCTAAACCCTAAAACACTACCCCCAGCATGACCCTACACTACGCAAACACTACAACACAACCCTAAACCCTAAAACACTACCCCCAGCATGACCCTACACTAAACAACCACCACAACTCTACACTACACTAACACAACACTACACTACACAACACTACACTACACTACACAATCACTAACCCACAAAAAAATTAACACAAACCCACTTACCTCTCTCGTCATCGTGGTTTTCACAACGCAAATGCATTTACCATACATGCCTTTAAAACGTAATTCTTTGTAAAGGCATGCGCGATAAATGCACATGCGTTTTGAAAAAATGCGGGATAATGGTATGCGAGGTCAATGACCTTGCGGGATAATGGTATGCGGACTGAAAGTCTGCGGGATAAAAAATGCGGGAAAATGGCTGCAAACCATGATTAGCAGCAGACTTCCCTGGTGAGCACTAGCTTTACTACAGTGATCTAATGAGCAACTAGAGTGCTAACATTCAGAATTTATGGCAAATGTGTGACACATCTGAATGCCTTCTTGATAGAACCAAAGTAAACAAGCATTGAAAATGCAATAGATCTCGCCCTCGTTTAAGTTAAAGCCATTCTGTTTGTAATGAGGTGGCTTTTTAGCTTTGCTTTTATTAGTGTTTTTAAAACTTTCATGTAAATAACATGCATATGTATGCATATATGTATATGTATGCATGCATTTATATTTATATAGATATGCAGATTATATATGTTTAAATATGTATATTACCTACTGGCGATAGCCAGTGGGTATATATAGTTAGGATTTTTTCTCTATGGGATTTCTGAAAATTCTATGTCTAATAACTTCGGCGTTTGTGGACGGAATTGGCTGAAATTTTCAGGAAAATGGCACATTTTGTTTCTGAGCAGCCCCTGAAAATTTGGGGGGTTTCGTCAAGGGGGGGCCGAGAAAAAAGGGGGGTCCCAAAACGCGTTTTTCACATTCATTTTTCCATAGGGCGGTTGGACTCACTTTTAGCTCGAACGGCTGAATAGATTTACATGAAACTTGGCACAATTGTAGATATGGTTTGCCCGACGTGCCTTTGCTATGTCTCAATATATGTGCTCCAGTGGATTTTGAGAAATTAACGTTTAAAAAAATATATATATCTGTGACAGCGCTCCGGTTAGCGCCCCGGTTCGCGTACCTGACGCGTAACGGAACTTCGCGAAGCGAAGCTGATTGGCTCTCCGGTGTCTGTCAACATTCTAAACAGTCCGGAGCGGCCGCCATCTTGTCTCTCGGTACGATCGAGAGACATGATGTGGTGAAAAACGAAGGGGGAAATGAAGGAAAGGGAGCAAGGTAGACCACTCCTGACCCCCTAGGATTGATGAGGGGGATATTAAAGTGCCCCGCGGGGCAAAAAATAAAAAACATTTTTTTTTTGCGATTTTACGCCGTAGAGGCGCGTCCCGGTACGCGAACCGGGCAGCGAACCGGGCAGCGAACCGGGCAGCTAACCGGGCAGCTAACCGGCAGCGTAGCTGTCAACATTGTAAACAGTCCGGAGCGGCCGCCATCTTGTCTCTCGGTAGGTTCGAGAGACAAGATGTGGTGTAAAAAGAAGGGGGAAATGAAGGAAAGGGGGCAAGGTAGACCACTCCTGACCCCCTAGGATTGATGAGGGGGATATTAAAGTCCCCCGCGATTTTTCGCGGTAGAGGCGCTTCCCGGTACGCGAACCGGGCAGCTTACCGGCAGCGTAGCGGGAGTCCACCATCTTGTGTTTTTGGAGCATCCGGTTCGCGTACCGGGTAGCGTCCCGGTAAGCGTAACAAGGGGAAAACCAAGAGAAACAGTAAAAAAAAAATTAAGGGAATAGATTTCCAGCAAACTTGGCAAAATTGCAGGGACTGTTTGTTTGATGTGCCTTTGCAAGGCCTCAAGATATGTGCACGTGTGGATTTTGTCTAATTAAGGTTAAAAAAAATATATATATCTGTAAGCGTGCTCCGGCACGCTTACGTTACGGGTTTTGTTTGCGCTGCAGAGCCGATACGTCACGGTTATGTGACGCGTCATGAGGCGTCTCACGTGGCTACGTGATACGTCACGTAATAAAGAATATATTTTACAGCTATAGATATTAGCTTTTAAAAAACCAATGAAATTCACTGAAAAAACCATAGGTTATAGACCATATATAGTTAGGAATTTGCATTTACAAAACCTTGAAAATTCACTGAAAAAACCAAAGGTTAGAGACCATATATAGTTAGCTGGACATTTTATTGACATAAAACCAATGAAATTCCATATATAGTTAGTTGCACTAACTATATATCGCGCACCCGCAATCCACTGCTGATGATGTCACATATTACATCATTCATGACATGGTCAGTGACATCACTGATGACATCTCAAATGACATCTCAAATGACATCACTGATGACATCATGACACACCAATACCAGTTACTACATACGCACTCACTGATTCCTACGTCTACACACACATTCACTCATTCACCCATACAATCACTCATACATACAGTCACTCATTATTACAACACTATCATATGCACTCATACACCTATGCAGACACTCACACACTGCCACTCATCCATGGAGTTACTCACACACCTAGTCAGTCTTGTAAAGAATCAATCACACTTCCATTTCCTCATCTATACAGTTAAACACAGAACACCATACTTCAGTGACATCACTGATGACATCACTGATGACATCTCAAATGACATCACTGATGACATCTCAAATGACATCACTGATGACATCATGACACACCAATACCAGTTACTACATACGCACTCACTGATTCCTACGTCTACACACACATTCACTCATTCACCCATACAATCACTCATACATACAGTCACTCATTATTACAACACTATCATATGCACTCATACACCTAGTCAGTCCTGTGAAGAATCAATCACACTTCGATTTCCTCATCTATACAGTTAAACACAGAACACCATACTTTTCACACATATACTAACACATACTTACTCTCTTATACAATCACTGATACAAGTACACATTGATATGCACAGAGTCACACACCTCCCAGCCAGCCACACACACACTCAGTCTTCCATACATCCACTCATTCTTCAATATGTAAAACATATTTAAACTTTACAAAAACACACAGACACTAGATGATGTCATCAGTGATGTCATTTGAGATGTCATCAGTGATGTCATCAGTGATGTCATTTGAGATGTCATCAGTGATGTCATCAGTGATGTCACTGACCATGTCATGAATGATGTAATATGTGACATCATCAGCAGTGGATTGCGGGTGCGCGATATATAGTTAGTGCAACTAACTATATATGGAATTTCATTGGTTTTATGTCAATAAAATGTCCAGCTAACTATATATGGTCTCTAACCTATGGTTTTTTCAGTGAATTTTCAAGGTTTTGTAAATGCAAATTCCTAACTATATATGGTCTATAACCTATGGTTTTTTCAGTGAATTTTATATATATATATATATATAAATATACGCTTTCCGCACTACACTTCCCAGAAGTCTTATTGGAGCCTCCCATTGGCGGGTGAGTTATATGAAATTGGAGAAGTGTAACGGGTGCGCACACCGCTTCCGTTAAAGCCCCTGAAGAGAAGCAGATGGAGCTTCGAAACGCGTCGGGCAGATCCATTGCGGAGCGGCGTCTACGAGCGGATCCCCGTCCTCACCTACACATAAATAGAGCTGCTGCTCGCGTGCTACTCATAAGGTGGACCACCTTGGAGCGTGAATCTATATGCGGCAGTCCAGCCGCAGAGTATGCACCACCCCGTTAACGTGGGGGTCACGGCAGTGAAGTAGCAGCCGTACATGGGATCGAGGACGGGCCCACTCGTGGAGTCCATACAGGACTTGATTGTGTGCTTTCCGCACTACACTTCCCAGAAGTCTCATTGGAGCCTCCCATTGGCGGGTGAGTTATATGAAATTGGAGAAGTGTAACGGGTGCGCACACCGCTTCCGTTAAAGCCCCTGAAGAGAAGCAGATGGAGCTTCGAAACGCGTCGGGCAGATCCATTGCGGAGCGGCGTCTACGAGCGGATCCCCGTCCTCACCTACACATAAATAGAGCTGCTGCTCGCGTGCTACTCATAAGGTGGACAACCTTGGAGCGTGAATCTATATGCGGCAGTCCAGCCGCAGAGTATGCACCACCCCGTTAACGTGGGGGTCACGGCAGTGAAGTAGCAGCCGTACATGGGATCGAGGACGGGCCCACTCGTGGAGTCCATACAGGACTTGATTGTGTGCTTTCCGCACTACACTTCCCAGAAGTCTCATTGGAGCCTCCCATTGGCGGGTGAGTTATATGAAATTGGAGAAGTGTAACGGGTGCGCACACCGCTTCCGTTAAAGCCCCTGAAGAGAAGCAGATGGAGCTTCGAAACGCGTCGGGCAGATCCATTGCGGAGCGGCGTCTACGAGCGGATCCCCGTCCTCACCTACACATAAATAGAGCTGCTGCTCGCGTGCTACTCATAAGGTGGACAACCTTGGAGCGTGAATCTATATGCGGCAGTCCAGCCGCAGAGTATGCACCACCCCGTTAACGTGGGGGTCACGGCAGTGAAGTAGCAGCCGTACATGGGATTGAGGACGGGCCCACTCGTGGAGTCCATACAGGACTTGATTGTGTGCTTTCCGCACTACACTTCCCAGAAGTCTCATTGGAGCCTCCCATTGGCGGGTGAGTTATATGAAATTGGAGAAGTGTAACGGGTGCGCACACCGCTTCCGTTAAAGCCCCTGAAGAGAAGCAGATGGAGCTTCGAAACGCGTCGGGCAGATCCATTGCGGAGCGGCGTCTACGAGCGGATCCCCGTCCTCACCTACACATAAATAGAGCTGCTGCTCGCGTGCTACTCATAAGGTGGACAACCTTGGAGCGTGAATCTATATGCGGCAGTCCAGCCGCAGAGTATGCACCACCCCGTTAACGTGGGGGTCACGGCAGTGAAGTAGCAGCCGTACATGGGATCGAGGACGGGCCCACTCGTGGAGTCCATACAGGACTTGATTGTGTGCTTTCCGCACTACACTTCCCAGAAGTCTCATTGGAGCCTCCCATTGGCGGGTGAGTTATATGAAATTGGAGAAGTGTAACGGGTGCGCACACCGCTTCCGTTAAAGCCCCTGAAGAGAAGCAGATGGAGCTTCGAAACGCGTCGGGCAGATCCATTGCGGAGCGGCGTCTACGAGCGGATCCCCGTCCTCACCTACACATAAATAGAGCTGCTGCTCGCGTGCTACTCATAAGGTGGACAACCTTGGAGCGTGAATATATATATATATATATATATATATATAAATATACCACTCACCGTGCGAAAAGTGCACGCCTCTCTTGAAATAACACCGGAATCCAGCAATTTGCTCCAAAGAAATGAATTTCAATGCATCGAACCAACCAAAGAGCACCCAACACATTTAGGCGAAGCCGCCTTGCTCACGGGTAAGCTCACAACTCATCCAAGCGGACATTTAAACAAAACTTTAACAAGTGCATGTGACCAAACAAACAGTGACAATAAAAATGGACTTGTGCATAAACAAAGAAAACTGTCGGCCATCTTGTAGTGTACTTTTCTCAATACCAAACAATGATTAATACACATTACGTTGGAAATATCAGATTCACTATCCTTGTTCTTTCCTCATATTAATGTTCAAAATTAACAGGAACACCTATAACATGGCTTATCGTTTTGAGTAGTATCAAACAACAAAACTAGGAACAAAGATAGGCATAATTTGTCCTATCTTCGCTTACGAAATACGCAGCCATACTTTGCCAATAAGATTAATTGCTCAGCTATCATGCATTTGGATTGAGGAATAAAATAACCTGTATCACAGTCAAAGTAAGTATATCAATAAAGTTACACACGTTTGAATTTCGTTGGATACTCGTATGTATCTCAATATAGTTTGTCGCTTTAAGGTTATCAAATTAATACAAATTCCCAAGTGGGAAATTAATAGAGCTCTATGATGTCATCCTCACAGTTATTGAATCTAACAGTAACTGAATCAAATTATAGATATCCCAAGTGAGTCTTTAATGTGTCTACAAAATCCAAGTGGATTGAGTTTAAATTCATAACAGGTACACTGTGATACATATTCCCAAGTGGGATTAAATTGAATGTCCAAACAGAGTCTTCCTTTATGCACACAGTTGTATAAAGTTTTCTGTGTCCCCACTTTTTTTTGCCACCTACACAAAGGAGACAGGAAAAACAAGAGGCAAAGACCATGAGTTCAAGGTCCGACAGTAGTTAAACATAAAAAACATAAAAAATAAAAAACATAAAAAATTGATGGTGTTGGTGAATTGAAAATCACGATAATTATTTACACGGATATCTCATACAGGAGGTAAAGGGGAAAGCATATTATCAACATGTTTGTAATCAAATTTACTTGAATTATCAGCAAATAGTGAAGAAAAGATATAGAAAGAACACAAAGAGGAGAAGAGAGAAAGAAGAAAGAATCAGAACCCTGAAACAGAGAAAGGACAGAGTAATGAGTAAGAGAGAAAATGATAAGTAAGAGAAAAAGTAAAAGGTATAGGTCAAGGCCAAACCTCACAATTCTCTACAGGTTCAAACAGCAACTATCAACATATCTGACTATTCACCTAAGTACTAAGACATCTCTTCCTCAGAATTTAAACTCCTTGTTGGAAAAAAGTCTAAGTATATTGACTACATTTTGCATTCTTATGTAGAATCTCTACCATCATATCTAAAGGACAGCAAGGATTTTCTTAATAAGATCAAAAATGTAACTTGGCAGGAAGGCTTTTCCTGATCACCCTGGATGTGTGCAGCCTGTATGCCGCGATCAGACATGATGATGGTATACAGGCTTGCAAGCATTACCTGAGGTCTCGCTTGATCTCTTTCTATCAACATAATGAGATGATTCTTCAGATAATCAGGTATTGTCTTGAGAGCAATTGTTTTCATTTTCAATGGGCTGTTCTACAGACAGAAGCAGGGCACAGCTATGGGCACCTGTTTTGCTCCCAGTTACGCCAACCTCGGCATGGGTTGGTGGGAGCGGCAGGTGCCCATGGTGAATGACCAATACCGCAGCCATGTGGTATGTTGATTACCTGTTCATCATTTGGGGTGGAAGTCAAGAGCAAGCCATGGAATTCATCACCATCCTAAACGAGAATGAGGTCAACTTGAAATTTTATGAAAGAGTGAGTGATATGAGCATTGAATTTCTAGATTTACACATCAAAGCGGTGGATAACAAATTTGCTTCCAGTCTTTACCAGAAGCAAACTGCTGGTAACACTTTACTGCACGCAGAAAGCAGCCACCCTACAACCCTTATGGGGAATTTCTCCGGGTCTCTGAGAAATTGTAGCACTGAAGGTGACTTTGAAAAAGAATGTGAATGCATGATAGAAAGATTCTTAGAGAGAGGCTATAACCTAAATTCCATCCAATCAGCCCGCTCTAGAGCATCTAATTTCAAACAAGATGAGCTACTAGTTCCCTCTGAGTCTAATGTCAAACAAGAACCTAACACCATTAGGTACATTACTACTTTCAATTCCAGTTCTCTATCTGTACGCAAATCTCTTACAAAACATTGGAAGACTTTGAAGACAGAACTATCTCTGGAAGATGTGGTTGTCAATTATCCCAACATCACCTACCGTAAAGCTAATTCTTTGAAGGACAAACTTTGCAGTACCGATGTGGTACAAGCAAAAAATTCTAACTCTGACATTCGTTTTTTTTTTTACCTGTATGCCATGCAAAGCTTGTAAATACAGTTGTAACGTGAAAAATGTGTATTACCCTATCACGGACACTGAAAAACCAATTGAGAAACATTTGACCTGCCTATCTGACCACTGCATTTATGTTCTAATGTGTCCATGTGCCAAAAAGGAATGTAGGCATCACTATGTTTGCTGCAAAAAAAGTGTGCTTGAGCACATGAAAGCTATTGAGAACAGGGACAAACTGTCTCCAATAGCCAGGCATTTTGAAGAATTCTATAAGAACAACCACAATGTATTGTGATTTATTGTGGTTGACAGAGTACCCGCATGTCTGCGAGGCGGCGACAGGATTCGTACACTTCGACAGCTAGAATCTCAGTACATTCTAGAACTTGACTCAAAAATTACTGGGGGGTTAAATTCTGAGGAAGAGATGTCTTGGTACTTAGGTGAATAGTCCGATATGTTGATAGTTACCGTTTGAACCTGTAGAGAATTGTGAGGTTTGGCCTTGACCTTTATCTTTTACTTTTTCTCTTACTTATCATTTTCTCTCTTACTCATTACTCTGTCCTATCTCTGTTTCAGGGCTCTGATTCTTTCTTCTTTCTCTCTTCTCCTCTTTGTGTTCTTTCTATATCTTTTCCTCACTATTTGCTGATAATTCAAGTAAATTTGATTACAAACATGTTGATAATATGCTAGTCCCTTTACCTCCTGTATGAGATATCCGTGTAAATAATTATCGTGATTTTAAATTCACCAACACCATCAATTTTTAATGTTTTTTATTTTTTATGTTTTTTATGTTTAACTACTGTTGGAACTTGATATCATGGTCTGTGCCTATTGTTTTTCCTGTCTCCTTTGTGTAGGTGGCGTTAAAGTGGGGACACAGAAAACTTTATACAACTGCGTGCATAAAGGAAGACTGTGTTTGGACATTCAATTTAATCCCACTTGGGAATATGTATCACAGTGTACCTGTAATGAATGTAAGCTTTGTAGACACGTTAAAGACCCACTTGGGATGTTTATAATTTGATTCAGTTACTGTTAGATGCATTAACTGTGAGGATGCCGTCATAGAGCTCTATTATTTTCCCACTTGGGAATTTGTATTAATTTGATAACCTTAAAGCGATAAATTATATTGAGCTACATATCGAGTGTCCAACGAAATTCAAACGTGTGTAACTTTATTGATATACGTACTTTGACTGTGATACAGGTTATTTTATTCATTAATCCAAACGCATGATAGCTGAGCAATTAATCTCATTGGCAAAGCATGGCTGCGTATTTCATAAAGAATACAATGGCGAAGATAAGACACATTATGGCTATCTTTGTTCCTAGTTTTGTTGTTTGATACTACTCAAAACGATAAGCCATGTTATAGGTGCTCTCGTTCTGAACAGTAATATGAGGAAACAACAAGGAGAGAGGAATCTGATATTTCCAACATAATGTGTATTAATCATTGTTTGGTATTGAGAAAAGTACACTACAAGATGGCCGATAGCTTTCTTTGTTTATGCACAAATCAATTTTCATTGTCACTGTTTGTTTGGTCACATGCACTTGTTAAAGCTTTGTTTAAATGTCCGCTTGGATGAGTTGTGAGCTTACCCGTGAGCAAGGCAGCTTCGCTGAAACGCGTTGGGTGCTCTTTGTTTTGCTCGATGCATTGAAATTAACTTTTTGGGAGCAAATCGCTGGATTCCGGTGTAATTTCAAGAGAGGAGTGCACGCGTGCATTTTTCACACGGTGAGTGGCATAGCAAACTGGGCTTCCTCTGATCCGGAGGTGCACCGTGGCGTCAAGTGTCCCGGCTTTCTCGGAGGATGAGGAACATATATATATATATAGTTAGCAGGACATTTCATGTGCTCAAAACCATTGAAATTCCTCCGTTATAATTAGTTCTACTAACTATAACTTGCGCATCAGCAATCCACTGCTGATGATGTCACATATTACATCATTCATGACATGGTCAGTGACATCACTGATGACATCTCAAATGACATCACTGATGACATCATCAAGTGAATGTGGTTTGGTTCAATATTTAAATATATATTATATATATAGCAATCTGTGTTGAAGACTGACTGGATGTATAAGTGTCTGGGTGAAGGATTTAGTTGCACTGTCATTTACTGTCTAAGTGACTAATTTAAAGTGTCTCACTAAACTGACTAAACTGTGTGAATATCTGTTTCACTGTATCTCTTGTGTAAACTACTACATACGTTGGTTAATAGCTATGTAAAGTCTATATTAGTATTAATTAAGTAAGTGAGTGTTTGTATAGGATAGTGAATGTTTGTATGGTTGGATGGGAGGTGTGTGACTGTCCAAAGATGTATAAATAGTTGATTTAGTAGGTATATGAGTTAAGACTGCACGTGTAAACACTTGTTTGGGTGAGTGAATCTCTTTATGGGTGTGGTGATGAGTAAATATATTTCTCAATGATACATGTCTAACAAAGTAGAAATATAAAAGGCAGTGTAAGTGACATTTGTTGTTTATAAATAAGTATACTTAACACTCAGTGATTGTATGAGTGACTGTATCGAAAACTGTATACTTCTAATAGTGATTTTATAACAAACTAAGTATGAGTTGCTATCTATATGAATACATGAAGTGGTCTTTGTATAAGTGTGTAGCTTAGTAAATGTAAGTATGATCAATTGTTTGCATAAGTGAGTAGGATGACTGCCTAAGTGAATAGGATGTGTGCTGGTGTGTAATGTCAATATAGGTGTATAAGTATATTTAATAATGTTCTATTGATCTTTGCTAGCATGTATGACTGAATCTTTAGGTAAGTGTTTAGATCTGTGTGTAGATGTAGGAATCACTGAAAAGGTTTTTAGAAACTTTTATTGGTGTGTCAATAGTTTCAAATATGGTACTCCATATTTTAGAATGAGTGTTCAAAGGTTATACTAGTGTATGATGAGTTGTATCAGATTGTCATGTGGAGGATGTCATCAGTGATGTCATTTGAGATGTCATCAGTGATGTCATGAATGATGTTACTGACCATGTCATGAATGATGTAATATGTGACATCATCAGCAGTGGATTGCGGACGCGCGAGTTATAGTTAGTACAACTAACTATAACGGAGGAAGTTCAATGGTTTTGTACGCATGAAATGTCCTGCTAACTATAACACCCCTGAAACCTATGCTTTTTTCAGTGTATTTCTAAGGTTTTTTAAATGGTAATTCCTAACTATAACTTGTCTGAAACCTATGTTTTTTTCTGTGAATTTCAAAGGTTTTTTAAATGCTAATTCCTAACTATAACCTGTCTGAAACCTGTTTTTTCTGTGAATTTCAAAGGTTTTGTAAATGACAATTTTTAAATGCATTATTTGTTTGTTTTTTTATTCTGATTTTCTAAATTTTTTAAACAATTTATTTTTAGATATTTTATTTTTAAAATTACATTATAATTACATTATACATTACAAAATATACTTTCTCAGAATGAATTACTTTAGTTTAAATACATTGCAAATAGGCAATAGACTTTTAAGTACAGTAGTTACAGTTGTTGTAATGCGCAACACAATTTCAGACACAATGCAACATTGAGGTCAATGTGAATTTCTAGTTAAATGCAATTAGTTACTTTTTGGATTACTCTTCTAACTAAAGGACTGGATCCTAGGTTCAGTCCTGGGACATCTCCTGTAAACAGTAAAAAATGAGGAATATTATTGTATTTTAAAATTTGACACTTAGATACTTTTTCACATAGAATCACCAATGTTATCCTATGCGTGGAAATTCACTTATCAGGTAAGTAGTGTTAACGTTACATTTTCTAACTCAGTGGTGGATCCTGGATCCAGCACGGGTGCATCTCCTGTAAACAGTCGAAATAATGTGTTTAAGTCATACAGGCAATTTTTAAGGAATATTTGTACGTTTGTGAAAATAGACATTTAAAAACTTTTCTGGTGAAAAACACACAATGGATTCCTATGGAAGGAAATACAAGTTACTGGTAAGTACGCTTAGAATTAATTTTCAGGGTCAGTGCTGGGCTAAAAGATGCAGCTCTAGGTTCTCTCCTGATAACAGGTGAGTAAATCGGAATTCGTACTTCAGCTGATTTTAGGTGAATATTTGTATGTTTCAAAAATCGACACTTAGAAACTTTTCTACTGAAAGCCACACAATGAATTCCTATGGAAGGAAATACAAGTTACTGGTAAGTACGCTTAGAATTACTTTTCAGGGTCAGTGCTGGGCTAAAAGATGCGGCACTGGGTTCTCTCCTGATAACAGATGAGTAAATCGGAAATCGTAGTTTGGCTGATTTTAGAGGAATATTTGTACGTTTCTAAAATCGACACTTAGAAACTTTTCTGCTGAAAACCACACAATGGATTCCTATGCAAGGAAATACAAGTTACTGGTAAGTAGGCTTAGAATTACTTTTCAGGGTCAGTGCTGGGCTAAAAGATGCCGCACTGGGTTCTCTCCTGATAACAGGTGAGTAAATCGGAATTCGTAGTTCGGCTGATTTTAGAGGGATATTTGTACAATGGTGAAGGAAGGGGGCGGGGCCTGAGGTGACATGTGTGCAAACACGCCCGTGGTGCATTTGAAGTTGAGGGATTAAGTCCCCTTGAGTCCTGAGGTCCACTGGGGACCAACTAGCCCACCAGGTACCTCCAGTATGCACCAGGGAGCTGCGTTGCAGAGAGGTGTTGAGAGGCCACGCCCCTTTTTACAACACCCTGCAACACAGCTTTGTGGCGCTTACCGGAGGTACCTGGTGGGCTAGTTAGCCACTAGGGGACCTCTGCATTGAAGAGGAATTATTTCCCCAACTTAAAACGCGCCACAGGGCGTGTTTCACACACATATCACCTTAGGCCCCACCCCCTACCTTCACCACTGTGCAAACGCACCCGTGGTGTGTTTTAAATTGGGGGATTAAGTCCCCTTGAATACTGAGGTCCCGTGGCGGACAATTAGCCCGCCAGGTACCTCCAGTATGCACCAGGGAGCGCCGGGGTGGCGGTCCCGGGGCTGCGGGCCCTGGATGTCTTTGTGGGACCCCCTGAGCAGGCCTAGGGGGTCAGGGTGTGTCTACCCTGCCCCCTTTTCGCGTTTTGCGGCATTTGTTTCTTGTGCCTTGGTTCTACTGAGGCACAAGATGGCTGCCAACACTTCCTGATTTGGAGTGTTGACAGCCAATTAAAATACCGTTGTGCACAGCAGGGTGCACGTAGGCTGCGCTGAGAGTTCCCGGATAGGTACGCGGATCCACCGCGCCCATAGATATATAATGACTTTAACTGTCATTTTCTCAGGAACTACTGAACGGATTTACACCAAATAAGCAAAAGGCATGAGTCTGAACCAAGGACTACCTCTTTGCCAAATTTGGTGTAAGTCCGGCTAAAGGTCTTATGAAAAATTGCATGGGGAATACGTGTTTTGGGACCACCTTTTTTTCTCGGACCCCGCTTGATGAATCATCGTGATAGGAGCGGACCTGAGCTGGGCAAAAGTTTGGAAACTTTTACGCAGATTTGTCAATCGGCGCCAAAGTTATTCCAAATAGAATGTTGCAGATTTCCTATGGATAATAAGTCCTAACTATAAATGACCGGACCAGCACACCATATATATATATATATATATATATATATATATATATATATATATATATATATATATATATATATATATATATATATATATATATATATATATATATATATATATATATTCACAGAAAAAACCATAGGTTATAGACCATATATAGTTAGGAATTAGCATTTACAAAACCTTGAAAATTCACTGAAAAAACCATAGGTTATAGGCCATATATAGTTAGGAATTAGCATTTAGAAAACCTTATTTTACTCACACAAAACCATTGAAATTCCATATATAGTTAGTTGCACTAACTATATATCGCGCACCCGCAATCCACTGCTGATGATGTCACATATTACATCATTCATGACATGGTCAGTGACATCACTGATGACATCACTGATGACATCTCAAATGACATCACTGATGACATCACTGATAACAACATCCAGTGATTTTTTGTTTCTATAAAGTTTAAATATGTCTTACATATTGAAGAATGAGTGGATGTGTAAGTGTCTGGACGAAGGATTTAGTAGGTGCATGACTGACTGTATGAGTGAGTGATTAAATGTGTCTCACTGACTGCATGGGTTAGTGACTAAACTGTCTTAATTTGTGCATCATTATGTCTGTTGTTCTGTAAACTGCTGCATGTGTTGATCAGTAGCTATATGAGTAACTATATGGGTTATTGATTGATTGCCCAAGTATTTGTATGGGAGACTGAGTGTGTGTGTGGCTAGCTGGGAGGTGTGTGACTCTGTGCAGATCAATCTGTACTTGTATCAATGATTGTATAAGAAGGTAAGTATGTGTTAGTATATGTTTGAAAATGTAAGGTGCTCTATGTTTAACTGTATAGACAAGAAAATGGAAGTGTCATTGATTCTTTACAGGACTGACTAGGTGTGTGAGTAACTCCATGGATGAGTGGCAGACTGTGAGTGTCTGTATAGGTGTATGAGTGCATATGATAGTGTTGTAAAGATGAGTGATTGTATGTATGAATGATTGTATGGGTGAATGAGTGAAGGTGTGTGTAGACGTAGCAATCAGTGAGTGCGTATGTAGTAACTAGTATTGGTGTGTCAATGGTTTCAAAAATTATACTCTCTTTTTAACACTGGGTGAAACAGAGGTTATATTAAAATGTGAGGAGATGCATTGTATTGTCACATGAATGATATCATCAGTGATGTGGTCATTGATGTCAAATGAGATGTCATCAGTGATGTCATCAGTGATGTCATTTGAGATGTCATCAGTGATGTCATCAGTGATGTCACTGACCATGTCATGAATGATGTAATATGTGACATCATCAGCAGTGGATTGCGGGTGCGCGATATATAGTTAGTGCAACTAACTATATATGGAATTTCAATGGTTTTGTGTGAGTAAAATAAGGTTTTCTAAATGCTAATTCCTAACTATATATGGTCTATAACCTATGGTTTTTTCAGTGAATTTTCAAGGTTTTGTAAATGCTAATTCCTAACTATATATGGTCTATAACCTATGGTTTTTTCTGTGAATTTCATTGGTTTTTTAACAGCTAATATCTGTAGCTGTAAAATGTATTCTTCTTTAAATCCAAAAATATATTTTATATGTTTATGAATAATTTTTTTTTTTAAATATTTTTTTTTCTTCGTTCCCGCTTCGCGAATCGGGAAGCTTCCCGTAAGCTGACCTTGATGCCGCGAAATAGACCGCGAGCCGGTAAACGTTTCTTTACCGCAAGTGCCGCGTTAGAAAACAACATCGTGACGCCTCCCGTCCGCATGACGTTTCACGTTGTCGCGTGATACGTCATATGACGTGCTACGTTAGCGAACTGGTACGCGAAGCGAGTCGCAAAGAGCAGGTTTCTGGAAGCAAACCGGGAGGCCCTGCAAAGCGCTTAACGTAAACACAGCAAGTCATGTGACTTGGTAATAACACTTTTCATTGGTTCATTTCACTTTTGGTTTCCTAATGATGTAAGACTAGGTCATATAATCTAAAATGAACACTTTTGATTGGTTGAGAACTCTTGTTTTTCCCAAATGATGAAAATCCCTCCTTCTTTCCTCACTCTGACTTTCATCATTGTGAGAGAAAGACCCTTTGTGATCACTGAGCAATGGCTTCTTTAGTAGCTTCAGCTGGTGTTTCCCCACCACCTCCACCACATCCAAGGAAGAGTGGACCACCTGCTCAAGTTATAATTCAACAAGAAGAAGAAGAAGAGGAACAGGACGACGAGCACGAAGAGAGGCAGTTTTTGCCTGAGCAGCCCAGGACGTCTCACCGGAAAGAAAACTTCATTTGGCAATTTTTTAAAATTCCCAAAGGTCAGAAAAAAGTAAATGCAAGATACGTAACTTGCCTTATATGTCAAGATAGACTGTCCAGAGGAACCGAGAAAAAATACAGTTTCGGAAACTACACAATGCATCGCCATATGACTAGGTGGCATCCTAACAACTACAGTGCTGCACAGTTTCGGAACGACCTAGATAATCCCCCTATTATGGCCAGAAGATCTGTTGTACCGGAAGTAACGGGACCAGAGGGCAGGGAGATGGTGCCAAATATACAAATGAAATTTGGTGAAGTAAAACACATCTGCGTATTTTGCGATGGATTCATTTCCTACGGAGAAAAAAGCATCACTCTGATCAACAGAGCTATTGACTATCATATGCAAGTTTGTACGAAACGCCCAAAATAATAAATACTTCTTTTTTTGTTTTGTTGCTCCTGTTGAGCCCTTTACAATGAATCGTTTTCATTGCCCCCTCTAAGAAAAACCCAAAAAAATATAAAACTGTTCAGAAAAATTCAAAAAAAGTAAAAAAATGTTCCGAAAAATAATAAAAAAAATATAAAACAACAAAAACAATAAAAAAAAGTTCTTTTCAGAACTACCTCCCCGTTATTAAAAAATTGGTACAATATTTGGAACTGTGCCAACCTCTATTTCTCTTAGTTCGCTTCCCAGTTCGCTCGCCGGTACGCGAACCAGAAGCGAACCAAAAACAGTAAGTATAAGGGAAGGAAACAGACACTTATGTTAAAAGAAAGACAGCTATAGGGGAGTAAACTAGAGATACTATTACCCGTAATCCACTGCTGATGATGTCACATATTACATCATTCATGACATGCTCAGTGACATCATCAGCAGAGGATTGCGGGTTTTTTGGCAACGTGCCTTATCCACGGTTTAATAACGCTGCCTTTTGCTTTATATAAGTTTTCAAATTGTATGAAATATATACCAATAGGTCGTTATGAACCTTTAGGTAGTGCTTTTCTTCATGAGGTCTGGTCGCTTCCATACACATACAGATGTTTCAAAGATGATCAAGAAGTTTATCTGAATGGAGAGGAATGCACTGAGACGCCAGATCATTCACTAATGTGTAGGCACATACAGTTACACGGTTCATGCAACAAACACCGACCAAATATGGCTTGCGTGTTGCAAGGCACGCCAGTTCCTGCTATCATCCCCACGTTCAAGTTGTTGGAAAATGGTAGTTATTTGATGCTCAATAATGAAGATTGTTCTGAGTTAATTAAAAGTATTCCTTTTATCGTAACAGTAAGTGAACGGGTTATTTGCTGCAGAAATGTTCTATTTCCTCCCACACATGAACATAGGGAGTTTTCAATCTGGCCACAAATACCAACCTTGGGACAGATTTCAACGGCATGGCAAGAATAAGAGCTCTTTTGTCTCAGAGAGAGGTGGCCTTGAGTTCGGCCCGTGAAACTTTCGTGCTTCACATAGCGAACACCCGTACAGAGGTGCAGACCCTTTTCAATTCAGATTTGCCTTTCAATTTCAGCAAGATGGTTCCGACTATCTTTAACGCATCCTCCACAAAGACCCTGGCGCACTTTTTTAAAGTTGTTACCAGTGGTCTCGTGACTTCATTTGAGAAAATCTTTGGAGTCATCCCTGCTTCCTTTCATTCTATTTTCTCCACTCTGGTTCGTGGATTGGCATTTTTACTTGCATTACCAGCGGACGCTCTTGTGCTTTTATACATTTTTAAATATGGATGTCCCTCCTATGCAACCTCCCACCCTGCAGCTGCTGACACTGTTCCGCAATCGCATGCTAGAATATTATGGCACAATGCCGTTGGCGATATTAAGCATGGCATATGGATTATCTTTTCGATTCTCCTACTTCACCTGTGTCCAGCCTGTATTTCACTGCCTGACCTGTGATTTCGATTGGGCCATTGATTTGTGTCTCTGCGGACCGGTTTCTCCTGACGTTGACTTTAATCAGCTGATGACTCCTATCATTACTCACGAGTTGGTTTGTCCTGGCGAAAGGATTATGGCTGTGGCATTGATGCATGGACTACTTGGTCCCTGGAATTTACTGGCGGCAGCACAGTCTTTCTTGGAACAGAGCTTTCTTGAAAACCCACCGAGCTGTCCTCTGATGGTGATAGAGGATCCGGTGCTGGGAGAGCACGTATGTTCTTTTCCGCTTTTAAATTGGATGGCTGAACTGTTTTCGGATGAAGACGGTGACTTCCTATTGGAGGCTGTTGCAGCTTATTTTGCATACACAGTTATGTCATAGACCTTTTTCTTGTTTGATATGCTGAGTACTAGCATTTCATTGACAATTCATTGACTTATTTGTCAAGTTTTTATTATTTACCTTGCCTATTGGCTTAAGACTCGATAAAGTACTTGGCTGTTTTATTTTTCTTTAGCATTAAATTTTCCTAGTTTTTAATGCTTTACCTTGCGGACCGTCCACATATAAACTTGCAATCTGCTCTCATGAGATGGCACTTCTATTATCTTATTCAGTTCGTTTCCGGATCATGGGGAGGTGTCATCTAGGTCCTGGATATCTTTACACCGTGTTAAGTTAGCATGGGCTCATTACCGGTTTAAACGCCATTTTTCCTTTTTTGCAACTTCTGCACACGACACTTAGTTGTTGCTTTAGCTTTCCACCTAGTAGTTCATCGTGGTTTACATGAGAATAATATGTTATTGCTCTACTATCTGCTTTGCTTGTTAAACTATATCTGTACAGCGAGTGCTAAAGTTTCAAGAACAACACGATACAGAATTGTTATGAGGTCTGATCTCCACGACTTCATACTCATAACATAAGTGCAACTTCTGCCAATTCTGGGCATGAGGCGGGTTTTATATTGCTTTGCCGAACACACATACACAACAGTTGATGCGGTTCACATGAAGAGAGAGCTGGTGTATGCTGATGTGATTCCTTCAAATCTAAGACACTAAAGTATGGGCACGCCCTAAACCAACACAAAGAGACCTTCTTAGCAAATAATATAATATGTGTATTAGGGAGGGTGAGATATAAGCAGCCGCGGGCCGTGGAGGGAGTTACGGTGAGGCAGGGAGGCGGGGAGGGGGAGAAGCAGGGTGGAGCCCTCTCTACCTTGCCCCTCCCCCTCCCCGCCTCCCTGCCCCACCGTAACTCCCTCCACGGCCCGCGGCTGCTTATAAGTGTTGCTAACTCTTATTCATTTACAGCATGTTAACATACTGTCACCATTCGCTTTTTATGTACTAGTAACTATGCTGGTAATTTTGCTACTGATAATATGTGTACTTGTATTCTCCACCCTGCTTCTCCCCCTCCCCGCCTCCCTGCCTCACCGTAACTCCCTCCACGGCCCGCGGATGCTTATAAGTGTTGCTAACTCTTATTCATTTACAGCATGTTAACATACTATCACCATTCGCTTTTTATGTACTAGTAACTATGCTGGTAATTTTGCTACTGATAATATGTGTACTTGTATTATCTAAGATACTACGCCTGAGAAGACGGCATTAGTAAATAAACATTTCAAATACACATGTGTTCTTCTTAACTCCATGTTCTGGTTTCTAAGAAATATATAACGACCGACTGTTCATGAGTTCCACGTATCCTGAGGTACTATAAGTTCATATTCTGGATTGTCTAAACATTGAGAGTTTGTTATATCCAATGTGACACTGTACCTAGCTTGCTAAGGAGTTTTTGATTACTAACGTGAGTTTTGGGACACCCTAATTCGCCGAGGTTCCAATCCTCTGTCCACAGTTCTGTGTGAGAACAGAAACCCTGCGACAGGGGCACCCCCGACCCTTGCTGGAGCTTCATCACACTTGCGATACAACTCCAGCAATGCGCCACCTTTACGGCACAGATACATCACGCATCTGTGCTGTTTTTGCCCCATGATGCGCCGCATTGTAAATGCAGCACACCATAGGTGACGGAACAGCGGCACAGAATGACTAACACATCCCTGGTGATGCGCCAGTCATCATAAATGTATCCCTATGCTTCTTATCTTGTTAGAGATGAACCGCCATATGTATCATCAAAGTTTTTTGCATTTCCTAAATAGCGAACTTTAAGGAATAAATAGCGATTCTTTACCATTCCTAGTTTGCGATTAGCTATTTGCTAATTACAAATTACCCATTCATTTCCTTCATTTCCATAGGGCGGTTGGACTCACTTTTAGCTCGAACGGCTGAATGGATTTCCACGAAACTTGGCAAAATTGTAGGGACTGGTAGCCCGATGTGCCTTTGCTATGTCTCAAGATATATGCTCCAGTGGTTTTTACGAAAATTAACTTTGAAAAATATATATTGGGCTACATTGGCCTATATATATGTTGGAGCCCAATGAAGCCCAATGTAGCCCAATGTAGCCCAAAGATGGCCGCCAGACACACAAAAAAACAAAAATGTAGCCCAAATATCAGCCAGATGTAGCCCAACTATAGCCCAGTGACAGAATGACCAATCAGCTTCGCAAACCTCCGTTCCGCGAAGCGGAGCGCTGTTACAGATATATATCTTTTTTTTAACGTTAATTTCTCAAAATCCACTGGTGCACATATATTGAGACCTAGCAAAGGCACATCGGGCTACCAGTCCCTAATATTTTGCCAAGTTTCGTGCAAATCCATTCAGCCGTTCGATTATTATTATTATTATTTTTTTTTGCCCCGCGGGGCCCTTTTAAAACCTCCACATCAAACCTAGGGGGTCAACGAGGATCTACTATGCCCCCTTATAGTTATTTCCCCCTTTGTTTTGACCTCCTCTTGTCTCTCGATCCTACCGAGAGACAAGATGGCGGCCGCTACGGACTTTTTGGAATGTTGACAGACGCCGGAGAACCAATCAGCTTCGCTTCACAAAGCTCCGTTGCGCGTAAAGTACGCGTCCTGGGACGCTGCCAGGTCCGCTGTTACAGATATATATCTTTTTTTAAACGTTAATTTCTCAAAATCCACTGGAGCACATATATTGAGACCTACAAAAGGCACATCGGGCTACCAGTCCCTACAATTTTGCCAAGTTTCGTGCAAATCCATTCAGCCGTTCGGGCTAAAAGTGAGGCCAACCGCCCTATGGAAAACTCAATGTTAAAAACACGTTTTGGGACCCCCCTTTTTTCTCGGCCCCCCCTTGACGAACCCCCCCCAAATTTTCAAGGGCTGCTCAGAAACAAAATGTGCCATTTTCCTGAAAATTTCAGCCAATTCCGTCCACAAACGCCAAAGTTATTAGACATAGAATTTTCAAAAATCCCATAGAGAAAAAATCCTAACTATATATACCTACTGGCGACCGCCAGTAGGTAATATATATGGTATATATATATATATATGTCCTACTGGCGGTCTCCAGTAGGTAGTTATAGTTAGGACCTATTTTCCATAGGAAATCCGCAACATTCTATTTGGAATAACTTTGACGCCAGTTGGTGAATCTTCGTGAAATTTTCCAAATTAATTATCAGCTCTGGTCTGCTCCTATCCTGAATGTTTCGGGATGATTCGTGTAGCGGGGCTGAGAAAAAAGGGGGTTCCTAAAACGTGTTTTTTTCCCATGCAATTTTCCATACAGACCTTTTGACATAGCTACAGCCCGAACGGCTGAACGGAATTACACCACATTTGGCAAAGAGGTAGTACTTTCTTCAGACTTGTGCCTTTTGCTTACATCTGTTCAGTAGCTCCTGAGAAAATTACAGTTAAAATCATTTATATATCTATGGCCGCGGTGGATCCGCGCACCCTGAGCGCACCATGAGTGCACTATAAGTGCACCCTTCCAATCGCGCGCTGAATGCTAATTGGCTGTCAAGTGGTTGTCAACATTCAAAACCAGGAACTGTTGGCAGCTATTTTGCGCCTTGGTAGAAGCGAGGCTGAAGAAGTCAGTGGAACAAATGTGCAAAACGTATAAAGGGGGCTGGGTAGAAATATCCTGCTCCTCTAGACCTGTTTAGGGGACCCCCAGGGCTCAAATTGTATTTTTTTTTATAAAAACCAGCAGGTGCGTGCAGGGTGCGCGGATCCTGCCGTAAAAAAACAAATAAATATAACGGGGCTTCTTTTATAAATTTTAAAAATGTATGGGGGGCCCAGAGGGGTCCCCTATCCCTGGGGACCGCCACCCCCCAGGGCTATAAAATAAATGGTGGGGGGCTCCAAGGCCCCCCTGCAAAATTAGTGGTGGGGGGCCTCAATGACACCCCAAGCCCCGGGGACCACCACCCCCGGGGCTTTCGGTATTGTGTGAGAGGGGCTTCGTGGCTCCCCTCCTGGAGCCCTCGAGGGCCCTGGGAACCACCCCCCCCCCCAGGGCCGGCTCCTGCAGTGCCCCGGGGTGCCTACCCCCGGGACACTGCTGTTTGCTATGAGAGGGCAGGAGTCTCGCGGCTCCTGCCCTCCCATAGCAAACTTGGGGCCGATTAGGATCGCGTCCGTCCGCGACCCCGGAGGTGGAGGGAACGTCCGCAGGGGCTGCGTCGTTCCCTCCAGTGCAATTAGGATGTGACCGCCACCCTGGCGGTCACATCCTCAATATTTAACATTGCGGCGGGTGCTGCTTGAAGCAGCACCCGCCGCAAGGTTAAATATTCATGCTTCGCATTTGCATGCACAAAGCGGCAGGCACCGCGCGGTGCATGCCGCTACGTGAATGCAAATGCAGGGGGGTACCATAGGTACCCCCCATGTGCACCCCCCACCCACCCTTCACCCCTGGGGGCCCACAACGGGCCCCCAAAGAAAACACCGTATGCCTTTCCACAGCGGAGAAGCCGCCACGGAAAGGCATGTGTTCTTTAACATCCTAATATGTCTGGCGGTGTCTGTTAGACACCACCAGCCATAATAGAGCTTTTCCGCCATGGTCGTAAGGCGACCGCGGCGGAAAAGCAGCGGACGGTCTTCCTTACCCCAGCCATCCTAATCTGGCGGGGGTCTTGGAAAGCTCCGCAGCGGTTTTCCCGCATCCTCCGGGCCGGCGGTGGCTTTCGCCGGCCCAGAGGATGCGGGAACACCGCAATCATAATAGGCCCCTATGTTTGGATTTTGAAAGAGAGAGCAGGGAAACCTGTTCTCTCTTTCAAAATCCAAACCATATTGCTTTTGCACATGGGGAGCTGCATGTTAGCAGCTCCCCATGTGGAAAAGCAATGTCGGCTCCCGAAGGACACGGGGCGCCGGCGGGACTGTGGGAGCAATGGGGCTCCCCCCACGGTCCCCATTGTTTTTCATAAGCCCTAGGGGATGGGGTCCCCGGGGATATTAGAAATTAGTGTTAGGGGCGATATTTGTTTTTACGGAAAAATTAGGAGGCGCACCCCCAGCGCGGTGCTCAGTGCGGCCCCCTGGTGTGCATGCGTTGGATGCACAACTCATAATCTGTAGGGTGCGCAAATCCAATGCATTTGGTGCACAACTTCTAAGCATTTGGTGCACGACTCTGATGCGTTGGGTGCGCGACTCCAAGCAAAAAAAATCTATTTTTTTTTTATATAAAACAAGCTTTTGTGTTAAGTTCTTAGGTGGCTCTAAAAAGAGTCCTAGAGTTTATTGAGAGATTGTGGTATCACAAGAAAGTACCTATGCAAAGTCTCTGTTACCCTCATCTGTGAAATGTACACCATCTCTCTTATAGATGCCATGCATATTGAAACGTAGATTGTTGTTGTAAATGGACCCCATTCTATAATCTCGGAGGAAAGCGGAAACAGATTTATTGATATGTTTCCTAGCTTTCTCAATCTGTGGACAAAATTGATTGAACCAGTTCCATTTCTGCCTTTGGCATATGTTAGACTAGACAAAGGCAGTTTGGGGGAAAAGTGACATCAATTCTGTAAAGGTGTCCTTTATAAGCATTTCCAGACCTACCCCAGTGAAAGTGCCCAGGTCATTGCCACCACAGTGCACAATTATGAGGTCAGGGTGTTGAAGATGCAAAAAGGATTTAACCAATGGCATCAATTGGAGGCACTTTAACCCTCTCTGTCCAATCCATTTAAAGTCTACATTTGGTAAACCTAGGTCTTTGTCCATGTTTCTGTTTTCTGCATACCTTTGGCTCCAGAAAATATAGCTGTGTCCCACAATCCACACTCTAAGCATCTTGAAGGGAGGTCTGGATGCACTCAGATGGTCTCCGTAAATGAAATGGCAGTTTGAAAAGTAAGATTTTTCTCAAATGGTGGATAAGATGCAGGTTTGAATAAAGAAAATAAATGATTGGTTGTTTGACAACATTCTACACTGAAAACTACGGTGCATGTTTCTGTTTTTTAAAAGCATGATTCTTATTAGTTAACAAAAAGTGATTGAAAGGAACATTACATAGGATAAGCTGATATGTTGAAAAGTGAAGCACACTTGCTGTTTTGATTAGCAACATTGTGTGGTGAACTTGTGACCTGTGTGCCCAGTTAAGTGTTTCATTAACTGTTTCTATGGTAACAGGCAAATGGCAGATTGGGGGTAGGGTTCAAATGTATGTCCCTTGGAAAGGGCTGAAATGTGTAACCAATAGAAATGTGTTTTTGCTTTTGAATTAATGTGGGAAACAATGTGATTTGATGTTTACATGTATATGTGTTGAAAATGAGAGGGAAACTTTGCCATTCTCTGGTTTTGCTGACAGCTGCACAGTACAGAGATTATGTATAAGAAAATCTGGTGTGTGACTGACATACTTCTTAATCTACAAAACAATTTGAAAGGTGAGTTATTAATTTGTGAGGGGTTGTATGTAGTGGGTTTGTTTTTAATAAGATTAACGTGTTTCTCCTGCTAAAGTGCAGGGAGTACTTTTTTTGTCTAGAATCTTATTGTGAGTGTGTCTGCATTTAGAAACCATTCTGAGATAAGCATTTGTGTATTTCATGTGTTTGCAGACCGATAACTGTTTAAAAATCTGTGCTGTTTTAATATTTTGGTACAATTAGAAAGCAGTTATCCTTCATGTATTTGCAAAATAAGTCAAGTTTCTACACTAAAATGCAGTACTACTTCCAGACTATGAAATGTGTTTTGGTAAAATGCAATGGATAGTGTTGTTTGTCTAGAATCACACAGTGAGTCTGTGTGCATTTAGGAATCATTCTGAGAGAAGCATTTTGGTACTAATGTGTAGTAGAAAATATTGTGGAATGTGTGCAGTCACCTTACGTCTTGTATAATAGTAAATGTATTTTGGTAAAATATAAGCGATAGTGTAGCTTGTCTAGAATCCCACAGTGAGTCTGTGTGCGTTTAGGAATCATTCTGAGAGAAGCATTCTATACTAGTATGAAGTAGAACATTTTGTGGAATGTGTGCAATCACATTATGTCTTGTAGATTAGTAAATGTGTTTTGGTAAAATGTAAGGGATAGTGTTGCTTGTCTAGAATCACACTGTGAGTCTGTGTGCATTTAGGAATCAGTTTGAGAGAAGCATTTCGGTACTTCATGTGTTTGCAGACATATAATTGATTAAAAACCTATTGTGTTCTCACATTTCAGTAGAATAAGAAACAAATCATTGGTTATGTATTTTCAAAATGAGTTAGGCTTTAACAGTAAACACCCTGTGATTGCTCTTGTAATCCCATAGTGACTCTTTCAGTAGCATGTAGTAATCATTTCAGTAAAGTGCAAGGGATACTGTTATTGTCTAGAATCACACTGTGAGTCAGTGTGAATTTTGGAAAATTGAGAATCATTTTGTTGCTTGATGCGTTTAAAGACAAATAAGTACATGAACTCATGCAGTCATCCAGGCTTTAGGGTACGCAATGCTTGAAACTCCTATGCACTATGCATGTAGTAGTCTTACTACCTTCAAACTTGTGTTTCAGGCCTACAATTCCCTAGTTAGTATCCATAAACTCCTGCAAACACCCTGTGAGTTTTTCAGTACCATGTATTAATCCTTTCAGTAAAATGCAAGGGATACTGTTATTTGTCTAGAATCACACTGTGAGCCAGTGTGCATTTGGGAAAATTGAAAAAGAATCATTTTGTTGCTTGATGTGTTTGCAGACAAATAAATACATGTACCCATGCAGTGAGCCAGGCTTTAGGGCAGTCAGTGCTTGAAACTCCTATGCACTATGCATGTAGTAGTCTAACTACCTTCAAACTTGTGTTTCAGGCCTACAATTTCCCAGCTAGTATCCATACACTCCAGCAAACACCTTGAGACTGCTCTTGCAATGTCATAGTGACTTTTTCAGTATCATGTAGTAATCCTTTTAGTGAAGTGCAAGGGATACTGTTATGTGTCTAGAATTGTAGTGTAGTTCCTATTATCCCAATAGGCTCTGCGCATTGGAATAATATCTTCAATAGTATAGACCTAGGGCAGAGGTTAACTAGGTCTTCTACCGACGATATTAGACTTAAAGGTTTGTGTTTGCCAGCTAGCTCAGAGTTCACTAGAAACTTTCTCGAATAGACAAGGAGGATTTTAACCTCCCTGGATAGACAAGAAGGGATTTAGTTTCTGACAACCATAGAACATGACAACTTTGCTCTCCCCTAATCAAGAGTGTATCTCTAGAGTCGTGTGAAAACAATAGACAACTTATTTTACTCAGTCAGTACGTGCATTCTTAGTTTCACCAGTTTGTAGAGAAATAAGAGATGGGCGTGGTTCAATAAAAGATGTTATTTATTGATCAGTCTCTTTTCTCATACAAGAGAAATGAATCGCTATTATTGCAATACTTGTAGTTAAGTAAAGTGCATACAGTAGAGACAGAATTATAAAATAATACTGTAAAAGCATTGATATGGTTTCTGAGCCATATGATACTTTAAAATGGATAAAATAGATACATACATATATACATTTGACTAATCGTACTCAACTGGTGCTTCTAACCACGCCTACCCCAATGTACCTGACCTAAGCCTAATACGTGGGCGGGAGTAGATAAGTAGCAGTTTAAGTTAAGTTTGTTTTGCCAAGGGACTGATTCGAGAATTTTCTGCAAGGGGTTATTCAGTTCTGTACCTAAGATCTAGAATGATGGAGGGCTGGTATCTCTTATCCCAGGTCTTGATATTCCAGCTGCCTGCGAGGGCTTCATGGAAGCGCCGGGGCTGGATTTCTCGGCAGGAGAAAGACAGCGTCTCGTTCTCAGCGCGTCAGGAAGGCGGGGCAGCGTCTGTGGGCTTCGCTCTCTGCTGGGCTCCTCAGCACGTCTCGCTGCTCCGATCTCGTCACCACCGCATGTGTTTGCTTAAGGCAATGTCGGTAATATTTATACCTGAAAGGTGCCGAGATTGATGTAAGGATGGACATATATACGTCAATAAGGATGTCATATGAACGGGCTCGTTCGCACATTCTTTTGCTGAAGTTCTCGGTGAAATCAAAACAATGGTTATGGGAATTTCCCAGGTCGCTGTAGGTTTGATTTGTTTTGAGAACTCCATATGCCTTATCAGGGGCTGGAGGAATATCGCTTGTCTAATTAGATGGCATGCGTTATGACCTAATCAGATAACGCGCTTCTGTGCCGTGGTGTGGCTTAATCAGATAACGGTTCTTGCACCGTTGGATGGCTGCTAGTTAATTATTAACCAAACCAGGGTCAGGAATAGGGGAATTGATACAGTACCTATAGGAATACATCACAGAATCACACTGTGAGTCAGTGTGCATTTTGGAAAATTGAGAGAGAATCATTTGGTTGCTTGATGTGTTTGCAGACGCATAAGTACATGTACTCATGCAGTGAGTCAGGCTTTAGAGCATGCAGTGCTTGAAACTCCTATGCACTATGCATGTAGTAGTCTAACCACCTTCGCACTTGAGTTTCAGGCCTACAATTCCCCAGTTAGTATCCATACACTCCAGCAAACACCCTGTGAGTGTTCTTGCAATCCCATAGTGACTCTTTCAGTAGCTTGTAGTAATCCTTTCAGTAAAGTGCAAGGGATACTGTTATTTGTCTAGGATCACACTGTGAGTCGGTGTGCATTTGGGAAAATTGAGAGAGAATCATTTTGTTGCTTGATGTGCTTGTAGACAAATAAGTAGATGTACTGATGCAGTGAGCCAGGCTTTAGGGCACGCAGTGCTTGAAACTCCTATGCACTATGCATGTAGTAGTCTAACCACCCTCACACTTGTGTTTCAGGCCATCAATTCCCCAGTTAGTATCCATACATTCCAGTAAACACCCCGTGAGTGCTCTTGCAATCCCATAGTGGCTCTTTCAGTAGCTTGTAGTAATCCTTTCAGTGAAGTGCAAGGGATGCTGTTATTTGTCTAGAATCACACTGTGAGTCAGTGTGCATTTGGAAAAATTGACAGAGAATCATTTGGTTGCTTGATGTGTTTGTACACACATAAGTACATGTACTCTTGCAGTGAGTCAAGTTTTAGGGCACGGAGTGCTTCAAACTCCTATGTACTATGTATGTACTGGTTTAACCACCTTCACACTTGTGTTTCAGGACTACAATTCCCCAGTTAGTATCCATACACTCCAGTAAACACCCTGTGAGTGCTCTTACAATCCCACAGTGACTCTTTCAGTAGCATGTAGTAATCCTTTCAGTGAAGTGCAAGGGATGCTGTTGTTTGTCTAGAATCACACTGTGAGTCAGCGTGCATGTGGGAAAATTGTGAGAGAGTCATTTGGTTGCTTGATGTGTTTGCAGACACATAGGTACATGTACTCATGCAGTGAGCCAGGCTTTAGGGCATGCACTGCTTGAAACTCCTATGCACTATGCATGCAGTAGTCTAACCACTTTCACACTTGTGTTTCAGGCCTACAATTCCCCAGTTAGTATCAATACACTCCGGTAAACAACCTGTGACTGTTTTTACTATCCCATAGTGACTCTTTCAGTAGCATGTAGTAATCCTTTCAGTGAAGTGCAAGGGATACTGTATTTTGTCTAGAATCACACTGTGAGTCAGTGTGCATTTGGGAAAATTGAGAGAGAATCATTTGGTTGCTTGATGTGTTTTCAGACACATAAGAACATGTACTCATGCAGTGAGCCAGGCTTTAGGGCATGCAGTGCTTGAAACTCCTATGCACTATGCATGTAGTAGTCTAACCACCTTTACACTTGTGTTTCAGGCCTACAATTCCTCAGTTAGTATCCATACATTTCAGCAAACACCCCGTGAGTGCTCTTGCAATCCCATAGTGACTCTTTCAGTAGCATGTAGTAATCCTTTCAGTGAAGTGCAAGGGATACTGTCATTTGTCTAACATCACACTGTGATTCAGTGTGCATTTGGGAAAATTGACAGAGAATCATTTGGTTGCTTGATGTGTTTGCACACACATAAGTACATGTACTCTTGCAGTGAGTCAAGTTTTAGGGCACGGAGTGCTTCAAACTCCTTTTTACTATGTATGTACTGGTCTAACCACCTTCACACTGGTAATTCAGGCCTACAATTCCCCAGTTAGTATCCATATACTCTAGTAAACACCCTGTGATTGCTGTTGCAATCTCTTAGTGATTCTTTCAGTAGCATGTAGTAATCATTTCAGTAAAGTGCAAGGTATACTGTTATTTGTCTAGAATCACACTGTGAGTCAGTGTGCATTTGTATTAATTGAGAGAGAATCATGTGGCTGGTTGATGTGTTTGTAGACACATAAGTACATGTACTCATGCAGTGAGCCAGTCTTTATGGCATGCAGTGCTTGAGACTGCTATATGCTATGTATGTTCTGGTCTAACCACCTTCACGCTTGTGTTTCAGGCCTACAATTCCACAGTTAGTATCCTCACACTCCAGCAAACACCCTGTGACTGCTCTTGCAATCGCTTAGTGACTGTTTTAGTACTATGTGCTAATCCTTTCACTAAAATAAAACTCAATCAATTATGAATTCACCAACTGTCTCTCTTTATAGAACTATAATCATTCAGTTAGTATGCATGTAGTCATACAGCGAGGCAGGGTTTAGAGTACAGAGTGCTTCAAACTCCTATGCACTATGCATGTACTGGTCTAACCACCTTCACACTTGTGTTTCAGGTCTACAAATCCCCAGTCACTATCCATGCCCTCCAGCAAACACCTTGTGACTGCTGTTGCAATCCCTTGGTGACTCTTTCAGTACCATGAACTAATCCCTTCACGAAAGTAAAATTCAACTAATAATGAATTCACCCAATGTTTCTTCTTATAGTACTGTAATTATTCTGTCAGTATGTTTACAGTTAGGCAGTGAGCAAGGTTTTAGGGTATGGAATGTTTCAAACTCCTATACAATATGTATGTAGTGCTCTAACCACCTTCACACTTGTATTTAAGGTCTACAATTCCTTAGTCAGTATTTATATAAAATATGTTTGTATGGTAATAGAAAAGTATACTTTATAAAGTTATTAATATATATTTATTTATAATTATTTTTTACAGATACTGTTTATCATCATTAAGATTAAGTTATCATGCCGGATAAAGTAAGAAAATGAAAAGCGCAGAGAAAGGACATTTACTTGAAGAAAACTCAACCAAAAGTATTGGATGACCAGCATAATGTGGCTAAAAAAAACAGAATCTTCTGGTAAGAGCACAAAGCACTTTAATAAAAAAATGTTTGTAGGGTCAGACAGAATGGACAGAATGTTGAAACCACTGAAAATGGTTCAAGAAGAAAAAATAGTCAAAAAATAGCAAACGAAAAAAAGCAAATGAACAGTCAAATGATATGATCTATAGTAAAAGAAAACAAAATCAGTATAAAGAAATTCTCAAAAAAATATTTTATAATAGAGTAGTTCTTAATTTACTGTAAGATACAAAGAAATATAAAAAGAGAGCACTACTTTATAAAAAGAAGAAGTGTATTGAATCTATTGTTGAAAAGGCTTTTGAAGTGAAAAGGAAACTATGCATTTTAGTATTAAACAGAATTCGATCACTAGATAAACCAATCAATTTAATGAAGGCCAAAAGTAAGAGGGAAAGAATAATTAACAGAACTAATTTTTGTGATTTTTATTTTTTTAGTGGAATGGAAACACAGTTCAAGTTCTGAGCCTTTCTTTAATGAAGAGAGTTATTTTCAGACCACTGATTTGTTGCATGCAGTTGTCACCAGTGGTCGAGCTTATGAAGTTAGATATGGTTGTCCAATTAACAAAGAAAAAATGGTTTCCAGAAATGCAGAAGAAGTGATAGCTGATGAAGTTCTTGGCAGACATCTTAAAACCCCTGTGTTTACCTGGGATTGCAGTGGTATTTGTAGTGTATGACAAGAATGTATTGATAATTTATGCAATTTCTTACGAACGTATACTAATAAAACTGTTAAACAAAAGATTAAGATGTTGCAAGGCCTAGACCCTTGTAGAGTAAGAAAAAATACTGGTTTGCAAGTTAACTCTCTGGCTTGTCTTTCTAGGAAAGTTTGTCAAAGTGTTTTCCACCATTTCAGAATGTTGGCAGTACATCATACTCAAATGCGGAAGTTAGGCAGAAGATTGTATTATGTCAAAAGTCCAGCACTAAAGTTAAATAAGTTAAACAGGGCTCTTTTGCGAAGGTCAGTTTCAAATGTGAAGAAGATTTGTGATGACATTGAGTTTTGTTACTTTGGTCCTGAACAAGAGAGTGAAGAAACTCAGACATTAATAGAAGAAAATGTGGAGAGAATGTTGAACATAGTTGTACAAATAATTTTGAAGGTGAAATTACAAAGTTTAAGGTGATTTCAGGTGAAAGGCCACATTTTTTTTGTATATGTTGTCGCAAACTCACTATTAAAATCAGACTAGGAGTGTTGATCTGTATTTAAAAAGTGAAAAAGAAAATAATGATAAGTGGAAGGAATTTGCAACTTATTTGTTGATAGGGAATTGTTTTGATTTGGGTTCTGATCAGCATATTTGTAAATATTGTTATAAAAAATTAGATGAGAATAAAATGCCTGCTAGAGCTGAGCATAATAATTTAGAGTTAGTTGCTATTCCTCCAAAATTGATAGATTTTTAAACACTTATGAGTCTATTCTCATTCAATGTGTGCACCCGTTTCAGGCTATTGTTTGTATGGAGCCTAAAACAGGTAAATTGCCTCCTTCAGATTTACAAAGAGGATTAAAAGGAAGAGTTGTGTATTTACTGTTAGATTTAAAGAAAAATATTGAAACTATTGGTGTGGAGAGTGCAGAAAGTGAACCACTAGTTATGCTTGTTAATGGTGTGCCGACAAAGAATAAGAAAATCTGGCAGGAGTTAGTGGATGTTAGGAAAGTACAGAAGGCAACTTTGTATTTAATAAAAAAAATGAGTACTATAAAAATACTTTTAACAGAAGATACTGAAACGTCAAGTGGACAAATTGAAAAAGTGGACATGTTAAGATGTGACGAAATCTATGAACATTACAGTGTGCATCCTCTTCATTCAAAATAAGTGATGGGGAACATTATTGAGTTGTTCCAAATGAAAAAAGAAAAAGAAAGTCCCATGATTGTATGGGAAGAGAGCTTGGAAGCTCATTGTTTTCCACAGTTGTTCCCAACTGGAAAAGGAGGACGATATGATGAACGTCCTGTGCAGATTCCTGCATCTGAATATCAGACAACAAGATTATATGCAGAAGATCCAAGATTCGACAATGTATCCCTTATATATTTCATCTTTTGTTTGAAAGTGACTTGTCTGGACTTTCATATGCAGTCAATCACATTTTAAAAACTGGAATACATCTGCAAAATGTATCTGCAAAAGATTGTATGGATAATGTGCATCAGAGAGATGATCATTTAGAATCTCAGCTCATTAATCTGATGGCATGTCAGCGTGGGACTTATGAATATTGGTACCGTCGTCATGCGGAACTTAGGAACTCCTACATGGTTCCTTACCCTAAGCTGTGCTGAGTACGCTTGGGATGATTTACTTGAATTTCTTCGAGAGGCAAATTCCAATATAAAAAATATTGAATACAAGACACCTGGGGAATTGTGCTCTTTGGATCCTGTTAATGTATGCAGGTATTTCAATCATAGATTTGAAGCTATGATGTCTTTTATCTGCAATAAAAAAAAATCCTCCACTTGGAGAAGTTGTGGATTTCTTTTGGAGAAAGGAGTATCAAGCAAGAGGTGCTACTCATATACATATGCTGTTATGGATTAAGGACGCTCCAAATTTGGCACAGATGCGGATGATACTGTTTTGATTTCTATTGAACAATATGCCGCATGTGCTGTACCCAAAAGCACAGAAGAAAACAAGTTAAGAGAACAAGTCTTACGATTCCAAAGCCACCAATGTAGAAAATACTGTCGACGGAAGTACAAGTCTAAGGATAAGTTCTACACCAAATGTCGTTTTGCATTTCCACGTCCTGTAATATCCAAAGGAAGAGTGAACAGTTTTATGTCATCTTTGCGACATACCATTACAAGAAAGTCTCCAACAAATACCTGCAACTTAAGAAGAAGCGAAGAGTCAAAATACATAAAGGACTACAATCCAGTTATTCTGTCCATGTGGAATGCTAACATGTATATTCAATAAGTTGCGGACAATTCCATTGCTGTTGCTCGATATGTAACGTCCTACATTACAAAACCAGAAAAGACGGAATCAAAAGAAATGTGGGAAGAGATTTCTAACGGGAAGACTCTAAATAAGAAAGTATACAGTTTCAGTTTGAAGATGTTATCACATCGAGAAATTAGAGTGTATGAATGCTCAGATCGGTTATCCAATCTTTACTCCAAATCTAAAAGAATAATTTGGGTGAGTCTGTGTCTTGCAGCAATGTGAAATCGAGTACTAAAAACTGTTCAAGAAATCGAATATTTAGCAGAAAAAGATCCAGAAAGTACTGATATTTTAAAAACGAATATTTGGACACATATTACCCCAAAAAACTCATCATCTTGAGAACATGTGACTCTATGAAGTGCTGCAAAAATACACTTTTAAACGGAATATTACAGAGAACATCAATGATGGAAAATATGAAGTCATTGGTTCTGAAGGATGTCTAGTGAAACAAACAAATGGAAATTTAATTAATCACAGGAAGCTGAGTTGCGACACTGGTGATAAAAGGGAATTTTACCATTTAGCCCTTTTGCAACTGTTCAAACCATGGCGTTCAGAACTGGAATTACTTGGAGATTTCCAGAGCTATGAAGATTCCTTCAATGCTTGTAAAGATAGCATAAAATGCAGTGCTTTTGCAAATTATGTGAAAATGTTGAATGATGAAATTGATCAAAAAGCTACAATTGCAGCTCAGATTGCTAGAGACAGTTATCAAGACAGTCAAAATTCTGCTGCACTGAGTCAAGATCCACTAGGACAACCAATTGCTGAAAATGAAGCAGCGATTGCCATGAATGAGGTGGAAACAGCAATACATCAAGCTCAAGAAGATGTAATGGACTTAGCAAACTTGGAAGAACAACTCAATGTTGAACAGAAAGAAATATATCAGCAAGTGAGACAACAGATTGACCATGGATTTCTTCGTGAAAAGAAAGAATGCACATGTACATCATTTCAACCTATCCAAATGTATGTGACTGGACAAGCTGGAACAGGAAAAAGTTTCCTAATTAAAGTAATCACCAGTTATCTACAGAAAACAACTAAGTCGCATTTGTCTTGTGTTGTAACTGCTCCAACTGGGTTGGCAGCACACAACATTAAAGGAATTACTTTGCATTGTTTACTAATGCTACCAGTGGAGCATGAAAACAAATTGGAATACCGCAAGCTATCTGGAGAAGTTTGTTGTGAAGTTTCAAGAGTCCTGAAGAAAATGAAACTTCTGATTATTGATGAGGTAAGCATGGTCTCAAACTTAATGCTTGCTTTTGTGCATTTAAGAATGCAGAAAATTCTTAAAACAGAGTATGACGTGTTATTTGGAGGAACACATGTCATAGTTTTCGGAGATCTTCTGCAAATTACTCCTGTAAAAGGACAACCAGTATTTAAAACACTTCTACATGAAGACACCAGAAAGGCTCTGGGTAGTGTTGGAAACGTGAACATTTGGTCTTATTTTGAATACAAAGAACTCATTACAAATATGCGACAGGCAAATGATGTTGATTACGGTACTATTCTTCAAGATATAAGAATTGGACTACTGACAGAACATGGAAAACAAGCTTTGTAGAGTCGATTACTTTCCAATTTGTTTCCAAATGAAGATATAGTTCCTGAGAAAATATACATGCAAATTACAGAAAACAAATTTGTAATCTGCTTAATGCCAACACTGCGTGAGTGTTGTATATTCAACGAACAACTTTTGAAACTGGAAAATAAAGAAATAATAAAAATGGAAGCCATCGATAAAATAGAGCATGAAGGAATCACTATTATTTTGACAGAAAAATGAAGACAAAATTCGATTCTTTAGAAAAATCGATATCGAAAACTGCTGGTTTAGAAAAGAATATATATGCATGTGGAAACTGTGGAGTCATTTTAAGGCGTAATTTGGACGTAGAAAAAGGTTTAGTTAATGGAGCAATGGGTAAAGTTGTGAATTTTGTCAATTATCAGAATAAAGATGGTATTGAATTCTTAAAAATTAAAATTGATCAGATTGAAGAAGTGAAACTAATTAGTTGTTGTTCAGTTCATTTTTTGCTTGTTAAAGATTTATATGTCCGTAGAAAACAGTTCCCACTTTCTCTGGCATATGCAGTGACTATTCATAAATCTCAAGGATTAAGTGTTGAGAGTGCTTTGGTGCACATTGGAAGTAGTGTGTTTAAAGAGGGTATGGCATTTGTTGCCTTGTCCCGAGTTAGAACATGATCTGGTTTGTTTTGATTGATTTTGATGACACAAAGGTTACTGCAGATGCAAACTATGTGAAAGAGTATAATAGGTTAAGAAGAAGATATGCTCCTAATTTAGGTCAATATCCTGTATTTGAAAAGCGTGTCATAGCTCGAAAAAGAAGGTATGACAATATCTGTAGTGACGGTGTTGAGAAGGAAAAAAAACAAGATAATTTTATCACTGCAAGCAAAAAGAAAAAGGACACAGTTTAAGAGATTGTTGGTTATCAGTTTGAAAATAGTTCAGGTGTCAACTGCTATGTTAATGTAGTGGTCAATGTTGTTTTCTTTCTTGAAGGTTTGCAACAGCCTATTAAGGAGAATCGGGAACAAAGATTTTGTTCCTTGTTGCATTAAATTTATGAAAAATTGAGAACTAATAAAAGTAAAATACAATGTGTTTGTGATGTTCGTAATCTTTTGGACGTATGTTCTGGTTCTACACAATTTACACAAAATATCCAACAAGATGCCCAGGAATTTCTAACGTATATGCTTACTATATTGTAAAATGAAGGTGTAGACATAGAGAATATTTTTGGCCTTTGTTATAAATGGGAACATCATTGTGAAAATTGTATGTATACATGTAGTACTAATGTAGACACTGAAAGATTTCTATATTTGACATTACCGGAATGTAAATCAGTGTCTTTCAAGAAATTAGTTCAAGCAGCAAATCAAAACATGGAGTGTAGCCAATGTAAATCAGAAATGTTATCAACATTATTTATACAAAGATATAGACAATATATTATTTTAATGATGCAACGTTGTACAGCTGATGGGAGAAAATTGGACACTTTAATGAAACATTTTGTAGCCAGTCAACTATCAAAATCAGGAAGGACTTTCGGAGCAGTAGCAATAATTTTCCATGACGGTCCTTCGACAACATCTGGACATTACACTGCCTATCTAAAAAGTAACAAAGGCTAGACACATTGTAATGATGCTCAGTGGGTTTTCAAACAACGTTTGCCTTTCGAATTACCAAATTCCTACCTAATATTTTTAAAGCCAAAGTTTTAGGAAGATAATTCAGCCTCTGAGGAATTTATTATTATGATTTAATAGGATTACAATTGGATAATTTACATAAAAAGGAGTGCAAAAATACCATTTGGCCTCATGGAAAGGTATCTGTTTGAATTATGGACTTTTTCTTGCACATTGTCTCGGTGTATACTTTTAAGTGACAATAGTTACATTGTTTATAAATTAAAGTTATAACATTTTCTTAGCGTTAAGGATTTTATATATGTGTGGTTTGTATTATAAGGTATATTTTTGAGGATGGTTTGTTCTTTTTTTTTAAACAATCTTATTGATTGTTTTTTTTTGACCGCTGTTATGTGATGAGTACGACTGAAATCACTGATTCTAGTGAAATTCAATATATTCTGAGAACTGCAAAAAAGGCAAAGAAATTACTTAGTAAAATGTTTAATTTATGCTGTGTTGTTAAAAATATATAATTACATTTTATAACAATTTTTTCTTTTCTTTTACAGATCCTAGTTCTAAAATTAGCAGTTTACCATAATTTACATTATATAAAACAACTGAATAAAATGTGTAGCGCTTTTTAGATATTACTGCTGAGGTACGTTTAAGTAAGTCTTAAATGCACAATGACCCGTGTTTGCACACAGTTGAAAAAAGGGAAGATGGATGGAGTAGATTTGTGCCAGAGAGTTCCATTGCAGACAAGTATCAAATAGGACACAGCTTCAGAGCACCTGTATGCAAGGCACATGGTATGGTACACAATAGAGACTTATGGTGGTCTTGTAGGGCCTGGTAATTTCAGAATTATAAGAAATAAAACTATTTAACTTAAAGCACATCACTGAGTGTTTTTGCACATGTCACATTAGACCCCATCTCTTCTCTTCAGTCATATATAAATATGTACTATAAGTTTCCAAAAACGTAAGAACTTATAAATGTATCTTGTTCTCTGTTAGCAGTACAGAAATGTACTCCTATAATAAGAATTAGCCTAGCCATTAACTCTCTTTCATATTTACAAAAAGAGGAAAAGGCACCCTGTATACCTTTTGTTTTTCACGTAAATACAATCTCATCATCCACACCACTTTGCGTTGAAAAGGTGTTCTATAGGTGTTGCTGTGCGTGTTTGCACAGAACACTCATAGAAGAAAACACATCTCCAGTTTTATCAAAAATCATAAATCTGGACATGTGTGAGAACACTGCACCATCCTCCAATTGGTGTAGCACGGTACTACAAGGAGAATTGTTTTCACTTCTCTTTATTTTTTCTCTTTCAATATATGCTACAATGCACACCATATATTGAAGGAGAAAAATGCCTTTACTGATTGTTTTTGTGCAAGAAGGGGCCCCTTCCTGCACATAAATAATCTCCGCACTGTGGTATATAAATAAATAATACCGGATCTATTTTTGAATGTATGAATGAATAACAGATAGCTCAATAAATAAGAGTCAAGATTCGAGGTAGTAGGAGTTTCTGCAGGTTTATTACAGCATAAGGACAGGATCGGGACAACCTGCATAGGATGACCCAGCAGCTGCTGGGGCCGGGTCTGGGATGAGCGCGCTAACTTTTAATAACAATACATTGACTTATATACATAGCGCAAACACATAGCATTACATTGTAGTAGGCGTAACAGTGGGTGGAGCAGAAGGCGTGACGCGTAGCAGTCGCGAGAGATAACAGTAAAGGTAGGTGTAACTGGGCGTGTACATAGACATGTGGTGCAAACGTAACAGAATATGTCATGAATGGGCGGAAACATAGGAGGGGGCTACCTAAGGAGCCGGGACCTCTAACCTAATGGTGCGCGAAAACTGGCAATGACGTATTACTAGGAGAAGCTGGGGGCTACGAACTCTGTGCTAGGAGCAGAGACTAAAGTCTGGAGGGTCGGAGCGACATGTACCTAAACCCTATCTGGTATCTGATGTTTAGGGAACATGTTGATATAAACTAGAAGTCATGAGGGGAGAAGCTAACTTGACTCTAAGACTGGACCATGCATTATTCTACATGTAGTGCGTGATGAAGAATATTAAATGACCATTAATACAGTATTTCTCTAACGTGGAGCCGAATAGGCTAGACAATGACGGAAACTATTGATGCAGTTCAGTAGCTTAGGAATGCAGAAGAGGAGGACTGAACTGATAGCTGGAACTATAACATACTTTTGGCAGACTCAGAGGCAGAACCAAGCTGCACCGGGCACTGCGAGGCAGGAAGTAAGTGAAGGGTCGAGGATACAGGTGGGGGCTGTATCGCTCCTCAGCGAGGCTTTCAGGAGACAGGAGCTGAATCTGATGTCCGGGCCCTGTTGAGGCCTGGAAACGGGGACTTTATAATGGAATAACGTGCACACTGAGAAACGTGGCAACGTAACTTTACATAGGCCTGATATTCGTAGTATTCACGAGGACTGGAAACTAACATACTAAAGGTGGACACAACTGGAATTGCGTCATTAATCGGACATGGGGAATAACATATGCATATTAGTCATGCACACATAACATATGATGGATGAGGCGTAGGGACACAGAACATGGCAAAATTTACTTTTCCACATTCCCTCCTTGTCACTACGTTTCCATCAGGAAACATCAATTTTCATGATACCATCTATCATTTCATACAGTACCATTTGCTCGTCTCGAATTGTCTTGGAACGGGATTTAGAACGGGGCTTGGGACTAGGAATACAAGAGGTAGCACACATGCTGCAAATCGCAGGGCCACATTGTATACAGAGGCAGCAGCTAAATATGATCGTTACTGCAATACCTAAAAAGGACAGGACTTTCCATCCCCATGCGGAAATTATATTCCAGAACCAACCGGACCATGTCCAGGTGCCTGGATCTTGGTGTAACAGATGGGCAATTTTATGAAGTCTGGTTATAGCTGAATAAACAGACGGCGCGTTATTTGGAATGAAAATGCAGCAACTAGATCCGATGACTCTACAGGCCCCGCCCCTATCGGCCAGTATGACGTCAAGGACGAGACGATTTTGCAAAACGACAAATCTCATAGCAGATTGTTCTTCGGTTAGGTTACCTAGAGCAGAGGCAGTCTCATTTACTACAGCTTCAAGGGTTCTTGTTAACCTACGGATCAGTTTACTATTCTGGACAGGTCCTACAAAGGAGAAGAAACCTTTATTGAAATCTGTATACTGTTCTAGAGTAGTTTCAGTATAATCGACAATTGGGGACTCCCTTCTATGTCTAATGTGTACTAGATGTGTGTTTCGGTGATAATCAGATGGGGCTAGGAAAACAGGTGGTAGTAGGAAAGCAATGTAACAGGTTCCCTCCCAATCGAGGGGCAGACGGACATATGCAGTTTGACCACAAATAAAATAAGAATGACGTGAAGCTTTGAAAACAGATTTCCCACTGTCACTATACTGGATAACAGTAGTACATTCACTATGACCTACATGTATGGAACCATAACTACGGACACATAATTCACCTTTAACTGGTAATACTGAAATAGCAGGTAAGTCTGGAGTAGTATCAGACTGAACATTCAGGACCATGAAATTCGACGAATAATTACCTAAATTATATACTTCATTTTCTAGATCTAAACCTGTTCTGTGGGGGAGACCTTGCTTGTCTGGGAAACATGTACTGTTAAGAAAAGACATATCTGTTGAGGATGACGTTAACGTGGACCATGCTCCACACGAACCATTATGTGAGAATGGATAAGGAAAGAGTGGCAGAACTCCCTTCGGTGTCTGGAAAGGGGGGAGTCGACCACACACCCAACAATTAGTGGCATTGCTGGTCTGGTGTGAGTAATGTAACATACGGATAAATGTGTTATTGCGCATAGCAAGGCGGTAAGAATATTCGTGAGGAGGCAGATCACTAAACGTGTGCTCGACTGTAGCATTAGCAGACATATTTACATGAGGAACTGGAAAATACAGATAGAACGCATAGCTGGTGCAGGAAATCAAGATGCTGATGAATAATACGAAACTCAGAAAAACGATACATTGAATTGAGTTATTACTGACTCTCTCACTATGGGGGTCTATTTTATTCATGTCAGAAACAATCTAACCGTTTCACCTAGGGGAGGACTTATACAATTAAACTGACTGACTTATTTTACTAGACCTGAGCTTTAACTTATACTCCTGCTGCGGAGTTTTCTCTAACCAGGGAGGGAATGTAGTAATGTCTTTTGCGGGACAGTCCTTTAAAACAATGTCTTGACAGTTTTTAAAATCCTGGGAATCCTGGGAAATGTTCTTGGAGACGGGTTTCAATCCATTGAAAAGTTTTACATGAGAAAGATGGACCCACCCCTTCCTGCCTTCCAACTTGACGGCAGTACGGGTGGTCAAGAGGACCTGACGTGGCTCCTTCCAACGTGGTTCCAGCGGACTTGATCTGTCAAAATTTCTGATCATCACCAAGGAGCCTGGAACGATCTCGTGCGGTGCCACCTCGGTATTGTCTGGAAATGCGGCGGCAACCTGTGAACGACATGAGTTGAGGGCAGACATCAAGGAAGCTAGGTAATCTGTCAGCATATTACATGAAACATCGGTAATACTTCGGGGTCTAGGAGTACCCCACATGTTAGGGGGGCGGCCGAAAACGACCTCATACGGGGACAGACCTGATCTGGAATGTGCGACCATGCGCATATAAAACAGAGCGACTGGCAGAGCTACTAGCCAGTCCACACCTTTTTCTTTACAAACTTTGGCAATACGGATTTTCAGAGTCTGATTATGTCTCTCGACCAGACCGGCTGCTTCAGGATGGCGTACACAATGAAACTTCCACTGGTACCCTAACAAAAGGGAAACGTGCTTCATTAACTCTGAGGAGAATGGCTGACCGTTATCAGAATATACGACTCTAGGGAGTCCGTATCTAGGGAAGAATTCACGAACCAACTGCTTGGCAGTGGTCGCGGCTGTGTAATCTGGGACTGGATATGCTTCTGTCCATCTGGACAAAGCGCATACAACTACAAGGACATACTTGAAACCTCGACATCGCTCCATCTGAATATAATCCATCTGGAGGACCTCAAAAGGGTGGTCAGGGGGCTGGAAACCACCTTGTTCCACCGGGACACTTTTACCTGGATTAAACTGACAACATATCATACAGGTACGGACTTTCTGCTTGGCTGCAGCTCGTAAATGCTTGTTGAACCAAATGTTCTGGATACTGTCTAACATAGCTTTTTCTCCTAAATGTGCTGGACTATGTGCGGTATTGATAATGACTTGAACCATAGAATCGGGGAGAAACCATGTGGCTCTACCCTTCGTTAACCATCCTTGATCTGTCTGGACCCCTCCTTGTTCAGACCATTTCTTGATTTCATCGGGAGTAGCGTGTAACTGTATATCTATGACGTCTTGTGTAGGGTCCTTAACTGTCATGCATGTAGTCGGATCTGGAGTATGTGTCATGTTAACTGGAATGTCTGGAGTCTGTGCTGTAAGCTTGGCTGTGCGATCTGCTAGATCATTACCTTGAGAAATAATGTCAGTAACTTTCGTATGTGCTTTGCACTTCATGATAGCAATAGATGTCGGTAAATGTATGGCATCTAACAGGGCTTGAATAAGGAGACCATGCTGAATCTTGGTTCCATGAGAAGTCATGAAACCTCTCTCCTGCCAGAGCACTCCGAAGTCGTGTACAACTCCGAATGCGTAACGTGAATCTGTGTAAACATTAACTTTCAGGTTCTTGGCGTGTATACAGGCTTGTGTCAGAGCGACTAGCTCTGCTGCTTGAGCGGACAGGGTATCAATACGGTGTGTTTCAATAACTTCGGTGTCAGTAGTCACTGCATACGCGGCGACTAGTTCTCCTGTACTAGTTCTCATACATGAACCATCCACATAAAGTGTCAGGTCAGGATCTGGTAACGGAATGTCTGTCAGGTCTTGTCTTGGCTTTGTCGTAATGTTAACTACTTCCACACAGTCATGTGTGTCTGGATTTGAATTAACTGATGGTAACAGTGTAGCAGGATTCAGGACGTTGCAGCGTCTAATTTCTATGTGTGGCTGGAACAGTGTCAATTCATAACCTGTTAAACGTGCAATTGTCAAGTGCTGTGTTTGTGTTCTGTTTAAAAGAACTTCTACGGAGTGTGGAACTTGTACTGTCAGGGAGTGTCCTAAAACTATGGAATCACTTTGTCTGATAGCTAGTGCTGTGGCTGCAACTGACTTGAGGCACGCAGGCAACGCCTGGGCGACTGGATCTAATGTGCTCGAAAAATAAGCACAGGGCTTGTATTGTCCTGCTTGATCTTGTGTGAGAACAGATAATGCTGTACCTTCGCGTTCAGTAACGAAAAGTGTAAAAGGCTTACTGTAGTTCGGTGTAGCTAGAACTGGAGCTTGACATAGGGCTTTCTTTAACTCGTTGAAACTAAGTGTATGGTCAGATGTCCAAGGGAGGACAGTCGATACGGCTGCCTCCTGTGTCGTTAACTGTATCAGTGGCTTGGCTAGAAATGCATACTGAGGAATCCATTGTCTACAATAAGAAGTAAGGCCGATAAAGGCACGTACCTCCTTCTGGGTTCTGGGCTGGGGAAGACTCGCTATTAACTGGATACGGTCGGGTGTCAACTGCCTACCCCTCTTGGACAGCAAGTGTCCTAAGTATACCACTTGCTGGACACAGAATTGAAGCTTCGAAGGTGACACCTTGTGCCCCATCTCGGCAAGGAAATACAAAACTGTCAGTGACGCTCGCTCGCAGTCACGTTCAGAACGGGCTGTGATCAGTAGATCATCGACATACTGGAGCAGGGCAGTGTCAGTTGGCATGTGAATATTGTCTAGTTGTCGCTTGAGTGCTTGACTGTAAATACTAGGACTTTCTGTGAAACCTTGAGGAGCGCGTGTAAACATATAGCTCCTTCCATTTAAACAAAATCCGAAAAGAAACTGGCTGTCTGGATGAATTGGAACACTAAAAAATGCATTCTTGAGGTCAATAACAGTGAAGAACGTGGCTTCGGAATCAATGGCTGTTAACAGGGAAGAAATGTCTGGGACAACTGGGTACTGAGGAATAATACATTTATTAAGCTCTCGTAAATCAATCACTAATCGATATACTGGGGGTGCATTTGGATCAGTACGTTTCATGACTGGAATGATCGGAGAATTGCATACATTGGAGTCAGTTTCTACAACTACTCCTTGAGCCATGAGCTCGTCAATAATTTTGGATAAGGCTGCTACAGCCTCAGGTGGCAATCTGTACTGTCTGATTCGGGGTAACACTACACCTGGTTTGAGAGTCACACGATGGGGTGTGATTTGCATGTAACCTACATCAGTTGGACCTTGCGCCCATAAGTGCTGTGGAACATTAGACAATCTTGAATCAAAATCTCGTAATACATAGTGACCCTTAAAGTCACGTAGGAACAGACGTATTCCCTCTGGGGAACAGCAAATAACTGCACCTAATTCTTTCAGTGTCTTAATACCTAATAGGTTTTCTGGACATGACTTAGTAAGTAACAGATCAGTAGTACGGGACAATGGACCTACTTCTAGAGTAACTGGCTTAGATATCTCATTAACTATTGGCTTTCCTGAAAATCCAAGGGAAACATTTCTTGAGCCTGAGAGCGGAGCCCCTGGAACTTCGGCATGACTAATTGTGGTCCTACTTGCCCCTGTATCAATCAAAAACTTTCTGTCTTTCCCTAATACCTGACCGTGAACATAGGGACCTTCTTGATCTACAGGTATCTCGATGAGAGGCAAGCCTACCTCCCTCTCTAGGCTGTTTCATGAATATGGCTGGTACTCTGGATACTCGGACTGTGCATACTGGTACATTTGCGATGTAACGTGCTGTGTTGCAGCAATAGGCTGCGGTACTGTAACTGTCTGTGGTGCATTCTGTGACTGAGGAATCTGTGAAACTTGTTCTTGTCTAGGCGGACGTGGTCTTTCTTTAGTCTTACCAGTAGCTATGTTATGTTTCAGAACTGCACACTCGTTTATAAAATGACCTGGCTGTTTACAATAATTGCAGTTCCCTTTAACGGGAGCGGCAGGATGGCTGGCTTGATTCGGACCCCTCTTCTGACTGTCTTGAGGAACAGATTGTGCAACTAGCACTTTCATTTTCGTGTCTTTCATACGTTTTCTTTCGTGTTCTTGCTCTTCCCTGATTCTATTCTGGTGGTACTGGAGCATCTGGAGCATCTGGGACGGAGTATTTGCTTGCCAGGTGCTTTCGACTTTCAAAACTCGATTTTTAATTTGTGGACTTGAATTCTCGACTAATTTGGTAACAAAAAGATGAGGGTATGACTCACTACTTGTCTTGAGACCACTATTGATACTGAAACATTTCTCAAATCTAGAATAAAAATCACTAATATCTTCATCTTGTTTCTGTTTACAGGCTGAGATTGCATCCCAGTCTTCCTTCCTAGTTGTCAATAATCTGGGTAAAACTTGAATCAGTAATTCTGGTAATTCTTTACATTTATCTCCAAGACCGGTACCTGGTACTCGTGCCTTGTCTTCAGCTTCTAGAGCTGCCCAATCGATCTTTTTCTCTCCCACCTCCCATTCTTTTTCTTTTAACTTTTCATATACCCCTGCGGGCAGCAGGACTTTTAACATTTTAATGATATCTGGGTAAGTGTATTCTCCCATACGGAGCATGTCTTTTAATTCTCTATGGAACCCTGCTGGATCTTTGTCATGACAGGGAATTAATTTCTTCATTTCAAGAAGTTCCATCTTTGATATTGGAGTGTATACAAACACTCGTTGCATTACGCCACCCGCCCCTTGGACTGGGTGGACTTCTCGTAACGGATTCTGTCTGTCTATGTAGAATGATTTACTTTCTGGGGGTGAGACATGAACAAAATGCGGGTTCAGGAACGTTCTATATTTGTGGCGCTGTTCTAGAATGACACTAATTAAATCGGTACCTAGACCTCTCCATCTATACTGGAGTAACTCGTTCAGGATATCGTGTAACGGGCCTGGATCAGAGTGTTGACCCTCATACAGAGTAATGAGGTACTGGACCATATACATACCCACCAGTCGTTGCTCGGCTGGGGGCAATTTCAGAAACATTTGTGCCACTATTTCGTCTGGAAAAGTGGTAGAATCAGTAATCCATCGGACTGCTGATCGGGCTAGTTCTTGTTCATGCATGGTACTTAATTCACTATAACCGATTCGTGATTTCAGAATGTGATCGGTAGCTTGAAATACTTGTTCTAGAGAACCTTGTTCTGGTGCTGGATGGCGGAAAATAGACTTGGGTTCTAGACGTAAATGGCGATCTGGAAATCTAGATTTTCCTACATACGCTATTCTGGCGGAATTCTCGTCTTCCTCTTCAGGATCAGAGATACTTTCTTTCTCGCTTACTTGTGCTGCTTTACGCTGGTCGTGTAACCTTATTATTTCTTTACGAATTTTCTTGTACATACTCTCCATAGCGCCGACGGTCTTGTGCTTACCCTCGGCTATATTATCACTCCACCTTGTCAGGATTCTCATTTCGGCGGAATCTTTAGACGGGTAATCTTGTTCTCTTATTAGACAATTGATCAGGAACTTTAATATCATGAGCTGAATCTCGGCTTTCCTTTGAGACATAATCTCGCCAATACTTTCTGGGTCATCCCCTGTACGGATGAAACGATATATTCTGTCTAGATCTTCTTTCATATTCGGTAAGGTGACTAGATACTCGGTCACTTTTCTTACGCGGAATGAATATAAAACCATATTATCCTCGCCTGGGACTGGATCATAGCAACATTCGGCAAGGGATTTTCTTATTTCTGCAACAGACTGATATCTAGGCGTACGCTGTGATGCTTGTGCATGTAATTCGGCTAACGTTAAACGCTTGTGTGGCGGCGGGGTTTGAGGAGGACCTCCTCCTGCGGCCCCTAGACTAGAATCGTCGACTGACATTCTTCGTGGCGGAGCGGGAAGTTGAAACGCTGGCTGGACCGGGGGTACCGTAGCAGGTACTCCGGTGTCTGGAAGAGCGGGAAGTGCCTGATTTACAGGGACTGGCGGAGCGCGAACAGGATTTGCATATTCTGGGACTGTGTCGTCCAAATAGGACGAAATAAAAATATCAGCTGCGGTCTGTTTGTGACGTAGCTTGGTCGGAACTAATGGCGGCGGGAAATTACTGGATGCCTCTGGGGTCGCTTTTGGCAAGCCCTCGGCAAGAAGAGGATACATACCCTTAATAAGGGCATGCCTCTGTCTGTCTGACTGTTCGGCTTTGACTTGTTCACCTATCTCGATTAATTCTCTTTCTTGGGCTCGTTCCTGGGATTCTCTACTTAACTCCGACTTTCTGACTTCCTTTTCCGTTCTTTTATGAGCTTCTTTACGCCATAACTCGATGGCATCTCTCTGTGACTGTCTGGCTTTCTTTTTCCATAATGCTTCTTCTACTCGCATGATACATTCGGCATCCCATGTACCCGATACGGGCCATCTATACTTTTCTTCTAACTGTTTGGTATACTCTACCCATAAATCTAGATACAATATGGCGCTTATGCCATGTTTCTGATACATAAAATGACCTGGACTGTCCCTCGGCGGGACAGGAACTGCTTCTTCTAATAAACCCTTTCTAGTTTTTAACTGACGTAACTTGGAAAAGAGCGGCATTGTAAACTTGAATCGGAACACAATACAATACACAAAGAACAATAACAATTGGGAAAACAATTCAGGCATACCACGACATTGGAAATACATTGAACAACATTATAAATGACAGGTCGAACAGAATATTACCTGGAATACTGAGAACAGAAACAGAACAGAATTTCTCGAGAACGGAACAGACTAGAGTTACTGGATGCACTGCTATAACAGTACGGAACATACCGGTCCCATAAAGGGACGCATCAAGACCCGTATCCACCTAGGTGAACACTTCGTTTGTGAGTCTGGGCACCACCAACCCACGGACCAGGAGTCAATTTAGATTGGTCCTGTCTAGATACTACCCCAGCAATGGTACTCACCGGGCAGCAAGAACGGAAAGGCCTCGGACTGGACTGGACGACGGACGACGAACTTCGGACTTCAGTTACGGGTGGGCCTCCGGATACCTCGGACCTTGGACTCTTGGCTTGGGCTCTGGTCGGGACTCGCCGCGTTCCTCCACCGTCTCGTTCGGATGCTGGACCGCCTCCTCCGTCTCCTCCGTGGGCCTGAGGGATACTTGAGGCAGAAATATCTGCACGTGGCCGGTATGGTACCGTCACGGCTGCAGAGGGTCAGGGGGTCGGCGTGGCTTCACCGACGCGTGGGGAAAGGGCAAGTCCCTATTCGGGCGCCATTATGTGGTATATAAATAAATAATACCGGATCTATTTTTGAATGTATGAATGAATAACAGATAGCTCAATAAATAAGAGTCAAGATTCGAGGTAGTAGGAGTTTCTGCAGGTTTATTACAGCATAAGGACAGGATCGGGACAACCTGCATAGGATGACCCAGCAGCTGCTGGGGCCGGGTCTGGGATGAGCGCGCTAACTTTTAATAACAATACATTGACTTATATACATAGCGCAAACACATAGCATTACATTGTAGTAGGCGTAACAGTGGGTGGAGCAGAAGGCGTGACGCGTAGCAGTCGCGAGAGATAACAGTAAAGGTAGGTGTAACTGGGCGTGTACATAGACATGTGGTGCAAACGTAACAGAATATGTCATGAATGGGCGGAAACATAGGAGGGGGCTACCTAAGGAGCCGGGACCTCTAACCTAATGGTGCGCGAAAACTGGCAATGACGTATTACTAGGAGAAGCTGGGGGCTACGAACTCTGTGCTAGGAGCAGAGACTAAAGTCTGGAGGGTCGGAGCGACATGTACCTAAACCCTATCTGGTATCTGATGTTTAGGGAACATGTTGATATAAACTAGAAGTCATGAGGGGAGAAGCTAACTTGACTCTAAGACTGGACCATGCATTATTCTACATGTAGTGCGTGATGAAGAATATTAAATGACCATTAATACAGTATTTCTCTAACGTGGAGCCGAATAGGCTAGACAATGACGGAAACTATTGATGCAGTTCAGTAGCTTAGGAATGCAGAAGAGGAGGACTGAACTGATAGCTGGAACTATAACATACTTTTGGCAGACTCAGAGGCAGAACCAAGCTGCACCGGGCACTGCGAGGCAGGAAGTAAGTGAAGGGTCGAGGATACAGGTGGGGGCTGTATCGCTCCTCAGCGAGGCTTTCAGGAGACAGGAGCTGAATCTGATGTCCGGGCCCTGTTGAGGCCTGGAAACGGGGACTTTATAATGGAATAACGTGCACACTGAGAAACGTGGCAACGTAACTTTACATAGGCCTGATATTCGTAGTATTCACGAGGACTGGAAACTAACATACTAAAGGTGGACACAACTGGAATTGCGTCATTAATCGGACATGGGGAATAACATATGCATATTAGTCATGCACACATAACATATGATGGATGAGGCGTAGGGACACAGAACATGGCAAAATTTACTTTTCCACAGCACGACACAGACATCCTTGCACCATGGTGCAAGGGTGCCTGTGTCACCACATGGCTGCAATTTAAGCAGCTGTGCAGAGAGAAGCAAAGACTTGCAACATATTTATGTACATATGTTACAACTCTGTTCTTCAAAAGTACCACAGCATGCTGTAGCTAAACACCTTACAGTGTCATGCTGCAGCACTTCCTTATAGTTCTGCACTTATCCATTCACCATACACCACAAATGCTTTCTTTCAGTCAATTATACACTACACATACATTCATGTAAACTTTCACACACTATCATACAAGTTTAACTTGTTTTTTAACCCGAGTAGTTAGTACTGAAAATACATTTTTTTTCTTGTTTTTGTTTTATATTTTTGGGGGATTTTTTGAATTTTTTTTAGATTTTTTTAGTTTTTTGTAAAATGAAAAAAACTCAACGGGATGAACAAAACAATGAACTTTAGGGCAAAGAAAAAGGAAACTAACAGTGATGGTTATCCAGTGCCCTGCCAACTAAATCAACAGATTGCTTGCCGTAGCATAGCAATCTATTGCATTTCACGCAATGTATTTTTGCGTTAGCCAATTGAGGCCGTATATCCAAATTGGATGTTGAATTGGATGCCCCCGAAGTGCTTGGAGCTTGCGGTGCTGGTGGTACACTCTGCTGCAGTCTTCTGCATTCCTTTCTTGCAAGATTTACTGGATGCATACATTGCAGATGTTTAAGCATGCTTGCAGTTCCACAAGAATACTTCTTGTTGGGGTCTCCACGAGATAGAACTGACTTGCAAATTTTGCACGTTACCTTCATGGCATTGACTTTTTTAAGTCCCTCTGGATAAGTAAAAAATTTCCAGACAATCGATTCATACTTTTTGGGACGTGGTGGTTCTGAAACAAATTCTTCTTGATGAGAGTGTTCAGAATCTGAAGATTCTTGTTGTGAAGTCATTCTTGATAGTTAGAGCACAACCAGGTCTGCAATCTCCAAAAAATAGAAGGTCTTCTTAGAAGAGGTCTTCTCTAAAGGAAGGTCTAAGAAGAGTGATTGAAATGTGTGGGGTCCTTCAATACTTAGAATAGGAAGTGTTATGAACCAATCAAATTGCACCCAACTCGCACCCAGCGCGACTTCGCGAAATTGCATTTATAAGTAATGTAACTTTATTGAAAGTTAAAGAATATTATTTAAATGATTAGTTCAGATAATGTTGTGTCTTAATATTTATATTAAATATATATATCTAAGTTTTTGAACATTAAAAAAATGTGCAGGAGTCGCGCACCGACCGTGTCTTATAAGCGTATGACATCACGCACAACCGAGAGACCGTCGTGTCGCGTAATTTGTACATGTCGCGTATGCGCTATGAGTGGCGTGCAAGTCGCATAGCGTCCGCATTGGGAAAGTCGTATTCGTCGCACGTCGCACACCGTACGCGGATCCTACAGAACAATCCTACAGAACAATCCTAAAATGGCCGACGTATTCCGCGCCGTGAACAAGAAGGATGCGCATTAGGTGTGTGACTCTGAAAAATATTGGGAAAAAAAATAATAAAGAAAATAATATAAATATATTTAAAAGAACATAAAAAAATATTTGCTTTTTTAAATAATTTTTTATTAAATATGTCTAATGCGATTTGAAAAATAAGATATCTAAAAAAATTGATTAAAAAATATAGTAAAACAATATGTAGAAATAAATATAACAATTAATACATTTAAAAATTGACATTTACAAACCTTTGAAATTCACTGAAACAACCATAGGTTTCAGACATGTTACAGTTAGGAATTAGCATTTACAAAACCTTTGAAATTCACTGGAAAAACCATAGGTTTCAGACATGTTATACTTAGGAATTAGCATGTAAAAGCCTTTTGAAATTCACTGAACAAACCATAGGTTTCAGACATGGTATGGTTAGGAATTCGCATTTAAAAAACCTTTAAAATTCACTGAAAAAACCATAGGTTTTAGGGGTGTTATAGTTAGCTGGACATCAGTGATGTCATCAGTGATGTCACTGACCATGTCATGAATGATGTAATGTGTGACATCATCAGCAGTGGATTGTGGGCGCGCGAGTTATAGTTAGTACAACTAACTATAACGGAGGAATTTTAATGGTTTTGTACGAGTGAAATGTCCAGCTAACTATAACACCCCTAAAACCTATGTGTTTTTTCAGTGTGTATATATATATGTATATATATATATATTCCGTCTCACAAGATCCCTTTCTTAGAATGCACTCCCAACAAGTATTTCAAAGCACAGGAGCAACTTTGATGAAAGACAGAAAAATCATATTTGCATGCCTCGCCTGACACGTTTCAGAGTCAATCTCCTTCCTCAGAGGCAGCATGCATAGCAGTGTTCGTTTTGAGGTTTCTCCAACTAATAAAGCCCCTCAATCAATGTCACGCCCATCCGGGCTTCTGAATATGTTGCATCAAGGGAGTTGAAGTCCTAAATTTAACCCACGTGGGTCCGAAAACACAGAACACTCTATAATTTTAAAAGCAGCATCCCTTCTTTTATTTAGCAAAATGTGCAGTCATCAAATATTGTCACCAGAAGTAAAGCACAACTTGTTGTTCCAATGTAGCGCTAAACATATCACGCCACAGGATATGCCATGAACTCTGCAATGGTGCAATCCCCGACCTGGCTGGCCGTATGTATTCAGTCTCACAAGATGCCTTTCTTAGAATGCACTCCCAACAAGTATTTCAAAGCGCAGGAACAACTTTGATGAAAGACCGATAAATCATATTTGCATGCCTCGCCTGACGCGTTTCAGAGTCAATCTCCTTCCTCAGAGGCAGCATGCATAGCAGTGTTCGTTTCGAGGTTTCTCCAACTAATAAAGCCCCTCAATCAATGTCACGCCCATCCGGGCTTCTGAATATGGTGCATCACGGGAGTTGAAGTCCTAAATTTAACCCAGTGTGGGTCCGAAAACACAGAACACTCTATAATTTTAAAAGCAGCATACCTTCTTTTATTTAGCAAAATGTGCAGTCATCAAATATTGTCCCCAGAAGTAAAGCACAACTTGTTGTTCCAATGTAGCGCTAAACATATCACGCCACAGGATATGCCATGAACTCTGCAATGGTGCAATCCCCGACCTGGCTGGCCGTATGTATTTAGTCTCACAAGATGCCTTTCTTAGAATGCACTCCCAACAAGTATTTCAAAGCACAGGAACAACTTTGATGAAAGACAGATAAATCAAATTTGCATGCCTCGCCTAACGCTTTTCAGAGTCAATCTCCTCCCTCAGAGGCAGCATGCATAGCAGTATTCGTTTCGAGGTTTCTCCAACTAATAAAGCCCCTCAATCAATGTCACGCCCATCCGGGCTTCTGAATATGTTGCATCACGGGAGTTGAAGTCCTAAATTTAACCCACGTGGGTCCGAAAACACAGAACACTCTATGATTTTAAAAGCAGCATACCTTCTTTTATTTAGCAAAATGTGTAGCCATCAAATATTGTCCCCAGAAGTAAAGCACAACTTGTTGTTCCAATGTAGCACTAAACATATCACGCCACAGGATATGCCATGAACTCTGCAATGGTGCAATCCCCGACCTGGCTGGTAGTATGTAATCAGTCTCACAAGATGCCTTTCTTAGAATACACTCCCAACAAGTATTTCAAAGCGCAGGAACAACTTTGATGAAAGACAGATAAATCATATTTGCATGCCTCGCCTGACGCGTTTCAGAGTCGATGCAATATTGTATAAATAGTAGTATAAAAAGGTAGTCAGAAAATACATCCTATCTTTGAATATAATATTACAAATATTTACATCAAGGAATAACTAGTAGTCATCACAATAAATAATTGAATAGTCATTGCAACTCACCAACTCAACCTCCAATAGAGAACCTAACTAAGAGGGAGTGTGTATACTCTAGTGGTGGTGTGGACTTGAAAGTAACTTTAGGTAATCTACCAGTGGAAAAAGACCCTTACAAAATATGGTGCATCTCTTCTATATTGTGTAATCCATTGGACCAACGGCTATCGAATTCAAGTATCATTCTACTTTCGAGTTGTCTTAGTAGAAGTTCGCGGTCACCCCCTCTTTTTAAGTGTGGGATAGCCCCCACCACAAAGTATTTTAAACATGATAAGTCATTGTTGTGGACTCTTCTAAAGTGGCGGGCAACCGGGTAGGCCGGATCATTGTGTAGAATCGCACGTAAGTGTTGTAGTATCCTGACATGCACCTGAAGCTTGGTACTTCCTATGTATTTTAGGCCACATGTGCATGTCAGGACATAGACGGCGTAATCTGTTTTGCAGTTATAATTGCCATTGATTGGCCTAGGATCAACACAAAAGGGGGTGGAGTAGTAAGAAGTGTTGATACCAAACTTACAAGCACGACAGCTCGAACACTTGAAAAAGCCTTTAGAGGGTTGTAGCCAAGAAATATTAGATTTTAATTCTGGGGCTGCTTTATCTAAAATAGTGCCCATACTTCTGGCCCGTCTGAATGTAATAATGGGATTACTCGGTAGTTTAAGATTCAACACATGGTCACTTAGAATGATTGGCCAATTCTTTTTCAATATAGCCTTAAGTTTTCTGTCTTCGCTACTAAATGTGGTTATCATACGCTGACACTCATCCCTCAGCCCAGAAGGTACCTCCAATGCCAAATCTTTCAAAGCACTTGGAAATAGACTTTCTCTGGTTCTAGATTTGGCCTTTTCTATGGCTTGGTTAAGGATGGTGTCCGAATAGCCTCTAGCTTTGAGTCGTGTCAACATATCTTTAAGATAAGACTCAAAGTCAATTGGAGAGCTACAAATTCTCTTCAGCCTCAAGATCTCCCCATATGGTATGCTAGCAATTGTGTGTTTAGGGTGCCTACTAGACGCATGGAGAGTTGCGTTCCCTGCTGTGGTTTTTCTATGCAGGGTTGTATTGATCTTGGACTCAGAGATGTAGACTTCCACATCAAGGAACTGTATCCTATGTTTATCAATATGGGCAGTGAAATTAAGATTGAGGGAATTGTTGTTGATGTTTTGTACAAATAATATGGCCTCCTCCTTGGTACCTTTCCATGCTATAAAGATGTCATCTATATATCTCAAATAGCATTTAACATTATTTTCCATCCATTGGTGGTGTTGAGAGGCAAGGACCTCTTCCTCCCACCAGCCAATGTGCAAGCACGCATAGCTGGGGGAGAAACAGGCCCCCATCGCCACTCCTCTCAGCTGCCTAAAGATCTCTTTACCAAATAGAAAATAATTGTTGTGTAGGCACCACTCTATGGGACACAAGATTACTTTGTTGTGCTCATAGAGGGAGATTGGTCGTTTGGCAAAGAAATGTTTAATGGCAGAGAGGCCGTGTACATGGTCAATGCTAGTATATAGCGCTTCTACATCAAGCGAGATTAGCCACATGTCTTGATCCCAATTGATATGTTGTATTTTGACTAAAAAGTCGCTGGTGCCCCGTACAAAACTAGGTAGATTTTTTACTATGTCTTGAAGTAAAAAGTCGATGTATTCCCCTGCTTTTTCTCCCATACTCTTTATGGCTGATATAATGGGTCTGCCTGGCACCGGTTTTGCAATTTTGTGTATTTTGGGAATTAGGTAAAGGGCTGGCAGTACAGGGAACTCAACATACATACATTTGTATTCCACAAAGAAAATAAGTCCTTCTCTTCTCCATTGCCCCAGCATTTTGTATAGGATTCCTTTAGCATTGTTATAATCTTTTTGTGCAGATTTTTGGTAACCAAGGGGGTCACTTAGGTGTCGTGTTGCTTCATTAACATAATCCACTTTGGGCCAAATTACCAAATTCCCCCCTTGTCCGATTTTTTTATTATAATTTCATGATTTTCCCCCAATTTCTTCATTAGTTTCACATACTCCCTTTTGATGTAAATGGATTTCTTTTGTCTTTTGTTGTTAGTCCTTAAATATAATTTCTTGATGTCATTAGCGACGCAATCATGGAAGACATCAATGGCGTCTTTAGGCATTATGGGTACGAATTTTGATTTACTTTTGAACAGGCTTAGCCCTGCTCCCTTTTGTGAAATCAAAATTTTGCTCAGCCTTGCTTGTGTAGCCACATCGGGGTCACAATCTTGGTCATAAGTGGGATTGTTTAAATCATTTATATCAAGGAATGTATGTACATCAGAGGCCGACAATAAATTGATATTGTCTACACTTTCTTCATCACGGTTACCTGCATTAGTGGCAGAGTCTTTGGCAGTTTTTAAAGCAAAATGTTTTTTCAACTTGAGCTTGCGAATAAAGCAAAATAAGTCGATGCGAGTCATAGAATAGTTGAAACTTTGGACAGGACAATAATTAAGACCTAAAGATAATAGCTGTTCCTCGGCTTTGCTCAAAGTTATACTTGAGAGATTGATTATTGTATTGACTACTGCCGTCTTCTCGCCCACACTTTCTTCTTTTTCTGCTGTTGGGTGTTGTTTCCGCTTGCATCTCCTTTCTTTTCTGCGTTTGTTCCACCTTTGTCTGTTTGCTCTTTTTGTTGCCTCGATCGTAAGGTTTGTAACCTCTCTTCGACAATGAAGTCCATTTCTTGCTGGAGATTTAGTTTTGTCAGTCCTAATAAGTTTAAATCCGAGTGGAAAGAGTTTGAGTCGATACTGGAATCGCTTGTTAAAGAAACTGTCAAGGCTTGTTTGTTCGATATTTACATCATCTTCCTGCATAGGCGTGATCCTACTTGGACCGGCTCCAGCGTCCGATGCTCCTGTTGTGTTGACATTGGCACTTTTTTTGCAGTATTCTTGCCGTTTGGCTGAGTTATATTTCCGTGAAAAGGTAAAGATCTTTCCATTTTGATAATCGTCAGCATCTCGTGTAAATTTTATAGCCTTGCGTAATTTGATTTTTTCCTCGTGTTTTTTTAGGCGGTCATTCATTGTTTCAGTTAACTTTTTTATTTCTTCTGATTCTGGTCGAGATTGCAAATCCAATTCGATAGACTTGATTTCTTCCAATATTTTACTTCGGTCAATTGCCGCATACTTAACCGCATGCGCGCTAGCGGTTTTCCCGCTGCGCGCTGCGTTTTTTCAAAAGCCGTGTTACATGACGAGCTCAGCTTGTCATGAGCGTAAGAGCGTCGTAACTCATGATGAGCTGACCTCGTCATGAGCGCTGTAGGGGTTAATAAGGATGCATACAAGGTTCATGGACGCGGTCAGGTTACTTTCGCCCCATTCCTGTAACATAGCCGGGTTTGGCCTGTCAAAACTTGGCGCCAAAAGAATGCGCAAACCGCACGGAACTCAGCCCTATATATATATATATAGGACACTGACGAAAGTGAAGGCTGAAACGCGTCTGTTACTTATTTCGCGCTAATAAATCTAAGTTGGATTTAACCTAACGAGAGTGCTGGTCCGGTCATTTTATGACAGTGGAGCTGAAAATATATATATATATATATATATATATATATATATATATATATATATATATATATATATATATATTACCTACTGGCAGTCGCCAGTAGGTATATATAGTTAGGATTTTTTTGAATAGGGATTTCTGAAAATTCTATGTTGAATAACTTTGGCGTTGATGGACGGAATTGGCTGAAATTTTCAGGAAAATGGCACATTTTGTTTCTGAGCGTCCCCTGAAAGTTTGGGGGGGTTACGTCAAGCGGGGGCCGAGAAAGAAAGGGGGGTCCCAAAACGTGTTTTTAACATTGAGTTTTCCATAGGGTGGTTGGACTCACTTTTAGCTCGAACGGCTGAATGGATTTCCACAAAACTTGGCAAAATTGTAGGGACTGGTAGCCCGATTTGCCTTTGCTATGTCTCAAGATATATGCTCCAGTGGTTTTTACGAAAATTAACTTTGAAAAATATATATTGGGCTACATTGGGCTATATATATGTTGGAGCCCAATGTAGCCCAATGTAGCCCAATGTAGCCCAAAGATGGCCACCAGAGACAAAAAAAAAATGGAGCCCAAATATCAGCCAGATGTAGCCCAACTATAGCCCAGTGACAGAATGTCCCAGAGTGTTCTAAAGAACAACTAGAGCGCTAACAGTCTTACTTATGACAAAAGTATGGCACACCTGAAGTCATCTTGATTGGAATAAAGTGTTAACACTTAAAACATTTAATTTGCAAAGGAACAAAATGAGGGGGTTCATTTTGCCATAGAAATTATGATTAGTGCTGAAGAAAGAAAAATTAGGGCACATTTTGAGTGACTTCTCAAATCCTCTTATATTTCATTAAAAAAATTCTGATATGCAGTCTCCCAAGATGGCCACCAGAGACAAAAGAGCCCAAATGTAGCCCAAATATCAGCCAGATGTAGCCCAACTATAGCCCAATGACAGAATGTCCCAGAGTGTTCTAAAGAACAACTAGAACGCTAACAGTCTTACTTATGACAAAAGTATGGCACACCTGAAGTCATCTTGATTGGAATAAAGTGGTAACACTTAATACATTTAATTTGAAAAGGAACAAAATGAGGGGTTTCATTTTGCCATGGAAATGTTATATATATATATATATATATATATATATATATATATATATATATATATATATATATAACCTACTGGCGGTCGCCAGTAGGTATATATAGTTAGGATTTTTTTGAATAGGGATTTCTGAAAATTCTATGTTGAATAACTTTGGCGTTGATGGACGGAATCGGCTGACATTTTCAGGAAAATGGCACATTTTGTTTCTGAGCGTCCCCTGAAAGTTTGGGGGGGTTTCGTTAAGCGGGGGCCGAGAAAAAAGGGGGGTCCCAAAACGTGTTTTTAACATTGAGTTTTCCATAGGGCGGTTGGACTCACTTTTAGCTCAAACGGCTGAATGGATTTCTATGAAACTTGGCAAAATTGTAGAGACTGTTTGCCCGATGTGCCTTTGCTAGGTCTCAAGATATGTGCTCCAGTGGATTTTGAGAAATTAACGTTCAAAAAAATATATATATCTGTGACAGCGTCCCAGTTAGCGCCCCGGTTCGCGTACCAGACGCGTAACGGAACTTCGCGAGGAGAAGCGGATTGGCTCTCCGGTGACTGTCAACATTCTAAACAGTCCGGAGCGGCCGCCATCTTGTCTCTCGGTAGGATCGAGAGACAAGAGGTGGAAATAAACGAAGGGGGAAATGAATGAAAGGGGGCAAGGTAGACCCCTCCTGACCCCCTAGGATTGATGTGGGGGCTATTAAAGGGCCCCGCGGGGCAAAAAAATAAAATACAATTTTTTTCGATTTTTCGCGGTGGAAGCGCTACCCGGTACGCAAACCGGGTAGCTCACCGGTAGCGTAACGGGAGTCCGCCATCTTGTGTTTCGGACGAATTTAGTCACAAGATGGAGGATAAACAATGTTGGGAATGGGTATAAGGGGGCACGGGAGACATATCCTGACCCCCTAGGTTTTCTGAGGGTGGCTGAGGAGGCCCATATATGTAAAAAAAAAAAAAATTCAAATTTTCGCACGGTTAGCGCCCGGTCCGCGCACCGGGTAGCGTTCCGGAAAGCGTAACAAGGGGAAAACCAAGGGAAATATTAAAATAATACTTTAGAGTGCTTTGAGGTAGGGTAGCTCTGAATAGAGCTGTTGTGTTGTGTGGGTGATGTAAGTACCAACATGTAGGTACCAATGAAGAGTCTAAAATTCAATGTACACCGTCTCCTCTGTAGATATTTTGTATGTTCTAATATGGGTTATTTAAATGTAAATGTGTGGAAAAGCACTTCATGCTTTAAACCAATTGTATTTTTGAACTGATTGTTCTTTCCTCTTAGTCCTCCTCTTTGTTTTTTTTTCCCCACACTCTTCTTCAGCATGATAGTTGATAAATTCGTTCCCTCAAAAGATTTATATACATAAAAAAATTATATTAAATACATATAAAATATATTTTTCCTTTAAAAGAAGAATACATTTTACAGCTTTTGATATTTGCTATTAAAAAACCATTGAAATTCACTGAAAAAACCATAGGTTATAGACCATATATAGTTAGGAATTAGCATTTACAAAACCTTGAAAATTCACTGAAAAAACCATAGGTTATAGACCATATATAGTTAGGAATTAGCATTTACAAAACCTTATTTTACTCACACAAAACCATTGAAATTCGCATATATAGTTAGTTGCACTAACTATATATCGCGCACCCGCAATCCACTGCTGATCATGTCACATATTACATCATTCATGACATGGTCAGTGACATCACTGATGACATCACTGATGACATCTCAAATGACATCACTGATGACATCACTGATGACAACATCCAGTGACTGTATGTTTCTGTAAAGTTAAAATATGTCTTACATATTGAAGAATGAGTGGATGTATAAGTGTCTGGATGAAGGATTTAGTAGGTGCATGACTGACTGTATGAGTGAGTGATTAAATGTGTCTCACTGAGTGCATGGGTTAGTGACTAAACTGTCTTAATTTGTGCATCATTATGTCTGTTGTTCTGTAACCTGCTGCATGTGTTGATCAGTAGCTATATGAGTAACTATATGGGTTATTGATTGGTTGCCCAAGTATTTGTATGGGAGACTGAGTGTGTGTGTGGGTGGCTGGGAGGTGTATGACTCTGTGCATAGATGTGTGAGCAGTTGATTCACTAGATGTATGGGTTCAAAAGTGCATGTGGAAACAGCTGTATGGGCGGTTGACTGTGTGCATGAGTGTATTGGTGAGTGAATGGATATCTCAGTGCTACATGTCAAAGTAAGTACATATGTAAAACACAGTACATGTGAGAGTTGACATATATAAATAACTGTGCATAAGAGCCAGTGAATGTGTGAGTGGCTGTATGGCTCATTGTGAACTTGTATCAGGGATTGTATAAGAGAGTAAATATGTGTTAGTATATGTTTGAATAAGTAAGGTGTGTATAACTGTATAGTTGAGGAAATGGAGGTGTGATTGATTCTTTGCATGACTGACTAGGTGTGTGAGTAACTCCATGGATGAGTGACAGTCTGTGAGTGTCTGTTTACACTGAGTGTATCTAAGGTTATATTAGAGTCTGAAGAGGTTCATCGTATTATCACATGAATGATGTCATCAGTGATGTGATCAGTAATGTCAAATGAGATGTCATCAGTGATGTCATCAGTGATGTCATCAGTGATGTCATCAGTGATGTCATCAGTGATGTCTTTTGAGATGTCATCAGTGATGTCATCAGTGATGTCATTTGAGATGTCATCAGTGATGTCATCGGTGATGTCACTGACCATGTCATGAATGATGTAATATGTGACATGATCAGCAGTGGATTGCGGGTGCGCGATATATAGTTAGTGCAACTAACTATATATGCGAATTTCAATGGTTTTGTGTGAGTAAAATAAGGTTTTGTAAATGCAAATTCCTAACTATATATGGTCTATAACCTATGGTTTTTTCAGTGAATTTTCAAGGTTTTGTAAATGCTAATTCCTAACTATATATGGTCTATAACCTATGGTTTTTTCAGTGAATATATATATATATATATATAATGTGTGTATATATATACATACATACATACATATATATATATATATATATATATATATATATATATGTATGTATGTATATATATATATACAGGTATACATATATATATATATATATATATATGTATATATATATGTATACACGTATACATATATATGTATATATATATATATATATATATGTGTGTGAAACAATGGCCCAGGAAGAGAACAAAGAAATGGATCCAAAAGAAATAGATCCAAATACCGGACTGATAGTTAGGAATTAGCATTTAAACAAACTTGGAAATTCACTGAAAAAAACATAGGTTTCAGGGCCATTATAGTTAGCTGGACATTTCCCTCTTTCAAAACCATTGAAATTGCCCCGTTATAGTTAGTTCAGTAAACTAAAACTCACGCACCTGCAATGCACTGCTGATGACATCACATATTACATCACTCATGACATGGTCAGTGACATCACTGATGACATCTCAAATCACATCACTGATGACATCATCCTTGTGATAGAGTGGCAGACCTCCTCTCACTCTAATATAACCTTTGATACACACACTCAAAAATAGAAACTACCATTTAAAAAAATGAGATACCAATACCAGTTCAGTAATTCCAAGATCAACACACACATCCACAAAATCACCAATAGTTGTATACAGTCACTCATACATGTACTAACTGATCATATGTGCTCATACATCTGTACATCCTGTTACACACTGACACTCATCCATAGAGTTACTCACACACATAGTCACACATGCAAACAAAGTATCAAACATCCATTTAGTTATATATACAGTTATACACACACCACACTTACTTCTACAGAACCTTACACATACTTAGGGGGTCATTAGGATGGCGGATTTCCCGCATACTCCGGGCCGGCGGAAGCCACCGCCGGCCCGGAGTATGCGGGAAATCCGCCGAGGAGGCCTGAAAGACCCACCGCCAAATCAGGATGGCTGGTGGGTCTCCCAATCCGTCCACCGCTTTTCCGCCGCGGTCGGAAGGCGACCACGGCGGAAAAGCAATAACATGGCTGGCGGTGTCTATCAGACACCGCCAGCCATATTAGGATGCAGGGTGAGTCATGCTTTTCCGCGGCGGCTTTTCCGCTGTGGAAAAGCATACGGACAGTCACTTTGGGGTCCCGTTGCGGGCCCCCTGGGTGAAGGTTGCGTGGGGGGTGCACATGGGGGGTACCTATGGTACCCCCCTGCCCTTGCGTGCATGAAGCAGCAGGCACCTCGCGGTGCCTGCCGCTTTGTGCATGCAAATGCACACCTTTCGTTTTTTGCATTGCGGCGGATGCTGCTTCAAGCAGCATCCGCCGCAATGTAAAACATACAGGATGTGACCGCCAGGGTGGCGGTCACATCCTAATTGCTATGGAGGGACTGCCGCTGCCCATGCGGACGGTCCCTCCAACTCAGGGGTGGCGGACGGACGCAAGTCCGTCCGCCATCCTAATCGGCCCCAATCTCTCTTAAACAATCACCTATAGAAACACATACTTATTTTTCCAGGAACTCTTCCAATCTCTTACTCTAACATACACCAATACTCACATATACTAGTTTAAAACATATGTAGTTACTCATAAAGACACTATTGAGACAATCATTCACTCACTAAAACACCCATACACACACTTATCTACCCATACAGTACTGCATACATGATGTCTTCAACACATACAAACAGTGAGTCACTCATTCATGCATCTATGCACTAAGTAATGCCCCCAGCGATTTTGCTGAATTAAAAAAAATGTTTTGGGCTCTGGGGGTCCTTGTGGGACCCCCAGAACAGGCCTAGGGGGTCAAGGTGTTTCTACCCTGACCCCTTTTCGTGTTTTTCACATTTTTTTCTTAGGTTTCTTGTGCCTCGGTTCTACAGAGGCTCAAGATGGCTGCCAACACTTCCTGATTTGGAGTGTTGACAGCCAATTAGCATACAGCTCGTGCTCGGCAGGATGTGCTTAGGGTGCACAGATCCTCCACGCTCATAGATATATATGTGATTTTACTTTTGATTTTATCAGGAACTACTGAACGGATTTACACTATTTAACCAAAACGCATGACTCTGAACCAAGGGCTACCTTTTTGCCAAATTTGAAAACTCTGCCCCCACTTAACGAATCACCCTGAGACTTTCAGGATAGGAGCGGACGGTGCGCCCCATGAGTTTTGAAAATTTTGTGAAGATTCGTAAACCGGCGCCACAGTTATTGGGAATAGAATAGAATAGAATGTCGCAGATTTCCTATGGAAAATAGATGCTAACTATAACTACCTACTGGCGACCGCCAGTAGGTAATATATATATATATATATATATATATATATATATATATATATATATATATATATATATATATATATATATATATATATATATATATATATATATATATATGTAATTGAAATCTTTCACAAAGTGAATTGCATGCGCTCTCGGACAAAAAGGCAAGAAGAGGGTCAAAATAGTTGGTAATGCAGTTTAATGCACAACGCGTTTCAGCAAAGAAAGCCTTGTTCACGTGCAACCCCACACTCACAGACACCAAGTATAAATAAAGTTTTTTCAGACTGTAGGCTCATAGTCAACAACGAAGTAGGACTGGCAAAGCAGATGGTTTTGTGGCAGACATGTTGGAATGGTCAAACGGAATATACATCGTTTTTACAAAATCTTGCTCGTATTCGATGAATGATACACACAATTAATAAATAATTCATGCAAATTGCAAATCAATAATTATAAAGGTGTAACATGTAATCAAAACATATATTGCGGAAAAATCCCATTTTTGAAAAGATATGTAAATACCACAGAATCCGAATATCGGCTACTCCGTTAGCCAAGTGGCATCAAAAGGAGAAATTTGAGGCACATACTATGCATCTATTGCTAGGAGAATATTTTGCAGCACTGGTCCCATTAGCTATGCTTAGACACATATATATACATGCAAACAGCCCCGGACTGCAGAGCAATCTCTGCAGTATTACAATCAGGCTCAAAGCGCTGGAGAAAACAACACACAGCTCAAATCAAATCGAATCAAAGCTAACAGCACCCAATGCTGCATAGCTTATAAAGGTGATGGTACAGCCTAAAAAGTAAAATACACTTGCGTGGCGTGGATCTCTTCCACCAAAAATTATGTGAATGTATCCTTTGTCCAGACACTTATACTTCCACTCATTCTTCAATATGTAAGACACATTTTAACTTTACAGAAACATACAGTCACTGGATGTTGTCATCAGTGATGTCATCAGTGATGTCATTTGAGATGTCATCAGTGATGTCATCAGTGATGTCACTGACCATGTCATGAATGATGTAATATGTGACATCATCAGCAGTGGATTGCGGGTGCGCGATATATAGTTAGTGCAACTAACTATATATGGAATTTCAATGGTTTTGTGTGAGTAAAATAAGGTTTTTTAAATGCTAATTCCTAACTATATATGGTCTATAACCTATGGTTTTTTCAGTGAATTTTCAAGGTTTTGTAAATGCTAATTCCTAACTATATATGGTCTATAACCTATGGTTTTTTCAGTGAATTTCAATGGTTTTTAATAGCAAATATCATAAGCTGTCGAATGTCAAGTACGTGGTAAGTGAAAACATTTTCGTGTTTATGCACACTGATCTGCTTTGAATGGTGCCCCCCCCCCTCATTTCTATTAGGAGTACTCTCTCTTTGCACATAGTGAAGGGTAGTTAACGCAGGCCTTTGCCCCCGTTTTAATACGTCGTGCCTGCTTCTCTCTCCATTTGATTGATTGTTATCCAAGTATTTACTGTTTTAGAATTGGTTCTCTTTGGTTCGTTCTCTATTTACAAACAAACACAGAGTCGCAATACTCTGTTTAGTCTTTGCAGATAATGAAAAATCGTGTAAAAAAAAAAGAAAAGGAATCGAGCAAAATCAGTAGGCCACTAATGGGATCTCTTTTTGACCTCGCTAAAATAGAAACATTAGGAACAACCCCTCATGACAAATACAAAACTAGTGAAATGAACTGAACTCCACACAATGATGGCTGCAAAACAGCTCGGCTCCGCCACCCACCCCGCCCAAAATAACGATAAAGAGCGGCTGCCATGATTGGTTGCGGAATGGCCACGACGGAGCTACGAAATGGTGCTGCTCTCATGCTAACCCCAGCTTCAATCTGAAACATCCAGAAACACTGTAGACTACCAATTCGATCAGTTCCGGTAGCGCCCCAATGTAACCCGGTAGAGAAGAACTAGCCCTCCCCTCTTTGACTAATGGTTCTTGTTGCCTGTCCCTTCTGTTGTCATTTAACAGAACTATTTAGCCTGCTGAAAGGGGTTGTGTTCCGACCGCTGGTTGGTGGAGACATTTTGACTATATTCTGGACCTGCGTTGTCGCGTAATGCGCCATATGACGCGCCGCGTTAGCGCATCCGGAAGTCATCCGGGGCGCGCAGCGCGTAACGTAAGCATAACAAGTCATGTGACTTGTTAATAAAACTTTTCATTGGTTCATTTTACTTTTCTTATTCTAATGATGAAAGGCTTGGTCATATGACCTAAAAATTACGCTTTTTATTACTTCCGAACATTATTTTTTCTTAAATATATGTTATAATGTTCCAGGCTAATGTACTTTCCCGGAAAATTTACAACTGTCCTGCAAGTAAAATATATTCTTTTTTCGAGAAAAAGAGCGTTTCTTCGTCCCATGACGGAGCCGTTGAGCAAAAGAGGGTCGACCTGCTGTCTTAGTCGCCGATACGCCTGAATATGAGATTCTTATCGATCACTTTATGTTGCAGGAATAGAAAACACAACAGCCCTTGACCATTTATCTTTACTGCGTTCCTTCGTATTATACCTTTTACCCTTCATGTAATTGGTCTGCTTTATTTCACTTGCCTTTTAATGATTCTAAAACAGTGACTATTATTAAAAACTTTACCAATGTATATACTACTACCATGTTTTCTTTTAAAAACCTTTATTGTGAAAATTTCATTATACAAATACGAGCCTATAACCACGTGGGCCGGCCACGGAGCAAACTGTAATCGTATATGATGAGTAGACATTTACACTGTAGAGGAACGTAACGGGCGGGCCATTAGGTTGCAAGAACTAAGGTGTCTAACAGTTACGGAATCGGTGGACGTACATTTTATAATTAAAATACGACAGGGCCAGTTACAATAAAATTATCTAGATATACATTTGCGGGCAAGTACCATGGGTGACGTTAATTCGAACTTTCAATAGGACAGTAATCAATAACACATCAGAACTTAATATCAATAGGGATGTCGAAATATTCAATCAATTCTCGTCCCCGCCCGCCATGTGCTTCAAAACTGCATACGTATCTCGTGATTTCAAGGTTCTGCAACCAGTACACAACAAGGAGTTACGAGTCCCATTTATTCCGGCGCCATTTTGGGCGAGGACGGGCAGGTCCAGGATATAGTCAAAATGTCTCTACCAACCATCGACTATGATGATGTTCATATGCTGTATTTATTAGAGTAACACTCATCTGTCCACATGAAATTAATTTGCCACAATCTAAACATGTCATTTTAATCTTTCCAAAGTTCTTCTAAATATTTGGGACCGTTTCCCTTGCCTCTGATGCTGTCAGTGCCACTTCTTTGATGAATGTACTAGCAGGTCAGGGGTTCTTCTCCAAATCTCTCTTTTATGCAGCACTATAATTAATTGGTGCCACCTCTCCATATCACGATGCATGGTATAGTTACCATAACTATATTTTTTTTCGGTTCCTCTGGAGAGTTCATCGTGGCAGATGAAGCGTGTAACGTACCGGGCATTTACCTTTTTTTGCATGTACAGGAAAGGAAAAAAAAATCGAGCGTCCGAGTTCTAAGGTGTCCCAGGGCCATTTTAGTGGACCAGGCCCAAATCCAAAGAACAGGCTGCCATTTTGAGAGTCCTGTTGCAGGCGCCTGTCGCTGTAGCATCAAGAGCAGCCGAAACTCAGCTGAATGGCAACTGAAACGGTAAAGGGGCGCCCCACTACAACAGACGAGCCTCCACCTAGGAAGGCCCGTTCACGCCGCCTCCCCCCCCCTTCGGGCACCCCACGCCGTTATTCGGAGCAGTATTGTAGGATGGCCACACCAGTGCGGCAACTTGCTAGACATCACCTTGGTGGTAACCGAATCTCAACGCCTTGTGGTGTCTTCTATTCAGAAAACATTGTTATGCTGCCTTCGACCTATTCGCCGCAAGTGCGCACGCAACTCAGCTGCATAGCTTGCTAGACACCACCTCGGTGCTAACCGAATCTCAGCGCCTTGTGGTCTCTTCTATTCCAAAAAAATTGTTGCGCTGCCTTTGGCCCCATTCGCACATCGGTCCGCTACTGACGCCATCTCACAGGCTAATGGGGCACCCCACGCCGAGTTTCAGCATTGTAGGATAACCACACCAGTACAGCAACTTGCTAGACATCACCTCGGTGCCATCCGGATCTCGGCGCCCCACTGCAGATGAAGTGCCTCTCAACTATGAAACCACCACGGTGACATCCGGATCTTGGCGCGTTGTGCTGCCTTCGGCCTATTCGCACATCGGTCCGCTACTGACGCCATCTCACAGGCTAATGGGGCGCCCCACGCCGAGTTTCAGCATTGTAGGATGACCACACCAGTACAGCAACTTGCTAGACATCACCTCGGTGCCATCCGGATCTCGGCGCCCCACTGCAGATGAAGTGCCTCTCAACTATGAAACCACCACGGTGACATCCGGATCTTGGCGCGTTGTGCTGCCTTCGGCCTATTCGCACATCGGTCCGCTACTGACGCCATCTCACAGACTAATGGGGCGCCCCACGCCGAGTTTCAGCATTGTAGGATGACCACACCAGTACAGCAACTTGCTAGACATCACCTCGGTGCCATCCGGATCTCGGCGCCCCACTGCAGATGAAGTGCCTCTCAACTATGAAACCACCACGGTGACATCCGGATCTTGGCGCGTTGTGCTGCCTTCGGCCTATTCGCACATCGGTCCACTACTGACGCCATCTCACAGGCTAATGGGGCGCCCCACGCCGATTTTCAGCATTGTAGGATGACCACACCAGTACAGCAACTTGCTAGACATCACCTCGGTGCCATCCGGATCTCGGCGCCCCACTGCAGATGAAGTGCCTCTCAACTATGAAACCACCACGGTGACATCCGGATCTTGGCGCGTTGTGCTGCCTTCGGCCTATTCGCACATCGGTCCGCTACTGACGCCATCTCACAGACTAATGGGGCGCCCCACGCCGAGTTTCAGCATTGTAGGATGACCACACCAGTACAGCAACTTGCTAGACATCACCTCGGTGCCATCCGGATCTCGGCGCCCCACTGCAGATGAAGTGCCTCTCAACTATGAAACCACCACGGTGACATCCGGATCTTGGCGCCTTGTGCTGGTTCCGGCCTATTCACACATCGGTCCGCTACTGACGCCATCTCACAGGCTAATGGGGCGCCCCACGCCGAGTTTCAGCATTGTAGGATGACCACACCAGTACAGCAACTTGCTAGACATCACCTCGGTGCCATCCGGATCTTGGCATCTCAACGCCTAGTGGTATCTTCCATACAGAAAATATTGTTGCGCTGCCTTTGGCCCCATTCGCACATCGGTCCGCAACTGACACCATCTCACAGGCCAACAGGGCGCCCCACGCCGACTTTTACCATTGTAGGATGGCCACACCAGTACAGCAACTTCCTAGACATCACCTCGGTGCCATCCGGATCTTGGCATCTCAGCGCCTTGTGGTGTCAGTCAGAAAATATTGTTGCGCTGCCTTTGGCCCCATTCGCACATCAGTCCGCTACTGACACCATCTCACAGGCCAACAGGGCGCCCCACGCCGACTTTTACCATTGTAGGATGGCCACACCAGTGCCACAACTTGCTAGACACCACCTCGGTGCCATCCGGATCTTGGCATCTCAGCGCCTTGTGGTGTCTTCTATTCCGAAAATATTGTTGCGCTGCCTTTGGCCCCATTCGCACATCGGTCCGCTACTGACGCCATCTCACAGGCCAACGGGGCGCCCCACGCCGACTTTCAACATTGTAGGATGGCCACACCAGTGCGGCAACTTACTAGACACCACCTCGGTGCCATCCGGATCTTGGCGCGTTGTGCTGCCTTCGGCCTATTCGCACATCGGTCCGCTACTGACGCAAACTCACAGGCCAACGGGGCGCCCCACGCCGACTTTCAGCATTGTAGGATGGCCACACCAGTGCTGCAACTTGCTGGACACCACCTCGGTGCCATCCGGATCTTGGCGCGTTGTGTTGCCTTCGGCCTATTCGCACATCGGTCCGCTACTGACGCCGCCTCACGTGCCAACGTATTTTCTCCGCATTTTATACCCTATGCCGCATAACAGGTCATGTGACTTGTTTATAAAACTTTTCATTGGTTCATTTTACTTTTGGTTTCCTAATGATGGAAGGCTTGATCATATGACCTAAAAACAACACTTTTCATTGGATGAAAACTTTTTTTTTTCCCCAAACGATGAAAGCCCCACCTTGTTTCTGGATGTTTCAGACTGAAGCTGGCGTCAGCATGAGAGCACCACCATCTCGTAGCTCCGTCGTGGTCATTCCGCGAGCAATCATGGCAGCCGCTCCCCACCAGAAGCCTACAGGAGTCGGGGGCCCCCAAAACTTTTGATGAATCCTCAAGGCGGAGGGGACGCTTTCGAGAATGGGGTCCAAGACCTAGCAGACAAGCGTCCGATTTCCAAGGTGTCCCAGGGCCATTTCAGTGGACCAGGCCCAAAAAGGAAACAGCCTGCCGCCATTTTGAGAGTCCTGTGACAGCCGCCTATCGCTGCACCGCAAGAGTGGGCGCAACTCAGCTGAATTGCGGCTTTTGACACAGTGGACCAAAAACGGACGGAATGGCAACTGAAACGGTAAAGGGGCGCCCCACTACAACAGATGAGACTCCACCTGGAGAGGCCCGTTCACGCCGCCTCCCCCGGGGCGCCCCACGCCGTTATTCGGAGCAGCATTGTAGGATACCAAAACCAGTGCGGCAACTTACTGGACATCACCTGGGTGCCATCCACATCTCAGCGCGTTCTGCTGCCTTGGGACTATTCGCACAACAGTTTGCTACTGATGACCCACCCCCCGCGACGCCCCACGCCAGAAATCTGGACGTTGTGCTGCGTTGGGACTATTCGCACAGCCGACCGCTACTTCGTTGTTTTTCCCTAAAAATGTTTATATGTTATTACTGTTTTTGTTTTCTTGTATATATTTATAAGTTATTAAAGTTTTATAATCTTACTACTTTGTCGGAGTGCTATATATTTTTAATGTGACACATAATTGTAAAAACTTTGATGTACAAAGAGTCATCCCTGGAATCTTCCGCTTCAGGCTCGGTCCCCTCCCCAATCACAATACAGGATGGTTTTCAGATAATAGGAACGCGTCTGCTGTGACGGATCTCATCGAGTGTGGGCCTTGATCTACTATAACTCCTTTGAAGAGGGGTGATTCTTTACAGCTGGGGCCATAAACTACATCTGCAGGGCTAGCTGATACCCTAGGACTGGCCTGGACAATCGGACACAGAGGAAAAGGAGTGTCAGAGGGTGCGGTAGTCAATAGGGCGAAAGGGAGGTGTCGGGCGGGCACAGGGTGTGATTCTCAGGGAAGAGCAGCGCAGATGGGGGGAGGTTTATTACCCATGCATAAGACAGAGAGCGGGGGTGACCACTGCCTGGGGGAGATGCTTGCGAGGGTGGGGAGCCATGCTAAGGATCGACAGCGTGCACAGAGTGGGTCTGGTCAAGGCATCTAAAATGACTGCCGTGCACGACAAAAGTGTGGCATTTGAAAAAAGACAAGATGGCGCAGACAATGTTTTTCAACACTTCCTGATTTCCTTCGAATCGAACGTTAACAGACTTTGGGGCATATTACCAAAGTTAAGCGATATTTATCCCTAACGATGCTTAGCAACAATTTTTTTACCGCTAAGCATCGTCAGAAATTATCGCAGATAAACCTTGCTATTATCAAGGTTTATCCGAAATACGATAAAAAACGACCGCAATGCATTAATATCGCTGAAAACTCAGCGATATTCATGCATTACCGAGCTAATGCTCTTAGCCATGTTATCCACCTCCCATTGGATAACATGGCTAAGAACTGCTCAGGGCAGGTGCTAGCTTTTGGAGATATTCGCGCTTATCGCGAATATTTCCAAAAGTTGATAATAGGAGATAGCGATGTTAGCGACTGTTTCCAGTCGCTAACATCTTGGCATGCCCACTTTGCATGTCATTAGTGATAAATATCACTCACATGCAAAGTGGGGCCCAAGATGGTCGCTATCTCCTACTAGCCGTCGCTAACTGGTGTTAGCAACAGCTAGGTAATACAGATATAATTTTATCTCCGCGAAGCGGAGCGCTGTTACAGATATATATCTTGTTTTTGAACGTTAATTTCTCAAAATCCACTGAAGCACATATATTGAGACCTAGCAAAGGCACATCGAGCTACCAGCCCCTACAATTTTGCCAAGTTTCGTGCAAATCCATTCAGCCGTTCGATTATTATTATTACTTTTTTTTTTGCCCCGCGGGGCCCTTTTAAAACCTCCACATCAAACCTAAGAGGTCAAGGAGGATCTACTATGCCCCCTTATGGTCATTTGCCCCTTCGCTTTGGCCTCCTCTTGTCTCTCGATCCTACCGAGAGACAAGATGGCGGCCGCTACGGACTGTTTGCAATGTTTACAGACGCCGGAGAACCAATCAGCTTCGCAAACCTCCGTTACGCGAAGCGGAGCGCTGTTACAGATATATATCTTTTTTTGAACGTTAATTTCTCAAAATCCACTGGAGCACATATATTGAGACCTAGCAAAGGCACATCGGGCTACCAGTCCCTAATATTTTACCAAGTTTCGTGCAAATCCATTCAGCCGTTCGATTATTATTATTATTTATTTTTTTTGCCCCGCTGGACCCTTTTAAAACCTCCACATCAAACCTAGGGGGTCAGCGAGGATCTACTATGCCCCCTTATGGTCATTTGCCCCTTCGCTTTGGCCTCCTCTTGTCTCTCGATCCTACCGAGAGACAAGATGGCGGCCGCTACGGACTGTTTGGAATGTTCACAGACGCCGGAGAACCAATCAGCTTCGCTTCACAAAGCTCCGTACCGCGAAAAGTCCGCGAACCGGAGCGCTGCCCGGTCCGCTGTTACAGATATATATCTTTTTTTGAACGTTAATTTCTCAAAATCCACTGGAGCACATATATTGAGACCTAGCAAAGGCACATCGGGCTACCAGTCCCTACAATTTTGCCAAGTTTCGTGCAAATCCATTCAGCCGTTCGGGCTAAAAGTGAGGCCAACCGCCCTATGGAAAACTCAATGTTAAAAACACGTTTTGGGACCCCCCTTTTTTCTCGGCCCCCCCTTGACGAACCCCCCCCAAATTTTCAAGGGCTGCTCAGAAACAAAATGTGCCATTTTCCTGAAAATTTCAGCCAATTCCGTCCACAAACGCCAAAGTTATTAGACATAGAATTTTCAAAAATCCCATAGAGAAAAAATCCTAACTATATATACCTACTGGCGACCGCCAGTAGGTAATATATATATATATATATATATATATATATATATATATATATATATAAAACAGCAAATGGTATCTTCAGTTAAAGAGACCAAAGGAACACAGCGGGTATGAGGTGGAAGACCGCTTTAGTAAGTGAATTTCGGCATGATGCATTTCAACTTGACAGTCTTCTTCAGATGCCTTTCGCGTCGGGGTTTAGAGTCCCACCCTCATTTGTACCTCCTTGGCTCCTCCCCATGATGGGAGTGCAGCTGGCTCTGATACACAATTAGAGTGTTACAATTGCAGTTGATTCAATGACTACAGTTCCCAGAAGTCAGTGGATTGGTGCGTGACTTCGTGGAGCCCAAGTTCTCCCAAATAGTTTCTGCTAGTGTCTTGTAGAGGTTGGCAAAAGCTCTAGTTTTGATCCGATATAGGTGTTAATTTCAGTGTTCCTCCAATCCCCATCGCTTTGCCTCTATCGCCAACTGTCAGCAGGGTCACTGAGCGGCAGAACAGTGCCCCCTCTCCCCCATCAGATCCGGGTTGCTTTTCACAAAAACCGCATGCTGAACCGGTTTCTGAGGCGGTCCGGGGGGAAAACCAAACCACTTGGAAAAAACAAAATCTTGCCAGAGATTCCCTCGGACTCTTTTCAAGCGGGTCCCTTTCGCACGCTCCTGGCCCACGTGCGTTAACATAACAGCAAACGGTATCTTCAGTTAACGAGACCAAAGGAACACAGCAGTGGCCTTGATCACCTTAAAAAATATACATATATTCACTGAAAAAAACATAGGTTTCAGGGAAATTATAGTTACAAATTAGCATTTAAAAAACCTTTGAAATTCACTGAAAAAAACATAGGTTTCAGTGATGTTATAGTTAGTTTGACTTGTACAAAACCAGAGAAATTAGGCCATTATAGTTAGTTGACTAACTATAACTTGTGCACCAGCAATGCACTGCTGATGACGTCACATATTACATCCCTCATGACATGGTCAGTGACATCACCTACGGTTTTTTCAGCGAATTTCAAAGGTTTTTTAAATGTCAATTTCTAACTATAACGTCCCCGAAACCTGTGTTTTTTTCAGTGAATTTCAAAGGTTTTTTAAATGCTTATTTCTAAGTATAATGTGCCTCAATCCTATGTTTTTTTATTGACTATATATATTTTTTTTTTGTAGACTTGAAAATAACAGCGTTTCGAGAGCTGAACTCTCTTGCTCAATACTATATATATATATATATATATATTATTTACCAAACCAATCTTCTGATTAAAGAAGGCGCTGACTCCGTGAGTTTCAATTCAAACGTATTTATTCCTTTTCAGTTTCTGCTTAGACGCGTTTCGACGGGCTCCTGCCGCCTTGATCACTAACAAATGCATACTGACATTGAGGTTTATATATACACAAAAGCACATTCTCACTGATTGGGTAGTCTCAGTTAATGCTAAATGACAGTTGCTATAGTTACATAGGTTACACCCAAGATGATGACGCTGCTTTAGCATATGACTTGCACATTTGGAACATCCATGAAGTCTTTCCACTGTTACTGTTAAATTCACATGTAACAAATACTTGCAGCATATATGACCAAACAATTTCGTGCTTAATTTGTACAATGTGATAAATTGTGCCCAACATTACTGTGAGATCGAGCATTAATGGTGACACAGCACAACCCCACTTTCAGCCTATTTTAGTTAACATGTTTTGTGTCCGCGCTTCAGCGAATCCCGTGTGTCCATGCACACAGGCCGGACATTGCTGCTCATATATACATGTGGATTGGTCCGGCGCTGTAATCTCAGAAATGTCAGTTCCCTGAGGCGCGCTTCTGCGAGTTGGCAGCATCTGGATTGTTCAGACTCGGTGAGTGTTTAAAGTGAGAACACCGCGCGCGCGCTCTGTTTGGCCTGATAGCCTAATGCAGTTAAACTATTGAATGTAGATTAATGCTCCTTCTACTTGAAGGATGGCGAGCGGGAACTGCCATTGTATTATTACATAACAAGTGCTGCTGAGCGTAGCGGCGGGGGTTGCCTACTGTGTGGCACAATGTGTGATGTTTGCTACCTATTGGTCGGTCATCTCCCTGTAGTGATGAGTGCGTATACAGTGTATTTACAGTGATTGTAAATTAAAAACTATGCATATGTTCACGGGTACTAGGGATAAGGAAGGCAGACAGAGGCGCTGGGATGTGTTTGTTCAAATGTGGACACTAAGGGCCTCATCCGCATTCAAACCTGCCGGGATCTTGGAGTTCATTAGAATTATGTATCTAGACTCCAGGCGGCGTAGCGCAAGTTTCCGATTGCCACCTCTGGGATTCTTGGGGATGCTGTCTATAACAAAATAAGTTAGACCATCCATATTGCCCCCATGGGACTCATGGATGTGGCGCGCCACGGGGTACGTTTGGTCCAGGTTTGCAATCGCCCTTAGGTGCTGCAGAATTCTAACATGGACGGGATGAATAGTCGATCCCACATATCTTTTGCCGCACTGGCATGTTAGCACGTAAACAGCAAACTCAGTTTTGCATGTGAAATGTGCCCTCAGGGAGTATTTCTTCCTTCTGAAAGGTAATTGGACCTCAGTGGTGTTGATGCCATGCATGCAGGCTTTGCATTTCATGCATTTTTTGAACCCCTTCTGTGACTGTAACCAGTTTTTCTTCTGTTTAAGAACCGGTGCATTCACCACCAGGGCGTTCCGCATTGATTTCGCTTTCCTGAACGATATCAGTGGACTCTCACCTACTTCGCTCCCTATAGTAGGGTCGTTGTGGATTAATGGCCAGTGCCTCTTTAAGATTTTGCGGAGGTTCGAGTGGTATCGGTTGTAGCCTGTTATTAGTCTGGGGGGTTGTCTCGCCTGGCTATGTGTAGTTGTTTCATTTACCACTGGGAATATTAGATCCTTTCTATTCTTGGTTTTACATTTCACGTCAGCTTTCCTGCATGTTTCTGGGGTGTATCCTCTTTGTTGGAGTCGCGAGAATAGATTTGTTTTGGCATTGGTAAGACCCTCAGAAGTGCTGCAGTTGCGTGTCATCCTGAGGCATTCTGCATAAGGGATTGATTGTTTGAGGGGGGTGGGGTGGAAACTGTGGGCATGTAGGATTCCATTCCCTGCAGTCGGTTTGCGGTAAGTGCGTGTTTGGATCTTATCCTGCTCTACAAACAGCTCTATATCTAAAAATTGTATGGTTTCTGTGCTGGTGTTGCAAGTAAACTTTAGATTTAAACCATTCTCATTAAGTTTTTCCGTGAATTCCACAGCACTCTCCACATCGCCCTCCCACAAAATGAAAATGTCATCAATGAATCTGTTGTACACAACCACATTTTTCTCCATAATTTCTCTGTGCTGTACCCACAGCACCCGCTCCTCCCACCAGCCCATGTGAAGATTCGCATAGCTGGGGGAGAAGCAAGTTCCCATGGCCGAACCTTGTACCTGTTTGTAATACAATTTGTCAAACATAAATGTGTTGTTCGTAAGACACCATTCTGTCATTGCCAAAATCATTTGGGTGTGTTCAAACAGACTTATAGGTCTTTTTCCCAGGAAGTATTTGATGGCGTTTAGGCCATCCGTATGTCTGATGCTGGTGTATAGGGCTTGGACATCCAGTGTCATGAACACATATTCCTTCTTCCATCCAATATCATACACTTTGGATAGGAAATCTCCTGTGTCTTTTATATAAGCAGGTAGTTTTTTGACTTCTGGTTGCAAGAACTGGTCAATGAATATGCTTGTGTTCTCAAACAGGCTGCCTATCGCTGAGATTATCGGCCTTCCCGGTGGTGTTTATATATATTCACTGAAAAAACCATAGGTTTCACACCAGTTATAGTTAGGAATTAGCATTTAAAAAAACCTATTAAATTCACTGAAAAAACCATAGGTTTCACACCAGTTATAGTTAGCTGGAAATTTTACTGGCATAAAACCAATGAAATTCCCACATTATAGTTAGTTGGACTCTCTATAACTTGCGCGTGCAATGCACTGCTGATGACGTCACATATTACATCACTCATGACATGGTCAGTGACATCACTCATGACATCACTGATGACACCATCCAGTGAATGTCTGTCTTTCTGAAAAATAAATATGTGTTATATATGTATATGTAAAAGTTGATGGAAGAATACATGTTAAAATAAGTGTTTACATGGATTTTTTTAATTGATTGTTTAACTGGCTTATTAAGTGTATCTTAGTGAATACATATATTAGTGAGTAATGTTTAAATATTTAAATATATGTATTAGTGTTTCACTTTGTGTATAAGTGGCTGCATAGGTTGGTGAGTAGCTACATGTGTATGTATATGGGTTATTAGATGTTTTTGTTAGCATCAGTATGAGTGTTTGTATGGTTTGGTGGGGTATTACTTAGCACATAGATGCATGAATGACTGACTCTCTCTTTGTATGTGTTTTGAAGACAGCATATGTACAGGACTGTATGGGTGGATGAGTGTGTATATGTGTGTGTTAGTGAGTGAATGACTGTCTCACTATTGTCTTTATCAGTAACTACATATGTTTTAATCTAGTATATGTGAATATTGATGTATATAAGTGAGTATATGTGAGAGTGAGTGATTGTAAGAGTTCCTGTTTAAATTAGTATGTGTTTCTATAAGTGATTGTTTAAGAGAGTAAGTATGTGTAAGTTTTCTTAAAAGTAAAGTGGTAGTGTGTGTATAACTGTATATGCAAATAAATGGATGTTTAATAGTTTATTTGCATGTGTGAGTATGTGTGAGAGTATCTTTTGGATGACTGTCGGTGTGTAACAGGATGTATAGGTGTATCACTACATATGATGAGTGAGTATATGTATGAGTGACTATATAGAACTGTTGGTGAATGATTGGATGTGTATATAGATGGTGGAATTATTGAATTGGTTGTTGTAACTGGTATGGGTATCTCCATTTGTTGGAAAATTTTAGTTTCTATTTTTGAATATGTGTTTCAAGGGTTACATTACAGTGAAAGGAGGTCTGTCACTCTGTCACAAGGATGGTGTCATCAGTGATGTCATGAGTGATGTTACTGACCATGTCATGAGTGATGTAATATGTGACGTCATCAGCAGTGCATTGCACGCGCAAGTTATAGTGAGTCCAACTAACTATGACGTGGGAATTTCATTGGTTTTATGCCAGTAAAATTTCCAGCTAACTATAACTGGTGTGAAACCTATGGTTTTTTCAGTGAATTTGAATGGTTTTTTAATAGCAAATCTCTATAGGTATGAAAAGTAATATTTTTTATAATGAATTTTATATTGTATAATTATGTAATTTTTTATTTATTTATTTTTGCCCCGGGGCGCGTACCGGGGAGCGCCCCGGTCAGCGCAATGTTGCGGCGCGCCCCGGGGCGCGTACGGGGGAGCGTCCCGTTAGCGCTATTTTCGCGAACGAAAACAACATCATGACGTATCGCGTAGACGCGTGATACGTCATATGACGCACAGCGTAAGCGCACCCGGAAGCACGCGAGTGCATACGATCGCACACTGTCTTGACGCGCTTACACTACGCGCTCGCGGGCGCACCCCGGAGCGCGACTACGGGCGCGCCCCGTGGTGCGTAGCGTTAGCGCGTCGGGTCATGTGACCTGAAAATAACACTTTCTATTGGTGCAGAACAGTTTTGGTTTCCAAATGAGTAAAGCCCGGGTCCTATGACCTGAAAATAACACTTCTAATTGGTTCAGGACACTTTGTTTTTTGCAAATGATGAAAGACCCCACCTTCTTTTCTTATTCTGACTTTATCCTTTGACTGAGGAAGACCTGTTTCAGCAATAGGGAGAATTATTTTGTACTTTCAAATGGCTACTGTAGCTGCAACAGCTGGAGCATCTGCACCACCACCACCACCAAGAGGACCACCACAACAGTACATTGGTGGTCAAGAAGAGGAGGGGAAGGAAGAGGTAGTGGAGGAGGGGAGAAGATGGCTGGCTGAAGACAATACCCCATACCAGCCAAGGCCACACATTGTATGGGAGTTTTTTTCAATCCCAGAGGGCAAGAAAAAAGTGAATGCGGCCAAGGTAACTTGCCTAATCTGTGGCGAACAACTCTCAAGGGGCAACCCAAACAAAAAATATTCCTTTGGTAATAATACCATGATTAGACATATGAACCGCAAGCATCCAAACAACTACTCTGTTGCAGAGATCAGGGAACTGGCCAGTAACCTCCCCCAGTATTCAAGGACCTCCTCCAAAAGAAAGCAACCCAGTCCATCGGGACCAGAAACAACGGAGACGATGCCTTGTATTCAACCTCGATTTGCAAAATTTAGAATCACATGTATTGATTGTGGCAAGCTCATCTCCTATGGTGAAAAGAGCCTAAAGCTCGTCGTCCTTGCTGGAGACAATCACAAATGCCCCAAAGAAAAGTAATTTTTTTCATTTTTTGTTTTTTGCTCCAGTTGAGCCATTTTCAATTCCCCTTTTTTTGTTTTTCCCTATAAAAAATACAAAAAAAATATAAAACTGTTTTGAAAAGCCAAAAAAGTACAAAATGTTCAAAAAAACATTAAAACAAATATAAAACAACAAAAAGAAGAAAAAAACTGTTCTTTTTAGAACTACCTTTTATTTATAAAAATAAACCTATATTTTTAATGAATCTCTGTCAATTTTTTTTTCTTAGGGTACGCGTACCGGGGCGCGCCCCCCAAAAAATAGAAGAAAAAAAATTTAATGAAGGAGTTAGCATGAGGGAAGAACACAAAGAGAGTAATGTTAAGAGAAAGACAGCTACAGGATGAACACAGAGGGATTGTTTATTATATAGTAAAAAACAGAGAAGGTGTAATAGAGTGAAAGTGAGAAAAGTAAAATGACTAAAGGAGCGAAAGAAGGGAAGAGAGAGGAAGAAGACTAAAGTAGAGATAGTGGGAGAATGTGAGTGGGTGTTGAAAGAAAAAGAAAGGACCGTAAAAAATTGAGAATGAAGGGTAGTGGCGTAACCGGGATAAATGAAGAACAGTGAGTGAGGGTAAGAAAAGACCAGTTAGTGTAAGTAAAGAGGGGTGAAAGAGGGTGAAAAATTGAATTAGGATAAGACATGGGGAGTGACAAAGAGAAAGGACAAAGAGAGTAAAGAAAACAGTACCTGAATGGGTTTGAGTGAAACAGCAAAGAAAGATAAGTAATGCAGTGTGTGTGACTTATAGGGAGTCAGTGGGTGTAGGTCGGAGTGTGGGTGTGTAAGGTGTGTGTGGGGTGTGTGGGGTATGTGTGTAGGATGTGTGTGTATGTGTGGGATGTGTGGATGTGTCTGTGAGGTGTGTGTGTGGGGGGGGAGGTGGATGTGTGGGGTGTGTCTGTGAGGTATCCGTGTGTGCGTGTGTGTGTGTGTGTTGTGGGGGGGTGAGGTGTGTGTGTGGGATGTGGGTGTGGATGTGTAAAGTATCGGTGTGCGGGTGTGGGGTGTTTGGGTGTGGGTGGAGGTGTGCGTGTGTGAGGTGTGTGTGGGGAGTGTGTGGGTGTGGGGTTGTGTGCGTGTGGGTGTGTGTGGGACGTACTTGTAGGTACCTAAAACAGCCACAGAACCCAAAAGCTCTTTTCAGAGCTACCCTACCTGTAATCACTTAAAATGATTATTTTACACTATTATTTTTACTATTTTTCACCAAAGTACGCTCCCCAGTACGACCCCCGGTGCGCGTACCGAGCACTCCCCCCGCGATAATCGAAAAAAAAAAAAATGTTTTTTGTCCCGCGGAACCCTTTTATGGCCCCCACATCAAACCTACGGGGTCAGGGGGGGTGTACCCTGCCCCCTTTTGGTCATTTCCCCCTTTGTTTTTTGCCACCTCTTGTGTCTCGATCCTACTGAGACACAAGATGGCGGCCACTGCGGACTGTTTCGAATGTTTACAGACACCCGAGAGCCAATCAGCTTTCCGTGCGCAAGTCGCGTAGCGTGCCCGGTGCGCTCCCCGGTGCGCGTACCGGGGCGCGGCTATAGATATATATTTTTTTTTAACCTAAATTACTCAAAATCCTCTGGAGCACATATCTTGAGACATAGCAAAGGCACATCGGGCTACCAGTCCCTACAATTTTGCCAAGTTTTGTGAAAATCCATTCAGCCGTTCGAGCTGAAAGTGAGTTCGACCGCCCTATGAAAATTAACATGGAGAAAACACGTTTTGGGACCCCCTTTTATCTCGGCCCCCGCTTGACAAATGCCCCCCAAACTTTTAGGGAAGGAGCGGAGCGCCGCGAGGCAAAGTTGAGGAAAATTTTAGGCAGATTCCTCCACCGGCTCCAAAGTTATTCCCAATAGAATGTTACGATTTCCCTATGGAAATCAATCCTAACTATAACTACCTACTGGCAACCGCCAGTAGGTAATATATATATATATATATATGCTATTGCCGGCGGTAGCCTTCCGAAAGAACAGACACAATTAGATTCCGGGAATATACCCAGATGATATTAGACATGGTGAAGTACTATTTACACAATAACATATTTCTGTTCAATGGGGAACTGTTTCGTCAGGTCAGTGAATCTGCCATGGACTTGTGCTTTTCGCCCAGTTTCACGAATTTGTTTCTGGGGAGCTGGAAGAGGGAAATACGAGCGGATCCCTCCCTACAACAAGAGTTTATGAAGGTGTTGATGTAGCTTTGCTACATCAATGACCTTTTCATTGTGTGGAAGGGCACGGCTGAGGAAGCCGAAAATGTCATTATCAAACTGAATCTGAATGACAGAAATATTGTTCTTAGTGGCATCAAGAGTAAAACCAGTATTGAATACCTTGATGTCAAGTTGGAAATAAAGAACAATGAAGTTCACACCTCCCTTTTTCGGAAGGCTACCGCCGGTAATAGCATCTTACATGCCCTCAGCAGTCATCCCGATAATCTCAAATGGAGTATTCCATTTGGGGAACTGCTGAGGGTGAAGCGCTGAGGGTGAAGCGGAATTGTAACACTGTCCAGGCTTACTCTGAGGAAAGTAACATCATTCTTGACAGATTCAAAGAAAGGGGGTACCCTAATTGGGTGCTCAAGACGGCTAGAGAGAGAGCAAACAAAATAGAGAGGACAGAAACCATCACTGAAAAGGTAAGTGACAGTGAGAATAGTAATGACACCACAAGATTAATACTCACATACAGCTCAGACGCCCAGGCCATTAAGAAAATAATCACTAAGAACTGGGAAGTATTCAAAACCGATATCTCTCAGATGTCTGCATGGATTACTAGCGGAATAACCGCGTCTATTTGAACATTTTGTTGTGCACTGCATCCCCATACGGGGATAGCGGTATCACGCTCTCTGAACAAGGACCAACCACGCAATAGGCCACTTAGCGCACAGCGTCTTTTGTTTACCTTTACCCTAGACCACTGACAACGCGTAGGCAGAGTAATCTCGAATTTAGAGAACTTATTCTACGAGATAAACTTTATGTTATTTAACAATTTATAACTTTCAGCTTTGCCTCAACAATGTATGTGCATGTAAGAATGATATTTCACTGCTTTGACCATAGCCCGAATGTAAATCACGAAGTCTGTTGTCCATTACCTTTGGTATGACGCTAATGCCTTGTGACTATATATTACATGTCATTCAGTTTGCTCGTTCTCGTGAGAAAGCAGGTTTACCTGCGAAACGCGTCGAGACAAGCCGTTTGTAAATTAAAAGTGCGCTTTGCAAACTCGAAGTGGCCCGGACTTCTTTCTTTTCTACGTGAGAGAGTGCTTGGTTGGAACATTTGGGAGTCGCTACCCCGTCCGAGGCCCGCCACTGAAAGCGGCAGGGATCCGAAGCGAACTTGTTTTGTTGGATATATATATATATGCATTGAATACACAAGGTACTTTTTGCAATATGTGGATTCAGCACTTTATCCCCATCTCCCCTATTCCCTCATGCACTTTAATATACTCCACTTGACGCAGGCTCGGAACCAGTCAAATTTGTATATATTTGCACTTATAAGTCAGTCCTCCAGTCACTTTAAATACTATATATATGAAATTTACGGTCTTTTTTTAATGGATTTATCCTGAAATATGAAATTCTTATAAACAATGTTTATGGGACCATATTGCACAATTATTGCATAGTGTTATATTTCATGGTATGTTGCCTTAAAGCATGTTTTTTCTTAAATGATATACACACTAGTTGCTATAATGTAAAAAATTCCGTATGAAACACTATACTCCGATAGACAGGAGAAGTATGTCTTTTATTTCTATGACACTTTGACATCATGTGACTGGGCGGGCTGATTGGGTATGCACTGCATTATAAAACTAAAAAAATTTTAACTGGCTCACTTGCATGTGAACAAGGGCTTTTCAAGCCCGAAACGCGTAGTGCCCTCTTGCCTACCGACTATTTTGCAATAAAAGAACCTGTGAAGCGCACCTGGTGGTCCGTCTCCTCTGTTCCCTCGCCGATCTGACTTCTGTCTGACTCGGAAGTGGTGTTTGGAGTTTCCGCATATATATATATATATATATATATATATATATATATATATATATCAAACAAAAGTTGAGAATAATTTATTAATTTATTCATTCATAATTTATTAATTTATAGTGCTTTCTTTTAAATTATTACAAAGAAGTCGCACATCCTACACCCACCCTACAAGATGGCTGCACGCATCATGCTAGCACGCATTTTAGTCGCGCTGGGGTCACGACTTCGACATAATTTGAAAAGTATGAAATATCTTTAAAGAAATTATCAATGAAAGTTTTGCTTTAAGTGTTAGTCTAATGTTTTTTGCAAAAGTATTTATAAACTATTTTATTTTTTTCAGTATACTCTGAACGATACGAAATTTGCAGTCTTCTCAACATATGCGCGTACAGTGCGCAACCCATCCCCGCACTTACTTCCAGGGTCACCCCGTGATCGCGCCGGGTTCGCGACTTCGGCGTATTTTCAAACTTTTCAAAATTACAATTGAAAGTTAGAATATGATATTAGAGTAAACAGTTTTGCTAATATACTTATTAAAATATTACGGAATTTTTTATTTGTAGTGTATAATCATGTATACAATATTTTACGGGTGCACAATGTGTGCGTGCTGGGTGCGCGCACCTTAGCGACTTCATGTCAGCAGGAAAAAAAGAATCTGATTGGTTAAAATCATATTCATTCTGGGAGAGGGAGGATCCATCCTTCTGATATTCCCCTTACTATTTGACTTTGATAGAGAGCAGTCCTGTTTGCTGCTTCTCTTTGCCTTCATACATTTTTTGTGTGTTTCCTTATTTGTTTGAAGAACAATGTCTTCCAGTCTAGTTCCCATTGATCCCTTGGCCATTGAAGACGAAGAAGAAATTGTGGAACGCAGCAGAAAGAGGAAGGAGAGCATTGTCTGGGCCTTCTTCTCTGTTCTAGAGGGCGAGAAGAAGTGACATGCACCATTTGCCAAAGAATATTGTCTATAGGGTCGGACAAGATGTATTCATGAGGTACCAGCAGCATGAAGAAACATCTAGAGACTCTGCACCCAGTTCACCTGGCAAGAGAGGAGAGGAGGAGATAATTAAATGCTGCCGTAGAACAAGACTCTAATGCTTCTTCAACTTCAACACAGCAACTTCCACCTGCTCCAAACCCCCACATTGTGCCAGAACTTTTACACGCTTCAATAAGTTGCAAAAAGTTTGACACCAAACTTTGCATTGGAGAGCAATGTGTGGATGTCATCACTGATGCTCTAAAAGGACATAAATGCTAAAAAAAAATATAATTTGCTTTTTTTTGTTAAAGAGACCGTTTGTTGTCTTCATTTTTGTCTGTTCTTTTAAAAATCAAAAACATACAGAGAAAGTAAATAAGGTAAAAAAAAACATTAAATTGTTCTGGAAAAAAACGGTTCTTACAGAACCTCATCTACTGGTTAAAAAAAGAAAAATTACCTGAGTGATTGCAGGAGAGTATGGACACTGTGTGGGTGATTGGAGAAATGCAAGTCTAGTGCACGTCTTTTTTATGAATGTTTGGGCAGTAGCAATGTGATTCAATGAGTTCATGGATAATAGCTGGGTAATTGGAGGAGTGCATGAGTAGTGCCTGGGTGATTGCATGAGTGCATGGGTAGTGGCTGAGTGATTGTATGAGGTGTGTATGGGTAATGCCTGGGTGTTTGGAAAAGTGCATGAGTATTGCGTGAGTGATTGAAGTAGTGCATGTGTACTGCCTGGGTGATTGCATGAGTGCAGAGGTAATGTCTGGGTAATTGGAAGAGTCAATGGCTAGTGCCTGGGTAATTGCATGACTGTGTGGGTAATGTCTGGGTGATAGTATTGCTGTACAGGTAATGTTTGTCTGATTGGAGGAGTGCATGGGTACAGCTTGAGTGATTGAAGAAGTACATAGGTAATTCCTAGGTGATGTATCAGTGGAGACGTGATGTCTGAGTGATTGGAGGAGTGCATGGGTACTGGCTGAGTGATTGAAGAAGTATATGGGTAGTGTCTGCATGATTACATGAGCGCATGAGTAGTCTTTGGTGATTGCAAGAGTGCGTGGGTACTGTATAACTGATTGAAAAAGAGCATGGATAGTGGCTGGGTGATTGCATGAGTGCAGGGGTAATGTTTGGATGATTGGAAGACTGCATGTTTACTGCCAGCATGATTTTATGTGTAGAGGTAGTGGCCGAGTGATTACATGAGTTTATAGGTAATGCCTGGGTGTTTGGACAAGTGCATGGGTTGTGCCTGGGTGATTGCAGGAGTGGAAGAGTAGTGCACCGTTATTTTATAAGTGCATGGAGAGTGGCTGGGTGATTGGATGAATTTATGGCTACTGGCTGGGTAATTGTAGGAGGGAATGAGTATTGTATGGGTGATTACAGGAGTGTGTGAGTGGTGCATGGATAATTGCAGCAGTGCATGGATAGTATGTGAGTTATTGCATGAGTGGATGAGTAGTGCCTGGGTGATTGTACAAGTGCATCAGAAGTCCCTGTGATGATTACAGGAATGTATGGGGAGTGCATAGGAGATTGCATAAGTGCAGGGGCACAGACTGGGTGATTTGAGGATTGCATGGATAGTGTCTTAGTAACTTCATGAGGGGCAGGGCAATGTCTGGGTGCTTAGAGCAGTGCATAGGTAGTGCCTGAGTAAAAGGATGACTGCAAGAGTAATGCCTGGGTCATTAGATTAGTGTATGGGTAGTGCCTGAGAGAATGAATGAATGCATGGGTAGCACCTGAGTGAATGATAGAGTGCAATAGTAGTGTCTGGGTGATTGGATAAGTACATGGGTAGTGTCTGGATGATTGCATTCATGCAAGGATAGTGCTTGGGTCATTGTATGAGTATGTATGAAGTACCTGAGCGAAAGTATGAGTGAAAGGCTGAGGCCTGGGTCATTGGATAGGTTCTTGGATAGTGCCTGAGGGAATGGATGAGTAAAGAAAGAAGAAAGAGGGGTATAGAAAGAGGAAAGAGTTGTGCAGAAAGAGGCAAGAGGGGTGCCAAAAGAGGGAAGAGGGTTACAGAAAAAGCAAGATAGGTGCAGAAAGAAGTAATTAAACTGCAGTATGATTGAACAGAGCTGATCAAAATCTCAAGAGAGCTGCAGAAAGAGGAAAGAGGGGTGCAGAAAGAGGCACTAGGGCTAAAGAAACAGGCAATAGAGGTGAAGAAAGAAGCAACAGAGGAGCAGAATTAGGTACCAGAGGTACAGCAATGTATAGGTACTGTCTGTATTATTGCATGAGTGGTGCCCAGGTGATTCATGAAGTGCATTGGTAGTCCCTGGGTGATTTTGTAAGTGGATATGTATTGTTTCGATGATTTTCTAAGTCCATAGGAAATACCTAGGTGATTGCATGAGTGCATGGTTACTAGTTGGTTGATTTGAGGAGTGAGATGATTTTATTAAAAAAATTAATTGACTGTAATAAAAGTGACTGTAAACATAAATTCATATTATTATGGTTATTACATTATTTCATCTTACCTTTTGTTTTTAAGTAGATATCAAAGTCATTCATAGTTGTTCCATTATAAATTAAATTAAAAATATTTTCAAATTTGAGGTTTACTTTCTGTAAAAGACAAGAAAAAATGCTGTTATTTCAAATAATATTAGACATTAGGAACACAACATCATTTTAAAATTACATTACATGCTCAGGTTTTCTTTTTTACTGTTTTCAGATTCTATTGAATTTCACCATACACAGTGATTTCAATGTTGATCATCAAAACAGCGGGCAAAAAAATACAATCAATAAGATTGTAAAAAAAAAAGAACTCTCTGTTCAAAATATTCACAACTTCAACTCTCTGTTTACATTCTCAAATATAAACACTTTAATTTACATTGCATAAAATACAAATACCAAATATATGAACTACTTTTTTCTATCACAATTTTCCAAAGGGAATATCAATGAATCGAAATGAAAATAAAAACAGTAATTGGTCACATCTTCCCATTAGGCCAAATGATGTTTCCCAAACTATCTCCATTGAAAATATCCCAAAAAACTCATTAATTCATTTTGATATCTTCCCAATAGGTCGAAGGATGTATGTGAATTCAATTGCATTGACAATATCTGAAATACACTTGTTAATTCATATTGGCATCTTCCCAATAGGCCAAATTATGTTTTCAGATCTTTGGCATCAAAAATATTAGATATTAATTTGATAATTATTAGGGCAACTGACATTTGAATTCTAAATGGGCATCATTACAAAGTGTCCATCCTTTATTGCATCTTAAATACACAGTATAGTGTCCAGTTGTTGAACTAGGTCCATCAAGGAAAATAATAGCCACTGCTTTAAACGTTCTTCCTGAAATTGACACTTGACTTGCCAAAGAATTTTTCATTTTGGTTTCCAATTTTCTTCCATCTGCTGTACAATGTTGTAGCATTAAAATGATATATTGTCCAAATCTTTCTATAAATAATGTAAACAGCATTTCCTATTTGCAGTGAGTACATTACATGTCTTGATTAGCTGATTTCACTAATTTGTTAAAAGACACTGTTTTGCAATCTGCTATTGTCAAATATATAAATCGTTCAGTATCTATTTGCGTTGTAGAAGAAAATGAACAGTCTTCCCATTTTTGTTCCCATCTGTGACATAGTCCAAACGGATTTTCAATAGGTATTACTTGATCCTCCAAAACTGCAAGCATAAACATAAGAAATTCTTGAGCATCTTGTTGTACATTGAGTGTAAATTGTAAAGAACCAGTACATACATCCAAAAGATTCCGTATGCCAGAAGCAGTATGGATTTTCATTTTATCCGTTTTCAAGTTTTCAAAAATATAATGTAACAAAGAACAGAATCTTTTTTCTCAATTTTCCATAATTGCAAGCTGTAGATTTTCTTAAAAAAAACACAACGTTCAGAAATACATTAGCATAGCAGTTGACAACTAAACTATTTCTAACTGATACCCTATAATATTATCAACGTGCCAATTTCCATTTTCTTTCCAGCCTCATCATTTGTTTGAATACTTTTCTTCTTTGCAGCCTCACTAGAATGTTTCTCATATTTTCGTTTCTGACATATCACACAGTTTTCATAAATAGGATATTCACCTAAGTTAGGAGCATACAGTCTTCTTAACGTATTATACTCTTTTACACAATTTACATCTGCACTAACCGTTTGCTCATCAAAATCAATCAAATACAATCCAGATAATGTTCTTACTCGAGATAATGCAACATATGCCATACCCTCTTTAAACAGCACAATGTCCAATCTGTTTGAGCTCTTCAATCTGATCAGATTTAATCTTCAAATATTCAATATCGTCTCTGTTCTGAAACTTTACATAATCAACAACTTTTCCCATTGCTCCATTCACTAAACCTTTCTCAACATCTAAATTATGCCGTAATATTACCCGACAGTTTGCACATATATATAAGGTCTTTTCCAAACCAGCATGTCTTAGATATAGATCTTTAGGGCAACCCTTCCATCCTCAACCACAGTGAACACCACGCTTAATGATCACTGGTCACTGTCACCTCTCCGAGGTCATTCTAAGTGTGGTTCTTGTGTCGTGTGTGATTTTTCCATTGACTGTAAGGAGTTTGTATTCAGAGATGTGAAGAATGAACTTAAGACCTTTACTAACTGCAATAGTTGTAACATTATCTATGCAATCTTTTGTCCTTGTGATTTAATTTACGTGGGACAAACCAAGCAAAAAATCAAACTGCGAATCTCCCAACATCGGAGCCGGATTAGATGTGGTACAGCAAATGCTCCCCTGGTCGAACATTTCTCCAACAAAGGTCATACGGAAAATGACATACTTTGGACTGTAATCAGCCAAGTGATCATACCACCAAGAGGTGGTGACCTGACGTGGATGCTCATTAAGGAAGAGCTTAAATGGATAATAAAAACGGACAGTCTAAACACTGGACTCAACCTTCAAGAGGATTGGACTGCCCTCCTCTAAGCTCTAACCCACTGAACAATTGAGGACCCTTCCTAAGTTCTCTGCTTTGTACTTCTCTGTTGCCTTGTGGATCTGCTTGATCAGACGTTTTCTTTAATGTTTTCTGTAATGCTTTTAAGAATTATTGTGAATTAACCTTAAAATTCTTGCTCACTGTCGCCGGGTAATAATCACTTGCACCAATGCACCACCTTTTATTTCACTTCCTTTTCCCTCCCCTAACCCTACCACTCCAATATGGCCGCCGCACTGAAACCCTTGTCTATTTCTATGCCCCAGGATTCTGTAACATCCATGTTTCTACCAGCCAATCAGAACCCTACCACTCCAATATGGCCGTCGCACTGAAACCCTTGTCTATTTCTATGCCCCGGGATTCTGTAACACCCATGTTTCTACCAGCCAATCAGAATCCTTCCAGTCCTTCAAATTCCCTCCCCTAGCACTCCCCTCGAGGAAACCAGGAAACAGATTCCACTACCGATTGAACCAGTAAGTCTAGCGATGTGTGGCTCTCTCCCTCCCGACCCTCCACCACGCTGTAATCCCTAAATGACCTGTTTTCCCTGCAGGTCTTCTCCTGGTACCGCGGATTTTAATCAATGAAGCGCGGCCCACCTCAATAGCGCCCGATTCTGGTAAGAGCCCCACTGCGCCCGCTTCTAACCCTTGTGAACCCGTTTTTGTTCCCTGTTTGCTCTAATTTTGTCCTCCTTGACTTACAGGGCTGCTTCCCCATGCTATCAATTTCTTAGCCCTTGTCCGTGCCGATCGGGGTAACCTTTTTCATTCCCCCCCCCCCGGTAAGCAATCCCTCACTCTTCCCCCACTGCGCCGTGTCTACTAGCACGTATATTTCGGAATCCCGTCGAATGTTTAGTATAAATGTTCCTTGTCACACCGTATGCGTACTCCTCCACTGCGCCTTGAATCTCCATGCCGCATGCAGTCTAGTGTAATTATCAACTCATACTCGGACTTGCCCAACGTGAACCCGCTGTACACACCACTCCGCTAAATCCGAATGATTCACCTTCTGCACAGTTTGCTTTTTAAACTATGTCATGAATGCGCCGCCAAAACTGCCGGTTTTTAAACTAAAGAGGTATCTCAAACACAGATGTACACTGCCTGGCCCAGCTCCCCCACTTATTTTAAATCACTCTCCCACCCTATCACTAGCATACGCGGTCTACACCCCGATCTGCAACTTCACAGAAAACAGGTTCACCATTCACTCAAGTCACTTGGAAATATGCCAATAATATGCTTTAAATGTTCATAAATTAAATGTATATATACTTTAGCTTTCCCTCCGTTCTTTAGGCATTAGAGGCTTATAATGTTAAAGGCAAATATAAATGTCCTGATGATGGTCCCCATGACTAAGTAGTGGGACCGAAACGCCGTCGACTCATTGTACACCATATACAAATTCTTGATTTATATGTTATATGTAATGGTGTTTAACTGATATTTCTGTACATTCAATACTTTACAGAAATCGCTGCTTTTGCCTTGAAAAGCCCTGCTCTTTTCCTCTGTTTACCTTTTGTACTGATCTGACTGTGTTTGGGTACAGGCTTGTGCCCCACACTGGTGATTTGTTGAAGGTATTCCTGTGTATGAAATATTTCAATTGAGTAAAAAATTGAAGACCTCTGTCCGGCTGGACATGCGCCCCAAATATAGAACTGATTCAGTCTATATTCATTGCTTTGCATATAATTCTTTTGCATGGACCGTTGTTGTTTCACAAAAAAAATACCCTCTTTAAACAGCACAATGTCCAATCTGTTTGAGCTCTTCAATCTGATCAGATTTAATCTTCAAATATTCAATATCGTCTCTGTTCTAAAACTTTACATAATCAACAACTTTTCCCATTGCTCCATTCACTAAACCTTTTTCAACATCTAAATTATGCCGTAATATTACCTGACAGTTTGCACATATATATAAGGTCTTTTCCAAACCAGCATGTCTTAGATATAGATTTTTCCAAAGAGTCTAATTTTGACTGTAATTTCTCTGACAGAAGAATAGTAACTCCATCCCGTTCTATTTTATCAATGGCTTCCATTTTCATTACCGGTTGTCTCTCCAGTTTCAACAGTTCTTAATTGAATGTAGAGCATTCTGTCAGTGTTGGCATTAGGCAATTTATAGACTTCTTTCCTGCAATTTTTTGGTACATTGTTTTAGAAGCAATATTTTCATTTGGAAACAAGGTGTTAGTAACGTTTCTTTGCCATCCTTTGTCAAGACAGCAATTCTAATATCTTAAATAATGTTTTCATAATGTTCGTCACTTGCTTGTTGCATATTCTTAAGAAGTTTTTTATATCCAAAATGAGACCAAATGTTCACAATTCCAATACTTCCTAATGATTTTTTAGTGTCTTCTTGAACAAGGGTCTTAAAATCTGGTTGGCCTTTCACAGGAGTAAATTGTACTAGATCGCCGAATACAATTATATGTTTTCCTCCAAATAAAACATCATAGTCTGTTTTTAAAATCAATTGCATTCTTAAATGTACAAAGGCAAGCATTAAATTTGAGACCATGCTCACCTCATTAATTATCAGAACTTTCATTTTCTTCAGTACTGTAGACACTTCATAACAAGCTTCTCCAGATAGCTTGTGATATTCTAACTTATTTTCATGCTCTACTGGTAACATGAGTAAACAATGTAATGTAATCCCTTTAATATTGTGTGCTGCTAACCCATTTGGAGCGGTTACAACACAAGATAAATGTGAGTCAGTGGTTTTCTGTAGATAACTTCTCAAACGTTTAATCAAGAAACTTTTTCCTGTTCCAGCTTCCCCACTAATGTACATAAGAGTAGGTTTAAATGATGTGCATTGGCATTCTTTCTTTTAATGCAGTAAACCATGTTGTATCTGTTGTGTACGTTCCTGATATATATCTTTCTTTTCAATATTCAGTTGTTCTTCTAAGTTTTCCAAATGCAGTAGTGTCCTGCTCTGCTTGTTGCATAGCTGTTTCCACTCCACTCTTTGCTATTGCTACTTCATTTTCAACAATGGGTTCTCCTAATGGATCTTGACTTAGTGCAGCAGAACTCTGACTATCTTGAGAACTTTCTCTAGCTATGTCAGCTGCAATCGTATTTTCTTGGTTAATCTCTTCGTTTAACATTTGCAGCTAACTTGGAAAAATTGTACATTCAATGCTATCTTTACATGCATTGAACGAATCTTCATAACACTCGAAATCTCGAAGTAATTCCATTTCAGTCCGTCAAGGCTTGAAGAGTTGATAAAGTGCTAAATAAAAAAAATCTCTTTTATCTGGAGTATCGCAACTGAGTTTCCTGGGATTAGTAAGATTTCTTTTGCCATGTTTTACCAAACATCCTTCACATCCAATTACTGCATATTTCCCTTAATTTATATTTTCTGTAACATTTCTCTTAAAGGTGTAATGTTGCAGTACTTCAAAGACATATGTTTTTCAGATGTGGACTTCTGTTAGGATAGTACGTATCCAACATATTTGTTTTAAGAATTTCTGTATTTTCCAGTTCATTCAGTGCCAAGTATTCAATTTCAGCACAGCTTAGCATAACAAACCACATAGGGGTTCCTAAATTCCTCAGCATACATTTCAGTTCTCTGTGACGATGATACCAACACTCATTAGTACCATGTTGACACTCCATCAAAGTAATCAACTGAAATTCTAAATGATCATCTCTTTGTTCCACTTTGACCATGAATTCCTTTGCAGAAAGCTCTGTAAGATGAACTCCTGTCTTTAATACATGGTTCCCTGCATAAGAAAGTCTAGACAAGTCACTTTCAAACAAAAGATGAAATATGTATGGAATACATTGTCGAAATCTTGGATCTTCTGAGTATAATCTTGTTGTACGATATTTTGAAGCTGGAATCTGCACAGGTCGTTCATCATATCATCCACCTTTTCCAGTGGGGAACAGCTGTGGAAAACAATGTGCTTCTAAACTTCTTTCCCAAACACTCAAGGGAGTTTCCTTTGCTTTCTTCATTTGGAATAGTTCAATAGTAGTTCCAATGTCTTCTTTTGAATGTAATGGATGAACACTGGAAGGTTCATAAATTTCTTCAGTCCTGGAGACATCGACTTTTTCAATTTGGCCAGTTGAAATTTCTGTGTCATCTCCCAAAAATATTTCTTCTTCGTCCAGGGGTATACTTCTATAATAAATATTGTTCTTTGTAAGATATAATGTAGCTTTTTTAAGTTTGCTCACATCTACTAACTCTTGCCATATTTTATGACTCTTTGTTGGTACACCATTAACTAGAATAACTAGAGGTTCAATTTCTTCTCGATCTTCACCAACTGTTTCAATAATTTGTTTTAATCCAAAGGTCAATACACAACTCTTCCTTTTAAACCTCTTAGTAAATCTGTAGGAGGCAGCTTACCTGTTTTAGGCTCCATACGAACAATAGCCTGAAACGGGTGCACAGATTGAATTAGAATACATTCATATGTATTTGAATCTTCTAGTTCTGAAGGAATACCTTCCAACTCCAGGTTATTATGTACAGCTCTAGCTGGCAATTTATTCTCTTCTAGTTTGCTGTAACAATATTTACAAATACATTGATCAGTACCCAACTCAAAACGGCCTTCCACCATCAAATAAGCACCAAATTGCTTCCACATATCATTCTTTTCCTTTTCACTTTACTATAAAGGGTCTAAAGTGAGGTAGGCTCCCGCCTCTACCGGCACCAGTGCAGGGTGTGCTCCCGCCTAATGAGGCATAATCCAGCGGCACCGGCAGGACCGTGTGGGCTCCCGCTCTGTCGCAAAAAATACCCACAAGGCGGGACAGGTCCCCGCTCCACCTTGGGACCACGGTAATGCGGGATGGGCTCCCACTCCACAAACCGGCATGGGGAATCCCTACACTAGGGATTGCCTCTGAAATCCTTCTGCAGTACAGGGCGCTGCAAATGCCAGCTCCTCTCCCCTGGCAATTAGAAATCAGAGCGCTCACGAGGCGCTAGAAGCCCCGCCTCCAGCAGAAAAGTTTTTAGGGGCATAAAGCTGGGCTCACACATTTTATCTTTGTCTGCAGCACAGGGCTTTGGGGGGAACCAGTCCCAACTGGTTCTGGAGGGGTTTGGAGCACTCTGTCTGTTGACAGGGCTCTTCTTCTCCATTGTTAGGTGGGGGCTCGTTATCAGACACACCACAGGGGGGCGGAGCCAGCATTCATTAGGGCGGGTACAATCCTATTCAGGGACCAGGGACTACTCCTCCCACTACTGCAAATACAGATGTCCCATTCAGCCTAGTGCTGACTCACCCTGCCCCTCCTGGAGCCACACACACCTCACCAGCCCCTATCACTCAAAAGCCAGACATACAATTCACATCAGGCAGGCAGACACATAGCACACAGACATGTCAATTTCTAAAAGTGGCATTTCTAAAATAGTTATAATAAATATGCGTACACCATTGTTCAGCATTTATTATCACCATTCCAAATATACCAAACTTGACCATGCTGCGCCTCTCATATCAGGAATTACCACGGAAACACTTATCAGAGAATCCCTAGTGCATTCTTATGGGAGAGCAGCCCCACAGTAGTGAGAAACCAAAATGGCTGTTTGTCACTACCAGAACATGTCACACGCTTACGGTACATGTCCTATCTTTACCTACAAAGCACCCTGCCCTTAGAGCTAGCTAGGGCCTACTTTAAGGGTGACTGACATGTAGTAAAAGGGGGGTCACAGAAATGGTATACACTTTAGGTGTCATGTCACAGCAGCAGTAACACTGCACGCACAGGCCCTGCAATAGCAGAGGCCTGAGATAGGTTTGAAAGGCTACTTTAGTGTGTGGCGCAATCAGCGCTGCAAGCCCACCAGTAGCATTTAATTTACCAGCCCTGGGTATATGAGATACCACTTTACAGGGGACTGACAGGTAAATTAAATAGGCTAAACAGGTGTAGACCAATATTACCATATTTATCACAGAGAGCACACACACGTTACACTGAACAGCAGTGCTAAAGTGCCCTGAGTCCTAAAACCACCAACACCATGTCAGAAAAAAGGCTAGGAGAAAGGCAAAAAGTTTAGGGATGACCCTGCAAAAAGGGCCAAGTCCAACAGTTAGCAAGTGGATGCGTCTGGGGAGCCTGATAGAACTAGTTGGGCCAAGTTTCAGCCACCAGACAGGCCGCATCACCAGTGGAGTTTTGCCAGGAACTGAAAATAATTGTGGAATGCAATTTTGGTGGGGCCAATTTTTGGTGGGGCCCACCACCCAAAAGTTGATGCCCGGGGGCCACATCCTGACCACCAGTGTCTCTGCCTTGATCACCTCCGACGGCATCCCCAGCACGCAAAATGCCTCTGCCAGGGTGGTGAGTGCAGGGGCCCAACCCTCCCAGGTGAAGAGGAGGTGAAATGCATGGACCCAGCAATATTTGGTATGATGGACAATGAGAAAGTCCACTGCGAGTTTGAGGGCACCTTGGCATGGCCGATGATAGGTCCTCGAAAAGGAGGCGTTAGGTGTCATTGAATGAGATAGGGTCCCCCTGCCGTGCCTTGCACATAATAAATTCCTTGTCAGTGAAGCAGTGGATGCAGGCCAGTATATGTCCGGTATGTGCTTGCTGCCCGAGAGAGGGGGGCCACTCAGTAAGCTCTGTCCATGGGGAATGGGTCCCTCCTGGGCATTACAGGACAGCGTTGAAGAGGTCCAACAGGTATGTGGAGAGCTCTGCATCAAGAACAGCGGATGGGACCCCTGGAAGTGGATGTTATTGCTGCATGACTTGTTCTCCAAGTCCTCACATTTCTCATGAAGAAGGCAGTGCTAGTCCTTCATATGAAGGAGTCGTTGTTGGGTGGTCTTGCCCTCTTTGCTGAGTTTGTCAATGGAAGTTTTGGTTTAGGCCACCCTCTCTCTGATGTCGTTGACATCTCTCTAGAGGGCACCGAGGTTGCTTTGCAAGTCGACCTTAACACCTTGAAAATTGGATTGAAGCTTCTGGAACAGTTGACGGAGCAAGTCCCTAGTGATTTGCGGAGGTTGGCTTTCTGGTGGGTTGTTTGACTCGCCAGGATTGAGCGAGGAGGATCCCCTACAGAGGGGTGCCGAGTTGGCTGCTGGAGGACAGTCTTAATAGTGGAGCCCTCATTGCCTCCAGCCATGCTGTGGGTAACAGTGGTGGGCAGGGTGTGGACTGACATGAACTCCTACACCCACCCCACAACCACCACAACCACTACAATATTATCCCCATACCATGGCATGTCTTAGATACACATACCTTCAATGTGGTTGAAGTATTTTGAGAACAAGTTTAAAACCCTTTCGGAAAATACGCAAGGAGTGAATCAATATTTCCATTTATAGACTATTACTGCCTTACATTATCGTCTGTAGAGAAATAAACCAGCTTTCACAGATCACTGCAAGCGGTAGTTTACATTGACATTCATTTAAACATTCATGAGTTTTCTTTTAATACATCTACACATATTACTTTAAAAGCTTTGCTACAATGGAGAAGAATGACATTTAACTGTTCTTGGGAACTGTTATTTATACACAAACGTATGCTTATTGAGTATGAGTTGGGAAAGTATAGCAATATCTTAAAGTCCCTTATTACACACCGATTCCTGTATCTTATGTCCCTTTTCTCTGCATTCTTATAATGATCAAGTATTCCTGCAACCCGGTACTACTGATATCCACAGTATCAGTACTTCCGGATGTGAGACTACTTATGTGGTATTCCGGTATGACTCATTATGTGTCTCCAAGTGTTGTGAAGTCTGACTGTTTTTTCGCCGGACCTTTCACCTGACCAAAACAAGGAAAACGTCTGGGTTAAAACTGGCCAACAAATGGCAAAAAATATTTTGAATATATTGGTTAAAGGCCAATCGCCACGTGTTATTCCACATTTTCCGGAGCATTCTTGTGTTTCAGAGACTAGGATGTACGTATTACTAGGACTTGCCAACAAGAGAATACTTATACATTGTTCCTATCTTCGTCTGCCACTAAAGCGGGTTGTGACATCACTTGCCTGGGACACCTCTGGCTGGGGAGCGGTTCGCCGCTATGTCACAGGCCCACTCAACACGAGAGAGAGGGTACACATACCGTTACGTAAGATACATTTTTCAGCTTCTATTGCCTTATTAGGACATTTGTTGCTTGTAACATGTGCTGCTTCAACACAGCACTGGCATTTCTATACGCTTTGCCTGCACATGCAGCATAAAGACTGGGGGAGAAAGACAAAATATTGTGCGACTGTTAAATATTAAAAATGTCTCTAAAAAGGATGGTCCATCCTGAAAACTAAAGGCGTGTACATGCGACTTATCGCAGAGGCACAAGGACAACACGTACTGCTCGTGGTCGAGCCCTCTTTTCTCCTTGAGCAGGCATACGGTGTCAGAGTAGGAGTAGGTGATTCGCCTCTGCCCGGCCCCTCGCCATGCCACGTCTAGGTTTGCATCAGTCAGTGCTGCAGGCGTCTGTTCCCCACTCCACCTTCAGCAGACTTCGGGGTGAGTGGCAGGGCGAGGAGATGAAAGGGAACGACGGTAAAGAAAGTTGCGAAGCAGAACCAGCCCTTCCACACCTGGGGGGAGGCGGTGCAACTTAATGCAACCCCACGAGGAAGCAAGAGCCCTTGCAGAGTCCGCGGGCAGCCAGTGTGTACTGCACAGCGGCACGGGGAGGCAGGTACACCCCGGGGAGGGTAAAGCTGCATGGAAGTTCAGAGACAGCACATGGAGCTTGGGAGGGCATATTCTGGAAGTAGATGAGGTGGGGGCAGCTTTGAAAGCTGAGGGGCAGCTAGTCGTGGAGGGCAATAGCTCAGAAAAGGGAGAATTCGCTGACCTTGGTCAGAAGCATGTTTAAAGTGCAAAGGCAGTTCGCATAGAGCAGAATCACCTTGGGGGGCACCGGGGGCAGCTCTAGAAGTAAAAGGAGAGCTCACAAAGGCAGAGACTTGCAGAGGAAGTGAACAGCAGTGCTGACTTTCAATGAGACCCAGCACAGCTTGAAGCTGTCTGCGAGCCCATCTCTGCTGCCCTGGGACGAAGAGCCTTCTGCCCGAAACACATCACACCGCTGACCCTGCTCTCCTGCCCCAGACTTTGCCCTCGCCTCTTCTTTCAGCGCCTCCGTACCCCCGGGCTTGGAGCCGATAGGCGCGGGCAGTGAGGATGAGCGCCCTGCCAGGCACGCACGGGGAGAGGCTGGTGGTGGCGTAGGGGCTCCCGGAGCGGAGCGCGCACGGGGCCACCACTGAGAGGTGGTGGTGGTGGGCAGGCTGAGGCTGCATCCCGAGCCCTGCTCCCGGTTGGAGCAGAGCAGAGAGCTGCCTGCGCTGCTCCCCGGGGGCGTGCGGTGCGGTGCGGGGCGGAGCCATCCGATGACCCTGGCGGCTTTGGGGAAGTCAGAGGAGGAGGGGGAGGGGCGGCGGGCTGAGCCGGGACACTGCGCGCTCACTGCCTGTCCTGCTGACTCCCGCACCTGTCACGGCCGCTGAGCGCTCGGATCCGGAGACATCCCCGCCCTCGGCCCGGGCGGCGCTTCTTTAGGAGGCAGAGGGAGGCTGGCCTGAGCTGCGGACGGAACCCGGAGCGGCCGGGGCCAGCGCTCACTAACTCCAAGGACCAAGGCGCAAGTTTGTGAGCGGCGGCCGGATCCCTGCAGCCCGGGTCTGTGGTGGGTGGTGGACGCAGAGAGGGAGCCTCCGCCCGAATCCGAGCCAGGGGGCCAGTGGGGAGGGAGCGTCTGACAACTGCAGCCCCCACCGAGGGACCCGAGGACAGGGAGAGCCCATCACCTGCAGCCCCCGCCGAGGGACCCGAGGACAGGGAGAGCCCATCACCTGCAGCCCCCGACGGAAGATCAGTGGTGGCGGAGTGGCAGCACCTGCAGCCCCCGCTCTGGGACCAGAAGAGAGAGAACACCTGCTGTCTCCTCCGCCCCGTCCCCTCCCCTTGGCCAGGGGACCAGTGGTGAAGCGAGCGTCCGGCACCAGCATCTCCTCTCCTGTCAGGGTACCAAGCGCACGGCACCTGCAGCCGCCGCCTACCAGGAGCGCCCGGAGCCTGCCAACTCCACAAGGGCACCAGTGGCAAGGGAGCGCCCGCACCTGCAGCCCCGCCTGAGGACCGGAGGAGAGAGAGAGAGCTCCATCCCTGGACCAGTTCAAAGGGAGTCCCAGCACCGACACCATCCACCCAGGTCGGACCTCAGAGACAGACCCATGTGACCGTCAGTTATGAGGGCACAGCCCCTCCAGCGAGACCTGCTATCCGGAAAGAGGTGTTGAGAGTAAGTAGAACCCCCCTCCCCCTCCCCACACGTTCTCATTATACACCCCCAGTACCAGACAACCCCAGCGCCCAGCCCGAGTCTGAGCAGATGAGGGGGTGGGGGTGCGATGTGCAGATGGGGCTTCCCTGAACCAGGAACCCATATGGAACACATACTTGTATGAGGGACACTGTTTCGACTACCTGTGCCAATCCCCCTCTCCCAAGAGTATCGAGGCTGCCCTCAGCCCACCCATTTCAGGGTCCTCCCTCCGTGATAAACTTTCCAAGTGCTGCTCTGGAGCCAAGGCAGGCAGGTGGGGGCTGTGGGGGAATGTCTTCCTGGCCCAGCATCCTTTCTTTTGACCACAGCAGACATATTATGGCTCAGCTGCCAGTCTGTCAGATTGAGATCTGCGCCTTCAGATGTGCGAGTTTCCCTTCCATTAATTAATTGATTGAAAGGTGGAATCGTGGCTATGAGAAGAAAGCGCGCCCCCTCCCGGCCAGAAGCTTCGCGACGCAACTTCACTCATTGCCCTTCTTTATTTTACGGACAAGGTGGGGCCACCCAAGGGGGGCAAACTGGTTCTTTGTAGTGACAGCGCTGGACACCCTGTCTCGAAATATGGCGTGCCCCTCGACCGACCCTTGGGCCTCCCACGCACCCGCTGGGCTGCCCTCATTCATGCCCTGAACCCACGGAGGAGGTCCATCCCTGTCCGTGGAACAGAGACAACAACTTTGCAAAGACAGACACGAGGGGTCGATCGCCTCCTCACCCTGGAGAGCTGGGGCCATGACGGCGCGTGTAGTGTTTCAGGGAGTCATACCGTGTGGGTGGGTTACATTTATTTCGGCATTGACACCTCTCACCTCGCTCTCTCCAGTTTGCAGAGGCGGGCAGCCCTTCAAAGTACCTCTAACCTTTTTAATTGAAAAGCCACGTGTCAGTAAATACATTACACACCGCGTCACGGTAGAGTGATTTCAAGATCACACCATTTATTAAAGCCGGAGATGTCTGAGCTCACTAATGCCGACTTCTGGTACCGAGAGAATGGGAGGAGGGAATGCCCTGAAGTCTATAGCGCTGGCGGTGACTTGCAGACCCCGCCCCCTTCATCCGAAGTTTCCGTCTTTGGTCCCGGGCAGGTGATTACCTCTGAGCGGGGGCATGAATCGCTCCCAGTGTTTTTTTTGTACTTATGTTGTGGGGAGGAGGGGGAGAGATGACGTGGGAGTCTCATCACACATGTCCCCTCCGCAGCGGCCCGGCTGCGCTCTTTCATAGACTGATACAAGCCCACAAACTTACATGGTAAGCAAAGTGCATGCACAACCCAGGTGCCCGGCTCCAGCAGCAACCTCCCAAAGAAAAGTTTCATGGCTTACTATTAAAAGCGTCACTCTGTAAAGACTGAATGGCTGCCCAGAGCTTGCAAAACATCTGCCGTTCTGCAAAATGTCAGTGTAGTAGGCGAGTAGACCATCCATGACTCTGGTGCACCGCGCGCCGCAGCGCAGGTGCATGCCAAGGAATGCGCGAGACTGTTCGTGCAGCACCAGGGTAGGTCGGAGGCTGCCTCGCGCGAATGCATACCTGCCTGTATTATCTGCATTATTAATGCGCGCGGGATTCAGGTGGCACGCGGAATGCACCAATCACGCGATGCATTCTGCCTCTGCCACACTGTGCAATCCGACAGTTTTCCCGAGATTTATGTTCCAAGGACTGGTTAATGTGTATGGTTAATAGCAGCTCTGCTGCAGGAATAAGGCCAAGCATTCCGTGCTGCCAATGAGCTGCACCCAGGGGCCAGACCGAGGGGCTCTGGGGGCTACAGCAAAGGAGGTCAAGGTTGTGCGATCTGCTACCTGTGGCGATAAATGGCAGATGATGTATGATTGGCTGCAGAGCCCGAGAGTGGTCCAGCTGTGTTCTGGGCTACATTAGTGGGCACTGCCCATGTGCGATGTGCCTGGGCACATCTGTGCCAGGCACACACACGGGCCCGGCCTGGAGTCCTCTGTGAGCGTTTGCTCACATTTGAGACACCGTCTGAAGGCGATGCTCATATCTGGCACACCGTGCCTTCAAAAGGCAGGAATTCTTACATGCAGTGTCCCAGGGACCTCACTGAACTTCTCATATTCATTTCCGTTGACTCTGTGCAGAGAATTAGTTCGCCCCCTAGACGTGCCATAAATTAGAACCAATTTGGCCAGGAGGCGAGTCCCAAAGCCACTACGCGCCTGTCCCCGTCCTGTGTGCCAGTGTTGCGCTAGGTTGAACATGGGCTGTCTGGGGAGGGATGTCCCTGCACCTGTCTCAGGGTTGCCTCTAACCCTTGGAATTTACTGCGATTTTATTCTCCGGGGTGCAGCAGGTGCAAGGTGGAATCTGCTGTCTCTGAGAGCCGCGCGTGCCAGCTCACACACCATTGCAAAGTGCCCACCGCCACCCCCTGCATTCCAGCTATCTGAGTACATATAAATACCGTCACAAACGACCTTCTTAGGTGAGGCACATGTTATCCATTTGCTGAGAATCAAATCTGAAATCAACTGGACCTGTCATGTCCAGCATATTTCACTTTATCAAGGCCACAATCCGTTTTGTTAAAATAACTCTAATTCCTATGTGATGGAGTAAATAAATATGTTTTCACAGCAAGTTCTCGTCCAGTGATTTTAGAACTGTGCTGCGTTTTCTTTGACAATCCATTTCCTATTTACATCGACGGTGCTTTTAATTTGTTATAATACGTTTTATTTTTTTGTGTCACTTGAGCCCATTAAGTGGCTATGAAGTCCTGTAATTGTTGTTTATAGAATATGCACTTCTTTGGTGCATACCTTTGCTCAGTCGTCTTTGACACGTCATAGCAACTGTAATCTTTTACATATGGAGACATTTCTACGCCAGCTCAATTAAAATAGCGTCTGCCTCAAATTCCTATTGAAGGTTGTGCTATAATTAGAGTATATTATATGCACGTACGCACATCCTCAATACCATGTATGACAATAACCAGAACCTTGATGATTGTCACATTGTCCCCATGGACGTCACACATTGAATTTCTGACTCAGAAGTGCTTCAATTTCATGTTAATCATAACTAGGAGGATAACCCTTAAATAGATTTCTTTCAAAATATCAGTTCCTTTGTTTCTCTGCATTCCACTAAATACATTTTCTTGAATGTATCTGAGTAGGGAACCTTCTGACCTCCGATTAGGAGCTATCAATAAACTGAAAGTGCTAACAAATGTCTTGCTGAAAAAAAAAGAATCCTACCGTTAGACCTGCAGGTTTGACAATTTAAAACGCAAAAATTGGCACAAAATGCGTACACTACAGTGATCCTGCATTCCTTTGGGGTTTTCTTTTAACTTATCAATTAAAATGAATACAACCAAAAATATTTTTCCTTATTTCTCCTCATATTTTCATGTAGTTACCATGAGCACACTAAAAAAAAAAGTGCCAGTAGATATGGATTTATGGATTTATGGATGATACAAGCGTTCCCTACACACATATAATTTATACAAAAGGCCCTGATTTCCTCGTTAGTGTAAATGCCTCTTGTCTCCAGAGTTCACAGTAGAATAATGTCTAGGAAGCAGAGTTCGGTGAGGGCGTTGCTAGATCATGCAGCTAGAGTAAATGTGTCTGCTCCCATGGTACCCTGAGACAAGCTCCGTCGTTTTGTTCTTTGTGCCTTTTTAAAGGAAGAGATAATATCTATTTTAAAGATGAAAAGGAATAGGTTAACAAAGCACCAAAGGGAATGAGGCACCATTCTGAAACAAATTCTATACAACGAGCCTGGCAGTATTAAAAAGTCTCCTGACCTGTAGCAAATTATATTTAATGCTCGTTGGTCAATATCTCTTCCGTTGTCAATGGAAGCGCATTAAATGGAGATTCTGCAGACAAACTGAGCTCTGCTATATCAGTCCTTGCCAAAGTCTGACATTGTTAATACATTAATAATATGTCTGTAATGTAATGGAAAACTATTAATCACATCTGGTTATGTGCCAGAAATTTAACCTATAGTTGGCTGATTTTTGACAGCAACGCTCTACATATGCTTGCTATTCAGCTGTCTTGCGCGCTCTACACCTTGTCCTTGTCCTTGCACCAACTCATCAAATAATATAATCCATAATCCTGTATAATGGCCACCATTATTGCTCTGATTTATTTAATGAGCATTTGAGGGGGAATTGCTTTACTACGACTGTATGTGTTAAGAAGACACTTGGGCTCACATTTATTTTCAATTTCTCCTCTGTCGCTAATGTCTGTGCATACATCACGCTGAGACACGTCTAACACTGAATTTATTGATCGGAAATTATGAGTGGGGTGACAATGATGGGCAACTAAGAGTCAAATAGATGGGCAGAAAGAAATATTGGATTTATTTGCACCCCAAACTTAAAACAGCAAATATGAAATCAGAGGAACAGCCATGTGCACCTAGGGTTGTCGCTTTGAGATTTTTTGAAATCCATTTAATGCTACCAGTAGTCTTCAGAATTTTTTTATTGCTAAAACTGTTATTGGAGGCAGCCCATTATTCGTTGCCTCTGTACAACTAATTAGTGAAAGGTCTGCATGCATATCTTGTATAATGCAGGGTGGGGTCCCTCAAGTCTAATATACTTGTTTCCTTACATTTTTACTCCTTGCCACTTACCTGCCAGCAGTCCTAAGGCTCACGGGGTCCTATGAAAACTGAGCTTGTTCACTGAGATTTTCTGCAGGCCATATAATATGGGCTGAAAAGTATTTTTACTGGCTAACCACTACTTAATAATGACAATTTATAAAAATAAATAAAGCCCCAAATAATGGAAATGCACTAACATTTAGTAAGATTCCCAAACTACATATGGGAGCGCCACCGGTATCTGAATGTGCAATCCTATTTCATGACCTTTATTAGGAGTTTTTATTCCCTATTATGCTTTGCTTCTGTGATAATGAATGTTGCTACGGTTTGGTATTTTTTTTTGGGGGGGACATTATGAAATGTTTTAAGTTGCTTAATTTGAGTTATTGATAGATGCCTCTGACCTTCAGTCAGAGCGAAAGACTATTAAATCCGCGTTTAGTCGCAAACTCCCTCCCTGCGGCGTGGGATATCACAGCATCCCATGAAATTGTCTGGATTATCGTTTGAGTTAATACGTCCCTCGTCAGTCCCATGCCATCTTTATGGGATTTAAACATCTTCTGCTGTAGAGAGATCTGTTCCATACACCACAATTTCACTGTTGTTGATTACACATAAGTATTGCGACAGTTTTGCAGCAGGCTGGTCTGTATTCAGATCATCATGGCGAGGCAATCCGAGTTTTCAGCACATTTCCTAATACAAACTATTGCAGCCTGTCCTATAATAGCATTTTATGAATCGAATATGATGAGAATGGCAATTGCATCCATAAGGCAATTATTATAAACGACTTTGCTATGGAAACACAATCCAACCATCTGTTGGCATTTCACAGTATCTTTGGCTTCACAGAGTTGAAGGCCAGACAATATTTACATACAGTGAACTATGCAGAGATTGTCCTCACATCAAGAAATTAGCATGTCGCGGAAAGAGGTTTCATAAGGACGTGATTGTGAAACTGAACTGACTTGCTGATGGCCAAGGAGGAGAAGGCTGAGCAGCCAGATAGTTGGAAATGAAGCCTTCTCCGAGAAGCATTGTGTTGATCCACCTCAGTTATTTCTGTCTATGAGTGATCACATGGGCTGGATTACGGATGGATTAATAAATGCACCCATCTATATGCGCCATAAGGGAGTTGCTTCAATTCGGAGAGTAAACCAGTGGAATTACTAAAGTCCAGTTTGTAGTATACAGATGTTTCAGACCCACTCGTATACATTCTGCACATGCTATAGTTTCTTCAAAAGGACGAGGGCGTGAACTTGTTAGGGCTTAGTGGGAGGCATGGACTTGAGACAGGGGAATGCAGGCAATCTATCGCAATCATTACAGACAATAAGAACTGTGTCTGCTAGTCTGTTTGGCACAGGATGCATTTTCCACAATGTGTACTCAGCCCATCCTTTTGAATTACAAAATAGTTAATTGTGGAATTGATGTTTTACATTTGCAATCTCATAGGTTTAGCTCTGTGGGTGATAGACCTAAACTTGGTCTATTATAATACCTAGCAGGAATTCTAATATAGTTTGGAATAAGCCTTCTTTTATGTACGATCAACATTTTTGAGTGCTGTAAAAAGTTACATTCAAAGTTGAGTGACCCATTTTTTGTCATTGTTATATAATAACCCCATCAGCCTAGTGTGACACCGAAGTCTTTGATTTAAGTAAACACTGAAAGAAATACGTTGAATTAAAAACTGAAACAATTCCAGCTGAGGTGCTATTTATTTATTTAGACCTTGTAAATGCTTACAAGCAATTATATCTTTCGTACTTTTATACTCATGCTAAAAACTAGATTGCTTGTTTGTGTTCAATGATAATTGCTGTTAATCAACCCAGTAGCAACCCTTCTATCAATTGCATGGTTATTTCTTCCTGAATTTGAACATGAAACGAGCAGGTTAAACGCCATTTTCTGCAGCAGCATTAAAAACACTCAAGCTAGTATTAAAACCCAATAGGAGAAAAGTAAAAATGTTGAAATGTATTAGATCCCTCTGTATTAGGATTGGGAAGAGGTTGAAGTAGAAGCCGGCATAATGACCGAACACATTTAATCAAGTTCACATTTCATGAAGTTTCATGAGTTTGTCGCTCATTTGATTCCCATTTAGTATACAGCTGACAGGTTTTTAATCAGGAAGCAACTGCAACATTTTCCGACCCTTGTAAAAAAAAAAAAAATGAATGACCGGACGTTACAAAGAGCCCAGAAGGAGGTTGATTTAGGACCAGAAGATCCTGTTCTGGGAGGCAGTCAGTGTTGCAGTTGCAACATAGGCATTCAAAGTGGAAGAAAAAGAAGGAAACCAAATTGGATTCTGTATCTCTAGAGCATGAATACCTCAAAGGAAAGTGCATCTAACTTCAAATGTCTATATCAAAAACTGACAATTGTTCGGGTACAGACGATAATGCGTACGAGGCAGCTGGTCAGGCCGACAACTGCAGCATTTGAGGCGCAGTAAAGTTTGTTTACAAAGGCAAACATTAAAATGCAGAAAGCTGCAAATCGCAATCCAAAAGTTCATTAAGACTATTGAAGAATTATGAATATTGCCATATAGGCATATAAATCACAGAATGGAGGATATTCACCAACTTTGTATAATGAGATCATGATAAAAGCTGAATAATTGAGGTTTAAGTCTGGTAAAGAGAAGACCAGAGCAATGAAATCTTCAATTTAATTTTCAAATTGCCATGTGGCACGCTGTTTCTTGCTAATGCACCTGAGATGCACTGGAACCCTAATTGTTAAGGGGGAAATATTTCCCTCTGTGAATGAATGCTATATCTCAATCACCTAATTGAAATTGATTATTTCTGAGTGCCACCAAATAATCATGAAGCTAAAAACTAAGAAGCGTACATTTGAAAGGACCTCTGGTGAGCACCTTAACCCCTCTCAATTTGGGATTGCCTTTTGTAATTAAGAAAACATTGACACGAGCCACCCATTCTGTTTTAGGCCTAGCAATGATAATATTCGTGAAAATGGCTTATCACCTCGAGGGGACATAGATAAGGTAAAAGCAAGAATAAAAATGATGCAGCTCCCATGATTCATTATTGTGATGAATGTTAGACTCTATAAGGTCCTCTGTTTCTCCAGTTGTATTCAAACATATTGTCCCTTTGTATTATAAAAATTAATATACTGCTCAATAGCCCTTAAAACATGTGTAAATGAATATATGATTATCTATTGCATTTTACGGTCACTACCACCCTATTGAGACATGTGATCTGTGGCCTCATGATACAACGTGGGTGCTTGACTTGAATGATTTGTGTTTATCGCCTACTGCTGTTTCTCAAAAAGTATTAAGTGTGCAGTTTTAAACTCACTTAAGACCCAGTGGAGTCTCATATTTGTTCAGAATTGAGCTTGGACTAACCTGAGGATGGGTTCAGTAATTGAGCTTCAGAAAGTCCCTGGATTGGGACAAGAGTTAAATACTCTTCTGGAACAATCTCCTTGGTTGAGAATCATTCAAAGGTTGCCAAAGTCCCCATAAGAAGTGTTCACCCAATTACACCAATTTGCAGCAAGCACAATGAAGCCACCACAAAATGTGAACATGTTGCACTTTTTGTTGTGTGTTGATGAGTGGACAATTAAACATCTTCTTTTGTTTCCAAAAAGGTGCCTTTGCTGGAAGAAAAGATTGACTGATTGATGGGACATTGACGACTGCGCTATAGAGACTCAGCCTCTTGCTTCCCATACTGATTCATCGGCAGGCCTGACCATCCCTTGTGAGCCGGCAGTGGAGAGCTGCTCTGGGGTTATCCGCAGTACAACGGAAGATCCACCACTTTGGAAAATTACTATCTGTTTCAGGACATCTCTTTTGAAAAGCTCTTATCAAATAGATGTAACCAATGACCGAGCATCAGTCTGAAGCCTTTTTCCGAGGAGGTCACTTGATTATGGACGGTGTCTACCAACTTCGTCAATTTCCTAGAAAACACACTGTGTGCTAACATTTCTCATTTGACTGCTGAATCCTATTTTTTGTAATAATATACATATATCTATAAATCATATATATATATAGCACTCCAGATTATATAGGAAAATACTGGATGTGACATTTGGTGTTTCTGCTAAGAGGATTTCAACGAATTTAGAGATGTATTTATCAAGCTTGCTGTCACTTCAAGCCCTTTGGGTTACTATATCTTCAGGAATGCAGCATTACCCGTCAGAATACGGGCATTATGATGTGTGCAAGACTCTGATGAGATCAGATGAGGGAATAGTTTGGGAATATATGGCCTGCCAGCCAGAATCCACGGATATGACCAAGTACCTGAAAGTGAGGTTGGATCCCCCTGACAGCACCTGTGGGGAAACTCCAGATAAATTCTGTGCAATGGTAAGTGCATTTCTTTTCTATATCTAAGGCAATGCATGTAAAGCTTTTGCGTAGCACTGTATCTGCAAGTGAAATATCTTTTAACATCCTTAGTAGAAATCTCTGTGGAGTGCCCAAGGAATAATATGGAATTATAATGATTTCTGTACATGTTATAATTGGTTGTGAATTAACAAATTAACTATAGCACATTTGAAGAACCAGGTGCAATGGAAACGTAAAAGGTTGATATCGTGGACTGAAAATTCACAGGATGCAGTGATATTGATAAAGATGTTAATGCATATGTTGTTTATGGTTAGATGTACTGTATAGCACTCACTGAAAACTCAATCGGCTCTTGCCACTTACAATAGTTGGGCGTCAGAATAATCTGTAAACCACACTGAGCAGAAACAGGCCAGAACAAATGGGTTTCATTGCTGCACAGAAAGTGAGAAGAGAGGGAGCCTGGCAGGGCTGCTGTGGAATGACTTTCCATAAGCGAACTGCAGTCGTGCAGACAGTGCTTAATTGATTAAAGAATATAAAAACAGGGTCCAAAGTCTTCCTTTGGAACTGCTGCTGGTGCTGTCAAATGTCCTGGTTGCCGAAACCAATGCGGCCGGGTTTTGACTCCACCTCATGTCTCTTTCTTCCAGCACCCTACACTTCATGCCTTTACATCTCACTCTTGTAGATTCTGTTTCATCACAACTTTCTACCTTTGTCCGTAGTTTGATATCTTTCTCTTTATCTGTTCTTCTTCCTTTCTCTCTCTTCATCAACATCCCCGTCTTCAAAAATTAATGTCGGTGCTCGTTGTATTAAAGCACCTGCACAAATTAAGCATGGGATTCAACAGCATATCTCTCTGACTTTCACTGAATGGTTAAAATGACGGAAACGCTGCGGTGTCATGGCTGCCAGTGCAAGCGAAGTCGGATAACAAACAGAGAGGCGGCATCATGCACTTGTATAGCAGACAGAGGCTCTGGCCTGTGCAGGGAGCCAATGGATGAGTCACAACAAACATTCCACTAATAGTCAATGATTGTGAAAGCTGACGGCTCAGCCTGCCTGCAGCGTACTGCACTCTTTGCAAGTGTTCACACTGAAAGACAGGTGGCAATCTCCTGCCACAGCTGCCTGATTTCTCGTTGAACCAGAGGTGCAAGAATTTGATGTTGGTAAATGGAGGATCTCACAAAGGGTCACGTGCTCAGGGCCGCACCTCGCGGCACTCCCAGATTGCTATTATTTTTTAGAGGTAAATAGAAAACCAAAGAGGGTGGGAAGCAAAATGTGCTATTTTACACGCGATGCCCTGGATGGACTTTGTGATTTTGTGAATTGAATGTAAGTCATTGGCGCATATCCATGTTCATGCTGCAGCTGGGCCCTGTGGCGTGTTTGAAAAGTGGTCTTGATTGGCTGATATTTATCGCTAAGCTTCCTTGTCATCGCCATAGGGATGACACTGAGGTTGTAGTTGGCTTTGTGGTGTCAAATGAGTGGCAACAATTCAAGGAAACAAAGGGGATCCTTCTTTGTTCCCTCTACAGAATAAAACGCTCTTATTTTAGGAAAGAGTAGAGGGAAAGCTTAAATACAACATTGTAAGTGATGCTGAATTATCAGTCTTGAAAATACTTATGCCTTCACACTTCACACCAGAGGCTCGACTAGAGCCAAATTCCGGGGGGCGGGGGAGTTTGAGGGTGGGGCTGTGTGTGGGGGGGGGGGTGTTATCAAAAAGTTCGAGGGGGCTAATTCTTCCGGCAATAGGGGTGGAAAAACAAGAAGGCCTCGTTAACACGTAAATTGTCTTTTAAAGACCTGTGAAGTACTCGGGTGCGGCTTCTATAAGACAGACGCCAGCCCGGGAAGCTGTCTCAGCCGGGCTGACACACAAGACAGGGGGCTGAAGCCCTTTGAGCCCAATGGGCGTTGGCGTCTGCCTCACACGCATCCATATAGGGGTATCGACTGACCTTGGCCATTCTGGGAAATTACTTTTGCTTAGCAAAGCAAAATGATGCCATAGAAGCTTGCTAAGCACGATTTTTTGTTGTTGCAGCGAAGTTTGTGCTTTATAAATTAGTTTGTTTGATGGGAAAGGCACCTGGAAATGCATTTAGTCGAAATGCTTCTGGGAGGCTGCTGCCTACTGTTTCCAATATAAAAATTAGATCTCTATGTATTGATCATAAGAGCCTCCGCATTATGTGCCCCAGATGCCAAGAATCTAGGCAGCCATTGTGACTCTGTCAAAGTTAAAAGAACTGTACAGACATGTGTACGACAAGGGAGGCCCCGGGGAGAGTCAGACATGTCTTCGTGTCCCCTTGGGATTTTCAGGTGAGTGGGCACGTCGGTGTGACGTCCCAAGCCCTGATTGGGTGGTCGGTTAAGGGAAGATGCGATTAGTGCTTTCTGAAGGGCGTTTTGAGCAGGTAGCTAGTTTTCGCGTCAGCCCACTCTCCTGTCTTTTGTCATGGTTCTATTTTCTTTTTGTATTTCATTTTCTCTCTTTTTTTGGCGATTAGTTTTTGCTTCTGTTGCTTTAATTCATGCTACAGCGTGTTGGGGAGAGAGGTCGGTAACAATAGAGACATTATTTTGCTACTAGTAGCCGGTTCTGGTATTTAGGTAGGCGGTGTCAACAGCATAATGGTTTCTATATGGGGATCAAAAGGGGTTGAGCACAGCTCGGTGAGGTCGAACCAATGGTCAGGGGGCAAGGCGATGACCTGAGCAAAGGTGTGTAGGGAAGTGGGGGTGTCAGTTGGGTGCATGAGTAGTCGCACACATTGGAGTGTGTGAAGGCTAGAAGGGTTTATGGAGGGGGGCACTTTAGTTTTTAGAAGGGGTTGGATTTCAGGAAATAACTTTGTATTAATGAGGTTTACCTAGTTTTGTAAGTAATTTGGCGTAGGGAATTTGCGATGTTTGTTGGTTTCCCAGATCTGTGTGACTAAATCCTCCTTTTCCCTAGAATGGTATGGAGAGTCTTCTTGGGACTCTGTCTCAGCTGAAGGGCTTCCCTTAAGTTGGTCATACGATGTAATTTCTGTTAGGTGGTTTTACGTGTATAGAGACCAATCTAATGGATTGGGAAAGCGACTGAAAATCTTGAGCATGGGTTGATCCCTCCCACTTCACTACCCAAGGAGAGCTTTTCACACATGTTGTACTTTGTAACAAATGGCACAATTGGGCAGCCTTCAGGAACATGTCTCCAACGAGAGAAGACATGCTTGATTTCTGCTAGCATCATGCCATGGTTGTCATATCTGCCTGTACGGAGGCAGAACCTCCTGACCAATCTGAGCACTTGTCTAAGATTACCCCCTTTCACTCACCTCTGAACTAGAGCATCACTACAATAGATACAGATCTGTTTTGTGTCAGAGTAAGCCAAGAACAATGAGCTGTTCTGTTACTTAGAGTGTACGGTAGTAAAGAAGTTGCTGGTTGCTTTTGCCATCCTGATTTTTGAGAACCTCCTTCAAAGTGAAGTATTCAGCTCATTGCTGAAGGTTTCAATAAGGAAAATGTGCTGTTTATGGTGATTTAGCATTATTGCTATAAAGCCTACTATTCTTTTAAAGAGAGCCCTTCACCACAAAGATGTTTAAAAAAGTTTGGCTTCCATCCTTCTTTCCTGTTATATATTTTGTTTGTGCCCCAGTCACTATTTGCTTTCATTATTGTCCCCATGCATTCACCCTACTGATATTCTTATCTGTATGATTAGCCGTCTGTCTGGTTCGAAAGGGCATAAATATACATGTGCTTTGTGCACCACTACACCCCCCCTCAGCAAATAGGAAATAATTCATTGCTAGCATTTTGTGCCTCTGTTTCTGATGGAATGAGGCTTATTTGTGGACCACTGCTGCTCTTGAACGAAACCAATATGCACCGTGATGTTACAGGAAGCACTCTGGATCACTGAACAGCACCCCAAATCTTTTTGCAGCACCCTTAGAATATTTATGTTAGAAAATTTAGAATATTATGACCACTCTCTCGCCCCTTTGAGCACCGCTCTGATGTACACTCATAGTAACCTGGGATATGATGCTAACACACTGGTCAATGACAGCAGCAAAGCTGATGGTAATTTGTTGCATGCCACTGAATTCTGCAGGATGTTCACGGACACTAACACTTAGATGAGTATTATATACCCAGACGTGAAGGACATTTTGTTTCTTGTGGCACATTGCGTGTAATATCCGCAGTTTCAGGCCTGGCACCAACACCTTTCTGCTGTGTTTCAAGTGGCGATGCAATAATGTATTGTGCAATTGAATGAATTCTTTCCTGCAAGGGACTCCTGCTCTCAGTTCTGTGCTACTTTGGCTAATTGTGGAGTATTTGATTATTTCCTCCACTGGCCTTCAAACCATGATTAAAATCTATTGCTTTCAGCCAGTGGATGAAATTTGAAACGTATGATTTAATATGCATTTTTGATAAAATATTGTTGTGCTGCCGCAACCCCTCCAATCTCTTCTTCAAAGCATTGGGTTACTGCTTCTTGACTCTCCAGCCCTCAAACCCTTTGTTTCTGGAGAGATGCTGGTGTTGCTTCTGTAGCAAGAGTAGAGCACCTTGACAGCATTTAAAATGAAAACAGCACCTCTTCTTGAGGTCCTGTAGTCTCCTGTCTCCACACCTCCTTACATCTACTCTTTAGGGCTTAATGAGGGAAAATGGCGCCTCTTCATGAGGTCCTGTTGTCTCTTGTCTCCGTTCCTCCTTAAATACGATCTGTAGAGCTCAATGAGTGAAAATAATGCCTCTTCTTGAGGTCCTGTAGTCTCCTGTCTCCACATCTCCTTACATCTACTCCTTAGGGCTTAATGAGGGAAAATGGCGCCTCTTCATGAGGTCCTGTTGTCTCTTGTCTCCGTTCCTCCTTAAATACGATCTGTAGAGCTCAATGAGTGAAAATAACGCCTCTTCTTGAGGTCTTGTAGTCTCCTGTCTCCACACCTCCTTACATCTACTCCTTAGGGCTTAATGAGGGAAAATGGCGCCTCTTCATGAGGTCCTGTTGTCTCTTGTCTCCGTTCCTCCTTAAATACGATCTGTAGAGCTCAATGAGTGAAAATAATGCCTCTTCTTGAGGTCCTGTAGTCTCCTGTCTCCACACCTCCGTACATCTACTCCTTAGGGCTTAGTGAGGGAAAATGGCGCCTCTTCATGAGGTCCTGTTGTCTCTTGTCTCCGTTCCTCCTTAAATACGATCTGTAGAGCTCAATGAGTGAAAATAACGCCTCTTCTTGAGGTCTTGTAGTCTCCTGTCTCCACATCTCCTTACATCTACTCCTTAGGGCTTAATGAGGGAAAATGGCGCCTCTTCATGAGGTCCTGTTGTCTCTTGTCTCCGTTCCTCCTTAAATACGATCTGTAGAGCTCAATGAGTGAAAATAACGCCTCTTCTTGAGGTCTTGTAGTCTCCTGTCTCCACACCTCCTTACATCTACTCTTTAGGGCTTAATGAGGGAAAATAGCGCCTCTTCATGAGGTCCTGTTGTCTCTTGTCTCCGTTCCTCCTTAAATACGATCTGTTGAGCTCAATGAGTGAAAATAACGCCTCTTCTTGAGGTCTTGTAGTCTCCTGTATCCACACCTCCTTACATCTACTCTTTAGGGCTTAATGAGGGAAAATAGCACCTCTTCATGAGGTCCTGTTGTCTCTTGTCTCCGTTCCTCCTTAAATACGATCTGTAGAGCTCAATGAGTGAAAATAACACCTCTTCTTGAGGTCTTGTAGTCTCCTATCTCCACACCTCCTTACATCTACTCTTTAGGGCTTAATGAGGGAAAATAGCGCCTCTTCATGAGGTCCTGTTGTCTCTTGTCTCCGTTCCTCCTTAAATACGATCTGTTGAGCTCAATGAGTGAAAATAACGCCTCTTCTTGAGGTCTTGTAGTCTCCTGTATCCACACCTCCTTTAAATGCGATCTGTAGGCAGGGTTGGATTGGGATAAAAAATCGGCCTGGGCACGCTTAAAAAAAGTGCCCACATTTGCATATTGCCTTACCTCAAAACACAGCTTCGGCGAAATTTTATTTTAAAAAAAGGGGGGGGGCACAGATTATTTTACACTGGTGAAACACACCTGAAAACAAGTGAGGCCACTTCTGGTCAGGCCCCCTGCCCCCCGCTCACTATGCATATATTAATGGGCCGGCCCAGCGAGAGAAAGTGAGTGACACCTCTGCCCGTTGATAAAAGGGAGGTAATGGAAGCCCATCTGTCTCCAGGAAGGCCACTCAGACCCACTGGGCCGCTGGCTGTATCTAAACAACAGAGACACTGCCCAAGTCGGCCCCCAGACAGCTAAAAAAGCAGCCCACAGCTGGAACATGGACACCGGCCCCTCTGGCATTGCCCGAGTGCCTGTGTTACCAATCGGACACTGTCTGCAGGGCTCGATGAGTGATGATAGAGCCTCTTCATGAGGTCCTGTTGTCTCCTGTCTCCACACCTCCTTTAAATGTGATTTGTAGGGCTCAATGAGTGAAGATAGCACAACTTTATGAGGTCCACACTTAGCCTTCTCTGTGCGCTTTCACCTTCCACATTTAGCCTTCTCTGTGCGCTGTCACCTGCCACACATCTTCACTGTGTTCTGTCGCCCGTCACACTTAGCCTTCTCTGTACGCTGTCACCTGCTACACTTAGCCTTCTCTGTGCGCTGTCGGCTGTCACAGTTAGCCTTCTCTGTGCGCTGTCGCCAGCCACACTTATCCTTCACTGTGTGCTGTCGCCAGCCACACTTATCCTTCACTGTGTGCTGTCGCCAGCCACACTTAGCCTTCTCTGTGTGCTGTCGCCTGTCACACTTAGCCTTCTCTGTGTGCTGTCACCTGCCACACTTATCCTTCACTGTGTGCTGTCGCCTGTCACATTTAGCCTTCTCTATGCGCTGTCGCCAGCCACACTTATCCTTCACTGTGCGCTGTTGCCTGTCACACTTAGCCTTCTCTGTGCGCTGTCGGCTGCCACACTTAGCCTTCTCTGTGTGATGTCGCCTGTCACAGTTAGCCTTCTCTGTGCGCTGTCGGCTGCCACACTTAGCCTTCACTGTGTTCTGTCGCCCGTCACACTTAGCCTTCTCTGTGCGCTGTTGGCTGCCACACTTAGCCTTCTCTGTGTGATGTCGCCTGTCACAGTTAGCCTTCTCTGTGCGCTGTCGGCTGCCACACTTATCCTTCACTGTGTGCTGTCGCCTGACACACTTAGCCTTCTCTGTGCGCTGTCACCTGCTACACTTAGCCTTCTCGGTGTGCTGTCGGCTGCCACACTTAGCCTTCTCTGTGCACTGTCACCTGCTGCACTTAGCCTTCTCTGTGCGCTGTCGGCTGACACACTTAGCCTTCTCTGTGCAATGCCGCCTGTCACGCTTAGCCTTCTCTGTGTGCTGTCGCCTGCCACACTTAGCCTTCTCTGTGCGCTGTCACTTGGTACACTGAGCCTTCTGTGTGCGCTGTCACCTGCTGCACTTAGCCTTCTCTGTGCGCTGTCGCCTGCCACACTTAGCCTTCTTTGTGTCCTGTCGCCTGCCACACTTAGCCTTCTCTGTGCGCTGTCACCAGCTACAGTTAGCCTTCTCTGTGCGCTGTCGGCTTCCACACTTAGCCTTCTCTGTGCATTGCAGCCTGTCACGCTTAGCCTTCTCTGTGCGCTGTCACCTGCTACACTTAGCCTTCTGTGTGCGCTGTCACCTGCTACACTTAGCCTTCTCTGTGCGCTGTCACCTGCTACACTTAGCCTTCTGTGTGCGCTGTCACCTGCTACACTTAGCCTTCTCTGTGTGCTGTCGGCAGCCACACTTAGCCTTCTCTGTGCGCTGTCGCCAGCCACACTTAGCCTTCTCTGTGCGCTGTCGGCAGCCACACTTAGCCTTCTCTGTGTACTGTCGGCAGCCACACTTAGCCTTCTCTGTGCGCTGTCACCTGCTACACTTAGCCTTCTCTGTGCGCTGTCGGCAGCCACACTTAGCCTTCTCTGTGCGCTGTCGGCAGCCACACTTAGCCTTCTCTGTGCGCTGTCGCCTGCCACACTTAGCCTTCTCTGTGCGCTGTCGGCAGCCACACTTAGCCTTCTCTGTGCGCTGTCGGCAGCCACACTTAGCCTTCTCTGTGCGCTGTCGGCAGCCACACTTAGCCTTCTCTGTGCGCTGTCGGCAGCCACACTTAGCCTTCTCTGTGCGCTGTCGGCAGCCACACTTAGCCTTCTCTGTGTACTGTCGGCAGCCACACTTAGCCTTCTCTGTGCGCTGTCACCTGCTACACTTAGCCTTCTCTGTGCGCTGTCGGCAGCCACACTTAGCCTTCTCTGTGCGCTGTCGGCAGCCACACTTAGCCTTCTCTGTGCGCTGTCGGCAGCCACACTTAGCCTTCTCTGTGCGCTGTCGCCTGCCACACTTAGCCTTCTCTGTGCGCTGTCGGCAGCCACACTTAGCCTTCTCTGTGCGCTGTCGCCAGCCACACTTAGCCTTCTCTGTGTGCTGTCGGCAGCCACACTTAGCCTTCTCTGTGCGCTGTTGGCAGCCACACTTAGCCTTCTCTGTGCGCTGTCGCCTGCCACACTTAGCCTTCTCTGTGCGCTGTCGTGTGACACGTAAAGGAATCTCTCAGCACACACGTGTGTGTTCTTCACACGCTCACGAATGAACAAAACAACCTGTGACCTTTGTAAAGCACGCCTTTCTCTTGATTAACACGTCTCTTAATGTTGATTCCACGTGCCAGACCTGTTTCAACACCGTCTAATTCAGCGTCACAAAGACACATCTGCCGCGCACTGACTCACCGGGGGATGGATGCAGTGAGCCGCCCTCCTGAGCACATGCGTGTACACAGAATCATTGTTTGTGATACCAACCTGCTGAGAAAGCTGAAATGGTTGCACAAAAGCCACATTCTGCTATCAGGGTCTAGACAAATGTGCCTGTCATATCTTAATGCAACACCCCGGTGGCTTCAAAATTGTAAAATTATCTGCAATTATCTCCAGCCTGCAGCTAATTTTCCTGATAGGTTAAACAGAGGCATTGAAAAGAAGCCTGCAGACGGAAGAAGTCATGTACGTTGCTGCAATTTATGGAGCAGAAGCGCTGATGGCAGTGGAAACTCGAGCCCTTGAGTGCTGCTATGGATTTCATAGCCAATCAAAACTAAATTAGGAAACACGGATTATTAAAAACTCTTCTTTGCTTGGTATTCCAGCATATTATTATGAGCTGGACATTAACGGTATTCTCCCGAGACACGGTGCATCATTAATGCAGCACGACTTTAATTACAAGTAAGCTCCGATTACTGGAAAATAGACGAAGTAAAGTGCCCTGTTGCAGTTGAAAAATCGGTTTATCGTATTTACTGAATTTATTTAAAATAAGGAATATTGTGGCCCGTCTCCTACATGCTGTTTAAAGTGGAGATTTGTGATAACTATTTAACAAATGCATGATTTTTTTAAAGGAATTATGCTAACACATATTTACAAGCTTTGTAATGCTATAATATGAATGCCTACCATTTTGTTGTTTTTTTCTCTGGGTGCAGATGGCGGAAATCATTGATATTAAGATCCCAATCATAATTGGTGACTTAATTCCGTGATGTGTGCATTTTTTTCCAGGGCCAAACTTCAGCAGGTCAGAACTCGTGAAATTAGCTACAAAGATAGCAGGTACATGCTATTTGCAAAACCTAGAATAGGGACTTAATAGTGCTGTTTATATGTTAATCCTAATTCTGAAATGTGAAAAGGGTGTTTGGCGCCAAAACAGTTCCCAGTAAATAATGAAACCTGCATAATCAGTATTTTCAGGGTCTGCATCTCAATTTGTGGGGCACTTATGGTGGGGTTTTTATTTTGCTGCAAACAAAGGGCACATAGTCATGTTTGGATTATGAACATAACTTTTAAAGTGTGAAATTCAGTGTATCTTTCCTGTGGAAGTATTAAGATGCTTGTAATAGGGTATACTTTTAATTGGTCTGTGGAAATTCGTGATCTGAGAGAAACAGAAGTTGGCTTCTCCCACTGCTCTTGACCTAGCCAGGGAAAATGTTCAGGTCTTCTAAAAATGTAACATGAAATCTAATAATATTACACGAGGCTGTGACAGGCCTCTAAACGCTGATTAATGATTACTTCTACTTCTATGACGCATGATATTTCCTCTTTTAAGTACATGGGCTTGAATTCCAGAGCTTGAAGCTTAACCTTCAGAATGGGCTGAATCACTTGAAGCGACTCATTTCACCCCCATGACCTTATAGTATGTTTACAAGCTCTGAAGCTCTGCTGCTGAGACATAAACACCGGTACTGGCTGTGCCAAGGCAGGCTTCGAGGGTGCCATCTTGTGGGACTAGAGTCATATTCAGGAGAATGTGAACTGTTCATTAAGAGGATGGGTTTGGTGCCACTCATCCAGCACAAGCCAATAAGAATGCATGTGACATAAGTGGATGCTCTTTCCATGGGCTGCTCACTTCCATGTAGAAGGGTGCCTGAGATGAAACCATAGAAGGCCCATTATCTAGATCCCCTTTATCTGCCTCATCCTATAGAGGGCTTCATATGGCCCCCTTTCAGCACTTCCCCTCTCGAAGGACAAACGTATCTCGTGCTTTTCTCAGTTACGCATTCAAACAGTATGTTATGTGCCAGAGGTGTTTTCATTTGTAGGATGTGGTGAAAACTACTGTGAAAATGTTGAGGCGAACACCTTTTCTGCACAGAAAATATTACCGCCTTCCCTACACGCAGTAATGTGGAGGGAGCACGGTATTGCTAAATAATTAATATTGTTCTTCTCAAGTGCACGACCTTGGCTCACGTGCTGAAATGTCAACTGTGAATTCCAAGCATGTGTTGTATACTCAACAACCGGGAACACGCATCGCTGGTCACACAATGTGCAGAAGCAACAGCGGGCGCCAGTTGGAAGCTTGTTTGCTTATGGAATGGAGTCGGAGCAGGGGAAATGAGGTTCTGACGGCATGCACAAATTATTCATGAGACCACAGATTTGGAGTGTTCGTTCTGGTTGTTGCGGTCACGCGGACAGCTCGAGGTAGAGCCAGGGGATTGTAGAGACATCATCAAAGTGACGCAGAAGTGCGGTATTCTCTCCGTGATGGGGTGAGAGATGACTTAAATCTGATAACTCACCGAGAGAGCGGTGGTATGAGAGAGGTTCACATTCTTTAAGGCTGTACCCAGTGCCGACTAATGAAATGTTCTTAGAGTTTGAAGAGACTGAGCAGGATCAGCCCCGGAATAAGGGAAGGAGCTACCTGCTCACAGGTCTGGATGGTAGCAGCTTCCTGAAGAGAGGGTGTGGACAGAAATATCACTGAGCTCAAGAGCACCCTAAGGTGCATTTCAAATGATGGGCTTGATGGGTCATTCCAGCTAGAACCTTTTTTTTATAAAATTAAAAATCCGTCTGCATTGTAAGGCATGCCTTCCTTTTATCTCAGTATTGCTCCATGGGGTGAATGGAAGAAGCACACTGAATCCTGACCACCTTGTTGGTGATGATATGGCATATTGAGTTGGGATTATCGGATTACAAGAATATATATCTATATATATATATATATATATATATATATATATATATATATATATATATATATATATATATATATATATATATTTTTTTTTTTTTTTATGTGATCAAGGCCACTGCGGTGGCTGAAACACGTTATGACACGCATGTGATTGCAATAAAACTTTGTTGGAGCATCATACTTGTTTGTCTGTGTATATATATATATATATATATATATATATATATATGTAGGTTTACCATACTTAACTCCACATATGCGCATGTACGTACTATGATGATATATATACCCACAAGGTACTTAAATATGGAGTTGAAAACATTAAATCTACATTTACCTGTATGCACGTACCTCCTCCATAGTTTGGCTCTTGATATTGTGGTTACATTTTTCTGATAAATCAGTATTCTCTACTTAGTATTCCAGATTACAAGGTGTCTTGCACTGTGTTTACAGTGGGTACTTGTCTTTTCCAAGAGAAGCAAAGTTCGCCCTCCGCTGAGCTTAGAACATGATGTTTTTTGTTGGTTTTGACTAATCCTGGACTTCAAAGGTTTCCCAGGTCATGACTGGTATTATGTAAATTGTGGGACCATCTGAAAACACGGGTTCCTTCCTGTGATGTTTCAGTATAGATCGTTATGAAAATGTGGGAGAAAAGTGAGAGTGCCAGTGTCTAATGCTGACACTGGCAAAATCCACAATAGTGGTGTTCCATGTGTTGGTAGATCTTATTTGCGTAGGGGCCTACTCAAGGTAAATACGGTTACACCAGCCTCCAACAACAGTAGAACACCCGCTAGATTACACAGCAGGGCAGGTAGGGATAGCCTTTCCCAATTTTGCTGCCATTGTTTTGTTACCCATCAATATTAAATGGGGTGACCCAGAAAAAGTCAAAGGACCTGGGTATCAATTGGTACAGAAAACAAAGTGGTCCTTAGACTTTGATATTGGATGTTACAATAAATGATACAAGTGTTTTGTATTTCTTATGCAATTAAATCCTGCAATTGAAAGAGAGAGACAATAGCCAAATACATTCACAATTGAAAACAGTACCCACTGATATAGTAAATGCCGAAAGCGCATTTAATTGTTTCTCAGCAAATATTCACATCGGTTTCAGGAAAAAACAATTGGACAGATATTGAGGAAAGAGGGGGTTACTACCAGGTAGCGTGAAGAGAAGTGAAGAGATTGGTGCTCATGTGAAAGTACAAAGATGGTCTGAAAGAATAATAAGAGCACAATATTTCCTGTGTATAGTATCAAGCTAAGGCCAAAGTCCTTAGTTTATGGAAGGGCCTGACTCTGTCTGTCATTCAAAACATAGCCATTATCCTTGTTTTGTCGTGACACAGCGATACTTCATCTGTGATCATGGTTGAGGGGTGGGGGGTACATAGGGTACAGACCCCAATGGGGAGTTTTGTCGTCGACGTTTTGACCCTGGCGCAATAAGGGTAAGTAAACTCCTCAGCCACGGGTCTTCATCAGGACAGGGAGTGGACCTAAGTTTTAGGAAGGTAGCGCCTCCAGCGATATGGTGGGCAACCCGTTAATGGTGTGCCATATCTTCAATTTCAAAACTCAGAGCGGGCCATACTAAAAACGTCCATATGAAGGGATGAATCACTTTCCAATTCCGCTGAGGTTGTGGTGGCGAGAGACTCAGACAAGTTCAAGGTTTCTACACACAGTGTCCACGATACTAATCTGTTGGCCTTATTCAAAAGCAGTGTGTGCTCCTCTCGGGGCTCCATTACAAAGACCTGTTTTTGTTGGCATCGGGGGGAGGAATTATTGGGTCCATTTACTCACCCTTGTTTGGAGTGGAGGAACACATTTGCCATACTGAATCCCTTCTACCAAATGGTGCTCGTCATACTCGTTCTTCAGTAAAGCAGTAAAGCACAAGCGGAACACTTTACCATAACAGAAACACAAGGGCTTACGTTACTGCTTGCCCAGGTTATCCAATCCCATCAAAGCACACAGGATATAGCAGTGCTCCCCAGGTGGTGTAGTATTTTAGTTTAAAGCTGTAAAGTGCTCAGACATTTCTATATTACAGAGCACACACAGGCTACTGTTGCTAGAATGTATAGGAGGGTAAAACTTTGGGTTATGCCCCTCCGCTGGGCAAACTCAAAAATGTTGCTCCATCAAAGAGTGATACATTGTTTGAAATCCTCAAAGCGTAGCAGAATTCATCAAGCTCTAAAGGAAAGGATTATTTGGTGCAAGGCTAGAGAACCATCATTTCATGCACCAGCAAATGTTGTGTAGGGAGAAGGAAGGCACTGTGGCCACACTCTCCCAGTGGAGGTAAGACATGTGGGAAGAGAGGAGTCTGCAATGTGGGGCCAGAGGAAAGAGGAAAGGGGTGTGCCCTGGTATTGTCATTGTTTGATGGAGGTGCATGGAGAGTGGCGAGGAAGAGCTGAACCTATATTTACTGGAGAGCTGTGGGCCAAAACAGGTGATTGCCTGCAGCAATTTACCGGCTGTCCAGTGTAGTCCTTTACTGTAGCAAGAACTGTTTCCTGTTGCATCAAAATACGCATACATTCACATTTCATACGGCAAATCAAAGCAATAATGATAATAATCGGTAATCTGTACAGCGCCTGAGTACTCCATCTGGAGTGTCTCCGCACTAGGTATTAGTTCTCCAGTACAGGACCCTTTATAACACACTCAGCAGGCTCTTCAATCTGCCTAAAAAACAGGTTTTAAATTTCTTATGAAAGGCTGGTTCTGAGCATTCCTGTCTCATAGTCATGGTGCTTCACATTTTGGGGTCTAGAAAGCTAAAAGAACACCCTCCCGTGCATGCTTTTTTCACAACGAGAATCACAGTGAGCGAGGCCCCTGCAGACCTTAGACTTCTGCTGGGTCGAGTCTTCACCAGGGAATATAGACAGCAAGGTCCTTTTCTGTTCAAACATTTATGGCAAAAGCACATAGCTTTAAAGGACACTCACTTGTTCACAGGAAGGCAATGTAGTTCGGCAAAGGCTGGTTTGTGGACGAACGCTTCAGGAGATTAAGCAGCAGATGTGCTGCCATATTCGGCACCCTCAGGAGCTTTCTCTATCTACCTTGTGAGGCTCAGAGATTTAACATATTATAGTACTCCAGTCTGGACAAGACCAGTGCCTGGACAACTGATATTCTGGCAGCTTTGGGGAAAAAGCCTATGACCTTGTTCAATGTTTTTAGAATTCCAAAACATTCTCCCACTAGGCTGGAGATCTGGCTATCAAATGATAGATTATCATCAAACCAGATGCCAAGGTTCTTTACTTTCGGCTTGGAAGCTGGTACTGGGCCAAGTACATTCTGGCCACCAAGCTGTGGATCAGATAGATGGTTGTTTTCCTAGGATGAGAACCTAGTGGTTTCCCACATTACATTTGAGGCAACTGTAATCCATCCACTCTGCTAGTTCAACCAGGCAAGATCTAAGCTGAGCTGCAGGGGCTCTGTCATCCTGAGACAAGTTCATAATAAGCTGCGTGCCATCGATGTACGACACAATGTTAAAGCCGTAACGGTTGATGCCATCAGGTTGGGGCTCAGTTAAAAACTAAACAAAAGTAGGGCTGAATGCCGAGCTCTGTGGCACTTTCTGCCGCAGCAAAAAAAAACTCAGATGAGAAAAGTTGTTGAGCCACCTGAACGGTGTAGTTCCGTAGGAAAGAAGTTAGCCTTCGCAGAGCCATGTCACAGACACTGTATTTCCACAGCCTTTCAAGCAGAAGGCCATGGAATACAGTGTCGAAAGCTGCACTTAAATCGAGTATTATAAGTGTTGCCCCTTAAAACAATATGGCTAAGAGACTCAGAGTTTCCGAGGCTAATAGCAGCACCGATTCCGTGTGGTACTGCTGATGGAAACTCGATTGGGTCTCGTGCAGTAGATCCTCAGCTGTTTATGTGTTTCTTGACCATTTTGGAAAAAAACGGCAACAGGGAGGTGGGCCTGAAGTTCCCCGGCTTTGCAGGGTCCAGTGCACGTTTTTTTTGGAGTGGCACAATAGTAGCATGTTTCCACCTTGAGGGGACCAAACAAGCACAAAAGAATTATTAAAGAGGTCAGACAGTCCACGTAGAATAGCCTCGATCCCTTGTTCCAGAATCATGGTGGGTTCACCTGGTGAGCCAGATTTCACCTTAGGCAACAGAGCATGCAGCTCTTCTGTGGTTAAGTTACTAAAGCTAGAGAGTCCTTCCTTAGTAACCAAGTTTCGAGGCATGGAGCCTCTCTGGCTGCCTTCAGGAAAGTTGCATAAATATTGCAGACTTTATCAGAGAAGAATTGGTCAATTAAATTACAACCCTCCACTGAAAGGGCACTAGACGCAGAGACATGATTCAAGGAGAATAGTGATTCACGATGTAGAATTGCTCTGAGACGAGTTGTGAGCTAGCTCGATCATATTACCATAAAAATGACTGTGCTCGATATTGATCTGTTTGTGATATTCCTTCAGTGCCTTATGATAGGTAGCTTTATCCCAGGCATTCTAATTTTTGCACCATATATGCTCTAAGCATTTTTAGGTTCTTTTATGCATAAATTGCTCCACATTGAACCATTCTGCCAAAGGTTTGGCACACTTAACTATATAGTTCGTCATATGTGCAATATGATCAAGCGCCTCAGTTATCCAGTTCTCCACTTATGAGTTTGCAGTGTCTACACATTCACTTAAGATTGGGTGATTCACAATCAGAGGCTCCATATAAGAAGTGGGGGTAACCCTAGTCCATTTCCATGACATAATCTGCTTAACTTTATTCGGGGTTGGTGTAGGATTGGTCAAGGAAACATGGAAAGTTATGACACAGTGGTCAGACCATATCAGAGGTGCAGGAGAATCCATCATCACTCCTGTTGAGTTGTCAGAAATGGGATCCAACATGTGGCCCAAACTAAGCTTGGGAGCACGTACCAATTGGGTAAACTAGAGTGCTTCGAAGTCCTCAATAAGAGTAGCTGCTAGACAAAACGTTGCATCCTCAAAATTGAGATTAAGGTCACCTAGGACCCAAAAATTGGTGTAACACAACTAAAAAGAGGACAGGATGTCCACTAAAGCAGTCATGAAATTTGAGGCCAAGCTCGTAGGCGATAGACCAAGAGCCCCGCTACGTTTGGATTACTCAATAGAGCCAGAGTAAAGAAAGCTGCCTCACAGTCCACAATATTTATCTCTGAGAAGGTGCAAGGGATAGTCTTCATGGATATCTCTCAATACTACTACTCATAAATAAAATAGCAAATTGTGCATGTGACTTTTAGAAAATTAATGGATTTCTCAAGCTGCACATTATAAGCCAGAAAGAGTATGCTATATAAATTAAATTCTATTGTAAGGAACACATAACTTTAGACATCATGGTAGTACTAGATCTTTACTTTTCCAGGGCTCAAAAGAAAGAAAAACCCTTGCTTGTGAACTCTGTTTTCCCAAACTGAAATCGACTTACCTAAAACAACTTTCTTGCTCATCCGATCTGGACATTTCATAGTACCACTTGATTTCAAAGTTCCGGTCAGAGTGTCTTATGCACCGTAAAGTCAACCTTATGTAATGGTAGTGTAAGTTTAAAGCAGACCTTGACTAAAATCACAGGTGATTCCTCTCACTCTGAATCACAGTGACATTTTGAGCAGTGATTCTTCTTAAAGTTTAACACATTGAATTCTGATAATGCGTGGAAAATAGCAGACACCAATTTTCTAAAGATACATTTCCACCAACCAAAATGCTTACATTCTGCACCACTACAGTGGTGGTTAGGCATTCCTTTATGAGAGTAGCTCAAATTGGAATAATACAAGCCAGCCTTTGGAGTTTGAAGAAATAATTGTTGATAGAGTACTGTTGCCCACAAATAGATGGCAGGCAACCAACTCCTGATATTGACAGACCTTAATTATTCAGTATTTGTCACACTGAGTAAAAGGCATCTATATTGCACACTAAAAAAATCTCCAGAATCTTATGCATTAAAGCAGTCAATGGTGTCAGAATAATTAATTAGCAGCTATTTAGTGCAGATGCATGAGGTAATGGTAACCATGGTGTTGGATCACAGCTTCAAAAAGGTTCATTGACATCTCTAGGTAACAGCTCGGTAAGACAGGGTAAATCCATTTCATCGTCACATTGTGTATTCCTGCCTCATAAAGGTCCTGTATGAAAAGTGGGTTTCATAGAGCACAGACTTGAAGGCCTCTCACAGATCCAGAAAGATCAGAGCCTTGACAATACCTCTATCAACCTCCAGTCTAATAACATGTGACACTGAAGCAAGCACATTCACTATGTTTATCCCACGGTAGACATCAATCAGAAATTATTTCAGCCTGTCATTGATTTCTGTACAGATCTGCTGCTGAGCAGGGTTACCCTTTTCAAGACCATTGATATGTTGATAGTAGAGTACAGGGTCTTTCATTGGCTTGGTCCTCAGGATCAAGGGAGGGCATCATCAAAGAATACATGAACATAACTGATTTTCATATATCTGTGAGACTCAGTGGTTGGGAAGGAGTATTGCTGAGGTGAAGGCCTACTAATATGCTTATATTCTTCCATCACTGTATCTGTGCATAATTAATTTAGACAACCAGTAATGTAGTTGCTAAATATGAACAAATCAGGAAATCCAGTTTCCAAGACAGTTTGAAAATAAGCAAAAGTAGAGCAGTGGGAGTTCTCATTGCTACCTGCGAATGGATTTACAGGAGGTTCAAGTTACTCAGAAACTGTTTCAGCTTGAGTTTTCTCTATGTTGGTGTAGAAACAAAGATGTGGGGTTTGAAGGAGAAATAAGGTAAGCTTTAATGAGTTAAATCCTCCCACAGCCTGCTAAGAGCCAGCTGCCTAAAGCAGAACAGCCAAACTTCCCTGCTGTGCATTTCAGAATGGAATCCACAAGTGCACCACTGTGATATCATGTATCTTTCTTTCTATACATTTAAAAGTTACATATGAAACAAAACTAACAATGACACTACCAAACTATCAGTGGCAATATACAAAAGGATAGGGCTCTCCACAAAGGTAACGTGAGTAATTTACACATGTAAGTTTACTCTTACACGTTTGAGTAACTTTACTACTTCACATAACCTAAGTATAAAGTTACTAAAAACTGTTGACTTACATGTCTCCACCCTTTGAAAAGGGGTGGGGCCAAATTTAGAAGTATAAGTTACTACTGCCAAAAAGAACAAGTAGTAACTCCAGTACCATACACATGGCCAACCATTGACACTACAACACCTTCTTATAGAATATAATCGAGACAGGGGACTAATGGAGACCGGGCTTAAAGTAAAACCCTTAAGAAAAAAATGCTCAATTAAATTATTTCAACTAGTTAGCTATATAAATAGATATATTTCAAGGTTAAACAATATATAAAAATAAAATAAATGTATTATTTCATTATAAAATATTTTAACAACCTTTTTTTCAAATCTAAAAATTAATGTAAGATTACTTTTTAACAAAATATAAATACATTACTTTGAATTCATTGTATACCTCAGTTTCAGTCATCACTAATGCATTGTTAAAATATATATTTTTCATAGTGGGTGGGAAATCATTTTTTTTAATTGAACTTCAGACAAAGAATTGTAATTTACTTTACTATATTTAACTAGATATTTTATTCAAAATTAAGTGAATAGTGCTGTAGCATTTTTCTTTTGTTCCACATGTAAAATAATAGTAGATTAGTTTACACTGTCAGTTAACATAGAAATATTTGTACTAACGTTTTCTACGTTTAATAAACGTTTTTACGTTTACCTATTCTGTACCATAAGGAGATCTCCACCCTGACAGAGGGGTGGCCCTGTGGTAAAGTTTAGAGAAAAGTACAAACTACAAATTCTTATTAAAAAAAAAAATTGTGACAATATTTTATGTTGATTCTTGTTGTAAATCTATACATTTATTTAAAATATTGAACAAATAATGACCGCACTAAGAACTTAATTTTGAATTACATCTTTAATTAATTTAAATAATTACATTACAAATTATTTTGTCTGAGCCGTAATTTAAAAAACAATTTCCCACCTAAGGTAATTTTTTATGCATAGTTATTGCAAGTACGGTGCTCAGATGAGTATTAGTACATGTTTGTTAGGGGTGGTCAATGCTCTCAATGTTACAACATTGTGAGTTCGACCTTCTTGCTTGGATGCTGATGCCAATGACACCATCAACACATTAATTAAGATCTTACGAAGGTTACATTGATGTATGCTTTCCAAACTCTAAACACAGGTAACCTATACATTTTTGTAAAGCTGTTACGTGTTTTGCACAGATGACAGGGTAGTATTATTTTTTAAGTGCTCCCTAGTCCATGTCATGCAAAACTTAGTGACCAGGCTCTTTGGGGAAAGAACATTTGGTGGCAGGTTTTCTTAATCTGAGGCACTGGGAAGCAGTTGGTAGAGGAATTAAGGAAGAAAAGCAGTGGGTGGATGAATTACAAAGCATTTTTGCCTGGTGCTATTTCTTGGCCCTGGTGATTAGGCAAAACAATGCTGTGTGCAAACACCTATTAGACCATAGAATGAAAGCAGGTTTCTGGAGGTGGTAATGTTTAACAATAAATTGTTGAACATATATTTGTTCTGTGTCTTTCTGTTGTGGTGGTGATGTGTTCTGTTGTTTTATATGCTGTCCTGTTTTTGTGTTGCATTATTTCAATGTGATTTTGTGTTTTATTGTTGTTGTTGTGTTGTGTTCTCTTTTGGCTTTGTTGTTGTGCTTCTTTATGTTTTAGTCATGTTGTTTGTTCACCAACAATAAGTTAGGGCCTGATTTAGACTTGGCGGACAGGTTACTTTGTCATAACTGTGATGCATATACCGTCTGCCGAAATATAAATCCCATTATATCCTGTGGGGTTTATATTTCGGCGGACGGGATATCCATCTCAGTTGTGAGGGAGTAACTCATCCTCCAAGATCTAAATCAGGGCCTTAATTTAGATTGAATGTGCATGTGCAGTCAACATTCTACGGCATGTAGTGGCTGCTCCTCCTCTATGGTGGAGGAGCATCGCCTCACTGCTTTTAAGCAGTGCAAATAAAGGAAATATAAAATGATAACTTTGAGTGCTGATGTATGGGCAGGTGGGGTTGCTCTGCTCTCGGAGCAGGGGAGGTGTGGGTTGCCCACTCCTAAGTGCACATGACTGTTTTGCCACCCCTCTTCATCGCCATTATCATCATTTACGTCAATCATAGTAACATGCATGGTTTTTTAGCACAGGCAAAATGTGCCTCCATTACCTGGGCGAATCAATGTAGGCTAAAAATGGAAGATACCTCTTTGAAGTCCAGTAGTAATCAAGAACAGTGCCTAGTGCATAGGTTTTTCAGATGGAGAAACACAAATCAAGCGAGTCACAACCGGCCACCTGCTATGTCTGCATCTAGAAAAGTTGATCAGCCTGATGCGTTAAGATCTAGCAGACCTGCCGTGCTATCAGCACTCAAAGCTAGTCATGATTAAGCTATTACCATATGCCTCAGGCACAGCTGAGCCCTGAAGTCTAAAGCTCAATATGACGAGTTACAGAATTCAAGGCCAAAGCCACGACGAGATAGCATGTTTGATGCCTGTCACTCCTCTAGAAATTCTGGAAAATAGTGGGCCATAGCTTTAGTGAGGAAAAGTAATTATACAGAGCATCGCTTTCAGGTTATAAGACGCAGCACTTGCAAGGAACAGCACTGTACACTTGTTCCAACCAATGAAAATGAGCGACTGTAGAACTTGGGTTGTCTGAATGTTAGCTAGTACATTTTTGAGCGTTTTAGTATATATTAGCAGGCCAATCTACATGAGACACGATAGACAATGGGAAATGCACAAGTTTTCACAGCGCATGTGGAAATAGGTTCATTTTGATCATGCAATAGTGCCCCAAACTTCTCATTGTGCTTACGCCATGCTCCCATAGTACCACATTCTGCTACTAAGAGAAAAAGAAAGGAGGGTTAAGGGTAGCCTAATTAAAAGGTGCAAATGTTATCATTGTGCACTGCAATATAATATGCTGGACCCGTAGCAACATCTTGAACTGCATCTCCTGCATCCCTTTCCTTGAATATGGTCGGCAGCCATTGAAAATGGGAGTCATTTTACTGGAAGGGCGTTGTGATATGTGGTAGTTGGTACTTGTGTTCTTATCTATTCAGCAAAAGGGGATTAAGTCAAGAGTAGGCTTTGCACACTCCTTCAGTCATTGGATATTCACGCATTATGATGTGTGGATAGCACGTTGTTTATTCATAAATGTACTACACTGTGTAACTGACACTCCTGATGCCCACTCATTCACCTAATAAAGAAGTAACTGAACCATGTATCAAAATTCACAGGTTTTATTTAAAAAAAGACATATTTGCGCTTAATATGTTCTTGTATACTTCTCGATTTCTTTTATGGTGTAATGTGTCAATGTTTGTTTCCATTAACACCTTGGCTGCTTGAGTTATTTTCCTCCTGTGCTGGGCCATAATGATAATGGGTGTGGTCATGACGAGCTCAGCTCGTCATGAGCACCCTAGAGGTATACCTCATGACGAGCTCAGCATCGAAGGGGTTAACTTGTAGAGAGGAAAATAGTGTGCTGACTTCACTTAGTCTACCACTAATTTGTGCAAAGTAGAAATTGTACCCCAAAATATGAAGATAGGTCTTTTCCAGTACTGTTGTGCCACCCACTCTTGCACTTTAGACCTCAAAATTTTCAATCATGTATTGTGCTACAGCATTAAAGTTTGTGCAACCTTACACTTGTGCATTTTTTTACTATCTAATATGGGGCACTTTGCTATTAGAGAAGAGGCATTTTAGCACCTTCGGTAATAGCAAAATCTCCAGCAGAGGGCCAACACGTGCACATTCTACAGTGAGGGTACTGTAATTTTCAATAGGGCCTCCCCAGTGCATATGAGAGATTATTTTCCAATCTGTTTGTTGCGTGCCATTATGAAGAATGTATTTGGTGACATAAGCGAATCCACATTGTTGACCAGTTAGCAATTTCTACTCAAAGCACATCTGAGGCTTTTGTAGGAGATGCAGTCATACACTGCTTCTCTCTGCCATGTATTCCCAAGACCTAAACCAAAACATTCAAAGTAGTGTTCTGGCAGGAAGACTGCAATGTCTGTCTATGGCTGAGTTTGTTGAATTTTGAGCTGGACCTGAGGACTTGTACCAAGGCAACCATGCCCCTGGATGTTCTGAGGCCTCAACGTCAGAGGTTAGGAGGTGAACAGCTCATTGGGATCCCAGAGCATCCCAGAAAACACTGTTATACTGTGTGATGTTCCTTTTGTGCATGTCTTCTTTATCTTGCTTTGTCTCGTTTTACCTGTCATGAGCCACTCCAATGTGTTTGCCCTTGTCAAACGTTTTAATTCTGCCCAATGATTTGCTTTAGGGTTTTCCAAAAAGGTGGACTCACTGTCTTCAGCATCCTGTTATAATTCTTTCACTGCTACATTTTGGCACTGATTTCTTTAAAATGAAAAGTATTTATTGGAGAAAATTGATGATAAAAAATAGTTATAAGAGTGGATCTTTATGTAATTCTTTTTTCAAATTCTATAGACCTGAATCAAAGTTGCATACTGCCAACTCCAAGAATTGTCCTGCTGTTGGTTAAGAATGTTTTAAATGCAAGAAAATTTGACATTTTGGCTCTGTCTGCAACAACTCATCAAAGAATATCAATAAAATACAAACATTTGAGGAAGAAATTCCTGTTGTTAAAGCTAACATTATTTTCATATTGACAGCCACAGTGTTTCCTATGTAATTATCAGTGACCAGAATAAATTGAATGAAAGCAATAATGACACACAAATAACCAATTCTACAGACACTGTTTTGTTAAAAGCATTCAATCTCAACATGAACACAACATTGCCACTGTGATATGTGATCAAGCAATAATGACACACACATAACCAATTCTACAGACACTGTTCTTGGTAAAAGCATTCAATCTCAACATGAACACAACATTGCCACTGTGATATGTGATCAAATGAAGTGGAAAACATTGACTTGGAACATTTTGTACCTCTCTAGTGAGATATTTTTACTGATAGTGTGAGAATAGATGTTTTTTTCAGATTTTGGTTCTCAATATGCAGTTTGTTCGGATTTGTTATTTAAGAAGTTATGGAGAGATAGCATTCTTTTTTAATCTGTTATCAAAACATTTTTATATTTGGCAACACAATTGATATGTTACCATTTCTTGTAGCTCATATACCATTTAAAAATAATATATGTAAAGAATATGTTGCTCATAAAGGACAACATTTATTAGGATAGAGGCAGCAAGACAAATTGGCAATGGCTGTTTGACCAGATACTGAAATCTTGTATCTTTTATCAAAAAATAGCTCACTGTAGAATCTTTTTGAATTACCCATTAAATGTCTTTCACAATAATTTTGGAAAGTGAAATGATTTTCACATGAGAAAAAACTTGCTGAAAATGCCATATTAGTTAGACCCAAGCTTAGAAACGTACCACCTACTATGCACAGAGTCGTTTCTGCATTATTAGAAATAATGTGTAGGTAAGGTGATATTGAACCAGTGGAATCTTCTCAATGGGTGTTTCCAATTGTGCTTGTGAAATAAATCATGAGATTTAAGATCTCTCAATAAACAAGAACTTGTGGACTGTCATCCACTTAATCAGATAAAGTAAATTGTCTCCAAAATGGGGAAGAATATTTCTTCACACAATTCTTTCAAGCATGCATTATTAAGAACAATTATCAAGTTTAAATGGTCTGAAAATGTACCAATCAACAGTTTTTGAAAGCATTAAAGACACAATTATTACTGCTTCTTAACCTTTTAATGAGATTGCAAATTGTATAGTCACTTTGGATGCCAGGGGTGTCGGTTTAGGAGCTGCTTTAATTAAAAGGATTCCAGGAAACAAACGTGACCAGTTGCTTGTGGATCATTAAGTGATACCAAAAAGAGATACCCCACTATTGAAAGGGAGACGCTTAGATGTATGTTTATAGTGAAACCTTTCTAAACGTTTTACGGGGAAGATGTTTCACTATTAAAACAGATTATCATCCTTTAATTAGTTTGTTGACAAGTGATAAACAAAACACTTCTAGACTTTTTTGTCTTCTTGCTAAAGTATATGAATTCATCTTTGATACAGAGTTCACTTCAGGTAGGTTAAATGCCAGAGCTGATTGTTTGTCCTTTGTCTGATCTCATTGCCTTTGGAGGACAGAAGTAAAGAATTCAGTAGTCTGGAGATGTAATTCATGCTGAAAAAGAGCATATTTGCGAAATCGATTGGGTCAAAGAATGGAGGAGGAAGATTGTGTTTTAAAACATGTTCAACAATTTCCATTAAAAAATATTGTAAAAAGAAGCCATGCTATCCAAAACCTTGAAAATATTTCTGAAAGTGAATGATGAGCTATCCACAGTGGAGGGGTTTGTCTTCATGAGACAAACTTGTACCCCCAGATTCACTGAAATCTGTAGTTAATAATGTTGCTCATATGGGACACCAAGGTGAAACTTTGATCAAGAAATTAGTCCAGATAAGATTTTGGTCGCCCTATATGGATGACATCATTTGATGTAGAGAAAACTTGTGAAGTGTGTTCAAATTCCAACAAATCATATAAAAGGAAATTCCTGTTGTATTTCCCAATCCATGGCATTGTATCACATTTAGATATTATTCCCAACTGGCTGCCCATGTATAAATGTCAGGACATGATCAAGGACATGAATGACACTTCAAAGAACAATTTTACGGATAAGCAGAAAAAAGTATTCATGATTATGATCTGGATTGTTCATTTAATAAAAATTATCCAGTTGGTTCACTATGTAACACGAATATCGAACAACCAGCTGTAAGCACATGAATCATAATTAGGGCTCCCAGATTTCCGTTTAAACTGATTTTTACATATAAATACAGACGGAAAACAATTTTTCCTTTGTCTGTATTTATATGTAAAAACGGCAAAATACTGCTGTGCTCAAAACCAGAGTTATCTTGCCAGGCCCCTTTCCTGCTGCTGGAAATCCCTTCCTGGGCGCACACACAGCAGAACGCACCCGAGTACTTCACAGGTCTTTTGAAGACCCTTTACTTGTTAAACAGGCTTTATTGTTCTTTCACCCCATGCCGTAGCCTCCCACAACGCCCCTGACTCCTCCTGTCCCAGGCCCCATACAGTGCACGTTTTGAACACTTCAATTCACAGTGCTGCAGCAGGAGAAAAATGAATATTTTCCCCGTGACAATCGGCATGCCCATGATGTCGTCCTTGGAGAAAATGCACTAACCGAATGTTTAATTGAAACATTATTTTTAACAAACCCTTCACCATAAAATGAGCAGTTACATTTTTTCCTATACGATCACATAAGATTTCATGAACAGCTTCCATGTCGTTCTCGACATTTCCTATGGATTAAAAATGTCATTTTACAATACAGCACTAATTGTGAATTCATGGATTATTCTAAGAGATACGTCATTCTGTTTTTCACTTAGAAAATGCATGTACCCGTATATCACCCTCTCTGGCAGGATGTCTAGTTTCACGGAGAGGAAGCCAACGTAGATCAATTTGTGTATAGCTCCTAAACCAGTGAGTCGAGCGGAGAGAGGTAGTGGTATTTTTAGAAGCCCCATGGAGAATTAAAACTCCTTTGTAAGGTCAGGCGTTCTTCTCTCCCTAATCTACAAGCAATTTTAGCCCAGTTTTATGTCAATGGTTTTAGCAAGCGCTTGGCAGCTGTTTCAAGACCATCTGCAAGGGCCAAGTTGATTTTATTTTTATTATGTCCTCCTGCTTTTCCTCTTAAGGCTTTAATGTGTGCATATGTCAATCCCCCACATTTGCGTGTTTTCTTGCTGTTCTAATTGTTTTTCTACTCACTAGTGATGTCATGCTTCCGCTCGGAAAATCTGTGTGCAACCTTAGTCAGAGATTCGAGTCCAGACTCGCCGCTTTGACTTTCATCCTCCCAAAGTTGATAAAAATAGTTGCATTGCCTTGTGTAATCGTAACACCAGTTATTTCAAGACTTCGAGGCATAATTGATGAAGTGCTATATAGGTAACCCTAGTTTTGGCATGCAGCATTGCTTGTAATATAAAACTGCACTATGATCTGACATGCTATGGCACCTGTGTTAGTAACTTAAGCCTGTACACAGGCTTGTTATGTTAAATGGCATGCACGTGTGTATAACATACGTTTGTACATAAGCTTGGTGTGTTAAGTTAAAGACAGCTGTTAGTAATGTAAGTCTGTCTGCAGTATTATGTCAAGGGACGTAGGGACATACAGGGATATCAGTAATGATGGTCTTTAAACAGGCCTGTCATGTGACATGAACACTTTAGTTTTAATTTTAAAACTGGGGTTTACTAAACACAACCTATTTTAATTTTATTTTTTTAACGCAAAATGCTCTAGCTGGCTTTAGATGTAAATACAGAAGCGCTGACACATGTTTGCTCTTGATAAGTGTTGGTACTCTATCCTAAAGTGTTTTTATAGCAGAACTGAGAAGCACAGGTATTCTCCTTTTCAAATTACTCAGTAACGAACCATTCAAAGCACTGCTAAAGCCACAACAAATCGCTAGTTTAAGTGAGCGCAAGTGTGCATTGTCAATTTAAATAAATGTGGAAAAATACTAGCTGTAGCTTCGTCTTTTGCTTGTGGCAAAAATAAATGTGGATAAATACAGAAAAAATGCCCCAAAAATAAATATGGATAAATACAGACGGAAATGGCAAAAAAATAAATACCATAAAACCGGGAGCCCTAATCATAATCATGTGAAGGGGGAAAAGATGTTGCTCCAAATGTTGTCTCTGTTCCAGTGAGCAAACAGATTAGTGGAAACCCTGCTTATTTGGAAGACTATGGGGTCCATTAGGATGGCCTAACGGAGATCGGGACCGCCCGCCATAAGGGCGGGGGTCCCGTTGGGGGTATTAGGATGTGCCCGCCACAGTGGCGGGCACATCCTATATGTTTTACATTGTGGCGGGCGGTGCTCTCTGCACCGCCCGCCACAATGTAAAACATGAGTTGACGCATTCACACATGCAAAGCGGCAGGCACCGCGCAGTGCCTGCCGTTTTGCATATGTGAATGTGGGGGGGTACCATAGGTACCCCCCATGTGCACCCCCGACTGTGGCGGCAACCTGGGGGCCCTGCAGGGGGCCCCCGCAGCAATCTCCGCATGCCTTTCCGTGGCGGCATTGCCGCCGCGGAAAGGCCCACACATTTTTACATCGTAATATGGCTGGCGGTGTCCATTGGACACCGCCACCATATTAATCTATTACCGGCGCGGTCGCGGTAAAGCGGCAGACGGTCTTTCCGTCCGCCGCTGTCCCCTCCGCCATCCTAATCTGGCGGAGGGGAAAACGAGAGTGGTTGTCGGGCGGATTCCCTCCGCCAGGGTGGCGGTGGCCACCGCCACCCTGGCGAAGGCAATCCACCCGATATCCTAATGGACCCCTATGTTTGAATTTTATGTTATGTTTGAATTTTATGTTATACTTACATTATCACATTTGTTCCTATGATAATATTTCTAAGCAATACATTGAGAAAAATATATGTTTTGATGTAAAAGACTAAAAGGTGTCAAACTGTGTGATGTTCCTTTTGTGTCTGTCTAGTTTATTTTGTCACATGACTATCTGTGCCTGTGTGCTGTCTCCTGTTGTATGTCACGTGGGCACTCCTGTGCGTGTTTTGTTTTTTACCAAGCATTCTAATTCTGCCTAATTATTTGCTGTGGGGTTTTCAATAAAGGTGGACTTACCATCTTCATCGTCCTCTTAAATTTCATCTACCGCAACAAGCATTTTATATAACATACACTTGACCAGTGCTCACACCAGCAGACTACTAAGGAAAATGCATTAGCCCTTTTCAATTCTATATACATGAAGTATTTTGGCGCCCAACAATTAGATTGGATCAGGTGTCAGGTGTAGGACAATGTGTAAAGGCCTGGCAAGTGTACACCAAGAATCATTAGTAATCAATAGCAAGCAATGATGAACTAACATTATTGCTGTACCTCCTTTGATACCTGGTCAGCGTTGTTATTGATGCTTTGTCTTCATATTCTTTAAGTTTGTCTAAAAGAGATTGGCACAATAGATATTTGTCTAAAAGAGATTGGCACTATAGAAAGAGAGTAAGACGAAAATGTTAGAACCATAAATAGTACCGTGCTATGCCCAGTGCGCATTAGCCATGTTGTAGACTCTCAGACTGCTTCGCTCGCTGATAAATCACGTTAGTGCCCAATTAAAGCTGCTTTTCATTCTATCCACCTTTGAAGGGTGTAAGGCTGAATCAAACCTGCTGGGATTTGAATAGACCCTCAGGCAAAAGAGCGTACATCAGGTTTTCCAGGTTTTTCTAAAGATGATTAATTGTCTCTGAACTGCCACTAATATATGTATGTTTTTGGGATGTCAGTGGAATGGAGAAAGCCTTTGGGACAAAATACCTATTACGGTTCTGCAAGGTTAAGAGTATTTCACCTCAAGGTCATTGGCTTTAACTGACCCAGAGGCAGCAGTCTGGCAAAATGCAGTGAGCCATCTAAGCATAAAAAAGAAACAAGTAATGCGTGCACTTCACGTCTGCCTAATTAGCTTAACAAATTGTTTAATTCTGTGGATGCAGTTAACTGTGGTGTGTTAGAAAGAACCCTTCCTCCTGCATGCACCACATTATTCTTGACACTGATAGAATAAACAGCGGCCTCATACGCACACGTGGTGAATGTCAATGGTTCTTTCTGTTGTCTGGTTCTTTCTATCTCACTTACAACATAACTACCACTGGGTGGCCACATATAAAATGCTTGGGGCCAGATGTACGACCCTTTCATTTAGCGCCTCGCAATTTGCGACACATTGCGAGTCGCAAATTGCGAGGTGCTAAATGAAATGTACAACATTGTGTTTACACTGTTTTGCAATTTCCAATGGGCTCGCAAATTGCGAGGCTCATTAATATTAATGAGCCTCTTGCAATTTGCGAGCCCATTGTGAATGCCAGCCCTCCCAGGGATGGTGGCCTGCTGGGCTCAGCAGACCACTATGCCTGGGACTGCTTTTTAATAAGCAGTTTTTTTAATGCAGCCCATTTTCCTTAAAGGAAAAAGAGCTGCATTTAAAAAAAGTATAAATAAAACGTTTTCGTTTCATTTTTTAAGGGCAGCCAGTGGTCCATAGGACCACTGCCTGCCCTTAAAATATTATTTTGCATACATTTGCAAAGGCGAAGGGGTGCCCTGGGGACCCCTTCCTATTTGCAAATGCATTACCACCTACTTGAAGTAGGTGGTAATTGCGAGTGTTTTGAGACCGCAATTGCGGTCGCAAAACATTAGTACATTGTTTTGAGACTCGCTATTTGGAAGGGAATGCCCCTTCCAAATTGCGAGTCGCAAAAAAATTGTGGCTCGCTAAATAGGCTATGTATATGGCCCAATATATTTTTCCATGCGCAAAGGGGTTCGAGTTGCGCATTCAGAAACGAGTCATACATCGGGCCCTTAGTTCCTTACAAAAACGTAACAGTAAAAGACAGTGCTCCAGTTTTGGGTACCATTGCAGTACTTTATATACCGTTGCGCATTTTCCTGTTTCACTTCCGGGTAGTGAGTTTTTTTTCTCGAGACCAGAGCTGCGATGCTCCGACCTGAGGGAATGTTCCATTGTCACTTAAAGGTAAATGAGGTTTGAAAGTGGCAACGAAAGCGGACCTGATCAACCCTGGACGCAGTGGAGCAAGCGCATGTTTTAAACACAAACATCTCATTTACGCAAAGTGACTTTTAGTACTGCGGAGACACCTGAACATCTAGAGGCAATTTAAGAAATAAATTGGCAATTTCAGTTTGGCTTCTAGAATAAGGTTGCCACATTGGCGAAACAAGGAGCAGCAACAAAAGAAAATGCCCGTTTCCACCGATAATAATGGTGTTCTCTGGAGGTTTGATGACGGGTTTTATTGGATCAACAAAAAAAATACTCCACACAGTTTTTACAAACATATACATTAGCGTTTAAGTCCAGAAAGTGCCATCATTTCTTGGTCTTGAAAGCAAATAAAATGTGTAATATAGGTATATTGTTTTCTTAGCTTCGGTGAAATGTTTCTTCTCCACATCAACACGATAGATGTGTAACTGGAAAATTGTTGAGATAACGGGAAATGGACGCCATGAAAAGACCATGCTGGGCAGGAGACTGTAATTCTATTGAGTCAATGGTATGTCCAAAATTTTTAAAGTGGTTGTTTGCTGCTGTAAAGGTAAGATTTGGAATATTGAGAGAAGTATTTAAACATGAACATGCATGTTGGCTATTATATATTTGAATTGCATTTTTAATTGACTGTTCGATTAGTTAAAATCATTACAGTAAAGACAACTCTTGATAAAAATATTTTGTTATCCTGCCCCCTATGCTCTACCCTACCTATCAATAGCCTGGCTTTGCGCTCCACCGTTTACCTTTAGGCACATTGTGCAGTCCCCAGTGTTACTAGTGTTTCATTTATGCTTAAAAACAATTGACACAATGCTTTAAATTACTCGGACTTAATAATTCTGAATTAAAAAAATTTGCACCACTCTGTGCCTATCGGGGACCACCCTGCTTCCTTCTGCGTGATTTGGCATGTCAGTTACAGTAGCGGGATTTCATTATTGCGAGTCCTTTGAGGTGATCCTGATCAGATGGGTACATTTCCCCAGTCTTGCTGAATTCTTTGTCTTTAATTTGGAGAAACATACGGCTGATGCCTCTCTACAGGTCTTTGCCCCATTTGCAATACAAACCAGCCGAACAAGGCGCTGACGTTCATTATTCAGTTTGTGGCAAAAGCACAGAAGGGCCAGCCAGGATTCCTTCTGGAAGGAACACATCCTGCATTCTGTATATTTGCCGTTAATATGGTGTGTGTAATTTTTTTGCATCAAATTTTGGGTGTGAAAGTTTTGTTCATGACAATAAGGCATATTGTGCCCGCAGTATAATGCTATAGCAATTCAATGCCAGGACAATTACTAGCCCAACATTCATACTCCCCCCCCAAACAACTATGTGTGTATGTATTTTATGGTGTACAAAGTTAGAATGTCTGTGATCTGCAGCAACACCCTTTTTAGAATGTCATAAGCATCACAGTATGTGAAGTTGCCAAAGCTTCTGTTTTTTAAGAGTCTGTGTTCAATGGCCGATGGGGCCAGCAGGAAATAGCCACACAGGGCAGCAGGTTGCGGCTGCTCTTTGTTCTGGTCAACATTGACAAAATCTGAAGTCCTTTTCCCTGCTCTGTACTTTGCCTGTTGTGGCTCCCTCTATCACCTCCACCCAACTCTAGATTGTATTGTAGGCACTGTTTAGGTTTCGCCTGTCGAAAGCTGCGCAATCAGCGCTTCGCGCAGGCGAAATCTAATGTTAGAACAGTATGGGGGACTGGAACCCGCCCCTTCTTCCATTGGCTAGCTCCATAAATTGAGGCTAACCATTGGAAGACATCGTTGTCAATCACTTTTTCCCGGTCAGAACGCGAATCGTGGGCGTTTCTGACTTTTTTTTTAAGCCCCGCCCCCCACACCCTCCCTCTCGCCGAGGAGTTATCCCACCATCAGCGAGCCATTTGTTTATCCCCCGCCCTCCCTCCCGTTGTCCGTGCCTTCTCCCTCCCGCCCGCCCACCCACTGTCCGTGCCTCCTTCCTCCCACCCGCCCACAAATGTCAGAATGATGATGAGAAAACGGCACTGGACAAGCCATATCAGACATGGTATACCTCGGGAGGAATCCATCTCTGCAAACGCCCCCCCCCACCCTTGTAAAGAAATAGCAAAAGCGTGTATTCGTATTTCTGCCGTGCAACTCGTGTGATTATTAGGAGTTATGAAGAAACTCGCCAATCCCGCCGTCAGCGATCCATTTGTTTATCCCCCGCCCTCCCTCCCGTTGTCCGTGCCTACTCCCTCCCGCCCGCCCACTGTCCGTGCGGCAGACAGCCACCGCACTGTTTATGTTGGACGTTTCGTGATAAATTACGAAAGATTCTCGGTTGTTTTTATCATCTCATAAACCTGTGGTTTTGACCGGCGCGTTTCCTTCTTTCCTCGGCACAGAAATTAAGAAGTTAGCCGCACTCGTGGAAGAAAGTACAGCGCCTAGACTCCAGAGCGGGGTCTACCGACCAGTTCACAGCCGCACAAATGGGATTATTTCCCGCACCAAGTGCTGCTCTAAGCGCTTCACCAGCTGTGAAAAAATTAGAACAGCGGGGTTTCGTTCCTGTGAAACCAATTTACACACACAAGCACACTTACTGCTAACACATCAACTACACACGTTACCACTACACACACAATTGCATTCACGTCACACTCCTGAAGGTATAAATACGCACAATATATATACAAACACCTTACACACATATACACACGCGCATATATGTGAAGTGCTATGCTTAGCGCTGCTTTAAGAAAGGAGCACATCCAGGCGCTGCAGGCAGAGCGGGTATTTGTAGGAATGTAGTTCTGTAGTTTCAGGTGGGTTAATTCGCACTTATTGCCCCGATGACCGTTTGATACCAGTGCAAGCAGACTGTGTCTGGGCAGAGGCTGGAGGAAGGGGGGGGAGGGGTTGGGGCACCTGGTCGGGAGGGGGCTGGAAAGATGAGGTGGAGGGCAGGTGAGCAGAGATGTTTGAAATAGTACGCAGTAAGTCAAGGGGAGGTAAGGAAGGGCAGAGTGTGTGGGGGCATAAATATGCATGGGGGTACAGAAAAAGTCGAATATATGGCGGGTGGCAGACTTTGGCAAGCCGAGGATGTTTTCTCGTGCAGGACTTCGAAGACCCCAGGGGGTTTAAACGAGGGCTACGGGTCTTAGCCAGACTGCTTGGGTTCTGCCAGACCCCAGTCTTCCCAGGGCCACACAAACTGAGAGCATCCATCCGCAATGGTTTGTGCACCCACCCACACACACACACACACACGGCCCCGCAGAGCCCCCATGCAGTGTGCAGACTGAGTGCCCTGTACCCCAGAGTCAAGTGGGCTGTTCAGCAAACGCCCCCTCCCCTCACCTCCTGTGGGGTGTAAAGATACCTTCCTGACCCTCCGTCTGCTAATGCGCCCTCCCAATGATATGTACAGACTTGCTGTGCGCCCCCTTCCCCCCCAGGCAAGTGAAAAAGCACCCCCGCTGGGACTGTAGTCTCTGATTCCCTCCCTCTCTTGGGGCTTGGAGGCGAAGCCAACCTTTCCAGGTTATTAAGAGCGAGTGCCCCCTCCCCACCATGGTGCTGTCTAGACTCCCTCCTCCCCCCACTGGTGCACTGGTGAGAATGAGGCAATGCCCCCCCACACACACACCCCAAAACCACACGCACACTCCCCGTGTCACCGAAGGAGAGCTTCCGCGAACTCTGAAGGCTGACCCTCCCCTACCCTGTGCCCGCAGACTGCACTTGTCTACCCCCCCGGTGATTCACGGTGACGTCTGTTACATTACCGGGCACTGCGGGTCACCGTCGAGCACTTCAAACGCTGATTTATGCCTCGAGACTGCACCCTCATCTAAATATTCGCATTATACTACACATGTATGCTGGTGAGCACCCAATGTTGGGGGGGCTCTGTGTGGGTGTGTGGGGGGGCTCGCAGTGTGTGGGGGGCTCTGTGTGGGTGTGTGGGGGGGCTTTGTGTGGGGGGGGCTTTGTGTGGGTGTGTGGGGGGCTCTGTGTGGGTGTGTGGGGGGGGCTCTGTGGCTGTGTGTGGGGGGGCTCTGTGTGTGTGTGGGGGGGCTCTCTGTGGGTGTGGCATTTGCGAGAGATTAAGCTATTGGCATTGTAAATGACAAAGCCATTCATTTATCTGTTTTCAAAACCAACACATAAATAAAAATGTTGTCATTTAAAATGCCAATAGCTCTTACTTTTGCAAAAGCGAAACCGTTGCATTGTAAATGCTTGTTTTGCTTATGATGTCACCAAAGACAGGGTCAACTTTATACAAATCAGTCTTGGTCCTTCTCCAATAACAGCAGTCCTGGCCAAACCAGAAGGGATAGTTCACAAATGTGTCTGTAGCCACCAGAATCGAGCCAATTGTTCGAACAGATGCCAAAAATGTACATCTTGACTTATGAAGGAGGGCAATCAGTTAATGAATCTCACATCATAAATTTAATTTTTTTCAACAGCAATCAGGCATTTTTCACCATTCTGAGGCATGCCCCATCCCTTCTATTTAATTGTTCGAATTGCTCCCATTTGGCCTCAACACATTATTTACGGAATGGAGTGTTGTATTTGCCCAAGCCTACTCATCAACCTTTTTATGACAACATGAAGAACATTATCAAGACTTTTAAACATTTTTGTTGAGGTTAATAAAGTGACAGTCTAATTGCAACCTTCATGGTAGGATATCTGAATAGAGAAATGTGTCGCAGCTTGCTCTGCTGGAATAATTGAAAGTAATGTGATGGACTTGACATTAATCATAAAGGGCGTCAATTAAACAGACCCTTTGAATTGGATGAACAATAGTTTCTGATCAAATTGATCTTGAACACACATGCCAGAATAGATGTTTTGAGTATCAGACATTATTCCAAAAAACTGTTAGACCACATGCCTTTACTTCATGGACTTTACTTCTCAAGACTTAACACCGCCGTTTAATTTAAACTAATGATAACCTGCTTTGTGACACGAGTCTTTACTGCTCACATTTTGTTTTATCCTGCATTTTTCTTTCGCATCTATCTATCTTTCTGTCTATCTATCTATCTATCTATCTATCTATCTATCTATCTATCTATCTATCTATCTATCTATCTATCTATCTATCTATCTATCTATCTATCTATCTATCTCTCTCTCTATATATATAGAAGTATTTCAAGATCTCATGGCCTTCTTTAGGAAGATTAGGCTTCGTGCATTCTTTGAAGGACAGGTAGAATCTTTACCGATTGTAACCAACAGATCAGGGCTGGAGCGGCGTCTACATTTTTACCCCCCTTAGAACCAGGTTGATACAGAGATAGCTATCTTTGAGCATTTGGTCTACAAAAAACTGAAGACAGCTATGAAGTTCCTTTCTGCCGTGTTACAACATCTCTCAGTCAGAACATACAGCACTACAGAAACTAAGACAAAATAAGTCACTGACCATAAAAATTGTGACAAAGGTTGAGGCATTGTTATGCTAGACACCGATCTATATGTCACCAAGATGCATGAAATGCTACATAATCTTGATCACTTCATCCCCATTACCATTGATCCTACCACACGCATCAAGAGAATTATTCTAGACATGAATACCAAAGCACTTCGACAGAACCACACATGTAACAAGGATAGCAATTTGCATTTCACTGAATGCAACAGTAATGATTGTGTGGAATTCTTAGTCATCAGTATCAGACACAACCAACAACATCCTGAGGTCGATCTGTATGCCAAACCTACATCTAGAAACACTCTGCTACGCTTCGAGAGCTACCATCCTCAGTCCCAGAGAAAAAGCATTCAGTTTGTTTGTACAAATTTAACTGATTTTGACCTACGAGCTCTGGAGATAAAAGTCAAATTCGTAGCCAGAGGATATCCAAAACGGCGAGTACATGACTCTTATAAAAGAGCATGTTGTTATGACAGACAACATCGTCTGGATAACCGTGACCGCAACCGGCTCTCGAAATTGGTCTTTGTCTCCCGAAATTCAACCATGAATTAAAAAATACATCATATTATCAACTCCTATTGGCACATCCGCAACGCAGAGAGAGAGGAGGAGAACCTTATACCTAAACCTCTATTTGCTCACAGAAGGGACAAAAACCTCAAAGATCTAGTGGTGAGATCTCACATGAATCCATGGAAACATGCCTTTCAGCCCAGCTTAGTAGGTAACTCACCTCCCATAGGAAACTACAAATGTATGTCATGCTCAGCGTGCCAATTTGCTATTAAAACCACTATCTACACCATCAATGGTATCAATATATCACTGAAATATCTTACAAATTGTAAGACCAGCAACATCGTATATTTATTACCTTGTCCATGTCACCTGGGATACGTAGGGGAAACCTTGCGGACCATGGCGACGTGACTGAGAGGACATCGGTCAGCCATTCGCACCACGAAGTGCAGTGCACCTTTAGTTAAACATTACATTGAGGCACAACATACTACAAATGATATACAATGGCTCATTTTGGAAAAAATCCACACTAATGTAGGGAGTCTCAGTACAGAGATTGGAAAAAGGAGAGAGGCCTATTGGATTTTTTCATTAGACACTTACAAAAGAGGTTTAAACAGCGAAATCCCCTGGGACCAGGTGATCAGATACAACCCCTAATCACATTCTCATTCCCCCAAATGTTACTCTGATATATGCATATATCTGCAATGGGCATAGATATATACTTTTCCCATCCTTTTATATCACTGCATATGTTCTACCATAGACCGCCATCTAAGGCAGGAGATCGTTTCTCCTCCCTTGCTAACTTTTTATTCATTCTTACACCTTTTTAAAGATGGCCAACACACTTTTGTCTATTACTGTCCACTTGTGTTGTCGATAGCTTTTAACACACACGATTTCCTGGCGATACGGCAATGGGCGCAGATATACATTCCTGTCATCTGCAATATTACATATGCTCAAGCTGTTTGCCAACCCAATTCCGGAGATCGTTTTCACTCCTTGCTGAACTTCCATTTACTCTTCATACTTCTTCTAAGATGGCCGACAAACTTCTGCCGATCACTTTGCTGTCCACTTCCATGTTGAAAGCCTTTTACACAGCTGGTTCTCAGGCAACCGGAAAGGCACAGTCCATAGCGGCTTTATTTATATTCAGCACGCCAGTGCATTCAGCACTTTTTGGACCATGGGTAACCTATTGTTGGCGGAGCTCTGACTCTGCACATGTGGGATACTCACCACATTGTCTGCATTGGTAGCATTTGTGAAACCTTTGCCCTGAACACCATCTGGACAACACCACAACATTGCCTGTATTTTGGGCCCGGCTCTTAATCCCTTGGGACCCAGGTACCACGTAAACCCTTTGCAGGAAGCATTGTGTCTTCACTGGACACGGTTGGGACGACACACCAATATATCGCCTGCAACCCGGGACCTCCATACAATCCCCTGAGATACCATTGGCCCGACACAAGAACTACTATATTTGCAGAGCTTTAACAATAATAAGGTCAGCTCTGCTAATAACGGTGCTATTGCAAGGATACATGTACCCTGGATGTTAGTTTCTAATACACTCGTTTTCCATATTTCTTTACAGTTTTAAGTCTATAAACACACCTCGCTCCGAGCATTCTCCGCCTACAAACTCGACACGTAAGTATACATTTAGGCTATACTATTACCACTCTTCAGGAGTAGGGTAGGATTCATTTTGTCTTCTTACATTTCTTATGTGTCCCCTCCAGAATGCTTTTAGAGGGAGAGGGTGACAGCATCCCTGCCCACCCTGCCTTATTAAATTGTGCACAAAGCAAGGTAACTCCTGTTACATCTTTATACTACCTCCAGAGTTTCAAGGAAGCTGTTGATGTTCTCTCTGCTGCTCCATTATACTATTTTCACTCAGAAGCGGTTCTTATGTTCTGCACATCTTCCTTCTCTCTTTTGAGATGTCCTTATCTCTCACACTTCAGATGCCTTTTCCACTGGTTTCAGATGGGGTTTTTCTCCACTTTTGTCCTCACTTTTTTGGTAAGGCCACTTGGAATTTATACAATCATTTTGAGTCTATCGTCCATGTGAGCAAACCACAACTTGCAATCGCTTGGCGGCATTGGACCATGCACCCTGTTTCACCATGCACTTTGTTTGGCTTATCTTTCTGGGAGCTACCCACATCTTCACTTCATAGAATATTCTTCTCAGTTCACAAGTAGGGATTTCTTATGTCTTCTTGTGACACATTGACTAATTTATTTATGTTACCATACCTTACTTTATAGGGCATTGACACCCTAACCCAGATCTTTTTCCCATAATTATTTCATAGATGTTATTTATCATGGCTTCCTGATGAGGGCTGCAGAGCCGAAATGCACGTAGGTCACTATCGGTCAAAATCTATTAAACATGTTGTATTTGCACATGCCTCAGCCTAACCAGTCGAGTTGAATCAAATCTATTCCATCTGACTGTTGCATGCCATGAAGAACTAGAATGTTTGGCCCTTGAAGATACTGTGATATATAATTAAATGGATGTGATCTTAATTGGGCCATTAAAATACAATTAATCAGAAATGGAATTGGTACATATAACTGTTTACTAAAGAATGTAAATGTATATGCACACTCTATAGGTTTGTTTTTAATAAAAAATAATAAACCCATTGTATCCATTCTAGAAGGATGAATATGGAAGTGTGATTGAATACATAGGCTTGTTCCATCAACTTTCAGATGGAAGAAAACAATGCAATTTTAAAATAGTTAAAATAACGAAAAATTTATTTTGGATCATGTCATCATTTAATGTATATTGATCATGTTTTTTGTATACTTAGCCTTTTTGATACTATTAATTTGTTTCTTATAGCGAATGGTCTGGGGTTTTGTTCTTCTATATGTTTGCCCATGTTTTCAACAGTTGCCTAAGTAGTTATATATACAATTGCTATAGATATATATATATAAGGGCTCCCACAGCAGATACGTTCCCAGGAACCACAAAAAGACTCGCACTCCAGGGTCCGTGTAAGAAAATTGCGTTTATTGGCGACGCGTTTCGACCAGGCGGTCTTCCTCGTTAGCCAGCCACCCAAACGCACAATCACCATTTTTATAAAAAGTGCACAGGGATAAAAGTGGAAACTGAGAAAGGACCACAGATGCATCAGGGACTACAATTCATGAAACTACAAATGTAGTAGAAAAAAGACTTGATGGTGCACAGTTTCACAATATAAACATTTTAAACATTACAGGAATCAAACCCGAAGGGTAAAAGGAATAATTACAATAAATAAACATTGTTTACGTACATTACGTATTATCGTGTTTCAGTTTGTACTGGTCAGATTGGATTTTATCATCTGATCCAAAGTAACCAAATTAATTGAAAATAATTATAATAATAATAGCAGTAAAGGCCATGTGGCCTATGATTCCCAGAACAATGTTGGAGTCCATATGTTTGCACCACATCATGTTCATCCTACTCTAGATTATATATCAAAGATTAAGTAGTCAGGTGGTAAAGTGAGAGGTGAGTATTGACTCTCGGCCATGTGGCCAATCAATCTATCTGTTCAATTACATTATCTATAGTGTAGTCTAATCAGAAATACGTGTCCCAAGGCGGGGGGTCCTTCACAGGGGGAGTGAAGGGGTATCCTTGCATTGAAAAAGCCACTCAGGAGAGGTAGCAAAATTAGAAAAGAAAAATTAAAGGGCGACAAGGTGCCAAAATACGTCTTTCGGCACCGTGAGTTAAAAAACCGTGAACCCTATACTGACTGTAGGTTGTCTAGCCAGCCATATAACAACAGTCAATTGGGGTGTGATTGTGCAAATAAAATTGTGAAATAAGGCGTGCCTATGAGGGAGTCGGGGAAACTGTTATCCTAGTGATGGTAGTGGTAGTGATGGGATGCTCTATAGTGTGAGCTAGCCCATATATATATATGAGTGTGTGTGTATATATACATATATATATATATATATATATATATATATATATATATATATATATATATATATATGAGTGTATATATATATATATATATATATATATATATATATATATATATATATATACATATATATATCCAAACACAAAAGGTTGCCCACAAAGGAAGGGCCCACACAGGTAAGTTTAGCACCAACTCTTTAATGGAGGTTGCAATGCGGGAGCAAGACACTGCAAACACTGGAATTAAACAGTCTTAGCCCAACGCGTTTCGTGCTACCAAGCACTTCCTCATGGGCTTTGAACATCAGTACAGTGGTAGGCAACGGCCATTTTCAAGCACCTATATATCCTCTACATCCCGCCTTAGTGGGCGTGGCCAACCACGTGGCCTGTTGGTTATTGTAGTGCTCTTCATTATTCTCAAGTGAGTCGCCATGCCGTTCCTTAAATAAAAGTCCCAATAAATATCCCAAGTGGGTTGCGTTGCACTATCCAGCCACCTCACATGCACCTTCATACCTCCAAAAACGGCTTCCTGTCCCAAGCTATCAAGAACAGCATATCGAACCACTGCCTCTCAATCCACACACCCGCCAGATAACTCTTCTGACCCAATTTGCCCTGGCCCCCGCCCCCGGATACACAAGGCCAGAACTGGAAGATGATCCTTCTCCTACCTCGCCGCCCATACCGGGAACACCCTGCCCCTCCACCTCAGACAATCCACGTCGTTGACCCAATTCAGAAAGGACCTTCAAATGAACCACCACACCCGGACGGATCAGCAGCCCCCACCCCCCAGTGCCTTGAGACCCTCACTGGTGAGTAGTTGCATTATACAAACTTCTTATTGATTGATTGACCTCTATAAACCCCATAAACCTAAAATCACCCTTACATTCCTTTACTTCTACACACCCCTGAACTCTAAGTTACCCTTGCACCTTTACCTATATCTAGCCCTAAAACCCTAAAATGACCCTTTCCCACTCTATGTTTGGCAACTCCTTAACCCTAAAAAAGAGGTATCTTTGGAGGAGGGCATGTGGAGTAAAGGCACATGTGGAGTAAAGACACATGTGGTGTAAAGGCTGAGGATTATAGTCTATGTGGACTAAAAACTGGCAGAGTAGTGGTTACTTAGAGATTTTTCTCATGCCAAATTAAAATTCCTATGAAGATTTCATGTACTCAGAATCTTTGAAAATGCTCTTAATTTGGTGGTGCTTCCATTGCATTTTCAGCTGGTATCATACTCACTATATTATGTTTAGAAAGGTGGCGATTGCAGCAACTCCACAATGTAGAATACTGCTTTCTAGCACCCTCAATATATGTTGGAAGAAGGCAAAGGAGGGTGAACAGGACATCTGCCTTTTTGGTGGGATGTCCTCTTACCACACTCCTCTAAATTTGGCCATCAGTTTTCATCAGCAATACAACTTGTTGGTTATTCTGAAAGTCACAAAAGGGTTTAGCATTTCACCTTTGTTAAAGGTGAATTTGGCTGTCATTCCCTTTGCACAGCAAAACGTGATGGTTTCTTACAGATTACAGTCACCCAGACATTTTATTTCAAAATACTGCTATAGCCTGAATCTACCAAAAGGGGCATTAAAATACCCCAAGTACAAGTGCAAAGCATTGGTATTTCAAGACATTATGTATAGCAAGAGATGTAACTTTATATTATTGAGTTAGCAAGGGGGATCCATGCTCCTGTACAATCACCATGCCCAGCCTCACAGTATTCATGTTCTAAAATATGTCTTGGCATTTGTGGAGTTAGTGGTAAATCAATCCTTGGGAGATTCTCCACTGGTGGAGGAACCCCCATCAGATTTACCTCTGCCATAGGTGTATTACAGCAGAGGTAATTCCACCAGAGGCTTTATCACTGGCATAGACACATCCAACAGATAATATATCTCTCTCACCACAAATCAGAGATTTTCCTTTATCCCCAAAATCTAAATCAGGCTGAAAGATTTGAGAACCTTGGTTTACCTCGAGTAAAAATGTAATTATTGAGCTTTCTTTATAACTCCTATATTTTGGATACAACACCTTGGAAGATAGAATTGAAACACTTCTACTGTGTGTGCTTGGATTCTGCAAAATTCTCCAGTTGAAGAATATTAGTTATTGATGTATCTTTAAAGAGATTGTTGTCTGTCAGGTTAGGAGAAGGCGCGGGAAACAATTCTACATTCAATAACGTGAGACCACATGAGATAAGGTTCTGGGACTTGTTTACCTATTCAGATACAACTTTTGCTATCACATACTTTGAGGTTGGTCCTGGAGACAGAAAGAGCCCATTAGCCAAGGGAGAAAGTATAAATTAGACATCAGAAGATTAGAGAATCCAACCTTTATCTGAGTGACGTAGAAATGTCTCTAAATATCCTGAGTGGATCGCCTTAATTAAATATTCACTAGAGTACTGTCATTGATCCCGGTGAGTGAAAGTGAGATTTCTATACCAAAGAACTCTGGGCAAAGAGAGTGTATTTGCAAAACTGTATTCTTTGTAAAAAGGGAAATGAGTGGCCCTGCAGGTAGCAAGGCACCATATATTCTTGAAGGTGCCACAATTCCTTTTCTGTGTGCCAGAATAGATAACTGCAGTTCCAGCACCATCACTTTGAGTAGCACTATGCCACCATTTGCATACGGCGTGTAGAATGAATCAGTATCTGCTGAATGTAATCAAGTGTGTAAAGTAGCACAACAAACTTTGCAGCAGATTAAAAGTGTCTTACCTGAAGCAATAAACCAGGAGACTTTCTGTATAAATGGGTTTACTTTTAGATTTCAGACCATGAGAAAGTGGTCAATTCTGGCTTGACTGGACAGTACTGGAAAATTAACCACTTCATGCTCCTAAGACATTGAAGTTTCAGTGAGACGATTGGTGTCGATCAGGGGTATCCAAAGTGGTGGCTGATATCTCTGGGCTTCAATTTGGTAACAATGGAATTAGGAGGATGACGTTAGCAGCAGAAACAACAAATACACATAGTTAAAAGGTTAAAAGGCCCTGTTTGTGGTCGGCGGTTTCCCTTTGCTTAACCCATCAGTGAAAAATAAAAGGCTGTTCAGGGACAAACGGTTGGGCAACAGATCTAGCGTGTGTTGCCTTCATCACTCAAATTGTACATGATTTGACCGCTCTACCTATGGTATTTTGATACATTGACATCCATCAGACAGACATGGGCAGGCTAGATGGTGACTGACTCTGTGCTCTGTGTGGGCCTATTTTTCCTTCTCTCCACCAGGTGGTTCTGTGAGCCAAGTTACATTCTCTCGATTCACCTTTATGCCACAAACTAGAAACAGAGCTGGGAGCAAACATATTCTGTACAATTAACTGCATAATGGAGGCGAAACAACCTCTGTCCCTTTCACATGTTGTCTACCACAGGTGCTATACAAATAAATGACCCACACTGTCCAGCGTCCCACAGGCTGATCTTCAAGTACTGTTCTTTTTGGGTTTACCATAGTATGCTATGATGGGAACATATCACTGGGTCACCACAGTATTGCAATTACATCGATGTAATTACTACAGATTGCTTACATTTCAATGCACTTTAATTTAATGAATGAATTAATTAAGAGGCACAGGATTTTTCAGTTTAATTTGATCTAAATTAAATAAGAGATAGGGTGAGTTTATAGTCTAGTATAGTTTATAGTACAGGGTAATGAGTAGGTATTCATGTTTATTTTTAGACAGTTGCAATTTACTTAGGGTAATAGGGTTAATTACCTAAATGATTGTAATATAAATAAAACAGTTTGAGAGATAGATGAATTCTAAGATCATGCATTGTAATGAAATTTATTTAATTTTAATTTACATAAATATGTATAATTCAATATATTTCTTTTAAATGTTTTCAGTTTTAAGGTTTGCGTTATCAGTGGGATTATGGTTAGCATAAGACTACTATTTTTTAATACATTCACTAAAAAAGAATATATAATAGAAAGTATTAGGGATATATTAAGGATAATTGTTTATAGTTAATGAATTTTCAGTTGATTAACAGGTTAGTTAAAATGGTTACCTACATGATTAGTGTTGACATTTATTTTAATTTCATTTGAATTTAATGTGAATTACGACCAGGGCTAGGATGAAGTTAATTAAATATTTTAAATATAACTAGATTTATTATATTAGTTTCATATGAGATGTTAATGCAAGTGTGTGTTAGGGATGGTGTAAAATGTACAAAAAACTTACCCAGTGTTGTAGTTACAGGCAAGGTGGTGGCCTTGATTTTGTGGTTCCGCCAGCGTGCTGTCAGAAAATAAATAATATATGACTGTTGCTGGTACTCCGTAACTACAACAAAAACAAAATCCAGGAAAGGGAAAACAAAGAATTTGATACTACATAGTGGCGTCGCTGCAGCCATCTTTAGTTGTATTATGAGGGAATCAGTGAGACTTGCTTTTTTGTTATTTAAATACATTTTATTACAAGAGTGTGCATCACTAAAAAGCAAGCGGGCTAAGGCAAAGAGTCTGATGCCCTCTCTTTGGAACAGGTATGCCCAGACGTTGGTCCCATGCACATTGTGCCACTGGCACCTAGCTCTCCTTGGCTGATGATTCCTAATTAAAGGGAAACCTGTCCTGGACAGCTTATGTTCTGGTTCAGGGAGAACCTGGCCTGGCATTTAAACCTGGACTGTTCCCATTGGAGCAGGGTCAAGACATATTTGCCTATGGATGGGTCCAAGTTGAGGTGGAATGGTGTAGAAAGTAACATTGAACTATGATGCAGTTCTGAGTATTAAATCCATTACGGTTGTGTACTTCACTGCCCTATCTTTGTGAAAGTGCTGCAAAGTTTGCACTATTGATATCTGTGCTGTAAATATTCGTTATGTGTAAGAGAAGCTAGTACTGCTGCTTTACACACTGTTTTCATTCTATTTTTGTGAAGAAGTGTGTACAGGTGCTTCCTGTGCAGCACTTGGTTGTGGTAGGGATGCTTGCACTGTTGGTGCTCCTGCCATTGTGGACTGTATGTTTTCTTAACACAAGATGAATATATTTTTACCACAGAATCACGCTGAAAGACCAAAATGATTGCCTTTGCCAGTGCTTCTTTTAATAGTTTTTGTTCAGTCTTTATGTAAGGAGAGAGCAGTCGCTTGGAAAACAACAAAAAAAGTTGCTCAGCAACCAAGATTTAACTGCTTTTCATGTCACTTTCTGCCATTTCTGAATTCTCACTAGGGAGTTACATGCTCTAAGTGCAGGAATTAAAATGTTGTGCTTGTGTTAAAGAAATAAAACGATTCTTTTCAATCAATCACTCAGCACTTTTGATCTGGAGAGAATCCAAAGGTGTCCTCTCAGAGGGGCCGCCATGTTGTAGATAGCCCCCTCCTGAAAATGCACATAGCAGACCTGTCACGCTGCATCGCATGAGAGTGCAGATCTTCCTTAGTTCGATGTCACACTGCATGATACTTTCCACATCTCCAAGACAGTCACTCATTTTGATTGATTACTTTTGAGCACTAACAATGAAACTGCTTCTGACACGCAGAAAGATAGACAGAAACAGAAATAATAGGGAAAAACAGACTGAAACTTTTCTGCACATCAGAAATTGCAATAATCTTTTTTTCCAGTGGAAGGTAGCACTTATGAGAATTGTGAGTGTCCTGAAGAGGACAGTTTAACTCAAAGTGTAAAGATTGTGGCTGTGGGAAGCTGAGAGCAAAAAGGTGAAAAAAACAATACAGAGTTAATTCAAATAATGTAGATATATTCCACAAATGTAAATGCAATCTTTCTTTCTCTTGCCACTGTCATGCACCTTCTCCTTTCACTCATTCTCCAAATGTCCCCCCTCTCTCTCCTTAATACCTTCCCCTTCCTTTCCTATTTTTTTCTACCTGATTATTTTTTTAACGGAATCATTCATTCTTGCAAGATCGATCCAAGCAATGGTCATAACAGAATGGCCATACATTTAAAGAAATCACTACACACAAAGTTAGTGTTGATAGATGATTTATTCTTTACCTGTGCTAATTGTAAGACCTAAAATGCTGATTAACCCCTCCCATGCTCATGACGAGCTCTGCTCGTCATGAGCCACGGTGGCCGTGTGCTCATGACGAGCTGAGCTCGCCATAACGGCCACAACGCTCGCTCGCAGGGCTAATTCACCCGCTGTGCTATGCTGAGCGTTCTAATGGAATGGGTGTGGCCGTGACGAGCTCAGCTCGTCATGAGCACACGGCCACCGTGGCTCATGACGAGCTGACTCGTCATGAGCACCGCGGCGATGTGCGCGCCCCCCCCAGCAGCAAAGCACAGCGGGGGAATTAGTCCCGCAGGCAAGGGGTTAAACAATAGTATTGACAACTAAGAAAACACCCATACGCAACCAAAAGAGAGCACATTGATTTGAACATTTGATATAGCATCAAAGGCATATCCAACGCAACGCACAGTTGCCATAAAGCTGGCAATGGAATACAATGGATTAACTAAACATTTGAAGGAACTACCAGCGATATGCCCACACCTTTCCTACATGAAAATCATACACAATATGGCCAGTTGCATAAGTAGATTCCATCCACCCACCCATGACCACCTATAGATATCCTGCAACTGAATCTCAAGGGACCTCACAATTGAAGCAGTGGAGACAAAAACATGAACGATTTTAAAAATACCACTAGAGAGACATAAAACACCACACCCGCTCTGTGAGTCTGAGGGGGCAATACTAAAACACTCAATAAGAATGAATAAAGGGGGAACTGTGCAGGGTTCACGAGAAAGCAAAGAAATCTCCTTTGAGCTGGCCACTATTATCTGCTATTGAACTCTAGGATTAAAATCAATTGCTTTTAGACATCTTGGAACGAAACATAGTGCAAAACATTTTGCTGTCATGACAGATTGTTTTGACCTTTCCTAAGAATGTGCAAGATTGAAGATAACAATTTTACTTCTTTGGAACTAGCAGGGCATGCATCAGTGATTGGATCTGAACTGTGTATTGATTTAATGCTTAAAACCTCAACTGATAGAATCAGGAATACAACAGCAGATTACTCCTTCTTGGACGATAATAATGAATACGGTGCTACTTTACCCTGTACCTCCATACAGTGTCCGAAAATGGATTCATTTAATGGGTAACATGTGAACCTATAGTGTAAACATCACTCTTCAGCAATAACTGTTTTGCTACAAAATTTCATCCCGATAGAGACAGAAGTGAAGCGTAGTATTCATACAGTTTTCTGACTGTCAACTGGCTCTTCAGAAAAACTGAAACAAAAAAGAAAGGAAATGGGAAAGATAGAAAGCATAACGATGAAACTGTGCTAAGGATTTAGAAGACCACTGCAAGAGTTTTTGTAAAGTATATCACAGGTTAAGAACACATTCCAAAGGCATTTTTTTCCAGAATCATTCTCTCTCCTGAAACATAAAGTTAGAAGCTAGTTCATATCTGATGTATCTTACTACAAACTCAGAGAGAGCCACTCTTTGGGAGACGTATTATTTTTTCCTGTTTGTGTACCAAATGATTTTGCTTCTGAGGAGTAATATTATGAAGGAAAGACCTAGAGGACATGCAATTCAAGTAATGTGGAAGAGCTGATGAATAATGGTGGTATGGGTGGTATGGGTACTCCCACTTCACGTATAGAAGAGAACATCCATACTTGGCTGAAGAGCACTTCTGCCAGTCCTTCTCTCATGTATGTCCTTCTCATACATTGTTATCATTATCTCTAAAGAAGGGCGTTTTCCATAAAATGTTCAAAATCTAGAATCCAAGTAGAGCTCAGCATTTCTGATGAGAGATGAAACCACTACATCCTGGAAGAGGGATGCTGATTGGTTGTGTTAAATCTCTCCATTAACTTTCAGTAAACCTTTGAAAGACTGGTGCATGTGACCTGGTTTGTTTAACTTTCTTGTCTTCCTCTGTTAAATGTTTGCATGTATTAAGGAGGCCGCTGTTCGAACCATATTCAGTATGCATGCCTTACAGAATGATCGCCTTCATTTTATTTCATTTAAATATGGAATGGAAGAAGATCTAGTAAAGAGCTTAGGTATTGCCATGCCCTATTCTGTGGATTGCACCCAACTCTACTTTGGCACCTTCAAAAGACATTGACTGCCCCCAGTAGTGTAAAAGCACTCTGCAGAGCTGGATTGCACGAAAGTGAATTGCTACTGCTCAGGCCATTCATCAAAGTGAATTAGTTTGGCTCACTTGAATGGGCTCTTTTGCTGTCTGGGATCAATACAGGTAGAAACGCTTTGGCCGTTCTTCCAAAAGACGTCAGTAATGTCTGATCTGCATGTTTGACAAGGCTGAGCTACGCCAATTAGAAATGGTCAATATTGTGCCAAAAATGGATACAGTAATCTCGCTTTCTTTGTAAGCACAAACGTCTTCAAATATCCCGGGTGCCATCCTAAGCCACGAAATTCTAATTGGCTCAATATCTGGAAATTTGGGGAAGGTTTAGGAATTTGTGAAGCAAACATTGCATGAGATGGCTGACACCAAATTTCAACTAGATGAAAATCTTCATAAAGTCAAGTTCTGGATTGACAGTGTCTACTACTTAAAATGGTACAAAAGGGGGTGGTGATGGACGGAGCACTTGAATCAATAAAACACTCACACCCAGTCAAAAGATCTGGGTTTAATCCATCACCGGCTATATGCAAATCAGTCTGACCCTGTGCCTCATGGGAACAGTCCAGCCCGAACTGCCAAGCCATGTCTTCCCTGGCCCGTCCATCACCACCCCCTTTTGTATCGCTTTTGGCCACCATAAGTCTGGCAGGGTATGCTCAGACGTGAGTCCCTTGCTCACTTTACCACTGGATTCAAGAAAGCCGGGCTGAAGATGGCTGGAATGCCAGAAACCGGTCCTCGGAAGCTTGTTTCCGGTCCAGGGAAGACATGGCTTGGCAGTTCGGGATGGACTGTTCCCATGAGGCACAGGGTCAGACTGATTTGCATATAGCCATGTCTGAACAGGGGTGGCAGAGTGGACTAAAGAACGGTGATGGATTAAACCCAGATCTTTTGACTGGGTGTGAGTGTTTGATTGATTCAGATGCTCCGTCCATCACCACCCCCTATTGTACTACTTCTTAAAATGATCAATTTGCTCAACATTTGACTGTCAGCTTAGTCTTCCAAACGAAGAGTAAAATCATCCTATCCATTTGTTGTGGTAATAAAGATCCTAATGGCGAGTTTCTGTCTGACTTGATACACTTCCAGTGATGAAGATTTAATTTGTGCCTTCTGTAACATGCTACATCTCCCTTCGATAGTGATCATACTAAATATGACAGTTGAATAAAATAAGTGAATAAAATATTGCTGCGCCCATTCCAGGGTTAATTCTAGTATCGAAAAAGCCAACTAATGATAAGCAGTTGTCTGGCCCAAAGTCCACTGTCAGTATTGGTATTGTCCACAACAGGTAAAAGTTGTTTATAGGTGATACCTAAACAGTAGACACCAGAGGAGTGGCGTGGCCATTGTCCATGAAACAGATAAATGCACTTGTGCATTTTGCAACAATCCCCTCTTCAGAAGTAGAAAGATTGAAGGCAATATACACAGTCAATTTTTCTTGATCCAATTCATTTATTTTTAAAACACTAAAAGGAACAGCTGTAAAGTAAAGTTTTACATGCACAATTGTATTTTGCTGAAGCACCATTCCTACATGCAACATTATTTCTAATTTAACAATGTAGACAACTACATTATCCTATGTTTGGCATGCCCAGCACAAATTTGGAAATGCCATATGTTTACTGTTTTGCAGCATCTAGTATTTTTGCTACATTCAATCCAATGGTTATTGGCAGCCATGACACCACCCTTAGCAATTGAATGAATCAGGGTTTGGTCACTTAGAATTGCTGTAAAGCAAATATTGCGAGTCTTGCAAGTGCTTTACCAGTAAAATGCCTTGTGAAACAAACAGTAATTTCTCACCTCAGCTTCCCACTGTATTTACCTTAGAGATATACACAGCCTTCTAACATTTCTCTCTTTTAATAGATCAGAATGAATGATAAAGTATGGCCTGATTTAGAGTTTGGTGGACGGGTTACTGTGTCAGAAATGTCACAGATATCCTGTCTGCTTTACGAAGTGCCATAGGTTATATTGCACTTACAACAAGGTGGATTTTATATAGGTCACTGTTGTGATGGTTTAATCTGTCCGACAAACTCTAAATCAGGCATACAGTATAAGTGGGCTAATAAAAACATGAGCCTCGAATGACAGGTAGCATGGCTGCAATTCTAGCCTCTCCCCAAATCCATGAAAAAGTGAACTCATGCCTGTGTCATATATTTTTCTACAGTGATGGATTTTTAATGTCGGGTGTTATGTAATTTGCCATTGAATTGAGACATTGTATTTTTGTGCAGAAAACTATACCAACCCAAACTATGTGAACCTTTATTGAAACTTCATGGAGGCCTACCTTTCAGAAATGTAAGGTGTTCTATCTTCTCCTAAGTATCGGGACACCCTGCCCCCTGATACCAAGAGAATGTCCCACTCTTGGAATCTGGTTTAATGATTGCCATCCTGACTTTCAACTCTGTGTTGCGGTTGGAAAGTGGGATTGTTAATAAGTCAGAATACAGAGGTGACTAGTAGAGAACGGTGGCGGGGTGAGGTGGGTGGAGGGGGTAGAAAAAAATAAATATTTAAAAAAATGCACCTGCTAGTCGCCAGTTGCCAGCTGCCGTCTCTCCTCCAACGCAGGAATCAGGAAGCACACAGGCTCCCAGACTCCCCTAGCCAATCACAACACTGCATTACAGCAGCGTTGTGATAGGTCTGAGCGCCGTGGTTTGGTGCTCAGAGAGAGACTGGGAGGATGTGCATGTTCTTCACCCAGGCTGTGCAATACAGTCATTGGAGAACAAGCAAAGTGCCCATGACGTTTGGCCGGCCCAAGACGTGCACGTAAGGTTCAGCCACCACTCTCCTCCCTTTGGGTCACTGGAGCCCAGTCTTGCCCCACCCAAACCTAACGTGGCTGCAGTGTAACTGCAAGCTCAATAATACAATAAAATGATAACATTCTGTTCTTATTGTTTTATTTTTCCTTTGCACTGCTCTTAAAGAGGTGCCACAACGCTCCTACACAAAGGAGCTGCCGCTGTCAGAATATCGAGTACAAAAGTAGAGTTTCAAGAATATTATGAAGGCCAGTGTATTTAAGTTATTACTCTTAACTGTGCTTCTCTGTACCTTTAAGAGACACACATTGCCAGGGTACATAATGTGGAGATAAACATCATAAAGCTACCCTTATCTATAATTGTTTACTTTTATGATAATCAGCGCATTGACATTTTGATTGCAATATTTTGTCACGTCCTTATTTAAATCTCTATATTGCCGTAGTACATCATGGGAGCACTGAAAGGCAATGTATTCATGGCTTATTCTTGCTTTTCAGGCTCTAATGTGTGTCTATAAGCACATTCGGGAACTAGTTCTTTCTCCCAAATTGTTTTTCAAAGTGTTTCTCACATGAATATCACTATTGATAGTCCTAGTTTACAAGTGTCTTAGCCTGAAGTCTGAATATTGTCATCTTTTCAAAAAGATGTTTCTGTCTTTGTCATCAAATTGTTGAGTATTTACATTAAGTGTAAGAAAAGAATACCTTTTCGCCTGCTATGAAGTTTATCATACCTAGCTCTTTTGCATTCTCCGGATAGGACACATATGCAGGAGACTTCACAATGCAAATTCTTTAAGTAACATATAATCACCCTGCTTTATTGAAGTGATATTGATTGATTACATCATCTAATACAGCCGTTTTACCGAAAATTATTTTAATTTCATTCACATTTTCGATAGGATTAGAAATTAAATACCATCTTCTTGGATTTGAAAATGTACGTCGAACATAAACCGCTCAACATTGTAGGCTTGCCTTCATTCTTCATAATCCCGTTCAAGCAGTTGCAAGCTACTTGTTTTAGAAAGTCTTTGATGATGTCATTCACGGAAGAGAATCGAAACTATTCTCTACAAGTCATTACAACTCATGTACAAGCATTTACGAAAAAATACACTAGCAAACTTTTCCATACATAAATACTTCTATGACACCCCATGTTGTGATGGAATAGAATGTCTGGTCATCTGTCTTGTCCCGCCTCAAAAAAAGTTAGGAAGTTTGAAGGTGTACTGAAAAACGACATAGAAAAGGGTTTAAATACCATTATTTGTGGATGAGATGGATAACACTCAAGAATCGCATTAATGTTGCCTGCCAAATGCACACTTAAATACATATTTCATGCGCTTCATAAAAAAAAGACTTTCGTTAAATCGAGTCAATAACATTTTTAAATAAAAAAATTCTTTACCTCAATTGAAAGTTAGGTGTTTGAACCTCAGGTCCCAGTTGGGAGGCCCTTGCACACCAGCAATGGATTTTAAGCAATGATTCTCCCTTCTTACTACAAATTGATATCCTTACATTTTATTACCATATCTTAGCAGAGTTCCTAGTCAGATTCAGGATCTGCTCCCCCCTGAGTGCGCTTGTTCAGCTTGGCATCACTGATACCTTTGGAAGCCGCAGTCTGCCTGTGCCGCATCTGCCCTGATCATTGTTGGCAGGAGCCTGCTTAGGCACCTATGAGAAAAAGTCTCAATCTGCATTTAATTGAAGCCTGGGTCTAAAGCATATTGATTATTAGCCACATTTTCTCACAGCTTAACATCTTAATTGGACTTCTTTTGACTATGAAAGCATGCCAGGTCTCCCTGTGCATGAACACATCTATGATGCTCCCAGCCGAGAATAATGAAGCGTGAGTTTGATGTGATTCTGCAGACTGTAATTAAAAACAGGGCAGTGCAGAATAGGCAATATGGCTGCTGCTGCAAGCATAAGATTGACCCAAGAGAGCGGCTTTCTACAGAGGGAATTTGCAGTGGCTCACCTCGCACCCACTCCCAGAAGAGCCTTATTATGATGCATTGTGTGTTTGCTTGACTAGATGTCATCTCAAGCAACATTTGTAATCAAATTGTCTTAGTGATAAACTCATTTTACATATTCACTGTGGGATTGTCTGTAATTTAAATGTGACGTGTTATTATAGCTTGTCTATCAGCTTTGGAAGTTTAGATATAGGGCCAAATTAACAGCGATACTTACAAATCTATGTTGAACTTAAGAATGTAGAAAACTTAATTTATAAAAGGGGAGAGGATGTGGCTTAACTGGCTAGGGTGGTCGATCTCAAATCTGGGGAACTGGGTTCAAGTCTCAGCAAAGATGCTCAACGTCCCGTGATTATGAGCAAATCACTTAATCGCCCTGTGCCTAACAAAAATAAATGGGTACTCATGTAAAGCGCTCTAATACCCTATACCTTCAAGTCAAGTTTGCAGAAAGAAAAGGAAACTCAGATTTGAGATACTAAAAAAGTAAATGTATACTTATAAACAAATGGGTCACATATAACATTGCACCAAACGAATGGGTCACATATAACATTGCACCACTATAACTAATATTTTCTAATATTAAGTGAAGGTGTTTCAAATGCATGTTTACTATAACATTATTTCTACTTGAAGTTTCATGATTGCAGTTTATCACACTTTAATTAAAGTCTTTATTTTGAAAGAGGATTCTTTCAATGGTATTTCTTAATAAAGTATAGGAAGATCACTCTTTGTGTGATGTATCAATAAGCAGTTATACCATGTAAAGAGTCCAGTGTTTCTCTTATGAGTGAACAGGGCTTGCATGCAATACCAAAGTGCTCTATTAGGGGGCAGTGTGGTCAAGCAGCCTTAGGCTTAACACAGAGGAGTGCAAGACATTTGCAAATACACATGATCAATAAATGACTTGATGAATCAAAAAGGAGATCCACACCAGTTTATAAAATTTGCAAGTATCTTCATGTATGTTCATGCATCAGAGAAAAATTGTTCAAGTAACTACGTTCTCAAAGATAAATTCTTTTCACTTTAAAAAGTGGACACAGTGCAATTTTCAAGATCTGCAATGTTAACCTATGGAAGGAAGAATAAGTTCAGCAAGGTATAGTACATCGACTTACAGGGCCAATCTCCAGGAGTTAAAGTGAGTCGTCCGATGCAGCACCAACAGTACACCACCAGCGGCATGACGGCGGCCAGGCGCAGGGTGCAATTTAGACTCAGAGGCCAATGGGGTTGGTCTCTGTAAAAAGAGGCTTCAGGTTTTGACTAGGATGTCAGTCAGGTTGAACCAACAGGGGGTTTGAAGGCTTGCGATGCTCAAGGATGTAGGGGCATATGGGGTACTCTTCTCCACCACCCGGGGGCGACGGATGCAGAAGTGTCATTAGGCATCAGTCAGGTATCTTTTACCGGTAGCAGCCACACCTTAGGGGGCCTGTGTGCAGAGGCTGCAGGAGGTGGGGAGTCGACGAGGGGTGAGACCACATTGAACTCAAGCTCTGGAGGGCTTGGGAACCTTGTTGGCACTGTTGGGCCACTTCAGTGTGGGCCGGAGGTGATGGGTGCAGTGGTTGCTTCGAGTGTCAGGTTTTGGCAGTTCCCGAGGCCTCAGAGTCTTCTTCTTTGGAGTTCTTTGAAACAGGTCTGCTGTTCACATGAGTTCTGATCTTTATTGAAGCAGGCTGTGCTCCCAGGTTTTGGAGGCGCTCAGCTGCAAGACGAGTCATCTTTGGTGCAGGGTCGACAGAGAACGTCAGACAGAACAGCTGGACTGGGACCAAGTCAGGTGCTCTCTTCAGTCCTCTGCTTTTGTGGCTCTTCGTCTCCTTTTTCTTTGCAGGTCATCAGGATCTGTTTCTCTGGTGTCAGGGACACCCCTAAATACTGAATTTAGGGGCCTTAGGGGAGTTTAAGGTAGTAGCCAGTGGGCTACTGTCCCTTTGGGTCACAACATCCCCTAGATGTCCACTTCCTGTGAGAAGTGGGCAACACCCTGTCCCAGAATTCCTAAGTATGCCATCACAAAGATGGGTACTTCTGAAAAAGTGCATCCACCTTACAGTAGCGCACCTTAGGGGCGGTAATAGCCTGGGGTGTAGCCCGCCTACCTGACTAGCTAATTTTCCCACCTGTTCAGGTGCCAAAGGGGCTTCCTCTCCTTTGAAAGGGGCCAGATTTGCATTCTAAAGGCAGCACCTTCTTTGAAGGTCACCAGCCCCAGGAAGCTAATCAGCAGGTCATCCTTTGGAATGGGGTGATACACCCTCTTGCCGGACAGGCTTTTTTTCTGGATCTCCTGAGAGCAAAAGGCTCATACCTTAGGCAATCAGAACACCATCTCAAGTGGTAGGCTGGCAAAAAACAGTCAGCAAGGACAACAGAGGCTTGTAGGTTTTTCTAAGGTGCCCTCTGAGTGCATATATTGGTAAATCCAATAATCACATCAGTGTGGGATTACTAATACAAGCTTCTTAATACCAAAATCACTATTTTCAGTGATGTCATCATGTAGCTGGGCAACTCTTTTTCACCAGTGTCCATCACATGTTCTAAAATGGCTTTCCTCGTCACTTGAACTGGCTGTAATGGAACTGACCAGCACATGGGCATATCTGCTCATGCAGGTATGCCCTCACATGTAGTACTAAACACCATGCCTTATTGCTGTCAGTCCTGCTGTAGTGGTGACTTACAAGTATCACATGCAGAGGTAGGAGACATGGCACAAAGGGATGTGTGTGATGAGGGACTTCATAGCCCCTGAGCCAAATGCACAGCTCCGTGCCGCTTTTTTGCGTGCACTTTTATTCCAAATACATTACATCCTTAGTCCAATTGAATTGTTTGGAGCCATAAAGAAGAGGGAGGTTTGAGGTTGATTTTATCAGAATAGCAGTGACCCCCGACGAAGGGCACATGATGGCCCGAAATGCATTGGGTTCCTTTTTATGAAATAATAAACACTGCTTGCGATGGACTTTTTGCATTACTCATATTCTTGCTCAGAGGCACCGGATGGGCCCTGTTCGAATATTAGAAACTTGAAAAAAGGCATCATATCCCGAGTGTTGAACCGCGAAAAAATTGGAGAAAAAGTAAAACTGGAATTCATCATAGTTTAATCATGGTTTAAAAATTGGATTAATTTGGACTAAGGATGTAACGTATTTGGAATAAAAGTGCATGCAAAAAAGCGGCACGGAGCTGTGCATTTGGCTCAGGGGCTATGATGTCCCTCATCACAAATGTTTTGTAACTATGTGGCAGTAGGGCATGCCTATCGACCAATCTGCACGCAAGTCACAAAGGAATGACAAAAAATTAAGAAAAGTAAATGAGGTTTAAAAGTAAGGTGTGCATTCCCTCATTCCACAAAAACAAAGGGATGTGTGGCATGCTGTGTTTTCACTTTTGTTTGCACCAAGGCATGCAGCCTTCAATGGCAGTCTTGCATTTGTTTGTTGAGGAGTCCTTCAGGGTGGCGCAATTAGTGCTGCAGCCTTAGGGACTCTCTTTCACATCTCAGGACCTAAATACCAGTGTACCATCTACTTGAGACTTACAGAGGGTGCTAATTGTTACACCAATTAGGTTAAAAATTGTACATTTTGGGGAAAGAACACTGATACTGAGGGCCCTGTTAGCAGGAAGCCAGTACACTTCAGTCAAAGGTCCATCACATACCAGGCAAAAAGTGTGTGGGGGGTACTGCAACAAGTATCCAATTCCTACATAAAGCATTCTTAATTCCAGCACAAATCAGTAAACCCCCTTCTCTAGGGACTTAATGCCCTCTAAATAGACTGGGAACTGCCCTCAAACGCATGCTGTCAATGCAGCAGATTTCACTGTCTGCCGCTTTAAATGCACTGCTGTGCACACCCAGGTTGGTATCCTCCTTTGCATCTGCTTTAACCAAGCTTATCATGTTACAGCAAGAGGATAAAACATTGCCCCCAGTGTACCTCGTTCGGGTACCTATAGTATTTTCTATGCACCAAAGCTGATCAACAAGCATATACAAATATAGAAAGTCAGTGTGTTTGATAAACCATCCTCCTCTGAGAGGTGCCAGCAGTTGTTTGCAGAGATTTATTTTTTATTCAAATTACTCCCACTATATGGAAGGAGAAAATTGGTGAAAATTCAATACCAGGCAAGCCACCGTGTCATGGAGGTCTGGCTGGCATTTATTTTTGTTTCCAGAAGGAAACCTACAAATCGGTTGTTTGTTGCTGATAAACCAAAAGCAATACTACAGATACAAGGAGTTTTCGACCTGCATGGCAGGAAATGTTAGCTTTTTCCTGTTTGTGCCTACCATGCATGGTGTTTGTGATTAGGAAGAATCAACATTGAAAGTCCTGCACTAAATCAGACCGGCTTTTGATGCTGAAAAGCCAGCAGTACGTAGTTGAAAGGCCACTGGTTGAGGACTTCCAACTGAGCCTGCTTTAGTTGAGGTGATGAAATCACAAGTTTGGCAGAACAGGGGTACAGGAAGGACATCCATCAACTTATGGTAGAGAAACTGTTTCTGCCACGCTTCTAGTAAGGGGTGTCTCGCTTATAGTGAGGGTCTTACTCTCCTAGGTAGAACTAAAATAGGACTATATTTACACTCCAAACAGTCTTTGCTATACATGGACCTGAGTGTTGTGAGAGAAAGACAAAAGAATAATGTGGGCAAAGAAACTATTCTATTGTTTTACCTCTACTGCACAGAGCCCCTGGGTGCTTTTATCAGAGGAGAACATGACAGAGGGGCTCATTTAACTAGGCGCTTGCCGTGCATATAGTGACGAGCTATCATCCAGTTTTTATTATTGTTTATTTTTCAGCACTGAAGTTGAAAATGAGTTGAGCTTAAAGGGCCTTCATCTCTATAAAGAATGATAGCAGGACAGATGTATGTGTGATTGGCCCCCATATATCAGCTTTTTAGCTTTCGCTGATTGTGGATCACAGAAGTGTTTTGATTACTTGGATTTCTTTGCCTGAATGCCATGTAAGAGTCAGTGGTAAAAGTAATCTTGATACTCAGTTCACCTGTAGGCGGTGGAGTGTTTTTAACCTCTACCGCGCCAGCGGGTTTTCCCGCTGTGCGCTGAAATTTGAAAATCGTGCGTAACGTGACAAAGCCAGCTCATCATGCGCGTAGCGCAGGTAATGCCCATGAGGAGCTGGCTTTGTCATCAGCGCTGAAGGGGTTAAAGTAGTTGTTATATGGTATCCTTTCTTTCAGTTTAGGCAGAGTCTGATTCTATATTTCCCTTGGAATTCCTGTGTAAATGATGTTGCAATAGTCTAATGAGGTATGCACATCTGCTCCACTGAGTTATATATAGAGGTACATCTGGAAGAGTGAGAGATCTTGCACAAGCATCAGATGTTGGAAATGTTTTCTCTGGACCACAACAGTTATTTTTAGGGTGAACGAAAGATCTGTGTCAAATACTATTCCTGAATACTTGATTATTTGCCGGCAGTGCTTTCTCCTAAAACATAAGGCCAATAGAGTAGCCTGATGTTCCAGATCACAATGACATTGGTATTAGACCCTGTTAGACACAGATAGTTCTGCTGCATCTGAATGTGAATGTGTTTCATTCAATTGATGTGGGGTTGTTGGTTGTCTCTTTAGTCCACTGTCTGAAAATGACTCTGCATGCCATTGGCAAACATTTTGATTTAAAGGTGGTGTTGTAAAATAACATGTGCGAATGATGCATGAAAATGATGAAGTGAGTAACTATAGGATTTTTTTTGTTGACAAGCTAGTGCCAATCTTGATCTTTTGTTTGTGATTCAAAAATTCAAAACGTTTTTTCTGATGAACTTCAAGGTCATTTATTACCCCTATCCATTTCTTGTGGTTGACTGTGTTGTAGGCATTGGAATCATCAAATAATACTGATATAAATCTAAGTTATTACTAAATAGAGTATCATTTGAATATTGTTATTCACGTGATGGTGTCCCATATTGGAAGGATTACTACGATCCAATTCAATGATACACTTTTTCTGTGAGTACTGCTTAGAGGGTTTAACTTACTGACAGATGAAGACCCTTTTTGATGTCCATCAGATAGGACTTGAGGTGATTGTATGCCTGTTGATTTAGGGCACTGGGTACTCTGCCTTGTTGGAGGGAAGCGTTCACTAGTCTTGAGAAGTCTGTTGCTAGGGTGAATGAGCTGGTTGGGTATGATGGTGCTTTAAGTTTGCCTGACTGACTAATTGGCGTAAAGGAGTACATTGAGATGGTGATATTTCATGAGACTAATACGGCACTGGGCAACGTGGATATTTTCAGGTGATCCTTAATTGTGGGAATTTGCACATTTGAAGTTAAACTACAATGGAATTCTGAAAGATCCCAGTTCCATGATTTGATGATGGATTTTAAATTTGGTGTGGCTTCTTGACTCCACAATATGAATGTTTTCTAGGCTTTTCTAACCATGTAAACCGATCTGTGACTTACTCACATGTTGTTTTTAAAGGAGGTTTTGCCCTTGAGTGCTTTATGAGGTCATTTATGCTCTGCAGGTAGTTCACAAGCCTGCTTTCCTCAGTTCTACCAACCACAAGAGAGGTCCTCTCCTGCCTGATGGGAATCTCTTTGCAGAATGTGCATTCATCAGTGCATAAACCTACAAAAAACGAAATAATAATAGTTATGACCTATACGGATCCATTGTTTGTTGTCCCTGTTCAACTTCGCCATGCATGTATGTACATCAGGACAGAGAAAATATTCATGAGTGGGAAAACCCCTCTGGTAAATGAAATGACACCACTGACTGACTACCACGGTGGGCCCACCGTCAGTTAATCAGTAGTTCCTGAACCTCTAAATGAGGTGGTGGAGACCACAAATTTGGTGTGGTGTGAGAACCCCCAATTAACAGTGATGATTATAACGCTTCACAGCTTCAAGCTAATCTGGGTTTAGATCAATAGTTATCAATCTTGTTTCTTCTTTTGCTCTTTCATCCGGTACAGGCTGAGGTAAAAGTGTCTTAATAAAGTAAAACGTGGGAGAATCATAATATAAAGTAAGTGTGAACTTATCAGCCAAACCTTCAGGACTCAAGAATGTGGCCTCTCCACTGCTCCAAATATCCAGTGTCCCAAACATAAGTAAGAACTTCAATTCACCCCTCTTCCATTCCTCAACTGAACCAGCTCATGAAAAGTGTGACCTTCTAGTTAAAACTCTTCAGTCAAATTATTCATCTATTCCATATGCCAACACAAAGAGCTCATACAACTACATTGCCTTCTAAATTGCCTATGTGTTAAGTGTATGCTTAGACGTGGGTCTCATACTCAGTGGGAAATTGGAACCAATCTATTCCGGACTGATGTGCCCCAATACGACTGAGACTAGTCTTGGGTTGCCTGTGTTCCGATGCAGGGAACCCCTGGCATATCAGGTGGAGCTGGACTTTTCCTATTGGAGCAGGTCAAAGACTGATTCACCTATGTCTGGGTCCAAACTGAGGAGGGGTGGTGGGCAAAAGAACAATGGGCTGGAATGCTATCTCAAGCAATTACCAGTGGTTGGACTTAGTGCAAGCATTCCTCTCGTCATCTTTTGTGTGTTTAATATACCCCCCTATGTGGCAAGGGTATGCCCAGATGTGGTTCCAATGCTCACTGTGCAACTAGAACCAAGCTACGCCTGACTGTAGAGCCCCAATCAGTCTGAAACCAGCCTTTTGCTGATTGTGTTCCTGTTCAGGAAGGACCTGGTATGGGAGTTTGGGCTGGACATTTCCTATTAGAGCAGAGGCAAGACTGATTTGGATATGCCAGCTCCAAAATGAGCTGGCATGGTAGGCAAAAGAATGATGGGCTGGAATGCTTTCCCAAGCCACTGCCAGTGATTAGACTTATTGAAAACATTCCCTTGCATCATTTTTTGTGTGTTTGATGTACCACTATAGTGGCAGGGGTAAGCCCAGACGTGGGTCACATGTTCACTGTGCCTCTGGAACCAAGCTTCACACGACTGACAGCCTCAATCCGGGCAAAACCAGTCTTGGGCTGCTTGTGTTCCCGTTTACGTAGGACTGGGCTGACAGTTCATACTGGACTGTTCCTATTGTGGTACACTCAAGACTGATTTGCATTGGGCTGGGTCCAAGCTGAGGTGGCACGATGGGCAAAATAGCAAAGTTTTGGAATGCTACCTCATTTGATTGGCAGTCTTTAAAATTATTGCACGCATTCCTTCCATCACCTTTGGGTGTTCAAAATGACAGTCACACTTGATGTGGTCTCACTAAATGAGCTTCATTGCTGCTTTATCGCTATTAGAGTTGAATTCAAGATATTGTGCTTTAAGTTAAAAATCTACATGCAAATAGCCTATAGACAACTGAACTGCACTACTCTCCATCCCACAACTCAACCCTCTCTTGGATCAGACACACTGCCGCCTTGAAAAAAAATCCAGCAACAAAATTCTTGTTAGTAGCATGTGCCTCCAGAATGCCTTATCATGATCAATGAGAAGCCTTCCTACTTTGCTTATTTTCAAGGAAAACCTAGAATCTCGCCTTTTAAGCCATGTCGTACAAGCCTGTACCAAAATTCCTTAATTTCATATTCTATTCTTCCAACTCCCCTTTACTGGTTTTCTGAATCAATCCTTTTGCCTTGTCTGCTACTGCCATTCTGAAGCTGTTCCTTGGTGTGAAGCACCGTACAAACACAATACACAAATAACAATCATGTGAAGATTCTCTAGCCATCATTCCTGGTTAGTCCCAATCAGAACTGAGTCCTGGGCTACTCCAAAGGCATCCCTGAACATGAGTCATATTGTTTTATGTAAATGTTTGACAGATACTGGTGGTGGTGGATGGAATGTTTGTGGTGTTAGAAATGTATGATGTATGTGTCACAGATTGGGGGGGGGACATATACATTAATTCTAGGTTAAAACTAGGTACAATGTGTACCCACCTTGAGTTAAGTGAATCAAAATGCATTCAAGTTGTGTAGAACATTATTTGTTTGTTTCTTGTTGCTCTTGTTTGTCAATATACCTTTTTAAGTCCACCATTATATTTGAAATAAACATTAGGGCTGGTCTACTCATCCATGACAGTGCTATCACAGCCTAGCATCTGTTACATCTGTACAGTATGAAAAATGATTTGGGGTTTAGAGCTGTAGGATATATTCATATCTTCACATGCGGGATAAGGGGTGAAGGCTTCATAACTGTAAGTAAAAGTAAAGGAAAGCAGTGCACTACAGGTGGAGGCCTTTTGAAAGCAAACCTATCTGAAACATACAAAATGCTACAGGCAGGCAGGAAGCAGACACTGTAGATGTGGGTAAAAGCAGTTGGAATGACAAGGTCCAGTGAGGAATCCTACCGACAGTATGGAAATCTGTTACTGTTTGCTAGCTGGTATTTGTGTAACAATATGTGAGGGTGAAAGTAACAGGCTGAACTACTGTAAATCCGGCATGGACAACATGGGGAACAAGTACGCTGAAGACTAAAACACTGAAAATCTATAGAAGTAGAATTGAACTTTTGCTAATAGGGAGCTTGATGTTTGTATAATTATGTACAATATTACTCCTGCAGTACTACTTCCTGTGTTCGTAAATGCTTTTGTGAATAGGTCACCCAGTTTTGGGTTACTCCGTTAAAGTCCAGCACAGTTTTCACGTTCTCAGAAAGAAAAACACAAGACCCCATGCAAATAATCCTAGCACTACAGCCCAGGGTTCTCCACTATGGTCCATGTTCACAAAGAATCAAATACCTCCAAAAGAACATTCTACCTCATAGATCTTTCAAAGGAAGCAACTAGGCCATAGATAGTAGGCCTGTTTATTCACCTGAATTAGACGATACACCAAATAGAGAACTGCACACCAACAACTAATAGAAAGCTCGTGTAAAAATAATCAGCTAAACATTAAAAAAGTAGAATACACATGCTTTAAATGGCCCGGTACTGTGTGGTACTGAGTACCGGCACTTTTTCATTTTGAGAGGGATAGTACCGGCACTTCTCAAGAGAAATGTAATACTTTAAATTGGAGCGTACCGGCACTTCTCAGAAACAAGCAGGTACTGTGGTACAGAGTACCTGCACTTTTATTTTTCCATTTCATGCACTGGGAATACCAGGCGTTAAAAATAGCGCCTCCTGCTTTGCAGCGACAGAGGGAGGCTGGGCGCTATCATCCCCCCTCGCCCGTGCAAGAGGTGTTACCGAGGTTCCGCCGAGTAATAGCCACACAAATAATCGCAGATTATAATGTCATACAACGCCATTAAGTAGGCGAAGGAAAAATTGCAACATTTTCATTTTAATGAGATGTCAACTCGCTCTCCTGCCGCACCATGCATCTTAATGTACCTTGCTGTCTGCACCCACTTGCGGCTGCATGGCTTTGTCATTACCTTGCAATTCCTTTCTCTAATTTCTTGTGACACTCGGTGCTTAAATCCTCGAGAAATGTGAGGTGAGGCGCAGAGGGTTCCTGCAGCCTGGCTCACCGGAAGAAGAGCACTCATTTGCATTATTCATGACATCAGGTTGCTGATTTGCATCTGGTAATTGTTGACGCCTTTCCAGGCAGACAGGGCCGGGCCATGTCTGAGGTTACTAAATATACATATAAAATTGACTGGTATTTTTGGAAGTACACCGCTGAGGTGTATTCGCCCTCACCCAAATTTTTGGAAATCGGCTGCCTCCTGTTCGCCTTTCAGCATGAAAGGCTTAATTTGCGGAAGTGCTTTCAAAAACAAAAATACGCACGCAGCTTCTTTCAGCAAAATATGTCCTCATTTTTCATTAACAATGGAAAACATTGTAATTACGGTTCAGCGGTGGTAAGTCATTAGAGCGGCTATTAGTTGATTTCGTTGAGGGCTTTGTTTCAATATTGTGACAGCGCTGGTTGTTAGGTGCAATTTTTTAAAGACGGGGAAGTGTTTTCAATTAGGTAAAGTGCCATATGTTCTGATAGTAAAATGCAGCACGTGCTTATGATATTCCAGCCTTCTGAGGGTGCCGGCAATATTTTTTACATTCCGTGGACAGAGGCAATGGCCTGTTAAGCGCTTTACGCACTCTATTAACTAAGACAGCTGGTGAGAAATACAGTACCCCAGACAACCTTCATGAGCGCCATCCGTGCTGCTCATAAATCTTCCTAACTAATCCGAACTGTGTTAACAGTGGCTTGTCTTGTTCACTCGGAGGGCTGCGAGCAATATAAAAGGAACAGGAAAACATGGGGTCACGCTGACAGGAGGAGGGAAACGTTGAAATAATATTCATGTATACGCCTATGCAAGGGCTATGCATGTACCAAGGGGAGCACGTTTTCACAGAACTGAACATGCTGTTTCTTATTATTTTTGTTTTAACTTCTGGCTTCCCCAACAAAATCTGTTTTATTTTTTATCTCTCACAGCATTATTCTACTTGGGTTTTTATGCATTTTTGGAACAACACTTGGATGAGCAAGTTGAGTAGGGACAAAGCGAGGGGGAAAGGTTCTCCTGAAGAGAGAGAAAGCAAACATATGCACTCCTATGGAGAGCTTAAAGCAAAATAAAAAAGTAATTTCCTGAATGTAATCAAGTGAAAGGAGTCAAGTCAACCAATCAGAACGCTTTTAGACTGAAACACTGCTGGGCGTGACACAGAATAGGGAGGAAAGGTATTGAATTTAGATGAGACAACAGAGCCATCCAATCACGAGGAAGGGGCAGAAACAAAGTCCACTCTATGTATATTAGAAACAGTAGGTATGCCCAACTGACAGTTAAATATGTCTGTAGCTGAGACCTAAAAGGTGTTTTTTTAAATGTACTGTTCTATTTAGATGGGGCTCCAGGTATTAAACACATCTTGCAAAATTGACGGCCTTACTAACTCCACTTCTTCCACCTATCTGTCTTCAACCAAGCTTGTGTTGGTTCATTGTTCTTTACATGGAAATACACCTTTTCCATGCAAGATGTGGTTTTCTCACTCCAACCATTCTGTTTACTCCTTTTAAAAACGATAGCAGCCATCTCTTTTAGATTCAGTAAACTGTAGAGATGGCACTGATTCTTACACTGAAATGTGTAGTGTGTATATCGAACTATTCTTTCATATTTTATAAACATATGGGGAAAAATGACCCCATTCGTTATTGATGGAACATAAATTCCAGCAAAACAACATAGTTTCTAGTGCTGTGCCTTTCAGGGCCCGTTCTCTTTGGTGAAAAGCTGCTCCAGGGCTTTAAGTGGGATGAAAAAACTAGGGGGGGGTCTCTCAAAGGGGCGTGACCGATGTAATTAAGGGCGTTGCTTAAAAACATATAAGCTAAAAATCTGTGCTTAGCTGAGTGCTCGGCCCTACAGGGATGTTGCTGCTTCTGTCATTGCAACCCGATGCATAATACAACAAGTAATATTGCACCTAAAACAAGAAAGGACTATTTTCTTTATCAATGGTTGTTAGTTGCATAAGACAAATAAGCAACAACTACTGCTTCATTGTATACAACATTGAAAATGCTTCAGTTCTGAAATAGTGAGACTGTGAAAGAACTATAAAGTAATGTAATGTAATATAATGAGAATTTATAAAGCTCAACATATACCCCGAGGTGACAAGGCACTATCTTCTGAAAAAGACTGCATGGGAACAGTTGGGGAGAAGAAGATGGGTCAATGTCTAAATATCCAAGTTTTTAGGCCCTTCCTGAATCTTAAAACATTGGATTCCTTCTTAAGGGTTAATGGGATGGAGTTCCAGAGTTTGGCAGTCATTGGAACAATAAGATTTCTACTGGCCGCTGATCTAAGGGATCTTGAGGTAATGTAGGACTTAAGGGCGCGTGTTTGCTGCTCGGGCCAAGGCCATGCTGGTACTAGAAGGCAATGCAAAAGGCCTTAAACTGAATACATTTTGGTATTGGCAGTCAATGCAATTGCACTAGGGCTTGGGAAGAAGGCTTGTATCTCAAGATGCCCAGAAGTAGCCAGGCTGCTGAGTTTTGTGATATCTGTAGCTTGTTGATATACTGCTTTTGTGTGCTCGTAAAGAGAGCATTGCAGAGTGAAGTCTAGAAGATATAAGCGCAGTGACTACTGGTTCTGCAGATCAGGGAGAATGAAGAGGAGTATCTTTAGTGCCTTAAGGATGAAAAAACAGGAGGAAGTAGTGTGATTGATCTGTCCTTCAAATGAAATTTTGGTATCGAATAACACTGCTAGGTTTTTTGCTTTGCTCGTTACAGTTGGAAGGGGGCCGATTTGGGAGGGTCGCCTGTTGACTGTCCAGAATGTGGGATTGTTGCCAAATAATAGCACTTCTGTTTTAGATGAGTTGAGCGTTCAAGCAGTTGTTTAACATCCAGTTGCCAATGTGACACATGCAGTCATGGAACTGGACAGCTGTCAAGTTTGGTGAGCTAGTTATTGAAATGATTATTTTCGTGTCATCGGCATATGACACGAAGTCAAATCCATGCATTTTAACAAGTTCAGCCAATGGGGTGACATAAAGGTTGAACAAAGGGGGCTCAACAATGATCCCTGGGGATCTCCACAGGGAAAGAGAAGGAGGGTATGACATAATCACACAAGTAAACGGATAGCGTTTGCTCAGTGGGGATGGAGGCTCGTAAAGATAGTGCTTTTTCTTTGATACAGAGCAAGGCTAGACAGTCAACCAAAAGTTCATGGTTGACCGCGTCAAAGGAGGCCGATAGATCCAATAAGATCAAGGGTGCACTAGCTCTATTTTTCAGGGTTTGTTGAGCTTCTTTGTGGCTGGGATCAAAGCTAACACTGTGTTGTGATGTGCACAGAAGCCAAATTGGGATGAGTCAAGGATTGAATTTTTCATAAGAAATGTTGTCAATTCCATATTTATGGCTTTCTCTACTAACTTAGATGGAAAGGGGAGTCTCGAGATCGGTCTAATGAGTCTCTTTGAAGTTACATCAGAGGCAGTGAAGGGCGGTACTGTTGCAGAGTTAAGACTTTTTTTCACCCTAAGAGTGAGGGCAAAAATGGAGATCCCGATGGGGACCCTTCTCAGCACCTGCTTTTTAGATCTGCTCGTACTGAGCACCGGCAGACCCCGGCTCCCTTACAGGCCTGGGCTGCTCACAACATCTAATTTCACATCGGCAAATATTGATTCCCAAAAGCATTGCCTAAAATGTTTGCTGAATTTTTGGAAGAGGCAATCAGTGATATACAGTTTGGGTTTCAGGTAAATGATACGTTTCTTTCCCAGTCAAATGCACTGGCTCAATTGTTCCCTGCAGCGCTCCTGCTTCATTTAAGTTCTCTTACAATATGGAATATGACTACCCTTTATTTTTTGAGTGAGGGCCTGGCTGGGCTATCAATGCTTCTGTCATTTCTGTTGTTTTATTTGTAACCAAAGTAACCGCTGATTAAAGATGAATATCATGTGTTCTACTTCTGAAGTGAATTTCCTGAAATCACTAATTAAGAAAACGAATTGTGTGCAGAGGAGTAGAGGCAGGATTCTTTAGGTTAGAGAATCTGGGTCTTGAAAGTGGAGAAGTATACCCTTTGCAGTGGAATGAGTTCTCTGTGAAGACTCCAATTTTAACACGCCATTTTCAGTCTTGCCTGACGCAGGTCATACGCTGTTGTATGGTAGAGGCACACGTGCCTCTACAATGCGGACTCAACCACAAATTCATCTTAATCATGCGTTCCTTAACCATGCATGCCTTTACCACACAGTTTCACTATAAGGTATGGTTGGGAAAGGGATATATGTGTGATAAAGCTCACCACTGCCTGACCCCCATCCCTGCCATAAGTCCTAAAATCCTCTTCCCCCCCTACCTTGCCCCCTCCCTGAGGCCTAAAACCTACCCAGTCCTGCACTGCAAACTACCCCTTCCTCTCCTGCCACCCTGAGGCATAAAACACTGACCCTTCAAAAAAATGACCTGGCCCCAGCTCCTGCCCTGAGCCCTAAAACTTACCCCCACTCCCCTTAAAATGACCCCTATCTCTTCCCCGTCCTGTTGACTAAAACCCTGGCCCTGTTTAAAAAACTACAGACCCCCTGCCCTGAGTCCTAAATCTGACCCCCACCCCTAAAAACTGTCCCCCAAATCCAGCCTGTCCCTAAAACTACCCCAACTCCCTCCCCTCCCCTGTCCTGAGCCCTAAAACCCTGTCCCAGTTTAAAAAGACTGCTCAATTCCCCCCACCCTGAACCCTAAAACTGACCCCACCCGTAAAATCCACCCCCAATCCTTGCCCCAGCTCATAAAACTACCCTAATCTTCTCCCCGCCCTGATCCCTAAGAACCCTGGCCCCCTTCCAATAAGTACCTTAACCTCAACCCTAAAAATTACCCCTTCAAATTGTCCCAACACCACTTACCTGTCCGTGTCTTAAACTTTCTGTTCTGATGTTTCCTCTTCCTCTCCTTGCCCATCTGGACACGAGAGCACTATTTACTTTAAGGCAGATGCGTGGTTCAGGCAAGCGTGGTTACGCTTGCGGGGAAACGGCACAAGTGCCTCTTGCCACATTGTAATGATAGTTTCCCATGCTATTGATTACAAGACATTGTGTTAGCTTACACTGTGCTTAGGGCACACCTATTTCTTACCATTGGTTGGCTTCATTGTCACTCCTATTTCCTTGCTTCTGATTTGTTAGTGCTCGCTGGCTTCCCTGTTGTTGCATATAGTGTGCCATAGTTACTCGCATCCTCTTTCTATAAGTTGGCCTTTGCCTCATGTTTAGACCTGTTTTGCTGCTTTCACGTTATTAGATGGAGTTTGTTTAATTCAGTTTTGTCTGTCCAGTTCGGAGGTGGTGTTGTACCCTTGCTTGCTGCTGATTTACTGCAAGGAATGTGCCAGTTTACTTCATAAACACACAGAACGGAGAATAGGTTCTGGTTGTGCACGTGTATATGTGTGTCTTGTACTATTCTCAGAGCTTAACTCACACAAGAAGGACAGACAGACTGGCGACTCGCACCACAGAATGCTGGACATGGGTGAGGCATCGGTGGCATGTCTGCTCCCAGGATGCACTCATGGATCCCTTTTTAATTTGTGTGTACAGCAATGTAAACTCCAAACGCACATTTGAGCTCACACCGGGAGCATTTCCAAATACAAAGCTACTGTGAGGTCTCAGATGAGTGTGATTTGGAAATTGCATTTTTGGGAGTGTCCGATGTTTTTATGGGTTATTTTGAAGCAATTCCTTGCATGGTTTGAACAGAAATACTAACCTATCACACCTTGTACTAGAGCAAAAATATCTTTACTATGTAATCTCTAAATATCAGTGTTTCCTTTTGAATTATTTGCGCATGTTTATTAAAAGGTAATCCCAGTACAATTGTGAACCTTCTAAAAAGGTAGCTGTTACAAAGATGAATTGTAGGAACTCCAGACGTAGCCATGAGGTATGATTCAAGTAGAGGTTTATTCAAGCTTAGATGGAAGATGGTAATTAGGATTATTCCAGTCTAATTCAAGGCCCCACCAGGAGCAGCATCTTTGCTGCTCAGCCCACAGTCTCCAACTGTCTTTCTCTCACACAACCAGGCACACCAACATTCTGCTCTCTCGTCAACTTTCTAACATTCCAGATCACATTCATACAGGCTGAGCAGCAAGAAAAGGAGTTCAAAGTATAACAGTAGCCTTTTTAGATGGAGTAAGTGTATGTATTTGTTACGCTGTCTTTCTTACACTTTATTCATGCTTGCACTTTTTTATGTCTTGTTAAAAAAAATTCTTACTTTTAGTTCTTTTCTCCTAGTCAGCAGATCTTATTTCTTTATATTATTATTCTAAACTTTATACTTTTATGCATTAACTCAATTCTGTTATTCTTGTGTCATAAGTAACTTGCCTTTTTTTCCTTGTCTTTCTTTAACCCTTGTAATTTGTATGCTCTTTTATCCGCTTTTTTTGTTCTCTTCCCTCATTATCATTTAATTTTTCTTTTGAATTTTTCTGCATTTTCTCTCCCTTTGCATTTATATTTTTCTTTGTCCATTACTCTTTTCATTGTGATGTTTTTTCTTGTCACATTTCTCTATTTTTTTCCCATAGATACTCCACTCACAAAGGCATAGCGGTTTAATGCAGCGCATTTTCTAGACCCATATTAAACTATCTGTAGTGCTGAAGTCCTGTTAGTACATCTCTACACGTAGGCTGCAATCCTCCACTCTGACAACCCTTGTAAACAAGCACAGGCAAAGCCAATAGGTCTTTCCTATCTGAGGTATTGACTTGTGTTAATATTTTTAGCCATGCTGTGCAGCATGGCTGAAACTTTAAATGATGTGGCACTGTGCGTGTTTTAAAAAAAACAAAAAAACTTTCAGCCATGTTGCACAGCAGCCGTGCTTCTGTACAGCATGGTTAAAAAGATTGATAAATCCAGCACCTCACGCAGGCGAGATGCTTGTTTTCCTTACCCAAGGAAAGCAAACGTAACAAGATGACGGACGGAGTACTGAAACTTTTCAGACACTCACCCCCAGTCACAGATCTGGGTTCACCACCCCAGTTTGGACACAGCCAAATGCAAATCAGTCTTGACCTTGTTCCTCATAGGAACAGTCCAGCCCGAACTGCCAAACCAGATCTTCCCTGGACCAGAAACAAGCATCCTGGACCCAGACGTGGTCTCCATGCCACCATGGGCTCCATGCCACTGGAGTCAAGCTAGCCTGGCTGATGAAGTGTGAGTTTTTGGAACCTGGCTGTAATCAGTCCTCTTGAAGCAATAATCAGGGACAGACAAAACAGCAGGCCTGACTTAAAACCTCCTCGCCTGCAACAAAAGAAACTGCAGTCCCAACCCTCACTCCTACCATTAGACACATGTCAGTGCTCTGTAAGAAATTACTGTGTCATGGAATTTCTTGAAGTCAGCTCCGCCTCCACCCCTCTCATTTCAGTGTCTCAATCCCCATCCTCCAGACACAGGAATGCAGGCAATACACTACCACTTTCTGGGGAAGATGTCCTCAACCTCCATCTTGGCCCATTCAAAATCGGGGGCATCCAAAGTGGATCTGAGAGGCTTATGTACTCAGGCTCACACAAAATCTTATTGCCACATATGTACAATTGTTTTACTATATACATGCCCACACTCGAGTACACACAGGTTGTCAGCGCAAGGTTCTGGGTTTCACAAAACAGTTGAACTCTGCACAAGAGGGGTCAGAAGGCCACATTCTCACTGACAAAGATAAAAGTTTGGTCAACTATAAGATCACAAAACATGGTAAGTTGCCACCACCATTTTCTATGCTAAACTTAGGACAGGGACAGCAGTCTTCTATCCTCTAAGAAGGCATGCTTGACGTGCCTCTCCAAGTCACAGGACAAGTCCAGAGCTATGCATTTTCAGTGACAAAGTCAGACTTCTGTGCACGTTCTAGAGTAGCGGGACACCAGGGACAAAATACAAGTCATATACTAGTTTCACATGTAGTCAAGCACTCAGAGCAGGTGTACCTGCCAGTTAAACATGCAGATGATATTCCTGTTCCAAAACTCAGAAAATAATTTGATCTTCTGAGGCTTCAGACAGTCCTATTACGTGAATGTACTACTTAACCAGGACACTTGACAGAAACTGGAAAACATTGAACATTGAAAATCATTGTTGATCTTGCTTGCAGAGCTCTCAAGTACTCCAGCATGTAATGGAGGGTGACCAGCTCATTGTTCTTTAGTTTTTTTTACCTTCTGTAACTTGTTGATTTCAAAGGAGAGAAACGGTTTACTTATAAAGGAGGGATTGGTTCAAAATAGAAATCGCACAATGCAAACAAATATAAACTACTAGATAACCTACTCACTCCATCAATGGAACAACTCAGGAGCTCTGTCATTGCTTAAACATCTGTGATATTGTCACACAAATGACACATTTATGTTCTGCCACTTATAAATAATTTTGATTGCACTACACGTGCCTGCTTAAAAAAGTATTTCACCATGTGAGGTGGTGGCGGGGTCTTGTTGGGGCAGATAACTATATAAAAGACACATATGCCCCCTCCCCACTTACATTCCCCCTCATAAAAACAAGCATTGGCAAAAGCACCAGATCTCTAGCTGTTGCGCTCTATTAGCTTTGTCAGTGCTTTTTAGCCATGTTGTACAGCATTCCTGGAGCGATGCAACATGACCAAACAAGAAAAAAAGCCTATGACACAGCAAACCACTGTATATTGTAGACACCCACACCACACATGCACGCATCTGTAAAATGCTGCTGCTGTTTTTGAATTTTTTTATTTGCTGTTCAGAGTTGGATCAACTAATAAAAAGAAATAAAATGTGTAAAACACACTGGTGGGTCAACACAGATGGCACCAGTTGGGGAAGACACATGTTGTGGGGAGGAGAAACAAGGGGCAACAAAGAAGGAGGGTACAAATGGGTGAAGGCAGTAGAAGTAATAGAAGTGATAGGGAGGGTGGAGGTGGGGAGGAAAAGCAACAAGTGAAAGAGAGCTGAAAAAAGGGGTAACAACACAGAGGGCGGGGTGGAAAGGAGATGCAACAGATGAAAGAGCAATATGTAATGGGAGAGGGGGACGCACCCAGACGAAAAAGCAATGAGAAGGAGAACACAAGAGTGAGTGAAACATAGAGGGGGCAGGAAAAAGTAAAGTGAATGACATAGAGCAACACGGGTTGCAAGGGGAGAGAAATCCAAGAGGGAGCTAGATGGAAAACACATGCACTTTCATGGAGAACTTAGCCAAAAAGAAAACAGTAGTGCTTGAAAATCAAGCAGTTGAAGTATAGAAGCCAGCTAATCAAAATAGATGGAAAAGATGGTATGCAGCTTGTGAGGGAAAAAGACACGATTGGCAAGCTGGGACATGAATAAGAAGCAGGGAATTAAGAGGGACCAGGAGTATAAACCAGTGGTAAGCAATAGGTGACTCCAAGCCCCTGTATGCTCCTGCTAAGCCCACAATATGTCGGTCGCAACAAGACCAACCAAAGCTTTTCTGAGGCTAGCAGTGATATCCTGGTTGTTTCTCACTCTTTTGTCGACATCAGGTGCTCCAAGCTTCCAAAGATGAGATTGAAATCGTCTCTGTGTAGTGGTTTCCAGCTCGCCTTCTATGCGACCGTTTGACATCTGCTCCTTACTCGGTGATCACGTGAACAGAGCTGATATTATGTGACACAAGGTGGCTCCATGTGAGATGCCAGGTCTGTAGGGACTAGGATTTTTGACCTCCTTAGCATAATTTCATTAACATCTTTCATTAAATCAGTTGTTATTTTGATGGATATATGCAAAATATTTCTTGACTTGGTTCATGAGATACTGTCCAGTAGGGGCTGGTAATGTTAGATTGGAGGGGGGACTGCACACACACACACATGCACTTACTCACACCCATTCATTCACACACATGCACAGACACACACCCATTGACAGCACTCACTTCCAAATATTCATACATACACACACGGAGCAACATAAAAAAAAATAGACTTACCTGCTGCAGCTCTCGGGGAGGAAGCCTCGGAGGTCCCAGGAGGGTCGGGACTGCCGCATTCTATCATTGGCTGACCTGAGGAGGCAGCGGTCCCTACATCATCATAGACTGGGATGGGATGAGTTAGAGTTGCTGACCCCACCCCACTCCGAGACAAGATGTGAACACTCTGCCCTGGGCACTTTAGGGCTTATAACTGAAGGGCCCAGGCCCAAGGTCAATGATGCTCGACCTTATCATGAGGGGAAGGACCTCATCGTGCTTTGCCGGACTGAAGAGGTCCCTCCCACAGGAGCCGTGAGATCTACAGCCCAGCAAAGTTCAGCACAGACAGCCTGGAGCCTATTCATTTAGCACATGTCTAACTCCTGGCTGCCTGATCTGAACAAGAAGAGTGTGTTTCACGCTGACCTTTGCTCAGCCTGACAGACACTCTTCTTGTTGGGAAAAAGATGGGGGGGGGCGTGCCTCTACCCATAGGGACAGGTCGTTGCTGATGCTGTCACTGTTTGACTTTGCCTGCTGACACTCCTTAATTCTCCGTAGTCTTACAATATGTATTATTGCTGATTAACATGAGTGCTAAGCTGGCTTAAAATGGCGTACAGTTGGTTGACCTGGCCTTCAAGAAATGCTCAATTGTAGCTTAGATATGGTTCCTTTTCTCCTGGCTGTGGAGGCTGCGTCACAGCAGAAATTCGACTAATTGAATCATGTTTATAGCCTGTAGGTGTGTAAACTACTGCCTGTGCTATTTCTAAGCTCTGTAATTAGGCAGGCATTCGTAGTTTCCTAATTGGGCTGTTGCCCTTCCTGCTTTAATCGGGCTAACAGATTTTTCCATTTAGCCATCGTCAGATGATGGGATTAGTCTTCGATAAGGAGATCAGCCTGCCTTGCCTTTGCTCTGCCGCGTGTTAATGAAAATCAGATCATTGCTGCAAAAGGCTGTGACGCGCAGCTGGCACGCTTTCAAAGCCGCGGCTCACATGCCAAGGTCCTACTGAAATGCAGGCTGAGCAAACAGATGAGATGCGCTCATATTAACAGCGTGGTGGCTGCAAGAGCTGAAGTGTCTGGGTTGGATGCAATACCTCCACACTGACTCCTCCCCCCAAACACCCCTTGGTGTTCAATTAGGTCACCATGAATGTCTGCACATTGGCTCACATTTACTAAAGTTTATACTGTCACTCATGTGATACAAGGTGATCCTTTACAATGGTAAGTAAATAAATGATAGCCTTTGCAATGCATTATCTTGTAAGTGCCCGCAAAAATCCTTAGTATATTTGGGCCGTAGTGTGCATGGTAACGTTAGACATACTAAACTAGATTTGTGTTATCTGATCTCATTCTATGTTCTTGTCGTAGATGCTGCGGTTAATTATACGAACAAATAGCACCTAATTATTGTGCTTGCTATAATTCCCCAAGGTCTACAATGCAAAAACGACACAGTTGTTGTACAAAATATTAACTGTGATTTTTTATTTTATTTTGTACAGGTCATTTTAATAACCTCTAGGGGAGGTTATTAAAATTGTGGCTTTTATGAAAACCTTACATCATGCAATTTGCAGGGCTGTACGTTGGTTGAAGTGATAAATCAGACACAAAGATGATGGACGGCGTGCTGAAACTTTTCAACCACTCACCTTCAGTCAAGAGATCTGGGTTTAATCTTTTGTTAACTATGCCACCCCAGTATGGACCCAACCAACTGGGGTGGCGTGGTGAGCAAAAGAACGATGGATTAAACCCAGATCTTTGCTACTGGGGCTAAATGATTGCATTGTTCAGCATTCCGTGCATCATTTCTTCTTTTTGCTTTTGTCTGTTGTGGTCCTGCCTGTTCATGCCCGCACTGCTCTGGTACTTGTGTCTCCTGCCAGGACCACAGGTTGAGAGTGCTATGTCATATTGGTACTGATGACAACAAAGTCCCTCTGGATGTGAAAGAAAACCAATAACTTACCGAGCCCTCCTGCTGTCAAAGGAAGCACGTGCACTTTCTTTTCAGTTTTTCTTTCTCACATCTGATTGATTTAAGCTGAAAAGCAAATCTTCGATTTTAGATTAGGTTTTTGTTTCATATCAGTTAAAATACAATCTCTGAAATCAGCCTGCAAATCTGTCTATGTTACATTTATATTTCACACATACTGTTTTCTCTTGTTAATCTCGGGGTGTATGAATTTGAGCCTGTCGTTCTGCACTCCTTAACCTGTTAAATGACATTTACACTTTTTTAAGCCTCAAATGATTCTTGGAGCTTGGTTTTAAATAGAATGCAATATAGACAGTTTCAAAGTCTACCATCTAAGGAGCTTTGAGCAGAAAATCTTTTTCAACACGTGATATATTTCACCTTTATTGGTGGAGTACAGCCTCTTGGAAAACATTCAACCTATGAGTCAAGTTCCCTTAGAGCACTCACTGAAATGTAGTCTCCCACACTGACTTCAACTGTGCATTTAAAATCTGCTCCTTTTTCAACCAACCCTTATTTTAGCTGCTACAATAAGACTTGAGTTGCTTATAAAGTACCCCATCTCAGAGAAATACAGCATGCTGTTGTCAGGAGCGGCCTTAGGCATGTGCAAGCTGTGCACCTGCACAGGGCCACCAAACCCCAGAGGCCACCACGCCAATATATATCCTTAATATAATAATCCTCTGAGGATGGATACATATTTTCATGGCGGCCCCTGGCAGGGATTGGGCGCCTCTGGCTCTGTTCCACTTCCAAACACCCTACCCCCCCTTTTCACTGGCCTTCACGCTCCACCCCGCCCGGACCCCCTCTTCCGGGGCCCCCTACCTACGCTTCCTGCCCAGGCCCGCCATGAGCCTAGACCCGCCCCTGCTGTTGTTCATGAGATGCTGTGTCCTGGTCTGCTAGGCTCACCACAGCATAGACTCGGAGGCTGAACTCATTCAAGAAAAAGGACACACTCTCCACAGTGCATGCGCCCTCGATTCGCACCAGTGCTTGAGACATCATATCAGTGAAAGATAGAGCCAAACTTTGAAACCACAGATCAGTTTTTCAGTGCCAGCAGATTTGGCTGAATTTTCAAAGTGGGCCGTGATTCCCTACCACAGGTGGGTTCAGTTTGTGATTGCAGCCCCCTGCGGAGTTATGTCTGTAAATCCCTGGGGTCTGTGTGGTCCGATCCGAAGGGGGCACAGTTAGTGCGCCTACCAATGGTGTCTTTGCTCTTGAGCACACATCTGCAACATGATGCGGATGCGGGGGCAAAGATGTTCCCTCGTTTGCATGTGGCTGCACCCCTTGCAAATGAGGGAGTACCCCCTCTGGATTGCACTGGCATCACATTTGTGCATGTGTGCAATCCATATTACAAAAGGCACTATGCACATGTTTGAGACTCCTTCTGTGATGTTAAAGAGCCCCAGGGGAACACAAAAGGGGAGGCCAATGCCTATACCACCCAGAGGGAACATTTGGTAATGTAACCCCAGGTGCTTATGTTGGGTTAACAAGAGTGCAGTTTGCCAGGAGTTTCTTCGGCCTCTCTCTGTTTATCTGTACAATATGGCAAAGTCTTTGCTATCTAAGTATTGATATTGACTGGTGGATACTAGCTATAATAATGCGATGTTTTGTTCCTTGAAACCAAACATGTTTCTTGCTTAAGTGGAAGAGAAACATACTTTTGAGAACACCATTTGCGGCTTGGTGCCCTAGCAGTAATGCAGTGTCTCTCTGCAGTGGCTTGCTGCAGTGTGTCTCTGAGGCAGGTAACTACTCCCTTCCAAATGTCAGCAGAAAAAGGCTCAGAATTTCTCATCTCTAATTTTGAGGAGAATTTTTCTCTCTTGGAGTGAAAAATGACCTCCAAATAGATTTCCTAGCAGTGATGTTAGATAAATGTGACCACAATGCAATGTATCTATTCCGGTTATTGAGATAATTTGGCAAGATAATTTCTTCATGTATCCTTTTAAGCGCTTTAATACCATTCTTAATGAAATTGTGCAATAGAAAATTAACCATCGTGGAATCACAGTGTAATGGAGTGTGAATTCCCAATTGGCCTTAAGGGCTCCTAGAGTTGGAGCTTAACCGCATACGATTCTGCTCTGATTTATTCTAATTATGTGGTCTTTTGTAATTCCCACCCAAGTTTGTAATCAATAACTTGCCACTCCTTCTTAAATAATATGGTACAGTTGGAGGATAATATAGGAACAAGTGAGGAAGACAAGTCCCATATAGTCTGAAGATTACTAATGAACTTTTTCATATAGTGCTTGTATACATTAAGGTTATTGTTAGGCCCATGGGGGAGACATCCTTTACTTCGCATGCGATACATCGCATGCCATTACAACGCGGTTGTTACAACGACCGCATTGTTACATCGCATACCTTTACAACAAAACGACTTGCTGTAGGGGGCACAAGGTGTTGGATTTAAAATCCAGCACCTTCCCTACTGTTGCACAGACTGGAGTTGGAATAGTACATTTTACTATTCCAACATCCAGCGCCACATAAAAGAAAGTTGTTGTAACGACTTGCATTGCAAAGGTATGTGATGTAACAACGCGGTTGTTACATCGCCTATTCGTCCATAGGCCATATGATGTTTGGATTCTTGTTTTGGTAATGAGATATTATACCGACCATGCTAAGATTTCCCCAATTGTAAAGTTGGCAGGATGCCTATGGAAGCCCCTGCTGCATATGATTGATTCCAGTTACAACTGTGTGAACCTGACAATTGTTTCTCCTTTTGTAAAGGGAACGCGAATAATCACTAAATTGGAGCCAGATACAGTGTCTGACCATCGCATGTTTCAGCATCATCTGTAGTGGTAGGTGAGCCCACAAATTATATGGGAGCACCCGCCCAGAACCAAGCCAAAGTTCAGCTCTAACAGCCATGGCACTATCTGAGTTTTTAAAGTAATTGTCTTGTAAAATAATGCAACAAACATTACGTTAGAGCATGATAAGGTGGCTTCAATAGTCAAGAAAGTGTATTTCCTTAAAACATAAAACGTTACACTTTGTAAAATAGATTAGCTATCAAAAGTAAGAGTTTTTAAACTTGAAATGTTCCTGCTCCGCTCTGACAAAAATGCTGTTAATGAACTAAGAGGCAAGTCAGCTGTCATGTATCCCTTAAATGTTGCCTAGGTTCTAATAATGTATGGAGCAACTTCATAGGGTATTAAACCAAACAGAAGGCATGTGAAAATGAACGCAGAGGAAGCTTGGTGAAATCAAGTATTTGCCTAGGATCAAACAGTTTGGTCAAGCAGAAAAGCTGAGATTGACCCCAGATTTCATGACTATATCTTTCTGATTTCAAAGGTTTTTTCGTCCTTAATTCTCAGAGGACCACAGTTGAGTGCAGGTAACAGGCAGTATTTACATTTTTAGCAGTTTTACTTAGAGCGAACCCTGCCCAAGGACATAACGGCTCTTAACAACTGACACATACTATGTTACGTGCTCTTTTTCCTGCATGGGGATTAATGAGGTGAGCAGCCGAGGTCGGGATCTGAACCCAATTATATCTGTTTGGCACATGTGGCCAATAGTCCATATTGTCTCTTGTGAAAGCTCGGCTTGTTTTGGGCTTGAGGTTGCCAGAGATCTTGAGATGAGCCAGGCATCTGCCTCTAGTCTGGCTCGCGCTTTCAGTGGCTCGCCCACCTTTCATCATCTAGGAAGTACTTGGCTTTACAGCTAATATGGCTCCATAACAAACATGGAAAGACTGCAGAGGGGTTCGGTTCTCTGTTATATTATTTTATGGCTATACTCATACTGGATAAATTGGGGCATTACTAAACAAAATTTAGACAGAAAGTAAGTAGATAAATCTAGCAAAAAAAAAATAAGTTGGAAAGCATGTGGGGTTTAAAACGGTGCCTCAAATTAACACATTGCTACAAACAAATAGTAAATCCCAATAAAGTGTTCTCTGGTATGGGATTTAATTTGCATGTAACTTCGAAATTTCCTTGGGGACTTCTTTTGAGTCCGTGAATGTTTCCTCTTCCCTTTGTATTGCACCTGATTATAATTCGCCGAAAGGGTGTTCTCTTAAGAAACCCTTGGGGAAGGTCAGGAAATGGCAGTTTCTGGATCTCCTTTTATGTGCACTGGCCACTTTTCACTTTGATCCCTCCCTGGGGATGCAGGTTCTTCAGCGCTCAAATAGTAACTCAAGAATATTTCTTCAAACAGCCTCCAGCGATTCTTACTGTAGTCTCTGCACGTTTGTTTATGTTGGTTCCTTAGTGAAACCTGGCTATATTTTTGTTTACTTCCACCTTCCCAGAAATCCTCAGAGGCAAAAAATTAAACAACAGCTTTTTAAAAAACATTTATGTCAATGTGCCACACAATTTGGAGAAGATCCCACAAGTAGCATGTAGACTATTGTCAGAATTAAAATAGAGACAGGGGTTTGCAAAATGATACTCTCAAGCAAGTAGATACAATAATGATAATGGTCCCAATGTACAGACTCCCATCCTTTAATTAGCATATATGTGCTCACCCATAATACCTGCCAAATATGATGTGATTGCATACCTTTATTTCAGATTGTGAATTGTTTACGAATAGCAGAAAAAGCAGGTTCTGTGTAAAGGAAGCTATGCCCACAGGTCAAACGACACTACAGGTGACTCTGCTTTCCCGAAGTGTAATGTAAATCTAAATGTGAGACAGCTGTTCCAGTAGCAGTGTATTTGAAATGTAAAGTTTGTCTCCAATTCCTTCTTAAAGCTGCCCGTGCTCATATCTTGTCAGTGATGCCTGGTTTGAGCTAACAAACCCCAAAAGCATTGAATTTTGTTTATGTCGTGCCTACTATACAAGGGATACAATGTCTATTACATATTGTGGTTTACCAAGAACGTCGAGGGGCTTGGACCCGCACATTGCTTACAATAGGTTGGCTTTCCTTGTCACTCTTATATGCTGCTTCTTATTCGTGCTCCAGCTTGTCAATCTTGTGCTTGTCCTTACCTGCTGCTTTTGTGTCCTCTCTGGTGTTGCTTTAGTGTTTCTCCATCCTCCCCCATATTATTTTGCGTTGGCCCAACATCCCCAGTGTTGTATCGCTCTCTCCCCCTGGCCCCCCATGTTCCTTTCCCTCCCCGTCCAGGCCGCTTTAAAAAATACTCTTTTGCACATTTCCTTTTCTTTTTACTTATGATCCAACTCGAATAAGTAACTAAAAAAATAGGGCAGCAGCACCAAAGGCCTTTGCTTTTTTTAACCTTAGACACTCTGTACTGCATCACAGATGCTGTGCAGCATCACTAAAAACCATTGACAAATCCAGTAGGTCACAAACAAAGGCGAGACCTTTGGCTTTGCCACTGCCTGTAATATATGTATCTTTTTTTTAGGAAACCTATGCAATAGGTAACAGAAGTTTAAAAGTGATAAAAAGTAAAAATGCCACCATCTATTAAGATTAAATGAAAGGAAAAATTAAACCAGAGTTTGGCCTGGCACTGAAGTGGACACTTTTTAGGCAGTTGTGCACAAACAACATGCCATCATTCATAGTGCGGAGAGCCAATAACTGAAGTATACATGTGAGTGTATATATGTATATATCTATATATATATATATATATATATATATATATGTATATATCTCTCTCTCTCTCTCTCTCTCTATATATATATATATATATATATATATATATATATATATCTCTATATATATATATATATATATATATATATATATATATATACAAACACACAGTTTTGCCTGCTGTAGAAAAAGCCGCAACACAGGTAAGTATTCGCCAAGACTTTAATAGGAGGTTGCTGCTCGGACTGAAAACGAAACTCCACCAAATAAATGTCCAGCTTAGCCTGACGCGTTTCGTGATGGGTCACTTCATCAGAGGCTTGAGCATGAGTGTCTTTGCACGTTAATTTCGGTACTCTTTAAATGTTCTCAACACCGCCCATGTGGGTGCGGCCACTGCTGTGGCATGCTGGATGTTGCAGTACCATCTCTTACTCCAGTGAGCTAACGTGTGCAGACTTCAATATCGGTACAAGTATTACCCTCGTGGGCTGTGATGTCCGTCTCTGGCCCTCGCTTACACTCTTGTTCCTCCAATATTGTGGCACCTGTGATCCAAAAAAACAGCGTCGTTAGGCGTCGATCAGGAAATGCTTCGCAGCATCCGGGCTTTTTCCGCGGCTCAGGCGGGGCCGCTCTCAATACAAACACACAGTTTTGCCTGCTGTAGAAAAAGCCGCAACACAGGTAAGTATTCGCCAAGTCTTTAATAGGAGGTTGCTGCTCGGACTGAAAACGAAACTCCACCAAATAAATGTCCAGCTTAGCCTGACGCGTTTCGCCTCATGCTCAAGCCTCTGATGAAGTGACCCATCATGAAACGCGTCAGGCTAAGCTGGACATTTATTTGGTGGAGTTTCGTTTTCAGTCCGAGCAGCAACCTCCTATTAAAGTCTTGGCGAATACTTACCTGTGTTGCGGCTTTTTCTACAGCAGGCAAAACTGTGTGTTTGTATTGAGAGCGGCCCCGCCTGAGCCGCGGAAAAAGCCCGGATGCTGCGAAGCATTTCCTGATCGACGCCTAACGACGCCGGTTTTTGGATCACAGGTGCCACAATATTGGAGGAACAAGAGTGTAAGCGAGGGCCAGAGACGGACATCACAGCCCACGAGGGTAATACTTGTACCGATATTGAAATCTGCACACGTTAGCTCACTGGAGTAAGAGATGGTACTGCAACATCCAGCATGCCACAGCAGTGGCCGCACCCACATGGGCGGTGTTGAGAACATTTAAAGAGTACCGAAATTAACGTGCAAAGACACTCATGCTCAAGCCTCTGATGAAGTGACCCATGACGAAACGCGTCAGGCTAAGCTGGACATTTATTTGGTGGAGTTTCGTTTTCAGTCCGAGCAGCAACCTCCTATTAAAGTCTTGGCGAATACTTACCTGTGTTGTGGCTTTTTCTACAGCAGGCAAAACTGTGTGTTTGTATTGAGAGCGGCCCCGCCTGAGCCGCGGAAAAAGCCCGGATGCTGCGAAGCATTTCCTGATCGACGCCTAACGACGCCGGTTTTTGGATCACAGGTGCCACAATATTGGAGGAACAAGAGTGTAAGCGAGGGCCAGAGACGGACATCACAGCCCACGAGGGTAATACTTGTACCGATATTGAAGTCTGCACACGTTAGCTCACTGGAGTAAGAGATGGTACTGCAACATCCAGCATGCCACAGCAGTGGCCGCACCCACATGGGCGGTGTTGAGAACATTTAAAGAGTACCGAAATTAATGTGCAAAGACACTCATGCTCAAGCCTCTGATGAAGTGACCCATGACGAAACGCGTCAGGCTAAGCTGGACATTTATTTGGTGGAGTTTCGTTTTCAGTCCGAGCAGCAACCTCCTATTAAAGTCTTGGCGAATACTTACCTGTGTTGCTGCTTTTTCTACAGCAGGCAAAACTGTGTGTTTGTATTGAGAGCGGCCCCGCCTGAGCCGCGGAAAAAGCCCGGATGCTGCGAAGCATTTCCTGATCGACGCCTAACGACGCCGGTTTTTGGATCACAGGTGCCACAATATTGGAGGAACAAGAGTGTAAGCGAGGGCCAGAGACGGACATCACAGCCCACGAGGGTAATACTTGTACCGATATTGAAGTCTGCACACATTAGCTCACTGGAGTAAGAGATGGTACTGCAACATCCAGCATGCCACAGCAGTGGCCGCACCCACATGGGCGGTGTTGAGAACATTTAAAGAGTACCAAAATTAACGTGCAAAGACACTCATGCTCAAGCCTCTGATGAAGTGACCCATCATGAAACGCGTCAGGCTAAGCTGGACATTTATTTGGTGGAGTTTCGTTTTCAGTCTGAGCAGCAACCTCCTATTAAAGTCTTGGCGAATACTTACCTGTGTTGCGGCTTTTTCTACAGCAGGCAAAACTGTGTGTTTGTATTGAGAGCGGCCCCGCCTGAGCCGCGGAAAAAGCCCGGATGCTGCGAAGCATTTCCTGATCGACGCCTAACGACGCCGGTTTTTGGATCACAGGTGCCACAATATTGGAGGAACAAGAGTGTAAGCGAGGGCCAGAGACGGACATCACAGCCCACGAGGGTAATACTTGTACCGATATTGAAGTCTGCACACGTTAGCTCACTGGAGTAAGAGATGGTACTGCAACATCCAGCATGCCACAGCAGTGGCCGCACCCACATGGGCGGTGTTGAGAACATTTAAAGAGTACCGAAATTAACGTGCAAAGACACTCATGCTCAAGCCTCTGATGAAGTGACCCATCACGAAACGCGTCAGGCTAAGCTGGACATTTATTTGGTGGAGTTTCGTTTTCAGACCGAGCAGCAACCTCCTATTAAAGTCTTGGCGAATACTTACCTGTGTTGCGGCTTTTTCTACAGCAGGCAAAACTGTGTGTTTGTATATATATATATATATATATATATATATATATATATACATATATATATATATATGTATTTATTTATTTTTTTCACTGAAAAACCAAAGGTTACAGGGACATTATAGTTAGGCTCAATAGAAATTTAGCAGTTAAAGTTATAGTTATACTTACATTAAGAAACAACAAATTGTGGCCTAAGGTTACTTAAAAGCACAAATTATAGTTTATTTAGATAAGTATAACTATAACTGTTGAATTTTTATGGTTTTGTGTAGGTAAAGTGTGAACCTAAATATAACGTCCTTGTAAGCTTTTTTTTATTTTAATTTCTATGGGTTTTGTTAATCATAAAGTAATATTTAATTACCGTACGTTAATATAACTAAAGCCCGGGCGTGGCAGAGATTGGTTGTAGGGCCTGATGCCAGGCCCTACAGCCAACCCCCCAGCATGTACCCAACCCCCGCTGTGCATGGCCTTCGGCCGTGTGCAGCAAGGGTCTGGTGTGTGAGTGGAACTGTGTAGACCTGTGGATCCCCCACAGAATCCACAGAGGATCCACATCCACAGATATCTAAAAAAATCTTTCTTTCAATAACTACCAAGCTACTGGAATGATTTGCACCAAAAACAGAAAGAGATATTTTTGTGCCAAGATCTGGCTTTCTGCCAAAAATGGTGTAATTCCATTCAACAGTTCGGTCTGTAGCAGTGTCTAAAATCTGCAAAATACCCTTAGACTTTGCATGAGGAAAAAGCATTTTGGAACCCCCTTTTTCTCTCACCCCTCCCCTCCGGAAAATCACCCTTAAACTTTCCGTGCAGGACTAGGCAAAGTAGGGCACTTTTTGGGGGAAATTTCGATGAAGATTTGTCAAATGGTGCCAAAGTTATTAGTAAATCAAAAAATGCTTCGTCTATGGAAAATGTTGGTCCTAACTATAACTACCTACTGGTAATTAATTTCACAGAGAAAACAAATATTAAATGGAGTTTTACACAAGTAAGGGGGTACGATTTTAAAATCCTACCCCACAGGATTCAGGCTGCCAAGGTACCCCTACCCTGCACCCTTATATCTTTTTATTTTTACTTGCAGGACACAGGGACAGAGTCCCTAGTCCTGTAATAGCTGATGCAATATTTTTGTTCAGGCTGTGGGCAGCAACTCACAGCTCTAGCTGAATCATGTTGCTCCCACAGGAACAAGACATCCAATGGGAAAAATGCTCTGTTGGCCAATTGGAACACCTTGTTTTATTAAATCATGGTCCCGCTGGACTCCCGAAGAACTCCAGCTGGACCAACTGGCACTATATCTATATTTTCTTAATCTTAATTTCTCAAAAACTATTAAACAACTTTACACCATATCACAAAAGCATATTTTTTTTTATAAAGATCTAGCTTTCTGCCAGATTTGGTTTAATTCTGTTTAGCCATTTTCTCTAAATCGTTGTCTAATTTTTCTGCTATTCAAACCATATTTCTTGTCCATGCCATTGCCATCAAAAATACAACTCACCCCAAAATGTTCTACTTATGATCCCACATGTATTGGCAGACGCCATCAGAAATTATATCAAGGACATCATTGGTGATACTATTGATTAGTTTACCTTCGACAATAACTAAGTATAATATCTTTGTTTATGCTTATGTTTTGTTGTTAAGTCCAGTTGTATGTTGTTATTTTACAGACAACTCATTTGGGGATACGTTATGATTCTGATGGCTTGAGGTATGTTTTGTATAGTTGAAGATAAATTGGTAAATCAAATAGATTTTTAGGTATTGATGCAGCACCAAATTGTTAGATTAACTGTGATTTATTTCAGCGAATTTCTTAATTTTTTATATGTATACCCTTTTTGCATTACCTGAACCATAAGGCTACTTTAAATGTTTTCACCCAGTGAATTTCTGAGGTATTTATTTAAAGGAACATTATCAGTTGGATTCAGGGTCACTGCCTGTGTACCCATTCCCTGCTACACATTGGTAAGGGCCATGAATGGTGGGGTTTGGATGCATGGCCTGACCTGACGAAGTCATGTGTCCAACTGTTTGTGGCTGCCGCCCCTGCAGTGAACAGCCATGGCCAAGCAAATGTGCATCCCAAGCAAGGCTGAACTGGAAACCCACTCTGCCACTGGCAACAATGTTCAAGCAAGCCACCCTCACTTATTCCCCGCCCTCTCTTTCACTTCGCTTATGCCTCCCATTGTTTCTGTTGCAATAAAGTGGCAGAGGTTCCAGAAGCAGCCCTTTGCTTAAAATAAACAGCCTCCAAATGCTCCAACCCTCTGGGGAAATACCTAATGGCCTAATGGAATAATAGGCTGTCTGGCCCTGATCCCAAGAAGACCTGCAGTCGCCAGTGGCCTGATCACTTCATTCTTTTTTTAAAACAATGTTAACTTCTTGATACTCTTGAATTCAAGAGTGCAAATTTTTATTAACTCGAGAGAATTTGCTGTATGTAGTGGCGCCCATTTATAAATACGAAAAAGCAGCTACATGCTCTCACATGTATGGGAATTTGCAAGTTTACCTTCCATTAAATGTATTTTCCTTATTTTTTGCACATTTTGTCCATGTCTCTGGGTACCTGTATGCATTCCTTTTTGAGTTAGAATAAGTTATTGGGTCCCCAATTTTGTGGATGATATTAAAATGAGATTGGCAGAACTTGCAAGTTTCCTGCTTGCAAGTGTAAGGCCAGGATATCTCCAAAATGTAACCCTTCGGTGGTCGTTTATTTCATTTTTCAAAACGAATGCCTCAAAAACTACTTAATGGATGTACAACAATTGAAAAATAGCAAGCTTTCTGAGTGAAATTCAACTTTATGCCAAATTTGTTGTAAATCTGTTCACGGTTTTTGCTTAGTGGAGAACAATATTTCTCATGGGAGCTAAAATGCTAAATGCCTTTTTTTTTATTTCCCCCACGCGCATTACTACTTCCCCCTGCATGCATCTGCACAAACTTGGCCTTTTGGGTTTCCTTGGGATGCGTAAAATGTTGCCCCTCATTATGATGGCGGGCAGACCGCCACCGACAAGCCATCGGTGGCTGTCCGCCCTACATCTAGTGCATTGGTCGGACTGCTGCATTTCGATGCAGCCGGTTTGGACCACAGAAGCCAGGGGGTAGGACCGCCACCTGCGACAGGATCCAAGATTCTGTCAGGGCGGCGATCAGACTTCTATTCTTACAATGGAGGTGGTGCATGCACAGGCACTGCTGTAGGGATTAGGATGTCCTTTCCCGACTGTCTTTTCATGGAGGTCTCACTGCCATGAAAAGGCAGAAGGAAATAGATTTTTGGGGCCCGAGCAGGGCCCACGTCCCCGTGGGCCACTGCTAAGTGGCCTGGGTAGCAGAAGTAGTGTCCCCCACACATCCATTCACCTTGTGCCAGGCACCATATGATGCTTGACACACAGTGCATGGATGTGCACAAAGTGCCTTTTGTTCCTATTCTGCCGCTTGCCGTCATCAAATCATCCGTTGTGTTTTTTATGAAATTATTGTTTATTAATCACTATTTTTCTGATTTGAGATGAATATACATGTATATAATTGTAGAGGATTAAATATGGATATACATGCATGAATGAATATATGTGGTGTATTTACACAGTTGAAGATGAAAAGAATGGTTATATCATGATCTAATATAAAAAAGAAATGAAAATAAAATAAATATATATTTTTCTATATCATGCTGTAAAGTATTTGCATTTGCACCTAGAATATTGATGTATTTCTAAATGAAAATACATGTTTGCTATTGCTGTTTTACCTAACTAGTCTTCTATCCCTACGTATAGCAACTTCATTTGTTTAGTGGCGGTCCCCATGTTTTTGCAAAAAGCAAAGTGCCTTTTTTTACTGTGGCTTGTGCTGCCACCCTTTTCCTGGGCCTCAGCACAAGCTGCAGCAGAAAAAGGCACTTTCCAACTGCTTTTACGGCAGCCTGATCCTAATAGGGCAGGTGGAATCGGCGACTCATTGTCGGACGTCACCTGCCCGATAAGATGTCGATCGGCGGTCCGACCGACCGCCATCGTAATGAGGGCCATTGTGTACATTTGTGAAATGGCGCCAAAGTTATTAGGCATTTAAAAAAAAGGTTAAACCACAACTGTAGCGTTACTATCAGTAAAATACAAATATTCTTACGATTTTTTTTTTAAGCAGGAATTCGAATATAGCACCTCTGATGTTTTTACTCTAAGCTAAATGTTGTAGTTACAAGTATTAATAACGGCGTTTACTCTATACCACCTCAAAGCAGCTTAGTTCAAAATTAGAAGGGGTTACCGGGCAGCGAAACAGACCTCATGGTTTGATATCCTCGTTTCCTGACGTGTGGGCGGCCCAGGATTACTGTGACTGACGGTTCAAAAATGCAGTGATCTGTTGTGTCTGGCCCACTCCATGCAAGAGAATATTTAAATCAATAATAATGCTATCAGATCTGGAAATCAAATGCAAACTAATTCCCCGGGCTTCCTGTGTATAATGACATTTGCTCTTATGATGAATTGCTAATGTGTTTTTGGGACTGAAGAATCGCTAGAACAGGCCGGGCTGGGATATAAATGAAAGGGCTGGATTGGTGATGTTTTTATTGCTCTGAGATATTTACAGCCAACAGCAAAGGACAGAATCATGCATTCTGCGCATCTCTGGTTTAAGAAGCAACCATTTTTCTCTCTGTGAAAGACGAACTTATTTCATAGAGGAATCTCTTCCAATTTAGGACTGCTTTGTTTAAAGCAAATGCAGCAACTCAAATCTGTTCAATTTGCATATCCTGATGTGGGCCGAATGGAATGTTTAGTGCACCCAGCACTGGTTTGTCACTCCACAGACTGCAACTGTGCAAGTGTTTATGATGCTATAACGTTTCTATATGTTCACATGCATTAGCACTTTGTTAAAGCATAAAATAGCTTCATATTTTGATGCAAGGTTGAAATCATTAGAAGAAGATCAGAAGAGACTGATCACTCACTCATGCTAGGTCTCGCCTACTAGACAGTGCATGCTGTCGTTTGAAAGGTTTATTGTTAGGTTGTGTGGGCATGGAGCCCACCCATTACTTTCCATTGTTTGTCTTCATTATTATTCTAATTTACTTGCTTCTTATTCATTAGTGTGTGTGTGGGTTTGCCTTCCTCTTCTTGTGTGTATCCCTCCTCAGGAGCATGGATTCATTACTGTGTCTTTACACTTCTCGCTTTTTAGGTCTCGCCTGTCGATGCGCATGCGCATCGAGCAAGCGAGACTATAGGGGCTCATCTACTCTTTATCTAACTTGCAAGGAATCGTGGCGATTCCTTGCAGTGCCCGTGACTTTTAAGCTCAATGCGCATGTGCATTGAGCTTAAAAGCGCGTGCACAGCCGCCCGCATTCCTCCGACACCTTTGAAGTGAAGCTTAGCTTCACTTCAAAGGCCCGGCTTCTTCACACCCACATGCCGCTCTGCCCCGCTCCGCCCCCTCCCCTGAGTCATCCTGCCTGCCCCTTCCCGCCGTGTCGCATTTCTCCTCCCCCCTCCCCTCTCTTCCCTCCAGTTTTTTAGGCAGGTTTTGTACTCGCATTTGCCAAGGCAGTGAAACTAAATCTAGCACAAATGTAGCGAGGAAAGTGTAATCCTCCATATATTATGTAGAACAGTGCAACCCTCGCGTTCTATTATTACTACAGACAGTACAATATAACAATGAAACAGTGCTGACTGCCTGTTTAACAAAAGCAATATGCTACTTATTACCATTATGAACGGAGGGGAGGGGCATGAAAACCCAATGGAGGCTTCGTCTTGCCTGAGTACTGGCCCGCTACACCCACACCAGTAGTAATAAATAAACAATGTTTCCTATTTTACTTTACGCAGCTCAGGAGAGGAGTAAATCACGAATTATATATCCAGTCCCCGATATTCAAGCGGAGCTAAACAGCGAATGGAAACGCAGGTACCGTCTAATTACTTTTTTGAGAGCTCTGCACCCCAACCGGTTCAAATGTCACAGGAAGTCGTGGTTTCTGTAAACTTCTCGACTTCCTGCGCCAAGGGCACCACGTTAACTACAGCGCAGCTAATGTCGCCATCTGTCAATGGCGTACCCGGATTATCTCCCCTCAGCGCCTAGCGCCACAATGTGCTCCGGGGATCTTTTTCTCGACTTTAATCTTTATTCATCACGCTATCTTTGAATTTACCAACCTTTTTAAGTAAAAGAAAACATCAAGCGAGTCCCCATTAAATTATTATATACCTTTGAAAAGTAACTTTTTTCAGCCTAAAAAATGTGAATTTCTCTTGTTTATCTGCCTCCACACAGAAAATACAAAATAGGCATGTTATATTTATAAAACCGTAGACGTAAAGAGTTATACTCAATTAATGTAATCATTCATTCGACTAGGCGTTTTGTAAAGCGTGTAAGTATCTCCTTTCGGTTACACTAGAGAACTGTATTAGGCAAAACAACGTTGCAAGTTTCTATCGGGGTTCGCAACATTACCACAGCCAACCTTTCCAAGTATAAGGTTCTCCCTCCCTGCCCCACGCCCTCGCGTCCGCCAAATATTACGCAGTCTCCATTATGTATCACGTGTCTAATATCCACATCCTACTTACGGTTTTAAAAAACACCGTCCTGACAGTCACCCAGTTTCCAAGCGCTGTGGTCGCTACTAATCCTAGTTTCAGATTTTACGGTGTTTATGCAGGGAATCCCAGCTCCGCCGCTGGGGCACGTTGTGTGATCCTGTACGACAGTTTCCTTGTCGTAGAAACCCAAATAGTCAAATGGGTTAAGTGCTATTTAAAGACGGGGCCATTCGTTGACATTTCCACCCCCAGCCCAGTGTATCTGTACTGAATATATATCCAGCATTTCAGACTGCATTTCAGATCTTTTAGAAATGTTTATGGCTTTTTTTTTTGAAATTCTTTAGCATTGGCTACAGGAAACAAAAATGCTAAAGATTTTCAAAAAAAACCCATAAACAATTCTAAAAGCACTAACTCTAATGCTGCGAGACCTATTGCATTTTCAATGCTTGTTTGAAGGAGCTGCATTTTAATGTTTAAGCAGTCCACAAGAATGCATGTGTTTCTAGCTGTCTCTCTAGGTTGCTTCTTTTCCCCTCTTCATGGTGCTTTCCTTCCCGTTTATGCTTCTCACCCACCCCCTCAGTGATGCGTTCTCCCTCATGCTCCCTCCACTGTGTTGCTTTCTGGCTCAGGTGTTTCATCCTCGTCCTTCCAGCACCACAGTGCTGTCTCTCTCTATCGTCAGATTGCTTTTCTCCTCATCCTCCACACTCCATCTTCCACATTGCATTTCCTCCCACCTGTTTGCTCCCCCAATCCCTCCATTTTGCTTTCACCACACCCGCACCCCCTGTGTTCCCTCCAACTCCTTGTCTTGCTTCAGTCACCACTGGTCTCCAGTGTTGCTCCCACACTTGCCGCCCGCTTTACTTCTGTGTTGATTCTGTCCCCATGCCCATGTTGCTTCCTACCACTCACTTTCCCCCCTAAAAAATACTTTTGAAAGTTTTTTATTTTTTATTTGCTGAGTCGTATCAGCAAATAAAAAGAAATACAGCATTGGGGATGCAAATCTTTGAGGTATTGGCAAAGCCAGTAGTTCTCAAGGGCGAGACCTTTTAGCTTCACCAGTGCTTGTTTTTATTTAACATTCATGAACCTACTTGTGGTGCAGATGTTAGCTCAGGCCCACGAACATTTTTTGGGTGGAATCTTTCAGATTAGATTGGCCAGGAGGCCTGTTGTGATTTCCTTCTGAGTGCACCGGTGTAGAGTGGAGATGCATGACTGTTATAGCAGCAATCGCGCTATCTGTGGTGTGTGCATGCTTCATGCCCCAACTCAGCAAATCTATAAATAGTGCATGTGTAGCTGACATCAGGGCAAGGGAAGGCATGGCTGCTGCTCTTTGTTTGTGAGCTGCAATTTCATGCAACAACTCGAGAAGCACAGAGTTACTGCATGCGCTGTAGGCAGTGCAATTATTGCAGCCACATACGCAGTTAATGAGACAGCCAGAGGTATCACTGAGCCAATTCTCAAATCAGTGTATTTACCTACATGACATTGAGGTGTGCAAGTAGAGAATATTTCCACTGAAGACTCAGGCATACTCTTTTACTTTCAACATTCCATAGAACATTCTTGAGAGTAGAGTCAAAATACATTACAGACCCTATAGACGATACCACCCAACCCATTACACATACGAGTTACAGCAAACACATACATTACAGACTATAAAGTACATCCCAAAGAAATAGAAGTAGCAAGATAACATCAGAACAAAGGTAATAACACTGAAATAGTAAAGTTATCACATTACATAGTTTTTACATTTTATTCTTTATCCCTGTTCGAGCATTCCTCTTAATAACACCACTTTCTCTTGCTGTCCTTCCATTTTCCAATCCAATCCACTCCTCTCCATTCTTTGTTTTTGTTTGCATCCAGTTAACTCTGGTGGCACCACCCTTTCCAAGTTTCACTTCTTTCTCATAAGAAGTCCTACAACCTTGAACATAGCCAGTTCACCATCATTCACATTTCTCAGATGCCTATATGGGCCAAATCTACCTCTTGCACACATTTTTTCCTGAGCTGATCCCCTGATTCCACTCTCATCATTGCACTGCCTTCCTCTCAGACAGCCATTGCACAGCTCAATGTTTGGTTTACAACCTCTCGACATCTCAAATGGAACCAAAATAGTAGTGCCATGAGATCCTCCTGTCAAAAACCCCAAACATGAACAGTTCCTCCACAAATGGGTCCTGTTGTGGATGCCCACTGAAATGCTCTCCCCTTGCTTCGTGGTTGAGCATGCCAAGGGGACCATGCCACCTAAACCTCATCTTTGTGCCTCTCCCAGGCCCCTCATATAGTCGGAATGCTGAATTATTTAGCTAGAGCAGAGTGGGTCACAATAAACTGGTGCGTTTTTGAGCCAATTATAGGTGGGTTGGGAAAGTCCGAGCAATAAATAAGGATCCCTTTCAGTTCTGTGTTTCTCTTGTCACATTTATATGTGCTTGAAAGGCAGAGATCAAATGTCAGGCTATGTCTTCTGACAAATTGCTTCTTATTCTTTTAACTTAGGGATTGGTGTTTACATTTCTTTCTCTGACTGCAAAGTGAGAGATGTTTTTTTAAGTGAATTATGTGACAATCTTGCTGGAGTGCTGGAAGCAAAACCAGTAGGATGTAGGTTTTTTCAACACAAAACAAAATGTAAATTCTGTAACTAAACTGTATGCATTCTATTTGTTAGTAAAACAAAAATGAAGCACAATTTTTGGGGAATTCTGAAGTGTGCTGGAAACAGAGATTTTAATAGGATCAAATCAATTTAAGACACATTACTTAGTGACGCACAAATTATAATTATTCACAGAAACCAGATTTGCCCACACTATAATTTGTGTGATATGTAGTTTTATCCTTAAAACTGCATGTCTATGCAAACCTAGTGGCAGTTTCAATGAAAAAGTGTTGTCTGTAAATGACAATGTGCTACCATGTGGTGTTTTAGTTGTATTTAAAAATCCCCCCCGCCTCATGTCCATTAAAGGTAGTGGGTCATGAAAGTTTGTTGTACTAACAAAAGGGTTGTGGTTCTAAAACATTTGGGAAGCACTGAGCTAGAAAAGGCATATTGAGGGCCTCCCACCTTGAGGGAAACATGCACCAGGCCTCATTAAAGATATTAATCTTCCCTGACTATACAAATCAAGTGCAGTCTCAGCAGAGGTGCTTCTTGGACTTTAAACTGTTGTATCCCTGAAATGAGAATAATCTTTACAGGCAAGGCGTTCTTCTTCAGCTCATCCAAAAGTTAATTGGACAGGGTGGAGAACAAGACAAACCTCAGGAGAACGTCAGCCAGAGAGGCTTTCCCCCAGAGTTTACCCTAGTTTTGGGACTAGGGGAAAGTTGGAGAAGCAGATGGCATAGCAGATCCACATCTGAGAATCTACCAGCACGCAGGAGGAGAGGTGGTAGCCTAATGGAATCCACTATCAGGACTGTTGAGGTGAAGGACATCCCACCGGAAATTAAAGGTTCAATGAGACATTCCAAAGACTGTCATCAAAAATGTACAAAATATAATGTTGCCTTATGAGGTTAAAACAGGTTCTCACTCTTCTCTCCTATGGCCACTTGTCTATCTCTTTCTTTCTTTTGCCTGGGGAGACCGGAGGCCGTGGGGGAGTTGGGGTCGATTGTGGGAGCTGAGGTCGGGCCTGCTCGGGTGCCGGACACTCCTGCAGGTCACACGTGAATTCTCCTTCTACACCGATGTAGTACTGGGCTCACTGTTCCCCTCCTCCCTCAAGGGTGAGGGGTGAAAGTAACGGTGGAATGATGGGAGTGGGAGGGGCCATACTTAATTCTACATTTCTACGGGAGTGTGGGGGGGGCACTTCCAAGTAGAGGTGATGTGAACTTTAAGTAACACGTTTTCCAAGGGTGGAGGTAAAGGAAAGGGAGAGTGTATCTGGGAAGACATACATGGTGCCCTCTAATCGCTTCACCCTGAGCATGCACCAGCTATTGTTCCTCCCTGGCACATACATGGAAGCCTCAATGTGACTGGTATCCACCTGGCTGCAGAGAGTTCCCCAGTCCAATGCCACCTCAGACAGTGAGGAAAGAAGCCCGTCACAAGGCATGACATGGCAGAGATAGGGCCCCACACTAAGATCCCATTAGGGTATGCGCCCACTAGGACATCTGGCAGGTATGACACCCTCAAAGTTACTCTGTAAACGCGGCTCTCAGGAATCTGTCTTATCTTTCTCTGCTTTGCGAAAGTACATACTGTGAGGAACTGTTTCATGGAGTGAAAATGATGATTGGTTTCTTAAAGACCCCTCATACTAAATTCCACCACATCTATATTCCCAATTTTAATGTTGGGTTAAAATTGGTTAAAATCAATAATATCATTTGGCAATTTAACATGATGATATAATTAAGAAAATGTAAACAACTGCCTAAATCATGACTGCATTGGATATTTGGCTTTCCATCCATGTTTGCATTCAGTTTGAACAAGCTTTACATCTTATCACAAGATTAATGTAGAAGGTATCACATAAACATTTGCTTAAGTTGTTTATTATTCCATGTTTCTGTTTTTAATAGCATTTGACCATGACATCTACTCTCCTGAATTAGGGATTCGGCCAACAAATGAATCGTATTTCCTGCTATCAAAATCTCTTCTCGTGGAAGTTATTCTCACATCCTGTGCATTTACTGGAGTTGTCATTAGGATGCTAAAATATTTTGTTTGCTCCCACAAAAGGCAATCTCTTTCAGCTGAGAGTATTTCCTGTTCGCGGCCTTTCCGTATTAACATGCAAGGGAAAATAAATCATTTTGTAGGATTGCACAGGACTGGCAAAGGAAACACACAGAAATCCTATTTGAGAAGAGGTAACCTCTCCTTGCAAGAGGTTACCATGCAGCAGTACGCCACATAGAGCAGGAGAAAGCTTTTGATTTCCTAGAGTTAGGGTTGCTAAAGGGCTTCTAATTTACATTTCTGAGTCTTGATCAGAGCCCCAGGGGGCTTCTTAGAAATTCCTTTTCTCCCCTAATCTCGATTTTCTGCAATCTCTGGTTTCTGGCTGGAGAAGAATTGGAGAGTTTTTTCATCTTCGTGGTTGGATTGCCACTACGGAGCAGGTTTACTTCGGTGCACAGCACTGGCAGGGAATTGAACGAAGCAACAGCAATCGTTGGAAAAGAAAATCATTTCGAAATGTTGCTCAATTGGTCTTAACCATGGATGAGAGTCTTAAAAATATGCGTGAAAGGGACTTTGCCTATTGGTTGTGTTCCATTAGATCATGGGTACTCACAAACATTTTCCCGGGTGCTGCAAAGTTTGGTCTATGGTGCGACCGAGGGCCGCACTGATGCCAGCGGGGGTGTGAAGTGGGTGTTGGGGATGCAAAGCATGTATATCTAGTGGCTCTCTTTAAAAATGAAGGTGTTACTAAAATTAAGGGACTAGTTACTTCCTTTCCCTAACTGCCAATTAACCTTTAAATAAGTGCTTGCTGTATATTTGATTTTCTTTTCATTGCAGTGCTGAGTTGAGTAAACAGCAGCCCAGTGCTGCTGCTGCCCAGGGGGCTGCATGTAAAGGTCAGGAGGGCTGCATGCATCTCCCGGGCCGTACTTTGAGTATCTCTCCATTAGATTGTGCCAACAGCTAGGGCATCTGGGCAATCACATGGTCTTAGCACCTATGTTTAAAAGTGAAGTGGAGGGGTAAGAATGCATAATTGGTCCGCTAAGCAGAGTGGTCAGTCAGCACCTCAGAGTGCCCCAACCCAGGAGGACCTTGTTTGAAAACATGAGCCGGTCATTTTTCTTTTTTATGATCCAATTAACAAAAGCCCACTTTCATTGGTCACCGCATTGTCCATTTTTGCAACCATAGGACGCTATGCAGTCCATACATGCAGCCATTCTACTGACTCCGTGAACAACCAATAGGCTGGATGCCCATGTGCATATGACCTAATACGGCTCATTTAGATCGGCAATAATAAAATCAAACACTGAAACTTGGTTAGCAAAATAAAAAATCAAACACTGAAACTTGGTTAGCAAAATAAAAAATCAAACACTGGTCCCCTCGTGGTAAACGTAAGACCTTTATGTAAAGAGTACGGTCAAATGTGTTTGCCATACAAATTGTAGATTAAATAAAATTGACCGTACTTTTTACATAAAATACTATGGGCCTCACGTATGAAAAGTGACGCATACCTATGAGAAAATAGCGATGCGTCACTTTTCATTGTGCCCTCCTTGTGACACCAATGATGCGTCATATTAACAGTATGATGCATCATGTCGCAAGGAGTTACAGATATGTCAGTATTTCTGACGTATTTGTAGGCACAAAAATGACGCATTGCTGGAGTTGGTCACAAAAGTGAAGCAACTCCAACAATGGGTCATTACACATGGGCAAGTCCAATGTTAAATGTGCCTGCATCAGTCTTACGCCTGCCATGAGGCAGGCGTAAGTTATTGACGCATTTGCGTACTAGAAGTGGCGCAGTGAAATCTTATAAACGCCCCCCTGCATACATTATACCTGGTGCTGGTATAATGTGGCGCAGTGGTTTACTAAGTGACGCATCCACCTAGATGCGTCACTTTGTAAATATGGCGCAACATGTCGCATTTTTTACACAGCTGGTGCATCACAAAATGTGATGCATCGACGGCACAAAAGTGATGCAAGGGACCATAAATAAGCCCCCATATGTAATTTACCAAGGAAGTTGATGCTTTCACTTCCTCCAAGGGAATCGTGTATGATTTTATGATAGATTTGCTCCGGTTCCCAGGGTTACAGGTTTACTCCTTATTTCCTAATACATTAACAGGCACATGCATCAATGTTGGCTTTTGCAATTCCTTAATTGCGATTTTTAAGGAATCGCAATTAAGGAATCGCAAAAGCCTATGCATGTAGAAATTGCTTAAAAAATAGCGATTTCTAAACATTCCTTAATTGAGACTCGCAAATTGCGAGTCGAAATTAAGGAATACCTCCGCATTCATTCCTATGGCCTAGAGGCCCATAGGAATGAATGGGAAAAAATACTCAATTTGAGATTCTCAATTAGAGAATCGCAAATTGAGAATGCAATTTCAAGATGCCAGGGTGTCAAAAGGACACCCTGTTGTACCCCTGAAATTGATCTGTGCACATATGTTGCGCACACACATGACATAAGGCAAAATCGCAGATTTTTTTACTTTAATGCATTGCATTTAAGGAATCGCAAAATACGATTCCTTCAATGAAATCGCAATTTGAGAACTCGCAATTAATTGCGATTTCTCAAATTGCGAGGGCCTTGACCCTTGATGCATCGGCCGATTTTTGCGAATCGCACAGTTTGCGATCGCAAAAGGCTTTGATGCATGTATGTGCCTGTTAGTTCTGCAGCAGAATTGAAAGGTACTTCTTGAAATACAAAAGGTTTGTGATGGATGCTTCCTTTTCACAACTGCTTTAATGTACAAAAAAAATTCTTATCACTGAGGTCTCAAAAGTAAAACTCATATTGTGTGGTACAGTCCCTCACTTGAACGGGCAACACATATACCTGGCATTGCTTGCCCGTTTACTGTGAATTAATCAGTGTGATCCAATGATAGCTCCGATCAGACAATCCCTCTGCTCTTTTAGAATATTCTCTTTAGTTCTCCACCGACATTTCTGGCAAATGCCCTATCATGCAACTCACCATTCCTTCTCATAAGCAACTATACCACAAAGTGCACCGAGGCACCGTAGGCTGGATCGAGGCGCTTTGCAAAAATTCAAAATAGAATGAAATGGAATAAAACGAGTTCCTTCGGTGCAACTAAACATGAGTAGCTGCCCTGGGTTCGCTCATTCTTCCTCTGAATGGCAGCTTTGTAGGAGCACTGGCTGATTTAATTTATTAATGTGCTTCGAGTTTCAAAGGAGACATTGCACGCGAAGCACAAAACCCGACTCAGGAACGAATGCTGCAGACATTTAAGCAGAATCCCGCGTGTAGTGTGAGATGCGCCGGCTCAAAGCCAAGAGATGTGATGTGAAGGGGAAGAGAGCAGCCGGCATATCCCTGCTAAATATAGCCGCCTTCCAACACCTGCACCCTTTAAGGCTCTTTAATACAGGATTATAAATACTTTCAGGTTTATTGTACAATCAGCGCTTCGTCTGGTTAGTAAGCGCTATATAAATGCAATTACAGTTATGTGTGGTAGTACAAAATGATATTGCAATACAGACCGGTCCGCCAGCATCAACACACCCAAGTTAGGAATTCTGTACTTGTCTAAGTACTCAAGAAGTAATGGATCAAAGACCTGAGAACCTGATCCAAGACAGTGGGAGCAGCAATGTGAAGATTGTCTTGTTGACCATCTTGTGAACAGATGTTGGACAGAATCCTCGTTAAACACATTTATCAGGTCTTTTCTACTGCAATGGTTCTGTTACATTAGCCCAAAGTCTGCTCCTCGCCCAGTTTTCTGCCTCCTGCTAGTGCAGCCAGTTTTCTGCCTCCTGCTAGTGCAGCCAGTTTTCTGCCTCCTGCAGCCAGTTTTCTGCCTCCTGCTAGTGCAGCCAGTTTTCTGCCTCCTGCTAGTGCAGCCCGTTTTCTGCCTCCTACTAGTGCGGTTTAGAGATGTTTTGGTCATTGGGAAGGTGCTCTATTCCTCCCATGCTGCGGCGTCTTGTTATGACAGCACCCTTACTGTTGTGCTTCGCACTCTCTGCTCCATCTAAGCGTGTAATTTACATTAATCTATTGAGAAGGGGTCTTCTTTGTTTCCTCCTCATGATTTGGCTGGGATTCCGATGACACACCTATCACTGCAACTGTGTAGGGTGCATCTGCTTTCAACCGACAGTGGCAGAGGGATCCCCCTTCTGCAAGCGTGGTGAAGGCATGCCGCAGTGGGAATTCTCGCCATTGGCTCCCGTTTACAGCATATAGATACCATTCTCTATCCTTGCTGATTTGCTCCATTGCCATCATCATGCATGGTTTGGTTGAGTCATCCAAGAACGCGCTATATTGTTTTTTCTTTTTGTTTAGGCACTCTACAAGACTGCATATTTTCCTGCTTTCGCCTTGTTGTATGTCTTCCCCTGTGCCATGCTCGCTGCCTGTTTGCTTCCCTCCATCTTTGTGTGCATATTCAACTCCCCACATTATTATTTCACCTGTCTGCTTCTCCCTCCACCTCCGTTTGGGTTCTTTCTCGTTTGTTTGCTCCTTCCATGTTTCTCTCTCTCTCTCTCTCTCCTCCCCCCCTCCAGGTACTTTCCTCCATGTTCCTTCCCCCCCCCCCAACTGCTCCACTGTTTTGCGTCGTGCATCCCCATTCTATTGCTTCCCTCCTCGGTATTGTCCTTGCCCCCATCACCGTGTTGATTCTGCGCTACTTTCTTTTTTTTAACCAATCCATCTTGGATCTGCAAACAGAAAAATAAGCACCTGCGTCATTTTGTAGGTGGCACGTCCGCCTACAAAATGACATGGCCAGACATGTATTGCTTTCTGTTCTAATTTAAAATCCATGCAGCACAGCGTCGGGGATTATGTAGACCATGGCTAGAACCATTGGCAAGGCTAATAGGTCAGAAAATGCAAAACCTAGTGGCTTTAGCCAGTGCTTGTTATTATTTATCATATCAGTAAATTCAAGCATCCCTCTCTGAGTTGAACATTTCTGAAACCCAGGGCCAGACCTACACGAGGGTGCACTGGGCAGACATTCGGGGTTCCAGGTGCTGTGAGCAGCTCACAGACCTGCACAGACAACAGAGTCCCCAGCCTGGCGCAGCCATGTAGAACTCTGTCCCTTTGACATCAAAGCGGATGATTTCCATTCTTACAATCCACAACTTCCTTTTTTATCCACTGACCCAAACTATCACATGGCCTATGTTCTGGGGTCAAAACATGGCATTTGTGAGCAGCATTTGGGGGTATAAGGGTGGGGCAGCAGCAGTGAAATGTCACTTACTTCAATGTGTGTGTCTACCCCAAGATGTGCGCAATCTACGTTAAAAAGCCAAACGCTCCACATTCCTCTATTGGCAGCTCAACTAGTGTCTGGCCCCAGAGGGAAAATAAAAACTTAACAAAACACCTGAGTGATTTATTTTTGTTTACAACTAAGCTTTTGCAATACTTGTATTATTAGTCATACCGATAATGTTTTTGTTGTCTTTTTCATGTATTTTGATACTTGTGCTCTTCAATTTGTAATGAAAAAAAAACACAAGTACCAGAATTCAGAAATATATTCAAAGAAATAAAAGGACAAGATGAGTTAGTCACATCTGACTTTGGACAAAAGATGTACCTGCGGTGTCATATTGTAGCTTACTCCCACGTGTTTAATTTACTTCTGCACCATGGCTTGCAAATGGTACAGAAATTTAAAGATGCCTCATTTCAGGCAATTAGATCATCTAATCATTGTTGAGTCTTTGCCTTGTGGTCTCTGTAGTGCTTACCTTAAGGTATTGTAGCTAAAACTGGAACTGCAGCACAATGCAAAGCAATAAACAGAGCTTTATCCATCAGCAGCCAGCTCTAGTAGCCTTGTCAATGCTTGTTACGGAATGGCCCTCTGCATTCAACGCATTTAGTCAATGTAATGGTTCAAACCAAGATATTGAATACAAAAATAAGAAAAAGTGCCACTTGAATAACACATGATAACCAGAGCTACATTGGAAGTGGTTTATACAGGGCACAATAGTTTATAAAGTGTTATTTAGGACAGTATATTTCTTTCAGACTTTCGCTGATGCTATTCTGACAGAAAACCACGTGAATGTATCGCCATCATCCACAGGAACAGCATCCGCATCTCGACCAACACCGATGACACCCTGACAACCGCCGAACACCTGCACTTCCAGATCCACACCGACCCCAAGACCACCCTCAGGGGCACCCTGATCTACCGACCCCCGGGACCACGCACTCAATTCAGCGAAGACATCGCCGACTTCATCAGCCCGCACGCCCTCCCCTCCGCCGACTACATCCTCCTCGGGGACATCAACTTCCACCTGGAGAACAACAACGACCGCAACACCACTACCCTGCTTGACAACCTTGCCACCCTCGGACTCAAGCAGCTGGTGACCACCCCCACCCACCTCGCCGGACACACACTCGACGCTGTCTTCTCGTCCAGCAAAGACATCACCTTCAGCCACGCCACTGGACTCCACTGGACGGACCACAGCTGCATCCACTTCACCTTCAGAAGAACCACGGTCCACCACCACCAGCAACAGGCTGCGCGAAGAAGCTGGAACAAGATCACAGCCGACCAACTCGCCGCATCCCTGAGCCAGCACCCTCCCGCCAGCTCAGCGAACCCCAGCCAAGCCGCCGACAACCTCACGAAATGGATCTGCACCTGCGCGGACGAACTCGCCCCTCTGAGGACCCCGCCCAGCAGACCCGGAAGCAAGAAGGCCCCATGGTTCACCGACGAACTCAAGAGCTCCAAGAAGAACTGCCGTGCCCTCGAGAAAGCCTGGAGAAGAGACCCAACACCGGACAACATGACCACCCTCAAGCTCGCCACCCGAAAGCACCATCAATTGATCCACGCCACCAACAAAACAGCATTCAAGGACCGGCTGGACAACAACGCACACAACAGCAAGGAACTCTTCAACATCATGAGAGAGCTCTCCAACCCCAACGCCGGAATCAACGACATCACCCCGTCGCAAGACCTCTGCAACTCCCTCGCCTCCTACTTCCACAACAAGATCGCTGACATACACAACAGCTTCAGCACACAAACAACGCTCCCCACGACCGCACCAACGCCCCCCACCACTACCCTCAATGCCTGGACACCGATCAACCTCGAAGACACCATCCGCACGATGAACTCCATCCACTCCGGATCTCCAACCGACCCCTGCCCTCACCACGTCTTCAACAAGGCCGACGCTGTCATCGCACCCCACCTGCGGGACATCATCAACACCTCCTTCGACACCGCCACCTTCCCTGAGAGCTGGAAGCACGCCGAACTCAGCGCTCTACTAAAGAAACCAACGGTGGACCCCACCGAACTCAAGAACTACCGCCCCATCTCGCTCCTCCCGTTTCCAGCCAAAGTCATCGAGAAGACCGTCAACAAGCAACTGGCAGCCTTCCTCGAGACGACTGGATCCCTCGACCCATCTCAGTCAGGCTTCCGGGCCAACCACAGCACGAGACTGCCCTCATCGCTGCCACCGACGACATCCGAACCCTGCTGGACAACGGAGAAACAGCGGCCCTCATCCTCCTGGACCTCTCCGCGGCATTCGACACTGTCTGCCACCGCACCCAGGACACAGAGAGTCCGCCTGCCCCCATTCAGATCAGAAGCCACGGAAGTCATCTGCGGCGTTCCCCAAGGCTCCTCGCTCAGCCCCACCCTCTTCAACGTCTACATGAGCCCCCTTGCAGCCATCGCACGCCAACACAACCTGAACATCATCTCCTACGCCGATGACACCCAGCTGATCCTTTCCCTGACCAACGACCCCGCCACCGCCAGAGCCAACCTACACGAAGGGATGAAAGACGTGGCCGAGTGGATGACGACCAGCCGCCTGAAACTGAACACAGACAAGACGGAAGTCCTCATCCTGGGCTCCTCACCCTCCGCCTGGGACGACTCCTGGTGGCCCCCCGCCCTGGGCAACGCACCCAAACCGACAGACCACGCACGCTTCATCCTGGACTCCTCCCTCTCCATGACCAGACAAGTCAACGCCGTCTCCTCGTCGTGCTTCAACATCCTACGCATGCTACGCAAGATCTTCCGGTGGATCCCCACCGAGACCAGGAAGACGGTCACCCAGGCCCTCGTCACCAGCCGACTGGACTACGGCAACGCCCTCTACGCCGGAACCACTGCCAAGCTCCAGAAGAGACTCCAGCGGATCCAGAACGCCTCGACGTCCCCAGACGAAGCCACATCTCCAGACACCTGAGAGACCTGCACTGGCTCCCGATCAACAAAAGAATCACCTTCCGGCTCCTCACCCACGCACACAAAGCCCTACACAACCAAGGCCCGACCTACCTCAACAGCCGCCTCAACTTCTACGCTCCCAAACGCCATCTCCGCTCGACCAATCATGCCCTCGCAGCCGTCCCCCGCATCCGCAGAGCGACAACAGGAGGAAGGTCCTTCTCCCACCTGGCCGCCAAGACTTGGAACTCCCTCCCTCCCTCCCTACGCCTGACCCAAGACCACCTCTCCTTCAGGAAGAAGCTCAAGACCTGGCTGTTCGAGCAGTAGCGGACCCCCCCCCCCCCAAAGCGCCTTGAGACCCTCCGGGTGAGTAGTGCGCGGTATAAATGCCTATGATTGATTGATTGATTGATTGATTGAATGTATATTGCTTTCTGCCCTTTTGCATGTAACCCACTCTTCTGGATGATCTAGGAGCATCACAGGGATGAGACAAGCTTGCCCCCCTCCCGATTTACTGCAAATGGTACAGAAGCAGAAATATCGCCAGGCAAAGGTGCTGGCAATGGAGGAGGGGGGACAAGGGCGCATGGCAACCACAAACCTGCATTTGCCACCAGTAGCCAAAGATACCCTTCAATCTGAACATGAGTAGATGCGGCTCCCTCCGCCCCTTCTCTTTGATCCCCTGTGGGGGAGGAACTGACCCAAAACTGCTCTAAAATGGAGAAGGAAGACCACATGGGCCATCGTTGCCTTCACCCCAGACACATAATCACGTAAATTCGTTTTTTGCCTTTCAGTGGAACTCCCTGCTTGGCATGGCTTTTACAATGCTTTTGCTGTCAGCATTTGTTCAAACCATTTCTATTATTTGTACAGATCGGGAAACATCCTTTACGACGCAACTTTCACTACGCAGTACCTTTACACTGCAGGTTTTACAACGAAAGTCATTCCAACGAATTGCGCTGGGGGGCGCTGCAGGATAGAGAATAGTTTAATTTACTATCCAAAACCTTCCCTACTATCCACGGGGACTGGAGTTGGAATAGTAAATTAAACTATTCCACTATCCAGTGCCCCCCCCAACGCAAGTCGTTGTAACGACTTGCGTTGTAAAACCTGCTTTGTAAAGGCATGCGTAGTAAAAGCATGCGTTATGATGACATACATCCGTACAGATCCCCTTCCCTTTTTTCATACAGTTCTTGGAATTTTCTTTGACTCAAGTCATGGTGCTGTGGTGTCACTGTGTTTTGTCCCTATAGATTGGTTTGTATAACCGACTGCCTGTATTGGGTAATGGGGAAAATACAATTTGTACGAATCCCACGTATTGCGTGTTTGCTTTATTGGAACTAGAAGGAGCTAATTGGTCAATTGGCATCAATGCTAATCAGCGTGTACGTGGGGATCCTGATCATTTCCTATTTTCCTCATGCACTTTTGCATCCTCAATAAGTTATTGAGGTGGGATCTGTTGATGACTATGACAGAGAGAAGCTCATACATGATTATTGGTGGGCGAGCCACTGAAGGCTCGAACCAGATGCCTTGCTGTGGCTCAGCTCCAGGCCCTCTTGAATTCTACATCCAAAGTTATCCAAGCTTTCATGTGACGTCGGCAGAGGAGCCCCATAATTTTGCATTACGTCTCTGGCTTCAGCTCGACCAAGAATTTTCATGTGCTAGATGGAGAGAGATAAAGACAGAATGAGGGAGAGAGAGGGCGTGTGTGTTGGGGAGCAGGGCCAGCTTTAGCACTGGTGGTGCCCTGTATGACAATATTTGTTGGTGCCCCCCCAATGACCACCGCTGCCACAGATTCCCTCACTACCACCATTTAACAGTGCCCCTCAAGTCTCCATAACCAGCCTCTCAGATTAATTTAGTTTTATATTGCCACTCATACCAGTGTGCGGTGTCAGAGCACTTTTCATTATACACACATTTAACAGAGACAATCACACATGTAAATCAGTGTAAAGGAAATGTTATATAAAACAGGGGATTGCAAGATGTAGGATTCACATGTCATCCATACTGGTAGGCAGTATAGTTTAAGAGTCCTTGGTCTGGAAAAGCATACATTCAGAATTTAAAACACAACACTAATTGTTAGGGGTTCTCTTTAATAATAATAATTAATTTCTACCTAAACTAACCCTTTTTGCAAGATTAGGTTAAGGAAAGACTGGGAAAAAAACACACGCAGGTCCAATATACACCTTGCAGTTTGGATGCACCTCTTTGATGACAGTTAATAGCTCATTGTTCTATATTAGGATTTTAATTTATAAACTGCAAGTAACAAAAAGATCTCTCTGACAAAAGCAGTAACCCATTGACCTATTAACATTATATGCAATTTGTGATCTGCATGGTACACGTTCTTAGCAGCAGGATATTAGCCCTCTAATCTACCTTAGGAGGAGTCAAGCTTCCACTAGACAAAACTCTGTCTCTCTTCTCCAGGAGGAACATAAATCACTCGAGTTATCTTGACATTTGTGTTGATATCTGAAAATTGCTGGAGGCAAGGAACCCAGCAGCAGGTGGTTTGCAAGCCATAATATATTTTCAAACAGGGCGCCCATACCCCAAGTCAACACCTGGTGCGGTGGTACCGATCGCACCGCCCTAGAGCCAGCCCTGGTGGTGGGGGGGGTGGAGGGGGGCGCAAACTTTCATAAGGGATATCTCACCTACAGGCCGACATGAATCTTTAAAAAAAGTGAAATACATTTTGCAAAGTAGCTGCTGGCAACACTGTAGATGTGGGGCTCTTGTACCCCTTTTGGGAAGGTTCTATGAGCCACGCTCTGCACTTCTTACAGACAGGTTGTTATGAAAGATGGAATGCCTTGTATGCTTTGCAAGTTGGTTATGCCTTATGAATAAGTGATGGAAGTGACATAATTAGAATAGAATGATTTATATTTTGTAATTAAGCGCCACATGTCTTAAAGCATTAAATCATAAAAACACAGCTATATTCTGGTGTGCAGCACGTTTTGTTCCACGGTGCCTAGGCATACCTGATCCAGTTGTCTGTACTCTTTTACTGGTATGCTTACTTTTACCTGCCAGTGTCCGACCCTAAAAAGGTCCTCGCGGAGAGGAATCCCTGCAACCCCCTCTGCGCGTGGTACATGCATCGCATGCCTCCTTCCTCGAATGCTAAGAACATCCTTTATGCTAATGGGAACGAGATGGAACTCATTTGCTCAGACACTGCTGTGTCCTTACATGACAATTAGAATAATGAATGCACCATTTGCATTTTAAGATGAATGCCTGTAGGAGAGCTGCAAAGAACATTACATTTATAGAGGCAAAGGATTGTTTCGTTGATTGGAGTGATGTTTTAGGGCATTGTTGACATCTCGATCTTATTCCTTCTTGGTCTATTATTTCACCAGTTTGGGTATCTTAAAGGACTAGTAATGCATAATGTGGCGTGGTCGTACTCTCTCATCAATCCTCCTGCAATGCATTATGGTAGATGCAGTTCTGCTTACTCACATTTCAGCTAGATACTTTCTCGGTCATGACAAAATCTTCTTATACGTTTAATGCTTGATGGCGTCCTCCAGAGGGAAATATTACTTCGATTCTGGTATACTTAAAACATTATGCGTGCATACAAATTACTCTTATGCAATAAAGATAATATGTTGTGTTTCCAGACAAAAATGAATGGGTATCTAATATTCACGGACAGTATGCTAGTTTTAATGGAGACGTCCGCATAACAAGATTTATACGGAGCAGGAGTTGGGGACCATGGCATCAGCAACCACCAACATCACCGCAAAGTCCATCACCTCTAGATAACCGTTGAGAGTGTGTTCCCATTTTCAAACCAAAAGGAAAAGTTACCATGAGGTAAAGCTGATAATGACATGGTCATTAGGAAATGTGTGCTGCCATTTAGACCCACAACCATTTCTTCAAAGTCCTGATGCACCAGGACCACAGGGCTGTTATCACCACATCTACCAACATCACATCAGTACAGCAAGAGGAGGACAAAGAGTGGGGATGTGACAATATTGTCTGTGCTGAAGAGCTAGAGATTCTCAAACACTCTTGCTGCTGATGCCGGTCAGTAATGTACATCCAGCATGTTTAATTGATGATCACCAATATAGCCCAACATCACCAAACTCCACGAGCAACATAAGGGAATAAACATGGTAGGCATATGATTTCAATACAAAATAAGTGAAAATAAACATTGCACTGTGCTGCCATGCTAAAATGGTACCTCGTATAGAGTGTCATTTTTAAGTTCCAATACAGCCACCGTTTTTAGATCTTGGAATGGTAAGGCAAAGATACTTTATGAAAAGTGCCACTCAAGGATAGCCACCTACTAAACATCACCTTGGGCAGCCATCATGAAATTATATTGTGCACAAATCCACGTTGGCCGTCGTGATGCTTTTACATGTGGTGGCCATCTTGAAATCGACAATATCTTGGAATAGGCAATATTAATCCAAGATGGCTGCCAAGTTCGGAAGTAGTAGCTGCATACAATAGAGCACAATGCAGGTGAAATGAGTGGCAAGAAATTAGCTTGGTTACACTGTCTGGGGTCCTGGCAGGCGTTCTCGTAAAAAGAAACAAACCCAATGAAAAAAGAAGAAGAAAATTAATGGAAAGGGACCTTTAAAAAAAGAAAGTAGAAAACAAAAACAAATTAACCTGGCACTGGCACTGGCACTGGCACTGAAGCACACTAAATTCCATGCACCTGTTCCCATGATGCACTGGGCCAGGGACAGACTAATTTGCATACAGCCAGGTTCTGAAACTGGGATGGTGCAATGAGCTTAAAAACGGTGTTGGATCTAGCCCTGATCTCTTGACTGGGTGAGAGTATTCTGCTTAATTCAGAGACTCTGTCCATCACCACCCCTTGTTGTAAATATTTTTGTCCACCCTAAGCGTGGAAGGGTATACTCAGATGTGAGTCCCTTGCTCATTGCACCATCAGGATTCAAGCAAGCCGGGCCGAAGACGGCTGAAATGCCAGAAACCGGTCCCCGGAAGCTTGTTTCCTTCCCAGTGTAAGAATTGGCTTTTGTAGTCTGGTCTGCCCTGTTCCCATGATGCACTGGGCCAGGGACAGACTAATTTGCATACAGCCAGGTTCTGAAACTGGGATGGTGCAATGAGCTAAAAAACGGTGTTGGATCTAGCCCTGATCTCTTGACTGGGTGAGAGTATTTTGCTTAATTCAGAGACTCTGTCCATCACCACCCCTTGTTGTAAATATTTTTGTCCACCCTAAGCGTGGAAGGGTATACTCAGATGTGAGTCCCTTGCTCATTGCACCATCAGGATTCAAGCAAGCCGGGCCGAAGAGGGCTGAAATGCCAGAAACCGGTCCCCGGAAGCTTGTTTCCTTCCCAGTGTAAGAATTGGCTTTTGTAGTCTGGTCTGCCCTGTTCCCATGATGCACTGGGCCAGGGACAGACTCATTTGCATACAGCCAGGTTCTGAAACTGGGATGGTGCAATGAGCTAAAAAACGGTGTTGGATCTAGCCCTGATCTCTTGACTGGGTGAGAGTATTCTGCTTAATTCAGAGACTCTGTCCATCACCACCCCTTGTTGTAAATATTTTTGTCCACCCTAAGCGTGGAAGGGTATACTCAGATGTGAGTCCCTTGCTCATTGCACCATCAGGATTCAAGCAAGCCGGGCCGAAGACGGCTGAAATGCCAGAAACCGGTCCCCGGAAGCTTGTTTCCTTCCCAGTGTAAGAATTGGCTTTTGTAGTCTGGTCTGCCCTGTTCCCATGATGCACTGGGCCAGGGACAGACTAATTTGCATACAGCCAGGTTCTGAAACTGGGATAGTGCAATGAGCTAAAAAACGGTGTTGGATCTAGCCCTGATCTCTTGACTGGGTGAGAGTATTTTGCTTAATTCAGAGACTCTGTCCATCACCACCCCTTGTTGTAAATATTTTTGTCCACCCTAAGCGTGGAAGGGTATACTCAGATGTGAGTCCCTTGCTCATTGCACCATCAGGATTCAAGCAAGCCGGGCCGAAGACGGCTGAAATGCCAGAAACCGGTCCCCGGAAGCTTGTTTCCTTCCCAGTGTAAGAATTGGCTTTTGTAGTCTGGTCTGCCCTGTTCCCATGATGCACTGGGCCAGGGACAGACTAATTTGCATACAGCCAGGTTCTGAAACTGGGATGGTGCAATGAGCTAAAAAACGGTGTTGGATCTAGCCCTGATCTCTTGACTGGGTGAGAGTATTCTGCTTAATTCAGAGACTCTGTCCATCACCACCCCTTGTTGTAAATATTTTTGTCCACCCTAAGCGTGGAAGGGTATACTCAGATGTGAGTCCCTTGCTCATTGCACCATCAGGATTCAAGCAAGCCGGGCCGAAGACGGCTGAAATGCCAGAAACCGGTCCCCGGAAGCTTGTTTCCTTCCCAGTGTAAGAATTGGCTTTTGTGGTCTGGTCTGCCCTGTTCCCATGATGCACTGGGCCAGGGACAGACTAATTTGCATACAGCCAGGTTCTGAAACTGGGATGGTGCAATGAGCTAAAAAACGGTGTTGTATCTAGCCCTGATCTCTTGACTGGGTGAGAGTATTCTGCTTAATTCAGAGACTCTGTCCATCACCACCCCTTGTTGTAAATATTTTTGTCCACCCTAAGCATGGAAGGGTATACTCAGATGTGAGTCCCTTGCTCATTGCACCATCAGGATTCAAGCAAGCCGAGCCGAAGACGGCTGAAATGCCAGAAACCGGTCCCCGGAAGCTTGTTTCCTTCCCAGTGTAAGAATTGGCTTTTGTAGTCTGGTCTGCCCTGTTCCCATGATGCACTGGGCCAGGGACAGACTAATTTGCATACAGCCAGGTTCTGAAACTGGGATGGTGCAATGAGCTAAAAAACGGTGTTGGATCTAGCCCTGATCTCTTGACTGGGTGAGAGTATTCTGCTTAATTCAGAGACTCTGTCCATCACCACCCCTTGTTGTAAATATTTTTACCCACATTTGATCAGGCAAAATCGAGCCAATGGCTTAAGTAGTCTGACGCATTGTTCCTTGCTATATATTGATATATAGGTAGATGCAGAATGTGAATAGCACTCGGAAAGACCAAAGGTTGACACATAGCCATATGTATGAATGTATGCTTTTTTATTTTTTTCATTATGAGCGCACACCAGAGAGAAAAAGCGGTTAGGCCAGATATAAAAAGTATATATATATGTGGCAGTGCATGCTGGGATCTGTAGTTTACCACTTAAACTACAGGTCTGTATGTTACTCCCGATGACCAATCAGGATGACCATTGAAGGCGGAGCGAATGGGGGTACTTCTGTGGACTGCTGCAAGTGTTGGGGTGAGAGCCGGCATTTGAAAAAGGCAGTATGCCGAAACGCGTCATGCCCTTGCTCGAGAAATAAAGCTCCCTCTGACAGTACCCCATGGTGTCTCTCCGTTCCTTTCTTAATCAAAGGACCTTCCCTTGAATATTTTTGCGTGCAAGTCCTGGGCGCGCATTGGAGAGACCCGTCTCAGCGAATGGGAAAGAGCCAACCGGACAGCTTCGGCAATCTTTCTTTCTTCACGGTAGTGAACAGCTCTGACCCACCACACCCGCCCTCGTTACCTGGCCGCTGCACATTGCGGACTGTGACTTCACGGAGGAATCTCACTCACTGCATTCAAGGTTTCCAGGCCACCTACAGGAGCGGACAACTGTGGCTTGAGGCGTTTTGGGGACTTGAGAGGGAATCTCTGTTTCAATTACCCTGCCAGCTGCAGCCCCGACCAGCGCTCCTACAAAAACCTGATTTCAACGGACTACACCGTGGTTGGAAGGATCACATTCCTTGCATGCAGTGGCAGTGCATGCTGGGATCTGTAGTTTACCACTTAAACTACAGGTCTGTATGTTACTCCCGATGACCAATCAGGATGACCATTGAATGCGGAGCGAATGGGGGTACTTCTCTGGACTGCTGCAAGTGTTGGGGTGAGAGCCGGCATTTGAAAAAGGCAGTATGCCGAAACGCGTCATGCCCTTGCTCGAGAAATAAAGCTCCCTCTGACAGTACCCCATGGTGTCTCTCCGTTCCTTTCTTAATCAAAGGACCTTCCCTTGCATATATATATATATATATATATATATATATATATATATATATATATATATATATATATATACACACACACACACACACACACACACAGAATAAAAACACACACAAACACACACTACATATGAATTTACAAATATGTTCCCAACACGTGAATTTACAAATATGTTCACAATTGCAATTGGCAAAACAACAACCAACCCTTAATAAGGGGGTCTGGCAGTGCTATTCTTCTACCGACAAGATATGTCAGAGGGGTAGCTCATTCCAAAATCTTTGACTACTAATATAAACCATGAGATACAATTTAATAAAATCCATGTCAACAAGCTCTAACATCGACAATAACTAGCCCCCCGAACTAGAGGCCTGTTGCATTTAAAATAAGTATTTCACAATAAATTATTAAGTCCTACTGCCTTTGTCATAACTTTTGATAATAAACAGATCAGACCAATGGCACCTGACATAATGTTTCCCAAGAATCCAACCTGGAATATATCCTTTATCACTAGCATGTTACTGTGACCAATTCACTCCTACAGTATTGAACATCAGATTATACACGAAGCCACCTGTCATAAAATTGCAAATATATAGAAAATTATAGTTGACAAAACGTTATTCAATTCCTCCAAATATGGCCTTAAAATAGTTATCACAGGGCAAGTCTCCTACCCTGTGTTTGTCAGAGGGGTTAAATAACACTATTATTGTCTGGTATGATAATTGTTGAGATTCTATATAACAAAATAGCGTTCTAAAGGCTTTGCCACAGTGCAATAACAGTCCATTCCTAATGGTCTTTGTAGTCAATATATGCTTTTTATCACGAATAGGTCAGGCATAGTGGTTTTTTTTAATCGACTTTCATAATAACCGGATTAAACCTATGCATGCAATGTAACGTTTTAGGCCTTATGCCTTTATCATAACCTTGTTACCATAAACAAATCAGTTTTACTGTATTGGAACGAAGAGGGTATTTATATATTTTTGCACTGATTGCTATTGTACATATGTTGGAAATGGCCCTTTTTGAAGGGTTATCCCCAAACTTTTTGCTTCTTCCTCCTTTATTTTTCCTGACCTGTGGTTGTTGGCAATAGGACTATGGGCACTTTACCACTGCTGATCAGTGCTAAAGTGCATATGCTCTTTGTATAAATTGTTATTGTGATTGGTTGTCCATGATTGACATATTTGTTTTACCAGGAAGTCCCTAGGAAAATGCACTGAGTGCGCCAGGGCTGGTGATTCAAATGCTACTAGTGGGCCTGTGGCACCGATTGTGCCACCCACATGAGTAGCCCTAAAATGGTGTCTCAGGCCTGCCCTCGCAGTGTCTGTGTGCAGTTGCTAACTGCCATGCTGCCCTGACCAGTGTCCACACTGACCAGGCATAACCCTTCCCTTTCTGTACACATTGGACACCCCTATTGAAGGCCCTAGGTACCCCTCTTGGCAGGGTGCAGTGTATATGAAAGGTAGAGCTTGTACTAGTGTGTGTGACATGCTCTGGTAGTGAATTACAGCCATATTCGTTTCTCACTGCTGAGAGGGCTATCTCGCCTATAGGCTATAATGGGGAATGCTGTGTATAATGTTTACCTGCACATCTTCCCATAGGAGCAAGATAGAAAATTAAAGTCTGGTATCCCTGAACTCAGAATTTAATAACACATCTTTTAGGACAGATGGTTTTTAAATCGTGTGTTTGAGAACAGCACTTTTAGAAAGTGGCTGTTCTCTTGGTTAACCTTTCTGTGTGCCTTGGCCTGTTTGTGAATTGACTGTCTGGTTTGTGAGTGACAGGGCTGGGGACTCCAGGAGACAGAATTAGTCCGCCCAGTGGTGAATAGAGAGATCTGCATCTAGATGGGAGGGAGAAGTTGCACCTGGGACCTGAATATGACTGTGCCTGCCCCCCAAAGTGCTGGCTCCACCCCCTGTGGTGCATCTGATGGCTCTGCCCTGCACCGTGAAAGGAGAGAAGGAATCATGTCAACAAAGTGCTCCAGGGCTGTGCTTTCCCACCACAATGCTGGATCCACCTCCTGTGGGGCGTCTGATTTTTCTGCTTTGCACTGTGACAGGAAAGAAGGAGTCATGTAAACAGAGTGCTCCAGAACTGGTTTGGACGGGGCTCAGAGCCCTCCTGCACAAAGGGAACACAGACTTTTTGGGGTATAAGTACAGGACCCCAGACCACTGAACTTTAGATCCTCCTGGAATCAAGAAGGAACCTCTGCCAAGGAGAAAGCTGGAAGACTGAAGAGGAAGGACTGTCCTGCTGTGTGTTTGTGGGCTGACCTGCAGTTGCTTTGCTGCCAAGCAGAGGGGAAGGACTTTGTTGGTGCTTGGTACCCTTGCTTGAAGAGATCTCCAAGGGCCTGAAGAGATCTGGCCTCCTGTTAAGAAGTCCCAGGAACAAAAGGACTTCACCCCCAGCTTCCCCCCTGAACTCTGCTGAGAGAGTTCTGCCCTTCCTAGAGTGCTGAATCCGACTGAGGGTCTCTGGACGTTGTGGCCTGCTGTTTGGGAACTGGACAAGTAGAAACTAAGACAATCTGAAAATTTTCACGCATCGCTCGCTTGCGGAGCGCATCCCCGACAGTGCGAGGAAATTGCCGCCACCGCGAATATTGAGTTTGTCGCAGCGCCTATTGCCGCTGCAAGAGCCGACTTATCCTTCGCTTGTGAAACGCATAGGCCCTGTGCGGGAAGATTACTGTTGCGTTGCAGAGCCTGTCATCGCTGGGTGGGATCGCGCACCGCTTACTTGCGGACCGCATCACATCGCTGCGAACATCGTCGCAGAGCCATCGCATCGAGGGGTCGCGAGAGGAGAAGATCCCCGCTGCGCCGCACATCGCCGCCGCACCTGAGATCATCGCCGTCCCGAAGACTGTCGCATCGTGCTTTTGTGAGACGCTTCCTACAGAACCTGTGCACTGGAATCCATACAAGGTATCGCATCCCTACCCATACAGACCGGATTCGTCGCAACACGCCCGCTGTGTCCAGCGGGGCTGTCGCATCACCTCCCCAGGGTCTCAGGAGTGACGCATCGCTTGTTTTTCAACACTGCAGCTTCCATTTGGAACTTTTGTTGCATCTAAAGTTACTTTTGGCTAAACGTGACGCAACTGTGGAATATATTAACGCAAACCCTAGAACTCTTTGAAAATCATATTCTTGACCTGTGTATGTTGAATTTTTGTCGTTTTGGTCTTGTGTAGTTTAGGTAAAGATACTTTATTTTTCTAAACTGGTGTGGAGTCCATTTGTGATGTTTTCACTGTGTTACTGTGAGTGTTGGTACAAATACTTTACACATTGCCTTTGATAAGCCTGTCTGTTCGAGCCAAGCTACCAAGGAGGTGAGCAGGGGTTATCTAAAGAGTGTATGCCCCTTACCCTGACTAGAAGCAAGGGTCCCTATTTGGACATTGGTACCTACCTCTGCCAACTAGAGACCCCCAGATCTAACAATATACAATGTTAGTGAGGAGTGGATTATTCAGCAGAGGGGTGAGGCACATGTTTCTTTAAGGTTCATGTTTTGAACCAACGTTGAGTTACATGGGTGAGCCACACCTCTAAGCTAGTTTGAAATAGAGGGTTTTCACGTGTAACGTGTCTGATTGCAAAATCAAGGTGAAGGAGCAAGTTGGTGGTTACAGCGTGCGTGGAGGAGGTGATTATGTTGCTGGTAAGGGCTTGAAAGGTACATCTTTATAGGGTCTACGTTGTTAGTTACGGGGTTAGGATTATGTAAACACACATTGATTTTGTTTTACTTAATCTAATTTTGCTTATGATAGTTTATGTAAATGGTGGGGGAATATGAGAATTAATTTATATTAGAATTAGTTTGGTTAAAACACAGTAATTATTATTTATCTGACAGTACGTTTTTTCAATGTTAGTTTGATGAGTTCAGTTTTATGATTAGTGAGTAAAATGTTTGATTCTTTTCACCTTAGTGACCGCTGACGAAGGGCTGTAAGAGCCCGAAATGCATTGGATGATAATATATGAGGCCAACCATGATGAATTGTTGCTGCCTACGTCCCACTGATAAGGCCTGGAAGGGCATGCCAGTGGCATTTGAAAAAATGTGGAATAACCCTGCGTTTAACGTGATTGGATAAAATATGGATGAAGATAAAAATATAAATAAAGATATGGACTAAATTCGGATTACTGGATAAACATTGGTTTATTGTTAAAATGAAGAGTTTGTTACAAGACTGTGCATCTGATTGGCGCATTGAGGTTGTGCCATATATACAGTGAATTATGCTAAAGTGCTATTTTGGACAGATTACGAAATCAGTCAGCACGCCGCAATATTTCCACGCGCAGCCAGTACAGCCACAAGTATAAGAAGGTGTGCAAGCTATCTTTCTCATTTGTACATCAATAGCTTTGACATATGCATATCCTTGTAAGGTCAACAGAATGCATGAAGTGGCTTCATTTCATCCTGACTGGAAATTTATGGCTGCATTCCAATAAAAAGAAAAAAGATCCAGCTCTCTTTTACCAGTTCTAAACCACAAACATTAAGGGTGTCATATTTACCCAGTGCTTGATTGTTCTCTTTGCATCAAATCACACACATGCTGCTCTTAGATGATGCAGTTGGATGTCATGTACACAACTGCTTCCTCAATCGCTCACTGGACTGCCACGCTTACATATGCCCCTTTGATAATGCACTGATCTGCCGTGCATCTAGGTCTCTTCGATCTTTCGCTGGATTAGCACACATGGTTCTCTCCCCAGTTATGCGCTCCCCAGGTATGTGCAGATATGTGCATTTTTATTATAATCTGGTCAGCCATACAAATATCAAACTCTTTGATCAAGCTCTGTTCCTGCTTGCATATAACAGTCTCATACTCTTGCCAGCTCACAGAAGAGATGGTTCAGTGCCTCGACAAGGGTAGTAAACTCTATATACATGCCAATCCAATCCAATCCAACCCTATCCAGTACAATACTATACAATAAATTACAATACAATGTAATACAATACATCTGTATTTTCAATCATTCACTGGATTGCCATGGTTATGTATTCTACTGTGTCTATGTACTGGCCTGCCATGTGTAATGCTGTCATTTAAAATCATGCACAGGTCTTTAAACCCATTGTCTGCCTCATTGATCGTGACCATGCATCTACTGACTTACTCCATCTTGCACTAATCTGCAATTTGTGTATTTGCTTTTTTCATCATGCGCTGGACTGCCATGCATGCATGGAGCTGCTTACATGTATCAGTCTATGTGCTCCTGGACTGGTCTGTTTCGGATAGATCTCCTTATTTGATCATCTGCCTCCCTGCCGCCCACAGATCAGACTCCTAGTTCATACACTGGTTGCCACAGCAGAATTATGTCTCTTGGATGATACACTGCTATGTCAGGCATATATCCGCTTCTGCGATCATGTACTGGTCAGTCGGTAATATATCAGCTATTTAGATCATACACTGGTCCTTCAGGAGTATGTCTGCCTCTTAGATCACGTACCGGTCTGGTGAGACAAGGTCTGCATTAAGATTATGTATGGCTTTGTCACTCTTTTATCTACCTCTTTGATCATACTGTACTCTGTCACGCATACACCTACCTCTTTGGTCATGCGTGATCATTGTACTGTCAGGAATATGTCTGCATCTTATATCGTATACTGGTCTGCCATGCATATATTTGCGACTTTGGTCATACACCTCCCTTGTCTGTTATGCATCTGTTTGCATTTTAAAGATTTCCATTGCCTGTCCTGCAATGCATCTCAGAGCATTCCCTTGTCTGTCACGCTTGTATCTGCATCTTAAAGCTTTCCCTTGTTTGTCACGCATGTACTTGCATCTTAGAGCTTTCCCTTGTCTGTCACGCATGTACTTGCATCTTAGAGCATTCCCTTGTCTGTCACGCATGTACTTGCATCTTACAGCAGTCCCTTGTCTGTCACGCATGTACTTGCATCTTAGAGCATTCCCTTGTTGGTTGGCCACGCATGTATCTGCATTTTAGAGCATACACTTGTTGCCCACGCATATATCTGCATCTTAGAGCATACCCTTGTCTGTCACCCATGTATCTGCATCCTAGAGCATTCCCTTGTTGGTTGGCCACGCATGTATCTGCATCTTAGAGCATACCCTTGTTAGCCACGCATGTATCTGCATATTAGAGCATACCGTTGCTGGCCACGCATGTATCTGCATCTTAGAGCATATCCTTGTTGGTCACGCATGTATCTGCATCTTAGAGCATACCCTTGTTGGTCAGCCATGTATCTGCATCTTAGAGCATACCCTCGTTGGCCACGCATTCATCTGCATCTTAGAGCATACCCTTGTTGGTCACGCATGTATCTGCATCTTAGAGCATACCCTTGTTGGTCACGCATGTATCTGCATCTTAGAGCATACCCTCGTTGGCCACGCATGTATCTGCATCTTAGAGCATACCCTCGTTGGCCACGCACGTATCTGCATCTCAGAGCATACCCTTGTTGGCCACGCATGTATCTGCATCTTAGAGCATACCCTTGTTGGCCACGCATGTATCTGCATCTCAGAGCATACCCTTGTTGGCCACGCATGTATCTGCATCTTAGAGCATACCCTCGTTGGCCATGCACGTATCTGCATCTTAGAGCATACCCTTGTCTGTCACGCATTTATCTGCGGCTTAGAGCATTGCTTGTCTGTCATGCATAAATCTGCTCTCTGTACATAATCACTGAGGACAGAAGCCCTGATTCCAGAAGTGTGACAGTGACCGCATCACGTGTGTTAAAACCCGTGTCATCTCTCTATGACAGGTATTGTTTAAATGGAGCACCATGTATCAGCTAGAAGTTTACTATTAAAAGCTGAAATGTGAAGTTTACAGACATAGCAACTATGCACTGCCGCGCAGCATACATCATGAAAGCGGGACAGGGCCGAGAAGAGACTGTTCATTTGTATGCCAGTACTGTGGGGGCATTTCTGCAGACCTCGTGAGATCTTCTGAGGTTTATCTTTCAAGTTACTTGAATCAGAACCCTGGGCGGGCTGCTCCCACTTCACAGACACAGAGACTGACGAAAGCTATTTAGGGGCCGTGGCCAATTTTTTTTCTGCGCCGGGACTGAAATTTCAAACACACAGGAGAAAATATTCGTATGTCGAATTTTCTTTAAATAAAATCCTATATCGACATGATCTTTTTATGTTTTGAACGTATTCAGTAAAAAATGCTGCCCACGCTGCCCGTTCCCTAGTCTCGAGCAGCGAGATTGACTTTCGCGGCACTGACTCGGGGCTGTATTTTCCAGCGAATATAAACCCAGAGCAGTTTTTACTCGAATATTGGATGCTGCTCATTTTAGTGAAAAAAATGCCATATATTCATGTTCTATAAAACTGTCCAGTGTACAAAAATTGGATAGGGCACCTGATGAGGATGAGCGGCAATCATGAGGTTCAGGTCAATTAGATGAATTACTATTCAGGCCAGCGCCTAGATTAATTATTTTGTTTGTGTAGTGTGTTCGTTAAGTGGTTTGCTGATTGCTGCTCAGAAGATTGATTACTTGGTACATTTACCTTGTGGTTTCTGCGGAGAAAACATCTTTTAGGATTCATCATTCCCAAGGGCCCGGAAGGTTCCTCTCACACCACAATGCGCCAATGTCAAGTGGGGAAGTAAAACGAGGGGGGCCGTAAGCAATGAGTTTCTGACGTACTGAGGTGAAAGGCGCTAATGGCGCAGTGAGGCCTGCTCCTGGCTCTGTAAGAGAACAGAGCCAGGCAAACTCCGACGGCCGAGAAAGACGGCGCTTTAAGAAGCAGCGCCGAGCAAGATGAATGGCGTAAATGAGAGCGTACAGATTGCAGGAGTTCTGTGGTGGAAAAATAATCCATCTATAATGAGCGAAGGCAGAAATTCGGAACACGGATCAAAAAAATGGACAACTTTTTAGAGTATAGAAATTACGATTCCATGCAGCAAGGGGGGGAACGGGGATTGCAGGCCCGGTAAAATAATGTGTTCGGTAAAGGAGAATCAATTGAAATGTGAAAAATGGAGAAATAGAATAATACATTTTTAATAAGAGACTGAATATTAAAAACGTGATGAAAGGGAATCCAATTTGCCTCTGATTTCGGAAGACGGCTGTTGAGAATTGGGTTGCCGGGTCTGAGTTACTGCAGCCAAGGCAGCTCCGGGGCCAAGGGACTCGGCCAGCATTAGAACCGACGTCGCAAGTGTTACATCGTCTAAGATGAAGACCAGGGCCTTTATAGGTGCTTAGTTGTGTACCACTAAGGTGTGCTTAATTAGGAATGTGGTGGCACTCGAGCTGTGCTGCCGTATCAACAACATCTTTAATTCTATAGACAGGGCCAGTGGAATTATGCTGCGGAGGAGGACCGAATTACGTGGCGGGGTTGACCAGATGATGTAGCAAGAAAATACAAATTATGCTACCTAGTATTACTTCATAATCTTCTCAGTTTTTCACATGTTAACCCTGTCCTGACAAAGGTTACACCTCATTAGTGGCAGTTTAACAAAGCTCTTAGACTAATGCGAACACATGGCCTACAAGCCTCTCATCAGACCTTGACTGTAATCAAACAAATGAAAATAGAACTAAAAAAAAGATTCGTGCAGCAAAGCGCGCATACAATGAGCAATTTTAGACGAAAATGCTTCATGTTAGCCAGCAACAAAACTCAAAAGAGTTCTGGGCTCATATCAATGTCATATTAAACGGAAAAAAATCGGCATTATAATTCTGACATAACCGAGCATGAATGGAGAGCTCATATAGTAGCTACATTTAACACCCAGATAGTCCCTGGCACTCCCGTTAATAACGATACATTGAAGGCGAGACGGTCTGGCACCATTACCTCTAGGGACACTTCAACCAAAGAACCCCAGACGGCTGCAACACCAAGACTGACCTCCCAGGCTCCAGATCTCATGACCTGCACATTGAACCCAATAGATCATGGCAACCCCAAAGTCAAACAACCAGAAGGCAAATGCCAGCCAGGTCTATTTGAAACATCAGGGTCAGACCTACTAGTCCCCGATCTACAGATCACACGAAAACAAGTATTGAACACAATAAAAAAACAGAGGTCCGATGGGGCCCAGGACCAAATGGCTTGCCCAACGCCTTATTAAAAAAAGATCCAGCTTTCCAGTCCAATCATTTATTATCGCTGTTTGCTCACACTTTGGAGTCTCACACCATCCCTGATTCTTTGCGAGGAAGCATCCTACACCCCATATTCAAGTCACTGGCCCTTTCAGATCCATCTAACTATAGGCTAATAGCCCTCATTGATGTTGAGGCAAAATTTACGCCGCAAATTTGTTGAAAGATCTAGAGGACTGGGTCAACAGCACTAAACTGATCCCCAAGACACAAATGGGTTTCTGAGCCGGGATGGGCACCTTAACAAACATATCTGCTGTCATGCTTCTGGCCAACCAAGCTATTGCCAACTCGAAAGTTTTGTATGTCTGTTTTGTGGACCTCAAAAGAGCCTTTGACAAAGTCCCCAGATCTTCCCTGTGGGCAAAAATGTAATCCTGGGGAGCCCCCACAAAACTATTGGATGCAATAATCAACTTCTGCTCAAAAACATGGGTCCAAATAAAAATGGGGGATGGTCGAAGTCTAACAGACAAAATCACTGCCACCAATGGCTTAAAACAGCGGTGCATTCTAGGCCCTGTTTATTCAATATATATATATACAGCCGACTTAGACAATAACACGTTTAACATTACGGGACACTTAAAAATTGGAGAAAGTGAGAATATCAAGTCTGCAATATGCTGACGACATCGTGTTATTATCCCAAATGCCCCGCGGCCTCCAAGGAATGATAAATCACCTAGCAGAATACACAACCATAGCTAAACTAGTTATAAACTTTAAAAAAAACTAAGGTTTTGTGTTTTTCTAGCCCGCACAAAAAATTACAGAAATTTACCTGGATGATCAACAGTAATCGCCTGGATCAGGAGGGAACATACAAATACCTGGGAGTAACATTAGATCGCCACCTTAACTACAAGCAATATCCAGTACAGCGGAAAGCAAAAGCAAAACAGCTACTATTTGCATTTTAAAATCTTGCAAAAAAAATGGAGTGACTGTTCAGCAACTCACTTCTTCAAAATTCTTGCCATCAATCACGTATGGATCGGAACTACTAAACACAAAGGAAGCAATAATTCTGAACACCGCCTAAACCAGCCTCTTCAAAAATCTATTCACAATTCCACCCCACATTCCACAAGCCCGGATTAGATTGGAATTGCGGTTAAAAAAACAGATCCCATCACGACAAGGAGCTCTTGCAAAATATTATTGGAGAATGAGGGCAGCAGATGAAGAGTCTCTGGCACATTTCTGCTGGCTGGAGGTTGAAAGGCAATCCAGATTGACTAACTCGGTTTACCCATTTCTGAAGTAATCAATTGAAGCTCTAAAGTTAGAGGAAGCTTGGCACATAATACCATCCTATCCGGAGTTCAAATGAATAGTCAATAAAACTATCAAGCAACAATCTCAGGAAAAAGATAAAGCCTCATTGACCTAAAAAATCAACGCATGGATGGTGTTGCCAACATATAAAATGCTAAAGCCTCAACCATATCTGTTGGAACATTTTGCAAATCGCATAAAGCGGAAACTTATTTTACTGAGACTGGGAGTTTATCCAGCAAAATACCTTATCCCAAAATGGAAACGGACATGGCCCTCAATGGATTGCCGCCTTTGTGGACAAGGAGATGAATCATTGCTCCAACTACTATGCATTTATCCGGCATTATTATCCGTACAGAAACAACTCCTATGGCCAACAATGAAAACAGAACAAATGAGGACTTGTAGATCCGCCGTAATAAAATGCTTAGGAGGCTCGACAGTACAACTGGCATGTAAAGCAATAACATTTTTTAGCTTAGCTGCAAATGAACTAGAAAAGAGCGACAAGAACTCAAACTGGTTAGGCATGCCAGGTGATAAAGTGCAATTAATCATTCCGCAGTCAACTTGTTTACAGCACAATGCACTTTACCTCCGAGAAATAACAGGGAATCATCAATGGCACCAGCACTTTATCTCAGACCACTAAGCTGAACTCAAAAGATTTTATATAGGAAATATACACACAAAGACATAGTTTCTTAGAATCATATATTTCTTTTTTAAATTAACATCGTCACTATACTTGCTAATCGCCCTAGGGCCACTCTGAGAGATCTCATATCCAGCCTGGCCAGACACAGCCCAAGTATAACCTCCTTAGAAGTACATTTTTATAGCATGACTGGCAACCAACAAGACTGTAGGAATCAATTGCACACTGTTTTAACTTGTTTTAATTACAAATCTTAATGAGAGTATATCAACGAATCGGTACTTTTGTTTGTGAATTTTATGTGTATCAGTGGTTGTGCTGCTCTTTTATGATTTAAACTAAATCAAATAAAAGTAATTTTCATTTATCATTCATTATTCCAAATACAGTAATATACAACTGAAAGTCAGCCTTTCCATAGGGCCTTCCATTGAATTGCAACGCAAGTCGTCCAGATTTGAGTAACTTTTGACCTTTTGAGCTAGAAACACTTTTGTTTGTTAGAATCTGATTATGCAGCATATTATGGCTTATGTGACAAATGCAACAAATACACATTTATGTGCAAAACGCAGTGGCCGCAGAATCGCATAACAGTGGCCCTGTCTATAGAACATTCAAAGCAATAATAATAACAATTTGTTTTCTAATACCACTTAATACTTGAGTTTTTGAGTATTGGTCAGGTTAAGGGTATTCATTCATTGAGCTCATAAAGTTAACAGGCTGAGTTTGCCTAGCCTGTACCCAAAAGTATCATGACTTCAGATCAATGGTTGTCAGAAGTGAGCCCATACCTCACTGAGTGATACTGTATTCGAAAGAGTTATTGATATTTTATTACAGAATTGAACAAGCAACCTTTTTTTTTTACAAAATTGAACGACCAACTTATATTGGATGTAATTGAGCATAGCATATTTTTCCTATTAGATCCAAGCTGAATTTCTCTTGTCTTAGGTGAATCCAGCTGCAACTGAAGTAGAAATAAATATTCCTCCCTTATTCTGCACCTCTTATGTTGCTGTTATTCCTTGCAACTAGAACTATGTTCCCGCTCATGTCAATAAAGACTATGTGTTCTCCTGTGATGCCTACCATATTGTGACTGACATTGATACACTTGTCCAGTTGCCTGGAACCACTACACACTTTCTACTACAACCTACCATCATTTTCTTTTCCAGTAAACCATAACAAAGACAGCATGCCCTGCTTCTGTTGGCCTGAAAGGCAACTTCTACCAATCTGACTGCTGTCTAATATTCCTAAATGCCATCAAACTTCTTCTGGGAGTCACTGGGCTGACTCCCCACACCTCTTGAGACAATCCTTGTACAGCTCAGTACCCACCTCATATATGCCAAGGATGCGTTTAGTGTCGAAGTCCAAGGTCAGGTTGTTTGATGGAACATCGCATGCCTGAACAACTCATGCCTGCACCACGTGGTCTCAACCACGACCGTGTCTTTACCACGCAATTTTGTGGTAAAGACATGATGGGTAAAGGGACATGTGTGCTAAAGATCATATCCCTGCCCCCAGCCTTCAAAACTGTCCCTTTTCCCCTGCCCGAGCCCTTAAAATTGACCCCACAATTTCAAAACGACTCCAAACCCAGCCCCCTTGGCCTGAGTCCTAAAAACTGTCTCCTACATCCTGAAGTACCCTAACCCAGCCCTGAGGCGTAAAACTGCCCCAACCTTTAGAACTGTCCCTTTCCCCCGCTCTGAGACCTAAAAACTGTCACCATGCCCTCAAAACTACCCTGCCCACCCCCCTGCCCTGAGCTCAAAAAACTGTCCACTACATCCCTAAAGTACCCCGACCCAGCCCCCGTCCTGAAGCCTAAAACAGCCCCAGCCCTTAAAATTCTCCTTTTTCCCCTACCCCACCCCAAATGCTACACTCTGACCCCAAAACTGACCCCGACCCTAGCCCCACAGCTCTGAACCCTAAAAACAGTCCCCTACACCTGCAAAATACCTCGAACGAGCCCCCCTGCTGTGAGCCCGAAAATTGTTCCCTGCCCAACCCCCGAGCCCTAAAAACTACCACATCCCAAAAAACTATCCCCACAACTCCAAGACCCGGCCTCAGCCCCACGTACCTCACAGCCTCCTCTCCCAATCATTCCTCTTCCTTTGCCCACCCATCCACTCTGCCTCTAGACCGCACATTTCCTTAACCATGCATATGTGTTGGTAAGGCATATGTGTGGTTAAGACAAGCGTGGTTCTGGCTTCACGGGGAAAAGGTATGTGTTGCTGAGCCTGTGTTGTTAAGGCAATTTCCCCCAAGGCTATGTTGGTTATGGAAATGGCCTAGAATTTTATAGCTCATACATGCTTGAGGTAATCTTAGTGATTGTACTGGATTGATCCTACTGACTTTTTTCTACTTAAAACAAGACAATGCATTATTTATCCCATTTTTGCATTCTTGCACGTGGACAAAGAGAAAAGTGCTTATTCTGCACCTGTTTAACTAGGCATCTTTCTGTCCAAAACACAATCCTCCCACTGTCAAGTCATTCTCATCAAAAGGTTCTGCTACTATGATATGCAAGAAACATGTGATCTTTAATAGTGCACCCTTTTTTACAAGTTCTGGGTGGTGTATAGCACACCATCTGTTCCCTCAAAATACTCCAAAGCAATTGCTTACTGACACATCTTGGTACGAGTTATATGCCTTAGAGGGCATTCTCCCCATCTTCAGAACTTCAAATGATCACCTGCTTAATTTATTACACTAATATATTAGTTTCTGTCTTTGAGGACCAATGTAAAATTCGCTATCCTTTTATTGAAGGGGGTGGCAAGAGGGTGTGGGGTTACCAAATTTGTGGAATTCAGTTGCCCAAAGAAGGAATGCATTTGCAACAATTTCATGTTTTTTTATCATAAGCAACCCCTCACCAATCTGATTGTCTCCAGATTGGTAGTCGAGTCTTCACAATACTGAGTTTCTAGGAAAACCCTAAACTAGTCTGTCATTCCCCTGAGCCATATATTTAGGGTCTTGCTTTTATTGTATACCTAAGCCCCCTCCCCCCCCAACAAACAGAAACTCACCTCAACAGAATGCAAAGCCATTTAGCACACATTCTTTCTTCATCACTCTGAAGCACTGTGCTAAACCTCTTAAAACTGATCAAAGGTGCTTTCATTTTCATGTGCTATCCAGCAATCAATAATTATTTTGGCTGATTGGCAGCAGTGTAATGATGTAAGGTCATAGGCAAATTTGGTTCAAGAGAAAAGATTAATTTAAAGCTCTAGGAATGCACCTCATCCAGCTCCTTCTTTCTTCTCCAACTCTCTTCTTCTCCGATCAGAACATTCTTAGAATCCCCATGTCATTTTCAGAATACTACCTAAGTTTTATGCACATGCCTGGAATTTACATCAAGATACCACACACCTTCCCCTCCTAATGATAATAAGCAAACCTATTTAGAATCCTTAAATATAACTAACATAAATCAATCAATTATATGAACAAGATCCACATTGTTTTTTAACAATGTTTCACAAATTCTAGTTTGTAGAGTTTTAGTCTTAGTTAGGGATAACTAAGTCCTTCAAATAAGTAGGTACCACCACTTTTTATGAGCTTCTTGTCACTTTGTTATTACTTCCCTCACTCTTTTCCTTTGTGAAATTATTTGCTCAGTCCATTTCCTCCTTTTCTTTATACCACTTTGCAACTCTATTTGAGTTCCACACTTTTTGGTAATTCGTTTGGATAGCATTCCTAAACAGCTTTATTAATCTCATAGCTGCATTTGATCGATTTGATCCTCCACCAGGAAGTCTGATCTTAACCTAATGTTACTTATACTCTCTTGTGGTAATTACATTTTTTTATCCTCACCATTTTGTTTTCAAACCTTTCTTTCCAGTCGGATTCATTCATCATATTTCCCTTGCCCTCGTCTTTCTTCATTAGTATCCAGCTGGGACACATATTATACTATTGGGTCTCCTTATCCTAAATAATTCAAACAGTTTCACACCAGTGGTGGAACGGGGAGTTAATCTATATACTTTTACTTTTTTACTCACTCCATCTTTCCATGATATACCACTCACCCTAGAACACTGTATGGTTCCTCCAACACTTTTTTGAATCTCTCAATAAGAGCATTCGGAATAATATAATGCCGATTTGATATGCATAATACCTCTTTCCTTAAGAAAATTCGCCATCTCTCTTGAAGTTAACTGCACTCCATTATCAGTAAGAAAAACCAAGGGATATCCTTTATGATCAAACAATGTTTTTAGAAATCCTATCACCACACAAGACTCCACAGGCGTCAAAATTGGAAATTCTGGCCAAGTAGAGTATATATCCATATAACTTATCAAGTCAAGTTCAATTCTTGAGATACGGAGGGTACCTACCATTTCCAGTTCAATCTTCTCTCAATGCCCATTAGGTAATTTCCTTATAACCATGGGTTGTGTCCTACTCTTCAATATTTTATTACTTTTAAGACATCCCACACACTCTCTCACCTGTTTCTCCACCATCACATCTACTCCAGGCCACCACTAGTCAGATCTAACTCACATCTTTGGCTTTGAAATCCACGGATGACTCTACTGTTCTAGAGACACAATGCGTTCTTTCAAGGCAACCAGAGGAATCAACTTACTTCCTCTTAACAGAAGACTGTCTCTCACGGTTAATTCTCCTCTCACTTCTCAGTAACCTCTTATTACTCCCTCATTTCTGTGCCTTCCTGACCACTCATAATTTATTAACTTCATTATTCGCTGTAATTCTGAACCCTTTCCTGATTCCTCCATCCACTCATCTTCCAGAATATCACCACCTGTCACCAAACACGCTTTGAGATCCTCATCATAAAACTCACCGCCAAACATATCATCATCTTCACTTAAATCTTTCATACAACGTAAGTAAGACACACAATCTTCCAAAATGTTCTTAGCTTCAGGAACATGAACCACCTTATAACAATATTCCTGGAAAGCAATCACCCATTTACATATTCTGTTGGAAATGTCATCCATACTTTTAGACATAAAAACATCCCTCAAGGGCTTATAATCCAACTTAATCACAAAACTAGAACCCCCACAGAAACGCCCTCAATTTTCTTACTGCCCAATATATCCCCAATGCCTCATTCTTAAAGGCAGAATATTTCATTTCTGCTCTATTTAGACTTCTAGAAATTAATAATATATTTTTCTCTCGTCCTTCCACTACCTGTATAAGCAACGCCTGTAAACCGCTAAAGATGTCTCCTTACCTGGCTCAAAACTAGACAGGTTGGGGGCTTCCTTCAATCCCACTTTTAATGAATGAAACTCTTCATCACATTCATTATGCCACAAAAACTCTGCACCTTTTTTAGTTGCATAAGCATATTCTTACTTTTTTTCAGCAAAATTCACAATAAACTTCCCATTATATTCGTCCATACCGAGAAATGTAATCAATTCATCCTTGGTGGTGGGGGCAGGCATTTTGCTAATGGCAGCTACAAGATGTTTCTTAGGGCAAAGGCCTTATGCAGTTATCTGATGACCCAAGCATTCAGTGCAGTCTGCCTGAAGCTTACATTTGTCCAATCTCAGAGAGAGTCCACGTATTTCTAATTTACCTAGCATTGCACACAATCATTCATCATGCTCTTCAACTGACCTCCCAAACAAAAACACACCATCCTGTTATATCCTAATTCCTGGAACACCCTTCAAAACATGTACCATAAAAACTAGACTAAATGGCATCCTTACATTTTTAAACTGTCCTAAGTAGTGATAAAAGGTGTTAATTCTGGTGACAAGGGACGCTGTTTAATGTTATGATATGCGGATGTCAAGTCCAAGGTAGAAAACTATTTGCTATCTCCCACTGAACTTAGCATTTCTTTTATGTGGGACTATGGATAGCTATCATCTACAACACATCTGTTCAACCCTCTCAAATTGATACATAGGCTCACACTTCCATTCACCTTCTTAGCCATAGCTACTGTAGATAGCCATTCAAACCCTATACCTTTTCAATTATTCCCTCTCGTTCCAATCTGTCCAACTCTTGAGCCATCTCATTTCTCACTCCTAATTGAACCTGGTTTGATTTTTATGAAATGTGTATAATGTTTTAAACATCCTACCTCTTGTCAAAATACATTGGGAATCAATTCCTTATATTTTGTTCTGCACTCATCCGACACAGTATCATGCAATTGTATTTTAGAGGTAATTGCCACTGAACCATTAGTTTTAACCTCATCTACAGTCTCTTTCAACCTGACAGATGGATATTCAGTGGGATCAAGATACACAGTGAACTCTTCTGATGGATCCAACTAATAAGAGAGTCGCTCCTTATAGATACATATATCTTTCAAACAGTAACCCTCCTCTGAACTCAATATCACCCATTAAAATATCAAATGAGTTTTATGGGTTCACCTCCATAACCTCTAGGTTTTATGTCTGACTTGAACAATTGAACCTTTCCTTTTAGTAATTTGTCATAAAATAATGTTGGTATAAGTGTAACTTTGTACCAGAATCAAACAACATCCTCACCTTTGCAGCCTCTACACGCACATCTCCCATTGGCCCATCATCATATTTAGTCTTGACTTGTAAAATGAAAATATTGCAATCATCCTCTTGTTCATACTACACCTCCCGCACTTTTCCTTTATTGATCTTAGATCTTCAATTTGACCTATAACGACCTTCTTTTACCATATACTTTGGAAGTTGATTTCCATGCCGACAATCTTGGCTATTGGCTAAATGTGTAGCACTATTACATTGAAAACATCTTAGTGGTTTTTTAAATTTGTTGCAATCATTTAAGAAACGTTGATATTGTCTTTCTTTAAAGTTTTCACCTTTTCATTTCTAACTATGTAACCATCCCCTCCATCTTGTAAAAAAAATGCCTTTTTTTAAAAATATCAACACATGCCTTAGAATGCTCTACAGTTTTTGAAATAGTCAACACCACATTCGAAGACGGATTATCTTTTTGCCATAATGCATCTTTTGCTTTATCATTATTACAAACCAACATAAATTGGTTTCTAAGCGTTCCTCATTTGAAGTCTCAAAAATACACACTGATGCTAGTTTATGTACCAATGTTATGTACTGCTCTAGGGATTTTCCCTACTTCTGCATTCTTTTCCCAAAGTGAAAACGCACAAATACTGTACGGATTTTTGGTAAATAATGTAAATCAAGCTTCTTCATGCAAATTTCAAAAAGATTTAAATTAGACGCCTCACTATCTGACGACTCAGGTAAATGCTCTTATACTTCTTGCCCCTCATGACCTAGACAGTGTAGCAAGTGAAGTTTTCCTTTCAGCACTAAAAGAGGTGCCTCAAACTCTAGAATAATGATTGAACACTTTTTTCCATTTAGACCAATGCAGAATTGGTTCACCAGGGGCCAATAGAAAAAATGGAGGAGAGCTTACATTTTGGCAGGAACAAATACTACTATGTCAAAACACTAATATGTCAAAATACAAAAATTCACAAAGTTAAATTATGCCGGTATACAATGAATTTCCTAGATCCAGACCTATAGGGAAGTAATAGTTATTAACCCCTTGCGTGCTCGTGACGGAACATTCCGTCACGAGCCACGGTCGGGCTGTGCTGGTGACCGAATGGTTCCGTCACGGCTTGGCCGCCGCGCCTGCGCGGCGTTGATTTTGCACCTGCGCGGCACGTTCTATTGAGCGGGCAGGACCATGACGTTACCATTCCGTCAGAAGCACAGCGCCACCGCGGTTTGTGATAGAGTGGTTCTGTCACGAGCATGGTGGCGCCGCGCGGCATTCCCTCCTCCCTAGCGCCGCGGCGGAATTACCGCCGCGGCCAAGGGGTTAAATACATGCGACCAACTCTGCGATAAACATATAAACTAAGGAATCAACAGTCTTAAAAAAAAATCTGTAGTCTTAGACTCCCAATATGTTGAAACATAAATCTGTCTATTGCAAAGGTTGCAAAAAAACACAGTTTTTTCTTCCGCTCATACTGTTGTATATCAAGCCGTTCACATGTACTGTATAGGAACACTTTTAATAAAATAATTTGATAGTTGTGAGTACGTAAACTTCAGATGAAATGAATGCAGTCTTGTAAAGATCCTCTCAAAACTCATTGTTGAATTATTCACATTGGAACATTCCAGAAATTTGCTAAAATCATTCGTAAGGCTTTATCAAATAAGTTGTCTCTTTCAATAAGGCTGCTGTGAGTACTTCAGGTTTTGTTGGCCAAAACACTATGTTGCCAAATTTAATATGGCTACCTCCAGCGTGATACACACATGGTTCCATTAGGTATTTCAGATTGAAATGGTGGCCAGGTAACCTGGAGCGTGTGTCACAGCACAATTGCGTTAGATAGCTGCTGAGAAGACGCACACACCACTCCAGCAAGTGTTCCTTGAGAAAAAACTCGTGCAGCTCCTACAAGTGTTCATCACAACATGCTTGCTTAAAATGGCTGGCTTGAAGATGTGTGCATTATTCCAGGAAGCGTTCCTCAAAAGAACACACGGGCGGTTCTTGCAAGTTTTCCTCGAGCCGCTCAGTAATGCAGTTTGAAGCATGAGCAAGCCAGCCAGGAGCGCACTGACAGGACAACAAAATTGAAAGTTGATGAAGTGACAGGAAAAACTATAAAGAATTTGTGATGAAAGTATCTTAGTTAAAATTGCTGGAACGAAATTCAAAGGCACCAGAATTTAATTCCCACAGAGTAAACAAACATTGGTGAAGCTTAACAAATTTGTTTTTAAACTGTTGAGGTGAATACATAATAGGCTGTTTCCATTCGTCGCCAGTGTAATGATGTAACGTTGTAGGCAGATTTGGTTCAAAAGAGAAGGTTTAGGAATACACCTCATCCAGCTCCTTCTTTCCTCTTCACCTCACTTTTTCTCCAATCGTAACATTCTCAGAATCTCCATGTCATATTCAGAACACTACCTAAGTTCTATGCACATGCTTGGAACTTACATCAAGGAACCACAAACAACCTTATTGCTGATTTAGAGCACTATTGCGTTTTCCATTTTTAGTGTATCTGCAATCTGCATACATGAAGTTTCAATTGGGCACTGCTGCACTGTCCAAACAGTTTTTTACATAGTTACCCACTGAAAACGAGAAGTGGTGAATCATCCTGAATTCCATTTTTTTGCTTTGGGTACTAGCCTCCACTTTGGCACCTAGAATGGCATGGTGGTAAGTCAAAACATAATTGCCCTCTTAAATGTTTTGCCAGCTCGTATCAGCCACATACACGTTTTTGGTGATGTTCAATGGTTGTTTCTGTGAGACTGCAGCAAAAGGTTTCCACCCAGTGGGAATTACCTGAGCAATTTCTTGTCTACTTAACGTGCCCTATATTTATCTTCTCCCAATCGTAGTCTGGGTGCTGCTACTATAATTATGCATTAATCAAAGGCATGAGAGTTCTCACAATTCTTTCTGAGAAAATTGTTATTTTTATATATACAGTGTATTGCCACACATGGTATAAAAGCCATACATAGAAAAAATGTTTACATAACAAACATAAACAAGTGCGAACATTACATAAATATGCACATCACAAAACAGTACAATATATACATATATAAATGATAATATACAACATCTAATTCTTTCAAAAGAAGTCGTATTCCTAAATGTGAATCATATGTCCAGGCTTCAGAATTGAATTGCACAGTCACTCCTTAGACATTGATAACGACATTCAAAAAAGCACATCGACGTTTCGACCCTCCTTTCAGTAGCATAAACTTGTTAAGTCTATCTGGGGTCTTCATCAGGACTACATAGATATTGTGTGCAACCAATCTGTTGCGACGCGGCGTCTTAGGCTAATCAATAAATCAATTGATTATTTCTGCTCGAAGAAATCAAACTTCTTTGTCTTTGGTAAAAAAGTCACCAATCCAATTTATCAAGCGGTGACACAGTCAAGCAATTGCATCCCTTATTATAGCATATTAGTCAATTGCTCTAAAAGCTTGTCAGCTTCATTAAAATATTGGAATTACTATTAAGAATTAACACGCCTGTATTTGAAGAATAATGGCAGTCTCTGAGTGCTAAGTGGATTGATTCTGTGTATGAATTTGGAGGAAGGTTTAATTTGCTGGCCCCCCCATTGAATGTTTTTTTGAATCTGCGCCATGGACATCTTGTTGATTTTGATTCATTCTTAATAGTAATTCCAATACATTAATGATTGTATATGACACACCAAGGAGGGTCATACAAACGATAAAGAGGATATAAATCTGCAGATTATCTGACAAGCTTTTAGAGCAATTGACTAATATGCTATAATAAGGATGCAATTGCTTGACTGTGTCACCACTTGATAAATTGGATTGGTGACTTTTTTACCAAAGATAAAGAAGTTTGATTTCTTCGAGCAGAAATAATCATTTGATTTATTGATTAGCCTAAGACGCTACGTCGCAACAGATTGGTTGCACACAATATCTATGTAGTCCTGATGAAGACCCCAGATAGACTTAACAAGTTTATGCTACCGAAAGGAGGGTCGAAACGTCGACGTGCTTTTTTGAATGTCGTAATCAATGTCTAAGGAGTGACTGTACAATTCAATTCTGAAGCCTGGACATATGATTCACATTTAGGAATACAACTTCTTTTGAAAGAATTAGATGTATTTTATAATTTATATATGAATATATTGTACTGTTTTGTGATGTGCATATTTATGTAATGTTCACACTTGTTTATGTTTGTTATGTAAACATTTTTTCTATGTATGGCTTTTATACCATGTGTGGCAATAGACTGTATATATAATAATAACAATTTTCTCAGAAAGAATTGTGAGAACTCTCATGCTTTTGAATAATGCATTCTCAACAAAATAATATTGTTGTAGGAAAGGAATAGGCCAAAATAGTGGCCAGCATTTGATTTGAAAATAGATTGTTTTTTGTTAAGACTGTAAGCAGCAGAACCACTGTTCGTTTACTGTACTAATCCCCAGGTTCTGGGCTTGATTGGGTAATCCCATTGGTATTAATGGGGCTACTATAATTATGTCCTGAACATTTTGCAAAAACAATACCACCCAGCTCTCTTGTGATTGGAATGGTGCTTCCTGGTTTCTGTCCCATATTTCTGAAATACGTTTGCTGTGCCTGCGTCTATTCACTTAGCATGAATGTCATTCTTGCTAACCCTAATTGCCAATTTGAATTTATAGCCTTAATTTTCCTCCTTGGGAGTTTCTTGTTCGCGTATACCCAGAGTTTCCACATATTAATGTCAAGTGATTGGAATTAAGCATTCGGATGTTTGCCTCTCTGCAACCAAGCCTTTCAGGACTGCAATATGTGTATCTCCTTATATCTCACTGAAATCACTATGAAATAGGAATTAAATACATACGCACTTGTTTGACATACACACCTGTTTAACTGTAACTACTCAGGAACAAGGCAGGTTGGTAAGCTAGGGCTATTGCTCATGGATTTACCCTTATGACTGTGCCCGTTATATTGTATTTCTCCCTTTTGTTTGCTCACTGCTTTACATTTTTATCATCATTTTTACCTTATATTTCTTTTCTTTTCTTTATATTTATCATTTTTAGTAATCGGCCTTTATCAATTGGCCCTTTGCCAGACAATATTGCCTAAAATTGAAATGTACAGAATTTCATTACCTATTTTGGACTTTAGGATCAGAAAAGCCTAGTGGAACCTTCCCAAGACCTGTCTTTGGTCTCGCCCTTACTCAACATATTGGTTCCTTGGCCTTCTATCATCTGCTTCTCTGATTCTTTGTGATCATTGTCACTGCTAAAATGGTTAAGTCATTCCTTTGCCTTCTCTTATATCAAGAGCCACTGCTCGTTTACGCAAATCCATCAAGGAAGGATGTCTAATCTCCAATAACGGTCACCCAGGCCCTCGTCAGCAGCAGGTTGGACTACGGAAACACCCTCTACGCAGGAGCCTCGGCCAAACTCCTGAGACGGCTCCAATGCATCCAGAACGCCTCTGCATGCCTAATCCTCGACATCCCTCGCCACAGCCACATCACACCCCACCTGAGAGACCTGCACTGGCTCCCGGTCAACAAGAGGATAACCTTCAAGCTTCTCACCCACGCACACAAGGCACTCCACAACACCGGACCAACGTACCTCAACAGACGACTCAGCTTCTATACCCCCACACTCCAGCTCCGCTCCTCTGAGCTCGCCCTTGCCACAGTCCTCTGCTTCCAAAGAGCGACCTCCGGTGGCAGATCGTTCTCCCACCTTGCCGCCAAGACCTGGAACACCCTCCCCATCCACCTACGGCAGACCCAAGACCTGCTGACCTTCAGAAAACTCCTCAAGGCCTGGCTTTTAGAGCAGTAGCAGCATTCCCCACCCCAGCGCCTTGAGACCCTCACGGGTGAGTAGTGCGCTTTACAAATGATATGATTGATTGATTGATTGAATAGCAGAGAAGGAAAGGTATGTCAAGGTTTAGTGGAACTGATAGGTGGAAGTCATTGAATCCAGTTTTGAGTTACATCTTGAGCACCCATTAAAGTGTTGAGTGCCGATGTCTGCATTTGCTCACATACTTCATGTTGGACCTGTCAGCCTTAGGGTGGTCTTCTCCTACCTTTTTGCCCTTGTGCCTCCCATTTTTGACTGTACCTTTTTGTTGGACTTAGGACTCTGGGCGCCTCACCACTGCTAAACAATGCTGAGGTGCAGGTGCTCTCCCCTAAAACCTTGTGACGCTGGCATATCTGCCACAAGCCCCTGCTACTGCAGTAAGGCTTAACCCTCCATAGGCTAACATAGGGAACCCCCCTTATGGGGTAATTTCTAACAGGGACCTCATAAGTCTGTCATGCTTGGTCTTGTTGGACTCGGGGCGGGGAACCCTGTCCAATGATATATGGGGTTTGGGCACTACTACCTTACGGATCCCACTTTGAGAAAGTGGACCCTTTCCTTTCCTGCCTACACTTAGCCTGGGCACTGTAGACTCCCCCCTACCCTCTGCATACTGATAGCCTGCCTGGGTTGGGAGGTGGGAGTGGTGATTCTCACCTTCTCCCTTGGATGGGCTGTGATGGGCTGCCCACTGTAGCCTTAAAAGCCTGTCTCTCGTCAATGTGACCGCTAGGTCAGGGAAGGCAGGGAACATACCAGAACTCCCTGGACTCTTCCAGAAGCCCCTGCCCCCAGACCCTTCCAGAGACTTCTACCACTTTCTAGCCCCTAGACTGTAAGATATATAAGGGAGGGGCCGGGCCTCACTTCTTTGTTACACTGCTGGACCTGGAAGAACCTCTGTGGGAGTGAGGACTGCTGCGCCAGGAAGGATTGCCATTTGGAAGGAGGCTGACTGCTCCAAGGAACTGCTGCCCCCATCTAGTGAGCTGTCCTACTGCCTGTTGATCCTGCCCTGCAAGAGGAGACTGAAGAAACACCTCCAGAGTGTCTCCACAGCATACATGAGACCTAGTTTCTTTGATTGGGACTGCAACACTATTTCAACTGCCCCTGAGGCGCTCGGACAGCAACGTTTTCTTGATTGCCTCAACTACTACCTCTGCAGCACTGGGTGTGTAAAACTACTTTCTTCCTCCCTTTGAAGACACCGCCGCCAGCCCGAGTTGAGTGCGGTATTTAAATCACCCCTGTAACGCTGCAGCGATGTGCCTACATTCAACCCTGTTGGCGCTGTGACTGTCGGGAGACTTGCAGCGGAGCCCTGAACCTGAGATCCTTCCGTGGCTCTGTTATCACCTTTGCTGCTGGATCAAGCTCACTGAAACTGCCCCCGAGATCACCGCCGTTGGCCCGAGTCCAAGCCCACCAATAATTGCTGCTGGAATCACCACTGCGGCTCAGGAGCCCCAGGAACCCTCACGTCATCACCGACGTCAAGGGGAGGCTTGGCTTCCACACGGGGCGTTGCCCAGCAACCGGGACGCACCGCCGCGGCTTGAGGAAGAGCAGCGCTTGAGAGCGGGAGGGGATGCCTCGCTCCTCATCTGTGCAGCGCCCATGGAGCCCGAAGCCCCAGCGTGAGAGGAGCCATGCACCCGCGGCCGCAACCACCGCCCCAGGTAGCGCCTTAGTGCCACTAGACTGCTGCGAGGGGGCGGGTTGCGGGACAGCCGGGTCCTTGGAATTTGGGCTTTGTACTTGTTTGGCTGGGAACTCTTCTTCAGAGCTGACCTGCACGGGAACTGCCTCCCTTCGAACACGGGCCTGCTAGGGGCCGACCACCAGTAACACCGGCAGCATTCTTGCTAAAGGCACAGCGAGGGCATCTTAACGCTGGAGGATTAACCCCTTGCTTGGCCAGGGCCGACTCACGGACTGTGGGACCCCGTTTCTCCCACATAGCGGGCTCATTAACTTGCACCTTTTTCTGCCCTCTGCATTCCAAAAACGTAACCCCTCCTGGCGGGCCCCAAAGGCAATATCATGGGCTTGTAATAGTTCAATGGCACTGGGCACATCATCACGCTGGGAGCATATGGGACGGTGCTGGTAATTCTTAAATTACTGAAGGATTGGGGCCCATTCCACGCCACTTAAGGAACTGTTTTAACCCGGATGTTAAGTACTGTCCTGACAAAGGGGTACAAACTCGTAAGGACTGAGAACAGTGCGTTACCTACTGTACTTGAGGAACTGTGTTTCCAGAGGACTGCATATCTAAGGGACATTCACTACCTGGTACTGATGGCAATCACCTCATAGGTATTACTTGCAGGGGAACCATTGACTGGGCATGGAATATTATTGCCATATTGGATCTTGCCTGATTTTTAGATAAAGATAACTATTTTTATATAACATTGGGGTAGTGTCTTTTTCTTGTGTGCGTGTTTCACTGTACTGTTGGTGTGTGTTGCAAAAATACTTTACACATTGCCTCTAACGTTAAGCCTTCCCGCTCCGCGCCAAGCTACCCTATCTGAGACGGTGGTCCCTAATTGGACAAGGGTGCATACCCCGGCCAACTAGAGATCCTGGTTCTAACATTTCACTATAATCATTCAGTTACTCTTTATCAAGAAATATCTTTTTTTACTTCTTAAGAGGTTGTCCCTTTAACCTGGTAGCTCTGAACAGGTTGTGTCAATGATATAGCGCCACTGTACTGTGTCTGTGAATAGGAGGTGGTGCTTTCAGTGTTACTAGAGATCAATTCAACTTTTGTTTGAAGAACACCAAGTAGTGTCACTCTAAAGTGCTTTTTACCTACACTGGTATTATTCAGTTATGAATTCTTGCATGGTACAGGAACAAAAGGTGAGCAGTCAAAGTTAACTAGACCAGTAGAGTCCAACATTGATCCAGGAAACCGGATTCTAGTCAAATTTTCAGGATACCCACAAAAATATGCACATTTTATGCAAATCATTAAAAAAAACATTTCCTGAAAACATGTAGTGGATCCCTTCCTCATGGACGCATTGAACACCCCGGGCCAGGTTCTAAAGAAGATGCATGAACCTTGTGGTCAGCACTGTCTTTAATGCAGCATTACTTTTAATCCAGCAATGTACATTTTTAGCATACCTCAAGGCGTATTTCCGAGGAATACCATAAACATGTCAGTCATAGCTGATTTCCAAGGTTCATGATTCCTTTAATTACTGTTTGGTTAAGTTTAGACAACTCAAATGTGATTGGCATATGTAAACAGGAGAATATTCTCAATGTCTCAGAGACCCTGTCTCCCGAGTAGGGCTTGTAATGTTCTTTGAAATAAAATGAGTATTCACTTCCTAGAAGCATCAGATCAGCACAGGTGTGATTTATGCTGTGTTCTTACTGGAACTCAATTGGTTGCCAGCTACAAATACATTTAATACATTTAATTAGATGTCTTAGGCAGCCGCAGCCAATGAAGGTAAGAACGGTAGGGCCAGGTGGGGGAGTGGGGTGGGGGATTTTGACGGACGATGATGAGAGGAAATTAATTATTTAATTAATTTCCCCTTGCCATCGTCTGTCGAAAATCCCCCCTCTCACCCGGCCACACTGCGCTTACCTGCATAGGCCGTGGATAGACCTAGGTGTGATTTGCTTAAATTTTTTGCATTTCTAAAACTGCTTATTCTTAATTAAATACGAATCCAAATTGGGATTGCCAATGTCATAACAACAAGTTTAGTTGTTATTGGTTTGATACTTTAATTAATTTTCTGCCCAAGGCTTTCAGAGCTGCAAATATGGTTTATTGAAGATTCTTAGAGACTGCCAGTCAAGAACGTTGTTTTGGAATCAAATAAGACTTCCTTGCAAATCGAATAAAATATTCATTAGTCAGATCTTAAATAAATGGTAAATCTCACCTTAGGCGTCTGTAAACACAAGTAAGAAATATATTTCAAGCATAGTGTTTAAGTCATCATAGTTTAGGCATGTTGACTATGACAGCAAATCCCAGCATGTTAGTGACATTACTTGAAAATAATTAATGACCATCTTTGAAGTGCAGGGTGCTTTTAATTAACATGCTTCAGTATTTTTTACTATTGAGTATGAGGTTTTCATTTGTAGCTCATGGCCAAGCAGTTAGTGTTTCAGTTGTTAAAGTGTTCTCTATTACCTATATGCAGGGCCACTGGAATTATGCAGCGGAAGAGGGACAAATTATTTAGCATAATGCTTCACATTTTGTAATAGTATTACTTCAGTTATTTGTCATTTTTAAACTTGGTAACACTGTATGGGTATTGGTTGCACTCTATTAGTACCAATGTAACACCCAAATGTAGCAATGAGCAACAGAAAGTTGACCATTCCAGCTTCGCATAGAACCTTCCACCATGCTTCAGTATATGTGTCATTGCGTTTTTACTAACTTTTCAACCGTTTGAGCTATAAACAAAACATTTTTTGATAAAATCTGCAGATTATGCGGCAAATGATGGATAATTTGGCAAATGTATAATAATTCGAAAATCGCTGTGGTGCACAATCGCAAAATTCTACTGACCCTGCCTATATAGTCCTGTCTGTCTGTCCAGTAATCTCTATTCTGTTATCTACCAATCTAGTAAAACACTACAAATTGTTTCCTTGTCTAACTTAGATTTGTTATTTCTTAGCTTGCTGTTGATAACGCTAGGTCTCACTATTACCATACCTACACGTGTTAATACTGTCTGGACAGAGGTTGCACCTATTTAGTACCAGTTTAACTCCCAAATAGTGCAATACTCAACAGAAAGGAGACCAGTCAAACTCTGTAAAAGGTGTTCCACTGCACTGCCACATGTGCCTATGCATTTTTAATAACTTTTGAACTGCTTCAGCTAGAAACAATATATTTTGTTAAAATCTGCAGATAGTGGAGCAGACAAATGATTATGTAGTAAATGCGACAAATCCATTACTATGCTGAAAAAACACTGCATTTGCACAACCACATATTTCCATTGGATCCACTTACATATCAGACTATTTACCCCTAAGTATGTAATTAATTTTTTTAATTAATTCAGTTGCATTAATCTGTCTACCTTTTCACCTATCTACCTTTCTGTTTAAATATTTTTCTGTCCTAGTTATTTTATAGCTATTGATATCTATCTCACTCTCTATCTGCCAAGGGAATCATTTGCATTACTGCATGTCTATATAGGTTTAGATCTGGCTCCGTCTGCCTTTCCCTGCTTCTTTCTCTAACATTTAGTGGCATTTTACTGTGTATGTGCCTTTCTCTGACTGTCTCTTCTCTTCTTATCTTTCGGACTTTCTTTCTCCCCAACTATTTTTCTGGCAGTCTAGGTGGATTGATAGCAGTGGTGTAGTGCATAATGATGGGGCCGCCTTGCAGAATGTGACATATCTTACAGTTATTGTTTGGCGTTGCGCTAAGTAGGGCCAGGGTAGGGTGTTGAGGGCCCACTGGAGGCTTGGAGGCCCCTGAGCACCACAGGGGCTACAGCGGCCTGTGCTATGCCCCGATTGACTCTTGTCATAGAAGTAACTATGACTATATGACAAAGTATAAAACACCCTTCATGACTCTTGATAAGCATGACTAGATGCCAGCAACACTTTTCAGCAAGCTCTATCTCTTTGCATCTAATGTCATATTCAAGTACTCGCTGTCTCTACCTATGTATCATTGCTTCTGGGTATTGATGTGTTGTCTTTCTGTCTGAGTATCAGTCCTTCTCTCAAGCGAGCTAACCACTCGTCTTATCAAGGATCTCTGGCCTTATGTTCTTGTCTTGTTTCATTGTTTAGTTACCTGTGTTTTTGATTTGCTGCTTAAATGTCCTTCTAGTTACCTGTCTCTCTAGTCATGTTTGTGTTTTCCATCCTTCCATCCACCTGCCAAGATGTCTTCATGCTTGTCTGGCTGTTTGTCTCTTTCACTGTCAATCTAGCTTCTCTTCTGCATATGCCTTTTTTCTACATGCCTGTCTGTATCTGTAGCCTGTCGCTCATAAATGGTTTCTCTAAGTCTGTTTTTATATGCTTGAAAGTAGGCCCACTTCTTTCTCACTGAATGTCCGCCTTCCTGTTTAGCTATGCCTACCCTTGTGCCTGTCTGTCTTTTGGTATGAATTTCTCTTTGCTTTCAGGCGTCCATCCATGACTATCCGTGGCTCTATCCGTGCTATATCTGGTACCAACTAGTCTTACTAGGCTCTGTTGGTCTGCCTGTCGTCTATCTGCCTGTCAGACTGTCTTCCTTTCTATCTTTCCATCTTCGTACACGTGCTTCATACTGTGTGCCAGTTTGCCTATTTGTCTTTTTACATAATTTCAGCGTATGCGCCCTGTTTTCTCCATCTGTCGATTCACGTTTGTTTTTAGGTCTCGCCTGTCGATGCGCATGCGCATCGAGCTTGCGAGACTATTAGGGCTTAAACAGTCTTTAACCAACTTGCAAGGAATCGTGGCGATTCCTTGCAGTGCCCGTGAAATTCAAGCTTAATGCGCATGTGCATTGAGCTTAAAAGCGCGTGCACATGCCCCCAGCCGCCTGCTTGCATGTATTTTCCCTCAGCCGCACTCCTCCCACACCCCCGCTCCGCCCCCTCCCCTGCCTGCCGTGTCGCGTTTCTTCAGTTCCCTTAGCCGCACTCCAGGCCCCTGCTGCTTTCACACCCTCATGCCGCTCTCCCCGCTCCGCCCCCTCCCCTGCCCGCCGTGTCGCATTTCTCCTCCCCCCTCCCCACAGCAATGCCCTCCGTCTTGTTTTACCCGTTTCTTCTTTTCTCTATCTGTCCCGCGTCCCTTTCTCTCTTTGCCTCGCAGCGTCTTTTTTTTTGCTTCTGATGCCCGTATGTTTCTTTACAGTATCTCAAGCATGCCAAAAGTTCTTTTGATTTAAACATAAAAAACGACCATGTCTAGAACTTAAAGAGCAAGAGATTAGTGCCTTTCGTTTTTAAACTCTGATTTCCTCAAACAAACATGAGCCCGCGTCCCTTTCTCTCTTTGCCTCGCAGCGTCTTTTTTTGGCTTCTGATGCCCGTATTTTTGTGCAGGCAACCGAGGGGTTCATTCATGGCTGGCCGGTGGCCGGCCGTACTTTCAGTTTCCTGCTTCTCCAGCTCCTTCCTCTCTGCTGGAAACAGACAAAAGGCGCCAGTGGTGCACAACATAGACGGAGCCATCCGGCTTAATGATTGCTTTGGAATTCCATGTGTTAACAGTAAACAGACCAGAGGTGCCAGGAGAGCACAAGCCACACAGAGTTGCACCCCCACCTCCCCCTCTCGCCTTAGTCAAATGAGGTGTTTGTAACCAAGGCTGCGTCTTCTTTGGTGCGTTTATAATGTACATGGGATGTTTGGGTTCATGCTGGGTAGCGCTGCAGCCATTGACTCTCCCCCAGCCCTACCCTCCTTTGGCTTCTATAACGCACTGTTGTAGTACTGTTAAGGTGGGCTAAAATACAGGCACTTTCTTCTAAACTAAACATATGTTTGTCGTAATCTCTTTGTTTTAAAGTGCAAACAATGTTTTAAAATGCTGCCGCTGTTAGTTACACGAGGTGTTTGTAACCGAGGACGCTTCTCCACATGATCGCCTGCCTCTCGCACACATGTGAGTGCGTTTCAACTATGTTTTATTAGTACCGTGCTGTGTGTTGGCTTTTTCATATGTTGTCATGGGTCTATATTTTTATAATAATGGCAGCGCTTTAGGCAACGCCACCTGCAGATAATTACCCGGACGTCCGCTGAGGCAATCAGCAGTGCTGCTCTCGAAGAATAACACGGGGGTCCATAGCAGTGCCACGCGACCGGTCCGGCGCGCTCTCCTCCCTGCTACCGGGGGCCAAGACAGGCAGGGATATCCTTAAATTGCACAGCCAACGAAACTCCAGGGCAAATGTGGTAAGGGGATAAACAAGGGCACGGCGAAAACATGGCAACAGTCACCGCATGCAAAACTCGATTGCTGTTTAATTTCCTACCCCACCACCATACACGCATACAACCACTCACACATACAACCACTCACACATACAACCACTCACACATACAACCACTCACACATACAACCACTCACACATACAACCACTCACACATACAACCACTCACACATACAACCACTCACACATACAACCACTCACACATACAACCACCCACACATACAACCACCCACACATACAACCACCCACACAACCACCCACACAACAACCACTCACACATACAACCACTCAAACAACTACACACACAACTGCACACACAAACACACACATCTGTCGCACACACATCTCACACACGCAACGCCACTCACACACACAACGCCACTCACACACGCAACGCCACTCACACACGCAACGCCACTCACACACGCAACGCCACTCACACACGCAACGCCACTCACACACGCAACGCCACTCACACACGCAACGCCACTCATCCACGCAACGCCACTCATCCACGCAACGCCACTCATCCACGCAACGCCACTCATCCACGCAACGCCACTCATCCACGCAACACCACTCATCCACGCAACGCCACTCATCCATTTGAAAAACGAAAAATGTCAAACTCTTCTATTGCGAGACCTATTGCATTTTCAATGCTTGTTGTTAACCTGTGTCCCTGCCTGTTTGCCTATGAAGTGCAAGTTTATCTGGCTGGCTAGTTGTCAATATATGTCTGGCTTACTGCGTTTGTGTTTTCATGTTTGCCTCTCTAATTAGCTTTCTTATATTTTTTGATCCTGACTTTGTTGTTAACTATATTTTTTATCTATTGTCTGTTTCTCTATTATCTTTCCTAACAATCCATACTCTTGCTTGTCTCTCTTGCTATCTTTCTGCTAATGTCCTTACAACTATCTTTCTGTCCACCTGCCTAACACTCTTAACTATACGGGTTTTTCATTGTTTAGCTTTGTGTTTATTTTTCCGTTCACCTGCCTGCTGGATTCCTACATATATACTTGTCTCTATCTGGTTCTCAATATATATATAGCCTTCTGGAAGTATATCTAACTTATTGGTATGACAGTCTAGCGATTTCTATCTCACTGTTTAGAAGTCCATGTGTATTTATCTAGCCAGTCTTACACTATTTGACTGTGCATATCTATCTACCTATATAGTATTCTGTCTCTTTGCACGTAAGTGTATCGAGATAAATCTTCCTTGTCTCAATACCCGCCTTCCTATACTCTCTATCAAATGTCTCACTGTTTTACTATATTTATAGCTCGTTGTGTCTCTAAGTAGATTCATCAGTATCAGGCTACCTAGTTTCCAGAGAGATGGTTGTGTTTTGCCCAACTTATGTCTAGCAGCTTAACTATATGCACATGTAGCTGCATATTATATGGCCTGATGTAGGGTTGGGTGACAATAGAAAATTCTCAGATTTTCTGCAGGAAGTGGAAAAACCTCCGATGAAGAAATGTCCACAGTTGCAGAATTCTCCAATAAAAGCGGCTCCTCTTTAGAGATAGCATGGCTGCTGAATTCCACTAGACAAGTCTTCATTGGATGATAATCCTCTAAGGAAGGACTGTCAACTATTCTCTGAACTGGAGCATTGTCCTCTACATGCAGAAGTTGTTTCATAAATCAAAGGGATTTGTGTCCATCCCAGTTATAAGTTGGGTCCTTCGAGATTATTTAAAAATGATGGGCCTAGCTGACCAGACCACACTGGTGAGGAACCTTCTTCACACCAGTAAAGGACAACTGCTGAATTTAAGGTTTTCCACATTGGAGGAAAAGCTTTTCCCCGATGTGGTTCCTGCGTACCAGTGAGAACTCCCTGGGGTGGAAATAGTCCATCCCAGCTTTTCCATCTTGTCAGTGGGCATGGTGAAATTGAATGTTTTAGTATTCACATTACAGATGTCCCTGACATGGTGAGATGTTTCCTACCAGAACATCAGGGGCACTATTAATGTGGTTACAGGCATACTGCAATTGTTTACATGGCATTCTGGTACCAATAGTGGTAACAGACTGTCATGCCTAAATTGGGCTTCTGATCTGATGCTAATTCCTGAAGTGCCTCAACCACCTGATATTGCTTCTGATGGCAGAACTGGCAGTAGTGGCTTCTCTGGCATGAAGACCCCAACCCCTGCACCCTTCATAGGGCAGGAGAACAGAGAGATTGGCAGATGAGACTTCAGATGTTTTGGGGATGAAGTCCCATTGCAACCCACATCTAAATCGGACCCATTCGTGTCTATCACATTATCTTGCTGTTTGTCAGTATCCTATATACCCAATCATATTTCACTTTGTCTGCTAATTGAGTATCTTTTAGGGTTTGCTTGTCTCTAACTATCCAGATAACTTCCATTTGATCTTTGTGGACATCTCCCTAACTTCTGTGTCGTTGACTGTGTATGTGCTTTTCTGTCTTGTTATCATTTTTCCTGCCTGGTCATAGCCCAATCTAGATATCTTTTATGTTGTCTGCCTGCATGTTTCTTTTACTTTCTTTCTCTGGGTCTCTTTGCGTGTGTATGCAATTCTCTGCCCAAGAAAGACTGCGTGAGCCTCATCGAACATGCCCGTGTGTCTTTTTTTGTATGTCTTTTAGGCTTCATGTATTTCTACATGGATTATTTACATGGAATTATATATTTCTGCATGTCTTTCTGTCTTGGTGTGTGCGTGTGCCTGTTAAACAGGAATGGGCAAAAGTGTGTACATTTTTCTGTGCCAGACGAGCAGAATTCTTATAAGAACTATGTGCAGACAGTCGTGAGTTTTGCCATCGCGTGAGACACAGCAGCTCAATGATTTGTCACACTGATTATAATTCATGTGGTGATTGTTGCTAGCACAGTGCATGTAGCTGCGGCCCACAACTCCCGCAGGATATTTTGCGTTTCAATCAGTAACCCAGGGATTGGAATTAAACAAACAGCATACGAAGGAGTAAAATAAAAAATTACTTAAAATAGGCCTAACCCAAAAAATCGAGTTTGCACGATATTACTCTCACATTTAAAAAAAACGTGCGTACAGTTATACTGTTAGAATACTCATCTGTCTAAACGTACGTTTCTATGAACCTGTCCATGTGCAGTGGCGGCTGGCCAGCTACCTCTGAATGGGGCGGTGAGGCAGGGCAGAGGGATGGGGTGGCAGGATAAAAAATTAAAAATAAACTTACCTGCTTTGCCGCCGCATCTGCCGCACACCTCTGCTCCATCTTCTTATCTTCTTCCCAGCTGCAGCTTGCAGACTGCACCCGAATCATTCAGGCTTCTGACTCTGCCAGCCAATCACACTGCAGGAGAAGCATTGTGATTGGCCTGTTTGGCTACTCATGCAGTACCTCAGGAGGCTGGGCTTGTCCTCCACAGGGTTGTGCAACTCAGCCCAATGGAGAACATGCCAACTACTGTTTGGCCAGCCCTAGAGTGCCGGTCAAAGCATCATGTGCATAGGGAGGGAGTGCAAAGCACTCATGCTCCCTCTGCGGCGAGCCAGCCCCGCCCGGAGTCGCAAAGGAAAATAAAATGATAATATCGTTTTGGTATTATCATTTTAATTGTATTTTCCACTGTTCAACCAGCAGTGAAACAACGCTCCTCTGACTTAGCGGAGGAGCCACCACTGAGTGAGATAACTCAGTAGGTTAAATATTTAGGTCACAGCATTGAAGCTTGTCAAAGCTTTTTATCATCCATAGATTGAACAGTAAACAGAGAGCCAAGAGGAAATTAAGGGGTTGTATGCCGGTGACACCCACAGTGGAGGGGCTGTAGGCCAAGGGTACCTGCTGTGAGAGGAGAACATCCATAGACTGCCACTGGTGAGGCCACTTTTCTGCTGGAGTTGCTGCCTGCACTGTCACAGAATCCTAGATCAGGCAGGCCCCTACATGGCACAGACAGAATGTGTCACCCTGGAGGTGGGATATGTGTCCATACTGGAAATTCCTGGACTGTCAGGCAAGTGTTCAGCCTCAAATTACAGACCTAAGCTGAAGGGTTAGTCTGAGGGTGTCACCCTTGAGATGGTGGAAGTGAAAATGGAAGGCGCGTGTCTATAGTTTGATGTCTTAACCCCCTTATCTCATAGTAATAGGAGGTCTAAGAGGTCCAAGGGAGACTTCTTAGCTAGTCGGTTAAGGACAGGAGAGTTTGTTCAAGGTCAAGGGAATGAATGTCAAGAGTTGCCTTACTTCACCTGCCAAGAAATTTTGAGGGTGTCTTTTATGGGCCGAAATGTGACAGACGAGTAGGGAGTCTTATGCCTTGGGTCTCCTTCTGGCATAAAAGATTGCCACAGGGACAAGTGCAGTGGCAGCTGGCATGTACCAAGTGTGGGGGAGGGGTGGGGTCAATAAAAAAATATATACTTACCTTCCTTGCTTGGTGCTCAATGTCCTCTTCACTCGGGTCTTCTCTCCTCGAGGAAGGCTCCAACGCTAAACCCAGCCAGCTCCCCTAACCAATCCTGTTGCTGCTCTCACTAGCATGAGAGAAGTGCCAGGTTTAGAGGGAGAAACCTCACTCAGTGCTCTCTAGAGCACTGGAGACCAGCGCTTTCTCTAACCCAGCTGACGAAGAAAGCTTGGTTAGAGAGGTGTAAAATGTGCATGTCTGGCGGGCTGTTGCAAGACGGCTGGCCAGAGAGACATGCGCATTTCAAAGTTTAGCACACAGATACCTGGTGCGACTCAGCAGCAATGGCCCCACCAGGTCCTGAAACTCAGTTCGGGAGGGGTTGTTAAAAAATAAAATTGTAATATAAAACTTTGTTACCATTTTTTCCAGCTCTGGGGTTTGTGGGGTGACGATCACCCTCTGAAATGGAGGACATGTGGTTCCCCAGGGCTGGATGTAAATGAAAGGGCCTGAACTGTGTCCACATAAGTTCCAGGAACCTGAAGTATGCACTAGGTGATTTGATGCAAACCACCACCCCTAGTATTTGACACATGTAGATGATCGCACAAATGTTAATGATTCCATTTGTCAGTAGTAAATTGTTCAATGCACTGGGTCACATAATATATGATTCTGTAAGGTGAAAAGTTCAATTCACTGTAATGGTCCTTTTGGACACAAATGACCTAAGCAAAGGAAAATTAGAAGCGTACATCATAAACAGATATGCTCAGTAATATTTCTCAAACCCTCTATAGTACAATTTATCCTACTTTCCGTTTAAGAAACAACTTATGCTTATGTCAAGAATTGCAACCAATATCACTGAAAAACAAACAGACTGTACAAAACGAGACAGGTTAACAGAGAATAAAACACTTGAACTACCCCAAGCTGCTTATTCTCAGAAAAAGGAAAATCGGATGTTTTTGATAATATAGTCAAGGTACACACACAGTAGACCTACCTGAAAATAAATAAACACAACAGAACTGCAGGTTAATATTTAAAAAACAAAAACACACTTTGCAAATGCAGATAATGAACTAAAATGCATTATGAAGAGACTGCGTTGAAGATATATAACGAGCTTCAGCCCCAATTATACAATTGCTCTGAATGGTGCGAACTTATCATTCAAAGAAGTGCCAAACTCACACAACTAAAAATAGGACCCCAGTAAAAGCGCATGTGATTGATATTGGCGTTAAACCTGTGATTATTGCCTGCAGTAAAATTACGCTCAGTATGTTCCCATGATGTTTTATCCAGCCCAGACTGTTTTCAACTTTCAAAGAGCAATAAACAAGTAATACACTGATATCCGAATTACAAAAAAGTATCTTGCTACTTGTTTTACATAGTCTTTGCCCCGGCCACAACTAAGGCGGAGGAGCGTCACCCTACTGCTCTTTGAGCTGGAAAAATAAAACGATATTAACATAGTTATTATGATTTTATTTTATGCAGGTTCGGGGATGGGTTAGGATGTGGCAGAGCTAGAGGCCCAGGGGGATGAGTGGTTCGCACGCCTTCAAGGGCCCATGACTCCTTGGCCGGCCATCTTGGCCTGGCCAAAACAGTAATGTGCACTGTGCATGTTCCCCACCATGCTACATTACACAGCCTGGTGGGGAACATGCCCTGGCACCCAGTCCCCATCTAAGCGCCGATCCATGGCGCTCAGACCAATCACAATGCTGCATTGCAGTGTTGTGATTGGCTTAGGGGAGCCAATCACAGCACTGCATTGCAGCATTGTGATTGGCTATGGGGATCATTGGTGGTTCCTGGTCCGGGACTCGAGAAGCAAAGGAGACACGCAGCTGGGGGAACAGGTAAGTGGTATTTTTTATATTGTTTTAGTCCCCTGCCTTCCCCCTAGCTCCGCTCCTCTACCCTCATTCCCTGCAAGCCGCTACTGGGCACAACATGTTATTATTTACAGTGTAAGCAAACTACAACAAGCATTTGGAAAACCAATATGTCTGACATTGACCACTAGCATTCATCTTTGTAAATGCTAGTTTTTGACATAATTTTTGTATAGCTTTATTGTTGAGGAAACTGCCAAGCCCACATCAATCTTAAAAAACATTGGCTGAAAGAAAAACTATTGTAGGGTTTCAAAAACCCCTTTTTTGTTATAGTGGTTAGTCCCTGGAACTTAATAGAACTACTTGTGTGTGGACGTGTTCCTTGTGATAGGGCAGAATTTCATTACTCAAAGTGAAGTTAGCCAATGGCTGAAGTGCGCTGGCCCACTACTCTTGTAGTGGGTTGGAAGAAAAATGTGCATGACCTGATAACAGACTAACAGATGAAGAGGGCTGACTGAAAGCCCCTTTAATTGAGTATATTTTATATATAATTTTAGTAAAATGAAAATATCTTGGCCAACTCCATATCCAAACAAACATTGGCAAAGCCAAGCGGTCTGGCCTTTTGCATAGCTGCAGTTATCTCAAGTAATTACTAGATGTCCTGATTAAGTCATAAATAACAGTGTGAGGTCTTTAACAAGACTGCCGCACTGCAGAACATTACTAGATGCACCTCTTAGGTCAGTAGCAATTGCTTAACAAGTCTGTCACAAAGCTGCAATAACTCACATTTTTACTGTATGTCCCTCTTGAATAAGATACAACTGCTTAAAATGTCACAAAGTTGAGGGGGTGTGGGTTTAACATAAAAATGTCCATGTCCACTTTTGTTACTCTAATAAATGGTGCTTGATTTCTATAGGATAAGTAAATATGACAAAACTGGTAAATGCTGATACTGCATTTTTCAAAAAATATCTTGCTTACTATGGAACACTTGTAAACACAACCTGGTATATCTAGGTACTAGCAATCACTCCTTAACACACTCCTTAACTACAGTATTGTTGGGAAACATTTTTTTGAGTTGCACTACATTTATAACCCAGTAAAATGGCCACTGCCTTATGCTATGGGCTGTGGTAGGAAGAAGCAAAATGCAAGCCAATGGATTAAGATATGTGCTCAAACCTGCAAATCCACAAATCATTACTAGGTGTCCCTTACAAATCAAATGCAAAGGTACTAACATTCTTACAAGAAGCTGCAGTTCCACTAGTCATTACTTGGTGCCCCTATCAAGTCAAATGCAAACACATTGAAATTCATACATGAAGCTGCAGCTCCGCTAGTGTTCACTAGATGTCCCTCACAAGTCAAATGAGCAAATATTAAAATTACACTAGTCTTCAATAGGTGTCCATAATCAATTGTAAATGCATTTATATTCCTTCGTGAAGGTGTAGCTCTGCAAGTGTTTACTAGGTGTCCCTCACAAGTCAAATGAAAAACCGTTAAAAATTCCTACATCAAGCCACAGTTTCTCTAGTCATCACTAGGTGTCCCTCAAAAGTCAATTACAAAACCACTGACATTCTTTCATTAAGCTTCACTTCCACTAGTTTTACTAGGTGTCCCTCAGAAAGCAATAGCATTGAAATTCTTTCATGAAATTGCAGTTTCACTGGTCATTATTAGGTGTCCCTCAAGTCAAATGCAAATGTATTGATATTCTTTTGTGAAGGTGCATTTAAACAAGCTAATATTGGGTGTTCCTCACAAGTCAAATGCAAAAGCATTGAAATTCTTACATCAAGTAACAGTTCCACTAGTCATTACTAGGTGTCTCAAAAGTTTAATGCAAAAGCATTAACATTCTTTCATGAAGGTGCAGTTCCACAAATCACTACTAGGTGTCCCTTTCTAGTCAATTGCAAAAGCCTTGAAATTCTTATATGAAGCCACAATTCCACTGGTTATTACTAGGTGTCCCTATCGAGTCTGATGCAAAATCATTGAAATTCTTATATGAAGCTGCAGTTCCACTAGTCATTATTTTTTGCCTTGCATAAGTCACCTGCAAAAGCATTAAAATATTTTCATGGAGCTGCAGTTCCACGTGTTAATAGAGGTCTAGGTCATCAGAAGCAACTGCTTCAAATGACCTGTACCAAGCTAAAAGGATATGGCTTTAGTATATTAATTTGCATAAACACTTGCTATTTTAATCATTTGTGCTTGTTTGCCATGGGGTTAATTGTTTGTCAACCCTGTTTCATAATTAAACGTCAAAATTAGAGATTTCAATGCATTTCTTGTTTTATTTTTAAAGTCTGTGAACACACCTTACTATTTATAAGAACTTTAATTTACTGGTAAGTACAAGTACAATTAGATAGCTTACCTTAACTGTTTATGTGTAAATGGGTGTAAGTAGTTTTTGCATACTGACAGTGCTTGTTTAACAATCCAATATGGGATATGCAGTTCCACTAGAAGTTACTAAAGGGATCTCTCAAAGGCAGATGAAGGTGGTCAAAATGTCAAACACAATGCTGTGGGGGGTGTGGCTTCAACCTAAGAATTTGCATATACACTCTAGAGGATCTAACGACTATGCCTGGATGAAACTCGCGGAGTTTCACTCCATGGACGGACGTTTGCGGCATGGACGCAGGAGATTTTTTAATCCCGGGCACACGAGCAACTTCTTCTATATTATAATTAGCACGACATGGAAGATACAAATTTGTGCACTTTTCTTGTAATATGAAGGACTGACATCTCGTATTTGTAGAGGATTTTAACCATTGAGACTGTCCTTTACTCATATGCACCGTCTATCAATACCGATGGGTGCCTAGGGATTGGACTTGCGAGTTTTATCATATCGATTTGCGCTAGCAATGATCATCTAGCCTGATTCTATTGAACTTTGGAAGGAGAAACTCTTACTCAACAGATTTCTCATAGATGATACATGGATTGAGTGAAATTCTGATACTGCTGTCAAAACCAAGTAGTGAGAAGCCTGAAGAAGGAGGTTGGACCCGTGTAAACCTTCCGAAACGCGTCGCTTGTTCTTGGCCTACTAACATATGTTCTTTTGTGTTATGTGGCACAATTTAAAGTTGCAGTGTTGAATCCACTGTTGTATATTAGTGTGGTTTTGTCCTTATGAATTTGGATTTTCTGACATTGTTGCAATTTATATTTTGTATTATAATTTTTAAATTGATATGTTTTTAATGTGCATTATGATGTATTATTCCTAATGTGAATAGGTGTTTGTATATATATAATTTCTTGAACCAACTCAATAAAATTAAAACGTCTATTTTTTTAAAAACTGCATTAAGGATTGACTTACTGGCAACTGATAAACTGACCCGTGGTTGCTTGAGCAGTATGTGCATTGTGAATGTATGGTTGGTATGCTAATATAATACCCCAAAGGGAGTTATTTCTAGACTTAACCGTCTCTGTGGTGTCCTGTCCCTTTGGAGTGTTGGACCCCTCTCGTTTTTTTAGAGGTAGTCACTTCATGGAATGCCATAGAGTTTCAAACAAACTCCGTAAGATTCAGTGGAATTACATAAATGGGTGAAAATAGACACGTTGCACTGCATGCGCTGTGAGGAGCTCATTCCACGCTGAAAAATCGGTGCGAACAGTACCATGCAGCCCACCAGAGGGCGCAGCTCCTGAAGTTGATTTTGCTGCGTCTCAAGTAAATTTTCTATTTAAGTGGTAGCTCCCTGATCGCGCATTGTCGAGACCACCCACGTTGGAGAAATCTTGCTAGGTGCCCTCTTAGTGACTGAAAATCATGCTAGGGGACACCAAATCACGCTTGTACTCACCAACTTATTGTTTTGGATCTGCATGGGAGCCACGTTCAAGAAAAAACTCCACCATATGGTGTTTGGCGGAATTTGAATACACAAATGGAAGCTACCCTGAATGAATAGTCATTTGGGATTAGCGACCAAATTCTGTAAAGGACTGTCCTCACACACCACCAGGTGTCATACTTCAACATTGGCAATCCTCGCTCTCTAGAAATCGCATTTGACAGAGAGCAGGCCTACATCTGGAGACAGGGAGGCACTTCTAAAAATGTAAGTGGGGGCTTGTGAGAAAGTGATTTTTAAAAACCAATGCAAGAACCCAAATACATTTATTCGCTGGGTTTTACTTGCTATCAAAAACTAAAGTCGGGGGATTGGGGGAACTAATACTCCATCACCACCATTATCGTCAAAATGTTTCTGCCATTCTCTCCAAGGGTCCTTGACATTCATCAGGACAAGAATGACGATTCTCAAATTAACATGACAAGAGAATCAGGATTTCATTAAAGACATGGAGGCTAACATTATGCTGAGGAGGATTTCTGGTCTTTTTCAGAAGATGAAAATGAGAGAAGGAGACCAATTAAGAGAGCTAGGAAACTTCACTCCTTTCTCCACTTCTTTTCTCTATTTCCATATTAAACTCCTCATTGGAGACACCCTAGTTTTGTAAGCCGCCATGGACTCCACTCTTTTTAATAGAATTAAATCAATCCTTCCCCCTCTTATCCAAATGCTTAGTTTTCCTAGCTCTCTTAATTTGTCTCCTTCTCTCATTTTCATCTTCTGAAAAAGACCAGAAATCCTCCTGAGCATAATGTTAGCCTCCGGTCTTGTAATGAAATTAGGACTCCTCTCTTACCAAATTTGGTCAGATGTTACCACTGTATAGGGTGACCTGTGTCATCCTCTAACTAAATGGTGTTTCTTTAACTCCAAGGCAGGGTCCTAATTGCCTCATGGGTAGAGAGTAACTTGGACCTCTGTAGTCACACTTGCCTCAAAGTGCATCCTTTGCCGTCCTCCAAGACGTGTCCACTTCTCTCCCCGATGATTGGGGGAATATGCCATAAAGCGGAGGACCCAAAATTCAGCCAATTCTGCCTGCAGAGCAAAATATATCGACCAAACCTACTAATGACTTGTGCTCATTTGCAGTAGAATAACTAAATATATCAAAGCTGGTTTATAGTGAGAAATGGACAGTGTAATTTACAATAAATGTCTTGAAAGTTACAAAAATAGTTGATGGGACTCTCAGTTATTGGGAAGTGCAAGTGTTTTACAATTTCTGTTTTTGTGGACCTATTTTCATGTGTATGTGTACGTGTGCAAGGGGAAAATGCATTCACTCAAGGTGAAGGCATTCAATGGATGGAGTGTTCTGGTCTGTTGATCTATACCTTTTGCTGGGGTGGGAGGGAGTATAATTTGTGTGACATGTCAACAGACTAATGGGGATAGAGTGTTGAAAGGGAGCCCTTGTATACTTTATATAATATTTGTTGGGAACATTTGAGGCTGTCCTTAGGCCAGACCCAAAAAAGATCATGATGTGGTCAGGGTTGTTTGTAGTGGTGTGAGTAAGATGTACAATTTCCTTGGAAGCACAACCTGCAACACCACACTACGGGGCAAGTTGTTATGACAGCAGTTCCCTTGCCCTACACCTCTTTTGATATCCACCAGACAACAATGATCCGATTCCAATCAGTAACTGTCTCCTTCTCCACCAAGCTGTTAATATGAATGCATGGAAGGGCTATAAGAGGTTACTGTAGGAAACTGGGTTACAGGTTGAGGGAAGGGGAAACTCTACTCAAGCAGCAACCATAATTCTTGTAAGGATGAAACACTAGCAAACTCCAAATTAACATGTGCTTAACCATCTGGTAGCTAGGTACAAAAGCAGTCAGGTGTAACTTAAAGACCATGTGTAAGATATTTATGCAGCATACAAACAGTAATAAAATGAAAAAACAACACTAGAAAAATCCCATAACAATTTAGAAAAATAATGTAAAATGTAAAAAATAAAATGACATATTTATTTATATCACTTATAGAGCGCAGCTGCCACCTAACAGTTATTCTGGCACTAATAAAATCCAAAGAATAGAACCTGAGATATTCAAATTTCAATGTTGTTGTAAAAATCAAGCTCTAAGAAGCAAACAAGGCAAACCCCGGTTATCTGGCCACGCCAGACCAGGACAAAGTCACAAATTCAGTCCGACTATGATGAAAGCATGGGTTGGTTACAGGACTGAGTTCAGTCTGTGTAAATGTACCGTGTGGGCCTGGGTGCCAAGATGCAAAGTCCTTGCGTTGAGCTGTCAGGGTTGGCATAGAGGGACCCTTGACGAGGAGTGGCAATGCGAGGACTGGCATTGAGATGCACCACGCAGCGGAGGAGTCGATGACTGTCAATGAAGACCTGCGATGCAAGGTCTTGTGTCTGCATCTAAGAAGCCAGTGGTTTGTGGGGGCTCGCGCTGTGGTAAATCAGTGCAGGGGATGAGATGTGTCATGCTGGGCTGGAGATGGGCTGCGTCAAAGAGGCCACTGAAGCTTGCAAGGACTTGCGCTGAGATGCGTTGGCAACGAGGAAGAGCTATATTCAATAGCGGACTGCCTCACACTGAGATGTGTGGATATTTGTCAATGTTGAAGAAGCCGAAGGTTATGTCTCTGTGTCTTGAACAGGGGGCCAGCCAACTGTCCTTGAGGTCATGGATCAATACTGGCAGGGTCCACACAGGCAGGCAGGCTGAGTTCAGCAGGGTGTTTAAAGCAGCAGAAGACTCCTTGTGCAGCAACAGCAGGCCTTGGGCAGCAAGGCAGTCCTTGGTTAGCAAGCAGGTCAGCAGGGGAAACTCAACAGCTGTGCATTCCTTCTTTCTGGAAGAGTCCACAGTTCCAGACGTAACCTGAAGAGATGGGTCTGAAGGCTCACTACTTATACCTGGTGCCACCTTTGAAGTGGGGGAAATCTCTAACCCCCCACCCCCCCCTACAGAGGTGTCTGGCATTTCCTGCCTTTCTGCTCTGGCCCTATCTTGTTTGGGATCACAAAAAGACTATTTATCTATTTATTTTAGTGTTTTGTAGAGCGCGAACTTGACACTTGAGGGTATCAAAGCGCTTTACAAGGTTTACAGAAGTGAACAAACAAAAGGCTTCGAGGTACATAAATATACAAAACGGTTGGAGAGGGGTAGAGGTGCTAGACCCAAAAGGGGAAAAGAGGTACACAAGTGAATGGTTACAATTACAGTTAGAATCCATTAAAAAAACACAATTTCTTGGTGGAGTAAATTGGTGAACTGAGGAAAAGGCGATAGTCTTAGAATAGTCAGGCATATTGTGGTGGTTGAAGGCAGAACTTAGACGAGGCATTGTGGGTGGGAAAGAGTTTCAAATTCTTGGTGCAGCCCCAGAGAAAGCCCAATTGTAGGTTCTTTTTTTCCGAAAATGGGCATGTTGGAACAAGAGGTCTCTGGTGGATCAGAAGTTCCTGCTTCATCCAGATACCACTAGTTTTTGTGCCAGATAGGCATGGGAGTTTGCGTATAGAGCCTTGTGTGTAATGCATGCTAGTTTCAGCTGTATTCTGGCCTCGAGGGGGAGCCAGTTCAAAGCTTTCGGATGTGGAGAGATGTGGTCAAATTTCTTAGTGCCTCTAAGTAGTCTAGCGGCTGCGTTGAGACAGGCTTTTAAAGGTGCCAAGGAGATCGTGGGTAATCCCGAGAGGGTGGAATAGCCATATTCCAGCTGAGAGATGACAAGTGCTTGGACTGCCATTTTTAAGTCAGGAGCATCGATGAAGGGTTTCAGCTTCCATAGGTAGCTCAGGTGGAACCTGGCTGATTTAGTCATCGAGTTAAAGTGGTCCCGCATGTTCAGGTTGCAGTCGAGGATTATACCCAGAAATATGGCCAAGTCCACGATGGTCGGCTAGCAGTTTAAGGCTGTGGTGGCCTTGATCCACATCTGAATCTCCGGGTTGCCTTTTGTAGGGGAGATTAGGAGAAATTCAGTTTTCTTTGCGTTGAGTTTGAGTTGGTTAGGTGCGAGCCATTGGACGGTCAGTTTCAGGGCCTCGTTCAGGGAGAGGATCTCCGCGCGTGATGAATATTAATGTATATTTGGTTGTCGTCTGGGAACCTATGGTAGGAGATTTCAGCGGTATGAAGAACTTCGGTAAGCAGCTCTAAGTAAAGATTGAAGAGGGTGGGGGAAAGGGTTGAACCTTGAGGGACTCCAACCGTGACCAGGATGGGAGCTGATAGGTTGCCGTTAATCAGGAATCTCTGTGATCGGTTGTGCAGGAAGGACCTAAACCATTCTAAGACAGAGCCATCCAAACCCATCCTGAGTTTGAGGTGTTCGAGTAGTTTTTATGGTGGACCGTGTCGAAGGCTGAGGATAGATCTAGGAGGATTAGAAGGCAGGTTTTTGCCTTGGTCTAGGGCTTGGAGGGCATCGTCCACGATGTGGAGCATAGTAGTTTCAGTGCTGTGCCCCGGTCTGAATCCAGATTGGAAGTCATCAAGTAGGTGGAAGTTGTTGATGTGTTGACTTAGTTGCTGTTGCGCACACTTCTCTAACACTTTGGCTAACAGCGGGGAGGCTGGATCCAGTGATGTTTTTTTTAAAATAGGGAAGACTTGGCTGGCTTTCAAGGAGTCCGAAATCGATCCCTGCTGGAGAGAGGCGTTTTTTATTGCAGTCCAGCTAGGAACAATGGATTGGGACGCAGCAGCGAGGCAGTTGGATGGTAGGGGGTCATTAAAGTGGTTATTTGGGTTTAAGGTAGAGAGGATTTTAGAGACGGAATCTTCATCATAGTATTTGAAGTCGGTCCAGCATGCTTGATGTTAGGTGAGGCCAGTGGCGGTAGCGCGGAAAGGGGGGGCAGGTCTGGAAGGGGTTGAGAATATGTGGCGGTACTGAGTTCATTTCCTAATGCCGTGATTTTATCAGCTAAGAAAGAAGAAAATTCCTCAGATCATATTAGAGACTTAGCAGACTATTTCAGTGTTTTAGCCAGTTTATTTGATTGGTGTTTGACCAGTTCAAAGAGCTTGCGGGTCTATTCTTGGCATTCCACAGTTCCGATCTGAAGTATTCTTTTTTAGAATTGAGGATGTTCTTGTTGTAGGAGTTTCTTGCCTGGCGGAGAAGTGTGAAATGCTTTGTAAGTGTGCTTAGGCAAAGCCTTTGTAATATCCAAATGGGGTAGGTCACAGCTCCTCCACCTCATCCTGACAGAGATGGCCCATCCCACCAACACCTATTCCTCTTTGTCTCACTATCTTAGAGTAATATACAAAGACCAAATGCCAACTACACCTAGTTATGTGACCCTGTATACAAGCTACAGGCACCAAATGATCAGGACAGGAAAACGCCAACTTTAGGAAATCAGAAGAAAATTACAGCTTGAATGCACTCAACAATAAACTAATTGAAACAAATTATTCTTTTCCTCAAATTTCATCAAATTAAAGTGTGCACCCAGTAGGGGGGCTCTGTCAACCTCCTAATACAAATGTAGACAACAAAACCTGGATAAATAACCAAGGACTCCAGGTGCATTACTGTAGTGTCACTTAATCCTAAGTGTACATATAATTACATGTAACTGGATTATTATATCAGCAATAATGAGACAATTGTGAACAATGTTCAACTTTAAGTCCAACAAATGTATCAAAACTCTTCTGAAATCATCAGACGCAAAGGATGTCGGATAACAGAATCTGCTTTTATTCAATTGCAGATTCTCTTAAAAAAGAACCACAAAGGTGCTTAGTTTAGCAATACACATCAGCTGAAAATGTCTTTTACCAATGCATTTCGGGCTGTGATATGCCCTTCGTCAGGGGATTCTAGAACATCAATAATTTCAATGAATATCAATCAACTTAAATCATGCTTTTTCATACGAACACAAATTTAGTGAGGAGCTCATTAAAAGATCAACAGGGCTGGAGACTGAGAAAGCACTGTCAAGATATCAAATAGCGACTGAGAAAAAGAGAAACAAGACTATGGCTATAGAGTGAAGTCCATTGAAAAAAACGGTCTCTTAAGAAAAGTAAAGTTCTTGAAAAAAGGTTCACCAAACATGCAGTGTTGTAGTGATAATCGTTAATTTACCTGTGGTGAAACGGCGAAATCAAAACACGATCGAATCTACGGGCACTAGAACTGTGCCATCAACTGTAAAGTTGAATGAAAATCGATCAGAATGCTGCGAGAACTGCCATAAAGCGTATCTACAACTAACACCAGTGCGTAACAAAAAATAAAAATAATAATAAAAAGCGTACCTCCGATAACAATTCTGTAGAGACCAAACTCAATTTTCCAAGCTTTTGAAAATCGAAAGTTATCACTTATTGGGTGTAATAATGTAACCCAATATCATCCTATGGGAGAGGAAGGCTTTGCAGTAGTGAAAAACAAATGTAAGAGTTTTTCACTACCAGGACATGTACAAACTTAAAAGTACATGTCCAACCTTTTTTATGTAATGCACTCTTTCCAATGGGCTATTTAGGGCCTACCTGACGTATGGCATATATGTGTAAAAAAAGAAAGTTTAGGCCTGGCAAAAGGTTTATTTCGCCAGGTTGAAATGGCAGTTAATAACTGCACACAGGCTGCAATGGCAGGCCTAATAAATGTTTTAAAAGGCCTACTTAAGTGGGTGGCACAATAAGTGCTGCACGGCCACTAGTTGTACACGTAGTATCACATTGCTATAGCTTATAAGCAAATTAAATGTGCCATTAAGTATAAGCCAATTTTACCATGTTTACAAGAGAGAGCACAAGCACTTTAGCACTGGATAGCATAGAGTCCAAAGGGCAACAAAAGTGGGTTTAGGAAACAGGAGTGATGAAGGCAAAAAGTCGGGGTGACCTTGCAGAGAAGACCAAGTCCAACATCCATCTATCTATCTATCTCTCTCTCTCTCTCTCTCTCTCTCTCTCTCTATCTATCTATCTATCTATCTATCTATCTATCTATCTGTCTGTCTGTCTGTCTCTGTCTGTCCATCTGTGTGTTTTTCCAGCTCTGTCTCTCTCAAAATATATATATGTGTGTGTGTGTGTGTGTGTGTGTGTGTGTGTGTGTGTGTGTGTGTGTGTGTGTGTGTGTGTGTGCTGCTGAGGATGTCAAAGAATGAGTAAATGAGTGGTAGAGAAGGTCCTATCCACCCTTCAGGTGTTCTGAAAGCAACTGCATATCTTGGTAGTGGTGCTATGACCATCCTTATAATAAATGGCACAGATATTATTAACTACAATGCCACTGATGTATTTCTGCTGTGAAGTGGTCGAGCTGTTCCTGGGGAACTAATCTAATGTTCGTAAGGTAACCACATATATCCCTTACATATGCTGTGACGCAACACTAAACCCCTATGCGAGCCATTTACATTCCTGGCTCGGTAGTGTAGCTTGGATGTCATGGGCCCTGTGCAAGCAAAGAAAATGGCCCCTTTGATGGCTGTTTTGGTAGTAAAATATAGCAATTATCGGGGTCCAACACTTGTGGAGCACTTGGCTCAATGATTTTCTAAATGTGTAAATGTTCTTGCAGTAATTGTATATCTGAAGTTTGAAAGATCTGCATATGACAGCAAACAAATGAGTGCGTAAGGTCAGGTAAACAAAAGGACCGAGAAGATTATGTACTCCTATCTAAGTGACAGCATATCCCTTGCATACATCTTTCATGGAAATTACTGATCATGGCCTTCATACTGGCCTGTGAGTGCCTAAGTACACTAGTTTCAGCCAAGGTTTTCCACTTGCAGTAGATTCTCATATTGCAAATGGGCAGGTCATTAGCACAACCTCTTATGCATGGTGAGGCAAGTACACATACTGAAATAGAGCGCCGCGGTGTGGTGGGAAAGTGAGTCCGCAAGAATTTGCAACATAAAGCATGCCCTGTACATGTTAATAGACATGCATACAACCCAGGCTATCTGAACGGAGGCATAAACTAATTGGAAACCTTTAAGGGTCTTCGTGGAGCCTTATACGTTTCTTCTCGTCAGGCCTAGAAAAAACTGTCACAGGTGTGACTAATGCACATTTTATGACACCTCTAAAAATAATCTACCATTTCCTCCTCAATCTATCAGATCACTGCATTTTAGGTGTTACTATAGGTGAGAGACTCTTTTGGAAAATGAGGTGTTTTTATGTTTTGCACATCCCATTCAGACAACTGATTCATAGCGCGCGAGGCTGCATTGATGTAAGAGCCGTGCCGACATCCTCTGTGTCTCGCGAGGACCCCTCACTGGCACCATGTTCCGGTCGTCACCTGAAGCGCCTGTGTTGCTCACGCGCTCTCCTTTTCTCCTTCTCCGGTCACACTTTGTCGTCCTCTTTCTGAAGCCCCTGTGTTTGAACTGCTGGAATGGAATCAGAGAAAGTCGATTTGAATTCTAGTCCACAGAAGAAAGGACATTTGTCAAAACGTAGCCTATTTATTTTCTTTGTCCTTTTTTGCGGGTGTCGTTTCTTAATAACAGGGGGTACCGAGTTGCCACTGCGCATTCAATTATTAGACCCTTCGTTTTTAAATGTGCAACAAAAGCAGCTAAATGACAATGCCTCTGTAGGGATCGGCATACCCTTCTTGCCCCCGCAGGGCAAGGCTTCCAACCGTTTGTTTTATTTTTTGAAATAGTGTGGTCCTAAATGACGTAAACCAAAAAGAAATCCACAGACAGAATCGTACATCCATTCGCCATAGCATATATTCCTGCGCAGACTTGACTCTCTAATTGGATTTGAATCTACTTTTACTGGAATTCTGTGAGAAAGACAAATGATAGGCTAGAAATTATTTGGAATAAATGTGAGAAAATGAGAGAGAATACATCGCTTGATGTTCCCGGCCTCTTCAGGTCACAGGTGGCAGCACCGAGAAGACTTCTTACGTACGTGGTCTGAAGGTAGTTCATTGTTGGTAATACAAAGGCAGATTCTTAAGTAGCTCAGGCTCGTGAAGATTTTTTTTTTTCTAAAAGGACATCACTTATTCCATACCAGGTCACTATAGATCTTTCTGAATATAAAGTAGGTCTGAACATAGAGCCACAGTAGCACCTTGCATTGCGAAGCTGTTAACTTGCTAACCTACTTCTTGTTTTACAGTCACACTTTTATTAATCAACCGTCTGGAAGGGTTTAGCCAAAATGAAGCTGCTTAAAAAATAACATCTCATTTAGAAAATACATTTAAAGTAGATGATGTAGGTTGCTAATTAGAAAAGAAAAAAATATTACAATGTTTCACATCAGTTTGTATTTTAGTTTACAAGCTGCTATCCTGCTATCTTTAGTTTAGAAGTTGCTACCTTCATTAAACCCAACCTGGAATTGTGTGTGGATAGGGTCTATATCAAACTACCTTATGGCCACAGTTGATGTGGTTTCCTTGTATACGTCCATTCAGCACATAGAAGGGATCAATGCATGCAAATATTTTCTCAAATACGGCTCAATATCTCTTCGTGAGCACCTCTCTGAAGAAGAAATTCAGGCTCTCGTCCTCACCTGCACTTCGCCCCCTGTAACTCCTAGTCCATGAGACCTCACGGAGGGAGAAGTTATTGACCTCCTCAGCTACAATTCTGCCCTGGTAACCCCATGCCTCTCAGACCTGAGTGAAGAACACGCTATCTGCACGATAGAAACCAACCCCAACAGAGCAGCTACCGTCCGTAGCAGAGGAGTCGTCAATAGCAACCTAGCGCTAGTACTCATCACTGCCTCAACCCAGGAGACCCACCTGACCCCCCACTATCCGGCCTACTAATTAACTGCTGATCTCATCTTGAGCCAAAAATCAGGCTTAGTGATCCTAACCGAATCGTGGCCTAATGAATCCTCACCACCCTGCCTAGACCTCTTAGTCCCTCCCAATTATAACATGGTTAGACTCAGAGGCGCAACTAAAGCCAAATTTCGGGAGGGGCTAAGAAAAAATTTCAGGGGGGGGGCTGAACCTTTAATCAGTAGGCAGAGTGGAGCTGCAGGGCGTCTTAGAAGGGGTGAAACAACTGTAAGGTCTAATTAACATTCAAATGGTCTTTTAAAGACCTGTGAAACGTTCGGGTGCGGCTCTGTGTGTGCCCGGGATCTGTCTCAGCCCGGGATGCCACACACAACGGGGGGGGCTGAAGCCCGGTGAGTCCAATGGGTGTTGCGCGCCTGGTTAGACTAGACAGGCAGTCTAGCAAAAAAGGGGAGGCATTGCCTGCATATACCGCTCCAACCTCCATGTTACCGCCCTGCTGGAAGATCCCACAGACTCCTGCAAAAACCTGGCTCTGTCCGTATGCAGCAACTCCACCCAACTGTGCAGACTGCACATCTTTTACCACCGCCCAGGCAGGAACGACACCTTCACTGACCACCTCTTGGAAGTCATCACAGCCATGGTTTCCCCCAATACTAAAGACGTTTTTCTTGGTGCTTTCAACCTGCACTGGGATGACCCCAAGGACCCTTAGGTCAATGCCATCAGAGACGTCCTGGCCGACCAAGCCAGTACCCAAGTCTGCACACTCCCAACTCACTCGAAAGGCGCCACTCTGGACTGGATTATCGCAAAGGAGTCTGCGGTCAAACTTATCTCTATAGACCCATGCGATTGGTCTGACCACCACACTATCACCTTCCTTCTGCCTGGGACCCACAAGACATGGGCTCCACAACCTGTGGTTCCCAAACGTTGGGTTAGAGACACCAAGAACCTGGATCTCAGGAAATTGGCCGCTCGGTGTAAGGCTGCCCCCCCGCCCCATATCACTACGGCCACAACCTCACTGAACACTATTCCACGGCCATATCCAACATTCTAGATGACCTTGCTCCACTTAAACTGAAAAGAAACCAGATCAAAGACCGGAACCACTGGTTCAACAGATCCCTAAACAATGAGGAGTTGGCCTAATGGCTAGGGCGCTTGACGTCGGACCTGGGGATCTGGGTTCGAGTCTCGGTAACGATGCCAAAAACCTCCTGTGATTCTGGGGAAATCACTTAATCTCCCCGTGCCTAAAATGAATGTGTGTCCGTCCTCATGTAACGTAACTGGTGCTATGTAAAGCGCTCTGATACCTGATTCGGTTTGGGTCTAGTTCGCACTATATAAAACTCTGCAAAAAAAAAAAAATGAGAGGAGAGCCCTCCGGCAGAGAGAACGAAACTGGAAATAGTACCCATCAGCAGCCCAAATTCTCAACTCAAAAAAACAATTTTTCAGAACAGAACTAAGCCCCTAAATCTTTGATATCTTGCGAGGCATTTTCTTCATTCTTCCCTGACAAGATCATTGCCCTAGGAAATGAACTCAGATCCACCACTCTCTCCCAAACCCCTCCGACTCTGCCCCCACTCTCTGCTTCGCCCCACCAGGTATAACCCAAAAACCAAGCACATTGGTCCAACTTTAAAGGCTATGATGAACACTCAGTCTCGAAAATTCTATCCTCCCTTAACCCGAACAACCACTTCAATGACCCTCTCCCATCAAACTGCTTAGCCGCCGCTTCTCAGGCTATCATCCCTTCTTGGACTGCAATTATCAATGCCTCCCTCCTTCAAGGATCAATACCTGACTCTCTCAAAGCCGGCCAAGTCATCCATCCTAAAAAAAACCTACGCTGGATCCTGCCTACCCTGACAACTACAGACCTATATCCAACATCCCACTCCATGCTAAAGTGTCCAACAGCAGCTCAGCCAACACATCACCAACTTCCACCAACTGGACGACTTCCAATCCGGGTTCACACCTGGTGACAGCACTAAAACCACCCTCCTCCACATCGTGGATGATGCTCTCCAAGCCATTGACCAAGGCAAAACCTGTCTCCTAATCATCCTGGACCTTTCCTTGGCTTTCATACTGTCAACCATGAAAAACTCCTTGAACGCCTTAAAATCAGGATGGGACTGGATGGCCCTGTTCTTGAATGGTTTAGGTCCTTCCTCCAGAATCACTCTCAGAGATTCCTAATCAACGGCAACCTATCCGCTCCCTCCCCAATCACGGTTGGAGTCTCCCACTGATCAACTCTGTCCCCCACCCTCTTCAATCTCTACCTTGAACCACTTTCAGAAGTATTACGCACCACCAATACCTCCTACCACATGTATGCTGATAACACCCAGATCTACATAAAAATCTCTTATCCCAAGGACATTCTTTCCCTCAATGAGGCCTTGAAGCTGACTGTCCATTGGCTCACCTCTAACCAGCTCAAGCTTAACGCTAAAAAAACAGAATTCCTTCTAATCTCCCCACCTAAAACCAACCCTGACATCCAGGAATGGATCAAGGCGATCTCAGCTCTCAACTGCCTGCCAACCATAGCAGACTCTGCTAAATCCCTTGGAATTACCCTATACTGCAGACTGAACATGTGAGGCCACATTAACTTGATGGCCAAAACAGCTAGATATCACCTGAGCTACCTAAGAAACTTTTAACCTTTCCTCGACCTGAAAATGTCAATCCAGGCTCTAGTCATCTCCAGATTGGAATATGGATGCTCTACCCTTGCAGATCTTCCCAAGACCTCCATGGCACCTTTAAAAGCCTGCCTCAATGCTGCCGCAAAACTCCTAACAGGCTCAAAGAAATTCAACCACATAACCCCTCACCTTAAAGCTCTCAACTGGCTTCCTTTCGAGGCCCGAATCCAACTTAAGCTGGCGTGCATCACTCACAAGGCGCTATACTCGAACTCACCGGCATTCCTCGCCCAAAAACTTGTAGTATGCAAAGGAACCAGAAATCCCGTGCCACCAGAGACCTCTTGCGACAACCTGCATGCATACAGAAAAAAACGTACAATCGGGCCTTCTCAGGGGCCGCACCAAGAATTTGGAACTCTCTCCCACGGGCCATCCATAAAATTCCATCCCTGGCACGCTTCAAAATGGAGGCCAACACTTTCCTTTTGGGCAAATTCCTCTCCTAACACCTCTTCACAATCACCTTAGCGACTTTTTTCTACCTTCCTGTGGGCTCTCCCGGTGTCTGGATGACACCCACCTGGCACCTCTGGGCATCACACCCTGGATCTGAGACCGCCTGTCTCTTGCAATATGTATCTACCTGTTTTTATCCTAAATGTTTCCATTCTATGTTATCCCTTATGTACCCTCTCCCTCTAAGTTCCCTTGTACACTACTTGCCTTTCCTGTTTAGTGCTCTGATACCCTTACGGGTCTGGTTCGCGCTCTATAAAACTCTAAATAAATAAATACTCAAATATGCTATTAGAGATGTTGGACTTCTGTCAACACAATAATGTATTTATTTTTAACCACAAGTATTTCCTACAAGTCCAGAGAACGACAATGGGGACAGCATTTGCACCAAGCTTAACAAACTTAATGATGGGTTGGTGAGAGGTGTAAGTCACGTGGAATGAACAGAATCCAACTAAAATGGAGCAAGTAATCTTATGGGTTTGTTTTATCGACAACTTGTTTATTGTCTGGAAGGAGAAAGAGATGTATTTGAGACTTTCATGAAATCATTGAACAACAATGTGCTCGGACTTAGATTCACTTATGACATCAGTGAAAAAGATATAAACTATTTGAACATTAGGGTTTACCTCAGTGATAACAAAATATGCACTAGGTTTCACAGGAAAGCGACCAGTACAAGACAATAGTGGGCACATACAGAACCTAAAGTGGAGTGTCCCCTATGGGTAGTGTCTTCAAGCCAGGTGAAATTGATCACCCGAGAAGCAATTTGAAACACAGGCTGGATAAATGTACCATTGTTTCAGGGTGAGGGGATACCCCACTGAGGTGCGAAAAGATGCATTCCTGAGGGCCAATGGAAAGAAAATAGAGAGTCTGTAGATTGTGAAACCTAAGAGTTATAAGGAAGACTCAGGAGTCTCTAGATACATCATGGACTTTGACATGTCTAACTTTGAGGTCAGGAAATTGCTAAAATAGAACTGGAAAATCCTTAGAATGGACGATGACCTCCAAACATCAAATACAGGAAAACAGCATCACTTGGGGAACTTTTAACTAAAGTTTTTTAAATCCTGATAACTTAATGTAATCTAAAATTGGGAACTGGTTATCAAATGAAAAGCAATGATTTTGGAAGTGCCTCAGGTCTAAAGCATGTGCTCATGGACACAATCTAACGGAGTTTAGGACAATGTAAGGTAAAATCATGAAAATAAATGAATGGATAACATGTGAAACCACTGTCGTGGTCTATGTCCTTGATTGCACATGAGGCAAAAAGTATGTGGGGAGCACTGTCATTAAGCTTAAGCTTCACATTCTGCAACACCTACGTGCAATAAAGAACAAGGACTTTTCTTACAACATGGCCAAGCACATCTGGGAGGTTCATAACGGAAACATCGGTAACATGAGATGCTATGGTGTACATCATGTGACAAGGAGACCCTGGGGTAACAACCGAGAACGTGAGTTGTGGAGAGCAGAATCCAAATTGATAATATTAATGGGAACACAGCATCCTTGTTAGTTCAATGCAGATGCTGAGCTTCATGTTCACTTGTGACATCCGCATGAGACTCTTTCTCTGGCTGGTTTTCTTATCATATAGTATTATTTTACTATAGTATATTAACGATTCCCTCGTACCAGTTTTATGTCGTTATCTTACATTATTTTTATGAAATCCTGCTTTGTGCACTTTACTTATACTGGCATCTGTATTTGCACTTTATTGCTTTTTTAACACAAACTGGAGACCCCTACATTGCATCATATGGATTGGTTTTTATATGTAAATAATACAATTTGAAATTAAATGAAAGTAAATGAAAAATACATTTATAAAGTGTGAAACATTCACCCGAAGGTGTCAAGGCGCTAGTTCAAGGTACATACCGGACTGTTTCAAGACCACATCAGAGATTAAAAAGCCACGTCTTTAAAGCCTTCCCTAAGGCCCACAGGTGTGTTTCTTCTTTTGTCCTCAGTGGAATCGAGTTCCAAAGTCTGGTCGTACTGACCAGAAAGCTCCTTCCACCCCAAGAACACTTTTTGAACCTGGGGACTACCAAATTATGAGCGGAGAGCTGAGCAAAGATGGCGGGCAGGGATGTAAGGCGGCAAATTTGATAAAAAAAAGGCAGGCCCTGTGTCATGAATAGCTTTAAAAGCTATACAAAGAGCCTTAAACTCAATCCGTCTCTTCACTGGTAACCAGTGTAACTCTTTGAGCACCGAGGAGGCATATTTATATTTTGGAATGTTCCGCAATAGACGTGCTGCAGCATTTTGCACAATCTACAACTTGGTCAAGCATTTCTTGCAAAGGTTCATGAATAAACCGTTACAGTAGTTGGCTCTAGATAAAACAAGAGCCGGTACCACTAACTTCCCCAGATCAGCCGGAATAAATGGAAGAATCCTTCTAAGTAATTTTAGTGTATAGAAGGAGATAGATGTGACCTGGTCTACGTGTTCTTCAAAGTAAAGCATGGAGTCAAACGTGACTCCCGGGTTCTTAACCTGATGCGTAGGATTAGGTAGAGAGCCCAACTCCGAAGGCCACAAAGCAGGGGACCAGAAATGTGTGTGGCTGCCAAAGAGTAAGACTTTGCTCTTACTAGAATTCAATTTTAGACATTTAGTGGCCATCCAGTCCCTCACCTGGCAAAGACAGGTATGCAACTGTGCCGCTGTGTGTGCTGGTGAACCTGTCACTGAAACCACAATCTGGGTATCATCTGCGTAAGAAATAGCAGAGAAACCCAGCGATCTGATTAGCCTCTCCAGGGGGGCAACATAGATATTAAAAAGAGTGGGGCTCAACGAAGAGCCCTGTGGTACTCCACATGGCAGTGTGAAGTTCGGCGACTTGAATTCTGAAAGAGCCACAAACTGTTCCCGGCCAGACAGGAATGACCTAAGTAAAGCAAACGCTTTCCCTTTAATGCCAATCCCATCCAGGACTTTCAATAATTTTTGATGATTCACAGTATCAAATGCGGCAGAGAGGTCAAGCAGCACAACTGCTGCATTGCCTCCTGCATCAACGGTCTGCCTAATCAGTTCGGATGCTGAAATCAATGCCAATTCGGTACTGTGGTGCTTTCTAAAGCCAAACTGAGTAGCGTCCAGAAAGGCATGCTTCTCAATATAGTCTGATATAACACTATTCATGGCTTTTTCCACCATTTTTGCGGGCAGAGGGAGTCAGGAGATTGGGCGGTAATTATTAGGATCCACCTCATCTAAGATTGCTTTCTTTAGAAGGGGAGGAACAGACGCCAGTTTCCAGTTGGTGGGAAATATATCAGAAGAAAACATTTGATTGAAATTAGGAGACAAATAAGAAGCGAAAACTCCTGGTAGAAAGTGGAAGATTTTAGGGGGACTTGGATCCAATGGGGAGCCAGATTTAGTAGAAAGAAGGAGATTAGTGACCTCTTCTATAGTCCATGAAGGAAAAAAGGATAATTCAGGGGGGTCACTGATGTCTGAGGTGACTGGGGGAGTTTCCCTTTCCACACCGGAAATAGCTGGAATCCCTGAAGAGGGCGAAGTCCTTGGGAAAGACACCCGGAGAAGCCACTATAAACCACATTGACTTTTTCTTGAAAAACAAGGCCAATGAGTTACAAAAGGTCTGGTTTATTGGTGAGTCAGTCACCTCGGGCATTTAGCTAACTTTTTCACACACATATGGAATAAGACTTGAAGATTGTGATGGCAGTAGATACTTGTGGTGCATTGTTGTGATCAATCAAAGAATATTGTGGTCTGGTTAGAAAATAAATGGGCTATCCTGGTTAATTTATACAGGAATTGTTGAAGTTCAACCCAAGTATATCTGACAATGAAATCAGACCAGATACCAGATATACTTCATTGTCTATTCTGCATGGTTATTTGGTAACCTTAGGGTCAAAGAACATCAAGGGGATACTTCAGTGGTCGGCAATTTAACCCAGAATGCATTAATTTGCATTTGCACTTTCTCCAGATGATGAAATTATATGGAACTCAGGGGATTGTTAATACATTTGCAATTGATCATATGGAACTCAGGGGATGACTGATGCATTTGCACTTTATGCTTCATACATTTGCACTTTACCGAAATAATGATATCATAGGATATTCAGGGGACTGTTAATTGCTTTTCCACTTTAGTACATACAACTTAGGGGATTGCTGATGCATTGGCAGTTTATACTAATGGAAATACATGCATATGTTTGCATTTAACCTGAAATCATTGTGATAATAACAGTAATAGCATTTTCACTATTATTGAGTTTTGGGATTGTTTGAATTTGCACCATATGAGATATGAATATTCCCATGTATATTCTCAAGTATATTGTATATGAAATCTCTTGTCATGTAAGGGCATTATTTACTTCATTTGCACTTTAGGAATGGTAAACATAATTAGGTGACACAATGTGCCCTAGTAGAATTCTCATCCATAGAATTGATGCCAATTACCCATGCAAATGCACCTTTAAAATCTTGAATACCAATGGCACTCTACCAGGCTATAAAACAGATGATGTCATTGTGAAAACATGGACAGGGACATTATTTATTAAATTTTCACGTTAAGAATTGTAAACATGATTAGCTGACTCAATGTGCCCAAATATTGAATTCAATCATTCATGCAATTGCACCCTTACACTCTTGTATATCAATGGGCAATAAAACACATGGTGTTACTGTGAAAACATGGACAATGTGACATTGACCCAGAGAAGGTAAAATTGCATGATACAATGTTTGTTATTCCTCCCAGTATCTTGGTCTTGCAGAGATGCAAGTGCAGAACAGAATATACGTGTTTGTCTGAATCCTCTTTTGATATGTAAGCCATGAATTAAAATGTATTTGCACTTCTGTTGGACAAAATGGTGACTATGCTATGCCAAACTGAAAGAATGCATTTACGAGGTCAGCAGCCCAGTTGCTGAATTGAATGGATTGGTAGTGGGAAAAGAGGTTGTCCCTTTATATTTTACCCTCTGCACTAAACAACTCTATGACCCTGTCGAAGGCTACAGCCGAAACACGTAGGTTGATATTCTTGCACCTTATATGAAAATAAGAAAAAAAAGGATTTCTGGTTAATTATGGAGTCATGCCTCTTACTTTCTTTCCTGCTCGGTGCGAAGGGGAGATGCATGAACGGATGCTGGAGAGTGTTCATGGTAATATATGTATGTATGTCTATATATATATATATATATATATATATCATAAGGGTTGCTTGTGTTTTGTGCTTACAAATTAACTGAAAAAAACAAAGGTTAAAGGAACGTTATAGTTAGGGGAAAATGTCAGTGACAACATTCACAATCACAGAAATGCACCAGTTATAATTAGCAGAACTGACTATAATTTGCGCCCCTGCTATGCAATGCTTAAAACCTCACATATTGCATCACTCATGACATGTTCTATGACATCATTTATGAGATCACTGATTTAATCTCAAATAACATCATTGATATAACATCACTTTAACCTTTGTTTTTTTCAGTAAATATATATGACTTTCTGGCGTTCGCCAGGAGGTAGTTATAGTTAGGACTATATTTCCATAAGAAATGCGTTTTTTTTACTTGCCGATATCTTTTGTGCCGTTCAATGAATCTTCATGAAATTTTCAAAACAAAATGTGTGCCAGTGGTTCTTGTTGTGCACAGTGGGAGATGAGAAAACAGGGGGTCAAAAAAAGTGTGTTTCCCATATGAATTCCCATAGGAGCTTTAGACACACTGCAGCCCAAACTGCTGGGCGGAATTACACCTAATTTGTCAGGAAAGTAGATCTTGGTTCGCAGATCACGCTTTCAATTTTCTGCTTTAAATCTGTTCAGTAATAGTTGAGAAGTTTAAAGAATTCCAAATTTGTATATCTGCGATTGCGGCTAATTGGCACCGATTTCGCGATTAATTACAAATGCGTGCTTCAACAGGAATGCGTTATTGGCTGACCAAAACTTGAGTAGAGAGTTGCGGCTGCCATTTTATCTCATCAGAACATTCCCCGGGGCTCAAACCAAATGGTGGGAAATGGCTAAGGGGTCAGGTTGCATGTGCTCTGACCCCATGAGAGGAATTTAGTGTTGTTTAAAGAACCCCTTTCGAGTATTATATGTAAAAAAAAAAGGGTTTTCTTTTCCACTTGGGATATTTGTGAATTGGCCGTGACCGTCGGCAAGGCCCCTGTGTAATGTCATGATGAATTTGGGAATATAGGTTGTGACATATTCATGAACATCACTGAAAAAATATGTTTACACACCCACCTTCAGTGTCACTTAGGAACTCACACAGCCACTTAGCCACCCACTCTGAGACGGATGTGCCCACTGACAGACCCCCTGAGAAACCCACGTACCCATTCACAGACCCACTCAGAGACTCATGTGCCCACTCATAGACCCAGTCAGCCACTCATGCACCCACTCACAGACCCACTCAGACAATGATGCATCCACTTACATATCCACTCTGACACTCATGCATTCACTCAGAGATCCACTCATATTCTCATGCACTCACTCACAGACCCATGCAGACACTCAAACACTCACTCACAGACCTATTGATATTCTGATGCAGTCACTCACAGACTCATTCAGACACTAATGCTCCCACTCAGAGACCTACTGAGAGACCCATACTTTCACTCACAGACCCTGTCAGAGACTCAGACACCCACTCACAGACCCACTCTAACACTGACACACCCATTCACAGGCTCACTAAGAGACGTATGCACCCAATTGCACACCCACTCCAAAATGGACGCACCCACTGAGAGACCCACTCAGGAAAGTATGCCCCATTCACAGACAGTCATACACTCACACACCTACTTACAGACCCACTAAGAAACATATGCACCCACTAAAAGACTCATGCAGACTTACACACCCACCCATACTCCCGTTCGTGCACCCACTCACAGACTCAATCAAAGACTCCTAATCCTACTCACAGACACAATCAGAGATTCATGGATCCACTCACAGACCTGCTCCAAATTCTTAGACCCACTCAGAGAGCCACTGAGACACTCATGCACCCCTCCACAGAACCACTCAGAGATTCAAACACTCACTCACAAACCCACTCAGAGACTGAGGCATCCCATCACAGATCTACTCAGACACTCATGCACTCACTCAGAGCACCACTCATATTCTCATGCACTCACTCAGACACATACAGACATTCACACAGTCACTCACAGACCCATTGATATTCTGATGCAGTCACTCACAGACACACTCAGACAATCATACACCCATTCAGAGACCCACTGAGAGACTTATGCATCCACTCATAGACCCAGTCAAAGACTGAGACACCCACTCACAGACCCACTCAGACTCTGATTCACCCACTCACAGGCCCACTCAGAGACTCCTGCACCCAGTCACAACCAACTCAAAGATGGACATGCCCACTGACAGACCCACTCAGACCTGAAGCACCTACTCAGAGACCAAGTCATACACTCAGAACCATATGTACCCACTCAAACACTCATTCAGAGACTTACACCCACACATACCCACTCTGACTTTCATGCACCCACTCCTAGACTCGCTCAGAGACTACTACTCACAGAACCAATCAGAGAGAGAGAGAGAGAGTTAGAATTGGGGTATCTAGTTGGCAGAGGTATGCACCCTGTCCAAGTAGTGACCCACAATCCTAGTCAGGGTAAGTGTAGTAAAAACAATGTTTACCTGTGCTCACTCTCTGGTAGCTTGGCTCAGAGAAGTCAGGCAAAACTATAGAGGAAATGTGTAAAGTGTTTGTGCACACACACACCCACAGTAACAGTGAAAACACCACAACTGTACTCCACACCAGTTTAGAAAAATACCCAATATTTATCTGAGTATAACAAGACTAAAATAACGAAAATTCAACATACACAAGCCAAGATATGATGGAGGTGAGGCATCACTAAAGCAAGTGAAGCATCAGTTCCTGGGAGGGGGCAGAGTTGTTGAGCTGTTAACCCCTGGGTATGCTATGAGGTTCAGGGGAGGTGATGCAGTGGTTGCAGTGAGGCATTGGTTCCGCTGGCGGTGCAGTGTTGATGAAACGTCGAGGATCAAGGCATGAGGCATTTATTTCACAGTGTCAATGTCACACCACGGGGCCACTGGTGGGGTAGCAGAGTCTGGCACCATGGACTTCAGTGATGCAGTACTTGGAACTCCCTCTGTGGTGGTTCTCTGGAGGTACTGCAGAGGTTTTGGGGCTTGTTTTGTAAGCTGCGGTTGTACGTTCAGCACGGACTACGGCTTTGGTGCAGGCAGCGGCGATGTGCCGGAGGTTGGTGCCGGTTCTGAAAAGGTGCTCTAAGTAGATGTGCTGCTTTCTTCTTTTTAGCACAGCAACTCACTTCCAAGTGCCAAGGAGCTGGGTTTGGCACTACTTGTCAGAATGTGGCTCTCAGCAGAGGGGCTGCAGGTGAACTCTTTGATGGCCCTGAATCTTCCAACAAGAATTAAGCTCAACATAAGCTTTAGGAGAACCTTTAGAAAGCAGGATGCAGAGAGCAAAGTCCAGTCCTCTCACTCACAAGACATAAGCAGTAGGCAACCCAGCTAAGCAAACAGCAAAGTGGCAGTCCCACTTGGCAGCACAACAGTTCTTCCTCTTTGCCAGAATGTTCTGAGCTGAAAAGTGTTCTGAGCATGTGGTATCAGAGGTCCAGTGCTTATATCCATTATAGCCTTTGAAGTAGGGAGACTTCAAAGAAAGGCCTTAGCAGTGCACAAGACCCTGCCTTCCTGGCCCTGGCTGCAGACAGACAATGAGGGTATGCAGCTCTTTGTTTGGGGACAGGCACAGTCCTATTCAGATGCAAGTGTCAACTCCTCCCACCACTCCAGCCATCAGGATATCACGGGCATTCCTCAGATACCTTTGTGTGCCACTGTCTAGAGTGAATTCCCAAAGCCAATCTGTCATCCAACCCAGACGTGTATTATAGGGACAGGCAGAGGCACAGAATGGTTAAAGTAAGGAAATGCCTACATTCTAAAAGTGGCATTTTCAGACCAGCAATTTTACCAACCTTACTTAAGAATGTGTTTTTAAATTTTGAGTACAGAGACACCAAACTCCAATTTTCTATCAGCTCTCGGAATATACACTTGTAAAGTTTTACAAGGCAGCTCCAATGCCAACCTTTGTGAGAGACAGGCCTTGCTGTAGTGAAACACAAATGTAGCAGTTTATCACTACCAGGGCATGTAAACTTAAAACCACATGTCCTACCTTTTAAATACACTGCGCCCGCACATGGGGCTACCTAGGGCGTACTTAGGGGTGTCTTACATGTAGTTAAAGGGTAGGTTTGTACCTGGCAAATAGGTGTACTTGCCAGGTTATGGCATTTAAAGCTGTGCACACAGCTGTGTAGTGGCAAGCCAGAGAAATGTTTAGAAGCTACTCGTGGATGGCACAATCAGTGCTGCAGCCCCACTAGTAGCATTGGATTTACAGGCCCTGGGCACACACAGAGCACTGTAATAGGGACTTATAAGTAAATCAGATACAGCAATCATGGAAAAACCAAATGTCATTACATTTTAGACACAGAGCACATGCAGTGGCAAAGTGCCCTGAGTCCAAAAGCCAGCAAAAATGAAATTCAGCACACAGTCAAAAACAGGAGGCAAAAAGTAAAAAGACAGGGGAGATCAAGCCAATAGATGCCAGGTCTAACATGTATATCTATATGATACACGTACAATTATATGTACCTAACATTGGTACCAATGTCCATTATCCACTTAGTTGTTATACACAAAGCAAACGCGAGCAAGTGTGAAGGGTAAGTTGGTGTATAATATGTATTTATTTATATATTTTTTTTTATTTAGCAGCCTTGTCACACATTTGTGCACTTCAGTGTGCTCCAAGACCCTGAAAGAGAAGGGGAGAGATAAAGAAAAAAAGGGAGGAAGAGAGGTATAACTAAAGATAGGAAGCACAAGAGAAAGTGTCATGGCACACTTTCACTGCACAAACAAGGAGAATGGCAGGAGTCTAGAGACACTTCAAAGCACATGATTTGCCTAGGGTAAGTGGATCCAGAGCACTAGAGGTGAAAAGTGGGGAGCTGGAGACGAAAATGTGGACAGTGGTGGAAGAAAAGAACGGTGAAGGAAGAGTGTAAAGATTGAGATAATGTATCAGCAGACATGTGGGGTTTCAAAACATAAATAGGTAGACTGAGCAAAGGGGAAGAGGACTGACTGGAGCAAAGATGGATATCATACAGGAATAAATGGAATATATCTTATCTCAGTGCCTGCTGTATCGTACAACAAATACTAGAAGATGAAAGTATAGATTTTTCTAGTCTTGACACCAGACATCCCTTCCTGTTAATGGCGTGGCCAGGAGTTGGTGAAAAAAAATGAATAATGCGAGCAAGGACAATATAATGACAGTATGGTTTGAGGCAATCTCTCCCAGAAGTGGCAAGACAGATAATATCAAGCAATATGTAAGAAATTGATTTCTGTGTCTGCTTTAAAAAAAAACGGTGCTGGCCGCAAGGGTTATTTACCATGCTCTATACTTCGTGATGCGCTGTTTACAAATAAGGACCGCCAGTCGAGGGTGCGAGGTCCTTTTCCTTCTGCCATTCTTTTTCAAGTGTGCTGCTAGAGAATACATGCTCAGGCATCTGGTTAAAGGGCAGGAAGTTAAGGCTGTCTTCTCTGTCCATGCTAGATCCAGATAAGGCCTTGAGTAAGAAACCCTCGACTTTAGCGCCTCTCCCTCCCTTCAACTTCTCCCCCTCTTCCTATCATTTCTTATTAATCCAAATAAATTCCTTTGAAGGGTTTACTGACTCAGACCAACCACTCCATCAGGGTGCAACCCATAGACGGTTTCCTGAGGGGTCTGTGGGTTGCGTCAACACTATTGCTGAATGGTATAGCATAGACCCTCTACAAAGGTGTCCACGAACTTTATAAGTTTTACACTTATCACTCCATACACCCTTTACTCGGACACGTGGTAATTTGTATGTCCTCCCTTCTCTGCACCTGAGGGACTCCACGGACAGGGTGAATGTCACTTGTATAAGCTGGGTAGTAGGCCATAGCATCAGCGCCTGGATACCCTCACAGATACAGATGACAAGCAATGTTCTACAAATCCACCTTACATCCTTGATCCATGACTAGCCTCATTTGGTTGCCTCATTTTGTTAGTTCATTGGTTTATGCACCTGTATTCCCAGGTTTGATATTGAGCGCCAACTGGCTGTAACCAGTGCATGCCTGCAGGCTGCCACTCTGCCATTCCTCGGTAGCTTCTGATGAGCAGTCACTTTGACTGAAATTGGGGCACTCAGGGAAAACGATTACCTTACAACAGATATGCATTCCTGTTTTGTGGAGTTGTAACTGTTGGAAAACAACATTGAAGAGGTTGCCCAGTGCTAAATGAGAGAACCCTATGATGGAGCATCTTCCTCTGTTATGTGTTGGTTGTTTTCCGAGACAGTGGCAGAATAGACTAGGACACACAGCGATGCTACTATTGTATGTAAAATAAAAAGATGTGTTCCAGTCGCCTGCCATTTGGAAGATGAGAATCTAGATCATGTCAACTTAAACATTTGCAAACAAAAATATAAGAACGTTGGTAGAGAGGCCTTGAAACCCAACTGCAGGGTAAGGCTCTGGATTCTGTCACTGGAATATGTTTCTCCTCTGTTCCATTGTGTGGTTCTTCTCAAGAAGAAAGCCTGCACCCTGCTAGGCATATCACAGCATGGACTGCACTATAAAATAATATGTCGACACACCTGAACTTTCAACGCTGCTTTTAAACGTATACTGTAGTAGTGCCACTCGTGTTCATCGTTTGCTTTCTGCAACAGCTCTCTCACAACCACAAAAGACGCACCTCTGCCTACTTAGGTGTATCCACCATCCAGCGAATTTGTGATCACACGTCTACAATTCTTACCACGTGATTGCACTTGGCCCAGAAAGTTGTTAATCAGCGGAGGCTATCCCATTAAGAGAACATTTGTGAGTGTGAAGTATGTGATTGCTAAGCTCGACAGCGAAATGTGTTCAATCTTTCAGACAGATCCTGACAGGCACACCTTTGTATTTGATTTTGCTCTTTATCTCATGTACAGCTCCGTAAATGATGCTGATTTTATGATGATGTTTCAAAGCAATGACAATTATTGGTGAAAGGTGCAAAAAGATTATTTAAGTGCTGATCTAGAAAGCGCAAGTGAATTTTACTATAAGTTAAAGATATTCAATTCAATTCAATTAAACTTTATTTTGGTTTTTGTTCAAAACCATAAAAGTACATATACATTAATACTCACAATTCATAATACTTTTGTTATAAACACATATCTTGGTAAAGTGCAAAAAGGTGCAAGGATATCATTTCTTCATTACATAAAAACCAGGAGATTGGAGAAATTCATTACATAAAGACCACTAAAAATCCATACATTTTCTGTATTTAACAATTGATTTTAAACATTCAGTAACATGGAAAAATACTATCATTGTGTAAAAGTTGTAAATACACCAGGGCCGGTCTGATCTGAGTAAAATTAAGCTGTCTTAAAAGAGTCATCAGATGGCGCTTACGGGGATATTCGTAAAACCTACATAAAAAAATAAAATGCAGCCTGTCCTGCGGAGACTTTCCGTCGCAGCCGCAGGGAGCTGCAGTCTTATTAAAATTGGCAGTTTTTGGCCTAACAAGCAGATGATGAAAAACATTCAACCTGAACCTAGTTAATAGAAACTTTTCGTAAGAGGTCAGGGAACCCAATAAATACGGCTCGGTAGTTACACACGTTTTCACCATAGCATAATTTCTGACACTCGGCTTCTGGAGCTCCGCTCCTTCCCTTTGGGTCTTCCTATCCATGAGGAAGGCCCGCTTGATTACCTCCAAGTCCCCCTTAACAATGTCACTGGGATTATCAAACAATTCAGGGCGCCCTAGTCTAGAGAAACTGGATTTCAAATATTTTATCCATGGGATAGCCAGTGCCTTGTCCCGAGACAAGCAGTCCCTCACAATCAGGTGTGTCAGTGGGATGTCGGGATTCAACCACAGTTTTATCCAGCATGTCAGTGGGCGTAGGGAAAAGGTGTCACATATATATTGTGTCCCAAATTCTTCATGAACTGCAAGATTGGACGTGCCGGAGGGGACGCACAAAAGTCGCTTCATAAAAAAAATTTCAACAATCTGCAGCTGCTCACCACCAACATACCCCCATATTTCGCTGCCATATGTAGCCGTTGCCACTGATTTGGCATTATAGAGTTGCAACATGGCACCAATACGTTTTTTCCCCAGCTTTGAAGTAAAGTTAAAAATAGAGGTGTTCACCCTGACCAGTTCTCCTTTCTTTTTAAGAAGATGCGGGCCCCAATTTAATTTAGTATCAAAAAGGACCCCAAGATAGGAGAATGTTTTTGATATCGGAATTACCACTTCATCTATTTTAAATAAAACATTTCTTCTGGGTTTTTGACCTACTTGCATGACAAATGATTTGAGTTATTAATCATTAGGTCTCTATCTGTCATGATGGACTTAAAAGCATTTAAAAGTGCTAGATATTAAAACTGCATCATCTGCATATAAAAGTACTGGAATTCCCCGCCGACCGACTCTAGGACAGTCAGCCGGCACCTCCTGTAAAACGCTATCCAGGTCATTAATATAAAAATTAAAAAGAAAGGGAGCTAAAATACATCCTTGACGGACTCCCTTTCTGATATTAAAATTATTTGTTACGCTCAGATCTTGAGAGTATCTGACATTAGCTCTAGTATTGCTGTGGAGATCTATAAGAAAATCAACAATACCACTGTCCACCCCCTTCGCCCTCATGGACTGCCACAGCTTCCGCCTGTTCACACAGTCGAAAGCTGAGGACAAGTCCGTGAAGGCGAGGTGGATGGTACCCCTGTGAGCCACTGTGTACTTGCTTAGAATTAAAAATAGGTTAAGGTATTGGGTTATTGTTGAACGACCACTGCAGAATCCATACTGGGAGATCGACATGATGTTATTTTCCACCACCCAGTCTGAAAGTCTCTGCAGTAGTATCCTACCTATTATTTTTACCATAGAGTCGATGAGCGAGATAGGTCTATAACAATGTGGACTACATTTGTCCCCCTTTTTAAAAACCGGGACAATTGTAGAAACCCCCCAGGATTGTGGACAACCACTTTGCACTGCGGCATTAAATACAGACTCTAAAATAGGATCCCAAAGGAAGGCTCCGACTTAAATAAGTCCAGAGGAATCCCATCGGGTCCGGGTGCTTTCCCGGCTGTTAGTCCCATAATACCCTCAAGAACTTCACCCCTGTCAATGCTAATCTTCTCTCCATTAGTACAGAGTGCTAAGCTAGAGGTTTCTTCCATCGGGCTGCAGTATAATTGCTTAAAGTGCACTTCCCAGTCCCCTTTGGGTTTATGGCATTCGAGTCCGTCGCCGGTCTCCTGAACAAGAAAAGGCTTTTTCATAATGGCCCAAAATCTGGAGCTGCTCTTTAAAGTTATGGGATCCTGGATCTCGTTCCAGGCCTCTTCCCTTAGGAATTCCTTACGTTTTGCTATAGTAGATTTATATTCTTTCCGACAAAGTTGGACTGTCACCTGTTCTCTTGGTTTAGCTACTAGAGCCAGCCTAAGGTTACTTGCTGCTTTGGTGCAATCATGATTGAACCACTTTGGGCCAACTTGACTAGATTTTTAGCAGGTACCAACAACAGCTTCGAGATCTTATCTGAGAGTGTCTGGAACGCCCCAAGCACCTTACTAGGCTGTATACCTTCTAGGGTGCAGATGTTAATTTCATCTGCACATATGACTTTAATGTCTTAATACAGCAGATCTGGGGTGATCTTAGACCATCTCTGTCTACGTCTTCCGTCAGTTGTGATCAGCCTTCCCTGACTGGGGTTCGGCCCTTCTTTAGCTATCCACGCTCCCAACAAACGTACAGTGAGCGGATTATGATCGCTAAATTCGCTCTCTTCAATGATAAAAGAGTCCACAAAAGACTGCATAGATAATGAAATCAGTACATAGTCAATGAAAGTTCCCCTCCCGTGGCCCTTAAAGGTCGGTATCTCAAATCTCTTGGCAGGATCCATCAAGGCCATGGTTGGTGTCACATCCAGATCATTCAATAAATCATTAAAAAGTTCCCCCTCAATTGAGTGTTCTAAATGTAAGCCGTTAGATCGTACACAGTTTAGATCCAGAATGCATTTAAATAGGGGGTCACCACAGGGGTGAACATTAAAGTCACCCATGATCATAAGATTATGTATTTACAACAAGGGGTGGTGATGGACAGAGTCTCTGAATTAAGCAGAGTACTCTCACCCAGTCAAGAGATCAGGGCTAGATCCAACACCGTTTTTTAGCTCATTGCACCATCCCAGTTTCAGAACCTGGCTGTATGCAAATTAGTCTGTCCCTGGCCCAGTGCATCATGGGAACAGGGCAGACAAGACTACAAAAGCCAATTCTTACACTGGGAAGGAAACAAGCTTCCGGGGACCGGTTTCTGCCATTTCAGGCGTCTTCGGCCCGGCTTGCTTGAATCCTGATGGTGCAATGAGCAAGGGACTCACATCTGAGTATACCCTTCCACGCTTAGGGTGGACAAAATTATTTACAACAAGGGGTGGTGATGGACAGAGTCTCTGAATTAAGCAGAGTACTCTCACCCAGTCAAGAGATCAGGGCTAGATCCAACACCGTTTTTTAGCTCATTGCACCATCCCAGTTTCAGAACCTGGCTGTATGCAAATTAGTCTGTCCCTGGCCCAGTGCATCATGGGAACAGGGCAGACCAGACTACAAAGGCCAATTCTTACACTGGGAAGGAAACAAGCTTCGATGGACCGGTTTCTGCCATTTCAGGCGTCTTCGGCCCGGCTTGCTTGAATCCTGATGGTCCATCACCACCCCCTTTTTGAAATTATTTTGGCCACCATGAGTGTGGAAGGGTATGCTCAGACATGAGTCCCTTGCTCACTGCACCATAAGGATTCAAGCAAGCCGGGCCGAAGACGGCTGTAATGCCAGAAACCGGTCCCCGGAAGCTTGTTTCCTTTCCAGTGAAGAATTGGCTTGGTAGTTTGGTCTGCTCTGTTCCCATGATGCACTGGGCCAGGGACAGACTAATTTGCATATAGCCAGGTTCTGAACTGGGATGGTGCAGTGAGCTAAAAAACGGTGATGGATCAATCCCTGATCTGTTGACTGGGTAGGAGTGTTCTGATTAACTCAGATACTCTGTCCATCACCACCCCCTTTTTGAAATTATTTTGGCCACCATGAGTGTGGAAGGGTATGCTCAGACATGAGTCCCTTGCTCACTGCACCATCAGGATTCAAGCAAGCCGGGCCGAAGACGGCTGTAATGCCAGAAACCGGTCCCCGGAAGCTTGTTTCCTTTCCAGTGAAGAATTGGCTTGGTAGTTTGGTCTGCTCTGTTCCCATGATGCACTGGGCCAGGGACAGACTAATTTGCATATAGCCAGGTTCTGAACTGGGATGGTGCAGTGAGCTAAAAACCGGTGATGGATCAAGCCCTGATCTGTTGACTGGGTAGGAGTGTTCTGATTAACTCAGATACTCTGTCCATCACCACCCCCTTTTTGAAATTATTTTGGCCACCATGAGTGTGGAAGGGTATGCTCAGACATGAGTCCCTTGCTCACTGCACCATCAGGATTCAAGCAAGCCGGGCCGAAGACGGCTGTAATGCCAGAAACCGGTCCCCGGAAGCTTGTTTCCTTTCCAGTGAAGAATTGGCTTGGTAGTTTGGTCTGCTCTGTTCCCATGATGCACTGGGCCAGAGACAGACTAATTTGCATATAGCCAGGTTCTGAACTGGGATGGTGCAGTGAGCTAAAAAACGGTGATGGATCAAGCCCTGATCTGTTGACTGGGTAAGAGTGTTCTGATTAACTCAGATACTCTGTCCATCACCACCCCCTTTTTGAAATTATTTTGGCCACCATGATGTGGAAGGGTATGCTCAGACATGAGTCCCTTGCTCACTGCACCATCAGGATTCAAGCAAGCCGGGCCGAAGACGGCTGTAATGCCAGAAACCGGTCCCCGGAAGCTTGTTTCCTTTCCAGTGAAGAATTGGCTTGGTAGTTTGGTCTGCTCTGTTCCCATGATGCACTGGGCCAGGGACAGACTAATTTGCATATAGCCAGGTTCTGAACTGGGATGGTGCAGTGAGCTAAAAAACGGTGATGGATCAAGCCCTGATCTGTTGACTGGGTAGGAGTGTTCTGATTAACTCAGATACTCTGTCCATCACCACCCCCTTTTTGAAATTTTTTGGCCACCATGAGTGTGGAAGGGTATGCTCAGACATGAGTCCCTTGCTCACTGCACCATCAGGATTCAAGCAAGCCGGGCCGAAGACGGCTGTAATGCCAGAAACCGGTCCCCGGAAGCTTGTTTCCTTTCCAGTGAAGAATTGGCTTGGTAGTTTGGTCTGCTCTGTTCCCATGATGCACTGGGCCAGGGACAGACTAATTTGCATATAGCCAGGTTCTGAACTGGGATGGTGCAGTGAGCTAAAAAACGGTGATGGATCAAGCCCTGATCTGTTGACTGGGTAGGAGTGTTCTGATTAACTCAGATACTCTGTCCATCACCACCCCCTTTTTGAAATTATTTTGGCCACCATGAGTGTGGAAGGGTATGCTCAGACATGAGTCCCTTGCTCACTGCACCATCAGGATTCAAGCAAGCCGGGCCGAAGACGGCTGTAATGCCAGAAACCGGTCCCCGGAAGCTTGTTTCCTTTCCAGTGAAGAATTGGCTTGGTAGTTTGGTCTGCTCTGTTCCCATGATGCACTGGGCCAGGGACAGACTAATTTGCATATAGCCAGGTTCTGAACTGGGATGGTGCAGTGAGCTAAAAAACGGTGATGGATCAAGCCCTGATCTGTTGACTGGGTAGGAGTGTTCTGATTAACTCAGATACTCTGTCCATCACCACCCCCTTTTTGAAATTATTTTGGCCACCATGAGTGTGGAAGGGTATGCTCAGACATGAGTCCCTTGCTCACTGCACCATCAGGATTCAAGCAAGCCGGGCCGAAGACGGCTGTAATGCCAGAAACCGGTCCCCGGAAGCTTGTTTCCTTTCCAGTGAAGAATTGGCTTGGTAGTTTGGTCTGCTCTGTTCCCATGATGCACTGGGCCAGGGACAGACTAATTTGCATATAGCCAGGTTCTGAACTTGGATGGTGCAGTGAGCTAAAAACTGGTGATGGATCAAGCCCTGATCTGTTGACTGGGTAGGAGTGTTCTGATTAACTCAGATACTCTGTCCATCACCACCCCCTTTTTGAAATTATTTTGGCCACCATGAGTGTGGAAGGGTATGCTCAGACATGAGTCCCTTGCTCACTGCACCATCAGGATTCAAGCAAGCCGGGCCGAAGACGGCTGTAATGCCAGAAACCGGTCCCCGGAAGCTTGTTTCCTTTCCAGTGAAGAATTGGCTTGGTAGTTTGGTCTGCTCTGTTCCCATGATGCACTGGGCCAGGGACAGACTAATTTGCATATAGCCAGGTTCTGAACTGGGATGGTGCAGTGAGCTAAAAACCGGTGATGGATCAAGCCCTGATCTGTTGACTGGGTAGGAGTGTTCTGATTAACTCAGATACTCTGTCCATCACCACCCCCTTTTTGAAATTACATAAGATTATGTAGACTCTGTTTCATTAACATACTAATGAAAACATTCACAGCAGATAATTGACTAAAATCTGAGCATGGATTAACAAAATTATAAAAATTTACCAGACCAGCTAGACCGTTTTCTCCATTTAAAATTAGACCAAGAATTCCAGGGTTAGCAGATGGTACTCTACGTACTTTACAAGTCAGTGCAACAGAAATATACGTAACCATCCCCCCCTTAGGTCTTCCCCTGTAGTTGCAATAGCAGGGACTTAATATGCCTTATACCCTTCTAAAAATGATTACATTCAATAGACCAAGTCTCCTGCAAACAAATTATAAAATACTGTTCAATGTAAATAATCCAATTACAATCCAGCATCTTGGCACCTAAGCCCACAATGTTCCAGGAAATTACATTGTAAGGGCTCATGTCCCTTCCACTATGTGTTGTTTCCACGAGGGAATTAGTGGAGGCCATATAATTAATCATTTTACTGTCAACTGTAGGATGGGATACATGTTGCCTTACTGCGTGGTTAACAGAATAACTATCACTAGGAGCCGGATTAGAGAGTCAATCCACTCCTTCCAAACTGGAAAAAGCAGCAAAACTATTAAAAGTGGGGATGTTAAAACGAGGGCCCTCTGTGTAGCCCAAATTTAGTAACCGGGGTCTTGATGGGTTAGACAATAAGGAGCGGGGATAGAAATAACTTAGATCATGTGTCATGATTTCTCCCTCTCCCCGGTCAGTATACCAGTCTACAATATGTGTAATTACCCAGGGGTCTCTGAAATTAATAATAATAAAATCCCCCTGAATGTCCTTTGGTCTATGTCCGACCTATCCTAGTCTTCTAACATGAAGAATCTCACCGTCAATATTGGGGGGCAGAGGCCTGTTTTGTTGCAACCAATAAACTACTTTATTTTTGAGTTCTTGATAGCTTTCTGTTTTCCCCAACGCTAATTCTGGAACCCCAGTGAGTGTCACTACGTAGGGTGCTGCCTCAGGTGGCAAATCTATTTGTTGTATGGTTCCCCTCTGGTTCTTATTGGGTGGCCGCAAGTTGGTGATATTTTCATGGGGGTCATCTAATTTAATAACTAACCCTCCCGAGCTGTTTTTATTATGTGTTGGTTGGGCTACAACTGTTGTCCTAGGTGCAGCGGTGTTATCCTTATTTATGGGCGGTGGATCCTGATTGATCATAAGATCAGTTGGTTTCGGCCCTATATTAATTGCCTGAGTGTACTGTTTCAAAACATTAGTGGTTTGTTCCCTTGTTAATTCTATATTGGTAATAATTAAAGTTTCAAGGGACGCCTGTTGTTCTGCAGTTTTTTTAACCCTCTCCACTAATGGCAAAATTAAGGATTTTACTAATTGCTCGATATTTCCCATTAGATCTGGGATGGGAGGAACTAGTGGCTGAAAAGGGTCCCGCATGGTCTTTCTTGCAGCTATCGTGGGAGTCTTAGGGATGTTCGTGACATTTATTGGTGTTTCTTTACATATGCCGTTTAGCCCATTTCCCCCGCGCTTTCTTTTTTTAGTTTTCTGCCCTATTGGCATGGGTTTTCTATATGATTTCTTTCTCTTTTTGTGCTTGAGAGGAGATTTAGATATAAATTCCTCTGTTGAAGTATCAGATAGTATAGCTATATTTGGGTCGTGTAAGTGACTATCCCTGAAAAGTTCAGATGAACCTATTGAATCTTGAAGTTGCAGGGGAACACTTATGTCCCCAGTTAAGTCTGTAGGCGTAGCATCAACGGGAGGTGTAATTGCGTGTTGGATTTGTCCCAGAGAAGAACGCTTGTTATAGCATTTCTGACGAAAGGCGCCGCTCGGTGATGGCTATCTCATGTTCCAGGACCGATGGTAATGAATTGGTCCAATGTCCCTCTAACAGAGCCGCCAACCAGAGATCTTCTGCCCTGACTGAGACGGGGTATCATGGTTTAGATGCTTATGTCAACAGTACAACAGAACAACAGCAGAGTGCAACAAAGGGGAATAAGAGACAGGTGGCAAAATTCTTCGGAGTATGAACCACGATCAGGCGTCTAAGTTACTTGTAGACAATAAAGGGATACGATAAGCTTACTGGTAGGGTCCCAAAGGGCACATGAAGGGGGGGAAACCCAGCCCGGCCTCGTCTGACTGCGGACGGCCACAGACGGCACGCCCTTTGCCTGCCCTTTTCCCGGGCTTAGCCCGGCGACGCCCGCGTGTGTCCCGCGAAGCGGGGCTCTCGCTGATTTTTAAAAGCCTCCGGGCGGGAAGCAGGGGTAGGCGCCTTCCTGCCGCTAAGGACACTGGATGTTGTAGTCCCCCCTCTCAGCGGCCGCGCCGAGTTTGTAATAGGCTGCGGTGGCGGGGGGAGACTAGCGTCAGGCAGGAATCGCGGGACCACAGAAGAAAGCAAAAGACCAGGGAACGCCACATGAAATCCAAAAACTGCCGCGAAAGTACAGGTAGCCACTGTTTGCAAGAGAGCAAACACCAGCAAGGCACACAATTTTGTGGGGGTTTGGTGTGCACAAGTACGCAGTTTGTGCCTCATTTTGATTTATGGATTTTGTGAAAATTGATGGTTGACAATACAGTAATAGTGCATGCTGTTATCAATTCCACAGTCTGCAAACCACAGACATTTTCTATTCGCCCATATACTTTAGTGGAAGGTTTTTCTTGGTTCAAATCATGCCAGACAAAAATATCTTGACCCAGATTGTAGTTAAAGTGTAATGCACGGCACACCTTTACCAGGGTGCATCAGGTGTAGACCAGGTGTGTCCTTTCACAATGACTGATCTGTCTCAGCACAGGCATGAAATCACATCTGCCCTTATGCCAACACATTAGTGAAAGGTGGGCTGGCTTATTGAAGACACTGATCGATATGTCCTTTTGCCGTCGACAAGCAGGCCTGAAATTCGAAGAGAGGCAGAGATTCCTTACAGTGTGGTCCAGTGAGTGACTACACCCGCAGACGTCTAAGGCTTTGTCCCTTTCACAGGGGAGCCCTCATGGAGTGCAGTGACTGTGTGCCATCTGCACATGGTGCACAGACAGTCAGTGCACCTTCTGATGGCCTCTTTGGCTCTGTGCCCTCATTTGTAATATGGCATGGGCGCTGAGGCAGAGAAAACAGCCCTGTATTGATCCTGTATCGCACATGTAGCACCAGCACAATCTCTATTATAGAAGGGGCAGCCCAAGTGTCTGCAGTCCGTTCTGTAGTGCCAAAGCCCCCGGTTGCAACCCCTGTGCTACTTATGACAGCCCAGAGTGTGCATCATTTGCCTCTGGGTTTTAATCCCGTTTCTGGCGAACGGGAACTGGATCTGCAGGGTGTCTTAATGTGACCCAAAGTGTTTGCTCACGACTGATTTCCAAGTTCCATCCAGAATAATGCCTTTCCAAACAGTGAAGATGTTCACATGCTCCAAGCAGTGGTTCTGGTGTAGTAGCGCACAGGACTATTCAGTCATGTGAACCATAGGAAACACAAACGTTATTGGTTTACGGCTTTTCTCATACAATGATTTCTGCCTGACCTAAATTTATTCAAATGTGGATTTGATAAAAAGCCATCATACTTCAATCTCTGTTCTTGAAAAGAGGAGACTTGACAGCCCAAGTATTCGATGTATGGAGCCATTGCGCATACTAACAGAATGTGAAATCCCTATTACTTGAAATTGGAATCCCCATATTTATTTCGAAGAATATTTTATATTACCGACGTGTTGGCTGTGGCCCATTAAAGCATTTTTTATTCTCGGGACAAGCACGATGAAAGCTGAAGGCTTACTTTTTCGACGAGTAGAATGAATAATCTTGGGAGAAAGATAATAAATGACATTTTGTTACACTTATCATCTGTATTGGCGTTGATATGTTCTTTCCCTGATTTAAATAACTATTTCTGGGTATAGATGCAATTTTTATCAAAATATCAGAGAATGTTATGTAAGTAATAAGAAACACAAATGCTTTGTTATGGAAGACTTCTAAATTACAAGTGTTATTTTTAGTTTTAGTGGTACAAATCCTAATGCAAAAAGAGTAAATGTATTGCAATGTAGTAATTAAATGATGACTTTACTATTTGCTGCTACTCCATAACGAATTATAGACTGTCATGAATCGAGCAGTCCATTCTCAATGTATTATGCCTGCTAGACTTGACAGCCAAAAATACAAAACTTTTTTTAGTCCAGGTTTTATTATTGAAATATTATCTTGTATAACAGAGGAAGAATCAGACAAGTCATTACAATACCTCCCATACCCTGCATACTCCTTAAAATATTACCTACTGGCGGTCGCCAGTAGGTATATATAGTTAGGATTTTTTCTCTATGGGATTTTTGAAAATTCTATGTCTAATAACTTTGCCGTTTGTGGACGGAATTGGCTGAAATTTTCAGGAAAATGGCACATTTTGTTTCTGAGCAGCCTTTGAAAATTTGGGGGGGGTTCGTCAAGGGGGGGCCGAGAAAAAAGGGGGGTCCCAAAACGCGTTTTTCCCATGTTAATTTCCATAGGGCGGTTGGCCTCACTTTTAGCCCGAACGGCTGAATGGATTTGCACGAAACTTGGCAAAATTGTAGGGACTGGTAGCCCGATGTGCCTTTTGTAGGTCTCAATATATGTGCTCCAGTGGATTTTGAGAAATTAACGTTTAAAAAAAGATATATATCTGTAAGCGCGGACCGGGCAGCGGCCTAGGACGCGTACTTTTCGCGCAACGGAGCTTTGTGAAGCGAAGCTGATTGGTTCTCCGGCGTCTGTCAACATTCCAAACAGTCCGTAGTGGCCGCAAACAGTCCGTAGTGGCCGCCATCTTGTCTCTCGGTAGGATCGAGAGACAAGAGGAGGCCAAAGCGAAGGGGTAAATGACCATAAGGGGGAATAGTAGATCCTCGCTGACCCCCTAGGTTTGATGTGGAGGTTTTAAAAGGGCCCCGCGGGGCAAAAAAAAAAAATTATAATAATAATCTTACGGCTGAATGGATTTGCACGAAACTTGGCAAAATTGTAGGGACTGGTAGCCCGATGTGCCTTTGCTAGGTCTCAATATATGTGCTTCAGTGGATTTTGAGAAATTAACGTTCAAAAAAAGATATATATCTGTAACAGCGCACCGCTTCGCGTACTTTTCGCGTTACGGAGCTTTGCGAAGCGAAGCTGATTGGCTCTCCGGTGTCTGTAAACATTCCAAACAGTCCGTAGCGGCCGCCATCTTGTCTCTCGGTAGGATCGAGAGACAAGAGGAGGCCAAAGCGAAGGGGCAAATGACCATAAGGGGGCATAGTAGATCCTCGCTGATCCCCTAGGTTTGATGTGGAGGTTTTAAAAGGGCCCCGCGGGGCAAAAAAAATAAATAATAATAATAATCGAACGGCTGAATGGATTTGCACGAAACTTGGTAAAATATTAGGGACTGGTAGCCCGATGTGCCTTTGCTAGGTCTCAATATATGTGCTTCAGTGCATTTTGAGAAATTAACGTTCAAAAACAAGATATATATCTGTAACAGCGCTCCGCTTCGCGGAGATAAAATTATATCTGTATTACCTAGCTGTTGCTAACACCAGTTAGCGACGGCTAGTAGGAGATAGCGACCATCTTGGGCCCCACTTTGCATGTGAGTGATATTTATCACTAATGACATGCAAAGTGGGCATGCCAAGATGTTAGCGACTGGAAACAGTCGCTAACATCGCTATCTCCTATTATCAACTTTTGGAAATATTCGAGATAAGCGCGAATATCTCCAAAAAGTAACAGCTGCCCTGAGCAGTTCTTAGCCATGTTATCCTATGGGAGGTGGATAACATGGCTAAGAGGATTAGCTCGGTAATGCATGAATATCGCTGAGTTTTCAGCGATATTAATGCATTGCGGTCGGTTTTTATCGTATTTGCGATAAACTTTGATAATAGCAAGGTTTATCTGCGATAATTTCTGACGGTAAAAAAATCTTTGCAATGCATCGTTAGGGATAAATATCGCTTAACTTTGGTAATATGCCCCAACGTCTGTTAACGTTCGATTCGAAGGAAATCAGGAAGTGTTGAAAAACATTGTCTGCGCCATCTTGTCTTTTTTCAAATGCCACACTTTTGTCGTGCACGGCAGCCATTTTAGATGCCTTGACCAGACCCACTCTGTGCACGCTGTCGATCCTTAGCATGGCTCCCCACCCTCGCAAGCATCTCCCCCAGGCAGTGGTCACCCCCGCTCTCTGTCTTATGCATGGGTAATAAACCTCCCCCCATCTGCGCTGCTCTTTCCTGAGAATCACACCCTGTGCCCGCCCGACACCTCCCTTTCGCCCTATTCACTACTGCACCCTCTGACACTCCTTTTCCTCTGTGTCCGATTGTCCAGGCTGGTCCTAGGGTATCAGCTAGCCCTGCAGATGTAGTTTATGGCCACAGCTGTAAAGATTCACCCCTCTTCAAAGGAGTTATAGTAGATCAAGGCCCACACTCGATGAGATCCGTCACAGCAGAAGCGTTGCTATTATCTGAAAACCATCCTGTATTGTGATTGGGGAGGGGACCGAGCGTGAAGCGGAAGATTCCAGGGATGACTCTTTGTACATCAAAGTTTTTACAATTATGTGTCACATTAAAAATATATAGCACTCCGACAAAGTAGTAAGATTATAAAACTTTAATAATTTATAAATATATACAAGAAAACAAAAATAGTAATAACATATAAACATTTTTAGGGAAAAACAACGAAGTAGCGGTCGGCTGTGCGAATAGTCCCAACGCAGCACAACGTCCAGATTTCCGGCGTGGGGCGGGTCATCAGTAGCAAACTGTTGTGCGAATAGTTCCAAGGCAGCAGAACGCGCTGAAATCTAGATGACACGAAAGTGATGTCTAGTAAGTTGCCACCCAGCAAATAACGGCGTGGGGCGTCGCGGGGGGTGGGTCTTCAGTAGCAAACTGTTGTGCGAATAGTTCCAAGGCAGCAGAACGATGGCACCAAGGTGATGTCCAGTAAGTTGCCGCACTGGTTTTGGTATCCTACAATGCTGCTCCGAATAACGGCGTGGGGCGCCCCGGGGGAGGCGGCGTGAACGGGCCTCTCCAGGTGGAGTGTCATCTGTTGTAGTGGGGCGCCCCTTTACCGTTTCAGTTGCCATTCCGTCCGTTTTTGGTCCACTGTGTCAAAAGCCGCAATTCAGCTGAGTTGCGCCCACTCTTGCGGTGCAGCGATAGGCGGCTGTCACAGGACTCTCAAAATGGCGGCAGGCTCTTTCCTTTTTGGGCCTGGTCCACTGAAATGGCCCTGGGACACCTTGGAAATCGGACGCTTGTCTGCTAGGTCTTGGACCCCATTCTCGAAAGCGTCCCCTCCGCCTTGAGAATTCATCAAAAGTTTTGGGGGCCCCGACTCCTGCAGGCTTCTGGTGGGGAGCGGCTGCCATGATTGCTCGCGGAATGACTACGACGGAGCTACGAGATGGTGGTGCTCTCATGCTGACGCCAGCTTCAGTCTGAAACATCCAGAAACAAGGTGGGGCTTTCATCGTTTGGAAAAAAAAAAAGTTTTCATCCAATGAAAAGTGTTGTTTTTAGGTCATATGATCAAGCCTTCCATCATTAGGAAACCAAAAGTAAAATGAACCAATGAAAAGTTTTATAAACAAGTCACATGACCTCTTATGCGGCATAGGGTATAAAATGCGGAGAAAATACGTTGGCACGTGAGGCGGTGTCAGTAGCGGACCGATGTGCGAATAGGCCGAAGGCAGCACAACGCGCCAAGATCCGGATGGCACCGAGGTGGTGTCCAGCAAGTTGCAGCACTGGTGTGGCCATCCTACAATGTTGAAAGTCGGCGTGGGGCGCCCCGTTGGCCTGTGAGTTTGCGTCAGTAGCGGACCGATGTGCGAATAGGCCGAAGGCAGCACAACGCGCCAAGATCCGGATGGCACCGAGGTGGTGTCTAGTAAGTTGCCGCACTGGTGTGGCCATCCTACAATGCTGAAAGTCGGCGTGGGGCGCCCTGTTGGCCTGTGAGATGGTGTCAGTAGCGGACTGATGTGTGAATGGGGCCAAAGGCAGCGCAACAATATTTTCTGACGAGAAGACACCACAAGGCGCTGAGATGCCAAGATCCGGATGGCACCGAGGTGATGTCTAAGTTGCGGACTGATGTGCGAATGGGGCCAAAGGTAGCGTAACAATATTTTCTGTATGGAAGATACCACTAGGCGTTGAGATGCCAAGATTCGGATGGCACCGAGGTGATGTCTAGCAAGTTGGTGTGGTCATCCTACAATGCTGAAACTCGGCGTGGGTCGCCCCATTAGCCTGTGAGATGGCGTCAGTAGCGGACCGATGTGCGAATAGGCCGAAGGCAGCACAACGCGCCAAGATCCGGATGTCACAGTGGTGGTTTCATAGTTGAGAGGCACTTCATCTGCAGTGGGGCGCCGAGATCCGGATGGCACCGAGGTGATGTCTAGCAAGTTGCTGTACTGGTGTGGTCATCCTACAATGCTGAAAGTCGGCGTGGGGCGCCCCATTAGCCTGTGAGATGGCGTCAGTAGCGGACTGATGTGCGAATGGGGCCAAAGGCAGCACAACGCGCCAAGATCCGGATGGCACCGAGGTGGTGTCCAGCAACTTGCCGCACTGGTGTGGCCATCCTACAATGCTGCGCCGAAAGTCGGCGTGGGGCGCCCCGTTGGCCTGTGAGTTCGCGTCAGTCAGTGGGGGCTGTTTGAGGATCTGACTGCATTGGAAAGCAATGTGATGCTGTGCGTCGCCCCCAAGATGGAGGTTCCTCGGCTGCAGTGGGGCGCCCCTTGGTGTTTCACTCGCTATGCAGCTGAGTTGCGTGCGCACTTGTGGCGAATAGGCCGAAGGCAGCACAACGCGCCGAGATCTGGATGGCACCGAGGTGGTGTCCAGCAATTTGCCGCACTGGTGTGGCCATCCTACAATGCTGCGCCGAAAGTCGGCGTGGGGTGCCCCGTTGGCCTGTGAGGTGGCGTCAGTAGCGGACCGATGTGTGAATAGGCCGGAACCAGCACAAGGCGCCAAGATCCGGATGGCACCGAGGTGGTGTCATAGTTGAGAGTTCTGAGCAGCGCTTGTAACACTGTCTGAAGCTTATTTGCACCTGCTGCAGCTTCACTATTGCCCTGGTGTGGCCTAAGATCGCCCATGTTATGTTATGTTATGTTATGCGTTTTTATTTGGCGCACAGATGCTCCAGCGAAGGAGCGTCCTGGCGCCCGACAAGGTAGCTGCACAACACAACTTAAACCATAGGCAACCAATATAGAAAAACTAAGGGAATAAAAAAGTTTTCACCGCACGACGAAAAGAAAACAGATCCCTCATAGCACGAATCGCCGGGGGCAGGGAGTTCCACAGGACCGCCGCACGCACTCGGAATGAGCGTCCTCCAGCTCGACTCCGCTTAAAGCGCGGCACGACAGCTAGTTCTAGGTCTGCAGATCTTAAAAGTCGAGCTGGAATGTAGTGGGCGAGAAGGGCCATAAGGATCGTTGCTGGGGACCCCTTCAGAATTTTATAGGCGACACAGAGGACCTTAAACTGGATCCGCTGGGCCACCGGCAGCCAATGCAATGACCGCAGGGTATTAGAGGTAGGACAGAATCTTGGGAGGCCTACCACCGCTCTTGCAGCGGCGTTCTGAATCCGTTGTAGGCGCCCAATCTCCGCCTGGTTCAGACCAACCAGTAAGGAGCTCGCATAATCCAGCCTTGAGATGACTGTGGCTTGGATCATGAGTTGCCTAGTGGGAGCATCGAAGAATTTAAGCACTGGACGGAGCCCGCGCAGGATGCCAAAGCAGCAGGCCGCCGTGCGTTTGGTGTGACACACAAACGTAAGGGAAGGGTCCAACCAGACCCCGAGGTTCTTAAGCTCGGCGACTGGGGTAGGAGCAGGGCCCAACTCCCCCGGCCACCATCTCTCTCCCCAAAGATCCGGCTGTCTGCCAAAAACCATGACCTCGGTCTTACTAGCGTTCAGCTGGAGACAGTTGGACGTCATCCAGCTGGCGACCGCCCGCAGTCCTTGTTGAAACCTGGGGGCATCAACTTCGGCATCCCCGCTGATCGTAACCGCTAGCTGGGTGTCATCGGCATATGACACCATCGTCATACCCCATTGCCTGACAACCTCAGCTAGCGGCCTTACGTACAGATTGAACAACGTAGGACTCAGCGAGGAGCCTTGGGGAACCCCCAGGTTCAACGGATGGAGTTTAGACTGATAAGGCGGGACGGTCACGCTAAAGGCCCGGTTGGCTAAAAACGACCGGAACCACTGGAGAGCGATGCCGGTCACACCAGCCTCCTCTAGGCGCAGCAGAAGGATTGGGTGCGAGACGGTGTCAAAGGCAGCGCTCAGGTCTAATAGCACAAGCGCTGCCGTTTGTCCCGCGTCAAGCACGGAGCGAAGGTGCTCCACCATATAAAGCAGAGCCGTCTCCGTGCTATGACCAGCCCTAAACCCATTCTGCGTCGCGTCGAGGATATCTGCATGGTGAAGATGTTCCGAGAGGACAGCGTTTACGTGTGCCTCCATCACCTTAGCTGGCCACGGCAAGAGTGAAATCGGCCGATAGCTCTCCGGCTTACTGCCGTCCAGGCTAGGTTTTTTAAGGATAGGCCGAACCATGGCTTGCTTCCACTTCAGTGGGACCTCGCCCGATGTTAAAGACAAATTGATCAAGGAACATAGCGGCGAGATATCATGTACCGCTAGGTCCTTGAACACATCTGGGCAAAGTGGATCCTCTGGGGACCCAGACTTCACTTTGCGGGCCAGTGTATCTAGGCTATCAGATGTTAAAATAGGAAAGGAATGCAATCCCTCAGATGATAGAGGCTTAACAGATGGATTAGCCGAGGGCATGGCCAAAGGAAAAGCCCGATAGATAGCATTCACCTTTTCCAAAAAAAACTCTGCCAATTTTTCACAGTGCTCGACGGAGCTCTGGTGCGTTGTTGTTACCTTTTTGGCAGTGAGGTCTTGTAGTACCTTAAAGATAGCCTTAGATGGGTTCGAGCTAGTCCTAAATTGTGCGGCATAAAATGCGGCACGAGTTCTACATACCGCCCGATGATACACTTTAACAGTAGACAGGTAGAGAACTTTCTTCGTGCTGTTATAGGCTTTCCGCCATGCCCGCTCTGCGCGCCTACAGGACACCTTCAGAGCACGCAGTGAGTCATCATACCAGGGGCTGGCTTTACCGGTCCCAGTTTTGCAGCTGACCAAGGGAATAAGAGTGTCCAACGCCCTAGATACCCAATTACAGAACCTGTCATAAGCCTGGTCAGGCGACCCCGTGATGACAAATGGGTCAGCCGATAGGAGATGGAAAAAGTCCTCCAGCTTAAGTTTATTCCAGCGTCGTCTTAAAATCGAACACACCACTGGCTTAGGTTGAATAGCCAGAAAAGGGCACTGGATCTGTATCAGATAGTGGTCAGTCCATGCTAGAGGTGTGTAGCTGGTAATACAGGCTTCCGTAAGATTGGAAAAAAACGGATCAAGGGTGTGACCCCCTGAATGGGTGGGCTGTGCCACCAGCTGAGTCAGCTGGAGCGCCTCAAGATCTGCCACAAAACTGGCCACCGAAGGGCTGGTCAAGTTATCAAAGTGCAAGTTTAAGTCTCCAATGATGGAGAAATTGGAGCACCCTGTCGCCAGTTCACTAATGGCGTCAGGTAGCGCTGCTCTAAAGGCTACTTCACTCCCCGGTGGCCGATAGATCAAAAGCCCCGACAGGGTGAAGTTAGGTGTAATAGCTACCTTGAACATTGCACTTTCACAACCCGGGATTTTTTGACCCTGCCACGTGCAAGAATAGCAAGATTTAACTGCAAGAGCTATTCCTCCACCTCTAGAAGCTCGGTTTAAGGTGAATACCGAGTATTCCGGCGGGAAGGCCAGGTTAACAACGGCCGTATCGGCATCCTGTAGCCAGGTCTCCGTCACACAGAATAGGTCAGGCAACTCCTCATCTAGCAGGTCACGAATATCTAGATGGTGCCTAACGAGCGACCTGGCATTAAGATTCCATACGCTAACATACGGTTGTAAGCCGCTAGGCGCACGAGTGGTCTCCCTGTAGACCCTACTTACGGGGGCAGACAAGATAAGACATCCGCAGCCACACGAATACGGCCCACATAGAGGATCCACCCGCGGCGCAGTACAGGTCGCCCCGGACCGATTAATGGCAACCAGACTGTCTCTAGTGTAACACCGCATGATAGCCAAGAGTACGGCCAGGAGGAGGGCCAGAGTCCAGCCACGTCCTGTCGCGGACGGGCGCAGACGGGCAGGACTCTGGCACGACTCCGGCCACGCGAGGACGCGCCCGCTCCGCGATCCCGCTACGGAAGGGAGGAGCATTTAGTAGGCGTCCCCTCGCTCGCACATGCGCAGTCCAGCGCTGGCGTGGTGAAGCTGCCCTGCCCCTCTCTACTATGGCGCCCACCCCAGAAACCAAGCCCGCCAAGCGGCAGTGGGGGACACAGATTATAGTGCAGGTGAGAGGAAATTAAAAGCCCAGCTATCTAGGCGCAGCACTACTTAACAGCGCTAAATACAATTTTAAAACAGATAAAACACAGCGCGCTCCTGCAATACTGCGCTCTGCTACCTTGTCAGCCGGAAGACGCCAGGGACTCGCCTTTAGTAGGCGTCCCCTCGCTCGCACATGCGCAGTCCAGCGCTGGCGTGGTGAAGCTGCCCTGCCCCTCTCTACTATGGCGCCCACCCCAGAAACCAAGCCCGCCAAGCGGCAGTGGGGGACACAGATTATAGTGCAGGTGAGAGGAAATTAAAAGCCCAGCTATCTAGGCGCAGCACTACTTAACAGCGCTAAATACAATTTTAAAACAGATAAAACACAGCGCGCTCCTGCAATACTGCGCTCTGCTACCTTGTCATGACATAGGCGGCCACCTCCCGGGGTCCGGCGGAACTTTTTTCCTTTTCCTTTCTGCATCTTGTCCCAAATTCGTTTGACCTGAAGACACGACCAGGTCCCTGAATGTGTGCAGGGGGACGCTATTGATTGAATCAAAATGGCGGCTTCACACAAAGCTGACTCAAGCGTTTTCTGGTGGTTTCATAGTTGAGAGGCACTTCATCTGCAGTGGGGCGCCGAGATCCGGATGGCACCGAGGTGATGTCTAGCAAGTTGCTGTACTTGTGTGGTCATCCTACAATGCTGAAACTCGGCGTGGGTCGCCCCATTAGCCTGTGAGATAGCTGTTCTTTGGATTTGGGCCTGGTCCACTAAAATGGCCCTGGGACACCTAAGAACTCGAACGCTCGATTTTTTTTTCCTTTCCTGTACATGCAAAAAAAGGTAAATGCCCGGTATGTTACACGCTTCATCTGCCACGATGAACTCTCCAGAGGAACCGAAAAAATATATAGTTGTGGTAACTATACCATGCATCGTCATATGGAGAGGTGGCACCAATTAATTATAGTGCTGCATAAAAGAGAGATTTGGAGGAGAACCCCTGACCTGCTAGTACATTCATCAAAGAAGTGGCACTGAGAGCTTCAGAGGCAAGGGAAACGGTCCCAAATATTTAGAAGAACTTTGGAAAGATTAAAATGACATGTTTAGATTGTGGTAAATTAATTTCATGTGGGCAGATGAGTGTTACTCTAATAAATACAGCATATGAACATCATCATAGTCGATGGTTGGTAGAGACATTTTGACTATATCCTGGACCTGCCCGTCCTCGCCCAAAATGGCGCCGGAATAAATGGGACTCGTAACTCCTTGTTGTGTACTGGTTGCAGAACCTTGAAATCACGAGATACGTATGCAGTTTTGAAGCACATGGCGGGCGGGGACGAGAATTGATTGAATATTTCGACATCCCTATTGATATTAAGTTCTGATGTGTTATTGATTACTGTACTGTTGAAAGTTCGAATTAACGTCACCCATGGTACTTGCCCGCAAATGTATATCTAGATAATTTTATTGTAACTGGCCCTGTCGTATTTTAATTATAAAATGTACGTCCACCGATTCCGTAACTGTTAGACACCTTAGTTCTTGCAACCTAATGGCCCGCCCGTTACGTTCCTCTACAGTGTAAATGTCTACTCATCACATACGATTACAGTTTGCTCCGTGGCCGGCCCACGTGGTTATAGGCTCGTATTTGTATAATGAAATTTTCACAATAAAGGTTTTTAAAAGAAAACATGGTAGTAGTATATACATTGGTAAAGTTTGTAATAATAGTCACTGTTTTAGAATCATTAAAAGGCAAGTGAAATAAAGCAGACCAATTACATGAAGGGTAAAAGGTATAATACGAAGGAACGCAGTAAAGATAAATGGTCAAGGGCTGTTGTGTTTTCTATTCCTGCAACATAAAGTGATCGATAAGAATCTCATATTCAGGCGTATCGGCGACTAAGACAGCAGGTCGACCCTCTTTTGCTCAACGGCTCCATCATGGGACGAAGAAACGCTCTTTTTCTCGAAAAAAGAATATATTTTACTTGCAGGACAGTTGTAAAATTTCCGGGAAAGTACATTAGCCTGGAACATTATAACATATATTTAAGAAAAAATAATGTTCGGAAGTAATGAAAAGCGTAATTTTTAGGTCATATGAGCAAGCCTTTCATCATTACAATAAGAAAAGTAAAATGAACCAATGAAAAGTTTTATTAACAAGTCACATGACTTGTTATGCTTACGTTACGCGCTGCGCGCCCCGGATGACTTCCGGATGCGCTAACGCGGCGCGTCATATGACGCATTACGCGACAACGCAGGTCCAGAATATAGTCAAAATGTCTCCACCAACCAGCGGTCGGAACACAACCCCTTTCAGCAGGCTAAATAGTTCTGTTAAATGAGAACAGAAGGGACAGGCAACAAGAACCATCAGTGAAAGAGGGGAGGGCTAGTTCTTCTCTACCGGGTTACATTGGGGCGCTACCGGAACTGATCGAATTGGTAGTCTACAGTGTTTCTGGATGTTTCAGACTGAAGCTGGGGTTAGCATGAGAGCAGCATCATTTCGTAGCTCCGTCGTGGCCATTCCGCAACCAATCATGGCAGCCGCTCTTTATCGTTATTTTGGGCGGGGTGGGTGGCGGAGCCGAGCTGTTTTGCAGCCATCATTGTGTGGAGTTCAGTTCATCTCACTAGTTTTGTATTTGTCATGAGGGGTTGTTCCTAATGTTTCTATTTTAGCGAGGTCAAAAAGAGATCCCATTAGTGGCCTACTGATTTTGCTCGATTCCTTTTCTTTTTTTTTACACGATTTTTCGTTATCTGCAAAGACTAAACAGAGTATTGCGACTCTGTGTTTGTTTGTAAATAGAGAATGAACCAAAGAGAACTAATTCTAAAACAGTAAATACTTGGATAACAATCAATCAAATGGAGAGAGAAGCAGGCACGACGGATTACAACGGGGGCAAAGGCCTGCGTTAACTACCTTTCACTATCTGCAAAGAGAGAGTACTCCTAATAGAAATGAGGGGGGGGGGGCACCATTCAAAGCAGATCAGTGTGCATAAACACGAAAATGTTTTCACTTACCACGTACTTGACATTCGACAGCTTATGATATTTGCTATTAAAAAACCATTGAAATTCACTGAAAAAACCATAGGTTATAGACCATATATAGTTAGGAATTAGCATTTACAAAACCTTGAAAATTCACTGAAAAAACCATAGGTTATAGACCATATATAGTTAGGAATTAGCATTTAAAAAACCTTATTTTACTCACACAAAACCATTGAAATTCCATATATAGTTAGTTGCACTAACTATATATCGCGCACCCGCAATCCACTGCTGATCATGTCACATATTACATCATTCATGACATGGTCAGTGACATCACTGATGACATCACTGATGACATCTCAAATGACATCACTGATGACATCACTGATGACATCACTGATGACATCACTGATGACATCTCAAATGACATCACTGATGACATCACTGATGACATCATCCAGTGACTGTGTGTTTCTGTAAAGTTTAAATATGTTTGATATATTGAAGAATGAGTGGATGTATAAGTGTCTGGATGAAGGATTTAGTAGGTGCGTGACTGACTGTGAGTGAGTGAATAAATGTGTCGTACTAAATGCATGGGTTAGTGACTAAACAGTCTGAATGTGTGCATCAGTATGTCTGTTGTGATGTAAACTGCTGCATGTGTTGATCATTAGCTATACGAGAGGTTATATGTGTTATTGATTGGTTGCCCAAGTATTTGTATGGGAGATTGAGTTTGTGTGGGGGTGGCTGGGAGGTGTGTGACTCTGTGCATAGATGTGTCAGCAGTTGATTCACTAGGTGTATGAGTTCAAGAGTGCATGTGGAAACAGCTACATGGGCAGTTGACTGTGTGCATGAGTGTATTGATGAGTGAATGGATATCACAATGCTACATGTCATAGTAAGTACATATGTAAAACACAGTACATGTGAGAGTTGGCATATATAATTAACTGTGCATGAGAGCCACTGAATGTGTGAGTGGCTGTATGGATCATTGTGAACTTGTATCAGGGATTGTGTAAGAGAGTAAATATGTGTTAGTATATGCTTGAATAAGTAAGGTGTGTATAACTGTATAGTTAAGGAAATGGAGGTGAGATTGTTTCTTTGCATGACTGACTAGGTGTGTGAGTAACTCCATGGATGAGTGACAGTGTGTGAGTGTCTGTATACACTGAGTGTATCTAAGGTTATATTAGAGTCTGAAGAGGTTTATCGTATTAGCACAAGAATGATGTCAAATGAGATGTCATCAGTGATGTCATCAGTGATGTCATTTGAGATGTCATCAGTGATGTCATCAGTGATGTCACTGACCATGTCATGAATGATGTAATATGTGACATGATCAGCAGTGGATTGCGGGTGCGCGATATATAGTTAGTGCAACTAACTATATATGGAATTTCAATGGTTTTGTGTGAGTAAAATAAGGTTTTTTAAATGCTAATTCCTAACTATATATGGTCTATAACCTATGGTTTTTTCAGTGAATTTTCAAGGTTTTGTAAATGCTAATTCCTAACTATATATGGTCTATAACCTATGGTTTTTTCAGTGAATATCCAATATGCATTAGATTTCATGATTGATGATATATGTTTGTTGCACTTTTGTACTTTTCCTGTTTTCCTTTTTGCACATTTTGAATGTCAATGTTTAGCTATGCTATCAGAATGTGCCTCAGCTAAACATCATTGATGAATTCCCTTGTAGAAAACATTAGGAGATTAATGCTGAGTTCAAATAAAGGTCAAAGTAACAGAGGCGGCTCCTCAGCTGGGGGCAGGGGGAGTGTCGCGCCACTACACAAAATAAAAAAGAACATTATTATAACGTATTGTTAATGTCATTTTATTTTTCCTATTGAAGTCAGGGGCACTCGGGCGGGACTTGGCTGGCCATAGCAGGGGGAGGAATGGTTTGTATTCCTAAGTGCGCATTACTGCTTGGGCGGCCCTCTTGGGCCAGGCAAACAGTTATGCGCACTTTGCATGTTCTCCACCAGGCTGCATTACACAGCCTGGTGAGGAACATGCAAAGCCTCCCAGTCCCTTCTGAGCGCCGTGACCAATCACAGCGCTACATGGCAGTATTGTGATTGTCTTTGGGGAGCCCTGGTGCTTCCTGCCGCCGTCGGAGACAGGAAGTAGGAAGACGACTTAGGAGAGATGGTGGCTGGCTGACTGGCCCAGGTAAGTGGTTTTTTATTCAATTTCCTTCCCCTCCCCTCCCATCCAGTAGCAGCAGCTGCTGCAAAGAAAACAGGCATGTAGGAAAAACTGACTTCTTGACATGTGCCATAATTACAGATAGCGGTCGAATCACCAAAGCCTGTCTAAAGGATAACATTTAAATCTCAATAGCTGGAAACTTAGTTAGGCATAAGATCTGTAAAACTGTATGTGCAACTTGAGTAAAAGTGAAAAAGACCAATGTTCTATATGAAGGTCCCTCTATAAACTTTTTTTTCATTCTAACAAGCTTCGAGATGAAATATTAATCAATCAATGTAAATTTTTGGCGATTCAGTGATAGGAAACAACCGAAATAAAGCCCTTACAGACATTTTGTCAGTATACTCAAGAAAATTCAATACACAAATCCCAGTCCCCAAGAGATGGTTAATGTTGATCTATTAGGCATGAGAATCTACTAAATCGGAGATATATTATTAACATCCGAATTAACCCCCTCTATATCCGTGGTGAGGTGTAGTACCTCTAATGCCTATCTATCTGCATCACAACTTTTTTTGTGAACTACAAAATAGGAGGTTCCGGGCAAAGTTCAACTCGACACAGCCAATGATGTCTGCCTACTTAGACAATACATCCACCCACACGTAAGTGAAAATTAATCAGACAAAAAATGTGTGGTGAAAAGGAAGGCACCTCACGGGCGAACAACCCTCGGGGAACTTGGCAGATGTTACCAATTCTATGCCCCTTTCTCATCATCGGTTGCCATTCCTTTTCGAAAAGAAAATAATGTCCAAAAGCAAAAAAGTGCAAAACAAGGTGCTGAAATATGACCAACAAAACACAGTGATTAAAATCAACAGCCACACCAATTATACATCTTTATTAATAAATCCGGTGTATGCTGGTGAAGTAAAAAGGCTGGTAGCTTACTGTCGCGTACCACTACCTGTAACCGACATGTTTCACTGCCTTATCTGTTTTCTGGCAGATTCATCAGGGTTCTATAGTCGGTCACCGCACCAATTCAGGACATCTTTATTTTGGAAACATCAACCAGCCACATCCTCTCATACCAGCTGGCGGGGGGTAACTCAGCCCTAATGTAGATTGTTGTATCAATCGTACAGTTGATCCACCGAGACGTTGAATCATCCCAGGAACCAGGGCCTTCCCAGTGTTACCTGTATTCCCTCTTGGCTCCTTGGTGTATTATAAGTACACTCAAGAAGCCAAAAGGGTGAATATGCCTGGTCATATCTGAAAATATTTCTTGAATGGTGGTGCTTAAAAATGTATCATAGGTCTAGTGGTAGAAAGGTCGACACTACTGAACCAGCCAATGCCAAGCAAATGCCAACATTCAGGAACATAATGGAAGGTTTTGCAGAATATAGATGGAAAAATGTTTTTTGTCTTTCTGAGAAGCCTAGCTGCTCTTGCAAATCCCCACTATTTTGTAAATTATTAATGCTCAAGTCAAGTGAATGAGAGCCCCATCTCTTTTCAGGGAGACCAAATATCCTCTGTAAGAAACTGGAATAATATTTGGGAAGGGTCACTACCTACCTCAAGGAATAGTCACAAGTCTTGTCAGGCCTAACTGTTAAAGTCACTAAATTAACCTAAGCTCAACTCCTTGGTAGCTATGTTGCAGAGCAGACAGGCTTAACTTAGGGCAATGTGTTTATGAAATACCAAAACAGTAATGAGGCAAAAATACCAAGGAATAAAACTCCCAAATCATATTAGATATTTTAATAAATACAATTACACCAAAATGAAAAATATCCAATAAGGGGGCTCGATGAAATACAGTTAAAAAAGTTTAAAGTAAAAATAGCATAAAAATTGCAAAGCACCAATGGTAGTCAATAATTGCAGTAGCCTGGGACCTAGGTGCGATTTGAGACTGACTATGAAGGAGCCCTGGTGAGATACACTAACCAGGCTTGATCTGGTTAGAGTTTTTACCCTTGGAAATAGTCTTTTTTGTGTTAGTCAAAATCTTTCAGCAAGGCAAGGCAGCCAGTATTATCCAAGGCAGTTCTCATGAAGTCGGATAGACGTTGGATCAGGTCCCGCTGAAGTTGTTAGTTTTGGAGGAATAGCTCTGAGTAGGAGAAATTTGTGCCTACGTCGAACAGATACTTTTGGCATCTTAGTGATGTTTAGGGTGTTGATAGATTCAAGAGTACTTGTAGGCTAGTATTTGGGAACTGCGGGTTGAAAGAATTCTGGGCGCATGGAATACTCTGTATTTGATGCAAAGTGCTTTCAGCTTCAAACGTGGTGTTAGTTTAGCATGCACAGTGCTGGTGGTATGTCACTGTGGCCAATGTGTAGTAGCAATCTGGCTGCTGCGTTATGAAGACTTTACAGTGTCCTTGCAAAGTGTGATGGAAGACATACATTGCATTGTGTGCATTTTCATAATCAAGGCATGACGGCTTTTAGGGGTGCACTAGGAATGGGAGAATGTATTGTTTTGTGAGGAGTTTGGCAATACTTTGATGGTTGACTACAATATAAAGTCACAGTCTAATCTTAATGTTAATGTTAATGAGACTTGTTGAGCGCACGATTACCCTGAAGTGTCTTGGCGCTATGACTGCAGTATTCACCCCCAGGAAATCAGTTCTGGAAAAGCCATGTCTTTTTTCTAAAAATGGTGAGGGAGGCAGCTCCTCTGAGCATGTCCGGTAGCGTGTCCCACAGTTTTGCAGTGCCGTAAGATAAACTTCGGAAGCCCCAACCTGCAGTGCGTATTCTTGGCACTTTTATCAATCTTGCGCATGAGGACTGCAACTGTCTAGATGGTTGGTACAAGACAAAAAGGTTTCTAAGAGAGAAAGGTCCTGTGTTGTTCAGCGCTTTATATGCTAAACAGAGTGCTTTAAACTCAATTCGCTTCGCCACCGGAAGCCAGTGAAGTCGGTGAATCTCCTTGGAGATTGAGTCATATTTGGGAATGTTTCCTAACAGCCAAGCAGCTGTATTTTGAATTGTCTGAATTTTTTTTAGAAAATGTTTTCATATACCAAGGTAGAGACCATTGCAATAGTCCAGTTTTGCCTGGACCAGTGCAGTAACTACCAACTTTCTGGAATCTATAGTAATGTATGGCATGATTTTCTTCAGTTTTTTTATCAGAAAGTGGGAGGTGGTGACTATGGAGTTAATCTGGTGTGAAAGGGCCTGCTTGGTATCAATCTACACTCCTAGATTTTTGGCCTTTTGTGCAGGTTTGGGTGCTTCACCCATCTCTTCCGGCCACCATAGATTGTCCCATCTAGGTTTAGAATTACTGAAGATTATAATCTTGGTCTTTTCAGAGTTAAGCTTCAGGCAACGCAATCCCATCCATCTATTTACTTCTCTCATACATTTCTGAAACTGTAGGGTGGGCGCAGCTTGTTTTCTATATGCTGCCATGACTATCTGGGTATCGTCCGCTTATGACGTCAGACTGAAACCAAACTTTTGAATCAAAGGAGCGAGTTCCGCGACATAAATATTAAAAAGAGTTGGACTCAAGGAAGATTCTTTATGGACTCCACAGGGTAAAGCATATGGCTCTGAATGAAAACTGTCCATTGTGACTGTTAATCTCCTTTCCTTCAGGAAGGAGGCCAGTAAGGTCAATGCCATTCCCTGGACCCCCATAGACACGAGCCGCTGTTGCAGCAAGTTATGGTCCACCGTATCAAATGCGGCTGATAAATCGAGGAGGACCAGGGCAGCTGTCCCTCCTCCATCTTACCCTTGGTTTCTTAACAAATGTGCCTGATGGTGGCCACAGATCCAGGGCAATGATGCTGGAGCAATGACTGAGTCACCCTGACCTCACAGTCTGGAGGCTAGCCAGTCAGTCCACAGAGAGAAAAAGGAAAAATGTGCATTTGCACTTTTCATCTCCTTTTTGACCCGCATGGATAATCTGTGTGAAGTAATCACTTTGACTGTATGCCCTAATCAACATGGGTGTTTGTGGTGCTTTATCACACTCATTGCACTATTCAAAAACAAGAATTGTAATGGCAAATTGCTAAGTCAACATATGTGCAATTGCATTACCCTGAAGCGTGACTTACAGCAAACACTGAATTTATACATTTGTTTGACCCTGTTGGACCTGTTTGATATACACATTGTTTCTCCTTTGTTTAATAACCATCATTGGAAAAGTCTTGCTGGTGAATCTAGCAGTAAGGCCTGCAATCATTTGAGCAGCAGTATGAATGTTTCCATCATAAAAACATTAACATGAAATTAATGTTTTATATGGCAGAAGTGTTGGACCTGACATCCTTGGGGTGGTTTTCCCCCAACTTTTTGTCTTCCAATCTCCTGTTGTTGCTGACTTTGTTTTGGCTGGCTTTAGGACTCTGCACACTTTACCACTGCTAACCAGTGTAAAAGTGCTTGTGCTCTCTGCTTTAAATATGGTAACATTGTCTTACACCCACTTGGCATATTACATTTACTTGTAAGCCCCTAGCAAAGTGGAACTATGTGAACCCAAATTAACTGCTACCAGTGTGCTTGCCGCACTGATTTTGCCACTCGCTTGACATGTTTTAAAAGTTTTCAGGCCTGCCATTGCAGCAGCCTGTGTGTGCAGTTTTAAACCACTATTTCATCATTGCAAAATAAATCTTTTGCCTCGCTAAAACATAAGTTGCCCCCAGGGTATGCACTCAACAGCCAAGAGGGCAGGACGCAGTGTTTTTAAAAAGTTGGACATGTCCTGGCAGTGAAAAACTCTTAAATTTGTTTTTGCTACTGCAAAGCCTGGCTCTCCCATAGGATAACATTGGTTTGCCTTATTCCATCTAATAAGTGCTAACTTTTGATTGGGGATAGTCAAACAATTTATGTTTGGTGTCTGAGAAATGAAAATTAAAAATCCTCTTGAATTTTACAGTCGGATTTTAAGTAACAATTTTGGAAATGCTGCTTCAAGAAAGATGGCATTCTCCTGCCCCATTCTCCTGGCTGCAGCCTGCCTGGGTTGCTTCACTGGGTGTAGTTGGTAGTTGGACTATTTTTTATTCCTTGCAGATAGCCACACAAAAGAGGGATTAGGTGTGCATGGATTGGCCATCAAGTGGAAGGATGGGGGGGCGGAGCTGGGCACCAGCCTTCTTGCAACTGATTACGCTGTGCCCTGCCTTCACACGAAGGACTCGTCACCACTGCATTGTTCATGCCAGCAGGTTGAAGCGAGGGCAAAGAAGGCCGGAAATTTCAAAGACTTAAGAGGGAATTTTCTGGAAACTTTTATTTCAAAGAAGGCACCAGATAGAAATAGTGGACCATAAGACCCATCTTCTCAGTACTCTCCTGGGCCTGTGGATACTACAGAAGGATGACTGCGCTGAGACTTTGCTGCCACAAGAACTGCCACTCTGCTGCCCTGCTACTCTGCTGCCCTGCTACTCTGCTGCTCTGCTGTCCTGCTTGCTGAGAAGGAAGACTAGACTTGCACCCTTTACCCTAGGCTGAAGTGACTCTAAGGGACAGCCAGCTGACCTCCTGTTCTGAGCTACAGGGACATAACAAGCTCCAGAGGCTCCTTGCAATTGCTCAGCTAATTGCTGCCTGGATCTGCAGCTGGACCTGCCTGAGCCCTGATGGCCTCTGCTGTAGTGTGTTAATGATCCGCAAGGGATGCCCCTCCGGTCCTGGGCCTTTGGTGTGGCATCAGTTGGGCGCTCTCCTCAAGTAAAGGAAAAAAAATTACGTTTTGGGCTCTTCAAGATCCCAGATCTTGCTGAAAATACCGCCCACCCTTGCAAAGTTCCAGTGAACCTGACTACCAGTGATGCTTGGCAATGTGAGATATGCACGTCGCGCTAAAGTATTGACAGCTCTAAGTGACCGCCGAAACAGAGCTCCAGCAACGACTGTCTGCGACAGGCAACAGGATCTGCACCCTGCAGCGACAATGATTCACAGGTTTTGGTCATCCGCAACACTCTCCATGCTCCTTGCAGCCCCTTCATCCATGATCAGAACTCACTGTGCTGGACTTCGAATGTAACTCAGCGAGGTTAAATTGGTCCCTGTGTCCTACAGCTCCATTGTGGTCGGCCTGAACTTGTGACTTTCACCCAGCCTTGCACAAGCAGATAACCAAGAGTGGCACTCTGTGCTTTTAGGTGCTTTACTTACCTGAAGTCTTTAAAATTGAATATCTCTAGTCTGATGATTGGATTTTTGTTTCTTTGTGTCAAATAATATATTACATTTTACTCTATTTTTCTAAATTGGCGTGGGATTTTTATTCTGTTGCGTTTTCACTTTATTACTGTTTGAAGTGCTGCATAAATACTTTACACATTGCCTTTAAGTTAAGCCTGACTGTGTTTGTGCCAAGCTACCAGAGAGTTAAGCACAGATTAATTTGGACTTTGCTTGTGACTTTACCCTGGCAGGAATTGTGGTTGCCGCTTGACTAGAGGGTTTCATCGCCCTTAACAAGTAACCCAATTTCCAGAAAATAGCAAAACAGTGCCTTTCAATTAGAACATAATTTGCAACAACATTGCACAATACAACATACTACAATACCACAAATGGGCATTCCAAATCATAAAACAAAACTCCAAAACACAATGAAATCAGGAGTCAACTATTTTCTTGTGTATAACTTGAGGACTTTCGTCAATCAGTAAATGTTTCTTCAGGGTTTTGGACCATTCACATTGGAAATAATGTGCTATACAGTCCAGTAATTGCCTTAAAGTTACATAGGATTCCATATCTGTGCTTAAACATATTTCCAGGCTGAGCAGATCAGTTCACAGCCAAGCGCGTCTATTTATCATGAACCAGATACAAGATAATATCAGCTGCTTAATTGTGATGCTGACATTGAATGCTAATCCGCAGCCTGAGTCTATGAAGAATGAAAGCCGACACACTGAACGTGTTTCTGTATGTCAGACATTTTCAATCCAGGCGGTGCAGAGATTGTGGATATGTAATTCATACCTCAACTGGTAGCCAGAAAAGAGGTGATATAAACAGAATAGATTATGTCTGCAGGGGACTCAGGAGTGGGTAAAGGGTATTGGGTGGTGATCCAGCATGAGCCAATACCTAATGAGGGATCAATACTCTATAACATTCAAATGGCCCATACACATTCACCCAAATCCCTGATGCGCATGGGGTCAATTTTATAATGACAACAAAATTAGTTCCCTTCACAGATTTATGTTTGTCATTTCTGAATACATAACTAAACCTGTACATCAACTTTCTTTCTTCTTGGTCGATGGACCAAATAGTTGAATAGTTGATGGTAATGATAACACTATCTAACTAACTATCTAGTCAGCTAAATAATCACAGACTCTCTATAAATTTAATTAAGCGTTATCTCAAAATCAAATGCTCAAATGCATACGGTCACAAATGCAAACAATGAAATTCACAAGAGGGAGAAAAAACAAAACAGCAATGCAAACAATGACAAACTCATCGTCAACATGATTATGCGCATGAAGGAGTTGATAGATAAAGACACATCAATTTCAGCAAAAATAATGTAAAACATATGACGGAGTGGACAGATCAAGAGACAAAAGTTTCAGAGACAAAAATACATTTGCAATTTAATATGCAATGTACGAGTCAGAGAAATAATACAAACCCAAAGAATCTATGGAATACCACCCACTGGCAAAGGTGATGGTGGGGTTCCCCTGAAATATAGTCAGGGAACAAATTCTTCAGAACCCAAGAGCAAGACATGGACAGGAACAGCTCGGCCTCTCTGCAAACCGACGGACAGCGACGCATTACCCCTCTTCTCCTCTCCATCCGACCTAAAGGCTAAATCACACCCCTAAAGGTACACCAGTAATACTCTAAAACCTAAATGTCCGTCCCACATCAGTTGAAACATTTCACAAAATACAACAGCCTATTGGTGGATTTTAGGAGGCGGTCTGTCACACCACCTTGACATCATTCATAGCGTGATCATGTATATTGTTCTAAGCCCTTTCCCATTAGTTAATAATTGACTCGTTCACATGATTTAATACAAGATACATTTCAATCTTTTCGCACATTATTTTCCCACAATGTCCTCAGAAGGAGTCTTTAGTCCCACGGCCAGTTACATCCTTTGGCAGGTGGACAATGCATTCAGTGCTGAGTATCCTTGAACCCTTGTCTCTTCTTTGCAGCACTCAGCACTTCTGGCTGCTCTGTCATGACGTTTTTGTTCTCACTCCAGCCCCTCATCTATCCGGCCAACTTATGAATAATGGAGACCCATTCGGCTCACTATAGCAAATGGAACATTAACATTCATTAATTGTACGATAATGCACTTTTCACTGTTTACCACCCACCTTTGCACTATTCCCTGTTATATGTTTTCCTAGCATAAGCTTAAGGCAAAAGCGGCATCATTTATTATTTTAAAGTAGGAAGCAAACCACAAATGTGAATACGACTTAGTCCTTTCATGCATTAGTTTACATTAGTGCAAACATGTGCAGAGCTGTCTCCCTCATATTCATGTGATGTGTATGTTAGTCTTTTACCGTACACTGTTAGTATGTATTATGGGCGTGTCAATCCGAGCAGGTTTCTTTTTGCAAAATCCTGCTCCATCAGTGGTAAAGGTGTTTTTAGGGTTCAGAGGTGCGTAGGGGTGTATGGTAGTAATAGCATATTTAGGTTTAAGGGTGGGTAACGGTATTGAGTGATAAGGGTATTTTTATGATTTTTGGGATGGGTGAGTGTATTGGGGTAAACATATTTTTAGGGTTTAGGGTGGGTAAGGGTATTAGGTCGTAAAGGTGTTTTTAGGGTTCAGAGGTGGGTTAGGGTATTAGGCAGTTAGGTAGTAGTAAGGGTATTTTTAGGGTTTAAGGGTTGGTTATTCAGCAAAGCCAATAAGATTTGGTCAGCAGACTATTGACCTGCAGAACTTGGCCCAGGCCCCACACCTAAGCAGGTGTTGAAAAAAATTGGAGTGAAAATAGATCAATCACTTTCCATGAAAGATCAAGTCAAAGCCACCTGTGGCATCTGTTTTGCTACAATGTGGCTTTTTAAAAAAGTATTCCAGTGGTTTATGGACACTTCCAGAAAAACGCTTGTTCGGGGTCTAATAACTAGTCACCTAGTCTACGGGAACACCCTATCGGTAGCAATAAACTACAGCTACTTGACCAATTTGAAAGAAGTGAAGAATACATTAGCTCGGCTTATCTGCAATCTACCAGCGTAATCTTCCTCCACTTCCATTTTAAGGAAGCTTCACTTGCTGCCTAATAGAAAGTGGTCTGTTTTCAAACTTTGCTATCTGACACACAACGCACTCTATAAGGTTTGCCCTGCCTATCTATACTCAGGACTCAGCTACTAACAGCCTTCCAGACAGCAGAGGTCCTCATACAAAGAGGATTTCTTGCATCCGTACTTCAAGATGTGGAGGCAGATTTTTTTCTTACACAGCCCAATACTACTGGAACAAACTCCCTCTTCATCTTCATGCCCTGACTTTATAAGCTTCAAGAAGATGTTGAAAACTTGCTGTTTTAGAAGACTTCCCACTTGACTGTTCCAGCGCAGTGCCAAGATACTCCTCCAGGAGTGAGTTGTGAGCTATACTAACAGACAGAAATAAATATGGGATGTTGATTGGTAAGGTTAGAAAAAAAACTTTACTGTTTGATTATTTAAAATCATTACAATTAGGAATCACTTTTTGGTGAATAAATAGAAGGGAAAAAAAGAGCCATTAATACAAAAATTAAAAAATATGATATTACAAAATCACATTGGGCCAAGAAATCCCAGATTTAAGTTTACATAATTTTTCAATGACATACTTTATCTGAAAAAAGGATATGTGCTGGGGGTACAAAAACTTAATTATTAAAAAGGGTGAGGTTCCATTGAAAAACACTTCAGAGAAAAAAAGCAACAAAAGAAAAGCAGACTTAGCACTAGTCCCTAAGTCTGGCTATCCAGTATGGTCCCAAATATCCGCAGGAATGAAAAAAACGGGGATTAAGGTGGGTAGGGGTATTGGGTGGTAAGTATGTTTTTAGGGTTTGGGAGTGGGTAAGAGTATTGGGTGGTTAGGGTATTTTCAGGGTTATGGGGTTGGTAAGGGTATTGGGTGGTAAGTGCATTTTTTGTGTTTAGAGGTGGGTAAGGGTATTGGGTGGTAAGGGTGCTTTTAGTGTTTAGGTGTGCATAAGGGTTCTGAGTAGTAAGGGTGTTTTTAGAGTTTAGGTTAGGTAGAGGCATTGGGTAGTAAGGGTGTTTTTATGGTTTAGGGGTGGCTAAGGGTATTGGGTGGTAAGGGTATTTTTAGGGTTTAGGAGTGGGTAAGGGTACTGGGTGTTAAGGGTGTTTTTAGAGTTTAGGGATGGGTGAGGGTGTTGGAGTTAGGGGTCGAAAAGGGAATATATATATATATATATATATTCTCCACTCCACCGCAGTGCAAGCATCACACAAGTTGACAACACTTTGTACTGGCCATAATGTAGTTTATTAGGTCAGCTGTTTGGACGCGTTTCGCCTGACCAGCAGGCTTGTGAACAAGCCTGCTGGTCAGGCGAAACGCGTCCGTACAGCTGACCTAATAAACTACATTATGGCCAGTACAAAGTGTCGTCAACTCGTGTGATGCTTGCACCATGGTGGAGTGGAGAATTTGACCCGACTTCGGTGGTCTTTTTGAGACGACACACCCCCTGTTTGGGAAGGTGGTGGCTTTACCGGAGAAAGGAGGCTTGATATTACTGACAATGAAATCCGCTGGAACAGAGATCAGACGAGCCCACAGATTGATTAAGCAGGTAAAGTTTTTAATTTGGCAGCTAGGGACATGGTCACCTAAAAAAGCAATGTTTACAGAAAAATCCAAAGGTTACAGGGATGCTATAGTTAGGCTCAGATTTCACTCGTACAAAATCAGTGAAATTCAGAAGTTAAAGTTGCCTGAGCTTACTATAACGTCTGCCCCGCAATGCGCTGCTTATGACCTCACATATTACATCACTCATGACATGATCAGTGACAACACTGATGACATGATGTGGGCTTCCCCCCATTAATTACAGAGTTTGCCCTCGGGAGGTGGTGGCTCCCAAAGGCACATGGGAGACCTCCTGTTTACTATGAAATAATCCCTGGAGATGTGATAGTCCCAAGCCATAGGAAGCCCCAGGAGGTGGGGTCCACGCTTCCCCTCATTTATTATCACAATGCCCCTGGGAACAAGGCCATTAACTAATCCAGCGCGGGAGTCCGCGCTTTGTTTTTAAAAAATATTTCAGCCAGATCTGCAGATCCCGGCGAACATTTTTTTAAAGATGCTTTATGAGCCCTGCGGGGTCCCTGTAGGGATCTCCCAAGAGGCCTAGGTGTTCAGGGTGTTTCTACCCTGTCACCTTTTCTTTTCGTTTACATATTTTAATATTTTTCTGTTACTCAAGCTGATTCACAAGATGGCTGCCAACACTTCCTGGTTTGAAATATTGGCAGCCAATCAGATCTCAGCACGAGATTGGGAGGGGTCGCGAACCCTTTGCGCCCCCAGAGTATATCTGAAAAACCTTTAAATAACTCAGAAACTACTAAACAGATTTAGACCAGTTCACAAAAAGGTCGATTTCTGGACCAACAGCTACCTTCCAGACAAATTTGGTGTCATTCCGTTCAGCAGTTAGGGCTATAGTCTTGTCTTAAGTTCCTATGAAAATGAACATGGGGAAAATATGTTTTTGCCCCCCCCCCCTCTTTTCCTTGGCCCCCACTTGAGGGATCACCCTGAAACTTTCAAGACAGCAGCTGAATTAAGTGTCGAACTAGTTTTGAAAAAATTGTGAGGATTTGTCAAATGACACCAAAGTTATTTGCAAAGCAAAAAACACTCTTCCTGTGCACATTTCATTGTAACTCCATTGTAACTATAACTACCTTCTGGCGAGCACCAGAAGGTAATATATAGATATAGATATACACACACACACACACATACATATATGCATGTATGTATGTGTATGTAGAAATATGTGTGTGTGTGTGTGTGTTTATGTATATATATAAAAAAGAGATTTTACTTACCTGATATATACTTCCATTTATGTTGTATGCATGGTAGAGGCATATGTGCGGTAAAAACTTGCATGGTAATAGTAATGTGTACTAAAGGCACTTCATGGTAAAGTACACGTGGTAAAGGCATCCATGGTTCCATCATACATCGGATTCACACAGGTTCCTAGTGCTCATCATAGCTATGCATTCCATACCCAGAATGTGGAAGCAGGTGCATTCTCAGTCTAGCCTTGCATTCTTTTACCCTTCTTAGTTTCTATGAGAAAAAAAGTGGAATAAATAGACGTGTTAACTTTGTATACCGGTGAAGGGAAAAAAGAGTTGCACAAGGCATGAGAGAAGTATGTGTGAGGGCAAGAGCCTGGGTGGGCCAGTGGGTGGAAGGGTTTGAGTAAATTGGAATTGATGGAGCCTGGAAAGCAATCAGATCTTGATGACCCCCGAAGAGTGTCCCTAAGGAGTTAAGAGCTGTAACATTACTGATTATATTTTTGTGCTCGGGAATGTCTGATGGAGCCCTGCAAAATCCTCATCTATTATTAATGTTCGAGTGCACTTATGAACTAGGTATACACTATTAAATGTTGCCTGCTGAGGGTATTAGATTGGGCCATCCATTTCGGAGTGGCACTTTCCTCTCGTGGAGCTCATATGCTGACATAAAAATAAGATGAGGGCCACCTTAGGGTTTTTGCCATCTAAAATAAACCCCTATGATTTGTGTTGTGTTTGACAATCAACTTGTTTGGCTGCTGTTGCTGCTGCACGTGATGCCTCCCGCGCAACCCAGCCGCCTCCTGCTGCGTAAGCGGGAACCTTTACCAGGAGAAAAAATAAATTATGAATTAAAGTTGACAGAATCCTGTCACAAGCTGCCATTAATGAACACCACGGAGGATTGGCTGCCTTGCTCCTCTTTGTCTTCGGTAATTTATACCCAATATCCCACAGATTATGCAGAGCAGATGTATGAATGTTTGTTGTTGCTTCCCATTTAAGCAACTAAGCTGGATTTTATAAATTGCTGGAACTAAGAAGGGGAAGAAATAGATTGTTAAAACTGGTTCCTGAGGGTAAATATTTAAACAAAGTGCAGCATACGTCTTTCCAAAGATTGCGGCTTCTGGTTGGTGGTTGTTTTCATTTCCTTTGCATAAAACTGTTTCCAAATAAACCTGCCTATTTATTGCGATAATGGGTTTTGGCGTGCGGCTCGGCTTCTGAGAAAATGCGCGAAACTTCTACAAAGCAGTATGCAAATTTATTTAAGGCAACAATGCAGTGTATCAGACAAGTAACTGGGTTTGGGATGAAAGGGGTCTAAGGGAGCTATATGGAAGCCGGAGTGAATCCTCTTTCTCTTAAGTCTTTTCATTTCAGTAAGAGCCTGGGCTTTGTGTGTGAGAGAGTCGGAAATCTGCCTCCCAGTACAGCCAGGGACGAACAGCGTGGTGTAAAATGGCTGGAAATGCATTTGTGCTTACTTATTTGAAACAAAGGCCCGGCCGTTTATTGCTGAGCATTACCCCACTGTTTTGGTGACATGCATTGTCACAATCACACATTGTATTGAGGAGCGCTGCTGTCTCCTGTGGTCAAACAACGGTATTATACAAGATCTACAAATGTAGTCAGTCACACAAGGGCTGGTGCACAAAGCTTTTCCTGTGTGTATGTGTGAATTAGCCACGGTGAAATCTAAAATAATTCTACACCACACTTGTAAATTCGGTGCACTTCACAACAATACTACCCCCAACGGGCCTGGGTGCTTTCTACACGTGCCTGCTTTACACTGTGTATCCGTACATTATGCAGGCATAATGTTACCAATAGGAGTGTACAGTTTGGATTTCACAATAGTTAGTGTCAGAAGCGTGTCAATAATAACCAAGAATAACCAGTACGATTGTGTAGAACACTCACAAAGTAATAATGTTTTTGGTATTAACAAAAGTTTCGAAATTAAATGTACTGCACTTAGCTGAGCATAAAACTTACACCATATTGAGCCAGACGAAATCAGAGCAGAAAGTACCCCAATGCATGCAGTTTTAGCAAGGTACTTGTAGGAAGTAATGGCTTGTGTAGCTAAATATTCATTTGCAAAACATACTTGCTTAATTTGAATAAAAATGATACAGTTGCGTGTCTCTTTTCTATAGAAACATCTACTGTACAAAATCATTAAGTCTGTTCACGAGATACGATTCACAAAGAAACCCAGAAATTAGCCTGGTTGGGTTGTGTTAAGGTGGAAGCACCTTTTTGGGAATTTACAAATAATTGCAAGAGTCCAACTAAGAAAGTGTGTCTACTGTAGCCTGTAAGGGGCATTGATATTCATAAACATCTACAAATTCAGAAAAATGTCATATATGTATTTCGAAATAAGTATAGTTAAGTATCCACTAACTTTTTTATCTGTTCTATGAGGGGTTGGCATTCTCTATGGCGACCCCCTCACCCACAAGCGAAACCTTACCCCTAACACCCTCCCCAGTTTTGGGGGTGTTTCCTCCATTCCAGAATGAGAGACGATTTACTTCTGCCATTGACAAGCATTGCTCTTTGACACTTTCCAGCATGGAAAGCTACCTGCAAAAGGTCTGTGAAAACTAAAAAAACGTGTGAGTTTGTGTGTGTTCATTACCTTTTATTAGTGTCCCCATCCTGGAATGGCCACAACTTGCTCTTGACAGCAGATTTAATCTCACTTAAAACCCACACAATTTTGTGTAATTTTGCGTGTGATTAAACCTATTTCTATTTGTTTAATGACTGCATTTAATTTCCACATGTTCATTCTACTCTCTGCGCATTTAGGTGTCACTTAGAGGTGCAAATGGCTTTGTCCTCCCGGTCTAAGGTTAGGAACATGGGCACAGGCCATACTCGATGTGACTACTATACCTCTTCTGCATGCTTTACAGCATATATAGTTTGCTTCGCTCATAAAATCACAGGTGCCTGAATGCCCGCCAAAAAGATCAACTCATAAGTAGACCATTGGGGACTTCTCAATTAATAAGTAAGTACCATTGTCCATTGGCACCAGATTTATGGTGATCTAGAAAAAGGTTTGTGCACTACTACACCTCCAGGCTGCAAAATACCCTTTGTCGTCGTTGTGCTTGCCAAACTCACCAGGGCTTTTAAAAAGAATGCTAATTGCATTCATTATAGAAGTGATAATTTGGAGATTGCTTTTTTCCAATTCAAATTCTTCGCAGAGCACTGCAATCTATTCTTTCAGCTTTGAAAAGAGCTGCCTTTCTGTTCGAGTTGGATTGATTTTGGGTGATGTGGTGGTAACTGAAATCCTATTAGGACTCCAGGGTATTTATATACTGCTGAAGTTAACATCTTTGCCCTAATGAGTTTCTAGCATTTGTTTTTGACGTAAGTTACAGCGAAGCAGCCTTGCCAGTAAAATTGAAGGGATTATTCACTTTATGTTGACAACATGCTGTTTGGGGGAATTATAGAGCAGAGCATGCTGATTAATTTTGGCTATTGTGCCAAGCTTAATTTATTGTGTCGGAGAATATAATTTGAGATAAAAAAGACATACTATCTGATATCACCAGCTAGCTGGCTGACATTCTGCATCTTTAACACACAATTAGTTTTCAATGGGAGCAATTGCGTTTTCAACATATTGCTGTCTGGTTGTTTTTTTTTCTTCATTTTAGCCGGTTTGGGTAAATGCTGCTAGCGGATGGAATTAAAATGCTTTTTATCTCATTGGGCTTGTTAGTTTCTGAGCAACAAGCTCAGCAAGGTGTGCACTCACACACAAAATGCTTGTGAGGTATTGACATCAACTAGCACCAAGCTAAGCTGGTGTGTAAGCAAAGAGCAATCAGGAAACGCAGCATACTACATAACGGCCAGTAATTGGGAACTAAGCCAAACTTTGTTTGTGTCTTAAAAACGCCCCACGTCACTACTAAACCCTTGGGTCTCCAAGCATTTACATGGCTGACCTTACACACTTCAGTGTTTCCCCATTGGGTGGGTGGGAGGGAGAAGGAAGGAAGGGAGGGAGGGAGGGAGGGAGGGAGGAAGGAAAGAAGGAACATTAGGACAAGACGAGGGTGTAATGATCAATAAGAATTATGGTTCTTCAGTGGCGTAGGAGTGGGATTGGCAAGGGTTTAGTAGCATTTTGTAGTTAATGAAGATGAAGGCAGACCAAGCTGACTGGTCTTGCTCCGGCCCCACTAATGAAACTACTTGGTACAAAGCAAATATGAAGTTAGCAACTGAAGTACAGATTCAGCCTAATAAATGCACCCTGCATATGATCAGTGCCCTGGTTTAATCTTGGGTGCAATCACAATTTCCAGAGGAAGATCCAGTACAGAATTATTAAGAATGGGGCCACATTTTGGGAGACATTGTTGAGTTTGACTGCACCCAAAATTATGAGTAATGTGTTCACATACCTTTGGGAGTTACGGTCCTGTAGTGAATGGCCTTGTGTGTCACGCAGTTTCTCTTAGAAATGTTTGAATTTCAACTTTAAGGCAATGCAGGGAAACCAACATTTGTGTAATATATTTTTTGTAGTTTGAGTATATATGTATTTAGGGGGAAGATGCTTACTGCACTGTTTGTTGTGCAGAAGCATGCTTTTGAACAAATTCTTACAGGGACATTAATGGCTTGATTTTTTTGGGGGTGGAGTTTTATATTGCGCGAACTATACCCAAAGGTATCAGAGCGCTGTACATGAGCCACAATCGTGTTACAGACGGACACATTAATTTTTGTTACGCACTGGGAGATTAAGTGATTTGCCAGGAATCACAGGATGTTGAGCGTCCCTGCCGAGACTTGAACCCAGCCCCCCCCCCGCTCCCAAGTCGATTGCCCTAGCCATTAGGCCACACCCTCTCCCCAATTGATTGGTTCTGGACATTTTTAGTGTCTGTATACCTCTGCAAGTCATGCTCATCATGCTGCATTTTCTTTTATTTATGTGGTGAAACTTTAGGGAAAATTGTTCTGTGTTCACTGCATTTTAAATGTTGCAGCCTCAGTGGACACTTTTTTTGAGATTGGTATGAACTGATCACTGGCTAATTCTATGGTGGTACGTACATACTGTAATTTATAAGTAATTGAGAGTGCAACCATTTTAACAGTAGACTTTGCTTTATGGGGTGTCTTCCATGTGATATCTTTGCAATTCAGAACTCGGTATGGTATTCTTAACAACATCCAGACTGAATCTTCCTTTTTTGGGTGACTACACTAGACTACGACAGGATGGACAACTCATTTGTTGCTCTCTGGTCAAGTATTCAACAGTCCTCAAATGCCATACAGGTACCCACAGGTTAGGGCCATCTGTGGCAGAGCAACTTAAAATTACATGTGTCTATATATTATATTATATTATATTATATTTTATTATATTATATTATATTATATTATATTATATTATATTATATTATATTATATTATATTATATTATATTATATTATATTATATTATTTAAAATGCAACCAGTCTCTCCTGTGCTAGCATCTTTAGAGCCATGCCCCACTAATACCTGGATCTGCCCCCTGAGTACATGTTGCTGCTATGGTATTCTTTAATGAAATGTTAAAGAGTTGGGATTGCACACTTAAATCGTTTCAACTTAAAGCAATAAAGTCCAGTAGACAAAGTAACTTTTACAGCTATGCCATGTAATGTGAAGTACTCAATGTCAATGCCTAGAACTAATACAATAAATTCATCAAAGGAGAGTGGGTGGAACACAGAGCACTGCTTTCAATCGATCCATTTGTAAAGGGTGCTACTCACCCGTGAGGGTCTCCAGGTGCTGCGGGGGGGGGGGGGGGAGGGGTGCTGCTACTGCTCGAAGAGTCAGGTCTTGAGGAGTATTCTGAAGGTGAGTAGAGCTTGGGTCTGCCGTATGTGGATGGGGAGGGTGTTCCATGTGCCCACAGAGCCTAAAGATCAACACGTAGAGTGTCATAAATACGTCCATAAACAATTTGAAAGAGTGTCGCTCATTACGAGTGGCACAATACTTTTGGTGCATGCATAAACTTCTGTGTCCGCAGTGACCAGAATTATAAATGATATGGTAAGGGCGGCAGCACTCACATTATTAATCAGGTGATGTTAGAAGGTCAACCCTGCTGAATTTACGGTGGGAAGGGCAGTCATCTATCACATATTTTATTCTGGCTGAGGTGGCCCGATCTGATTATCGGGACAACATTTTAGAGAGAAAATGCTTAAACGTGGAGGAATTATTTTATTTCAACCCCCATTTGCGCTTGATCACCTTTTTTTTTTACTAAGTACTGCTTGAAAAGTATTTTCCATCCCTCTTTTCTGTAGTGTGTGCCACTCTATTTGTGATTTTTTGCAGAGTGTGCAATATTGTTTTCCCCAACTTTGGTTGCTAAAATGTGGAAAGTCTCCGTGTGTTTTCCATTTCATACTAGGCTCAGCTGAGACAAGTCAACAAATTGTTTAGAGTTCCATCTTGCTCTGCATTATATGGTCTGGAATTGATTTTCTGTCTTTGCTTCGTTTGCGTGTCCTTTGGGTTAGGAGAAGATGGATAGGAGCATGTGTGCACGGGTACATGCATTTGTGCATGTGTCAGACTGCTTTAAACTGTTTGGGTTTCCAAGTTCTATGTGCTAAGCATATTTGGTGTGCAATTTGTATTGGGATACTCTCTGTCTAAATCCTCTGTGCGTATAGTGTGTGTTGCTAGTTCTATATGTGCAGTCTTTATTAGGGCTGCCCATCTGCTTTTTAGGTTTCGCCTACACGAGGCTTGTGAAATCTCGTGTAACTGAAATAAAAATGTTAAAAGTGGTTTAGAATTAGCCCATTACTTACCATTGGTTGGCTCCAACGTCACTCCTGTTTTCTTTCTTCCTGTTGGTTACCGCCTCCTCCTGCGTCCAGCTTCCTGCTTGCCTTAACGTCTTCATCCTTGCTCTGGAGCTTGACAAAGTACTTCTGGACGGCAGTTTCCTTCCATTGGCTGAGTACTTGTGGCATACTGTGTTCATTTTTTTTTTACTTTCCGGCATCCATATTCGATTAGTTGCTTCCCCTCGCTACCACTACCTCACTTCCATCGCTGCATGCCCCTTCCACCATTCATTTCTGGCCTGTCCCCCTACCACCTCACTCCCATCATTGCATGCCCCTTCCTCACCCCATCGCTAGTTGCCTCCCTACTAGCTCCATTATTGTTTGTTTTATATAGTTCAAAATCGCCTGTAAGACCATGGAGCACTTTACATCAGTGCCAGTTACGTTACACAAGGACACATTAATTTTTACAGACATAGGGAGATTAAGTGATTTGCCCAGAATCGCAGGATGTTAAGCTGGCGCAGAGACTCGAACCTGGTGTCCCAGTAATATTTGGTGAGACCCAGGAAGGTCCTCACCTCAGTCTATGTTTTGGGGGGGTTGACAAGCCAGGAAAGTCTTAATCTTGGCCTGGAGGGGCTGCACCTTGCTCCACTCACCAGGTGTTACAGCTATTCCACACTAACCTGCCTCTCACTGGCCTTGATAGTAATAGTCAAGTCTACCTGCTGCAGGGCCTGAAGCATCTCCTGGAGGTGGTACAGGTGTTCCTTCCAGCTGGAAATGAAGATAGCTAGTCATCTAGGTAGGCAGGCACAGAATGCCTCATTAATAATAATAGTCTTATATTTGTAAAGCGCACAGCTACCCGTAGGATTCCCGGTGCTGGGGGCCGTCAGGAAGATTAAGCAAGCTATTGCCCAGAGTCACATGGTGCTGGGCAGACCCTTGACGCCAGTGCCGGGGATCGAACTGTGATCCACAGTGTCCGGTGTCAGTCGCCCTGGCCGCTGCGCCACACCTCCTCATTCCCAGCCAGAAACCTGTTAACCAACCTCTGAAAGGTGGCCGGGGCATTCTTGAAGCCAAAGTGCAACACCTTGAACTGGAAGTGATCCTTTGGGGACAAAAATCCAGACCTCTCTTTTTCCTCTTCAATCAGAGCGATCTGCCAGTACTCTGATATTGTTGTTTTTTGGTCCCGCATAATTGAATACATTTTGATGTGCTTTCCCTTTATTACTCTTTGAACTGCTACATAAATACTTTACACATTGCTTCTAAGTAAAGCCTAACTGGTTTGTAGCAAGCTACCAAAGAGTTGAGCCCAAGTTAATTTGGGGTTTCTTGTAACTTTAACCTAACAGGAGTTGTGGTTGCTGCTTTTGTAGGGTTTCACCCACTCCCCAAACAATAACCCAATTTCATACACGTCTTAAGAGTTTGCAAATAATAATAAATGTAACTGTAACAAATAATTTTTTGGCAGCAACTGAATGATGGGATAATTAAAGATGACTTTAATGAAAATTCGATGGCCAATGTTGGTAGTAACCCCTTAATTATAATGATTTTGCTGTGCCAGTGTCTTTGGCTTCGGAAATATTATCAAAAATACATTGTAGACGAGGCCCACTCATATATATATGGTAGAAGCAAATTGTTTTGTTTTTATTCGTTCATTGTTTTGGAGATATGAGAGTTTTGACATCCAAAAGTAAGGGCTATTTATTTTGTTTGCCTGTACAAAGAGGTTTAGTCACATGTCCAAAATTTGCAGGCCTGTAAAATATAGGGGTACTGCATAGGTTTGTTGAGCAGGGATGATGGCTTAAGTGGGTCAAAACAGGCTGTTTGTCTAAGAAGGGGTAATAATGTTAATGGAAGATAATAGCATTTGTGGATTCATGGTTGCAAGTGGACTGGTTGGAAGTGTGTTTGCTGATTCCTGAATAGGTTGCAATTCTATGGGAGTGTCTGAGGTGATCTAAAATGTTATTGGACAGGGCATTTGCCAATTACTTTTCTATTATGTTATGGGGGTATTTGTATAGAAAAAACATAGTCTTGGTAAAATGGAGTGAGGACAGGTCCAATATTATGAAGGTTGTTTCCAGGAATTGTATGTGTGTGGTATGTGCTCATCAATATGTGAAAGGGTGAGTGTACTGTGGAGTAGAGATGTGGTTTGGGAGGAACACTGTTATTTTATCAGACATCAAGTTGTCTGGGGTGTTCTTTTGTCACATTGTTTTTGAATAAGAGACATGACTGATAATGCAGAGCAATGACGTGGGGCTGGTGGTTGCATGGTTGAGATAAGAGATGCTATGACCTGATTGAGGGTGTCACTGTTGTTCGTTTTGGAGGTTTAAGAACGATCTGGAGGTTGCTGTGGAAGGTTTTGGTTGTAATTTGTGTCATGGTTGCAGATGAAGTATGAGGGGATACGGTCAGGTAGTGGATCCAGTCTAGAGGAAATAAAGGAAAGAAACAGTGAGATAGTGTAAGAGAGAAAGGTCAAGGTTGTTCCTAATGATGTGGGTGACTTTGGTTATGTAGAAGATGGAGTTCACTGAGGAAAAGATGTTGATTTGAGGACACAGGGAGGTTGAATGCACCCAGCTGGGTGTCACCAGTGTTGGAAATAGTGTCTGAAGAGATAAAGTTGCGAAATTCATCTGTGACAATCGTGTCCTCATCAAGGGGTCACCAGAAGGAAAGTGAGAAGGTCGAACATGATGGGGTAGGTGGTCATAACGAAATGCGTACTCAAACACATTCAAATGAGAGAGAGAGACAAAAAGTCAATCCAATGGTATAATTAAGTATGATGGTGAGGGTGCAACCTCAGGCTTTATGTGAATGACATTAGTTGACGAGTTTCAAAGTATTGAAAATGAGTTGAAAGGTTTTTAGGGATGCAAGGGTGGGCAGGTATAATTGATAAGAAAGGCATTTAGGTTGACGTGGATTATAAGATTGCAGGTATCAGATAGGTGTTTTGCGTTGTGCAGGTTTATGATGCTGACAGGTGTTGATGATGGGGAGAGGAGTGGTGAGTTGTTGATGTCTGAAGTGAGATGCTCGTGCGATGATTTAGACTTTATGGAATGGTTCAATGGAAAGGTGGAGATGGTTGAGAGGGGAAAACAACAGTGGCACAGGATGTAGTTCAGGTACACTGTTCACCATGGAACAATTCAAAGCACAATTTACCAAGAATGAATTTGAAAAAATAATTCACCAGGAGTAGATTACAATTCATAGTTCTTCAGGGGGAAAACGCAGTCGGTACACAGCACACCTCTGTACAATTATTATGTGGGGGTGGTCAGTTTGGTCCCTGCCACTTGTCTGTAGATGTTTATGTATTATGCAGCAGATCCCTGACAAGATAGACTAGGCAGGAGTTGCCTTTTTCTTTTATGTCCAAAACAAAATTGTTGTTTTCATCAATCTTTGGTTTTGCATGTGTAATTTAGAGTGTGAGATTTGTGTACACTATTGGATGCAGTTTCTTAGAATCTGTGCCATTACATGTACTGTCTTGAAGTGGTGATTTCATTTGCATAAAGAGTATGTAATGGAGTTTCCCTCTTTTCAAACTACTATGTGCTGTCTTGAAGCAGGTGCTTCCTTTCCCCTTTCCTCTCATATGTTTAGAATTGAGGTGGTTTTTCCATCTCTCTCATCAGCTGCAGAATGTGTTGGCCCGGGTTTACTACTAGTTTCAGGATGAATGGTCTTACCTATTGCTTCACAGGACATGTAGAGAATTCGGTGTGGTACCTGGCAATTTTGTTCTGCTGTTTACAGCATGGGAATATGTTCCCTTCTCTATTTTCATATATAGACATTATGGGATATGGTTTTTACTATTTGGTTAGTCATGTACAGTCTGGTCTGGGATTCCTTCTATTTTTCATACTTGCATTATTAAGCATATAATTATAGTCTTGGGTGTTTATACAGTGCGTTATTACCTTACTCACAAAGGGTGTTATGAATCACATATTAGAACAGTGGAATGTGGAGCATACCATTGAATACAATGGAGTGCTCTTAGCTTCTACGGGCCAGTAAAGACCCGCAAAGTAACATTTCAATGCTTTCACTAATGCCTTTTGGAGCCCAAGGGGATTTAAACCCCCTCAGGCTCCGAGAGACCTTTATTTTATTTGTTAGAACATTCTGCCCTCTAGTGGCAAAATGTTCTAATAGCCTTATTGCCCTTTGTAGTTGGGCTATACCAGCTAATAAAGTCCAGCTACCTTGTTAAAGGCGCTTGCCTTCGGCTCGGGCCTTTAAGGCTGGAGCTGGCCTTTAATAGCCGGTATAGAGGCTATATTATGAGAATTCAACACTTTAGTATAGTGGTTCTTACCTGTGGTCCAAGGACCCCTGGAAGTCAGTGAAGCCTACTCAGGGAGTCTGCAACTGCTTATAAAATTTAATAATATTAACAGATTAATAATGTGTGTAAATAAAGAAGCAAAATGAATAATTTTAATTTATAAAATTTCGGCAAATGTGAAGGAATTTGAAACTGGAGGCAAAAAAATAAGTTAGTATCCTCAGATTGATTTGTGGGAGCAGTGCAAGTGCATCAAACAGAGTTTAGTATGGACAATGAGATGCATCAATTACAGTTACAACAGCTTCAACCTTACTAATAAAATTAAAATGTTGATTTTTTTTATAATTGTTTGTGAATTAAATAAACAATTTCATGATATATATGTTTGTTTGATTAATGCTTTTCTCTGTATTTTTGTGCATTGTTTTGTGGTTCAAATCATTAAAAGTGCTTAGGCCTGGGTCCCCTGCTTCCAGTACTGTTTCATTGGGAGCCCGCAGATTCCAATAATGATTTGGTGGGGCTCCATGGTTCCCGCAATGATTGTGTGGGGGTTCACGGAAGACAAAAGGTTAGGAAAAACTGTTCTGGTGCTCAGTTTATCGACCACTTATCACAAATGTGTGTCTGTTAGTCCACCCTGATTCTTACCTGTGTCTTTCAGGTTAAAAGAATCTCTATAGTAGGGGATATCACTATGGTTGACACTGTTTTCTTCTGTTTTTGTGCTACTATATTTAATACCAGACAGGGTTTTTGATAGCTTCAATTTTGTTCTCATAAAATGGGATGTGCTGTAAACTTAGAATTATACTATAAGATTTATTTATGAGGCCTGCGACACTTTTGCGCCACCGTTGCTTCACTTTTTGTGACACACTGGCAGCATAAAAAATGTGCCCTGTTGCGCCCTATTTATAAAGTGACACATCTAAGCAGATACGTCACTTTGTCAAGCCCTACGCTACATTATACATGCGTCAGGAATAATGTATGCAGAGTGGTTATTCTCACATAAAATGCCTCATAGAAGTGATGCAGTGAAATCTATGAGATTTCACTGCACCACTTCTAGGACGCCACTGGGTCAAACTCTTACGCCTGTTCCACAGCAGGCGTAAGACTGAGGTAGGAACATTTAACATGGCACTTGCCCATGTGTAATGACACATTGCTGGCGTTGCGTCACTTTTGCAACACACTCCAGCAATGCTTCATTACTGTGAATAAAGATAAGTCAGAAATACTGTTGTATCTGTAACTCCTTGCGACAGGGAGCACCATACATTAAATACGGCACATCCATCGCGTCACAAGGAGGGTGCTGTGAAAACTGTTGCATTGCTGTTTTCATACAGTGATGCGACCGTTTTCATAAATAAGGTCCTATGCTTCTGAAATTCCACTCCGTTTTGGAAGGCAGTGTTCTGCAATATTTATTCTTTTCCTGTCGTGCAGTGTATGGCATGTACTCCATTCCATACAAAATGACAACTCCTGCTACCCTCAACAGAGAGAATAGTCCCACGACGCACAGCTGTGTTTGATACCGTCATATAGAACACATTCAGTTTGACACATGTTGATGTTTCCGAACTAAAACAATGTTGGAGTCATGAAATGGTTCATAATAGAAGATATTTGAAATTTAAAAAAAAGCAATTACAACTTCGTTAAAGGTTTTTGTGTGGAACTCGTCATTTAAATTCAAAGTCATTACTGCGGAATTGATTATTGATGTAGTGAAATCTGTCATATCCAATCGGAAAAGACATTGGTTACAAAGTACCAGTGCACCACGGATCCTCCTCTACACGGACCACTGTGCAGTTCACTCACCCAGACACAACATGAATTCATGAGATCTTCCACAGTCACACGGTGGGGACACTGGGCCCCTGTAATATTTTACAGCACCCATGTGCAATCGCACACCTTCTCCTTATGGACACCTGACATTTATCTTACTTTAACATTGCTTTTAATTATGCCAATGTTTATGGTGCTCTAAATTTTGTTTAATTAAGCCATGCGTTTTTATGATTACTTTTTTTGCTCATTAAACAAGTTAGACAAAGTACCATAAAGGATACAACTTTTCAAAGACTGTATTTGCTGATGTGTATTTTCAGGCATCTGACATTTCTCTGCCAGCATTAGTAGTAATAAAGGGCGCGCGAAATTCGCTCAATTTGCCTACGCTGCACGCACCAGCGTAATTTCAATGGTCAAAATAATGCTGGTGCCGTTTGCAAAGGTGTCACCCCCGGTGCCTGTTTTAGTACCACACATGAAGCCCTCCTTCGCCAGTCGGTATCCATGCTTTGCCCTCAATCTCCACGGTAACCGTTTTGAGGCAGTAGAAGAAAAGTCCTCTTCTGGGACGTTCTGTATCCGATTTTTTTCCTTCTTCGACTCTTGGCCTGGTCGACCTCGGCGGCCGTCCCCATCTTGAAAATCCCAGATGTAATCCTCTGTGGGGATTTAGCCAGGTGTCTATTACGGTCGGTAATCTGTGATACAGCTTCCAATATCCACGCTGACGAAAGGTTAAGCCCCTCTGTCTTTCTTCCTGCATAAAAAAGTCCACAAGGTGTTAGTGTGCACAGGAGCGAGATTGGAACAAGCAACAGCTTCAATCAGGATCTAAGCCAGAGCATAGGTTGTAGCTGCATTTCTGTGATGAGACGAGGTCTGAGTTGAAAAGGAGCCATCGGGATTTAACCCCTGAGCAACAGGGAAATCTGTTTCCCACCGCCGAGTGTGTAACAGGAGCAATGAGCCGTGCATTTACTACTAACCTTTCACCTGGTCATATTTGGAGTTCCCTGTACATTATATAAGACCATTGGTCCTGCTCGAGAGCTCCAGGAGCCGCTGAGTGCTCTGCACTACAAATGCATAAATGTTCTACAAAATGAAAAGGAACACTGCAGAGAAAAACACAATTTTAAACAGAGAAATAATGGCGGGAGCTACTACAGATGAACATACCTTCAAAGCATGAAGTTAGGGAAAGAGAGCATGAATCACTTAAGGCTCTGCTTCACGTTTCTCACAGCCTTTAATTAACAATTGCAATAAATTACATATTCGACTAGGTGCATGTGCATGTAAGATGTGAGTAATAATGTGTAGGAAATATGATGATGCTGTTTTAAATAGTCCAACTTTTCTCTATAGAACATGGATTGGGAATATGTTATCACTGCTCCACTAGTCAGATCCCACAGATTTGTTTTTGTATCTACACAAATACAAGCGCAAATTACTGAAATTCAATAATACTAATATTATAGATTAAAGCCCACGTTACTGGTGCTTTATCTCCTGATGAGCTGTGGGCATAAGCCACAATTACCACCACAAAATAACTGCACAGCTAAAATATTTATTTAGAAGGAGGCCAACTCTCCCACCTTAGCAAGTGGTACAGAGTGTGTGTGTGAACGTGGCATGGTCAATGTAGAGTGCTAGTGATATAATGGTACTTTTGCGGTCATTCCATATTTTGATAACAGCTGTAAATAGAGGGGGTAGAGTTGGTTTCAAAACTCTGATAATAAGGAACGTTTCACTGCAGGTGTATTACATAATCAATAAAACAAGGAAATGTTTATTTAGGTGGCTAATTTATTGATGTTAAGATATGTTTGTGAGGTCAATAAGGGTGGAATGAAAATGTCATGGTAAAGCTTGTGCTAGAGTATCTATGAGTCGATGCTACGAGTGCATGAGGAATAATATCATTGTGAATCTAGAGTTGATGATGTAAGGTGCTGAGAGTCAAAAGTGGCCAATTAGGCTAATAATTCTGGGCAGTTACAGGCAGAAATGGTGGAGGTTCTTGGTTGTGGGGGAAGCAGGATGAGTTGAGCATGTGGAGAGAACATTTTCCTAGTCACAAGAGGGTGTGACAGGGTTATTGTCATGCATCTAGTACAAGAGGTGCACATGCTACATCCAACGGTGCTAAAATTCAAGGAAAGACCTTCTTTGGTGGCATAGGCACAATCTTAAAATCATTTCCCTCGACCAACCTCCCATTATCTTCAGTCATTGAGACCTAAACAAGCAGATTCACTAGTTAAAAGTCATGCTTGTCCAACTATTCTCTGACGAAACCCTTTTTAACACGTACTATTCCCACCAAGTTCCATGGCAGTTTCCTGACTACTATTCTTACTTCTTATTCGCTTCTGAAACTTCATTGTTTACGATCTTTTTCCCTTCAGTTATAACCTAACCAAGGTGATATCAGCATTCTCCAGCTCTCTTTTCCAACCACCATCAACATGATATCAAAACGGAAATTGCCCATTAGGTTATCTTCTCTTATGGTGACTTGATTTACCACAACTTCACCTTTCTTGTAAGCTCCACCTCCTTTGACATCTTTAATGATGCCCTTAATTGGTTTTTGATTGTCACTAGTCCCTCCATCTTTGCACCTCCTCTGCCAGTACTCTCAATGTTAGATTACACCTAGCAAATGTTTACTCTCTATATAAACCAGATATGCAGGAGACTTCACATGTTGAGTAACTCTTACAACCCAAGCTCGCTCTTGAAAACATAAAAAGGGACACTATGCTTTTATAACTGTTACTAATTGGTCAAAACATTTTTGCTCCATCGACCTCTTCAACTGATTTCAACCTCCCCCAGGGGCTATTCCAAATAATACATTGGTTGCTTCCACCTTTTGCAACTTACTAACCCAACCTATGGTCAAATGCCTCTTGCTTATCCCCCAAAGCCTCTCACACATATGGAACTCTTTCAGTGCCCTAGTCATGGTCTCTCAACTGCTCTTTATCTTCTTTACTCTGTCCATCTCACCACTACTAACCTCTTTACAGCTGTGTTTTTCCCATCCTCCTTTCTAGTAACCCTCCCTGTGTGTCCTCTGAAGCCTCTGGTCCCATAATCCTCTATCACTCTGTTGAAAAATGCCCTCTCTGAAGAGTCACCCCATTTTTTGCCTTCCTTTTCCTCTCTTTCTGACTATCTTTTTGTTGGCTTTAGGACTCTGGGCACTTTACCACTGCAGACCAGAGCTAAATTGCATGCGTTCTCTCCTCTAACCCCTCCGCTGTATCCAGGCATTGTAGCACACCCATGGTGCACTTTGTGCCTTGGGTGGTGCCCGATGATGAAGCATGTCACCAACTAGGTTGGTGAGTGAGGGCTTTACTATAAACATAATGTATTTACCTTCCTAAACAAACATACGCTAAGAGCTAGTTCTCTTTGATAAAATATATATACCAGGGGAAGTGAACTGGCTCCAGTACCTTTCCTCCCTCTCCTTTTGATTCTTAATAAGTAAAAGTTATGACATGGACTTTTATGTTTTACATGTCCTGGTAGTCACTAACAGATAATTTCGTTTTTTTACTACTGTGAGGCCTACCCCTCTAACAGTGGGAATTCCTAAATACACTTTTAAGCTGTGATTCCTGATCAGAGCATTCCCTCTAGACAGTCGCACAGGATAGATGTGTCTAAGTTCCCATCTAAATACACCTGAATTCTGATGGCCTTGCCTGGGCAGAATGGAAGGTAGGGGGGATAACACTTCACTTGAATAGGTTGTGCCCTGGCTACACACAAAGGACTGATTGCCCTCCACAGATAGCCTTGCAGACAGTACTTGGTTGAAAGGGATCCTTGTGCACATCAGAGGTCTGCTTTGAAGTCACCCCCACTTCAAGGGCTCTTTTGGGTAAAAGTATTGGGTCTCTGACCCATAAAATCAGACACTACTGGAGTTATAACTGAAGCTCTGCCAGAAGAATTGCTGTGCTTCTTAAAGGACTCAACTGGACTGCAAATCTGGAAACCCTGCTTTTCAGTTGTTGTCCTGCTGCTTGCTATTCTCTGCCTCTGCTGAAGGAGAGCTCGACTCTGCCTTCAGTGCAAGTGATTTTTAAGGGCTTGTTGCCTTGACTCCTGTTGCTTGAGAATCAGGTATATCAAAGCCTCTACCCCTGCTCCTGTGCCTGGCTCATTGGAAGTGACCAAGAAACTTCCAAAATGGATTTTGATGCATCTCCTGTCTGCGTATAGCAGAACCAGCGAATCAAGCTGGTTGCAGGAGTAAAATCAGCTTATCGCCTCAGAACCAGCGCTTTGCCTCCAGAGATCGACGCATATGACAGCGTATTGCAACTGCTGCAGCTTGGTGAGATCGACACATCCCTACCACTGCGTAGCAGAATCTGGTTAATCGATCGACGCCTCTCAACTGCAGCACCGGTCTTGGGAACTGACACATCGCCTTAACTACATAGAGAAAATTGACTCATCCTGTGCCAGCGGAACTTGACATTGACGCATTCCATTGCTTGCAACTAGAAAAGGTGCTTTGTTAACCAGGGCCTGCGTGGGTCCTGAAGCTGGCCTGCTCTTCCATGATGTTGGCCAGAACTTTGTACAAATCCAGCGCGACCTAAAGTAACCTTTTTAGCACTACTTGCTTCTACGTGCTTTACTGCATTTATTCTTTTAAAATTCAGTATCCTAACTTCTATACATTGGATCTTTGTCATTTTGGTCTAGTTTTGTTTATAAAAGAATCTATTGTTTTAAAGAATTTGTGGTGTATTTATTGTGTTACTGTGTCTGTGTGTTGCACAAATACTTTACACATTGCTTCTTTAGAAAAGCCTGACTGCTCTGCGCGAAGCTACCAAAGGTTGAGCACACGTTATCATTTAGTGTGCATCTTGACTAGAGTGGTGGTTCCTGCCTGGCCTGGGTGCATACTTCAGCTGATCAGGAAACCCACTTCTAACACACTCGCTTTCTCTTCCAGTGTACAGTCCTGCCGGTTCAAACTCATTAATTATTTTATCTGCATGTCACCTACCCACAATGCTTTAAATCTGCTGTGAATATCCAATTTTTCAGTAAACAAGTCACTCTTTTTCTTTGTCCATCTACCGTCCTGTTTCCCAAATCTTTCTTTTTTGGCTTGGTCCTTTCTGCAGGGTCATCCCTGTACTTTGTGCCTCTGCCCTCTTTTTTTTTACTGAATTCGTTTTTGTTGGCTTTAGGACTCTGCACACTTTACCAATGCTAAAATGCTTGTGTTCTCTCCTTAAAATATGGTAGTATTGGCTTACACCCAATTGGCATATTGAATGTACTTGTATGTCCCTAGTAAAGCAGTGCTACATGTGCTCAGGGCCTGTAAATTAAATCCTACCAGTGGGCCTGCAGCACTGATTGTGCCATCCACCTAAGTAGTACTTTAAACATGCTTCAGGCTGCCATTAAAGCCAGTGTGTGCAGTTTTGAACTGCCATTTCCACCTTTTGCCAGGCTCAACCCTTCCTTTTTAGGTCTCGTCTGGCGTTAGCAGCCTGCATGCGCTGCTCTCGCCTTGACGAGGGCGGTTTGGAATCGATACGGCTTCCAAAGCGTGCACGCGGAAGGACAGAAGAGACAGTAGATGTGTACGCGGGGATTGGATGCTTTACTGGTGGTGTGACATTCTGGGGACTTTTTCCCCCGCCAGTAAAGCATTCAGTCCCCGCGTACACTTCGATGAAGCTGTTACAAACATAGCATAGCATTGTGAGCGGGGCCGCCGAGCTATGTGCTGATTAATATCAGGTTTCCTCCTTTCCTTGCCTCTTGACAATCCTGTCACATCTGGCTGGCAAATCCTTACAAGCTTATCCAAATGCAAGCAGCCCGGATCATGCTCCCAGAGTGGCTGCGAGGGAGAGCGGCAAACACCAGCCCTGCACTAAAGTGCCATCATGCACCTAATGAAGCTGCCTTCACTTATAGCTGAGGCGAGAGCACAACATGCCTGCAGTACTGGCAGCCGAGCGTTGGCTTACTGAAGCCGAGCTACAAGACAAAACATGGAGCCAGCAACAAGTGCGCTACAGCAAGCCAGGCACTCACATAAAAGCTAACTGAAAGCAAGACACCCTGCAAAGCAGACAATTAAACAAAAACTAACAGACGAGTGTGTGAATGCGACAAGTACGCTACAGCAAACCAGGCACTCACATAAACACTAACTGAGAGCAAGACACCCAGCAAAGTGAGAATTACACAAAAGCCAAGAGAAGAGTGTGTGGATGCGACAAACGCACTTCAGCAAGTCAGCCAGTTTTATATGTATATAAAAGGAAAGAAGAGTAAACCTCAGCATGAGAGGCAATTACTTGAAAGCAAACTGAAAGCAATGCATCAGGTAGTAACTGAAAGCAGTTCATCCAACAAAACAGTGCAGTCGACCACACAAAAGTAAACTGTAGCATGTGTGCACCCAAGCCAGTCACATACATTTAAACTGAAGAAGAGTACACCTCAGCATGCCAGGCACCAACATAAAAGCAAACTGAAAGCAATGTATCAAGCAAAACAGTCAAGCACACAAACGTGAACTGAAGCAAATGAGCACCATGCGAGATGAGTGCTGTTCAACAGGCCAGTCATATACATTTTTACTGAAGAGTACACCTCAGCATGCCAGGCAGCCACATAAAAGCAAACAGAAAGCACAGCACCAAGCAATCCAAACAGTTTAATGAAAGAAAATTGAAAGCAATGCATCCGGCAAACGACAGTGACTCAAAAAGTAAACTGAAGCAAGTGCACACTGAAAGGAACGCGCAGTCATAAGTCAAACATTCACATAAACGCAAACTGAAAGCAACTCACCAAGACACCCAATCAGTTACATGGGAAAAAACTGGAGCCAATGTACCCAGCAAACCAGACAAGCACACCAAAGCATCCCACCCCTGATAGGGTGGCAGCTGTGCTCCTTGGGTCACCTTCAGTTTTTAGCAGGGTTGGGCACCCCTCAGTTTTTTGCCCTGTGCGTCTGGAGGGAAGACAGGCAAAGGGGGTCATAATGGGCCATCTGGCAGAGCCACTTTGTAATCGAGGCCACCCACCCAGCTCAAGACTGAGTTACAGGCTGATCTTAAAGCTTTAAACAACCACAAGGGTCTCCAGCTAGTTGATTCTTGATCCAAAAGAGAGTCATCAGCTCACTGGGAGTCTTTACATCGCACCTGGGATGACATGACAATGTCCCTTAATCCTGAGCAACTGTGGGGACTAGCCTAGGTCTAGATCTGACTTGGTAGGAGCAGGATACAACAAGCATTGAAAATGCAATAGGTCTCGCCTTTGATTAAGTTAAAGCCATTTGCTCTGCTAATGGTATTGTATAGCAAAGCAAATGGCTTTTACTAAATGAAAGGCGAGACCTATTGCATTTTTAATGCTTGTTAATGCATATGTCACCACTAAGAAAGGCTCTGAACAGACCTGATGGCAGGGTGCAGTGTAATTAAAAAATTGGATACATACTTTTGAGGTTTAGACGTCCTGGTAGTACGGAATTCTTAAATTTGTATTTCACTACTGCACAGCCTATCTCTAGCATAGGATAACATTGGAGTTACCTCATTAATTTTTATAAGTGTCATTTCCAAATTGGAAAAGGTAACCATGTTCATTTTTGGTGTCTTTGGAATTGTAATGATAAATCCTAACATATGGTGATGTCAGATTTTAAATTACAATTTTGAACAATGACACTTTTAGAAAGTTGACATCTTACTGCCTTAGCCATTTGGTAACTGCAGCCTGTCTCTGAGTCACATGACTAGGTAGGGTGACAATTGAGCTTTCTGTATTCCTCTTAGACAGTCATACACAATAGGGAGCTTAAGTGTACCTTGATAGGCCATCACTGGCAGGATGGGAAGGAGGAGCTGGGCTCAGCCCCACGTACACTTCAATAGGCTGTGTTCCATATGTTTTTTTTTAAAAGGAACACTTGCCAATAACAGCCAGAGGACAAGGCTGACAAGGCTGTCCTCCGGCTGTTATTGGGATTGCAACGAGGCACAATGGAACTTCGCTAAGAGTACCGTTTTGAATGCAAAATTCAATCTTTCACCTTAAAAACTTACTTTAGCCGGCCAGATTTGAAATTGCATTTCAAGAATAAATTAAAAACAGCAACTGCTCCTTTTAAATAAAAATCATATTGTACTATACAAAAGATGTGTCACACTGTCAAGATCCCAATCAAAAGCCACGGCATACTAGAAATAATGTCCCCCAGTTCGATGTCCTTATGAGAACCCCTAAATAAATTTGGGTTTGAAATGTGCCAGCAACCTATGAACCACCAGAGAGGGTTTGTGTTACTAATTATAACACAGCTTCAATTGAACCTCTTTTGGACACTTTGATGGACTTTGTCGTAAGGTCCCTTTGCAAAGCCCCGTAAAATAGAGTTATTTATCACTATATCTGTTGTTTCACATTACCATAAGTGAGCCTACACTAATTGTCCAATCTGTTGGGGCCCTTTGGTTTTGAAACATGTGAACTGGGACATGCTCTTATATGTATGTCTTTCATGTAAGTTTGGCATTTCTTTTGTCTTGTATACACATTTCTTTGATTAATTTTGTTTTAGTGCAAGGAAAATCATTTGAAGATGTATGACATTTCCTCTGTACTGCTTTTATGTTTATGATAGGCATCTTCTTACAGATTGTTTGAATTTTGCGTTTGAACTCATAACAAATAAGTATAAAAGAAATTATTTGCAATCAGATATTAAAAAACATTCAAATAAATTAGTGTCAGTACTGATGCTTTCTTGGTGTCCTTTCAATAAATAGTGGCCTAGCCTTGCTGACAAATAAATAGGCCAATCACCCCTTGTTGTTCACTCTTTAAAAGTGGCATTTTCAGGCCTGCAATTTAGGAACTGACTTTATTAGGAAGTGTATTTTTAAATTATGCATCCCGAGACACCAAACTCCAATTTTTTCATCAGCTCCAAATTGGAAGATATACATGTAGGGTGTTACTAGGCAGGCCCAATGCTACCCCGTGGGAGAGATAGGCCTTGCAGTAGCAAAAAAATGAATTTAGCAGTTTTCCACTACCAGGACATGTAAAACATAAACCACATGTCATACCTTTTAAATACATTACACCCTGCCCTTGGGGTTACCTAGGACCTACCTTAGGGGTGCCATATATGTAATTAAAGGGAAGGTTTAGGCCTGGTCGGTGGGGGTACTTGCCAGGTCGACATGGTAGTTAAAAACTGCACACACGGTCTCTGTGGTGGCAGGCATGAGACACGTTTGAACTCATGTGAGTGGCACAATCAGTGCTGCAGGCCCACTAGTAGCATTTGATTTTCTGGCCCTTGGCACACACTGCGCACTGTACTAGGGACGTATTAGTAAATCAAATAGGTCACTGTAATGATGTGATGACACTGTGATGTCATCTAGAATGAGAAGAGATTCTAGAAGAGAAGGTTAAGGGTTTTCAAGGGTTGTTGAGTTAGTTAGTGCAGGTACTTAGAGCTGACATGAAGACCTAAATCTAGCTCTAATAAATAATATATACAAGCACATCCTAGTGAGTATATTTATTACAATGGCAACGATAGGCGAAAGAAACACTCAAAAGAACTTGCACTCGTGGACAAGCCAAATACTATTACATTTTAGACATAGAGCACTTGCATTTTAGCCATGGTCAACAGGGGTAAACTGCCCAGATTCCTAACACCAGCAAAAATGAAGTTCAGAAAACATCAATAACAGGAGATCAGGGGTAAAAAGTCAGGGGAAACCATGCCAAAAGATACCAGGTCTAAAACATACACAGAGGGGATTTCGGGCAGCCCTCTTGAATCACAGACTTGTACAAATGTCATTCATATTTTACTTCTGCCCTAGACACCGTTCTTAACAACACTACTGGGTTGAGGTTTCTGGTTTTGTATTTTTGTATATTTTAATTGTATGATGATCGCTATCACAAAAATGTAAAAAGTGAAAAATAATTTCTCCAAATATGCATTAAGTTGAATAAATAGATAGCTGATTTAATCGGACCAAATATTTGTCCAACCTCCCTTTTTGTTTCAACTCAATTAGTGGTAGGTAAAAAAACTTTAAAAAGTAGGTCGCAGTATTGGCAATTTCTGTTGTTATTTACTAGACACCGTTCAGCATGAGGTTGTCTTGCACTGTCTATGATCACATGCTCACAACATTTTTATGGCATCATCTTTTACCTGTTTTTACTTTTTGTCTTTGGGGAGCAGATTTGCAAAGTGTTCATGCAACACAGCAACATAGGTAGCTTCACTGCGTTGTGTGAAAGGGAGAAAACGGAACAGCATCAAATCTACCAAGATTTGGAGCTATTTCTCTCCTCCGCTGCTTGGGCACACTTTAGGCTGGCTTGTCCCAGCGCACTTACCCTTGCAACATAGAGTAAGGGTGTGTGCCTGATGTCAAGCATAGGTTTTATGCAGAAGGACACCCTCCCACTAGAAAACGAAGTGGCTAGACACAGGTTAACACTTTTCCAACTTCCTATGTGTGCTGTGCAGTGCAGAACACATGCAAAGTTGGAAAAGTTTTGAGAAAAGAAAACTTTTCTCAAACTGTACCCTTGTCTGCAGAGGGCGGGATACATTTTGGGGCAAAGTCCTTTTGCACCTTTTTTGCAGATTGGGCTTTGCATTCATTGGTTGTTGCATGGTAACACTCATGTGCCACCAGTGGAGCGCCCCCTCGATGCACAAGCAGCAAGAGCAGAATAGACAATGCACTATATTGCATTAAGTTAGGGCTACCTTCGATGGAAAGTAAAGGCGAAAACAACACTTTGTGTTAGTTTGCACTGCAAACCTGGCACAAAACTTTATAAACCCGCCTTTTGATATCTATTACATATGCTTCCAGACAATATACGAAGAAAACATGTGGCTTGCCTCCCAAGTCTTTACCAATGATGCTTATATTAAGTAAATACAGGTGGAAAAAAAGAGAAATGCTTAATCCACAAAGAAAATACAAAATAGAGGTACTTTCAGGAATCAATAAAGAATGCAAACACCCACCCATTACCTTCGCAGAGTTGAAGAATTCAGTACTGCACGACTAGGGCACCTCTCATTCATAAAATGGTATCTCAGTTTATGGTGCCTCAAAAAGACATATCATTTTACAGGAGGATCATATGACGTAGTGCCATAAAAGTGATTATCGCTGTAAGAGGCAAGCCTCTGATTCCAGTCACTTTTAGCGTCCCCCAGGCACTGGGCCTGATGCTCTCTGACAGCGCGGCTTAAACACAGCATGAGGGATGGCCCATGCTAAGCTTTAATTCCTCTGTTTTGGCGCGCGGGAAGAGGAAAGGGATTCTTTCATCGAGTACTATCCACTGGTCAGGTGGGCGCCAAGGCTGTTAGTCTTTCATTCGGAAGGCTTTAAAATCAGTCAAGGTTTTAAAAAGAATTATGATTTTTCAAGAGCTCTGAAGCACAATGAACTACTGACATGATTATGCGAATGCAGCTAAATCTGCCTGTCTGCTTCAAAAGCCACACTTTCTAAATGAACACAAGAGTACAGTCATCTCTAAGTATTAAATCAGTTATGTGAGTGCGTGGTCTTGTTTGTCACGCCTCTTTTAATTTTGAAGAGACGTTATTGGAAAGCCTACCTTTCCCGGATCACGTCTGTGAATGTCAACTACCTCGAAAGCATCTTTTGTCGTCGATGCTGTACATTCAGGCTGGTGCGGGGCACTGTATTGTGACAGCTATATGCAGTCTTTGGACGGCCAGGAAGGGCAATTCTAAAAACCCGATTCCTTGCTTACTTTTTGAGCTATGATGCTGCATTAGCTCCTTATCCATGCAATGTTTGTTGAATCGCTGATACGGATGGGGTTAATATGTGAAAGACCAGTTTGATTCCATTTTCTAAGCCGGAAAGAGAAGCTCCTTAGCTTATAAAATAAATAAATAAATAAATAGATAACAATAAAAAGGCAGCCTTCATGTTACTGTATTCACAAAAGAGCCTAATTCTTAAGTTGTCACTTTTGACAATAACTGGAGCTGTAGGGGAAATTGCAAAATTCCAATTTTGCGAACTTTGCATTTTTTAAACTGCAGCTTTGCATGGTGCGGATCTAGGCTTAAACATAAGGCCCAGCTGGCTGCTGCTCTAGACGTACTCGTTTCCTCGTAAAGTCCATTTGTGACATGCTGCAAAGCCAACGAGTAAGGTTGGAAATTCGTAGGAGTAGGGAATGGATGGTGCATGACTACATTCCCAGCGCACCTGAGATGATATCAATTGGGACCCAGCATTCTGCGCTACCACTCAAGATTAAGGGCAGGCGGGAGTTGTTGTCATGAAAATCTGAAGTCAAATCATGGCAGCCTAACATCTCTCCTATCATGGATAGTATTACATTTAAATACAATCCAGATGTCTGTGCGCGTCGAAGACAATTTCTCAACAGGTGAATACGAGCAACAGAAATACAGGTTACAACAGCTCAGCCCAACACTTCCTTGGCATATCTCCTCCCCCTACCATCAATTGTCCATCATAGAAGCCTCCAACTCAAACACAGTCTGCATCAAATATGCCATCCATTCCACATCACTGCTCCGCACAAGGCGTCATATCATTGCATCACACCACTCAGTGAGTCACTGACCACAAGAAATACCTCAATCTCTAGGGAATCCCTGCCAGTGAAGGTTAACTTCTCTTTAGCGAAGCCAGGATGTGTGGGACAATGCTGGGCAAAATTGGGAAACTTCAGCCGCCTTCATGAAGGGCTAAGTTTAAATTTCACACAATATAAGTCTGCTCTTGGATTATCAATTAAAGGAAAGGCTAGCATGAGTGTCCCTCATTATGACATGAGTAACTTTCCAAAGAGGGTCGAGAAATTAAAACTTCTGGTTCTGCCACGGCATGTTTGCGTCCTTTAGTTGTATTTGATAGGTGTTGGTTTCCTTTATTCTTTCATTATAACATGTTAAGGAGCGATTGAGGATCATTTTTGTGAACTGCAGATGGACTGATTCCTCCCTGGATGCATATTTCTCTTATGCGGCGGTTAATGATAGCATAGGGCGTTGACTTTTGCCCCTTGCATCCATTGGTCGTGTATTTGTCGCCATTGTCAATGGTTTGGGTTCCACTTTGTTAAATTAAGCAGAGAAAAAGCTCCCTGGAGGTAAATTCCACACACCATTCACTCTAAGCAACTTCACACCCTTAGCTGTATATTGTCTCATATAGAAGAAACAACTTTTCAATATCTTTTATCTATAGTTCCCAATATTAACCTCAGTTGGAAGTCCTATAGCTAAGATTCTAATCATCCACAAGATACAAATATGATCCGACAACTGAAATTTAGTGTTTTCACCAATTTATTAAAAGGAGTTTAACTCACTAATATCATTTAAAACATATTGAGTTAAATAAAATGAATATAAATAAGACAATTAATAAAAATCACAATTAATGTGATACACAATCTTAAGTAACACTCTTAAATGCAGGAAAAAACGTAGATAAAAACATAGACCCAAAACAAATCACAATAGCAATACTCTGTTGAGAAATCAGTGTGATCCAAATACACTTTCTAATTTTTCCGGGACTGATTTGTAAGAAATTATCTTTCTCATCTAATCTTCCTCGTTATATTGGATTCTCATTGAGCATGGGCGTCGACGCGTTTCGGTGGCAAATTTGGCTTAATAGACAGAAACCACCTTCTACAGGACAAATATCGATGAGAGGTCACTTTTCTTCATAACATTATAAAATGTATCATAGAGACATAATTTGTATAGGTCCTGATGTTCAATGGAATAGCTGATACTCCTATCCCAGGGTCCTTATAGTGTTTGGGCCTCTTAGAGTATGGTATTATAAAGTTCCATCCTCCCGTTTATTGAACTTCTGGTCCATATTGGTTAATGGCCGATACCCCTGATCCGTTATACGAGAAAGTACAGGTATAGCACCTTTTCGAATATGTTGTTGATGATAAAATTTCACCATGTGGTAGAAGTGGAATCCTATCCCCACTATATTTTTACTGACCCGTAGACTTTTTGGTCTGTCGTGGCACATACAATCACCGTGACCTTGATATGGTGGCGTCTTGTCCTCAAATCCGGGAAAAAAAACTTTGGCCGCAGAATTTGCTCAGGGCCTATGGTCTTCAACTGGTGCGATCCGAGAGATGTGGAGACGGAGATGTATTGCTTTTCTGTGAATTTGAAGGGGAGGTTTGTGCAAATCTTGATAGACAACCAGCTGAGCAAATAATGTATGAATAGACAGGTGGCGCCAAAATCCTGGATCTGTTGGCACAGTATGTGCTGTCCTGAATAGAGATCAATCTGCATTTAATCCAGGGCTCATGTCTGCTCCGCACAAACAGAAATGTTCAGGCAGCTGCTCCTAGACAAGTGTTCCTTCTCGATGGACTTCTGTCTTCATCGCGAGGAGTTGAGATGTTTAGGTTGCATTTTTGGGTCATGGTTCCTTTGCTGAGCCATTTGGTGGTCCAATCAGACTGGTAATTTCCTCTCTTTTCCTTCACACTTTGGTCTCCCTCTCATTTGTGATGGTTGTGCCGGAAACATTGGAGGGTGAATGCCTAGGGGTTCTTCACTTATAAATATCCAGATGCCCTTCTACTTTTGAGGAGACGTTACTGGAAAACCTACCTTTCTCCGATCAGACCTTTGCATGTCACCTACCGATACAGCACGCTTTGTCTTGGATGCTGTACATTCAGGCTGGTTCGAGGCACTCTAATGTGACAGCTATATGCATGCAAGACACGTGCAGGCTTTAGACAATAACACGTAAAATAATCAGTAATGCCTGCAGGAAATGTGCAGGCATTAATGATTATTCTAAGTTTGAATTTTTGACCTTGGAAACTTCCCATACTAATCACAAATGCAATGCAATGATTTCTATGCATATAATATACTCCCTTTTGGTGCTTTTGAGTAAAAAAAATCAACATCTCTCTGGTTTTGAAGTTGAAATGAAAACCATTTTAAAGTCAAATTGCGAGAAAACAACTCATCCATTTTTAATGCCAACCAGCCGTTAGAATGAAGTATTACCAGTCTGCAGGAAAACAAATTGCTCTTGGTGTAAACATAAGAAAAATGGGTAACTCTTCATACTGCGGGAAGAAATCTAATAATTAAAATATACATGAGACTTTTCTCATGTAATAAGAACCTTGTACACCCCTAATTCTCAACACCGAAGAACCATCTCCCCATTGTGTTAGGTGCTCATTCTTCTCCTCTGTCTTATGTATTCTGAATGAGACGTGAGCCTGGTGAGGCACCTTCCTCTCTGTCAGCCATTCATGCATTCCAGGAACCTTCTAGTGGCATAGTTTTTGTGACTGGGCAGGCTTCTTCATGTGTAAAAGAGTATGAGCTTGCCCATCCTTGGGAACAGACTTCGGTGCCTTCTTGGGGCCTTTGTACTCTTCTCATATGGATCCTATTCTGGCTTCTCTTAGTATTTTAATACTGAGGGTGGGGTTTCTGGCCACCATTACTTCATCTATCCATATGGTGGGGCTGGGGGCTGTTCTCTGCAGCAAACACTGCCTCAAATGCCTTTATGTAAGTTCTAATTTTTCTCACTTTCCGGCGTCCAGACAAAAGGTTATGTCCCTTTCCCACTGATCTCAGGATATTGTACTTCCTGTTATGGTTCCGGATGTTTCTACTCCATTTGGGCCAGGCTTTCATACCCTTGAGATGGGGAGTACATGTGCATCGTTGCGTTTTACAGGAGCGGTCTATTAACTTGTTATTAACAGGACGTGTAATTCCATATCATCAGAACTTATAGGCAATACCCCAGCTAGGAAAGGAGCGGAAAATGCAAAAAATGATTTGCTTGCTATATGTATGCCTTTGGAAGGATTAACATCATATTTAAGGACTGCAGCGAGGAACAATAGGATTCAGAGTAACGAAGATTGTATAACCTATGCTTGTGGCCAATCATAAAAGTCTGAAGCACCCTATAGCTTTGAAAGTCAAGCATTTGCAATGCAATAGGTCTTGCAATTGCGAGATTTTGAGCCATTGGCATTGTAAAGGACAGGGCCTTTTATTTATGTGTTTAAAAAACCTTCAATAATAAAAGGCATTGTCATTTACAATACCAATAGGTCAAAGTTTCTAAAGTACAAGACCTATTGCATTTTAATTGCCTGTTGTTTACAAGCGCCCCATGCTGCACTTTCACATTAATAGAGGCCACTTTCCTTTCTTTAGACTAGCCGTGTCTAAAGAAAGGCCCTCGGCCGCTTTTACAATGAAAGCGCAGTATGGGGCGCTTTCACCAAAAAAGCATTTGTTTGTCAAGTTGACAAACAAATGCTTTTTTCATCAAAGTACCCCGTGAAAGCGGACATGGTGTAGAGAATATTACAAGGAAGCATGTTGATCTAGTGGTAGGATAACCTCATTAAAGAAAATAGTGCTTACAGACTAAATAAGACATACGTGTAACAACTAAAGTAAAAGGGCCAGTCCTCATGGGACGTTAGTAATGAAGGCAAGGTGGTACTAAGGAGGAACTAACAAGCCTATTAGCGAATCAGAAGGCAGGATTGACGAAGGACAATGACATAAGCCAATGACAAGTATGGGCAAAGAGTGGCCAGGGCTTGAAATCCGTACTGCAATACAGCATGCCTCGCAGAGCCGCACATGTGCTGCCCAGGCTTGACCTAAAAAAAAGGGGCCCAATGTACTAGGACCCATTCACAAACCAGGAAGTGATGTTTTCACACCAAACTGGTGAACGAATGTTTATACAATGTATGAAGCCCCCCTACATACTAAAAGGTCACATTTCAAACTGCACATTTGCAAGGGTTTGGCAACACAACCTGCCTAATGAATATTTAGTAGACAGGACACATTTTGCTACCCCCTACTAATGACTGTGGATGCAAGCATGGTGGTATGCAAGAGGCAGCAGAACACCATCCATGCATTTGCTTGTCTTGCAGGGACCATTTGTTTTGCATTAAAGAAGCCCATGTCATGGTAAAGGGACTGGTGCGGCTTTTGAAAAGAAATGTTTTCCATTAGAGAACACGTTGGAGGGAGCATGCAGTGGTCTGGTGGAGCAATGCACACTGCTCTTCAAGCTTCCCAACAGAATTCCTAAAGTTGAATTTGTAAAGTGGAGCCAGCTTCACCTTTGCAAATACTTTACAAACCCCTTTGAAGCGTCAGTAACTTTGCGTTTGTGGTCACAACTGCAGTTGCAGAAAATTGATACATACCATTGAGAATTGCAATTAGGAGCCGACTCCCTTCCATGCCCTCTTCCAATAGTGATTTTTAGTGAGTTGCAAAAATCATTTTGTGAATCGTAAAGGCTTTTCTGACTTGCAATGGGGTTTAGTACATGGCTCAACATTAACCTGCAGTCAGAAACCCAGTGATTTTGCGAGTCGCAGGATTAGTGATCACAAAATGATTTAGTACACCTGGCCCAAAACAATAATTTATTTACTTCAGAATATTTGTTATGTGTAATTAGCCTAAAGGTTCATAAATTATTTAAATTGTAAATATCAATGTAACTAGAAGTCTATGGAAAAAATTCTTCAGGCGAATCAAAGTGTACGAACATGAGCTATTATAGTATTTTGTGAGAAATTGAGGGTTGTTTTTTGTAGGTGTGATCATATCAGCAGCATGCTTACCCAGACAAGGTTTCACTTTCACATGGCCAGAGCATACCTAGGCTGACTTAATCAAGTGGAAACTAAATGACTCATATGCCCTCTGGTTCCCCTGGGAAATCTTACTCCCAGCCCCCTGCCAGGAAACACTTGCACTGCCCCATAAAATGACTACCGTCAGATAACTAGAAAGAAGATTCATTAAACCAGAGCACAAGCAGCATGGGTCAGTACACCTTATCATATCTTCTCTCTTCACATAGAGAACTTCACGTCACACTCACCCGCAGTCTGGTTGCAGAGTCATCTGGCCTGATGTCTCAATTTGGTAAAAATCCATTGAGGGGTAAAGTAACCTCATGCAATAAATGCAACATGAAAAGATAATGGAGCACATCAAATCACCGTTTTCATGAATGCAAATAAACGTTTATCTTTAGATCCTGTTGACGACAAGGATAACAAACTTGAGTTTGTCAAACCTTTATCCACATAAAGCTCATGAATTCTATGTAGTTGTTTGTTACCAAGCCACCAACTGGTCTTCATTTTTAACAATACCTGTTTGGACTCATGCTGTTTTGCTTTGGTACTGGGGACACATTGCAATGTGTTTTATGTTTTTTGTGGATCTTTCTAAGATAACATTTTATTTGTATTCATGATTAGGGTGATTTGATGAGCTCCATTATCGTTTCATGTTGATTTTATTGCATGGTTACTTAACCTCTTAATTGGTTATTTTCTTCTTCAAATGATACCAACGAGAAGCCCTGCTGCCTAAATGTGATTATATAGCCAAGTTTCCATGGGTTCAATGGTTGTTGTAGTAGTCTTGTATGTATTTGTCTCAATTTGGGAGACATTGATTGTCTTAGTAAACCAAACAGGCACCGTACCCATCAGTGTTTGATTCCTGAAAGGAAAACTTGCTTTATACACAGGTTGACATACATGGCCGCACTGGGAACCCAAAGCAGCCCTGGCAATTGTGTTGCAACAGCTCCAAGGGGGGCGGGGGAGAGATGCAAGTGTGAAACACTGCTGCTTTTGTTACAGGGAGCCGGTGTTACAGCCTGCTCCAAAACCGACCCAGTACCCAAAGCGGCCACCACCTCAGCATAATCCGCCCCCCCCCACCCTTCCAGCCTCCCGGAAAACGCCTGATGCCCGATACAGCCAGTTCGGCCCTTATGACATACTGTACTGGATTTGTAAAAGCGCAGAAGTGCTATTACTCGTACAGTAGGAGCACATTATGAACTTGTATGGGATTCTCAAAGGATGCCTGGCACTACTCCAGTAAATCTTTGCTGGCCATTGGTTACAGCAATGTATAAATGTTATGCATGTATAAATCTCAAAATACCACTTAGTGAAAATGTCTGCACTTGAAAAAGTAGTGGGCACATTTTCATTTAAACGAATATACTTTTTGTTACTATACATGGAACATATGATTACCCTCAGAGATGCTTTCTCTTGCAGAACCATTAAGTTTCATGTGTTGCCTTTCCTTCTAGACCAAGAAAACGCCCTCACTTCTGGTTAATTTGTGTGAGTTTGCAGGAAGGCAAAGTTCCAGCAATTTTGTGGTGAATACCCACAACCTTGAAAGTTTGTAGGCCTTCACTAACTCTTACAACAACCCTATGCAGGAGCTTCCAAACACGTTCTCTAAGTTTGCAAATGCAGTAATTGCAGCATGCCGGGCTGCCGGCAAAACGTCTGCATTCTCAAATCAATCAATCAATCAGGTCATTTGTAGAGCGCACTACTCACCCGTAGGGTCTCAAGGCGCTGGGAGGGGGGGGGTGCCGCTACTGCTCGAACAGCCAGGTCTTGAGCTTCTTCCTGAAGGAGAGGTGGTCTTGGGTCAGGCGCAGATTGGTCGGGAGTGAGTTCCAGGTCTTGGCGGCCAGGTAGGAGAAGGATCTTCCTCCTGTTGTCGCTCTTCGGATGCGGGGGACGGCGGCGAGGGCGTGGTTGGTTGATCTGAGGAGGCGCTTGGGAGTGTAGAAGTTGATCCGGTTGTTGAGGTAGCTCGGGCCTTGGTCGTGTAGGGCTTTGTGCGCGTGGGTGAGGAGCCGGAAGGTGATTCTCTTGTTGACCGGGAGCCAGTGCAGATCTCTCAGGTGTCCGGAGATGTGGCTGCGTCGGGGGATGTCGAGGATGAGTCTCGCCGAAGCGTTCTGGATCCGCTGGAGTCTCTTCTGGAGTTTGGCAGTGGTTCCGGCGTAGAGGGCGTTGCCGTAGTCCAGTCGGCTGGTGACGAGGGCTTGGGTGACCGTCTTCCTCGTCTCGGTGGGGATCCACCGGAAGATCTTACGTAGCATGCGCAGGATGTTGAAGCATGACGAGGAGACGGCGTTGACTTGCCTGGTCATGGAGAGGGAGGAGTCCAGGATGAAGCCCAGGTTGCGTGCGTGGTCCGTCGGTTTGGGTGCGGTGCCCAGGGCGGGGGGCCACCAGGAGTCGTCCCAGGCGGAGGGCGTGGAGCCCAGGATGAGTACCTCCGTCTTGTCTGAGTTCAGTTTCAGGCGGCTGGTCGTCATCCATTCGGCTACGTCTCTCATCCCTTCGTGCAGGTTGGCTCTGGCGGTGGCGGGGTCGTTGGTCAGGGAGAGGATCAGCTGGGTGTCGTCGGCGTAGGAGATGATGTTCAGGTTGTGTTGGCGTGCGATGGCCGCGAGGGGGCTCATGTAGACGTTGAAGAGGGTTGGGCTCAGCGAGGATCCTTGGGGTACGCCGCAGATGACTTTGGTGGCCTCTGACTTGTACGGTGGTAGGCGGACTCTTTGTGTTCTTCCGTCGAGGAAGGAGGTGATCCATTCCAGTGCCTTCTCCTGGATTCCGATGTTGCTGAGGCGCTGTACTAGGGTGCGGTGGCAGACAGTGTCGAAAGCCGCGGAGAGGTCCAGGAGGATGAGGGCCGCTGTTTCTCCGTTGTCCATCAGAGTTCGAAGGTCGTCGGTGGCGGCGATGAGGGCGGTCTCGGTGCTGTGGTTCGCTCGGAAGCCGGACTGTGAGGGGTCGAGGGATCCATTCGTCTCGAGGAAGGCGGCCAGCTGTTTGTTGACGGTCTTCTCGATGACTTTGGCCGGGAACGGGAGGAGCGAGATGGGACGGTAGTTCTTGAGGTCGGTGGGGTCTGCTGTGGGTTTCTTGAGGAGAGCGCTGAGTTCGGCGTGCTTCCAGCTCTCAGGGAAGGTGGCGGAGTCGAAGGAGGTGTTGATGATGTCCCGCAGGTGGGGTGCGAGGACAGCGTCGGCCTTGTTGAAGACGTGGTGAGGGCAGGGGTCAGTCGGAGATCCGGAATGGATGGAGTTCATGGTGCGGATGGTGTCTTCGGTGCTGATCGGGGTCCAGGTGCGGAGGGTGGTGGATGGTGGCGTCGTTGCGGTTGTGGCTTGCGTTGGTTGGTTGTTGAAGCTGTTGTGTATGTCCGTGATCTTGTTGTGGAAGTAGGACGCGAGGGAGTTGCAGAGGTCTTGCGACGGTGTGATGTCGTTGTTTCCGGCGTTGGGGTTGGAGAGCTCTTTCACGATGTTGAAGAGTTCCTTGCAGTTGTGTGCGTTGTTGTCCAGCCGGTCCTTGTATGCATTTTTCTTGGTGGCGCGGATCAGTTGGTGGTGTTTCCGGGTGGCGAGCTTGAGGGTGGTCATGTTGTCCGTCGTTGGTTCCCTTCTCCAGGCTTTCTCGAGGGCTCGACAGTTCTTCTTGGAGCACTTGAGTTCGTCGGTGAACCATGGTGTTTTTCTGCTGCAGGATCTGCTGGGCGGGGTCCTTAGAGGGGCGAGTTCGTCCGCGCAGTTGCTGATCCACTTCGTGAGGTTGTCGGCGGCCTGGCTGGGGTTCGCTGAGTTGGCGGGAGGGTGCTGGCTCAGGGAGGCGGTGAGCTGGTCGGCTGTGATCTTGTTCCAGCTTCTTCGAGCAACCTGTTGCTGGAGGTGGTGGATCGTCGTTCTTCTGAAGGTGAAGTGGACGCAGCTGTGGTCCGTCCAGTGGAGTCCTGTTGCGTGGCTGAAGGTGACGTCTTTGCTGGATGAGAAGACGGCGTCGAGTGTGTGTCCGGCGAGGTGGGTGGGGGTGGTCACCAGTTGCTTGAGTCCGAGGTTGTCGAGGTTGTCGAGCAGGGTGATGGTGTTGCGGTCGTTGTTGTTCTCCAGGTGGAAGTTGAGGTCCCCCAGGAGGATGTAGTCGGCGGAGGGGAGAGCGTGCGGGCTGACGAAGTCGGCGATGTCCTCGCTGAATCGTGTGCGCGGTCCCGGGGGTCGGTAGATCAGGGTGCCTCTGAGGGTGGTCTTCGGGTTGGTGTGGATCTGGAAGTGCAGGTGTTCAGCGGTGGTGAGGGTGTCGTCGGTGTTGGTCGTGATGCGGATGGTGTCTCTGTGGATGATGGCGATGCCTCCTCCGGTCTGGTTGTCGCGGTCCCTCCGGGTGATCTTGTAGCCCTCTGGGATGGCGATGGCGATGTCAGGGGCTGAGGAGGAGTTCATCCAGGTCTCGGTGATGAAGGCAACGTCGGGGGCGGTGGTGTCGAGCAGGTTCCAGAGTTCTACGGCGTGTCTGTGGACGGAGCGGGTGTTGAGCAGGATGCACTTGAGGTGGATGCTGCTGGAGTTCGGTTTGTCGGGTGCAGGGACGGTCCGGATGCAGGAGAACTTGCAGGCGAGGCAGCTGAAGGGTCCGTGGGTGTGCTTCGGGGCGGCTCGGTGACATCCTGGGATGTGGCCGGTGTTGAGTGCGGTGAGGTCGGCGGCGCTGTAGGTTCGTCGGGTCGGCTTCCGTCGGTGGGGGCCAGGGGTCCTGGCGCTGGTCGCGATCCGGTCGCGGACGGGCGCAGACGGGCTTACCTTTGGCGCGCCTTCGGCGCACAATCGGCGCGCCCGCTGCGCGTGACCGCTGCGCGTTCGCACGGTCGCCATTTAAGGCGAAGTGCGCGGGTGGGCGGGGCAGCTGGGAGGCGGGAGCGGGGAGGGATACAGAAGACAAAAGGGGCGGGGACAAGCGGCGGTGGCGGGAAGGGAGGGCGGGGGGCGGCGCGGTAGGCGGAGGACAAGGAAGGAGAGCTGACACGGAAATAAATGCAAAAACAGGCACAAAATACCGAAAAGAACGGGGAAAAAGAGAGTTACACAGAGAATCACAAAGCAAGCACAAATTACCGGAAAAAACGGGGAAAAAAGAGAGTTACACAGAGAATCACAAAGCAAGCACAAATTACCGAAAAAAACGGGGAAAAAAAGAGAGTTACACAGAGAATCACAGAGCAGGCACAAAGAACAGGCAAAACAAGGGAAAAAACACTCGCAGCGGCGGCAGCCGGCAAACGAGGCAGCGCGAGGCAGAGGGCGGGCAGGGGCACACGCAGCAGCTGGTGGCCGTGCGGCGCGGGGGTGTCCCACAAGTGGGTCACACTCACCTGCGTCGCACGGTCGCCATTTAAGGCCAAGTGCGCGGGTGGGCGGGGCAGCTGGGAGGCGGGAGCGGGGAGGGATACAGAAGACAAAAGGGGCGGGGACAAGCGGCGGTGGCGGGAAGGGAGGGCGGGGGGCGGCGCGGTAGGCGGAGGACAAGGAAGGAGAGCTGACACGGAAATAAATGCAAAAACAGGCACAAATTACCGAAAAGAACGGGGAAAAAGAGAGTTACACAGAGAATCACAAAGCAAGCACAAATTACCGGAAAAAACGGGGAAAAAAGAGAGTTACACAGAGAATCACAAAGCAAGCACAAATTACCGAAAAAAACGGGGAAAAAAAGAGAGTTACACAGAGAATCACAGAGCAGGCACAAAGAACAGGCAAAACAAGGGAAAAAACACTCGCAGCGGCGGCAGCCGGCAAACGAGGCAGCGCGAGGCAGAGGGCGGGCAGGGGCACACGCAGCAGCTGGTGGCCGTGCGGCGCGGGGGTGTCCCACAAGTGGGTCAAATGCACTTTGCCCTTGGAAAATTGTGCCAAAAGCCATCCTGAGAATCAGATGAAATTAGTTGAGCAAACTGCTTTGTGATTGGGCGATCTTCATTTGCAGCCTGAGAATGTGTTCCTGCTTATTCTCATCAAAAACCGAAGGCGTCTTGGTTCCAGCATGTCATGCGCTGAGCTTTCATCCTAACCAGTGTGAAAAGGCTGTGGCTACGCTGGCTCGCGCCGTGATTCTTAATTTTTTCCAAGCGCCTCGATAATTGCAACGGTCGTTAAAGCATGCCTCTCCTAACAGGCCGCTCAGCACTATGAAATAAAAGAGCACGGCCTCATTGATTTCCAGCGCGCGCGCTCATTTGGCGAAGGCTCTAATTTGGAATGGCTGGCGAATGTATTGATTTCAATAAAGTGTTTTGCTGCTGAAATTACTACCCCGAGCTGCTGCAGGTGAAGGACGAGTCCTTCGCTCTGGTCGCTTTCCCAGTCTCTTCCTCGTAGTGCACTGCGACAGTACATTAATCTGCCCACTTTCAAACTCTCCTCCCCGGCACATGTATCACGAGCATTGTTTTCGTCTTTGAGCGCGCGCTGGTCGGATTCATTCTCGCCATTTCACCGCCAAGTGTCTTGAGAGGACCTTATGCAACCTCTTGGTTGTTGGCTGATTGGGCTGTGCACCCTTATCTGGAGTGCTACTTTTTTGGCGAATGTCCCGCATCCACCAAAATCTAAATCAGACAGAAGTATTTTTCTGTTTAGCCATATAACGTTTTTTTTTTACTATCATGCAAAGCTCAGGTGCAAAAATATGTCAGTGACATTCAATCATTGCATGGTATTGGTCTGCTTTTTGCACCCAATTAGAAGTTTTCGCACAAGCACTGTGGAATAAAATGTGGTAACAGAGCTAGCGTCTATTTTCTAACACACAGTATTCACCTCTATGCACGCTCTTGTGTATCTATTTTCCTTCACATATTACCTGATGGAAATTCTGCATGCCTAGAACAGAGATTGAGTGCATTTTGGGTCAAATCAGTGATTTGTAGTCAGACGCAAACACATTTGTGGTGGCTTTGAGTTCGCTCGGCTCTTGGAATGAGCCTCTGAATAAAGTTGCAAAGAGAAGGGTGGATTTTAGAGCATTTGCCCTCTTCCCGAGTTCCACTTGCTCCTGGTCGTTTTCCTAGAGATGGCACGGTTCTTCTGAGCAAGCCAGTACGGCCAACGGACCCATGTCAAAAGATTAGTCTCCAATCAATCCTGACTTATTTCCTAACAGCCCTCTGTGTTATGGGCTTGTAATATTTGTTTTTCTCATAATATGCATGGGCCTAACAATTACACAAACTGCTTTTGGATTAAATACTCAACTCACTGAAGATGGGCTTCCTGACATGGGGTCAGTTGACAGTCTCACCCGGATAACATGATTTAAGGCAATGCTAAACTCATGTATGGCTTTGAATTGGAAATACTACTTTCTGGAATAGGAAGCATTTTGATGCATTGGAGTTTTTTTTATTCATTTGATTTCCTTTCCTGCAGGAGGAAGTGCCTTTGAATGGTGCATCAGTTGCTGATCAATTGGGAACAGGATAATCTATGAATATAAGCAGCAGCATAATATGAAGTTCTGTTTTTTGAACAATGTTTATATGAGTGCCATTGATGTGTGTCCTTTCTGCAAAGCAGATTGAGAGACTCAACCTGTAGTTCCCCCCAGTTTTGGCATTCCTAAACCCGTTCAAATGTCACCAGAACATGACATTTTCAAACCATTGACATGCGCAATACTGGGCTCAAAAGAGCCTGCCCTTTGAGTTGTAGACTTTCAAAAGGGATTGTAGGTGCCTGGAGCCAAGAGCTAAGCGTCATACAGCCATGATGTGTAGTCCTTGTATAAGAAGGAGGCGATAGCCGGTGCCAACTCGAAGTAGGTATGCGTGTTCAGATCATGTTATAATCTCAAGAGGTGCTGAAATGAAATCATTTTAAGATTGATGTACAGAATACAGTAACATACACAGCGATGCATAAACTCACTTCTTAGTACATAAGCAAAATAATATCATTCTACACATCCGGTGCTTAATGTATAGCAGTCTGTATCCAGGCGTCAAAGAGTAATGCATAGTGAAATATAAATTTCAAGGTTTTAACTTAAAACCAAGAGTTTATGGTGGGAACACATATTCATTAATGGTCTTCCTCACGGTTTCGTCTACTAAAATAAGTATCATGTTCTGCACTCTCGTGGTTTAGCAAAGTAACATTGAAAGCAATATGCATACCCAGGAGTTAATTCTGTAACAAATGCACACCAATCTACATCAACCTACCACACCATTGGTTTACTGCATGAGACAATGTATAGCATTCTCCACATCCATGGATAGTTATTGTTAACACTACATAGGCTCGGGCGAACAATATTAACCTCTCCCTACCAATTAACTTCCCCGGTTCTTGGTTGGCTCCATCACGGCAAGTGTCATACTCACCTCTTGGTGATGTCCATTCCGTGAAGACATTGCTGGGGATCACCCTTTTACAATTCCAGAAGACTGCAAAGGGCCTCACATTGTTCAAATCCCTCCCCCTCGCTGACATGTGTTCATTGTCAATCGAAGGATGTCAATCTCTACCTTCCAGTTCTGGGCTACATCATCACCTTGCTCATCAACCACTTGCTTGATTAGTGAGTTCCACTTCCTAATTTAGACTCATTATAGTAATGCCACTTAATCAAGACCAAACACAGATCCTGAGATATAGTCTACTCATTGTCGTCTCAGTCTTTCTTTCAGGGGCTATATTCCACATGGATCCCATGAGGTTTAAGGTGGCCCGACCCTTGTCCCAGGGCACCAGCTCATGTCAACAGCTTAGACTCCAACAGTCAATAACATTGAGGGGTTCTAGGCCTAGATCTCAAATCAGAATTTAATAGTCATTAGAATAAATGGTTTTGTGGCTTTGCACACTTATGGTTGAGAAGTTATACTATTAACAGTAGGAATCTTAGGGGGCCCTCAATACATTTTGCATGGGAGACAAAACTAGGAAAATAGCTCAGCAAATTATGTAGTCTGATTAAACTAGTGTGATCCCCCAATTGACAGATTTAAATGTTTGCATTGCCAGCACAACTTGTCATTCATCTGGGGTTTATACACGGAGTACCATTAAACTGAGTATTAATAATACCTGTTATTTGCAGTGTTTTAAATTGGATACATTGCAGCAAGAAGAGCTGCATGTCAACAGGCTATTATTGCCATTGGTATTCCGTTATGCCATTACCTCATTCTAGGTTCTTGGTTATTTTGTGAGGCAGCATTGTCCTCAGTAAATACTGATACTCCTGGGTTACTCATTCTGAGATCTGTTGTATTTTCCCCACACAAATACTGCCAGGTTTTACTGGGGGCAATTGTGAGCTCAGAAAGTGCTTTATTGCTCCACATATTATTATTCTGTTTTGAGCGCAAACTGTGTTCCAGCTTGGATTGAGTTTATTGTGACTGTAGGAATGAGGGCCTTAGTCTAAAAAGTGATCTTACGCTGAGTTCACTGTGCTAGGATCCAGTAACATTTCATATGAATGCTTCTAAGGATTGCTGTGAGCACGAACGCATGCCTCATCCGCTCATATATGGAGGTGGCATGTCGGCTCTTAGGCGTTTTGCCGGGCGGATGTGTGGATTTACTGAGAGTAATGCAAATATTGACCACTCTGACAGAACATGTACTTATGAATGGCTAGCTTCCTAGAGGTACTCTGCAGAAGATTGAAGTATAATGTGTCAACATTTTTATAAAATGTATTTACCAGTACGAGCTGAACTTGAAATTAGTCACCCTAAACTGATCATTCACATTTGAACTAATAAGGACTGAGAAACACTTCGAGACTCTAAATCTACACATAGTAGATAGATAATAGTTTCGTGTTTATTTTTATTTTTTACAACTGGTATGCTCCCAGTTGTACGTCCCGGAGTTTTGTTCCACCAAATTGAGGTCAACGTGGGATGATTCCTCTGGGGCTAGTAAGCATGCGGCATTGTCATCCCTCAAACGGCGCACACACTTCCTCGAGATCGAGGTGGGACCTCATTACTGCAGCTTGAACCCCGAGGACCTCGCACAGGGAGGCAGCATGACATGTATTTAAGAAGAAGCCAGGAACTTAATTGCACAGGGTTACCGTCAGTGTATGCCCAACAGGGCTGTTTTGGGATTTCATAGTTTATTCTGAATCTAATCAGGGGCAGGACCTTAGCCAAACATTAGCACGAGCAATAGTCATGCATCGTATGCGTGTCATGAATTGCAGCAATATAGTGGGTTTCAGATATAGTTCATGCGTGTGCCCGGTGCCCTGTGACATGTTGGCATGAATCATGTGATCAGTGTCGGTCTGACCTGTAGCTCAATCAGACAGTGACTGGTAGACTGGGCTTACATGTCAGTGTGTGGACTTTTTGGGGCAGATTTTGGGCCTGTTTTATAGTATGGTGGTCCGGTTCTTACTATTGGCTTCTCTGCTATGTTCACAAATATTGTGTCCAGCAAGCATACATGCGTCCAGTCACTGCTGCCTTGCAAAACACACATAGAGCTTTGCAAGTTCAAAACTTCCCCGTTTGCCGATATGGGCAACTTTTTTTTACTTTTAGCAACTTAATTCACTAGTGGGACCACTTTTTTTGTAGTGCCCGGGTCTATTTTCTGTACTAGTCCGACCCTGCTTGCGATTTGAATTCCTGCCAGTGAGGAGAAGATTGTAAAATAAAATGTTGCTGCATCATGGGACCGGAAGTGGCACAGCAGCACCGCCATCATTTGCTTTAACCTTGCCATGGAGGGCGAGCAAAGCCGTAAAAGCTTTCGACTGGCGGTGGGATTTGTTTTCACTTCCTCAAAATAGTCCAGGTCTCCAGTTAACTGGGCAGACTTCCAGGCGGGCTTGTTCCATCTCCCGCCTCATCGAGCAGGATTACCCCCTCCTGATAAGCTGGAGCCGGCGTCTGGTGGCGCGGTGCCTTTTCCCGAAGTCCTTCCAAGACCTGTAGCTAAGAGGGAGGCAGATGTCTGGATCCGGTCCCAGGGCGTGGAGTGAGCTGTGTTTCTAATGATTTGTGGTAAACGTTTTAAGGGACGACATTACTATACAGGAACACATTTAAAGGCTGATAAATTTGAGGCAGGGGATACGTGGCCTCGGCTGCGCGGGTTCTGTTTCCTACCTCAGGCCCGCAGAGGCATTGTGGGTTATAAAGCACTTGCCCTAAAACTGACTTTTTAATGAACTCTGCTCTTGAGGAATGTGCTCGCGTAGAAAAGAAATTCTCCCTGCTTGGCTGCTGCAGGTTGGGAAGAGGAATCATTGCCGCTGCAGCCTGTGTCAGGTGGTTATGGCTCATGTGCTTTTGTGACTTGGTTGTTAGGCACACGCAGTGCAGTTTAAGTGCAACCATTTTCATGAGTCAATCTTCTTGCAACAACATATATTGTGCATCAGCGTTAAAGTGTTACTTCAAACTCCCTGTCGTTCTGAATAGTTACCAGGCAGACGTTTGCAGCGCTTGAGTCCTAAGGAGAATTTCCTGCAGAAAGTGTGTGTTTCACGGTATAACAGCATCATGGCTTGAAATCGAAAAATAAAAGTGTAGGTACTCTGTAGCAGAGTACCTGCTTGTTTCTGAGAAGTGCCGGTACTCTCCCTCTCAAAATAAAGACAGTGTCAGTACTCAGTAACAGACAGTACTGGCCCATTTAAAACACTGAACAGCACAATGAAGAATCGTACCTCTTCTCACTGCACACGTACAGCTTGTGCATGCTTATTCATGTTGAGGATTTAAATGGGCCATACTCACAGGTACTGAGTACCTGCACTTTTTCAATTTGAAAGGGAGAGTATATTTATTTTTCAGGGGAGTGCAATACTTTTAATGGGAAAGTACTTCTAAAAAGTGCAAAGGTACTCTTGGTCAGTGAGTGCTTTAAACTTCTCTAATTCCATTCAACCACTACATGGTGCTGCCCCAAACTACGTGTCAACATTAGTCGAACTAGTAAATAATCCTGTTAATATTTAGGTGAAAGAAAAATATTTTAACAAGCATGGTTTAATACTCTGGCTCTAGTTTTAGGATAGTTGAGGTGAACGCGTTCAGTTATACAACCATTAGTGCCTAGTGTGCTTTTAGAATATAGGATCATAAACACATTTCGGAACCGCACTGGGTAGGTATGCAATTATTCAATTAAATCAGATAGAAAGATGGAGGCCCTAATGCACAAACAGCCTCCGCAGTCATAGCGGAGGCTTCACAGTCACGGCGGTTTCCCATTGTTAGGGTTCCGCTGTGAGTGACTAAAATGCCTCCACCACGACTGCGGAGGCCGCAGGATTTACAGGTAATCCTGAAGCAATACTGATGAAATGTTCCCAATAATATTCTAGCTCTTCATAATTTGCTAAGTAAGTACGAATTTCGTAGAGCGCGCTGCATCACATTTTGCGATGTAGGGCGCGCTACGAAATTCGTTTTATTTATTAAATTGTTTACTTACCTCCAATTATCCATATTCCGGTTTTTAGCACCCCCCGCCCTGTCTTTCTGCCCCACCGGAACTCCCTCCACGGGCCGTGGCTGTCTTTTATTAGCCTCAATTTGGACCTTCAGAACCTGTATTGATGTCATAGTATCATACTTATGGAAACGCAAAACCTGCAATATCAGTAATTCCCCATTATGCATCTTTTGACTGGAATCTTTAAATGAGTCCATCAGAATGACCTCATTCACACATGGCCAGATTGAATGTGAGGAACAGTGACATGTACAGCAACCAGACAATAGGTTTGGTTACAATCAGTGGTTGCAGGCAGAAATAATGGGGCTCTTTGTGAAATAATGAGCTAGTACCCATTGTTTGCAAATGAATATAGTTTTCTGATGCATGTGGAAAGGTGCTTGGTATAAATATGGAATATCAAGCCTTAAATGTTATGCTGCAAAAATATCATGCCCGGGGGCATATTAAAAAAAAAAAATTCACCCCACGAGCCAGGTATTTTTTAACTATCATTTATCACTTTTCAAACCTCACCACTCACGAACAATCATTACCCTACACACACCACACATAGCCTGAATTAGTGCTCCCACGTAGTCGTCGGTCGTAGCACGCCGCATTCCGTAGAGGGGTGCGAAGAACCCAATGATGAAGCATGACACCTAGGGGCCTGTTGGTGTGTGAGGGGTATTTTTAAAAAACACTAAGTGCTCCCCACCACAGTAGGGATCACGTCCACCGTCCAAGTGGGTTCTACTCTGTTTATGATATATACCCGAGGAGACCGAATCCACTTTCTTTTCTCTCCCTCCCTCCTTTTTTAAGAACAAGAAATCCCATTTGTGTCACACCTTGCTTGTTGTAATTAAGTATTCTTCGTCCACATGGGTCTAGCAGTGTTTGTGCCATAACAAAATAATATGTCACTGGTTGACATTTTGACATTTTTGTATGAAAAGTATAACACAGTGCTCTGCTTTATGTAATATTTTCCGTTCTTCTGCTTGTTCAGAAAAACATTCCTGCAAAACATATGTACAGCGAGAGGAATGCCAAGATTCTAAATATCTGTTCCATCACCACTTATGCCTAAGCACATAATCAATCAGCATTCCAATGCCCTAATGACTTGTCCAATCCTTTATTAATCCATTGGCATAGGTAATTTAATGAGACAGGCCATACTCTGAATGCAGTTTGCCTTAATTCGTGAGGTAGAAAAGTTCCTATTTTGTAATAAAGCCATGTCTCAAAATAGTACTTTTTATTTTCAGGACTAACCCTGACAGAGTAAGGATTCAGTGAATTGTCAAGTGAAATGTTTTGTTTGAAGATGCATTGAATATGGGTTAGAGGCATTAAAATCCATAAGAAGACAGGCCCTTTCTAGACCCACAAAAAATAATAATGTATTGTTTGTTTGAGGAAACTGTTTCATTTTAGGTGGCAGCCTGAAAAAGTAAAAAGGTGGTAACTTCTTGGTTCTTTTTGAGGTCATTTTCAATATTGTTGAATTCAAGTAAGTCAGGTGTTTTTCTCAGATTGATGTCTGTAATTTGAATTGCTTGTTTTTGCTTCCACAGGGTAACCCATACATGTGCAACAATGAATGTGATGCAAGCACTCCAGAGCTGGCTCATCCAACAGATTTAATGTTCGACTTTGAAGGAAGAAATCCATCAACATTTTGGCAGTCCATCACTTGGAAGAACTATCCTAGGCCTCTTCAGGTTAACATTACTTTGTCGTGGGACAAAACGATTGAGCTGACAGACAACATTGCGATCACATTTGAGTCTGGCCGTCCAGAAGAAATGATCTTGGAGAAGTCGCTTGACTATGGCCGAACGTGGCAGCCCTATCAGTTTTATGCTGCAGACTGCCTGGATGCTTTTCGCATGGAACCCAAATCAGTGAAGGATTTAACTCACCACACTGTGCTGGACATCATTTGCACAGAGGAGTATTCGACTGGATACGCAGCCCATGCTAAGACCATCTCCTTTGAGATAAAAGACAGATTTGCCATTTTCGCTGGTCCCCGCCTTCACAACATGGCTTCCCTTTATAGTCAGTTAGACACAACAAAAAACCTTAGAGATTTCTTCACTATCACAGACCTGAGAATCAGACTACTGAGGCCAGCCACAGGAGCCACATTTGTTGATGAGCAGAACCTTGCACGCTATTTTTATGCAATATCAGATATAAAGATCCATGGAAGGTAAGAACGCATGTCTTTAATCACAATGTATGCACGTTTTTAAAGGTCCTGATACAACTTCTACTGCAAATAGCAGCCACTAAAATATCACATCAGCTTCTGATTTTCCTTTAAAGTCTGTGCTAATCTTGTGCTAACATTGCCTTGTTTCATTGAGCTTTAACAAAGTCATATTCGTTAGTCTCCGGGAAAAACGAACACTATGCAGATTTAGAACTCTTGGATACTGTAAAATGCTTCCATTCACGTAAGGAGTCCTTGTAGCGCTGGTTTCTCACTTCCCTTTCTCATCAATGATGCACAATTCTCTGAAAGATGTTTCAAAACAGCTATATCAGCCTCCTAAGTCACCTCCCTTTCCAACCTTTACTGCAACCCCTGTCACATAGTCCCACTTGGTCGTGAAGCACGTTTAGTCATGGAAAGGTTGCATTGTGTAGCACCCCATACCCATGGTGAGGCGCGAATACGCTTCTACTGGTTCAATAAGTGGCTACTGGATTCAATGAGATTGGCTGGTAGAAGTGTGGGTTTACCGTGTGGCATATTAGAGAATCGTTTGATGTTGTGCATTCTGGTTGAAAGGGTTGACCAAATATATCACAGCGAGATTACAGCTGAACTCATGCATGGAGTGAAGCAAAAAGGTGAAAGATGTAAGAGAGATATTGTTGCATTAGCATATACTTACCATCTTCAAGTAAGAGGCTACGTTTTTTTGTTGTGCGTGGTTGCTAGAGTGCGAGTTTATTTAGTGGCATACATTGGAAGAGGTTGGGGCAGCCGTGGTCGGTAGTAGGTGTTCCTGCAGGGCGGTGATGTGGGGAGGGGGAGGGGTAGAGTGTGGGGTAGTAGTCTATGGATTACGGAGCTTTATAGGTAAGTAAACATATAAATAAATAAAACTAATTTCGTTGCGCGCACTGCATCGCATTTGGGGATGCAGTGCACGCAATGAAATTTGTTTTATTTATTTATATGAAATACAACACAATTTTCCAAATGGATTGTGTTTGTGTTGCTTTTTTTATTCTGGTGTTGTGCTTTGGTGCTTTTCTGTTGTGATTTAGCATTATGGCACACGTGTGTAGTTGTGTAACTTTGGTTCACTGTATTTGTATATTTGTTGTGTTGCGCTGTGCTCTGTTGTGTCATTATTCTGTTATTTAAGACTTTTATTCGGAATGTTCATATTGTTGTGGAGTGTTGTGAGGTTATGTTGTTGTGGTGGTGTGTTTGACTATTGCATTATTTCGTTGTGTCAACCAGTGGTTGTGGTCTACCTGTACAGATTGATTTGTTACATTATGCTGCGTGGTGCCTTCTTGTATTTTTGTTGTGTTATTTTCTTTTGTAATAAATCAATGTGATTTGCTCTCTGTTAGTGCTCTAGAGACCTCAACAAATACTGCTACATTTTAGCGAAAAGCAGCACACTGCTTTAAAGTTCTAGTGACTATCAGCAATTTGCCACCTTTTAAGATTGTAAGATACCTCTGCTTCCTCTTTTTTCACTTCAACCGGTCCGCCCATCTATCATGCCTTAAACTAGCACTTATCATCCTCGCTTCATGTGCCCCATACCTGGTTAATCAGGAGCAGGGGCGGCCTTAGGCATGTGCAAGCTGTGAACCTGCACAGGGCCGCCAAACCCCAGGGGCCGCCACGCCAATATATATCCTTAATATAATAATCCTCCGAGGATGGATACATATTTGCATGGTGGCCCCTGGCAGGGATTTGGCGGCCTCCAGCTCTATTCCACTTCCAAACACCCTGACCCCCACCCCCCTCCCCCCTTCACTGGCCGCCGCACCGGCGTTCCTCCTTGTTCCTGATTGGCTTCTTTTTTTCCCTACCCACTGCTGGCCTGCTGGTACAGGCGTATATAAGCCATGGTCACCACAATCCTTTCATTCCCTGTTACTCTTGCGTGAAAGCAACTATAACCTTTTCCTCTCCCGGCGGGCGAGTCATCTTACAAGTTTATCTACAGTTTTTATAAAGTACTGGTGTTAGCGCAATAGTCATAGTTAATATCTGGTGGGATAGGGGGCACACGACATTTGCATACCCAATGCAAGCAAAATGAAGAGAATTCGAGTACACAAATCTGGTTATTCGAAACGAAAGAGAAAGGCGGTTTCGTCAGGCTTTCGTAGCGTCACAGGAAGGAGCAATCCTGAACTTACTGCCAGTCCCTCACGTCATGGGTCACAATACCCTCCTCCTCCTAATTTTTAACGTTCTGAGACGAATTCGGAAGGTTATGAACAGCCGCAGGTACTGGTCATCTAACGCCTTTTCTGGACGTTTTATTAAAACACCTTCCTGAGCTCCGGGGGGCTCCGCCCCGCCCAGACCCCCTCTTCCGGGTCCTCCTACCTACGCTCCCTGCCCTGGGCCGCCATGAGCCTAGAGCCGCCCCTGTCAGGAGCCTAATACTATTTGTTCCTCCTTGTTTTGTTCCTGTTTATGCAGCATCCCACCCACATGGCATCTCATGCCCCTGCCATCACTTATGTCCTGCATACATTTGTGACTGAACTCTTTAGGAAAAATTATCATAATTGTGCTTGTCTTATTCCTTATTTGTGTTGCTAGATAATGTATGCACCAACTGCATTGGGGGCCCTTACCATTTGCCTCCAAATATTTCTGCTCCCTCATTTTCCATTCTGCACATCAAAGTCTCCTCTGTGGCTTCTAACAGATTCATTAGGACTAACCCTGGGCCTAGTACACGCAGCTATGCAAACTGCGTATTGCACTGTGCAAAATGCTGTTCGCACTGATTGCACAGTGCCGGATGCTTGTCAGCATTGTGCAATCAGTGCAAACTGCATCTTGCACAATGCAAGCGCTGGTTTTCTGCCGCTCTAGTAGATTTCTACTCGAGAGGCAGCTTTCTCAACGCAGACTGGTAGTTTCTCATCGCGAGCGGTCGCGAGCATACGCGACCACTCACAATGAGAAACCTGACAGCCCCGCTTTCAGAATTTCGCCGGGTGATTTATTTTCCACGCTCGCGATCGGCAACTTGATGTTGCTGATGGCGAACGAGGAAAAAGTCTCGGCGGGATGTCATTTTGCTCGCTCGCGGTCGTCAACTTGCTGTTGAGGACCGCGAGCAAGCAAAAAATGACAGCTGCACTACACTACGCTACGCGTGTTTGCACTGTGCTACGTGCAATTCGCGTAGTGCGAAGTAGTGCAAACTTCGCAAACAATGCGAGTGTAGCGTAGTGCTTCGCTCAGGGTTAATTAGGACCCACATTGTGCTCGTTTCGAGCAAGAGTACCCATTTCTGCCAAATATCCCTCCCGTCTCCACTTCACATGACAAATCTGATGGTCCTCACTCATGACCAGTGGCAACACAGAACCATCTTTGTGTTACCTTTCTTTCAACATCTATTCAATGTCCTTTGTATTTTCACTCATATATGTGTTGCTCTGCATGTATATATTGTATGTATGCATTCTTCCAAAGAAATATATTTCAGTAGGACTTGAGGTTCTTTTTTTCTTTTGCTTTTATTAACAATCTTCCAGTTAAAAAAGAAGAAACGTAGCCAACGCGTTTCGTCCGTAGGACTTCTTCAGGGCGGGAGGTATTCCTACGTGTTTCAAAGTTTTCACTCAGAGCTTTTTATGAGGCGGTTTCAGATACGGCTTTGAATATCATTAACAGCCTTATTATTTGTGACTGTAGTAAAATCCCTTTTTATTTCAATTTCTAGTTTACTGAGCATCAAAAAGTATACAAGGCATAAGTGGCCTTGCGAGGAAGGATAACAGTCAAATCCTTCTATATAACATGATCTCGGGTCATTAAGGACGTATATATTCACTGTCCACACCCCATCATTTTTCAATCAAGCGCCGCGTCTGCCGTCTCCCTCGATCCAAATGGAAGATTGTTAATAAAAGCAAAAGAAAAAAAGAACCTCAAGTCCTACTGAAATATATTTCTTTGGAAGAATGCATATAATGTTATTATAAAAGACACACTGTGTGGGGTGCTGTACCATTGTGCTGTTTTGAATTATTGGGAGTCTAGGGGTATATGACTTCAGGTTAATAGCACCCACAATAAATCTACTGGACCACAATATATAGGATAAAGTGCAGATCGTTTGGCCCGATACCCCTGTTCTAGTGCTTTGTATATTGTATGTATGTATTTACATGGCACACACCTGGCTAGGAAGCAATGGAGCACTGTGAATCCACAAAACACTTAACAGTATTTTCAGTACTAAGCCCCTGTGCCATGACATCTCTCTTAAAGCATGGTATCCATTATTCTAATGGTTTTCCCACCAGCTCCATCAGTTCACAAAAGCATTTCTCTTTAGTATATGATTAAAACATATTGGTATTCCTCTTGCTTTACCATCTATTTCAAGAATTCCTGCACTTGAAACTACAACATCCCACTTCATATATTTGCATCATAACCTAAGCATCATTGTACCCAGAATATTGGCACAATGTCATACTCTGCTTTATTTTGGCATTTGGTCATCACATCGACCAATCAAACCTTTTGTGGCTCCCTCGGCTGTATATCATACACAGCCCGCTAGATTCAGTGAGTTATATCTCTTGAAGTCAAGCACAAACTCTTTACTTTTTCTACCAAAAGAACAATAGAGGATTTCAAAAACAGGTTCACCATTTATTCAACGTCAAGATACCAGTGAGTTTAAATAAACTTCCTGCAGTTCTCTTGACCTCCAGAGACAATGTGATTTTTCTCTGTGATTCTATTCTCTGTCGTGCATTTTATGTGAGAACTATTTAAAGTGCTCTGACATTGACGAGCTGGTATATGCTACGTAAAACATTATACAAAAAATATGAATAAATAATGCTCTCTCCTCTTGTAAGTAAGAAAGCACAGGGATTCTGGGATTACTAATATGGTGTTTTACCTACCTCTTGAAACAGTCAAACCTTAACCTACACCCATTACCTCAGGGCATCTATCCTCATTTTAAAACAATTGACCATTATCATAGATTTGTCAATTTCTGAAGTAGACCCGGTTCTGATGTGCACCCCAAGAATGACACTCAAACCAAAGGCTAATGTCTTCAAGTAGCATAACAGATAACCACCTATGGCCAGTGCTAAGACTATTCTTTCTTGGAACTCTCCTCAACCAGTCTAACCTTCCATAGCACCTAGCTTATGATTTCCTTAAGCTTGTGAATAGCCCTTATTCATGTATCACCATATGCTTCAGTCCTATATTAATCCACTGGGCTTTTGTAAACTATATCAGGTCATTGTGCCCTAAATACCTAGAGGCATACCCCATCTATGGTACCTAAACCAATGCAATTGCACACCCCATCTATTCTGACTGAATGGAATGAATGACAGGACGTATGTATTGTTTCATTGACCACTGTATTACAGATTTTTGCCTAGCTAGAAAGCACATCGGGGGACGGTAAGGCAAGGACATTGAAAGGGCTACATTATGCCCTCCTGATGTAGAAATGTCATGCACCATCAGTGGTCCTATTGCTAACCTAGCCCCTTATAAAGCACAATTTTCTTGTATATGTTTGAACTGAAAAAGGATCAATGGTAAGAAAAAAATAAAGTATTTAAATCTAAAGAAATAGCTTAAACAAAATTATCACCTTTGGGGCAGAACCATTGCATAAAATAAATGACATCTTATCTCCTCGAGGAGTATAGGATAATCTGCCCTCAGGCGTCACTATTAAAACATATCAATTGGATGATCATGATGGGCCACAAATAGGACAAAATGCTTTCCTCATTGTTGTGCATCTTTCAAAGACAACTATCTTTAGTTGACAAAGTGACCTTACCTTTAGATTATCTCATTTTCCTGAGCTTTTGCATCTGATCTTTGAAGTCAGAAAGTAGACTGTGAGAAACTGGTTTATTGGTTAAGGGGGATGAACCCCTGCTCAAGCAGCAGCCAACATCCCTGGTAAGATAAACCACAAAACAAAATCACTAAATTAACCTGTGTTTAACCCTCTGGTAGTTTGGCACAAAAATAGTCAGGCTTAACTTAAAGACAATGTGTAAAGTATTAATGAAGCACTCAAACAGTAATACAGTGGAGAAAAAGTACAATAAAAAATTCCAACAAATTTAGAATAGAGTAAAATGTAATAAATTATTTGACACCAAAATGACAAAAAGCCAATCAGTAGAACTGGAGTTATGCATTTTCAAAGTTTGAAGTGCAAAAGAGCGACCAAAAAGTCAAAGTGAAAAAACACAGGCATAAGTCATGTGAGATCAGCGCAAGGTCGAAAGTTATGGCTGATCGTGATGGAGTGTGGTTCAAATCCACAACGTGAATTGGACCCGGTCACCACTTACCTTTGGATTTAACAGAAACTTTGGAGGCAAGGCAGTCAGCGATGTCCCAGGAGGAGGCATTGTCATTTGGGAGCTGCTGGATGAAGACACAATGAAGATTCTTATATTCAGACTTAGTCTCAGTCTCTTTTGTGGAAGTCAAAAATCTATAGTGGGATGATGCAGGCTGTAGCCAGCAAGGGCTCTCTACAAGGCAGATACCCCTTCTGTGTGGAGCAACTGAATAGGATTTGCTGTTGCGGGAACATAGCGGGAGCTGCCGTGAAGTCAGGCTGACCAGTCCCAAGTATTGGATTTGGGCTATCTAGGCACCTTTAACACCACTTTCAAGGGTCCAGAACTGAGGAAGCTCCAGCTAGAGGGTTAGGACTGATTCAGACAGGGTCTAGGTGTGGGCCAAGATGGTTGAAGCCTTTTCTGCCCCCGAGGCTCTGATCAGGAAGCCAGCCAACTAGCTGTTTTTTTTTTTTTGTTGCAGAGTTTTATATAGCGCGAACTAGACCCGAACCGAATCAGGTATCAGAGCGCTTTACATACTACCAGTTACGTTACATGAGGACGGACACACATTCATTTTAGGCACGGGGAGATTAAGTGATTTGCCCAGAATCACAGGGGGTTTTGGCGTCGTTACCGAGACTCGAACCCAGATCCCCAGGTCCAAGGTCGAGCGCCCTAGCCGTTAGGCCAACTCCTGTTGGAGTCACTCTGGTAGCCCTGGGTTCAAGTAGAAGAGCAGGGCTCAAGCAGCAAGACAGACCTATTGGAGCTCAAAGCAGGCTTCATGCAAGCAGAGCAGTCCTTCTAGTGCAGCAAAGCAGTCTTCTGAAGTACGCAGCAACCCACAACCGTCCTCTGAGAGTCCTTCTGCAGGTCCAAAAAGTGAACGGAAGAGTGGGTCTGATGGTCCCCTTTTTATCCCTGGTGCCCACTCGGAGAAGTGAAGTAAAAGCAGTTTCTAGAGGTTTCCCTTCCAGAAGTGTATGGACTTTCCTGCCCATCTGCCCTGGTCCCAGTCTGTCTGCAGGCACAATAGGCTAGTGTAAAGTCCTTTGTGTGAGAGCAGAGTACAGCCTATTGAAGTGCAAATAGGGTTGTGCACAGCTGTGCCCCCCCATCGTTCCTGAGATGTCCCATCAAGGCTCACCAAACCCCACTATTGTGTGGCTGTCTGAGAGGACTATACAAAGGCCAACTACGCCCTGTCATGTGACCCAGAAACAGACTGCAGACACCAAATTGTTAGACCAGAAAATGCCAACTTTCTAAAAGTAACACCAAAGGGGATGATGGACGGAGTGTTGAACATTGCAAGCACTCACCCCCTGTCAACTGATCTGGGTTTAATCCATCATCATTCTTTAGCTCACTCCGCCTCCCTAGTTCAGACATGGCCATATGCAAATCAGTCTGACCCTGTGCCTCATGGGAGCAGTCCAGCCCGAACTGCCAAGCCATGTCTTCTCTGGACCGGAAACAAGCATCCTGGGGCCGGTTTCTGGCTAATCAGCCCTCATCAGCTAGGCTAGCTTGAACCCAGTGGCAAAGTGAGCAAGGGACCCACGTCTGGGCATACCCTGCCAACTTAGAGCGAACAAAGCAAAACCAAAGGGGATAATGGACGGAGTGTTGAACATTGCAAGCACTCAACCCCAGTCAACTGATCTGGGTTTAATCGATCATCATTCTTAAGCTCACTCCGCCACCCCAGTTCAGACATAGCCATATGCAAATCAGTCTGACCCTGTGCCCCATGGGAACAGCCCAACTCTAACTGCCAGGACCGGAAATAAGCATCCTGGGACCGGCATTTTCTAAATTTTGACGTAAAATCCGACTTTACCATTAAAGAAGATTTTAAATTACAATTCCTCAGACACCAACCATGACATTTCTACATGCTCCTAATCAAAATGTAGCACTTATTAAATGTAATACTGTATCCCAATAGTATCCTATGGGAGAGGTAGGCCTAACAGTAGTGAAAAACAAATGTGTGAGTTTTTTACTAACAAGGCATGTAAAACTTAAAAGTACATGTCTGATGTTTTAAATACATTGCATCCCACCCTAGGGGCGTCTTAGGGCCTACCTTAGGGGTGACTTATATGCATTGAAAAGGGGGTTTTAGACTTGGCAATTGGGTTATTTTGAGAAGTCGAACTGGCAGTGTAAAACTGCACACAGAAACTGCAATGGCAGGTTTGGGACATGTTTTAAAGAGCTACTTAAGTGGGTGGTACAATAAGTGCTGCAGGCCCACCAATAGAATTTCGTTTGCCAGCCCCGGGTATATACTATACCATGTTACAAGGGGGTGACAAATAAATTAAATATGCCAACCAGGTGTAAGCCAATTTTAACCGTGTTTTAGGGAGTGAGCACAAGCACTTTAGTACTGGTAAGCAGTGGTAAAGTGCACAAAGTCCTAAAGCCAATAAAAATGAATTCAGAAAAATTGTAAGGGGGAAAGCAAAAGGGTTGGGGGAAGATCACCCTAAGGCTGACATGTTTAACATGGACTTTTATTTATCTAGGACATGTGCATACCCAAAGCTTCTAGTCATTGAGATGAACTAACCTTGCAGGTGTGCTCCGCAATGTGTATGGTTTCAAATATAATTTTTCAAGTGATTTTGGAATAAAATAATGTATCATTGAGGTGCATAAATATATTTTAAGCAATACAGAGACGTATGTGGATATAACTGTGTTGGGTTTGGCCGGCATGGCCCCTTTTAGCTTATTGCAGTCTCCTTCCATCATACAATATCGATGACGTACTCCTGAGTTTCATATTCATCTTGGGCGATTGATGTCACACAGCCTGCAACTCGAAGCTGCTGCAATCCCTTCTTAACGCATGGCTTGCTGTGTCTCCGCACTTTATTAATGGATCAGCTGGGGAGGGTTTCTTGCGCGGGCTTCCTATTTACAGCGAGCCTTGGTGTCAGCGCCACTTTGTTTCATTGCGAGGTTCACACTAAGCAAGCAGCAGATGTGAGAAGCTTCTGTGAGGAAAGTTCACACTGAGATACAAAATGAAAGCAGGGATCACGCAGCTGCACGAGAAGATAAATCAAGCTGTTTAGAGCAACAGGATCATACCCAGTAAATCACTGATGCGGTATTTTGGATTATTTTGTTTAATATGCTTTTTTCATGGCAAATTGTTGGCATGTACACCACTCTCTTTAATTTATTTCTTCAAAGCACATTGTAAAATGATTTGCTGGCCTAAATAAACAAATCTAGACTCAATGGAGGGGCTATGATTTATCCAAGTTAAAGGCCAAGGAGGGACATGATTAGTTCCTAACACAAGTAGAGATGGAGTCAAGTTAGGTACCCACAGGTCTACGCTGTTGCTCTTCTGTATACCCTCCTCAGAAATGTTACCTGCTGCTTAGCCAGTATCAGGACTAATTCCAGAAGCTTATATATTACATGATTCTGTGTAGGCTTGGTAAAAGTCCCATTGAGCATCAGCCGCGGCCCGTGGAGGGAGTTGCGGTGGGGCAGAAAGGCAGGGGAGGGGCAGGGTGGGGGTGCTAAAAAACGGAATATGGATAATGTGAGGTAAGTTAAATGTGAGGTTTATTTATTAAATTGTTTACTCACCTCACATTGTCCATATTCCGGTTTTTAGCACCCCCATCCTGATGAAAAAGGGTTCAGGCAGATCAAGTCGTTTTAACCCTTTTCTAGGTTTGCCCGGCGTTAGCCGCTTCTCACCCAACTCACGATTACCAAATAAAGAGGCAGGCGCTGGAGACTGGAAAGCGGGAAACAGGAGTTTATTTCCGACGGAACAGAACACGTCAAATCAGACAACAGGGTATCTTCTCGAGGTGCTCTAACAAGTTTCTCTACAGCTCCGTCTTTTATACACAGGTTTATGATGTACAAACATTCCTTATTGTAATAAAGACACTTTGAAGTACGAAAAGGCATGTTTGGAATCCCAGCTTCAGGCCTATTCCCATACCGGTCGCTCTGATGTTGTTTTCCCCTCCCAAATGTAACATGTGATTGTAATCTGCAGCCGGACGTCCCAACAGGACACGAGGGCAAGAGGGGGTGGTCAGATCTAAGGTTGGGCAGGCGATAAGATCACGTTTCGCTATACGGGGCCGGAGGGTACATCCACGAGACCTAGTTTTATGGTATGGGACTGGGTCGAGAGGCCAGGTGTAGCCGGGGGGGGTCATCAGAAGAGAGGAAGGGTGTTCCTGGGAGGAATGCAGGGGTGTCGGTCAGATCCAGGGGTGTGAAGGCCTTGATTAATCACCGCTCCTCTGATGTGAGGCGAGGTCCTACTGTAGGGAGCAATAAACTGCATCTGTTGGACTAGGTGACGGCCTGGGATCAGGCCGGGCAATCGGGCGGGGAGGAAGAGGTTACCAAAAGGGCCTGTTCTATGGGTAGGATGAAAGAGCGAGGGGGCAGGGGTTCAGCACGGAGACAGGGTCGTGTTTAGTGGTGCGTTTATGGCCCGAACAGGAGAGACCGGGGCTGTCGGGGCGCGGGGGGGGAATACTTGCGAGGCTGGGGGGAGAGAGAGAGAGAGAGAGAGAGAGATGCAGGCTATTGGCAGTGGGCAGAGAGGTCATGACACACAAAATGGCTACTATCTATGTTCGTGATGGGGCCTAAAAGGGGACAAGATGGCGGGGCCACTGTGCCGTGACTTTCGCTTTACCTTCAACAGTGGTGAGGGTGAACACAAATGAACGCCGCTTATGTACATATACATTGCCATTTTCCACAGTCGCCGCTTTTTAACACAAGTTAGGTCATTTGTGTTTATCATAGCTGACGGGGTGTACATATAGTCGAGTGTTGTCAATGGAATAGCATTTGTCAATACTGGTGGATTTGCATATAACCGTGTGCAGTTGATGCGACATACGAGGTGGAATACATATAAATTTACATTTGTCGTATTTAAAAAGTGACCGATGAAACATTTTACAGGCAAAAAGTGGTTGAGGGAAGAATTTAGTCCAATACAAGCAATTTAGTCAAGGGGGTGTAGAAAGTTCCGTAGCGAGCCATCACTGGTGGGCTCTGGTAGTTCGTTTTCTTCCGTTGACGCTGTTGAGCACCGGCGGTGGAGCTATAGGTCCAGCTCGGGTCCTTCTTTACACGTCGCAGGGTGTGATCTGTCCTTTGCCGTTAGGCCACAGTCCTGTTTCCTAACTAATCTCCTTTAAGGGTGCCTCATGCTGGGCACCTGTATTTCTTTTTTTTGGAGTCAAAATCCACGTGGAAAGGATAGAAGGGGGTTTTGTCGGATAATCGAGGGAGGAGAGGGCGGAGTGGGACCGGATCTTTGAGACGGACCAAGGGAGCAAAAGGGTGATGCGCAGGCAGGTCCATCAATCGGGCTCAAAGGGGCGGGGACTTCTGGCACGCGTGGGTCAACAAGTAGAGGGCTTCAAGGCAGCCCTCCATTCCTTCGTTTTCTGCGTTTGAGAGTGGTGCATCGTCCCGCGTCCCGTTGCTCTGCGGCTCCATCTTAGGTCGAGGTTACACGCGCCTCATGATCTCTGGCCAGGCTGTGCGTCACGTCCAGCCCTTCTCATCCGGTGACTGTGTATCCTTGAATGGGTACAAAACAGGTTTTAGCGAACTGGCAAGAGAAGACATTTATACATTTCAATTCCGTCCCAGATCTAGGTAGTTGGGGGTACGTTTCATCGGTCACGGTCAGGAGTTATCACTGTGGAGCATGTACACAGGCATGTCTACTGAGTTTGTACTAAGTCTATTTGGCGTTCATTCATGACGTATGTGGCTTTCTGACCCTAGCCCTGGCAGTCTTCTATCAACATGAGAGAGGGGGATAGTGGCTAAACATTCTTTTCTCGGGGGGGGGCAACAGTTAATCGGGGTCATCAGTTATACTTCGTGTTATGGAGCTGGGGCCAATCGGGTGAAAACGGGGACGTTTGGACATCCGTACTTGGGTGCAGAGGGGTGGGGCAATCTGGGCATTGTTTCTAACGAGCTGAGAACAGAAAGCCACTGACATATAGTCCTCCTGTAAGAAGGCCAGATTAGGGGACTTCAGTCGTCTAACCTGTCCTTTCCTTCATAGCCAATTCAAGTTCCATCATTTTACAGAAAGGAGAGGTAGTAATATGGCAAATTACAATTGTTTTAGCTTCTGTCAATTTGCCGAACACCTTTGTGTTCGAAAACCAATTAGGCTCGTGCCGGCGGGGCACAACGTTACCACACAAAGGAAGAGGGAACAGGGGGGACCCTCGGAGGGAGAGTCGTCCGCATTTTAAATGAACTATTCGGTACACGTACAACATGAAGAGAGAGAAAAAGAGAGAGAGTGAGAGAGAAACGTGTACAATAATAGGCCATTTAATGCGCACACCACACAAAACAGTAGGGGTCATGTTATGTAGAAACACAGACTGAGGGACAACGTAAATCCATATACTACGTACACATGAATTCAGGCGGGGGGGTACATGCATTATATACAGAACTCAAGACAACACATAGAACAGTACTTGGCCAAAGATTATTTCCTCCTGCATGCTGCGCATCCTTAGTATCCTATTTAATTAGTTTGGCTGTCTTTTGCTGTTGGCCTCTGTTGCAGATACTTACACTTTCGTCAATTGTTCGGGAACTAACCTGGTCGGGCTAGTACTTACGGTGGGACCTTTGAATCGTTATTAGCGAATGGGTATTCAGGCTGAGGCAACGGAGGGTGTCAGTCGGGGGAACAATGGGCAGCTTCGAGTTTCATGTCTATGAGGGTGCAAGAAGGAGGTGGTAAATCTTAAACATTGACAATATTCTTAGTCTTCCAGGAGGAGGGTACTTGGGTAAATCTCACCCTGGAATAGCCCTGAACCTTCCCCTATTTAGTTATCGTATGAACCTACTCGTAGGTGCACATCATTCTGGGTTGCATTATTCGGGGGCCGGTTGGAGTCATATTTTTGTCATACTGCAATAACCCGTCAAGTTTCTGTTTCGGCCCCCCTTTTTCCCCATTCCATCGGTCGTTCGATCATCACTCAAGTCGTACAAAAACATCTCTCTTATCAAGTCAACGTGTGCAACGTATATCCAGTCGAGTTATACACATCCGGTCATACACGCATGCATTCATATCACCCGAAGTCGTCATGTCCTCAGGGGCAGTCCCCATGGATAATGTATCATTTGTCCCCGCGGAACCATGTCGCGTTGCTTAAGTCTTCTCCATACTTTAGTCGATGTTCCGATGTGACCTGCAGAAAGAAGGGGAAAAAGAAGGGGTGGGGGCAGCGTTTTAAGACACATCCGCGCGCATAAACCCAAAAAGGCTTTTACTTACCACGTATTCGACCTATCTCCGCGGGGTGCAGTCCCTTCCATCTCGGCGTTTTAAGCCCAGAGGGACTGGTAGTGCGGGAGGCATAATCATTGATGGACTGTACATTGCATAGATCGCCCACGTGTGGTATTGCGGATCTTGTGTGGGGGGGGTCTTCGAAACAAAAGGGCAATCAGTGTAAAGTGGGGTGAACTCGTGTTCTCCTTCGAGGAGGCGGGGTGGTCTACAGTGGTACCGGGTCTGGTTTAGGGGCATCTGAAACAATTTCCCTGAGATATGTGGCATACAAAGTAAAACAGAACACCGGGACCTTTATCGATTGCCTTATGTTGCACAAAAGTATAAAAAAAACACACGCAACAAACTTGGACCATTCACATTTTCAATATTTCTGGGTACTTTGCTTTTTAACCTTTCAGTAATCGACCTGCTTTATTTCGCCTGTATTTTACGTAGATCGGAAACAATGGCTATGTATTCGAACTTACCAATCCAAGAGCTACGACTATATTTGTTTTTCACAAAATCTTTATTTAAAAAATGTTGACGTACAAATGCAGGCCTACAACCACGTGGGCCAGCCACGGAGCAGACTGGAACTGTACATGAGGGCATATTTATCTGAGGAAAACATAACTGAGTCGGTGGTCGTTTTATTTCATCAAGGTACGATAAGTGCAATAAAATCATATCGAAAATTCATTGTGGGCAAGTACCATCAGTGTCAGAAAAATTCGAACTTTCAATAATACTGTAATCAATGATGCGTCAGAACTTAATATCAATTCATTGTCCGAATGTTCAAGCAATACTCATCCCCTCCCGCCATGTGCTTCAAAAACTGCATACATATCTCATGATATCAAGTCTGAGCATCCGGAACACAACGGGGAATTGTGAGTTTCGTTTGTACCCGCGCCATTTTGGGTAGGGTCAGGCGGGTCCGAGTATAGTCAAAATGTCTCCACCAACTCGGGGTTCGACCAGAATCTCTTTCGGCAGTCCAGAAATTCCGCTAAGGGGCAACAGAAGGGACCGGTGACATGAACCATCAATCAAAGAAAAGGGAGGGGCAACAATCTTTCCTACCGGGTCATACTGATGTTCCACCGGAACTCGATCAAATCAGTAGTCTGCAGGATTTTTGGTCATTCAAACTGAGGCTGGCATCAGCATGAGAGCGCCAACGTCTCGTGGCTATGTCTTGGTCCTTCTGCGGGCAATCATGGCAGTCCTTTCCCATCGGGGGCGGTCGGGGGCCCGCGGAGGTCGAGGGCCCTCCGCAGTTCTCATAGAATCTTCAAAGCTGAGGAGAACGCATCTGGACAGGGGCCCATTTTCTGGTTGGCAGGCGACCAGGCCAACTTTTCACGCCAGGCCCATTCCTGCAAAGTCGACCGCCATTTTTAGGAGTTCTGCAGCTACCGGCAGTCACTGGGTCAAATGAGCAGACGGACTCCAGCATGCTAGGCAAGGTGTCGTAGCACCGCCACAGTGGACGAGACCCTGCTGGGTGAGTGGAGCGTCTCTATACCGCAAGAGTGGACGAACCCTTTGTCGGGTGCGTGGAGCGTCCCTGCACCGCAAGAGTGGACGAACCCTTTGCCGGGTGTGTGGAGCGTCCCTGCACCGCAAGAGTGGACGAACCCTTTGCCGGGTGCGTGGAGCGTTGGGGGTGCAGCTGAGGGGCCTCCACCTGGGGAGGCGGGAGAGGCTCGTCCGAGCAGCCTCTCCCTCCCAGTGCACCCCACGGCGTCTCGCTGACATTTGTTATGGCCGGACCAGGCGATGAAGAAGAGGGGGGGGGGTCGGAGGCATATGCAAGACATCCCCCCCCCGTGGCCTGCAAGGCGTCGAAGGAGGAAGGGAACGGGAAGACCAGTACATCTCGGGTCGGGCCCATGCCTTCTCCGGCCGATGGCGGCCGGCCGCTCTTTGCCACGGCCCCAGGAACGGGTCCCTTGGTTCATCCTGGGGACAGGCCTTGGCGCGTGGTGTCGCCTCCGGACTATTCGCGTAATGGTCCTCCACCCCAGGCCGTCGCCGACGGCTTTTTCAGACTTTCTGACGCCCAAAAACCCTACTAGAAAGTAGCCCAAAGTAGCCCAACATTGCTACTTTGGGGAAGGAGGGACAGGAACGGCGTCAAGCAGGCGGCGAAATGCATTGTGGGTTCGTTGTTGCAGCCGTTTGCCATGTAAATAGTTGTTTAATATATTTTTGTTCAAATAAAAACATTTTAACCTGTTACTTTGCTATCGTGTTGTATATTTCTAATATTTGCCTAGGGTTTGTCGTTAATTGGGCGGGGTGGGCGGTGGAGCCGAGCTGTCTCGCAGTCATCATGGCGTTGAGTTCGGCTTTCCTCACTAGTTTCATATTTCCTGAGGGGTTGTTCCTAATGCTTCCATTTCAGTGAGGTTGAAAAGAGATCTCATCAGTGGCCTACTGATTTTACTCGATTCCTTTTGTTTTTCCTAACGATTTTTATGTTCTTTCATTTGCTAGCACGATACAGCGGCTAATCCGTATTTTCTTTATATATGTCCTTTTTATTAGGGGTGTCCTCCGGTGGAGCCAGATGGTCTACCTCTAATAAATGGTCCGGGCTGAACCAACCACTGAGCAATGGGGGGGGAGATAGGCATGACGGGTTACAACGGGGACAAAAGTCAGCACTACCTATCCTTCACTACTTTGCGGAGACTAGGTAGAATATTTCTATTCTACAGTATTCGCAAATAGGAAATACCCAAAGAGAGAGAACCAATTCCAAACAGTAAAGTTCGGACAAACAATCAATCAATCAAATGAGGAATAAAATAGGCGCGACGGGTTACAACGGGGGCAAAAGCCTGCGCTACCTACCCTTCACTATCTGCAAAGAGAGAGATCTTCCTGTTCCTCTCTGTTTGTAGGCAGAGAAGATCCTTTCCGAGAACCAATTCCGAACGATCAATGTTCGGTCAAACAATCAATCAGTGGGGGATAAAAATAGGATTACAACGGGGGCAAAGGCCTGCGTTACCTATCCTTCACTATCTGCAAAGACTAAACAGAGTATGGCGACTCTGTGCTTGTTTGCAAATAGAGAATGATCCAAAGAGAACCAAATCCAAAACAATAAATGCTTGGATAACAATCAATCAAATGGAGAGGGAAGTAGGCGCGACGGGTTACAACGGGGGCAAAAGCCTGCGCTACCCACCCTTCACTATCTGCAAAGGGAGAATACTCCTATCCTTCCCCGTTTGTAGACAGAGAATCTCTCAGGACAAAACAATCAAATGCGTAATACTAGTATTTTCCAATGACAATCAAACAATCAATTCGCAATTTGTCGTGTTTACAGCGCCCGATCGTCCTCTATTCTCCGTAATTGCTGTGGCACTCCTGATGGTTCCCAGTCAGGACCGTAGATCACTCGAGAGAGGTCTGTTCGGAACCAGTGAAGTTCGGATGATCGGCTGCCAGACAAGGGTCTATCGGGCAGGAGCTCTTCCCGATCGTTGCAGTCGTTCACTCTGTCGTTGGGACCTCTCTCACTGGATCCACGTGTCGCTGATGGGCCCCACGTTTGGGACGCCAATTGATGAAAAAGGGTTCAGGCAGATCAAGTCGTTTTAACCCTTTTCTAGGTTTGCCCGGCGTTAGCCGCTTCTCACCCAACTCACGATTACCAAATAAAGAGGCAGGCGCTGGAGACTGGAAAGCGGGAAACAGGAGTTTATTTCCGACGGAACAGAACACGTCAAATCAGACAACAGGGTATCTTCTCGAGGTGCTCTAACAAGTTTCTCTACGGCTCCGTCTTTTATACACAGGTTTATGATGTACAAACATTCCTTATTGTAATAAAGACACTTTGAAGTACGAAAAGGCATGTTTGGAATCCCAGCTTCAGGCCTATTCCCATACCGGTCGCTCTGATGTTGTTTTCCCCTCCCAAATGTAACATGTGATTGTAATCTGCAGTCGGACGTCCCAACAGGACACGAGGGCAAGAGGGGGTGGTCAGATCCAAGGTTGGGCAGGCGATAAGATCACGTTTCGCTATGCGGGGCCGGAGGGTACATCCACAAGACCTAGTTTTATGGTATGGGACTGGGTCGAGAGGCCAGGTGTAGCCGGGGGGGGTCATCAGAAGAGAGGAAGGGTGTTCCTGGGAGGAATGCAGGGGTGTCGGTCAGATCCAGGGGTGTGAAGGCCTTAATTAATCACCGCTCCTCTGATGTGAGGCGAGGTCCTACTGTAGGGAGCAATAAACTGCATCTGTTGGACTAGGTGACGGCCTGGGATCAGGCCGGGCAATCGGGCGGGGAGGAAGAGGTTACCAAAAGGGCCTGTTCTATGGGTAGGATGAAAGAGCGAGGGGGCAGGGGTTCAGCACGGAGACAGGGTCGTGTTTAGTGGTGCGTTTATGGCCCGAACAGGAGAGACCGGGGCTGTCGGGGCGCGGGGGGGGAATACTTGCGAGGCTGGGGGGAGATAGAGAGAGAGAGAGAGAGAGATGCAGGCTATTGGCAGTGGGCAGAGAGGTCATGACACACAAAATGGCTACTATCTATGTTCGTGATGGGGCCTAAAAGGGGACAAGATGGCGGGGCCACTGTGCCGTGACTTTCGCTTTACCTTCAACAGTGGTGAGGGTGAACACAAATGAACGCCGCTTATGTACATATACATTGTCATTTTCCACAGTCGCCGCTTTTTAACACAAGTTAGGTCATTTGTGTTTATCATAGCTGACGGGGTGTACATATAGTCGAGTGTTGTCAATGGAATAGCATTTGTCAATACTGGTGGATTTGCATATAACCGTGTGCAGTTGATGTGACATACGAGGTGGAATACATATAAATTTACATTTGTCGTATTTAAAAAGTGACCGATGAAACATTTTACAGGCAAAAAGTGGTTGAGGGAAGAATTTAGTCCAATACAAGCAATTTAGTCAAGGGGGTGTAGAAAGTTCCGTAGCGAGCCATCACTGGTGGGCTCTGGTAGTTCGTTTTCTTCCGTTGGCGCTGTTGAGCACCGGCGGTGGAGCTATAGGTCCAGCTCGGGTCCTTCTTTACACGTCGCAGGGTGTGATCTATCCTTTGCCGTTAGGCCACAGTCCTGTTTCCTAACTAATCTCCTTTAAGGGTGCCTCATGCTGGGCACCTGTATTTCTTTTTTTTGGAGTCAAAATCCACGTGGAAAGGATAGAAGGGGGTTTTGTCGGATAATCGAGGGAGGAGCGGGCGGAGTGGGACCGGATCTTTGAGACGGACCAAGGGAGCAAAAGGGTGATGCGCAGGCAGGTCCATCAATCGGGCTCAAAGGGGCGGGGACTTCTGGCACGCGTGGGTCAACAAGTAGAGGGCTTCAAGGCAGCCCTCCATTCCTTCGTTTTCTGCGTTTGAGAGTGGTGCATCGTCCCACGTCCCGTTGCTCTGCGGCTCCATCTTAGGTCGAGGTCACACGCGCCTCATGATCTGTGACCAGGCTGTGCGTCACGTCCAGCCCTTCTCCTCCGGTGACTGTGTATCCTTGAATGGGTACAAAACAGGTTTTAGCGAACTGGCAAGAGAAGACATTTATACATTTCAATTCCGTCCCAGATCTAGGTAGTTGGGGGTACGTTTCATCGGTCACGGTCAGGAGTTATCACTGTGGAGCATGTACACAGGCATGTCTACTGAGTTTGTACTAAGTCTATTTGGCGTTCATTCATGACGTATGTGGCTTTCTGACCCTAGCCCTGGCAGTCTTCTATCAACATGAGAGAGTGGGATAGTGGCTTAACATTCTTTTCTCGGGGGGGCAACAGTTAATTGGGGTCATCAGTTATACTTCGTGTTATGGAGCTGGGGCCAATCGGGAGAAAACGGGGACGTTTGGACATCCGTACTTGGGTGCAAAGGGGTGGGGCAATCTGGGCATTGTTTCTAACGAGCTGAGAACAGAAAGCCACTGACATATAGTCCTCCTGTAAGAAGGCCAGATTAGGGGACTTCAGTCGTCTAACCTGTCCTTTCCTTCATAGCCAATTCAAGTTCCATCATTTTACAGAAACGAGAGGTAGTAATATGGCAAATTACAATTGTTTTAGCTTCTGTCAATTTGCCGAACACCTTTGTGTTCGAAAACCAATTAGGCTCGTGCCGGCGGGGCACAACGTTACCACACAAAGGAAGAGGGAACAGGGGGGACCCTCGGAGGGAGAGTCGTCCGCATTTTAAATGAACTATTCGGTACACGTACAACATGAAGAGAGAGAAAAAGAGAGAGAGTGAGAGAGAAACGTGTACAATAATAGGCCATTTAATGCGCACACAACACAAAACAGTAGGGGTCATGTTATGTAGAAACACAGACTGAGGGACAACGTAAATCCATATACTACGTACACATGAATTCAGGCGGGGGGGTACATGCATTATATACAGAACTCAAGACAACACATAGAACAGTACTTGGCCAAAGATTATTTCCTCCTGCATGCTGCGCATCCTTAGTATCCTATTTAATTCGTTTGGCTGTCTTTTGCTGTTGGCCTCTGTTGCAGATACTTACACTTTCGTCAATTGTTCGGGAACTAACCTGGTCGGGCTAGTACTTACGGTGGGACCTTTGAATCGTTATTAGCGAATGGGTATTCAGGCTGAGGCAATGGAGGGTGTCAGTCGGGGGAACAATGGGCAGCTTCGAGTTTCATGTCTATGAGGGTGCAAGAAGGAGGTGGTAAATCTTAAACATTGACAATATTCTTAGTCTTCCAGGAGGAGGGTACTTGGGTAAATCTCACCCTGGAATAGCCCTGAACCTTCCCCTATTTAGTTATCGTATGAACCTACTCGTAGGTGCACGTCATTCTGGGTTGCATTATTCGGGGGCCGGTTGGAGTCATATTTTTGTCATACTGCAATAACCCGTCAAGTTTCTGTTTCAGCCCCCCTTTTTCCCCATTCCATCGGTCGTTCGATCATCACTCAAGTCGTACAAAAACATCTCTCTTATCAAGTCAACGTGTGCAACGTATATCCAGTCGAGTTATACACATCCGGTCATACACGCATGCATTCATATCACCCGAAGTCGTCATGCCCTCAGGGGCAGTCCCCATGGATAATGTATCATTTGTCCCCGCGGAACCATGGCGCGTTGCTTAAGTCTTCTCCATACTTTAGTCGATGTTCCGATGTGACCTGCAGAAAGAAGGGGAAAAAGAAGGGGTGGGGGCAGCGTTTTAAGACACATCCGCGCGCATAAACCCAAAAAGGCTTTTACTTACCACGTATTCGACCTATCTCCGCGGGGTGCAGTCCCTTCCATCTCGGTGTTTTAAGCCCAGAGGGACTGGTAGTGCGGGAGGCATAATCATTGATGGACTGTACATTGCATAGATCGCCCACGTGTGGTATTGCGGATCTTGTGTGGGGGGGGGTCTTCGAAACAAAAGGGCAGTCAGTGTAAAGTGGGGGTGAACTTGTGTTTTCCTTCGAGGAGGCGGGGTGGTCTACAGTGGTACCGGGTCTGGTTTAGGGGCATCTGAAACAATTTCCCTGAGATATGTGGCATACAAAGTAAAACAGAACACCGGGACCTTTATCGATTGCCTTATGTTGCACAAAAGTAAAAAAAAAACACACACAACAAACTTGGACCATTCACATTTTCAATATTTCTGGGTACTTTGCTTTTTAACCTTTCAATAATCGACCTGCTTTATTTCGCCTGTATTTTACGTAGATCAGAAACAATGGCTATGTATTCGAACTTACCAATCCAAGAGCTACGACTATATTTGTTTTTCACAAAATCTTTATTTAAAAAACTGTTGACTTACAAATGCAGGCCTACAACCACGTGGGCCAGCCACGGAGCAGACTGGAACTGTACATGAGGGCATATTTATCTGAGGAAAACATAACTGAGTCGGTGGTCGTTTTATTTCATCAAGGTACGATAAGTGCAATAAAATCATATCGAAAATTCATTGTGGGCAAGTACCATCAGTGTCAGAAAAATTCGAACTTTCAATAATACTGTAATCAATGATGCGTCAGAACTTAATATCAATTCATTGTCCGAATGTTCAAGCAATACTCATCCCCTCACGCCATGTGCTTCAAAAACTGCATACATATCTCATGATATCAAGTCTGAGCATCCGGAACACAACGGGGAATTGCGAGTTTCGTTTGTACCCGCGCCATTTTGGGTGGGGTCAGGCGGGTCCGAGTATAGTCAAAATGTCTCCACCAACTCGCGGTTCGACCAGAATCTCTTTCGGCAGTCCAGAAATTCCGCTAAGGGGCAACAGAAGGGACCGGTGACATGAACCATCAATCAAAGAAAAGGGAGGGGCAACAATCTTTCCTACCGGGTCATACTGATGTTCCACCGGAACAAGATCAAATCAGTAGTCTGCAGAATTTGTGGTCATTCAAACTGAGGCTGGCGTCAGCATGAGAGCGCCAACGTCTTGTGGCTACGTCTTGGTCGTTCTGCGGGCAATCATGGCAGTCCTTTCCCATCGGGGGCGGTCGGGGGCCCGCGGAGGTCGAGGGCCCTCCGCAGTTCTCATAGAATCTTCAAAGCTGAGGAGAACGCATCTGGACAGGGGCCCATTTTCTGGTTGGCAGGCGACCAGGCCAACTTTTCACGCCAGGCCCATTCCTGCAAAGTCGACCGCCATTTTTAGGAGTTCTGCAGCTACCGGCAGTCACTGGGTCAAATGAGCAGACGGACTCCAGCCTGCTGGGCGAGGTGTCGTAGCACCGCCACAGTGGACGAGACCCTGCTGGGTGAGTGGAGCGTCTCTATACCGCAAGAGTGGACGAACCCTTTGTCGGGTGCGTGGAGCGTCCCTGCACCGCAAGAGTGGACGAACTCTTTGCCGGGTGTGTGGAGCGTCCCTGCACTGCAAGAGTGGACGAACCCTTTGCCGGGTGCGTGGAGCGTTGGGGGTGCAGCTGAGGGGCCTCCACCTGGGGAGGCGGGAGAGGCTCGTCCGCGCCGCCTCTCCCTCCCAGTGCACCCCACGGCGTCTCGCTGACATTTGTTATGGCCGGACCAGGCGATGAAGAAGAGGGGGGGGGGGTCGGAGGCATATGCAAGACATCCCCCCCCGTGGCCTGCAAGGCGTCGAAGGAGGAAGGGAACGGGAAGACCAGTACATCTCGGGTCGGGCCCATGCCTTCTCCGGCCGATGGCGGCCGGCCGCTCTTTGCCACGGCCCCAGGAACAGGTCCCTTGGTTCAGCCTGGGGACAGGCCTTGGCGCGTGGTGTCGCCTCCGGACTATTCGCGTAATGGTCCTCCACCCCAGGCCGTCGCCGACGGCTTTTGTAGACTTTCTGACGCCCAAAAACCCTACTAGAAAGTAGCCCAAAGTAGCCCAACATTGCTACTTTGGGGAAGGAGGGACAGGAACGGCGTCAAGCAGGCGGCGAAATGCATTGTGGGTTCGTTGTTGCAGCCGTTTGCCATGTAAATAGTTGTTTAATATATTTTTGTTCAAATAAAAACGTTTTAACCTGTTACTTTGCTATCGTGTTGTATATTTCTAATATTTGCCTAGGGTTTGTCGTTAATTGGGCGGGGTGGGCGGTGAAGCCGAGCTGTCTCGCAGTCATCATGGCGTTGAGTTCGGCTTTCCTCACTAGTTTCATATTTCCTGAGGGGTTGTTCCTAATGCTTCCATTTCAGTGAGGTTGAAAAGAGATCTCATCAGTGGCCTACTGATTTTACTCGATTCCTTTTGTTTTTCCTAATGATTTTTATGTTCTTTTATTTGCTAGCACGATACAGCGGCTAATCCGCATTTTCTTTATATATGTCCTTTTTATTAGGGGTGTCCTCCGGTGGAGCCAGATGGTCTACCTCTAATAAATGGTCCGGGCTGAACCAACCACTGAGCAATGGGGTGGGAGATAAGCATGACGGGTTACAACGGGGACAAAAGTCAGCACTACCTATCCTTCACTACTTTGCGGAGACTAGGTAGAATATTTCTATTCTACAGTATTCGCAAATAGGGAATACCCAAAGAGAGAGAACCAATTCCAAACAGTCAAGTTCGGACAAACAATCAATCAATCAAATGAGGAATAAAATAGGCGCGACGGGTTACAACGGGGGCAAAAGCCTGCGCTACCTACCCTTCACTATCTGCAAAGAGAGAGATCTTCCTTTTCCTCTCTGTTTGTAGGCAGAGAAGATCCTTTCCGAGAACCAATTCCGAACGATCAATGTTCGGTCAAACAATCAATCAGTGGGGGATAAAAATAGGCACGACGGATTACAACGGGGGCAAAGGCCTGCGTTACCTATCCTTCACTATCTGCAAAGACTAAACAGAGTATGGCGACTCTGTGCTTGTTTGCAAATAGAGAATGATCCAAAGAGAACCAATTCCAAAACAATAAATGCTTGGATAACAATCAATCAAATGGAGAGGGAAGTAGGCGCGACGGGTTACAACGGGGGCAAAAGCCTGCGCTACCCACCCTTCACTATCTGCAAAGGGAGAATACTCCTATCCTTCCCCGTTTGTAGACAAAGAATCTCTCAGGACAAAACAATCAAATGCGTAATACTAGTATTTTCCAATGACAATCAAACAATCAATTCGCAATTTGTCGTGTTTACACGACCTTACCCGGACCGTATGGACAGTTTCTCGTCTTCCGTTTCCAGCGCCCGATCGTCCTCTATTCTCCGTAATTGCTGTGGCACTCCTGATGGTTCCCAGTCAGGACCGTAGATCACTCGAGAGAGGTCTGTTCGGAACCAGTGAAGTTCGGATGATCGGCTGCCAGACAAGGGTCTATCGGGCAGGAGCTCTTCCCGATCGTTGCAGTCGTTCACTCTGTCGTTGGGACCTCTCTCACTGGATCCACGTGTCGCTGATGGGCCCCACGTTTGGGACGCCAATTGATGAAAAAGGGTTCAGGCAGATCAAGTCGTTTTAACCCTTTTCTAGTTTGCCCGGCGTTAGCCGCTTCTCACCCAACTCACGATTACCAAATAAAGAGGCAGGCGCTGGAGACTGGAAAGCGGGAAACAGGAGTTTATTTCCGACGGAACAGAACACGTTAAATCAGACAACAGGGTATCTTCTCGAGGTGCTCTAACAAGTTTCTCTACGGCTCCGTCTTTTATACACAGGTTTATGATGTACAAACATTCCTTATTGTAATAAAGACACTTTGAAGTACGAAAAGGCATGTTTGGAATCCCAGCTTCAGGCCTATTCCCATACCGGTTGCTCTGATGTTGTTTTCCCCTCCCAAATGTAACATGTGATTGTAATCTGCAGCCGGACGTCCCAACAGGACACGAGGGCAAGAGGGGGTGGTCAGATCTAAGGTTGGGCAGGCGATAAGATCACGTTTCGCTATGCGGGCCGGAAGGTACATCCACGAGACCTAGTTTTATGGTATGGGACTGGGTCGAGAGGCCAGGTGTAGCCGGGGGGGGTCATCAGAAGAGAGGAAGGGTGTTCTGGGAGGAATGCAGGGATGTCGGTCAGATCCAGGGGTGTGAAGGCCTTGATTAATCACCGCTCCTCTGATGTGAGGGGAGGTCCTACTGTAGGGAGCAATAAACTGCATCTGTTGGACTAGGTGACGGCCTGGGATCAGGCCGGGCAATCGGGCGGGGAGGAAGAGGTTACCAAAAGGGCCTGTTCTATGGGTAGGATGAAAGAGCGAGGGGGCAGGGGTTCAGCACGGAGACAGGGTCGTGTTTAGTGGTGCGTTTATGGCCCGAACAGGAGAGACCGGGGCTGTCGGGGCGCGGGGGGGGAATACTTGCGAGGCTGGGGGGAGAGAGAGAGAGAGAGAGAGAGAGAGAGAGATGCAGGCTATTGGCAGTGGGCAGAGAGGTCATGACACACAAAATGGCTACTATCTATGTTCGTGATGGGGCCTAAAACGGGACAAGATGGCGGGGCCACTGTGCCGTGACTTTCGCTTTACCTTCAACAGTGGTGAGGGTGAACACAAATGAACGCCGCTTATGTACATATACATTGTCATTTTCCACAACCCTGCCCCCTATCCTGCCCCGCCTTTATGCCCCCACCGCAACTCCCTCCACAGGCCGTGGCTGTTGAGCATCCTTTTGTCGTCTCCTGATCCTCTGTCTCCATTGATACGGACATCTCCGTTGCCACTCCCTGCCACAGTAATATTTTGTGCTATACATTAAAGGTGTTGGTGATTTAAAATAATAACGTTGCTGTATAAGGTATTGAAATAGGAATGGAAGAGAGGTGCCACAATCAGAAATTATTGTTCTCAAGCCTGCTGAAAGGGTCTTAATTCTGTGCCTTCTCTGTCACTAGTGAGATTTCAAGGGGGAGATAGTTGTTAAAAGGCCCATTGGAACTAATGCTTAACTGTTCATGTAAATCAAATTACATTTACATATACTGAATACAACATTTAAGGCATGTTTACCTTTTAGAGAGTTCCCCCAGTTAATCTCTTCTCATTACATTTATCCGTTGCCAAATTGTTGCCAAGCTGATAGGCGTTGTATTACACATTGCCCCATCATGTGTGTACATTAAAGCATTGACTTGTTGTACCTATCCACACTTCAAATAGGGCAGGTTCAAATTCTTTGGGGGGGAAAATCCAAACTATGAAGTCTGCAAATAAGTGGGATAACTTTACTTTAGGCTTGTTTATGTATTTACTTTACTCATTTTGTATCCCTTTTATTCCGGTTCAACTCCTCATGGTTATGATAGAGCTTATTGTATATTTGTTCTTTTGAAAATTATCCAAATTTAAGAGCATTCATGGTAGTGTCAGTTCCCTAATATTACTCATTTGTTTCAATGGTCATTCATTTGAATTTCCTTTCTGTTAGGTGACTGAAATCTCTCGAATTAAAAGCTGCACGGAAAAGAGAACAGTATATTTAACAAGCATTTACAATGCAATGGTTTCGCCTTTGGAAAAGTTAGAGCTATTGGCATTGTAAATGACAAAATTTGTATTTATGTGTTAGTTTTGAAAACAGATAAATGGCATTGTCATTTACATTGCCATTAGCTTAATCTCTGCAGTCACTCTGCAGTCCTTAGCACTCCATAGCACTCCCTAGTCACTCTGCACTGCCTAGCACTCCCTAGCACTCCTAGTCACTCTGCACTCCCTAGCACTCCCTAGTCACTCTGCACTCCCTAGCACTCTGCACTCCCTAGCACCCTGCACTCCCTAGCACCCTGCACTCCCTAGCACTCCCTAGTCACTCTGCACTCCCTAGCACTCCCTAGTCACTCTGCACTCCCTAGCACTCCCTAGTCACTCTGCACTCCCTAGTCACTCTGCACTCCCTAGTCACTCTGCACTCCCTAGTCAATCTGCACTCCCTCGCACTCCCTAGCACTCCCTCGCACTCCCTAGCACTCCCTTGCACTCTGCACTTCCTTGCACTCTGTACTCCCGTGCCTTCTGCACTCCCTAGCACTCTGCACTCCCTAGCACTCCCCAGTCACTCTGCACTCCCTAACACTCCCTAGTCACTCTGCACTCCCTAGCACTCCCTAACACTCTGCAGTCACTCCGCACTTCCTAGCACTCCCTAGTCACTCTGCACTCCCTAGTCACTCTGCACTCCCTAGCACTCCCTAACACTCCCTAACACTCTGCAGTCACTCTGCACTCCCTAGCACTCCCTAGTCACTCTGCACTCCCTAGCACTCCCTAGTCACTCTGCACTCCCTAGCACTCTCTAGTCACTCTGCACTCCCCAGCACTCCCTAGCACTCTGCAGTCACTCTGCACTCCCTAGTCACTCTGCACTCTGCACTCACTACTCTACACTCCCGCTTCGAACAGGGCCAGCACGTACTGTCCCATGAGGGCCGCCTTACCATCTGACAAACGTTAAGAGTCAAGCAGGGTTAACCGTGACTGTTGGCCTGCTCGGGGACATTATCTCCTGTTCCCAGATACTTGCGGATGGATAACTTGGTTGACCATCTCTGCCAAACAAAAGTGTATGTTTTAGAATTAAAGACATACAGGCCTGTCAGCAGACATTTACCGGAACTGTCGTACACTCTTAGAATACCCCCTTCTTTCCCACTGAGGCAGTGTCAAGCACCCTTTGTCACAGAAGTTCTCCCTTAAACCGTGTTAGAATCCATGTTAGAAGATGCCTGCGAGGCATAGCTTACAACATCTGTATGCCCAGGTGCTTAGATAATGCACTGACTCTCCATCCTCCTTCTGCAACACCACCACTAAGCCCCATATCTCTTTAACAAATTGAGCGAACAGTGAGCCCATCGCAGTGGTTACATCCTTTTGCCTTTTTTTTCTCTCCCCCCCCCCTGAAAAACCTATCCTGATGCAATACATTTCAAGCAGTTGGAATCGATCTTCATTGGCTCTAGAGCTGAGTGGGTGAATGGGAGTAGGAGTGGGGTCTTCATCCGCCAAAGGTCCCTAGTCACTCTGCACTCCCTAGCACTCCTAGTCACTCTGCACTCCCTAGCACTCCCTAGCCCTCCCTAGTCACTCTGCACTCCCTAGCACTCTGCACTCCCTAGCACTCTGCACTCCCTAGCACTCCCTAGCACTCCCTAGTCACTCTGCACTCCCTAGCACTCCCTAGTCACTCTGCACTCCCTAGCACTCCCTAACACTCTGCAGTCACTCCGCACTCCCTAGCACTCCCTAGTCACTCTGCACTCCCTAGTCACTCTGCACTCCCTAGCACTCCCTAACACTCCCTAACACTCTGCAGTCACTCTGCACTCCCTAGCACTCCCTAGTCACTCTGCACTCCCTAGCACTCCCTAGTCACTCTGCACTCCCTAGCACTCTCTAGTCACTCTGCACTCCCTAGCACTCCCTAGCACTCTGCAGTCACTCTGCACTCCCTAGTCACTCTGCACTCTGCACTCACTACTCTACACTCCCGCCTTGAACAGGGCCAGCACGTACTGTCCCATGAGGGCCGCCTTACCATCTGACAAACGTTAAGAGTCAAGCAGGGTTAACCGTGACTGTTGGCCTGCTCGGGGACATTATCTCCTGTTCCCAGATACTTGCGGATGGATAACTTGGTTGACCATCTCTGCCAAACAAAAGTGTATGTTTTAGAATTAAAGACATACAGGCCTGTCAGCAGACATTTACCGGAACTGTCGTACACTCTTAGAATACCCCCTTCTTTCCCACTGAGGCAGTGTCAAGCACCCTTTGTCACAGAAGTTCTCCCTTAAACCGTGTTAGAAACCATGTTAGAAGATGCCTGCGAGGCATAGCTTACAACATCTGTATGCCCTGGTGCTTAGATAATGCACTGACTCTCCATCCTCCTTCTGCAACACCACCACTAAGCCCCATATCTCTTTAACAAATTGAGCGAACAGTGAGCCCATCGCAGTGGTTACATCCTTTTGCCTTTTTTTTCTCTCCCCCCCCCTGAAAAACCTATCCTGATGCAATAGATTTCAAGCAGTTGGAATCGATCTTCATTGGCTCTAGAGCTGAGTGGGTGAATGGGAGTAGGAGTGGGGTCTTCATCCGCCAAAGGTCGATAACATTAGTTATTTGTTTTTGTGGGAGTTTTACATAGCACAAACTCGACCTGAAGGTATCGGAGTGCTTTAGTGAGCATCAGTTGCGTTACAGGCGGACACATTCATTTTGCTAGGCACGGTAATCACGTGATTTGCCCAGAATCACAGGATGCTGAGCGTCCCTGCCAAGACTGGATCCCTGTTCCCTAGCTTCGAGGTCGATTGCTCTAGCCGTTATGCCACATCCTTGCAACCGCAATCCCATTCACTTGCCGAACAAATCAACGCAGTAACAATGTTAGCATAGTACTTATAACTGTAAAAAAAAAATGCCCCGAGTTCCAAAAAGGGGCTTGGTCTCTACTCTCTACAAGCCTTACCTGGATCCACTCGTGAAGGTCACTCGGCGGTCCTCTGCGGTGTAATAGTGCCCCAGGAGGAGGGTGGAGAGGGTGACAATGACCATCCAAAAGAGACCGCAGCTGTTCAGCCGGGGAGCCCGGGGGCAAAAGACTCATTCCTGGAGGCTTCGTTTGGGGGTCCTGCCCCTCCCCTTAACAGTTACTTCAGGCTATGCAGGATCGTGCGCAGCTTTCGACGAGGCGAAACCTAAAAACGGGGTGAGTTACTAGGAGGCCTAGCTGTAATGAGTTAGGGGTCCCTGGTAAACGTCAACATGTTTCGAGCCTCCCCAGAGCTCTTCTTCAGGACAACACAGGGGCCAGCCCTGTGTGTGCCACTCCAAAAGGTGACCTAAAGTGAGGTAAATAGTGAATTTATTCAAGAAAATCAAGAAAAACTCTGCAACTAATAAGCAAGCGTTAGTAATACATAGATAAACTGTTAGTCACATAGTATTCATTATGAAGCAAAATTGTGCATCATGGTCTTGAGGGGGTGAGGGGGTTCGTGCTCGAACTTTGATATGCTCTCCTCAATGGCACACTACCTAATCGTTCCCCTCGAGACCGCAAGGCCTCTTTTATGACGTGGAAACTGGTGCCACAGCCAATACTTGAGGAAGCTTTCACCCAGTAACAGTTAAGTCCGAAAGCAAATCAGATTGAAACTGAAGACTCTGAATCCACTGTGTCCAAACAGAGGTATTATATGCAATTTGCCCCAGTAATAACATTCTCACTGGTCCGACATCAAACAAGATGCCTCTTGAGATCATATTCCATGAGGAAGGAGGGCCTGGAAACTATCCTGGTAACTGAAGTGAGGCTAGCTATCCTAACCAGGCAACAACAGGACAACCACAGGTTCCAGAAGGAACTGAATACCATTCTCAGCCACTAGGTGTTTCGTCCTGGTGTTCGAGAGCCAGGTTGCAACTAAAGCAGATGCTACTGTATCTGAAAGAATTTTACAGTAATTGTACTATCACTAATAGTGGCTGCTAGATTGAATCACCGTACCTTCTAGGCGCCCTACTTACAAAAGAACTAAAATGTAAATGTGTTGCAGCAAAAGTACCTCAAAGATGTTTTTCCCCTGACTTCACCAACGTTCTCTCTCTTTGTATTCGTCGAACTTAAGGTTGACAATAAATAAATTGTATGAAGTGGCTGAAAATAGGGGGTCTTTTCCTATTTGGGTGCCAAATGGAATTTGCGGGGTTTTTCTTGTATTTTCCCTACTCCACAGCAGGATGGAGTACTTGGGGCGCTCAGTAAGTAGTGTTTTTTTGTGTTTACCACTCGGTGCGATTAATGCACGTGTGCAAATAGTGTTAGAGGACAGCACACTAGAGTGCGGCAGGGACTGACTGGGAGGAAAGAGTTTACAACAGGGTATTTCAGCATGTGTACATTTGTCGAGTCTTTAACAGTAGCTGTACAAAGAATCCTCTGCAAGACAAATTTAAATGAAGTTGGGAATTGCTTTGGGCTGGCTTTAGTTCAAAAAGGGGGGGGGCACTGTGGCATTTACATGAAAATCTTTTTCATTTATTGGAGATGTGGCCTAACGGCTTGAGTTCGAATGGGGAACCAGGTGAAGTTCCGGTTTGGTTTGAACATTTTTCTGTGCAAGTTACTTAATCTCCCCGTTTTTCTTAAAAATACAGATCTTGTGTAATGTATAATTCGGTGCTCATGAAGAGCGCTCCAAAGCCTTTGGGGCACGTTCGCGCTGTATAAAACTGTAAAATAAAAAAACTAGCGGAATCGCATCGAGGCTGAAGAATGCCAAGCTGCCTTTTATAGTAAATACAGCGTGTTTACTTTTTGGCAGATTCTTGGAGGATGTGGGCGAAGTACAGAGAGATTCCTGGTCTGCTCTGGAAATATGTAACTTTGACAAAACATTAATGGCCCCAAACTTCGTGCATGATTTTATATCTTGGAAGCACTGATCTATTTCAGTTTCGATTTTAATCTTCTGCCTTCTCTGAATACCTTTTGACGAGATTGTATAACCCTGCTGTCTTAATGTAAAGTGTTAAGGAATTGCAGTGTTGAGAGCAGTTATATATAGCTCTAACAGCATAACAGTCAAACCTTTGAAACCACCGAAGAGACAAAATAGAAACGTTTCCAAAAAGCTGTAATGTTCCTAAAGTAGAGTACGTGCTAACTGTATAATCTGTCTGTGAATACTTGGCGAACAGGGCGGTTTTGGTTCTTTAGGTCTGGTGATACTGACCCTGGGGGATTCCTGCGGGGCCCCAGCCATCCTAGCATGCAGGAAGTAACATGTTGCTGTTAGTATTGACTTCACATGACTGTGTGCCTTATTTAGAAGCCTGGGATCGTACACACGTTTACCCGGTGTCAATAAGAAGCACAAAGTTGTCTTTGAAGCAGCATAGCTCGACCCGCTGCTTCTTCACAAAGAAGGCAGTGATGCCTCGGATTGCACAGCGCCCGCCATATTTCAACGAAAAATGCAACTTCATATTTAAGCCGCACATATTACGGTCTTTGCTCTCACTCCCCGAGTGACCTGTGACCCCTGAGTAATAAAATATGCATACTTGGATATGTGACCTTTTACTATGCTGAATTCATCACGGAGATGGATGAACAATTACAAGTAATCATCGTAATTTGGAAGGGATACATAAACAAGCACCTACGGGCACACGGACAGCGGGAGGGGGGCGGGAACACGAACAGCGGGAGGGGGGGCAGGAACGGGCACACGGACAGCGGGAGGGGGGGGCGGGAACGGAGAGCGGGACATCGCGCAACCCACCCCTGAAAACGACACTTCAAAATGGCGAAAACAACGTTAGAAGAAAAAAATAAATAAACAACCGCCCACCGCCGCGATGACGAGCAGAAAAGGGTGGAGAGGGAAGAAATCGCGGGAACGCCCACGAATCTGGTCCGGCCATGAAGGACAGATCTCTGTTGCAATGGCTAGCCTCCATTTATGGAGCTAGCCAATGGAACAGAGGGCGGATTCCCAAGCCACATAGTCATTAGGTTTTCGCCTGCGCGAAAAGCTGCGCAGTGCGCAGCTTTCACTTAGGCGAAACCTAAAAACTATCACAATTGTTCCATATTTCTACAAGTAGTTTATCACATTATTTTAATTTGCTGTCTACCATAGGATGCAAAGCAAAGGGAACATGAACTTGGAAGTAATTTTGCATAATACGGTGCATATTCTATTTTTATGTTGAGGCTATGTCTTTCTTTTCTACTTTTAAAAATGGCTCCCAGCGCTCATATTTCTTGTTGACATGAGAAATAATACTATCGCAGCACTAGAGAATTGATTTGTGAGAATGTTCTTGTAATAATTGAAGCTTTGCTGCAATAATATGCCTCAGTAGTAGATCTGTAAAAGAGAAGTTAACAATATGTTTTTAATATAGGGCTTCATTCCACACTTATGCCATTTTTAAGTGCCTGGTACTCAATATACTGCCCTGGGAAGGTTAGAAGACTGAGTTGGCCCTGTCAGGATTTGCAATTGTGAAAAGCAGGTGACAGCAAATATAGGCAGTGATTGTTTAACTCACTCAGGTATGATAGGGGTGGGTGAAATAACTTTGTGTAATGCGAAATAGGTGAAATCTACCCGTTCCCTAATGTACCTGTGGAGCGAAATTGAGCTAGAGAAAACACTCTAATTCACATTTGCAGCAGTTAACCTGAGAAACAGGTGTATTTCAAGGTACAACCACTTCTTTTGGTTCTCGGTTGCAAAACAAGGTTCAGGGAGATCCCCAAGAACTGCCTGAATTGCTCATAAACCTGGCAGCTCCTCAGATTCATGTGGCTCAAGCTGACCTCATTTCGTTGGTGAGAACCACGCTAACTACCCAGAACTGTGTGAACTGATCAGTTTCCAGTTCATGGACCTTTTTTCACTTGCAGCTCTAATTGAGTTACTCAGAATTTTGTTGGAATTTCTCCAGTGTACCAAGGAAAAACGAAAAGAAATTGCCCACCACTATTTATTGGTGGCATGTGTCTGTCTTGCATGTGCATTAGTTCCCAGGTGGTGGCATGGCAGAGTGATGTTGGTGCCTCTTCATTCATACAATGAACAAATTACCTCTGACACCATAGATACCAAAAACAATTCTTTTCCCAAACGATTTTTTAATTAACGTTGGGTTGTATGTATCACATTATTACTTCTTTTTGCTTTTTTAGCAGTTGTAAAACAACACGCCCATCAAAAGGAGCCAGCAAGTGACCAAAAAAAGTCGAACTGTTTTTTCAAACAAAATGCAGTGTGCTCGTTAATTATATACAGTGCAGTATTAAATACTCAAGTATTATGTACATTACAAAAATGAAACAAATATATACATTAAATCAAGAGGTACATAAACACCGAAAACTTCATGTTCGGAAGTGGAGAAGTCCTATTGATTTTTACATATATCAAGGCAGTGTATTGTATTAGACTGTCCTCAAAGCTATCTAACTTTTTCTTTGCCAAGTCAGAGGTCTTGGGGAATTTTACTCCGAGCACGAAATAAACACCATTCGTTTGAGAAATGGTTTGGTCCAATTGAGGACCTAATTCCAATTCGGCTCAGCTGAGAGCCTCTCTCCAAAGAACTAATGCGTTTCGACCTTCTTATTGGCACATTTTTTGTGTAGGTCTTCGTCAGGGAGAATATGTTTTCCACACCAGGACTTGTGTACCTACATGGATTTAAAATAGACATAAAAACAGTACCTGGATCAGTAACGTGGAAAAAATATTGATGTTTCTCGTGTGTGCTGGGTGCAAGAGAAGGAAATCAATAACTTGTAGGGCTGGTTCATGTATCTATTATCGCGCTGGCATGCATGTGTGTCAGCATTCTGTCCCATCATCTCGGGTGATACAGGAGCAGTGCTGAATGACGAGAGTGGCTCGAGTTTGGCATAACTTTTTACCGCACCCGTAGCGCCCGTTAGATGCATGCTCAAGTAATGAAAAATACATCACGGGGACATGTTTCTACATTTTTCGACATCGCTCCTGGCCATAGGAACAAATCACACATGCATGCCAGCGCGATAATGCCCACACCGAGAACACCATCACACCCCATCCCCGCGCCTGGTTAATCAAAGCTTCCTCCTTACCTGCCGCGTACTGGATCAAAGATACATGAACCAGCCCTACAAGTTATGGATTTCCTTTTCTTGCCCCCAGCACACACCAGAAACATCAAGATTTCCCCCCCCCCTGAGGATCCCAGGCGTCACCATAAGAAAAAGCAAGGTATGAGTTTGGCTTCCCATCACCCTCCACCGAGAGTCTGCTAAATTAGAGACAATAGTGGCAACCACGTTACTGATCCAGGTACTGGTTTTTTGTCTATTTTAAATCCATGTAGGTACACAAGTCCTGGTGTGGAAAACATATTCTCCCTGACGAAGACCTTCACAAAAAACATGCCAATAAGAAGGTCGAAACGCGTTGGTTCTTTGGAGAGAGGCTCTCAGCCAAGCCGAATTGGAATTAGGTCCTCAATTGGACCAAACCATTTCTCAAATGAATGGTGTTTATTTCGTGCTCGGAGTAAAATTCCCCAAGACCTCTCACTTGGCAAAGAAAAAGTTAGATAGCTTTGAGGACAGTCTAATACAATACACTGCCTTGATATATGTAAAAATCAATAGGACTTCTCCACTTCCGAACATGAAGTTTTCGGTGTTTATGTACCTCTTGATTTAATGTATATATTTGTTTCACTTTTGTAATGTACATAATACTTGAGTATTTAATACTGTACTATATATAATTCACGAGCACACTGCATTTTGTTTGAAAAAACAGTTTGACTTTTTTTGGTCACTTGCGGGGTCTTTTTGATGGGCCGTGTTGTTTTGCAACTGCTAAAAAAGCAAAAAGAAGTAATAATGTGATACGTACAACCCAACGTTAATTAAAAAATCGTTTGGGAAAAGAATTGTTTTTTGTATCTATGGTGTCAGAGGTAATTTGTTCATTGTATTCATGATTATTGATTCCAGCCTCTGACTATTCCTTAACAGAATCAATCCCCTTTGTTTGTACCGGTGCCTCTTCATTCTGCACCTCACTCTGAAAGCTCTTTCCAATAGTTTGTCCTTAGTACGAGAAGACTGTTTGAGGGCACATGGACCTCCCTCACATACACATAGCTAGGTTGACCATCTCACTTGTGTCATCAGGACACTGTTTTGAAGTCCTAGACTTTTCACCTGTAAATAATTGCTATCAGGTGTTCTAGTGTAATTTGGTCAATGCATGCAAACCAAGAATTCAATACCAAGGGGCCTATTAGGAAATTGGTCGGAAATCCTCCGACCGGCGATCAGAAGATTTCCGACCGACATCTCCGATTTCAGTTCCGAATTCCTAAAAACAATGTAGGCGGTTGGAGGTGAAACTGGCCGGTCATTCAGGCTGGATTCCGATGTGCTCAAGGAGCCCGTCGGCCAGTCGGAGGACGCAACATAATGGTATTTAATATGGCCTTTCCGCAATTGAGATTATGATGTTGATTTCTGACAGGCTTTCCATGTCAGGCTCTCTGACATGGAAAGCCTGTTGGAAAGTGACTTTGAGGGCCCCTAACAGGGCCCCCTTCTCCATGCGACCGCTGGTTGGGGGCCAAGGGGCACCCATGGTGCCCCCTGTGAATTCCTGTACCGTGTGGTGCCTACCACACAGTGCTGTGGTCTAGGGATTAACACAAACTCCCATTTCTCCATGGGAGCTTGAGATATGGCTGGTTTACAGCGGTACAAAAGGGGGTGGCGATGGACGGAGCACCTGAATCAATCAAACACTCACACCCAGTCAAAAGATCTGGGTTTAATCCATCACCGTTCTTTAGCCCACTCTGCCACCCCAGTTCAGACATGGCCATATGCAAATCAGTCTGACCCTGTGCCTCATGGGAACAGTCCAGCCCGAACTGCCAAGCCATGTCTTCCCTGGACCGGAAACAAGCTTCCGAGGACCGGTTTCTGGCATTCCAGCCGTCTTCAACCCGGCTTGCTTGAATCCAGTGGCAAAGTGAGCAAGGGACTCACGTCTGAGCATACCCTGCCACACTTATGGCGGCCAAAAGCGGTACAAAAGGGGGTGGCGATGGACGGAGCATCTGAATCAATCAAACACTCACACCCAGTCAAAAGATCTGGGTTTAATCCATCACCGTTCTTTAGCCCACTCTGCCACCCCAGTTCAGACATGGCCATATGCAAATCAGTCTGACCCTGTGCCTCATGGGAACAGTCCAGCCCGAACTGCCAAGCCATGTCTTCCCTGGACCGGAAACAAGCTTCCGAGGACCGGTTTCTGGCATTCCAGCCGTCTTCAGCCCGGCTTGCTTGAATCCAGTGGCAAAGTGAGCAAGGGACTCACGTCTGAGCATACCCTGCCACACTTATGGCGGCCAAAAGCGGTACAAAAGGGGGTGGCGATGGACGGAGCATCTGAATCAATCAAACACTCACACCCAGTCAAAAGATCTGGGTTTAATCCATCACCGTTCTTTAGCCCACTCTGCCACCCCAGTTCAGACATGGCCATATGCAAATCAGTCTGACCCTGTGCCTCATGGGAACAGTCCAGCCTGAACTGCCAAGCCATGTCTTCCCTGGACTGGAAACAAGCTTCCGAGGACCGGTTTCTGGCATTCCAGCCGTCTTCAGCCCGGCTTGCTTGAATCCAGTGGCAAAGTGAGCAAGGGACTCACGTCTGAGCATACCCTGCCACACTTATGGTGGCCAAAAGCGGTACAAAAGGGGGTGGCGATGGACGGAGCATCTGAATCAATCAAACACTCACACCCAGTCAAAAGATCTGGGTTTAATCCATCACCGTTCTTTAGCCCACTCTGCCACTCCAGTTCAGACATGGCCATATGCAAATCAGTCTGACCCTGTGCCTCATGGGAACAGTCCAGCCCGAACTGCCAAGCCATGTCTTCCCTGGACCGGAAACAAGCTTCCGAGGACCGGTTTCTGGCATTCCAGCCGTCTTCAGCCCGGCTTGCTTGAATCCAGTGGCAAAGTGAGCAAGGGACTCACGTCTGAGCATACCCTGCCACACTTATGGCGGCCAAAAGCGGTACAAAATGGGGTGGCGATGGACGGAGCATCTGAATCAATCAAACACTCACACCCAGTCAAAAGATCTGGGTTTAATCCATCACCGTTCTTTAGCCCACTCTGCCACCCCAGTTCAGACATGGTTTACGGCCTCAGCATAAGCTCCCATAGAGATATAGGAGTATGCCACCACACCATGTGCGGTCGAATTGTAATGGCGTGTCGGGTTTGCCAACCCGAAGGTTGGTCGGTCCCGAGACCGCAGCGATGTCCGCTCGTCATCGTAATCAGGCCCTTAGAGTGCTTTAGGCTGTCACATAAAAGCTCATGACCGGAAACTTTGTTATGACATGGAGTTAACTGGTCAGCCTACATAAAAGGCATGCCCCATAAAGAATGTTCAGACAGTTGAGCGTCATCAGCTAGACATTTCATATTACTGGCAGAGCCTTCTGCCTCTTGAATACTAATAAAGACTAATAAAGCATACCACACAGTTAAAAAATGCACCAACTCCTCAGTTTGCGCAGAGTACACTACTTGTTTAGTATTGTCTCAAGTATTCACGATGACCCATGTAAACTAATTTTTAAAATCTGAAGTTTGTGTATGGAAGAATATTTACTATTGTAAAGTTAGTTGAACTGAGAGTCGGTGTTGTGGCTGAATCAGGTTTTTAGATCTATACAGTCAGGGGCGTGGCTTGGCCAGTAAGATTGGGAAGGCTGAGCTTCAGGTTTTCTGACAATCAGGGTGGTATATAATGTTTAACTACTTTATACCACAAGCAGGACACATAACAGATGTTTAAGGGGCAGTGGAAAGGGCGAGGAATGTGAATTGGTAGTAGTACTAATAGAGAAAATACAATATTTTGTACAATAACAAATATTTTTGAGGAATTTCAAATCCGAGAGTAAGTGCGTTTTTGTCTGTGTGTATGTAAGCATTCCTGCTAGAATCCAATGGACAAGGCACAATACCTAACTGAAAGCACCTGGTCCCAACTATTTATCAGAAAATATATTAATTTGAGGGATGTAACATCCCGAACACCCCCTTGAAGCAATGCCCGTGAATACAGTAGAAGTTGCGGATTTCCTTGAGTTCAATGCATTGTGCGCTTCGTCAGCCTGTGAAACTCTCTGCTGTGAGCGCGTTCTCCCAGGAGGTTTCATGCATTCTCTCAGAATGGAGGTAAATTTCTTTGTTGTGGATTAAACTGAGAAATATGTGTGTGGGTCTTTCAAGGGAGCTGACAGAGTAATTAATTTCCACCATTCTTGTGGCATGCAGGTTCATACTCAACCATATGTTCAAGCTTTTGTCCCTAGTAACTGAAAAACCGGCAATAATCAGCCATCAATCATTGGTTCCTGTCACAGGGACATGCCTGCAAACAGTGCTGGTCCAGTTGTGTCACCCTGCCAGTCTACAAGTGCTATTTGTCACTGGTAAGATAACGAATGGATCATGTCATGTTGTCAATGTTTCAACTTCTTGCACAGAATCAACAGCGAAATCCTGACGCGTATTAGTGTGTAACCTTACCCCAGTCAGTCCTCCATGGTGAACTTGAAAATGAAGTACACATTTTCCAGTCATTATTTTGGACAGAAGTAAAGCACATCCTTTGTCCTTATGTAAGGCTCCTCAAAGTTACTTTACTTGTTGACCAAAGAACACATCTTGTGTCCTCTCAGAGGATGAAGTTCAAACAGACATCCCAGCCGCCGACATTTCTGTGTAAAATGGGCGGAAACAACACATTTTAACCCTGTGGTGCCAACGTTTTTGTTCTGGAAACAGTTGTTTATGTGTTTATGTTGGAATCAGTTGTTTATGTGCCTGTTTAACAAATTGGTTATTGCTTTAAGAAAAACTCATATTGTGGCATTTTTTTAAATATCAAGCTCAGATTACGTCTGACAATTGGGCTAACGGCATGTTACTCACCTACGAAACACAGAAAAATCAGTAATACCTACCCAGTAAATATTCTCTGACACCTACAGCCCAATGCTTTCAAATCTCCTTTAAAATATCCAAAATGACTGTAGAGGGTCTTTTTCATATTAATGTGACACCCGCCAAGCTAGTCTGTAAAGTAACGTTGGACAGGTGCGGTCGGCAACACCAGGCCGTCAGCAGTGCTACAAGGCAGGGCTGGCTTTAGCGCTGGTGGCACCCGGTGTAACAATCGTTTTTAGCACCCCCCCCCCCCCATGACCACTTGCTCGGATTCCGTCCTGACCTCCAAGCAAAAGTGCCCTCATCTCTCCATAGCCCCTCTCTTACATGCATTTCATTTGTTTTAAAGCACTGGTAAAGGCTGACTTTACTAATCCGTTCAGATATCCACATAAAATACAGATTTGCAATCAGCACAGTATGCATATTAACCCTCTGTGCTAACTTATGGCAAAACTAGCACTAGAGGAAACTCTGATCGCTCTCTCTAGCAGGAACATTAATCACAAGTTATCTTGACATTTTTAATGCTGCTTGATAACTGGACACAGAAGGAACTCTGCCTCAGGTGTTTTACAATCTTACGTTATTGCTAAACACAGCGTCAGGTCAGCCCCCCCTCCTCAGGTCAGCGGCCAGTGCAGCCGCACCAGTTTCACTGCATTAAATTCGGCCCTACTACAAGGCTATGGTAATTACAAACAGTGCGCTATAGAAATAACTAAAATCTACTAATCTAGAGGTGCCTTTTCAATTAAGTCACGATCTTACTTGTGAAAAATATCTGGGACTTTGGTGGCTTGGTGCATTGTTCCAATTCTTTACCACAAAATGGACGTTTTGCGCATGCGCAATCTGTCACTTTCATCGCAGTTCCTGGACGCCCTCAACAGAGCAATCTGTTATGGTTTCCCTTCCCCCGGGGAGAGCGCATCTCTTTTCCACTTCGCGTTTATTTAGCACTTCCACTCCTTGCAGGAAGCTCAGTTCATTTGGCATGTTTTATGGAGTGTTTATTCAGATTACGAGGAAAGGTCAGCGTTCACCTGTCATCAGCTCTTCCCACCCGCCGCAGCGGATTCACATCACTCAGCAAACCTAATATTCCACATAAACTGGCCCTAAATTATGGCCAGTCTGGCGGCGTGAATCAGGGAGCTTTTCTCCAGTGAGTAATAGACAAGTGTGATCTGCCAGGGCCTTAATTAAAGAGAGCCACTCTATGTCTTGATCTCATTTTAATTTACAGGGCATTACTACAATAATATCACTAATGGAAGGGACATTAAAGGGCTTCGAGTAGCATTAACTGTATTAAACGATGGCGTTCCCTTAATTAACTGCTGATGGAAGATGGTCCTGGTGCCTGCATAGGTTGGCTCCTCCATAAATAAAGCCAGCCATATTCGAGAAACTGACAGCAAGAGGAGAAATCGCTCGGCTGGTTTTCCTTTACTGAAAGGCTGATGTTAAATGAAAAACTTAATCTACAGTGCTTGTGGAATAAGTTAATGATCTTTCACAGAATAGACTTTGGTGAAATACAGTCACTTATTATTAGCATAGTCACAGGGGAGCAGTGGAAAAAACAAAACCACACTACATTTCAGGCTTTCCTATTCATAGTTCTGTTAGACATAATTCCTGGTCTTGCTAATTTTCGGTCAGTAATATCAAGAAACGGGAACTATTTCACTTGTGCAACATATAGTTTTCCGATTTTTGTGTTACCTATTTCCAGAGGGCATGCAAGGCCTGCATTATGACTTTCAAAAATCGGGTGCAAACAGAGTCTGCCCAGAATTGTTGTTTTGTTGTCTGCGATACTTTTGCTCATACCCCGCAATTTACGTCCTCCAAATTTCCATTAGGTGTAACCTGGTGGAATTTTTGGGCAGTATTTCCTCATCGTTCCATCCTTTACATATCTGCAAATGGTAAAGCACGCTGATTTAATTGGCAGTCAAACCGCATACACACTTATTCCATATTCCTGAACGCAGGCCTGCAAATAGAAAGGTAAAAAACCCCCAGAGAAGATTCATTACTGCAGTAATGTATTTCCTGGGCAATGTTAGACTCAGGCCCGAATAAGGCTACAGTTTCTCAGAGAACAAGATGACCAAAACCTGCGTGTACTAACCAGATCTCACATTAATCAATGGCTGTAGATACAGAAGGCAACTGAAGAGATTGTTCTAGAATGAGTGTGCAAAGAATTACAAAGGAAGGTTGAATATAATAGTGCATATTTTACAAGTAATAATAACACAAGTATTATAACAAGTAATATAGCAAGATAGTAATCTGATTTTATTTATGAAATTACCTCACTGACAATTTCACAAGTGATCTTTTACCGCTTCTAGCAGATGTCTCCCCAAAACAGTTGAATCCCATCCCAAATGTTGCTGCCATCTTTGGAAAGTTGTTCACATCATGGAGAATCCACACGTCAGTTCGAGCCTGCCCTGTTTAAGGGATTCCTTGCCCAGCTCAGATTCGATCATGTTGCAAGAAATTATAGTCTTATCCCTGAAAGTGTAACGTTGTAGGAGGTCTGCAGTCTTTTGCATCTATGGCCAGGTCCACCAATATACCCCTTAAAAGTACTGTGCCTTTTTATAAAACTGTTATTGAGCATGCAATTCATGGCACTTCAAACATTGTGACAATTCAGGGAAGTAAATGTACTGCATGGGGTAAGAGGCAAATACCATCCAGCCACTCAACCACCACCACCAAAATTCAACAGAAAATGGAATGTGTAAAATGTTAGATTATTACCTTGGGAGGTGGGTTTTCGCCAACATAATATATCAATATCCTGCTAGGTTAAAGCTTAGTTTCAATGGAAAATCCTGGCCCTAATTAACCACTGGCGGTTCAATCCCCTGAGAAATTAGTTCCCGGGTATTTCGCCAGAGGAATGGCTGTTAAGTATTGAAGTAAAACCAACACAATATGGTAGTCAGAAACACAAACAGATACGCTCCCAAGCCAATATAGTTAAAAAAAAGTAGAAAAACAATTAAGCTATAATACAAAACAATTTTCAAAATCGAATAAGGGGAACTGGAGATGTGATTTTTTTTTAAAGTTAAGCCAAATAAATGGCCCTAGGAACAATGGTTTGATAAAAGCTAACGTTTAAAGAACCAAAAACACTCACGGGAGGCCACTAATGCCCAATGGCAGAAGCAAGAAACAACGTTATCACCAACCTCTTCTGCCACAGAGACACAGAGTAGAAATGGCCAGAAGCCTAAACACAGCAGATCGCGATACCAGCCCTAACAACTATGTGAGAGTTGAAGGTCGTTTATCTGGTCTAACAATGCTAGGCATGGAGGGACAGTATGGCGGCATGCACAATGAGGCCAGGGCATTGTCGTTTTGTCCTTAAAGAGGGCAAATACAGTTGATGGGTGATCTAGTTAGGAGTAGACAGTAGGGGAAGTTTAATGATGTCCACCTTATAAAGGTGTTGAGTGGAGAGGATTCTGCCCCCAAGATCTCCATTTTGTTGTTGATCTGCTAAGAAGGTGATTATATCAGCAATGTAGGAGACATATTGCCTTGCTAGACTCCAACACAACTGGAGTAAGCTAGACAGCTGAGCATGGTTTATGAAGTTCGACAGCTGGAATACTGTACAGTCTCACCTTTTTATGGCCCTTATTACGATGTGCAGAATGATCAATGAAGAAAAATGTATGCACCCTGGCATCAAAGTTTGGGAAGAAGGAGAAATGTATTGTTTGCCTCTGCAAATTAGTGTAGTTCTCTGATAGTAATTTGCTCAGATTAAATCCTCACATTTTTCCCTGGCAATGCTATGTTAATGTAATTGACAGTTTTCTTACAGACAAAAACACACCTGACTGTATTCAGGAGGTTTAATTTATATTGTGCAAATTAGCAGTGTGAACGCACATCTAGATGAAAAACCACACTGGCCTGAAGATGATAATGCTTCTCAATTAGACTTTCCATATTTGGATTTAGTCAAAATGCGCTTTTTAAAAATCATGAGAATTACCTTATAAGAGGCTGAATAAGAACATTGAACAAGGGGTTCATGTGCTTTTCGTGTGAGCCTTCAGACAGATGTAGACATATAATACTAAATATTCACAGTAAGACAAGGTGCCAACAAGGCCAACTCAAAAGCACACACTGGTGAGCTACAAACTACATGATGAGACAGAGACTTTTTGGGTGCTGTAGATGCTCTATCAGAACAGCTTTACAGGTGGTGCCTGCCAATGGTTCTACAAGGTCAGCTTGAGTTTGTGCAAGATCTTGCTCAATACTTTTTATGGAGTTCAAAAGGGTTTGAGTGGCAAATGGATATGCAGTTATCCAACAACGTTGCAACATTTTTGAATATGTTCTTCTGATTCAAGCCAGTCTTCCAAGGTCTACAAATATGATCATTTCCCCCACAAAACAGTCAAATCTCCCACAGATTAAGAGTCTTCATTGGAAGGCAAAAGGTCTTCGGTGGTTTTCTTCCAGAAATATTCATGGCAGTTCCCAATGACTTTCATCTTCTCAAATAACGTTATCAGGGGCTTTTTACACTGGAACCAAGTCCACAAAGATTTTATTGCAGACCAGGTAACTGTAAATCTACACAGTAGCCAAAGGCTAACTATGTTGTAGGGATTTCTTAAATTCCTAGCATTCGAGATCTCACAAATTAAATACCCCAGCAGGTTCTATCAGTCTACCACAGACCAGCAATCCCTACATAAGTGGAACAGATCAACTCATTTTTCACAGTACTTCCCGTTAACTGGAAATACACCATATGTTCATTGTGTCTACTAGAAATACAACCATGAGAGTGGTGGTAGATTAAACAGATTTAGTTATAGTTTTAGGATATTTTATACAGAATGTGTAGATTATGTAAGAAAAAATGAGTTTCACAAACACACAGACCACATTGTGGATGCCAAATTCGCTCTATGAGACTAATGTGGATGGCATTCGCCCACAAAATGCCTATTCTATCTGTCCTTGTACGTATTTTGATGTACTGCGTGACATAAGACACACAGGTCAATGAATGCTCAATGAATTTGGATATCTCTGGAATGGAACTACTAGTCTAAACATTTCATCCTGAGAAAGCTATAGGGTTACTACTCATACGACCAAAACATTCCAGCTGAACAAGCAATGCTATAGTTGCACAGTCATTACATTTAATTACTACCTAAAGTGATCCAACCAGTGGTAAACTCGACAACGAGTAAAACAGTATCCAAATGTCCAATTGAACTATGTACAAGGATGAAGGAGCACAGTTTATTATCCAATGCAAGAATTATATACCACCAGCAATTTACTGAAAAAACGAATTAAGAAACAAACACCTGTATATAAGCAATAAAATAGCCAGTCACTGCAATGAAAACAGTCCACAAAATTACTACATCCATTCGTTCCACCACCACTTTCCTGCTGTGCAACTGACTTGATGCAAAGATCACTCGCAGGAGTATATCAGACAAGAGGATGCAACCACAGAAGTTTGCAATTTAGGAGACCCTCTAATGCCTGGTAGAACCTCTTATGCCTGGTAGAACCTCTTATGCCTGGTAGACCCTCTGATCTTCCCTTCCTCAAGTGAATAGCCCAACAACTGCATGCCACCCCACCAAGTCATCTCACGCCTCCTCCTCTGTTGCATCAATGCTGAGGGGATAAAAACGAATCAGATTTTATCCGCACTTCGCTTGTGGGCACTAGAATAACTGTAAACAAGAGTCTGCCTTGGTGTTCATTAGAATGCCAATTTCTCTAACATTATTCAGCAAACTGGCAGGAATAGGCCATGGCTTTGGTTACTGGCACCAATATTCAATTTAAGCTGTTGTTTTGATGGTGGCAAGATTTCCGTAACGAATGCTAAAACTGCGTACTTACATCTTTCCATAAGCACTGCGAGTTTGCAGCGTGATGCTCACTGGCCATATGTAGCAAGTATTTAAAAACTCATCTCTTCAAGCAGGCTTTTACAGTCATTATTCCATTTTCCTACCCTGATGTTTGGGAATACGTAGCAGGATAGCGTGCCAGGGACTAGCGCTGTGGGCCTGTGGGACCCAAGATGGCTGCTTCAAGATGATGTGAATATTGATGTCAGTCTGCCTGCTTTTCATTTTGACGCTTTGCTGATGTTTAATGTCCCTAATGCTCTTCGTGCTGTTATAGGAATGTTTATGCTGCCATAGTCCGTTGTTGTTGTGCTAGGCTAATGTTTATGTATGAAATGCACTTTGACGCCTCTCGAGGTAAGTTTCACACAAGACCAAAATGTGTTCTCTCAAATAGTGGGTGACTTTGGCCAGCCTTGTTTGCCCGGGTCCAAGGGGCCAAATTGCCAATCTTTGGCATCGTTATTTTAATGGCAGTGCCTCAAATCAGAAACAGTGCACTTACAATGTATTCATTCTAAGAGAATCAAAAGTATAGATCAATAAATGACCTGACATTTATGACGACTTCTTTCAAAAGCGTACATATCAAAAGAGAATATAATTTGGAATTTTTTTTTTATTTGTTTAAAAAAAATGTTTTATTTGTTTAAAAAACCTTTGTAAAAGAAGAATGATTTGGCCTGTAATTTACGCCATCAACTTAATGATGGAAAGTAAACGTCACAATTCCAGGCACGTTTCTGTCCAGTAACCACCGTCCTCATATTTATTTGTTTTGCATTACATAAATGAGTATTTGTCTCAGCTCTGCCAAAGAGAGGATGGCGCAGGCTTAATAAAGTTCAATATCTCAAACCGCTGTCAAATCCGTCGGCTGAGAACCAAAAGAGATGGAAAGCATATCCAAGTATCGCCTGCGACCTACCTTGAAGAAGAAAGGTCTGAGGCTTCCCTTTAAAAGTGAAGGGCAGACGAAACTACTTATGCAACACAATGAAACAACAACACACGATTTGGACAAATATAGTATGTAAACGTATGTGAAAAAAATAAAACACATAACGGTGCGATAGCCGGAGAGACCCAACTAAGTTTCACAATATTAACAAAAACATTAGAAGAGTAGAAAAACAACACAATTGGATGACCAATGTAGCAACGGAGAGCCAGGCTTTAAAGATCTTAGATAAATCACAAAAAGTATCATTCTGGGAAGATCAATACATATAATGAGTAGCTGAAGGTTCTATATTCGCCCAAAGCTGCATGAGGGCAAATGAAAATGGGACATCCATACTCCAAATCAGCAATGTCCGAGCTCTACGACTTCAGAATGGCCTGGTGTTTGTTTTAATTCATATGCTCAGTGCTGCAGGATTTGCAGACATTTTTATCCTTAACAGTATGTTTTCCAGGCTTTTCTAGAATTTTTCCTACCATCCAGAATCATCAGGCACAACCTTTGGCTGTGGCTTGTGGTATTGCATATAGGGCATGGTCTTTGGCGGTGCACCACACTAAGACCCTTTGCCCCGACTACCCACATTGCACAGCCTATCGCCATTCCCAACAGCCATTGGTCTGTCATATGGCAAGGCCTGATGCCAAACTGTGGGGCCAATCCCCCATACCGACTGGACATACGCCCACATATACCTTAATTCTGGCTTGCCAATAGTAAAAGTAGACATTGTTTTTGGAAGGTTTCATGCAAATGCATGGGACACGGCCAAAGTAAAAACCAACGCAACAAATGGCTTTCTCTGGATGCCTTCAATAACAGTATGACTTTACGCTCAGTACATACTGGTACCAATGCATAGTATGGCTTAGGGTTAGGACCATATGGAAAAGAGTTACAATCAGGCCACTTCACTCCAAATTGGCTTCAAATGAAAAATACACCACCTACTATCAATGGACTGTTTACAAACATTTAATCCAGAGTGAAGCCGGCTGACTTCACATGTGTTAGCAGGCCTCATCTGATGGCATCGAATGTCAGATGGACTATTATGGCCAGGTCCAAACAATCAATCCCAGCACAGTTTCAATTTAGATGCTGCCTCCTCTTTGAATGGTTAACGGTGCAGATATGCATAAAACTAAACCCTCCAAACTCACATCTTGTGAAGCAAATGTTTAAAAAAAGTTATTTTACATATGTTATTGTGAAGATGTGGTCTAGAGGCTAAACTGCAGACTTTGAACCTGTGTACCCGGGTTCAAAATCCCAAGCTAGATATTTGATTTAGAACTGTGCGATTCTCCGCAAACATCAGACGTTTTTTAGAGTTTGGCAAAGCTGGCACTAAATCTAAATGACTGATGGTCCAACATAATCACCTTAAACAATTTATTGAGTTGATTTGAAGGCATGATTTATTTCAATAATCAGTAAGATTACAAGATCCAGCTAGAATTGTCAATGAATTGCCTTTAGAGACTCTGCATTAAAAATGCAATATATTTGGTGAGGCCTATTTTAAATAACCATTTGAATGTCAGGATGTCCTAGCGTAACATTGTATATGCCTATATATTTAAGTAGAAGTGAACGAAAATACATTTCTTAAAAAACACACCATTAGAAGGTCTTCTTCTAGTGTTCACTTTAAGGAACTTTCAGCTGAATTCAAATTATATTTGTGCCGAGAAATTAAAATGGGTATATAACTCAACAATATTAAATTGAGTTCCAGAAGAGTTATTCCTCTAGCTGTAATTCAGTACTTGTTTCTATTCTGTGGGACTTCCAAAACGCATGGCTACCTGAATCGGGGCTCCCATCGCTGGGAAAAATTCAGGCACAGAACTCACCAAGTTATGCAAATAGCAAGGTCTTGAGATGCTCCTCAAACTTGAGCTCATCTCTAGCCCTCTATAGCCTAGTGGGCAGAGAACTCCACAAATTGAAAATCAGGTAAAAAATTGATCACCCTCCACTCCTGGATTTCGGCACCATAGGAATTACTGATGAGAAATTGAGGATCTTAAAGTTCTTGTTGGATTATGGGCTCGTTTCAGGTGCTGTGAAAGATTAGGGTCCTTTTTAGGTTGAGCCTGGGCAGCACATGCCCTGCTCTGCGAGGCATGCTATATTCAGGTATGGACTTGAAGCTCCGCTCATTTTCAGCTTATCTTTTCAATTGGCTTCTGTTACTGTCCTTTCTAAATGGTTGCTTTTGATTCATGAATAGGCTTAGTAGTCCCTCTTTAGTACCGCCTTGTCTGCACTTGTAACCTCCCATGAAGTCTGGACATTTTACTTGTGTTGTTACACGGTCTGTTTTATCTTCAGTCTATGAGCACTATTTTCTTTAAGGTCTTTACTCTCGCTGCTGTTGCAGGCACGACAGGCTCTCCCTAACTCTTCCTGTTTTCCTGCCAGTGCAGTGTCCAATCATGGATGCTGCACTTTATCTTTAAAAAAAATGTTCCCTCCCGCTTCACAGCTGGTCGCAGCGCTTTATCATTTTTTAAGGTTCTTGTATTAGTTGCTTTCTCAACCACTCGCCTTTCTTTACTTTTGTGCAGTGCAGCACTTCTGCATGCGTTATGCTGTTCCACAAATTATTTTTGTTGATGTGAAAGCACCCCATACCGTGCTTTCACTTTAATGACTCATGCACACCTTTCTTAAGACGAGCCGCGTCTAAGAAAGGGACATGGCCGCCATTAAAGTGAAAGCACGGCATGGAGTGCTTTTACAAAAAAAATGTGTTTCTCAACTTAACAATTAAATGCTTTTCTTAGTAAAAGCGCCCCGTTCCACTCTTTCACATTAGAAGTAGGTCATCTGAAGTAAGGGGCGCAGGCAACAATAAAGTAAATACGTTACAAACAAGCATTTGCAATGCAATAGGACTCACATTTGCGAGAGTTTAAGCTATTGGCATTGTAAACAACAATGCCTTTTATTTATCTGTTTTAAAAACCAACACATAACTAAAAGGCATTGTCATTTACAATGCCAACATTTCAATCTCTCGCAAATGCGATGCCTATTGCATTGCAAATGCTTGTTCAGATAAGCTCAAGGGGCAACACAAAGAATTTTAAGTTAAATCTTCTGCTATATAGGTTGCTAGGGCAGGATGACCAGGGATCCTGATACAGATTGAAGTTTAGATATCATTATTAGAAGATGCACTGCAGCATTTTGCACCACCCGCAATCTATTTAATACAAATTGCGAACATCCCCGAAAATTAATTCCCATAGTCCAGATGAGAGAGTACTAAAGTCTGGACAATGGTCTTGTAGACAGGATTTTGTAGAATTTCTAAAATCTTTCTAAGCATTCTCAAAATGCCAAAGCAGCTGGCTTTTAGTTTCCATACCTGTATCTCACATACTGAGGCACTGAGGCATGTACTGAGGCTGGCTAACTAGGGACTGTGGCCAGCAGTCAGGTACCAACAATTTAAGTAATTACCACCCCCCATGAAATACATTTTTTCCAATAAGTTTCAACAGCATGAGGCCATTGATTTTGTTACTTCCATCAGATAAGGTTTAAGTTGAGAGGATTTGAAAGTTTTTTCTGGGGCTAAGGAAATAACAATCTGGATGTCATCAGCATACAAAACGAGTGAGAGTATATAAGATTGAAAAATCTCTGGAAGTGGGAAAACATAAAAATTGAAAAAGGAGCCCTGCGGCACCCCACATTTGAGAGAAAGAGACTTTGAGTAAAAAGGTTCGCTGTACACCTGTAAGCTCCAATCTTCCAAAAAAGAGGATAACCACTTCAAAGCCAATTCGGTTACCCCTTATCTCCATAATCTCTGCAAAACAATTGCACGAGATAAAGTATCAAATACAGTACTGAATAACAGTTGCTCTTCCACACTCGTCCAAGTAAATTATAACATCCTCTACGACTGGCAAGAGAGTGGCTTCGATACTGTGGCCAGGACGGAACACCGTTTGCGAAGAATGGAGAAGATCATTCTTGACTGATGTGAGATATGTTTTCCTACTTTTTTCAGGTATCATGGTTCCATGTTCTTTGCTATGAATGCTTTTAAAGGGACATCTCATTTCTACTTTCATGCAAACTTTAATTTTGAGTCTGTTGATATATGTGGGGTTATCGAGTTAGCACCTGCATCTGCAGCACATACTTTACCATGAAATATCATAACAAGATTATGGCATACCCTGATCACCAACACATAGGCACAAATTTACAAATGCCTTGAGTCAGGTTTACGTTACTTTTCTAATGCAAATCCGGAGCAAAGAGTTCAGGTGGGATTTATTATCCAATGCAAACCGTGATTTTCATTGGATAGTAACCAAAAGTAACACAAAGTTGCTCAGGGCGTTCAGTGGTTGGGTGCAAGAGCAATTACAAGACACCACCCATGGATTTTGGTTCTAATCCCTATATACAAAGAATTGTAGACCAGGATTTGTGCCAAAATCCTATGCCTCCTCGAGGCAGGCCCAAAAGGAGAAATGTTTTATTTTTATCCTTTTTTCCCACTTGGCATGTGTACAGCATTGTAGAGCCTTAAAGCATGGGTTCTGTAGACACCTTATGCCAGAAAGGTGTCTATGTTTCCGCATGACTGACTGAAATTCCACCAGCAATTGAAGAGAGCAGACCAGTGCCACACCCTCATAGATATGGCTATGTTCTTCTGTCTCCTTTTCATGCAATGCAGCATAGCAACTTTACTTGCTCTGCATTGTGTGACTTCTTGATAATTCCAAGCTTTAATGCCTTTCATCGTGCTCATTATTATAGGGCTTATTGGTGGAGCAAAATGACATTTTTTCATTGTTGTCCAATTAGATATAGAAATACAGGATCTCCATTGATGGATCAAAATATTTTCATGGTGATTACCACAATGATTTTGTTCTCAGGGGAGGTTGGGGGGGGGGAGATTTTTATTTTTGCAGCTACTGTTTGTTTTCTCTTGTATCTTTTACGTGGGATCCCTCGTTCCCTTAACCTCTCCACTGCTCTTTTCCTATCTCCTCGTCACTAATCATATTTCTCTAATGAAGATTCAGTGCTTATTAGAGATGCCCCATTTTTTTCGGGTTTTCCTCTCTTGTTCTTTTGCTTCACTCTCACTTTCCCATCCCAATTTGCAAATTACCCTTGGTCCTATTCCAATGGGAACAGTCCACCCTGAAGTACTAGACCAAGTCTTTTTCCAGATGGGAGCACAAGGAACCCTGACTGAGTTTTGCCTACTTAGGCCTTTTCCTGAGGTATACCTTGAGTCCCAATGCACAAGAAGCATGGGATCTACATTTAGGCATGCCATCGCCTTAAGGGTAAAAACTGGCACTCCAGTCAGAGACAAGCCACATGCAAATTCACCTTATTCCTTAGATAGGAACACAAGGACCTTCGCCCCTCCCATACTAAATATAAAAAAAAAATAATCAATGAAACCAGCAGCTGGAACAATATATTAGCCTACTCAATGTCTGAAATGACGTAGCCAGTCTTCTTCATCCTCCATGCTTCACCAAATAGCTGAACGTAGCCATTGCAGCATTTGATTTACAATCTGCTATCTGCATTTCTTTGTATCCTGCATGCAAACCTTTGCTAGTATCCGTGCTAGCCTTTTCCTTAAAGATTTATAAGCTGAGCACAGAAGAAGAGATGTTCACCTACATCCTTAATTTTTTTTTACAATATTTGCTTTTTTGCTATTTGAACTTCAAGCTGATTTCTATCTGCTCATGCTAGTTCAAATAGTGCCATAACTTGTGGATTTTTGAGAAAACTAAACTATGGATTTGGGGTGGGAGCTGCCTAGTAGACCTCTCTCGTAGGGTCTTTGTGAGAAAGCATACTATATGCTTTATGTTTAACAAATCAAACGCAACCTTTTTGAAACTATTTATATGTGTATCAACTCTTTTAATCTTTATAAAGGTTGAATGAGCTGGGTTTGGATTTGTCTAGCTGCTTAGGTCCTCTTCCCCCTACCTAGAAACTCCATGAAGAGCCTTGGCATTATACTAGATACATTGAAGATATCTGCCAATTGTCATGGTCTTCTTAGAATGCTTCAGAAGATACTTTCCCGCCTCCCCTTTCTGCAAGGAGACTGATGTTCCAGGCCCTCATTCTACCCAGATTGGATTATGGAAACTCCCTTTACCTAGGATTGCCGAAGGGTACAATCAGAAAACTTCAAGTGGTGCAAAACTGTGCTGGATGAATGTTGCTAAACATCCCTAGACATCAATCTGTCCAACAAGACTTGAATTCCTTGCACAAGCTCCCTGTGGCGGAGAGAATAGAGTTTGTCTCTTTGCATTGCCCACAAGGCTTTGTGGGGCAATGTATCTGTGATCTCTCAATCCTTACTTTCTTTCTATCTCCTCAATGAACATTGCGCTGCTCCACAGCTCACCTAGCTACTGTCCCTCGCATCAGGAGAGAAAGATTGGGAGGACGTTCCTTCTCATACAAGGCGGCCTTACTTTGGAACTCCCTCCCTTTGTCCCTGTGCTCTGAAATCTGGCTGCTTACCTTCAGCATAGGGCTGAAAACCTGGCATTTTCAAAACATAACTCAATAACAGTGCATTTGTTCCTTGAAATATTATGTGCGGTACTTTCAGCACTGGGATGTCTAAGGGTAGCTATGCGCTCTATAAGTGTTAATAATAATAACAATAACAAGAAGAAGAAGAAGAAGAAGAACTTTGTCTTTCCAAATTATTTTTATTGGTATTTTCACAGTACATTATATATGACATATAACATGGATAGACAGTTCGCGGGTATTTACGATGGGGCTCTCGTCCATGGTTCCAAGTTCTAGGGTGAAATTGCTGGTTTTGGGCTTGAGCATTACTTATCGAACCCGGATGCCCCTCTGCCACGTAAACATTTAACATAAAACATAAAACATAGATGTAGTTGCGGTAGTTTCCTTACTCGGGCTTCCTACATATAACATAAAACATTCAAGTATTGGTGCTTGTATTACAGTTGACCGTCCTAAGCTCTTCTATTCTCTCTATGTTGTGACCCTACTTTATTTTGCCCTCGCTCCATTCATGGTGGTTCGTAAGGGTTAAGAAACTTGTCTAGGGTAGTCCATATCTCTCTGTTGGGGTTCTTCCATGGAGCGTATCTTAGTGCCGTGTTGTCGGCACCTCTGAGGAATGTCACCCAGTTCAGCCACCCCTTGAACATGGCCTTAGTTGTGTCCTTCCAGTTGGCGAGCACTGTTTTGGCTGCCGACGTTAGGAAGAATTCTAGGAGGTTTCTGTCTTGTTGTGTGATTGTGTCCACACTTAAGAGTGCGGTGGCAATTGTGGCAAATTCTTCTATTACTGTACAGTCTAGGGCTCTATTTGTGAATGTGAAGACTTCATTCCAAAACTCTCTAACCTTCGAACAGTGGAATATGAGGTGCGCCAGGTCTCCCTTTTCTGAGTCACAGTTCCAACAGCGGTCGTTTTCTCTAAGCCCTAACGTCGCTAAGCGTGCTGGGGTCCAGTATGTTTGATGCAGTAACCAGAATTTTGTCTGCGCTAGCACTGGGGAGATCATGTATTTCGCTTGGGACGCCCAGAGGGTGTGCAGCTCTTGCTCTGCGAGTTTGGTGTCTAGTTGGGCTTCCCAGTATTTGGTGTTTTTGCTGTTGAGCTTTGAAGTGCTGGGGCGGAGGAGTTTGTATACGTGGGACACCTGATGGCCAACTATGTTTAGGTTTTCCATTTATTGAATGATCATGGGTTTGTGTTTTGTTAGTTTTGCCTTAGATACGCCTGTTTTGATTATAAGGAAGTTGTAGAGTTCTATGTCCATGAGGTTATGTCATGATTTTAGGTTGTTAAAAGGGTAGGGTTTCCGTTTGTCTTCTAAATGTGCCGGGAAAGAGAACCCTAGTCTTTTTCAAGATTCTATGTCTAGGGTTTCCTCTTGTATTTGATCTTGGGGTTTGCCCATAGGGATTCCCAGTGCAAGTTTTTGATGCTCTGTTCAAGTTTCTTGTCTACCTTAAGAAGCGCTTGTCTAGTGTTTTTAAGTAAAGAGTTGTTCATCTGTGCCTGCTTGCTAGTGGTGAGGAGAGTCATGGGGCTGGTGTTGTTTAGAATGGCCTACTCGATGGAGAGCCATGTTGGTGTCTATTTCTGGTCTGATATTATCCAGTATATTCCCTGTCTGGCTATGAAGGCCGTCTGAAATGTCCTGAAGTCCGCTACATTTAGCCCTCCTAGCCTCTTCGCTAGCTTTAGCTTGGGGAGACCTATTCTAGGTTTTTTGTCTCGCCATATGAATTTGTTTATCATTTGGTCTACCTTGCGATGGAAATCGTCTGTGAGTGTGAGAGGGAGCATTCCGGCCAGGTAGTTCACTATTGGAGTTATCATCATCTTTATGGTGTCTATTCTCCCCCACCACGTGATGAATTTGGGTGACCAGGATTCTAATAGCGCTTCATCTTCCCTAAGGTTTGTTTCTCGTTGTGTTCTAGAGTGGATTTCAAGTTTTTCCCGAAATGGATCCCTAGGTATTTGACGAACCCGGGTTGCCACGCTAGCCCAGAGGTTCCTATTACCTCTCTGGTTGTGTGTATGTTGAGTGGCATACATTCCGATTTGTCTCTGTTTAACTTGTAGCCGGAGTGGGTAGAGTATACACCTATGGTGTCCATGAGTGCTGTGATGGATGTTTCTAGGTCTTCTGTAACTATCAGTATGTCATCCGCATAGGCCGCGAGTTTGGCTGTGGTGTTGTTGATGGATACTCCCTTCATATTACTGTTGGCCACGATGTCTGTGATTAGGGGTTCGAGGAACAGCGCCGGGGATAGGGGGCAGCCTTGTCTAGTACCACGTTGTAGGTTGAGCTGTCTAGTCTAGTACCACGTTGTGATGTTGACCTATTTATTACTATCTGTGACTTGGGGGATTTATATAGTGCCATTACCTTCCTCATATAGCTTTCTCCCAGGTTATATGCTTGCATGCATTGTTCAAGAAATTGCCAGGACACTCTGTCAAAGGCTTTCTCTGCGTCTAGTGTTATTGCTATCGCTGGTCTATCAGATTTGGTCGAGTGTTCGATCACATGGCAGAGGAGCCTAGTGTTATCGTGGGACATACGCGTTTTCAGGTAGCCTACTTGTGTGTTTTTAATTAGCTGTGGGAGCAAGTTGTTTAGCCTAGTGCCTAGGATTTTGGCATATATCTTACAGTCTATGTTGATAAGTGAGATGGATCAGTAGTTTTTGGCGGCGCTGCACGTCCTTGCCTTCCTTGGGAATGACTATAATGTTTGTTTCTGTCATGGATTTCGTTACTTCCCCTTCCTTCTCACAATGGTTAAAAACTTTTTTTCATAATTGAGAGTAGATTGTTTTGGAACGCTTTATAGAAGGATGCCGTGTAGCCATCTGGTCCTGGTACTTTGTTGTCTTTCAGTGAATTGACTGCCAAAGCGATCTCCTTAACTTTTATTTCTTGTCCTAGTGCCTGCGCCTCCTCTGTAGATATCTTGGGCAGGTTCAATCTGTCTAGGTAGGTGCTACAGCCCTTCTGGTCTAGGGTTACATCTTCTTTGTATAGTTCGCCACTGCACAGGGGGCTGCGCAGTGGCGTAGGAGTGACCTTTGACCCTTCTTGCAGGCAGGTCGCTCCCCACGCCACCGCACAGCGGCCAGCTGGCTCGTTGCTCCTGCCGCTGCCGTCTCCCGCTCCCTCGTTCCCGCCACGGCGTCTCTGCTGCCCGCCCCCCTGACACCCATTGACCTCCCCGCTCCCGCTTCCCAGCTGCTCCTCCCTTCCTACCGACCTCTTATGGAGGCCGTGCAGCGGTCGCACGCAGCAGGCACGCTGCTGGCACGCCAAAGACAAGCCCGTCTGCGCCGGTCCGCGCCTGGACCGTGCCCAGTGCCAGAACCCCTGGACCCAGCGAACACCACAACACCAGACTCCGCTACGACACCAGCACCCTCCATGCACTCAACGCCGGCTGAAACCACACCTGCTTCCAAGCCACACCGAAACGGATTCACGGATCTTTCACCTGCCACACCTGCAGCTTCACCTGCGACAGAACCACCAAACCTCCAAGGACCGGACCCGAACACCTCCGCTTTATACTCCTAAACACCCGCTCCACACGCAAACACGCTGTTGAGCTTTGTGATCTGCTCGACACCTCCATCCCAGAAGTGGCCTTCTGACCGAGACCAGGTGGAACGACTCCTCGGTGCCCGACATCGCCATAGCCATCCCGGACGGCTACAAGATCACCCGCAGGGATCGCGGCAACGGAATCGGAGGAGGAATAGCCATCGTCCACAAGTCCACCCTCAAGGTCGCCACCCACGCAGACGACACCGTTAACACCGCCGAACACCTGCACTTCCAGATCAACAACGACCCCACCACCACCCTCGGAGGAACACTCATCTACAGACCACCCAGACCCCGAGCACAATTCAGCGACTCCATCGCCGACTCACCAGCACCCACGCACTAGCCTCCACAGACTACATCCTCCTCGGGACCTGAATTTCCACCTCGAGAACAACAACAACGCCAACTCTGCCACCCTGATCGACAACCTTCTCCACAGGCACCCTCGTCGCCTTCGACCACACCACCGAACTCCACTGGACCGACCACCGCTTCATCCATTTCAACTTCAACAAACCAACCACGCACCACCGCACCCAACAGCTGCCTCGCCGCTGCTGAGCAAAGTGACCGAAGACCAGCTGATCACCACCCTCGCCCAGAACCCACCCACCGACCCCACCAACCCAGACGCCGCATCCCGCAACCTCAGACAGTGGATCGACAACTGCGCCAACACCCTCGCTCCACTCAAGAAACCCTCCAACTACCACGCCAGCAAGAGAGCCACCTGGTTCTCCGACGGGCTGCAGACCTCCAAACGTGCCTGCCGGAAACTGGAGAAGATATGGCTCCACGAACGCACTCCGGACAACCACGCAGCCCACAAGGACGCCACCCGCAGACATCACCACCTCATCAAATTACCCAAGAGATCCTCCTTCAAAGACCGCCTGGATAACAATGCACACGACAGCAAAGAGCTCTTCAGCATCGTAAAAGAACTCTCCAACCCCAACGCCAGTGACATACCACCCTCACAAGAACTGTGCAACTCACTGGCCAACTTCTTCCACCGCAAGATCTCTGACATCCATGACAGCTTCAACACCATGACCACCCCGACTATGTCAGACCCCACCTCCCCTGTGAACACCACCAGTGCCAACCACCTGACCTCCTGGTCCAACGTCAACGACGAAGAGACACGCAAGGTCATGAACTCCATCCACTCAAGATCTCCGTCAAACCCGTGCCCACACCACATATTCAACAAAGCAGACGCTGCCATCGCAGCCCAACTACAGAAGGTCATCAACATTTCCTTCGAAACAGCGACATTCCCGGAAAGCTGGAAACACGTCGAAATCAGCGCCCTCCTCAAGAAGCCCAAGGCGGACCCCAAGGACCTCAAGAACTTCCGGCCCATCTCCCTGCTCCCGTTCCCGGCGAAGGTCATCGAGAAAATCGTCAACATGCAACTCGCCCGCCACCTAGAAGACAACAAGATCTTGGACCTGTCCCAGTCCGGGTTCAGACAAAACCACAGCACCGAGACAGCCCTCATCACCGCCACAGACGACATCAGGTGCCAACTAGACAACGGCGAAACATCAGCCCTCATCCTCCTGGACCAGTCTGCCGCCTTCGACACGGTCTGCCATCGCACACTAAAGACACGCCTCCTAGAAGCCGGAATCCAAGAGAAGGCCCTGGACTGGACCACGTCAGAACCCAGAGCGTCCGCCTCCCGCCCTTCTGATCCGAGGCCACCGACATCATCTGCGACATCCCCCAGGGCTCATCTCTCATCCCTCATCCCGACGCTGTTCAACATCTACATGGCCCCCCTCGCACAAGTGGCCCGTCAACACGACCTCAACATCATCTCCTACTCCGACGACACACAGCTCATTCTCTCCCTCACCAAGGACCCGCACACTGCCAAAACCAACCTCTGCGAGGGAATGAAGGCCGTCGCCGACTGGATGCAGAACAGCCGTCTGAAGCTAAACTCAAGCAAGACGGAGGTACTCATCCTCGGACCCACCCCCTCAGCCTGGGACAACTCCTGGTGGCCGACCATACTGGGAGCAGCACCGACACCCACCAACCATGCACGCAACCTAGGATTCATCCTCGACTCCTCCCTCTCCATGTCTAAACAGGTCAACGCCGTCTCCTCCTCCTGCTACAATACCCTCCGCATGCTCCGCAGGATCTACAAGTGGATCCCGACCGAAACAAGCAGAACGGTGACACAGGCCCTTGTCAGCAACAGACTGGACTACGGCAACGCACTCTACGCAGGAATCCAAGCCAAACACCTACGACGAATACAACACATCCAAAATGCCTCCGCACGACTGATCGTCAACATCCCCCGCTGCAGCCACATCACCCCCCACCTAAGAGACCTACACTGGCTCCCCGTCGACAAGAGGATCACCTTCAAGCTCCTCACCCACGCACACAAAGCACTCCACAACGCCAGACCAGCCTACCTGAACAGCAGACTCAACTTCTACACCCGACCCACTAGCTCCGCTCCACCAGCCTCGCCCTCGCCGATGTCCCCCCGCATCCAACGAACAACCTCCAGTGGCAGATCCTTCTCCTACCTCGCCGCCAAGACCTGGAACACCCTCCCTACCCACCTACGGCAGACCCAAGACCTACTCGCTTTCAGAAGACTCCTCAAGACCTGGCTCTTCGAGCAGTAACGGCACCACCTCCCCTCAGCGCCTTGAGACCCTCATGGGTAAGTAGCACGCTTTACAAGTACTCTGATTGATTGATTGATTGATTCTTGGTAAAAGTCCATACACGTGCCAAGTATGTCCTTGTGTTGGGTGTGTGTGATGTTTTTTGCGTCTGTGATTGATGAGATGGAGTGTTGTTTGTGTTTGTGTTTGAGGTATGATGCTAGGGTTTTTCCTGCTTTGTTTGCCTTGCAGAGGTTAATTTGTTTGTATTTTTTTATCCACAGGCCTGCTTGCTCGCTCAGGATTCTATTGAATTCGTATTTTTTTGTTGTGAGCTCTTTCAGTGAGTTGGAGTTTGTGGTATCCTTAATGTGTTTTGTTTCTAGTAGTTTGATGTCTCTTTCTAATTGGTCTAGATGGTGTTTGGTTTCCCTGTCCCGTCTTGCTTTAATTTCAATTATCGTCCCTCTAACTGTTGTTTTGAGCGTGTCCCACTGTGTCCTTGGGTCCGTGTCTGCTATGTTGTTATCTGCAATATAGTTCTTAATGGCTTGCTCTATCTTTGTTTTGTCCTCTTGGTTTGCCATGAGTATGTTATTAAAATGCCATCTGCGGGTGGGGTGTTCGTTATGATGACCTGATAGTTGTAGGGTGATGCATGAGTGGTCGGAGATTGTTCTTGCCACAATTTCCGTATGTTCTATTAAGTGTGTGTGGGAGCCTAAGATGAGGATGTCGTCTATTCTGCTGTAGGAGTTGTGCGGGTAGGAGTAGAAATTGTAGTCCCTTGTGTCGGGGTATTGAAGTCGCCAAGGGTCATTCAGGTTGAGTCTGTTACATATGTTCTTTAGCGTGTTGTGTGAGGCGGGGGGTCTGGCTTGGGCCTACGACAGTCTGTCTAGGGTGTAATCTAGTGCCAGGTTGAAGTTTCCTGCTAGTACTAACATATGGTTCGGGTCGCTTGTCTCCAGTTTTTTAGCTATTCCCACCCAGTATGCTGTGTCATCATTATTTGGTGCGTATGTGTTAGCTACGACTATGGTTTCGTCGCCTCTCTTCAGGTGAGTTATTAGTAGTCTCCCATCCTCGTGGTACTGTTCGTTGACAATGGATATCTAGGAGTTTCTGCTGATCAGAGTGATGACTCCTCTTTTCTTGCTCACAGCTGGTGATCAGGCTACCTGCCCTATCCACCTTGCCCTAAGCTTGTTAGCATCCTCCCTGGATAGTTTGGTTTATTGCAACAGTATAACATCTCCTTTAGTCTTTGCTAGGCAGGCACAGTACCTTTTTCCTCTTAATCGGGTGATTTAAGCCCTTCAGGTTGAGCGAAACTATCATCAGGTCTGTCTGCAGGGCTGTGTTGCTGCTATGTGGTATTGTTGTGTTATTAATAGGTGTCATTGTGTATCTTGTGTGGTCCTCGTTATCTTTTCCCTTATCCTACCCCCATGTTTCTTTGTTTGGGGGACTGCATAGGGATGGTGGCTACATCGCTTGGTGTACCTCAGCATGTTGGGGTTAGCCAGGATCGGTGATTGTAGTAGCACTTTCGAGTGAACCGGTCTACCAGGTGCTGGAGTGTGGACATCTACGTGGACAAGACACTACAAGTGGACAAGACAGACTAGACAGACTAGACAACACCCTCTCCCCTTCTCCCCACCCTTCCCTCCCTCCCTACCCTAAAACATCGTGCTAAAGACGTGCGACAGCAAGATCCCTCCCGCTCCCTCCCTGGGATATATTGGCTGGCAATGGTGAAACATTTTTGCTATAGGCTATCGTCCCCAAATTTCGAGTAATCTTTAAGTGTCAATCTCCCCCTATAGTTGTACTTAGAAAGGATATTGCTGAGGTAGATCGCTGCTCTTGGATGTTTCGTCTGTTCTGACTGAGGCCTTCTGCATTCTGGTTCGTGTGTCTGGTCACCATATCTTAGTCTTGGTGTATTTGCTGAGTAGTAAATTCTGTGTAGTAAATTCTGCTTTGGCATGTGCATGAGATAGACTTTGTTTGTTGAGGTATATAATTTGTTCCTTGGTGTAAGTTCCTTCTGAGCTCTGGCGTTTCGCCGTGTCTCTCCTGATTATTCCGCCGTTAGTTCTGGTGAAGCGCTTCTCTTGCTTGATGTCGTTGCTGTGGTTTCCATTTCCTGTGGGGCTGGTCCTTGGAGGTGTTGTGACAGTTCAATTGGATTCCCAAATGTGTGTGTCATCCCTTTGCTGCTTATCTTAAATTTAGTGGGGCCAACAAAGGAGAACAGGATTTTTTCTTTCCTTAGTTTATCTCTTTGGGCTAAAAAGCCCTTTCTTATGTCCACAGTAGCCTTCGAGCAATCTTGTGTTAGGATTAATTTGTGTCCGTTCCATTGTAGATTTGGGTTTTTCCTCGCAATGCCAAAGATGGCATCCGTGTGGAATCTGCTCCAGCTTTTGCTGCATCCCATTGTGAATTTCTAGGGTGGAAATGGATCAGAGAATTGTTTGCAAATGCCTTAAAACTTATGAGATTGTGGGTTTTCACAAACTCATAAGCACCACACCTTGCCTTGCCCACTCCCCATCCCTGCGTAATTGTATATAGCCATGGAGTACAACTACACAGTTGTACATGCTTTTCAGCTTACTATCAATGTTTTTGTGGATTTATTTTGACATTGATGTATGTTAACATCCGAAAATAGTTCTGTGAAACAGGCCCACTGTGTTTGTGTGAATCTCTGCCAGAGACACAATTTATCATCACAAGGTTTAAAGGTGAATGTAAACACCAAGTACCCGTTGTCTGCATAGTTTATCCACGGTAGTGTATACAGCATTGTATTTAATGTGTTTGCACCCCTTCCTTTCTACTGCTGTTTTCTTGTGCTTATGTGGATATGAGGTAAACATGTGGCCACTTTTCAGTGATGTGAAATTGTGACATTCAATACCTCTAGACGACCGTGCATTAACGATAAGCAAGAAGCCTAGTAAAGGAAAATTCAAGCACAAAAGCCATTTTTAGGAGTTTCAGTGTGTTTTGCCTATGCTGTTTTTTAGCAGAACACTACAACTGCATACGATTATGAGCTTTGCTGCTATTTCGGGGTTTGCACAGTGCATGTGTGATAGTGTTTTACTGTCACTCTGCTAACGAGATGTTACCCATTAAAAATCAGTGCTATACTTATGACTTCCAAGGAATTATTTTTGCATTTATGTTGCCGTGAAAATATCAACTGATAAAAGTGACCACATAATATTTATGAAGGTATGAAGTGCCTTCGTCATCAGGTACGGCACAAAGATTTGCAATGTACTTTCCTGTGTGTCTAATTCAGGCGAAATACAAAATATCAAATTAAAAAGAAATAAAGCCATAGTCTGTATTGGCGTGCTCAACTGTTTCCTAAACCTCACCTCCTGTAACCAATACAAAGGAAGTTAAAAATAGAGGGCCATATTTATCACCTTGCTGCACTGTGAGAAAGGGAGAGGGCAGGAATGTGTCGTAGTTAACATTATACGGAGTATTCCTCCTCTCTGTCTGTGCTGGCACACATACTGCTGCCTAGTCAAATGAAGGCACCCTTGCACCATGGTGCAAGGGTACCTGTTTTGTAGGGAGGATTGTTTTTGTGCAGGAAGGGACACTTTCCCGCATAAAAACAACCATCAGAGGTATTTTCCTCTGTCTATGTGTGCTGCACAATGCAGCACACTTAGAGAGAGAAACAATGAGGAGACAATAATATATTTCTCCTCGTTGCGCCTCTGGTGGGGAGGTGTACAATTGTGATGCAATCCCTGATCTACCAGTGTTGGTAAATCTGGAATTGTGTCAGAATGCATGGATGGATGCGTGGAAACACCCACATTTCACCCATGGCACGCCTCCCCCCCGCAGGGTAACACAAGGCAGCGATTTAGGCTGTCATGCATTATTCTAGATTTATCAAACCAAGCAGGGTACGCAAGCCAAGGTGGCCTTGCGTGACTTGGTAAATCTCATTTAGGTTTTGCATCGCCTGTGCTTCCCCTTGCATGGTGCAAGGGTGACACAAACCCTTGATAAATATGGGCCTAAATCTGCAGTACTTCCTATTTAAAAATGTGGATAATCAAAGTCATGAAATCAACCTGCATTAAAAATGCAGGGTAACTTGTAGAAAAGTCGAATAGGGCTGTTTTGTTGTAAAGATTGTGCCACTCGAAATCTCAAGCAATTATAGCTTTGCTAAATAATACTTTCCTGCTCCATAATACTTTTCTGCTCAAAAAATTGATTTAAAATTTAAAAATCAGGCTACCAAAGCCTAATAGTACGTGCTGTGGGAAGTGTATTTTTCTAGTTGAAGCCCAGCTCCTAAAATGATCTCCTACTTGTACTGTTTACTTGCTCATGCTATGCTCATGAAGAAATATATGGAGATCCGCCAATTAACAGCACACTCTTTGAAAGTCTGCATAAAATATTCAAATCAGCCAGTGCAATACAGACCTGGAAAGGTGTGCATGTTCCTTCTATTACCGCATGTGCTCTCATGACTGAATCTTCTCTAATTGCGGGAAATCTTGGAGCTTTGAAATTACCTTTTGCAGTGATTCTCTGAAGTAATTCCTTCAGGTCTTCTACGTGTGGTTGGTAGCCTACGTGGATGGCGGAGGCATGGACATGGTACTGTCAGACTGCAGTGCCAGAGGTAGCCATGTGGAGTGAGCTTACTGATATTATGTGTATGCAGGCTGATGTATTGACAGCAGCGCTTCAATCATCTCTGTAACCTCAAGCAACTGCTGCAAATAATTAGTGTTAATATTACCCAACATAGGAGAAAGCAAATTGGCCTTGCTATCAGCCTGGCCCTTGACCTCCTTAACCTCCGTGATGGTTGCTGCAACTGAACTCTAGACTCCCCCGCCATCATTACTGTGCTCTGCCTGGACCTGGAACCTGTTCCCAGTCTGCACCTCTATTTGTTGAAAGTAGTGAAACACCCCCACACAACCACTCGGATGTATGACGGTACAACGCGTACCATTACAATGCGTACCTTTACGACGCAGGTTTAACAACGCAAGTCGTTACAACGACTTGCGTTGGGGGCGTGGATAGTGAATAGTTTAATTTACTATTCCAACTCCAGTCCCCGTGGATAGTAGGGAAGGTGTTGGATAGTAAATTAAACTATCCCCTATCCTAGAGCGCCCTCCAGCGAAAGTCGTAACGACTTTCGTTGTAAATCCTGCGTTGTAACGGTACCGCGTTGTAACGGTTCCGTTGTAAAGGATGTTTCCCCACCCACTCTGCCCCTCTCATCTCTCTCTCACAATGCCACTAATCCCTCTCATCTCCCAATTCCACTACCCTCGCTCATCCCTCCTTCACACTCCCTGTCTCCTCTCTATACTGCCTACTCACACAAGTCCCTTGCTCACTGCTCCATCAGGATTCAAGCAAGCCGGGCCGACGAGGCTGAAATGCCAGAAACCGGTCCCCGGTAGCTTGTCTCCTTTCTGGTGAAGAATTGGCTTGGTAGTTTGGTCTGCCCTGTTCCCATGATGCACTGGGCCAGGGACAGACTAATTTGCATATAGCCAGGTTCTGAGCTGGGATGGGGCAGTGAGCTAAATAACGGTGATGGATCAAGCCCTGATCTTTGGACTGGGTAAGAGTGGTCTGCTTAATTCAGACACTCTGTTCATCACCACCCCCTTTTCTGAATCGTTTTTGGCCACTATAGGTGTGGCAGGGTATACTCAGACATGAGTCCCTTGCTCACTGCTCCATCAGGATTCAATCAAGCCGGGCCGACGAGGCTGAAATGCCAGAAACCGGTCCCCGGTAGCTTGTCTCCTTTCTGGTGAAGAATTGGCTTGGTAGTTTGGTCTGCCCTGTTCCCATGATGCACTGGGCCAGGGACAGACTAATTTGCATATAGCCAGGTTCTGAGCTGGGATGGGGCAGTGAGCTAAATAACGGTGATGGATCAAGCCCTGATCTTTGGACTGGGTAAGAGTGGTCTGCTTAATTCAGACACTCTGTTCATCACCACCCCCTTTTCTGAATCGTACTCACACAAGCTATCCCACCGGTTACTCCTGGAGGTGATAAAGGTATTAGAACTCGATTCACATCTTATCCAACCAGCCTAGCCATGCTTTTAAAAGGGACTGATTTAGAGCAGGTGGTTGTGGAATGAAACATCAAAACATTTATTCTGTGTTGAATAGTCCCCCCAATACCTAAAAAGAGTCTTAGGATGTTTCTGTGTGTTTTAATTGCATAACACGTTGAAATTGGGTGCTTGAAACCGATTGGAGCGTTGAGGATGTCACAGAGCAGGATAAGGGTTGCTAGGAACCATCCAGTAGCGGGCACAGATGCTTTGGCGCAGAAGGTGATAGATCAAAGGGAAAAAATGAGGGAGAAGAATAGTTAGTTGCAGATCTTGCTCTTGCAGGGGGAAGGTAGAAAATGGGTTGGAGATGGAGATTATAGAGGCTCACAGAGCACCATTGTGAGGATTGGTGCCAATGAGGTAATCCTACATGGTTTTTATGAAGAGTTGTCCAACTAGGTGAAGAAAGTAATGGGTGGAGGCGACAGTGAGGAGGAGGCATATAAGGAAGTGCAATTTATGAGGGGACGATAAAGGCAGTAAGTAGGAAGGACCAAGAGGCAAGGAAGTAGCAAAACGTGAGGGCATGTCATGTACGGACAGAGTCAAAGTAGTTCAAAGTTGTACTCACATCAAGCTCAGTATTTCTTTAATAGAATGAAGAGAAGATAGAACATGTATGATGCAGACAAAGAGAAAGAAGAGGAATAAAGAGGCTGGCAAAGGTGGTAGTGGAAACATTTGAGAACAATTTTAAAATACTGATATTCATTATTTTATGCAACTCTATATCTTCAAAATGTTTTTTCTGTAGCCAAAATATTTTTTCCCTTCAAAAATGTATTTTAAAATTCACTAGTTCCAACTCGAGCACTTGAAGTGGAAATACTTTTTACCCAGTTCAAAGCAACATCTAAAATAGTCACCTACTTGTCGTAACATCATCCTTATGTCGCGATGATGAAATATATGTATACCTTCCAATTAAAAAAAGCACCTTAATTCAAAGCCTTTATAAAATATTCAAATGTGTCAAGTACCACGAACCTATAAAGATGTGTTTGTGTGTAATGAGCCCTTGGGGGATGTGCACAGGTTACAGTTTACGTTGTCTAATACCAGGGCCATACTGTGTTTCTGTTCTGTGCTTGGTATAAAAATTCAAATGTTGCATATTTAATAGCAATTTTCTTTGTGGACGGTATCAGATAATATGTAAAAACATACATTTCCCAATGACTCTTCAAGAGTCAAGTGTGTAATACTCAAACTTATCAACTAGTCGCTTAAACAATGTATAGCATTGGTTTAACCATATTAGCTCATTTTAATAGTCAAAGCCTCTCTAAGCTCCAGTAATGAGCCCTAACGAAGGAATCTGTTCTCGGTGCCAGACTTTAAGGAAGCTTTGGAATCAATGAGGATTCCTCAGTGTATAAGGTGATTGTTGCCACAGCAGCTCACATTCCATTTGGGAATTGCGTGTCAGTTTTTGCAATGATTGTCTCAACTAATCCCTTCAATTACGTTATGAACTTCATTAAAGGCCAGAATAAAATAGATTATGTTCCAGAGAACGTCCCAGTTACTATAAGCTTCTTGGTCACACTTTTTTTGCTTTCAAGAGGCTTGTGCGTGGATCTCACAACATGTTTCTCCATCCACCACAGTCTTTGCCTTTAATTTTCTCTGGTTGAACTGTGAGCGGATTATATGTTACCTCTCACTGTATGTTTTTTTAAACAGCGATAGGTCTCTTTTATTATCTATGGATGTTTACCCACGGTTTCTGCAAGGTAGAAAGCATTAGAAACTATCATGCTAGGCCATCATGCAGAAAAAAAGAAAAAAACGAATGAGGTTTTTTTCACGTTGAGATTCTTACCCTAATTTAAAATGTGTCATTAAAGCCAAAGGAGATAGCCAATCAAACAGCATATTTTGTGTGAAAATAAAATGGCAGTACTTCTATCACCCCCCTCGTTCTTTACATGGCTGCTTTAAAACATGACACTTTATCATCTCTTTCTTAAACATTGCAAGGGCTCCCATAAAACATTTCCATCTGTATGTGCCTTTCAAATAAAGTATAACTTTTACAAAAGGCAGAAACTAATATTGCCTCCTACATGCCCTATTACATAATTTCACGCCACATATGTTAAGAACACGTCGAACAATAATATGATTTCCATTGTGATACAACACAGAACCTGGTCCTCTTTGCTACTCTGTCTTGTGCTGTTCAGTGCAGCACCAACAGCTATTGGGCCAGATATACGAATAACTAGTTGCAAAATACTAGTTGCAAATTGTGAGTAGTATTTAATGCGACAGGTCAAGAATTGTACGAATCAACCAATATACTAACAGTTTGGTTCATAAAATTCGGAATCATATTCTGTTGCACTCCAACCTACCTCAAGAACATTAACAGGGCCGGTTGTAAATTGCGACTCACTACCTTTGGAGGCCATCACAGGGATAGTAGCCCACTGGGAGTTAGCAGACCATCATCCTTGTGCTCACTCTTAAGGCAACTTTTTCTCAAAATGCATGGAAAAAACATAAACTTAGATGGACTTCCCATGACGCACATTGTTTACTTTTGCAAAAATACATTTTTGCCAGCAGAGCAACATTGTGTCACTAGCGTCCCGGACACTGATGGTACATTATTCTCATCTGATGCAGAGATGAGTAACAGAGAACACATATTTAGTCTGGAGAACAATACAAATACAACTTGTTAGAGTAACGACAGTGTTTTCAATTATAAAAGCAGAACATGGTGTTACTTCATGTTTATCCAGAAAGTCAGCTAAGTGGTTCACTGCAAATATGTAATATCACATTTAAACTATACCCACAACGGACTAGTGTGGCTAGTAATAAGATTACTTTTTGTCTGACTAGTTCATAGCATTTTTGTTACATTGATGTTGAGCCCCTTAAATGTAGATACGTTTAAAGTTTAAGTTTAAGTTTAAAATATTTATTGAGCGCAACATACACCTGGGCGGTTTCTTGGCGCTAAAGTAGAGGGCGACTGACTGAGCGAGGACAGCAACTAAAAACAGCAACTGGGGAATAGGCAGTTTGCTAAAGAAGGGCCTGAGGAAATAAAAAGGTCTTCAAAGCTTTGCGGAAGACGGAATAGTCAGTGAGAGACCTAAGGTCAAAAGGGAGAGAGTTCCAGAACATGGGGGCAAGAAAGGAGAATTTTGAGCCCCCCTGTCTTTTCTTCCGATAACGGGGCACAGTCAAGAGGAGTTGTGCCGAAGAGCGGAGGTCTCTGCCAGGGACATAAGCCTTGATGGCTGAAGAAATAAATAAGGGGGCCAGGCCAGACCTGGCCTGGAACACCACACAGCCTAATTTAAACAAGGCGCGTTCCCGCACCGGGAGCCAGTGAAGGGTTTTCAGTAGGGGGGAGGAATGGTGGAATTTAGGCAGACCAAAGGCAAGACGGGCAGCCTGGTTTTGCACTAATTGCAATTTACGGAGGCTGTACTGGGGGATACCGTTGTACAGGATGTTCCCGTAGTCCAGGCGGGACAGGACCAGTGCGGACATAATTAGCTTGAGTGCAGGGAAAGAAAAGAAACGTGAAATAGAACGGATAGTGCGGAGAGTAAGAAAGCAAGAAGAAACCACAGAGCCAATCTGGGAGTGCATAGTAAGTTGATTGTTTAACTTAATACCAAGAGTCTTAACAGAGGAAACAGGAGTAGGAGGAGAACCAAAAGAGGGGGGCCAAAAGAGAGAATTCCAGGGACTGGAGCAACCACCCGTCACCACAAGTTCCGTTTTATCGGGATTGAGTTTCAGGTGGTTGAAGTTCATCCAGTCCCTGATGAAAGATAGAGTAGATTGGAAATTGGAGATGGAGTCAGGAGAGGAAGAAAGGTCGAAAATGAGCTGGAGGTCATCGGCATAATTATATACCGAGACCTCCAGTTGCTGTAGGGCAAAGATGAGCGGAGCGATATACAGATTAAAGAGTAAAGGAGAGAGAGAAGAGCCCTGGGGAACACCGCACTGGACCTGGCAGGGGGTAGCTGAAAACTCCCCAAGCTGGACCGCCTGGGTCCGGTCCTTCAAAAAGGACGAAAGCCAGATAAGGGCTGATCCTCCTATGCCCGCCGCCTTGACACGGGAAAGCAAGATGGAATGGTCCACCGTGTCAAAAGCGGCGGACAAGTCAAGAAGGACCAGCGCCTGAGGTCTACCGGAGTCCAAACCCTCTCTGAGGGTGTCTGATACTGACACCACCACTGACTCTGTCGAATGCCTTGGGCGAAATCCCGCCTGACATGGGGCCAACCTCCCATTCTCCTCGGCAAAGGAGCTGAGTGCAGATGTAACATGCCGCTCCAGCACCTTCGCCAGAAAAGGGAGAAGGGAGATGGGGCGATAGTTAGCCATCACAGAGGGGTCGGCTCCCGGCTTCTTCAGGATAGGGACGATGGACGCGGCTTTTAACGCTGGAGTAACAACCCCTCGGGCCAATGAATCGTTGAGGAAGCCCAGAGGGGGCAACGAGCAGACCGCATAAATCTGCCGTAAGATGTGGGCCGGGCAAATGTTAGATGGGGAGCCGGACTTAATTTTAGGGAGGAGGGACACAAAAAGTTCTTCAGAGAGGGGGGGAAAGGAATTAAAAGAAGCTGGAACTGGGTGAGGGAGAGAGTCAACAAAGGAAGGGGAGGGGGGGGATGTTAGATTTGATTGTCCTGATTTTGTCAACAAAATAAAAATTCAGTGAGTCACAAAGTTTCTGGGAGGGAGGGGGCTTGAGTGTGGTCCGGTCAGAGAACGCCAACTCATGGGTGATGGTAAAGATCTCCTTTGGCTGATTCTCGGCAGCTAAGATTTTCGCCGAGAAATATGCTTTCTTGGCCTCAGTAATCTTTTGCTTATAGGTCCCCAGGAGGAGGACGTAGCGGGTCCTGGTATTCGGGGAGTAATCCAGTCTCCACTTGCGTTCAGCTCTTCGAACTGTAAGCTTCAATTCCTTCAGCTCGGTGTTGAACCACCGATTGGCGTCTTTAGGGCGCCTAATCGAGGTACGCCGGAGAGGAGCTAGACGATCGCTTCCTTCCGTGAGCCATGAATCAATGGCTTTGGCTTGGGCTGCGGAATCAAGTCCCGATAGAAGGGGAAGGGAGGCCCGGAGTGCAATCGAGAGATCGGACAAGTTGACCTTGCCCCAGTTGCGAGCCCATGAGTTCTTGATGTGAGCAGGGGTCTTGGCCAATGAGAGACTGAGGGAAAACGAAATTATAAAGTGATCGGACCAAGTGCAAGGGACAACCGCCAGCGTGGAGAGGGTACAATTAAGGGACCAGACCTGGTCAAGGATGTGCCCGTGAATATGAGTAGGAGTGTGAACAAAAGAAATGAAATTAAGAGAGAGAAGGGTTTCTGAGAATTCCTTAGATGACACACACTCCTTAGGGTCCGAAGGCCAATAATTAAAGTCGCCGAGGACCAAAGCCGAGGCATAGTTGACAGCCAGGGTGCCAAGTAGGTCTTGAAAGGCCGGGAGAAAGGAGGGGGTAGGTTGAGGAGGGCGATAAACGAGTGCTATGGCTAGATGGGGGGAAAGGGAGGAAGAGCGGACCACCAGATAGTCGATTCCGCCCAGGGGAGGAGAAGGGAGGACTTGAAACTGAAGCTCAGAGCGGGCAATAAGAGCGACGCCTCCACCCGCTTTCCCGCCAGGGCGATCTGAGCGGATGGCATAATAAGTCGAGGGGAGGGTAGCCAGGAGGGAAGGGAGGGAGGATTCAGTGAACCACGTTTCTGTCAACAATAAAAGATCGGGTTTGTCAGTGTCTAAAAGAGTGAAAAGTTCGTGGTGATGTTTAACGGCCGATCTGGTATTGAGTAAAATGATAGAAAGAGGGGGAGAATTAGAATCACAGCTGGTGAGTGAAGCAGGGGGGGGCGGTGACACGTGAAGGAGAGGGCAACCAGAAGGGCAGACCTGACAGGTGGAGTAGCAGCCCAGCAGTGCGATCCGATGGATGGAACGAGGATCGAGGGGCCAGTGGCCCTGCAGTTGGATCAGAGCCGCGGAAGAGTATTGGATACGAGAGCCAGGGGTAGGGGCCCCATGCCCCGGTCTGCCGCGGACGGGCGCAGACGGGCTTAACACTGGCGCAACTCCGGCGCGCCTACGTCGCGCCCGCTGCGCTCGTCCGCTGCGCTGACGCATGAGGAACGTCTAAATAGGTAGTGACGCGGTGGGGGAGGAGTCGGGAAGGCGGGGTAGGGTGAAGTTAAAAACCAAAATGCCGTTCGCCGCTCTTAATCAGCGGGACGGTGAAGGAGTTGCCAGGTAAGCTGCTAGCAGTCAGCAGAGTCAAAGTTAAAATAGCCAAAAGTATAATGCCTGCGCTCAGCGCGAAGCCCTCCGCCCTCTGCCACAGGGCTTGGACAGCGCGCGGGGTGAGGAGGCGGAGCCTAAATAGGCAGTGACGCGGTGGGGAGGAGTCGGGAAGGCGGGGTGGGGTGAAGTTAAAAACCAAAATGCCGTTCGCCGCTCTTAATCAGCGGGACGGTGAAGGAGTTGCCAGGTAAGCTGCTAGCAGTCAGCAGAGTCAAAGTTAAAATAGCCAAAAGTATAATGCCTGCGCTCAGCGCGAAGCCCTCCGCCCTCTGCCACAGGGCTTGGACAGCGCGCGGGGTGAGGAGGCGGAGCCTAAATAGGCAGTGACGAGTGATGAATGATGAAACTTATTTTTCCAAGTTTAACTATGAAGGCACCCTCCATAATTGTTGACACCAATTTTTCACCAGTCGCTATTAAAAAGATGAACAATGCACATATTTTTGAGTCTTTACAGAAACAGATGGTGATGTCGTCTTTATCAGCTCAACATGCAACAATTTCCACGTAGTGCAAAATCTCTTCCAACGCAGTGGTTTGTAGCCCAAATCTATGCTTGTTCTTTAAACTGCCAAATGACAGTTTCATAACTTACACTTAAATTTGGCCAAACATGATCATTACACACTTGAATGTTCTACTTTAAGAAATAGCTGGAATGATGTATGAGAGCTCAGAAGTAACTCTTAAATCAATTCTAAATTCTTTTTTTTTTTTAAATGTCTTTATTCAAATTTCCCCCCCCCCCCCTTTTTTCTGTTACAACCAGTACATTTTAATCGTTACAAAGAGTTTTTTAAACCGGGTACAGATTTGTGTTTTAGAAAGTTATACGATTACAAATACTCACATTACAAATGAATAGAATATATCATGGATCATTCATTACCATCTTATAGGCTATACATATTTCGCCAATAATACCAAAGAAGCAAAGGAAACATACTTTTAACTCTTTCCACTCTTCCATTGATCAATGGGGAACCATATCCTGTCCCCCAAGGCTCTTGCCTTTCTGCCTTTTCTATCATATATTGCCCTCTCTAGATTATATGCAGATAGTAATCTTGCCATCCAGATCTGAAACGACGGTGCTGATTTCTCTTTCCAAGCTTTTGCGACAATTATCCTGAAAACTGCTGTGACCATAAATAAAAATTCTGGATGTATGATATTTTCTCCTAAACTTATGCCCAATATTATCAATTCGTCGGTTAGTTTAGTTTTTATTCCCAGCGACTTTTCCAAAAACTCCTCTATTGCCAATTTTAAGGTGTAAAGTTGCGGACATTGTGCAAACATGTGTGTGATATTAGCACCTGTTGAATTGCATCGTGGGCATGTTATTCCGGTGAGTCCCCCCCATTGGGCAATTCTGGCAGGCGTGTGATATAATGAATAGACTGTTTTATAGTGTTGGGTTTGAAGTGTGGATGAGCACAAAATGGTTCGACCAAGGTCTAAGGAGGTTTGTAAATCTTCTGGGCGGGCTCTTACTTGTTCACTCCATTTATTACTGAATTTCTCTCTATCATCTGTTTTGTAGACCTGTAGCTCTGCGTACAACTGCCTAATTGAACACGAAAAGCTGCTTCCCAGATAGTCCATTATCCTGCAGTTTGTCATTCCCCCAACTTTTGTGTGAAAATAGCTCCTCACTTGTAAAAATTTAAAGAAGCTATTCCCAACTATTTTATACCTGTGCTGTAAGTCTTGGAACATTAAGAATCCTCCTCCTGAGTCCATTAAATCCCCCAATTTCTTGATCCCTTTTTCATCCCACTCTTTCATAGCTGTGTCTTTAAAAATTTCTGGTGGAAGGTCGTTATTTACATAGAGCCTCAAATATCTGTTGTACCTTCCCAATCCCAATTTTTTCTTTATTGCCCTCCAAACTTTATATATTGCACTCAGAGTCTTAAATCTTGTGTGTTTGAAGTATGCATAGTCCACAGTTGTAACTAAGGCGTTCTCTGCCGCCTTTCCCAAAAGTGCTTCATAAACATTCGCTGGACCCCTTCTATCCTCCTGTTGAACACTTCCACCTAATAACTCTTTAGAATATTGTAGAGCTGTTGCCCAATAGTAAAACTTAAAATCAGGTGCCCCCCAACCTCCCCTCTCTCGTGGTAATGTCAAAAAACGGTATGCTCTACGTGTCTTCCCCTGTGCCCAAATTAGTTTATTTACTGTTGATTCTATTCTGTTGAACCATATGCCTTCAATGAATAATGGGATCGCTCTGAATAGGTATAGAAACTTCGGAAAAGTAACCATTTTAATAAAATTAATACGCCCCATAAGAGTCAGGTGTAGGTTATTAACCCTCTCGATATTGCTTTTAACCTTTCCTATCAGGGGTTCCAAGTTTATCTCCACTAGCTTTTCTAAGTCTGCAGTCACCCTAACCCCAAAATATTTTGTGTCTGAAACTACTCTTGCATCTGCAAATGTAGTGTATCTGTTCTGTACTACTTGAGTTTTTCCCCTGTTTATTAGGTACCCAGACACCTCACCAAATTTCCTTGCCTCTTGTTCTATTTCAATCAATGATTCCTCTGGTGTCGGTGTTATAACAGCCACATCATCTGCATAGGCAAATAATTTATACTCTTTCTCATGCAGTGTAACTGGGGTAATCCTCCTATTTTGTGTGAGCCTTCTTAAGTAGGGATCTAGATATATCGCAAATAATAAGGGTGAAGCTGGGCATCCCTGCCTAGTCCCCCTTCTGATCTGTACCGCATTAGAATAGGATCTATTGATACGTATCCTAGCACTAGGGTGTTTGTAGAGTGCCTGTATTGCGGTTATATATCCTCTACCTAAACCAGCCCACTCCATAGCTTTCCATAAGTATGCCCAAGAGACCCTGTCAAAGGCCTTCTCGGCATCCAGAAAAATAGCCGCGACAGGGTCTCCTGCGACCTCTACTGCGTCCAGAATAGTGATCAACTGTCTAGTGTGTTCCGTAGTTCCTTTGCCAGGTATGAAGCCATGTTGTGTAGGGGAGACCACTCTTTCTATTACCTTGCTCAGTCTATTGGCCAATGCTTTGGAGAATATTTTTGCATCAGCGTTGAGCAGTGTGATCGGCCTGTAAGAGCCTGGTTCGGTGGGGGGCTTATCTTTTTTCAGGATCACTATTATATCCGCGCCCGCCCAAGACTGAGGGACTATTCTACCCCCTTGCGCCAAGCAGCAGATTGCCCATATATCCTTAGCTAGCACATCCCAAAAAGTTTTATAAAATTCTACCGGGATCTGATCTTGGCCAGTTGCTTTACCGGATGGTAAGCTGAATATCGCATCTCTTATCTCCTGGACTGTTAGTTGTGTGTCTAACTTGTCCCTTTCTTCCGTATTCAACCCATCCTGTGTACTTTGCATGAGGTATTCCAAACTTTCCGCCTCTATCCTTTCGTTATTTATATCTTGTCCATATAGCGCCTCATAAAACTTTCTGAATACCTCCTGTATCTCCTCCACTTTCTTGACAATTATGCCAGTACAGTCCTTAATTTCTTTAATCTCACCCGCTGCTAGCGTTTGCCTGGTTCTAACTGCGAGCAAGTGTCCAGCCCTCTCATTAAATTCATAACATTTCTCCTTATTTGCTAAGTACTTCCTTGCTGTTTTCTGTGCCAGAGTAACCCCCGTTTCTGATTTCTGCACTTCTATCGTCACTAGGATCTGATCAATGGGGTCTTGCCTGCCTATTGCATCTAATAGCATTTTTTCCAAGCCCATCAGAGTTCTGATATCCTCTTCCACCTTCTCCTTTTCCTTTTTACTTCTTGCTAGAGTGTAGCTTAGTGTCTCTCCCCTCACTCCTGCTTTAAAGCTGTCCCACACCATGTCTGCTGAAGCTGAATACCTATTCATATCCCAAAATTGGGTTATCCACTCTTGCATTCTTATGATGTACTCCTCCTCCTTCAACAGACCTCTCTCAAACGTCCATGTCGAATTTATTCTTTCTGTCTTTTGGGACACTGCTAAACTTAAAACCAGCGGGTTGTGATCTGACATTATTCTGGGGAGACATTCTATTTTAGCACTGCTAACTAGTGAGCTAGAGATAAAGAAATAGTCCAGTCTGGCTACTGTTTGATGTGGCGCTGAATAAAAAGTGATGCCTGAACCTAGAGGGTTAAATTCCAGCCACATGTCCACCAGTGCATTATGATGAGCAAGGTTTTGTACTGCCTTGTACACCTTCTTTTTCCTCCCTTGATATCCCCCCCCCCTACCTATTAAACCGTTCAATCCATTAATATTAAAATCCCCGCAACAGATCACAGGCTCTGGCCACAATGCTAATTCGCTATCAATGAATTCAAATAATTCAGGTTCATCTTCATTTGAACCATACAACGAGGACAGTGTACATCTTCCTGCGGCAGTTTCTATGTCTAGCATTACCCATCTCCCTTCATGATCCTCTTTTTTCTTTTTAATTTTAACAACACCTTTTCTGGCCAGAACTGCTACTCCCTTGTTTCTCCCCTCCTGTCCTGTACTAGCAAGAACCTCAAGGCCCATCTGATCAAACAAAAATTTATCTTCAGCTGCTACATGTGTTTCCTGTAGGCAAGTTATATCAATTCTCCAATATCGCAGCAGCGCAGAAAGCTTCTGTCTTTTCTCCTTATTGTTTAAACCACAGATATTAATCGTCATTATCCTAACTGCCATGATTTTAGTTTTGCTTTTACCAACACTTCCGCTACTATTTTATCTTCATCTGTACATTTTCTTTCTACTTCCTTGCAAACTTTACAAATCTGTACCATTTTACACCTCCACCTTTCACCAGTGTTTTCTTCCCTACCCCCTCCCCCCCCTTTAACCCCCCCCGCCCCAACTGCTGCCCCACCCCCCCTGTGACAGGCAAATAGGTCACTCCTGACCTATGCGTGTCCACTTAGCGTCGCAGTGTCGCTCCCCCTCTCCTCCCCTCTTATCTAATACTATTCTTATCCATCAGCCTCGGTAGTTGATCCAACATTTCTGCTTTCATAAATTTGGGCACATTCTGCCCCCTTTCTTGCCTATTTCCTTCTGGCTCCCCCTTGTTCTTTTAACTCTGTCAGAAATTCCCCCGCTTTTATCTCAGAGAAAAACATTCTTGTGCGTCCCGCTGAAATAACCTTTAACTTTGCTGGGAACATTAGATAGGCCTCTGCTCCTTGTGTCTGAAATGCAGTGATCAACTGTCTGAGCTTCCAACGCCTTTCCACAGTTACGTGACAAAAGTCAGGTCTAGCAAAGAAAGTTATTCCCTCAACCGTCTTTTTAGAATCAGGCCTGGCTTTTTCCATTAGTTCTTGCCTTGCCAGGAAGTTACCAAAAAATACTAGTATGGCCCTTGGAAGAGCCCCTGAGCCCTCTTTATGAGTTGTCCTTACAAAAAGCGGGAATCTATGGGCTCTCTGCACTTCTTGTTCCCAGTTCCATGGCACCTCCGGGAAGGCTCCCTTTAGTAACTTGATGACAAAGCCTCTGGGGTCTTGCCCCTCCCTCCCTTCTTCTATTCCAAGAAGCCTGGCATTATTGCGTCTCTGGCGATTCTCCAAATCCTCCACCTTCCACTGTAAGTCCTCCATGACCTTAGTCTGTTCCTCTCTGGATGTTTGCCAATCCGTTACCTCATCCTCTAATCTGCCAGTTCTCTCTTCAACTCCGATGACTCTCTCCTCCACCTCCTCAAACTTTTTATTTATTTTCCTGATTGACGCTTGGATTTTTTTAGTATCATGCCTGGCCCTCCGGCTTTCAGCTCTAGCCTCCATTTGCATCTGTTTTAGTGTGGCAAACATTATATCTAGTTTCCCTCCATCATTTTGAGGCTCTTGCCCCTCTTCTTTATACAAACTAGAGGTAGCGGAGTAATCCCACGCAAGTTTCTTTTGTGTGCCCTTATATGAGCACAGGGGGGAGCCTGTCTTTCTGGATGTCGTTTTACGCCTTTTTTGCGTGCCTCTCCCCCTGGAGCTATCGCTATCACCAGAACTCGAACATGAGTCCGAAGAGTCCCTTTCTTCATCACTGCTTGCCAGCGTTGATTCAGATTCTTCAGGGACAGAGAAAAATCTATCTCCCTCAGCACCTTCTGCAAGATCCACCTCTGATATGTTGTTATACAGATTGTCATTTGCGGTGTCCTCCCCCAGCACAGCGTTATCTTTCTTCTGAGCTTGGTTCTGTTCCTTTTGTATTTCCGCCTCCACCTCTATAAGGGCTTCTAACATTTGCCCAGTATTTGACATCCCTACCCCTCCATCAGCCTCTCTCACCTCTTTTGCACTGTCCCAGCCTTTGTCTTGACTTCCCTGCACCAAGTCGCGTTCGACGCTGTCTGCCTGAGCCTCTGTGCGAAGTTCCGCGGGAAGCGTGAGCTCCGTTGGCCCTGGTTGCTTGGCAACACCAACGCTTGCGTCCGCGAGGACGCTCTGGTCTGCTCCGATGGGCGGCCCGATTGCCGTGTTGGACAAGGTTGCCGTAGCGGTTCCTGAAGCCTCTGGAGAGGGGTTTGGAGGGGGTTTGGCGCTGAATACCTCTGATACCGACGGCTGCCGGTAAATGGTATCGGTCTTCTTCTTTACTGCTGCGTCCCGCGCCGCTGGGGTGATATTGACACCTCGTGTATCTTGGGCGATCCCTTTCTCTTTCTCGCTGGCTTTCTCCAGCTTACGCATTTGTGCTTTAGTGATGGTGGAGACTGTAGGGGTTGTTCTTTTGCTGATGGAAATCGCTTTTGTTTTTGGGATAGTGCCCGTTCTTCCCGCTTCCTTCTGAAACGTTTCTTTGTTTGCTCCACCCAATGCAGGTTGTTGTTGCTGCTGCTGCTTATCTTTGCCACGGGTCGACATGTCCGCCATAAATGCTTTAAAGGTCTTGATATAAAATGTCTTCGCTTTCACAAAAATGCTTGCGAGGCCAGCAACTCTGTTGTGAAGTGTTCTCATATAAATATTTCCTGCTTGTTGATTCCAGAGTACGGGTAGCATACTGCTCTCACATCTCCATTGAGGCCTGAGTTCATGCGTAGGTTGGAGAGGGGTCTGAGAGCGACTTACTCCTGCAGCGCTTCAGCGGCCATCTTGCCTCCACCAAATCAATTCTAAATTCATTGGATTACTGCAATGAAACTCAAAGACATCATTGAAATCAGTCCAAGTATATTAAGTTAGTAATTCTTCATGTACATTACAGAGTTGATGACAGGGGCCCTGAATAACACACACACCCTAACATGGCACTCAAGGAAAGGAAAGAATGATGAGGAAAGAATCAGAATAGTCTACAACATCCATAAAAGAGTAAACCTATGGGGAGAAACACATGGGATGACATAGCATGGATGGAACTGGTGCCCTTTCTGTTGGGTTCAAAGCGATTGTTTAAAAATTATGTGGGGAACTGTCTGATGTGATTTGTTTCTGTTGGGTGGAGGGTTTGGGTTGACACAGGGAGAACTGGGGGGAGGGCCACAGATAACCATCACAATGATATCACTACTACCCTAAAAAATTGTTTCATATGTAATTCGAATGAGAATCTGGTACCTGCAACTTTAACCTTTCTGTTGTATTCTGTTTACTTCACTTCTTTTCTGTAAAACTCAATAAAAACAAATATAATAAAAAAACAACATCATTGATTATATGCATTGTTGATCAGCTTCCTAAACAAACTCCTTCTTTATTGGCAAGACTTTCTAAATAAAAAAAGGGGTATATTCACAAGAACGTCTGATAACTACCGCAAGAGTAGCGTAACGCAACTTTCAGAATCGCTGCCCATCACAGGAAAATAACCCTGTGACAACGTGGAATTCACAACATGGCTGTAGCATGCGATAGTCTGCCGACACCGCGGACAATGTCCGTGAAACAACCACCGTGACGGAGATAAAAATACATTCCCCAACGCAATAAAACCTGCGATGGACACAAGCGCGATGAGAAAACAGTGACAACCAGCACAAGGGCAGCAATACTCATGCGCAATGCGGGAAAATGGTACAACAAAAGCACACCGAACATGCGACTGAACAAAAAACATCCACAATGGAGTACGACGAACGCACCCTCGCAAAATGCGGAGGACAACATGTACACCATAACATCCAAGCACATTGGAAGAAGAGAACCGACAGGCACACTGCATGAAAGAGTCAAGTGGCAGACAGAGCAGAGGCGCAGGAGTGATACATCCACCGTGCACAATACGCACACAATCAGGAGTGCACCCCAGCAGTGACAACATCCCGGGTCAAATAGCACCCCCAGCACATTTCAACACAGGACACAACTGGTTCAACAAATGTGCACAACCTGCCAAATCACTTCTGGAACGCATGGAAATGTAACAACAAAATGTACAAGTACAAGCTAAGACCTGCAAAAATGTTTATTCACACATGCAGTGCATTTGGACATTCTCTACTGTCACATGATTGCCATGGACGGTCACAATGTTACGTGTTCATGAGAAGTAAGTTTCAATGATGGTATTCCTACGGGCCATTCCTGCTGCTGCTGCAGTGGGATGTGGCCCACCTGCCCCATCACCACTATCATCGGCCGGTACCACCGGAACTGGGTCCATGGGGCCCTGGTGCGAACACAGATGTTGTGCAACACACAACATGCAACGATCAACTTGCACACGATGTCTGGGCTGTACAGGAGCTTTCCACCTGCACCACCCAGGCACCTGAAACGTGACTTCAACACGCCAAATGTGCGTTTAACGATGCCCCTGGTACGTATGGGAGCCACATTGTACTGCCTCTGGGCTGGTGTGTTCGGATCTCGAAGGGGTATCATCGTCCAAGGGCAGAGTGCATATCCTTGATCACCTGTGACAGTGCAGGGAGAAAAGAGTCAATACTTGGTTCTGCAGAATGTGATGGCAGGTCCACCAATCCAGTGAGGCCTGTGTGTGGGGTGAGTATTCGCCAGCCCGCAGGGATGAGCTGATGCTGGCAGCTACACCAGCAGTCGGTATAGGGTGTAGGGGTAGGCCAGGATGACCATGTAGTGTTGTTGTCGTGTCTGGTATGTGGACGTGTAGTTTGACATGTTGAATATGATTTGGTCACGTGTACATCCCCACAGATTGCATTGTGCTGTTGAGGTATTTTTATGTGTGGTATGTTTATTTGGTACTTACCAAAGAGCAGTCCCGTCCCATATGTGCCATCCTGGAAGCGCTGGTTGATGATGGACTGTCGGAAGATGAAGGAATCATGCACACTGCCTGGTTAGTTGGTGACGGCATTGGTGAAGAGTCCCCTATGGTCCACTATTGCCTGCATATTGATGGGATGTGTGTGCTTTCTGTTGCGGTAGTGGTGTGCAGTATCCGCAGGGGGCACAAGTGGGACATGTGTGCAGTCGATTGCCCCCAACACGTCCGGGAACCTGTCTATGGCGTGGAAGCCTTGCTTGGTCTCTGGCTGTTCCTGCGCAGTGTTGGAGAAGTGAGGGTACTGGGGTATGAAGCTGAGGATGGCATCCAGGACAAGTGTGATGAACTTTGATAGGGCTGGCTGTGAGATCTCTCCGACTCTGGCAGTTGTTGGTTGGAAGGTAACAGAGGCCAACAGGTGCAGCACAGCCAGCAGCTTTGTCTGCGGAGTAATGTTGGTTCTCCGCTGTGTTGGGACCGTCACCCTGAGGGCGATGTGGGTCATGATGCGGTGAATGGTTGTACTTTTGAGCCTGTAGTGGGCAATGACTTCCTCTGGCTTTAGGTCTGTGAGTGTGGTGCATTTTCGGTAGGTCCACTGTCTTACTCTGCGCTACCTCTGTGGGGTTACGGGGGCGGGGCGGGGTCCAAAGGGGGTGGTGGTTGTGGTCCTGGGGGTGGTACTGGTGGGTGTTGTTGCCCAGTTGGGGCTCCGAGCTGCATGATGAGTAGTTCCATGGCGTCTTTAGGTCTTCGGATGTGGCTGTGTGCGGGGCTCCGTTGCCTACTGCAGGTAGTCATCCGTCTTTTGTTAAATACCTATGATTAACGCGGCTGATCGCGTGTTTTCCGTTCGCTTCGCGAATCTGTCAGTTCATTGTGAAAGTGGTGTTGCTGGTTTTTCGTGTGTTTCTGCACGGGAATGCCTACTCTACATCTCATTAGCGTTAGTTGATGGCGATATCTGCAGTTTGTACCAGCTTGTGTATAGGGTGCTAATTCTATCACCACTTTTGAAGCGTTAAAGTGGGCATAATTTGGAGATAAATCCTTGTGCATATGCACCTTAATCTTTTTACTTAATTGTTACCTCATTATCATCATGGTTATGTAATTTTAGGAGTATTCTCTATAGATTAAAATATATACCTTTTTATTTTAATGCAGACATATCCATGGATGGTCAATTTGTCAATACTACTTCATAAGTGCTTTGAGCAGCAGAAACTTACTTGAATATATGTATTGAAACACTTAACAAGATGCCCATGGTCATCTTGTATATTATATTAAATTAAAGGTATCCTTTGGTGTCGTTCATGTTGAGTTGCCCTGGTGAAAAATTAACTTAATTAAAAAAAAAATGTTTAATTCTGCTTGTTTTATCAAATTTAAATAACTAATCATAAAAATGTGTCCAAATTCCTTGCAAATCATAAGGGATATATAACATTCGTGAGGGAGGCAAATACAAATATTTTTAAAAGAAACCAAACTAGGGACAAACTACTTTTTCCAAATAAACCCCTCATCCATCACCGACTGAAAAGTGACTGTCAGCAGTCCATCTGTGCTGCATGCTCACCAAAGAATTCTCAAATTATTTGGATCCTATTTTTACTCCTATACTGATTCTCTGCACTGTGACACTGTCTTTTAGTACCACACCACATGTGCTAACTCGCTAAAACTGTACTTTTAATTGGGTTTCACCCTAGTGTTTTTTTAACCTTCCAGCAGGGCTGTAAAGTGGCACAGACAATGTTTCTATGGCTTGGAAGTTAAATGAAATAAGGGTCCGGCAGTTTGTATTTACAACACACGTGTATATAATAAAAATATTTGGCTCCAGCAGGTACCATTATGCTATGGTAGATTTACAGTATAAAGGTACTGCAATGACACGTGTCAAGGATTGCCATGTAGAAAAAGTAGCTTTGATATATTAGCTGTCATCCTTAAAGTGTGACTTGTAAACATGCAGTCTGAGTTCTTACCATAAACATTGGGGGATAACAAATAACTTGAAATGTATGCCTTTGCAGTCAACAGTTCTAAAAAGTTGTCTGGCACTGTGTAGGTAAAGTTGTATTTTCAATTAACAGCTCTAGTTATGAAAAAATCATTTTATCCAATCTTAGATGGAGTAAAACTAGAGTTGTCAATAAAAGTAATTTTCACTTAGTCAGAAAACTTTTATTCAATAGTAATGGTAGGTTTTTGGTAACTTTATTGGGAAGTAACTTTGTAAAAGTGTACTTTGTCTGCCTGAGAGTACCCTGATTTAAGAACTATTTTACCTCGGGGGTGGCCACGCCGGCAACTAAGATGGTCTTACGGCATAGAAGCTCTCTGAGCACAGCCCGGAAAACGTCACATTAGTGAGCTAAACATCTTTCATGCTGTAGTGCGGGATCTGGACTGGGTGGCCCCGGGCACGGGATGCCGTGCCTGAGTAGCAGTGCCTGGATTCTGCCATTACTCTTCTGCTCTGTAAGTGGCCCTGCACCACAACCTGATGTGGCCTACAGAGGCCCTGTGGGGACCTGGCCCATGGGTGATTTGATTTGATTTGATTTGATTGCAGATTTATAGAGCGCGTAGCTACCCTCGGGCGTCCCAGCGCTGAAGTGACAGCCTAACAGTACTCCTGTGGAGTGATTATTGGGGGAACAGCCAGGTTTTCAGTAGTCTGCGGAATGTGAGCAGATTGTTTTCTTTACGGATGCTAATGGGGAGACTGTTCCAGAGCTTAGGGGCGTTGTAAGAAAAGCGGCAACCGCCCGTGCGAGCTCTTCTTATTCTGGGGACGCTGGCCAGACAAAGGGAGTCCGACCTGAGCTGTCTGGTGGGTTTGTGGGGCTTGATGACTGGTCTTAGTATGGGTGGTCCTTTGCCTTGTAAGATTTTATGGGAGATACACAGGGTTTTGAAGGCGATGCGCTCCTGGATGGGAAGCCAATGAAGTGCCTTGAGGGAGGGTTTAGCTGAGCACATTGAATTTGTCCCTGTTAGTAATCTTGCTGCAGCATTCTGGGCGTGCTGAAGTTTTTTAATAACAGCTACTGGTGCGCCCAGGTACAAGGCATTTTCGTAGTCCAGTCTCGATATGATGAGGCCCTGGATCAGAATTTTCCTAGACTGGGGGGGAATAAGGGGGAGGATCTTCCGAGCTGCTCGCATGAGCCCAAAGCAGGTGCCGGCTGTCTTTCTTGCTTGGGCTCTGAAGCTGAGGTCCTGGTCAAGCCAAAAGCCTAGGCTCTTGATTTCTTGTTTGGGTGTGGGAGGGGTGCCCATGCTAGGAGGCCAGGCGAGGGTTTTAGGGAGTTTGTTTGGGTCGCCTAGGAGCATAATTTCGGATTTCTCTCCGTTAAGTTTGAGTCTGGAGTCGCCCATCCATTTGGATATTTTATGTAGGCATGAGACTAGGTTCTCCATGGATTGGTCTGCCTGGTTGATGGAGATGACTAGTTGTGTGTCTTCGGCGTACATGACCACCTTTATGCCAAATGGTGAAGCAATGTCGTCTAAAGGGGCCATGTAAACATTAAAAAGGGTGGGGCTCAGGGAAGATCCATGGGGAACCCACAGTTCAGGGGGAAAGCTTTGGAGCGACCATAGTTGTCTGCTACTTGGAAGGTCCTGTGTTCCAAGAATGATTGTAGCCAGGCCAGGGCGGTTCCAGTGATGCCGATTTTTTGGAGACGGTGGAGGAGGATGGTGTGGTCCACCATGTCGAAGGCAGCGCTCAGGTCCAGGAGGATCACTGCCACTGATCCCCCTGCGTCCAAGATGGACCTTGTCTCCTCTATTACGGCCAGGAGGGCGGTATCAGTCCCCTGTCCTGGTCTGAACCCTGTCTGGGAGTGGCGAAGGAGGTTGTTTGTCTCTAGAAATGTTGAAAGCTGTTCATTTACAATGCTTTCTGCCACTTTGCTGATGCCTGGGAGGAGGGAAATGGGTCTGAAGTTTGAGGGGTCCAGGGGGTCTAAGTTGGGTTTTTTGATAAGTGACCCTGAAGGCGGGTCGTGTTGCGCTTAATGCTCGGGCCTGAGCTCCTACTGAAAGTCCTGGATTGGGCTCCGGATTCAACTGAGGACCCAGACAGGTGTTGCACTTATCGTTGGGAGCCTGAGCCACCAACAATCTCGCCTGGCTGCGGCATGGGCGCCCCGGTGCGCAGCCTGCTGCAGTGCTGCACGCCTCCGTTTCCATGTCTGGCAACTGACTGCACCCATCCCCATCGGCCTAGACGTCCAGCTCCGGGGGCTAGCCACTGCCTGCCTGGGCAGCACTGAGCCGAGGGCGGCCTGATGAGAAGGTGAGGTGCGGTGCTGCTGCTGGGGGAATGAGTAGCTGCATTAATTGCTTCACTCTCAGCTTCTTCGCTCAGCGGTCCCCACCATTACTTTGATTCATCCTCTGTAGCATCTGGTGGTAACCACTCAGATATAACCGTGCTCCTGTTAATTTATCTCAAAGCCTCCCTTGCTTCTTGCCTTCCTTCTCTCCTGTCCAGCTGGCTGCCTGCTACTCCTGTTTCTGTGATGCGTATGGACTGTGGTACCACTTGGTGAGAAGTGTGGCTTCATGATTTGGGATCAATGTATTGTCCGACGCTCACACTCCTGCTTCTAGGGACACTGGCAGACCTACTGTGTGCACAATTCTCTCAAAAGGCCTTTGGGGATCAGTTCATACTGTGATATTTGTGCCGTATCATTTGTAGACTCCAGAGGGCCATCATCTACTGGGCCTGTTTGTTACCAGCACTGCTACTAGCTGTCTTCTCTATTGCTACTCTGCACAACCGCTCCCTACCTGACTCGGGCATTTGGATTGTACTCTGATATTCCTGGCTGCCTTCCAGCTGTCACGGTAGAACTTAGATTCAATCTCTTGTTAAGAGTGGAGTTTATGTTACAATGGGATGAGGCGACCCCAAGCTGAAACAACTTACCTTTGAGCCTGCCAGGAACCCACGCTGCCAGCGTTCGCCCACAGAGTCCACTTGTGTTCCAGTTTCTGCAATGGCAAATCCTCCATCGGATGGTATGGCTGCCATTATGGCCGAGCTGCTGCTGGCTTTAAGTCCATTGACACCAGATTTGATGCCCTAGTGCGGCGCTTTGATGCCATGTCCAAACGCCTGGATCTCCGTAGGGTGAGACTCGATTGCACTGAGCGACAAATCTCGGACAATGATGATGTCAATGCAGACACTGCAAAGTGTCTTGAGCGGGTGTAAAGCCTCCTGAAAACTGTAGTGGCTAAGAATGAAGACCGGGAGGTGAGGTCCCGCTGAAATAACATCCATATAGCTGGCATTCCTGAATCTACCAACTCAGGACGGATGGATGCTTTTGTGGAACAGCTTGTGGTGGACCTTTTTGACTGAAAATCTTTTTCGGATAACTTTATAATTGAGAGAGCCATCGGACACCTGGGCCTTGACCGGTTCCTGGAGCCCCGCCCCAGCAAATTAGATCGTGATGGTGCCGTGTGCCTGGCATGCGAGAAGGGGCCCCTTCAACATCAGGGATAAACAATTTCATTAAATCCGGACTACACGAGGGGGCGTGGCCAAGACGGCGAGCATGGCGGACGCAGCTTGAGCGAGCTCCGTCCCGCCGCCTGTGATCCTTCCACATATCCTGCGTCGCCCCGACCTCTGTCCACCCGGCAGTGAGCGGCTGTCCGCGGGAGCAGGGGGAGACGGCCAGACGGCGATTTTGGGGCCCCGGAGGCGTGATCTCTGCCGCCTCCGGCAGCGCTGACCAGGGACCGCGGTGCGGCCTTTATCGGGCACCAGAGCCGGGGCCTGGATTGGTGGGTGCCCCGCCCGGAAGTGAGGCGACGCCGGACCGGCTGGGGTGTGAGGAGCCGACCCGCCCGACCTGTGGGGCCGCGGCGGAGCACAGCTGGCTTGGAGGGAGCGGTGTCAGCGACCCACCGGCGGTGTGACCAGCGTCCAATGGTGCGGTAAGGGGGAGCCGCGTGGTGCGCGACCTGGAGGGGGAGGGGACGCTCCTGCGGAGGTGCCTGGCCCGCTCGGCGGCCGAGTCGGACCGCGGGGTCTGTGGCCCTCGGAGCGTCGAGAGACGACAGTTACCCATTCTCTCACTACACCCCATTGCAGCGCCAACCACCCCCCTCCCCCCCCCCTCCTCCAATCACCTTCAATTGATCCTGCTCCAGCCCTCGGTGCCAGGGGCGCCTTCGGGGCATTACAGGTTGCTCGGCGGTCGGGCCGGACCGCGGTGGGGGATATTGGCCTACTGCGACGGCACTCTTGGGCGCTGGTGGATTGCTGACGGCCGTCTTTGCCGGGAGCCACGCGAAGGGGCCGGGGCTGGCTTCGGCTTCTCCTGTGTTGGTGGGCACGGCCACTTTCAGAGACCCTGACTCCGCCACGGGGCCCTCCTAAAGTGGCTTGACTCTTGGTTGTACGGCGGCGTGGGACACCTTCTGTCGGGCTGCGCGCTGGGCCTGCTTGGGGTGCTATTCATTGAACGCTGCGAGGTCGGTTGGGGCGGTCTCTGCACCCCGCCATTCCCGGTGAACGACCGTGAGCCCCACGAGAACTATGACTAGGGGGAACAACAGCGGCGGCTCTTCCAAGCAGGGCCCCATGGATAAATTTGCGGGGCCAAGTGGGGGTGCGGGAGCCACAGGAGGACAGCAGAGCTCGGGACCGGATAATGCGGCACTAATGGCGGCCATCACGCAGTCTAGAGATATGCTGGACGCGAAGATCGGTGCGGTCGGAGCGGATGTTACCCTGCTGCGACAGGATTTGCGCAACGCTGTCGCCCGCATCACGGAAACCGAGACAAGGATCACGGAGGTAGAGGACGACGTCGCGGTCCTCAAGAAGAAGGTAGCCGCCATGGAGGGAATCCAAAAGGGCCTGGCGTTGCGAGTGGAGGATGCGGAAGGACGGGCCAGAAGAAATAACTTGCGCTTTGTGGGCCTTCCGGAAGACTGTGAGAAGGGAAATATGGAGGCCTTCTTGACTCAGTGGCTGGAGGGGTGGCTCCCACCGGAATCCCTTTCGCGCTGCTTCATCATCGAGCGGGCCCACCGGGCCTTGATTCCGAAGCCGCCCACTGGGGCTCGCCCCCGGGCTGTGATAGCCAAACTGCTCAACTATCACGACAGGGACACCATCCTACGTCAGGCCCGCGCTAAGGACCCCATTATGTTTGAAAACCACAAGATCCTGATCTTCCCGGACTACACCAGGCTGGTCCAACAACAACGGCAATCCTTCACGGCAGCGAAAGCGCGCCTTCGTGAGTTGAAGATCCCGTATGCCCTGCTCTACCCGGCCCGCTTGCGGGTGGTGTTTCAATCTCGCACTCAATTCTTTAACTCTCCGGAGGATGTATTTGAATGGACGGACGAGACGGTGCGGGTCAAGGTGCACACCCCTCCGAGGAGGGGCTCGGATACGTCCTCCACATCGGAACCCAAGAAGGTGCCCCGTAGGTCACGCAGCAGGAGTAACTGGAGAGCGCGCTCCAAGAAGCGCTTGCCTTCCCAAGAGAAGACTGTGGAGGACTCTGAGGCGACGGATTCTTCCCCCTTGAAGTCTTGAGTCCCTGTGATGTACTGGCCCTGATAGGTGTTTCCGGCTCGTGGGGCCGCGACGGTGCATAGAGGTGCAGGTCAGACGGGTCCGGACTTCGGACTGGCCATATGGACTACTGCTACATACATCGTGGTCCGTGGGTGGATCATGGGTCGGGAGGCGCTCGAGAAAGAGCGGGTCTTCTCCCGGAGTTCGTTCCCACGTTGGGTAGAGGGTAGTTGGACACTTAGTGGGTAGTTGGGAGGGATCCATTGGTGTTGTGGGTCTCCGACCTCCCGTTGGGGGTCTGGGATCGCCTGCACCGCGACAGGTACTTCAATGTTGCTGAGGTATGGGGTGGGGGGCTGGAGGGGGGGTTGTTGGTATTGTTTGGGGTCCGGGGGGGTTGGCGGGGGGACGGGTAGGGGGTTGGGGGGCAGGGGGGGAGTTGTGGGAGTGGGTAGGCCTGAGGTGAGCACGGTGTATGTGAGTGTCTGGAGGATAGTAAGAGTCTGTATGTGGCCTCGGTTGCCCGACGAACCAAAGTTTTGGCCCCCATGATGGCGACTGACGGACAGGGGACGGAACCCCCACGAGCTTCCCTGCGCATTTTGAGCTGGAATGTGAGAGGGATGCTCGACAGAATTAAGAGGGGAGCGGTTTTGCGTATGGGGAAGAAGGAGAAGGCAGATGTTCTACTCCTCCAGGAAACCCATCTCATGGGTACCAAAACCCTTAGCTTACGGAGATATGGTTATGATCAGGTGTTCCATGCAGGGTTTACGAGGGGCTCTAGAGGAGTTGCAATATTGATACACCGTCGTGTGAACTACTCGCATGAAACGCAGTGGCTGGATGCACATGGCAGGTTTGCATTGGTCAAAGGAAAGGTGGGGGAGGAGCCCGTGGTGTTTGGCAGTGTCTATGCGCCGCCCCCTCTGCAGGATGCCCTTTTGGAGCGGCTGTTTGATGTATGGGCCGAGATCCCGCATGTTTTAACTATTGTGGGAGGTGACTGGAATGACGTGATGAATGGGAGGTTGGATCGCTGTAGGCCCGGGGGTGATCAGTTGCCTGAGGCCTCGACGAAACTGAGCAGATTGGTGCGGGGTCTGGATTGGGTGGATGCCTGGCGATATCAACATGCATGTGGGCGTGAATACACGTATGTGTCAGCTGTTCACAAATCCTTTTCTCGTCTCGACTACCTTTTTATCCCCCAGCCCTGGATTGGACGAGTGGGTTCTACCGCGATACTCCCTAGGGGACTGTCGGATCACTCCCCGGTTTCCTTGACACTACTTTTAAGCACAAAGAGACAACCATTCCGTTGGCGCCTGGCTACGTGGCACTTACAGCGTGATGATTACCAATCGCACATGAGGGAGGCTATAGCGCACTACCTGACCGAAAACGACGGTCCAGATACGGACGCCGTGACCTTGTGGGAGGCTCTAAAACCGGTGCTCAGAGGCGTAGATATAGCGTGGTGCGCAGCGAATCGTAGGTCCCGCGGGCGGGCCATAGCGGAGGCGGCGACTCGGGTTAGTGACCAAGAGGCCGTCTGCACGTCGGGAGAAAGTGGCGCGGCGGTGGGGCAACTGCTCTATCTCCAACAGATGTATCATTCCTTACTGTTCGATGAAGCCCGCCACACCTGGCTGGCTATGCAGAGTAGAATCTGTCAATGGGGGGATAAGTCCGGCTCGATGCTCTACAGGTTATGTCAGGGTTCCTTTCAAGCCCAGCCATTGCCTGGTCTCCGGGACGACGCGGGGAGTCCTATCACTGACCCGGAGGTCCTGGCTGAGACCTTTGCTCGTTACTATGAGACGCAGTACGCGCCGGGGGAGTCTCTAGCGGCGGAGGACATTGACAAGTTCCTGGCTGATCTCCCGCCTCGGGCGCTCTCGGATGAGGGCCGAGCCCGACTGGACCTCCCCTTGTCTGCGGAGGAACTGGGTGAGGCTTTGGGCGAACTGAACGCTGGAAAGGCCCCTGGGCCTAATGGTTTCCCCTGCGAATTTATGAAAATGTTTTATCTCCAACTGGGGATGCGCTATAGGAAGGCACTAGAGGCGGCTCGGGAATGCGGATGCCTTCCGGCGGACTGGCGACACGCAGAGGTGGTTGTTTTTTGCAAGCCTGGGCGGCCGCCGGATCGCCCTGAGTCATATCGTCCAATTTCCTTGCTGAACTTCGAAGCAAAAATATTAGCGAAAGCCTTGGCGAAACGCCTTTCTCCCTATATATCGGACCTGGTCCACCCAGACCAGGCCGGCTTTATGCCCCACAGGGCGACTAGACATAATATTCGCAGGGCGCAGTTGGTGGTGGAGGCGGCGCGTGCAGCTGATATACCGGCGGCCCTATTACTGGCAGATATTGATAGCGCGTTTGATTCCCTGAGCTGGCCATATCTTCGGGCGCTGCTTCTACGTCTCAACCTAGGCCCCCGTTTTCTGTCCTATATTCACTTACTCTATACTGACTTGACAGCGGCGGTGCGGGTTGCGGGCGCGGTGTCCGGTTCCTTTCTGATAGGTCGGGGCACGCGGCAGGGGTGCCCCCTCTCGCCCTACCTGTTTGCATTAGCGATGGAGCCACTGGCGGCCTGGGTGAGGATAGATGCGCAGTTGCGTGGTGTGGAATGGGTGGGTGGACCGACTGACAGAATCGCGCTTTATGCCGATGATGTCCTTTTCTTTCTTACGGACCTGAACAGATCCGGTCCCAGAGTCCTAGACATAATGCGTATCTTCGGCGACGTGTCCGGCCTCACACTGAACGTACGGAAGTCCAAATTGTGGGTCCTGGGAGATAGGAGTGCCTTGGGTCCTTGGGCTTCGGCCCTGCAGGAGGCGGAGGGAGGCCTTAAATATCTAGGTGTCTTTCTGACGGACATGCCAGGGGTGTCGTGGTCCCGCAATGTTCTACCCGTGTGGGATAGAATACGATCGGACACACAAATATGGTCCAGGATGCCGCTGAATGTATATGGACGCTCGGCCATCTTTAAGATGGTGGCCCTGCCTCGCCTCCTCTATCAGCTTCAAAATTATCCATACCCGATATCGCGGCAATGGTTTCGGCAGGTGGATTCAGTGTTGGGCCGGTTCTTGTGGACGGGAGGGGCAGTGCGGGTGGCGCTCCGCACATGTTTCCTCTCGACGTACTGTGGGGGTTTAGCGGCCTCCGACATTCTGTCGTATTACCAGGCGTCACACCTGCTGGTCCTCAATGAGTGGTGGTATGGGGATCGCGGAGACCCGACTTACGCCCTGGAGAGGTACCTTATGGACCCTCACACGCTACATACGATATTGTACTCGGCGGCACTCCGCAAAAGACTCCCGGCAGTCACACAGACGGTGTTCCGGGTGTGGCGCGACGCGCTCCGCCGTATGGGATGGTGGAACAGACTGACGGGGGAAACCCCGCTGTGGCATAATGGGAGGCTACCGGCTTTGGCTTCCCTGCGGGGCTTTGATGGCTGGGACGCGATCGGCATCTCGGCGCTGGGTCATGTTATGAAGGGCCCGGTCCTCAAGTCGTTTCAGGCTCTGCGAGATGAGTATGATATGCCCCAATCCCAATTCTTTCGATACTTGCAGCTCCGACATGCCCTGACCCCTACCTTAGCAAACTTGACTTCACTGCCAGAATTTAGTCCTCTTGAGGCTAAATTGTTCATGGGGGAATTAGACACAAAAAAAATCTCTAGTATATACCAGACGCTCGTCACCCATTGTTCCCCCTCCCTTGACAAACTGCGGTTGGTGTGGGAAGGAGAGTTGGGGAGTTTGGAAGAGGAGGATTGGAGGGAGGCCCTGGAGGCCCCTAGGGGGGCTGCGATTGCAGTGCGCCTACGCTTTATCCAATTCAAATACCTCCATAGGGCGTACTATACGAGGGAACGGTTGTGGAAAGCGGGATTGATTGCCTCCCCGGAATGTCTGAGGTGCGGCAGTGCTGTGGGCTCCTTTCTTCACACGGTGTGGGAGTGCGTGAGACTGCGGAGATTTTGGTCAGGAGTGTGGGACTGCCTGGAAGAGGTGCTGGGCTGGGAGCTCCCCCGCTCGCCGAAGTTAGGCCTTCTTCATGTCATGGAACAGGTGGGGGGGAATTTGTACAAGCGGCACTTGCTCCTATTGGGCCTCATAGTGGCCAAGAGGGACATTGCTAGAGCATGGAAGGCTACTAGAGCCCCACTGCTGGAGGTGTGGAAACGAGGTTTGGACTTTAACATGGGACTAGAACGCCCGATATTTGAGGCGAGGGGGTGTCCTGCAAAACATCATAAGATCTGGAAGAAATGGGCTGACTACAGAGGCCTTCTGCTGGACCCCCCGGAGCCTCGGGTTGCCGACGCGGACCGCGTCTGAACTGGCTTAGGGCGACGTGGCTCACATGCAGCGTCTACGATTGCTAAGCTCCTCTAGATGGACAATACAGACACCGTGCGGGGTGGGGGGGAGGGATCCGGGTGGGTTAGTGGTGGGTGGGTACTGGGGAAATATTAGCTGGTTGTATTTGATTATGCTGATTTTGCTATGCCCACTGCCTCTCTGCTACTAGGGGAGCGGTGGATTATTTCAATTGTGCTGTCAACTGCCAAACCTAATAAAATTTGTTTTGAAAAAAAAAATCCGGACTACACTCCGATGGTGCAGGAGGACCACCACAAATTTGCTGATGCTAAATATTTTCTTCAAAAACTGGGTCTCAAGTACAAGATGATCTATCCAGCATGGCTCTGAGTGGAGCTAAACGGCCAACACTATGTTTTCAACATTCCTGCCTATGCCGACAAATTTTGTAAACAACACTCACCCAGCAAGTCTTTACCTGGTGCAAGTCCCAACGTACCTCCTCCCAGGGGTTCGGCGCCCAATTCGCCAGAAACTCGTACATCGTAAGAATCCCTGGGGTATTTTCCATTGTTGACTGTTGACTTCTTCTCACCATACCTGTTTGGACAGCACCTCATTGGAACATATTGTTGGATTTGTATTACACTTCCTGTATTCTACCAGCTGTTTGTGCTCTGCTTATTTTTTTGCTCATTAATTGTTACTAATATGCAACTGCTGTCATCCGGTCCCGCTCTTCTGAGCGTTGTCACCCTCCAATGGTGTACACCACAATGTTTGAAGCTGAATTTTTTTATGGTATTATTGGGATCTCCAGCTTCTGTTTCTGCTGGGGTGGGTGGGGGGTACTAGGGATTGTTTTGTTACACTGCTTTTTGTTGAGGCCTTTTTACTTTCATGGTACACATCAGGTTTACCATTACACACCCAGGTACTGTAATTTCAGATTTCAGCGCTATTCCGAGCAGTTGGTAGGGACAAAACTTTCACACTCTCCTGCATGTCATGGAGTGTCCAAGGTTTGAATAACCCCGGCAAAGAGAAGCAAGTCCTTGCTTTCCTGCACCGGCACTGTATCCCGGTGGCCTTCCTACAGGAGACACACCTAGCTCCCAGTTCAGATTACAGATATGCCACTACATGGGGCGGGCGTCGATATCTTTCTCACTATAGTTCCTACTCACGTGGGGTTTGCATCCTTATACATAGCAATGTCCCCTTCCAGCTGCGACAGACAGTCGCAGACACAGCCAGTCGCTACCTGTTGATGATGGGCGAGTTGGCGGGCCGCACAATCCTGTTTGTAAATGTCTATGCACCAAACACAGACTCTCTTGACTTTCTTACAAAACTCTCATCACAAATTGCCCAATTCCAGGGGGATTATGTTCTGATGGGTGGGGACCTAAATCTCACTCGACAATTGGAGCTTGATTCTACTGGGTCTACTACGATTTCAAAACCTCATTCTGTGCAGGCCCTTACAGACCTCAGCACTTTTCAACAATCAGAAACATGGCGCCGCCAGTTTCCGACACAGAGGGACTACACCTTTTACTTTGCCCCACACAATGAATGACCATGTACCGACCATTGGTATATGTCTCTAAATTACCTTCTGTGGCTGCACACTATTGCTCACTGCACTCGTAAACTGTCCGATCATGCTCATGTGGTGATCACACTAAACATACCTGCGTCTGTTCCGGAGTTTCAACAATGGAGCTTCCCTACCCCCGTGCAATATGACACAGTTTTCCAATCCAAGGTGCGGGAGACCATTGTCGAATGTTTTCCCCCAACACTGGTTCTGTGGACAGCCCCTCTATATAGTGGGAAGCCTTCAAGGCCTATATGCATGTGATATGCATTTAAAAGCACACAGGGTACATTGCAGCATTCAAGCTTATCACCCTTGGGTGGAAAATGTGTTTCGGCTCTTGGACTCTGCCAGTAGGGACGCAACCCCTGACTCTCAATTACATGATTGGTCGAAGTTATTACATAATTTTCATGACCTTGCTCAGAGTGAGATCGCATATCTGAGAAAAAATACAAGGGCGCGTCGGCACGGAGAGGGTGAGCACCTTGGCCATACCTTGGCGCACTTATTCCCGCCCCCATACCATGCTACATACATAACACGCCGGTGTCGACCAAATGGCATGGAAATTACTGAAGCCGCTGAAGAAGAAGACGACATCTTTCTTTCTTTGCACCCGATTTTCAACGCATCACCGTCATTGCGTGCCAGGGACTACCGCATCACCTTCCCTGCAACACTTTTGTTGCCCTGCGTGTCACATCTTTAGGTACATTGACTCAAAGTTTTGCATTTTAAGATCTAAAGAGAACTAAGCCAATTCTACCATTTTTAATACAGTATTGTGTATTTTTGTTGTTTGTGGTCATGTGTTAAATCTATATAAAGAATACTTATTTTTAATATACAGCTGTGTGGTGTTCATCTGTAGTGTTGTCACTGGGTTACTGTATGTGTTCACAAATGCTTTACACACTGCCTCTGAGATAAGCCTGTCTGCTTGTGCCAAGCTACCAAGGGGGTGAGCAGGGTTTATTTTAGGTGTGTACCCCATTACCCTGACTACAGGCAAGGGCCCCTATTTGTTACAAGTGCCTACCTGTACCAACTAGAGACCCCAAATCTAACAGTAGTCAAGTGATGACATATGTATGTGTGTGCACGTTAATGTGCATGCGAGCAAGCATCATCATATTGGGCTACTATAGTTTCACTATATACATGTATCACGTTCTTTTTTATTCTGAGGTTTTTTTTGCCTATTCTGCACTGCATCTGCAAAAACGTGTATTTTTGCTGATGCTACACAGCATCAGCAAAAAAGCATCAGTAATGCCAGTAGGTCCAAAAGGCCAGGCCTACGACTTTGTTAAGACTTGTTCATTTTACAGTTTAAATGTGCAGGATTGTCTAAGTTATCCTTCTATTTGTATGGGTCTTTTTATCATTTAAATCAGTATCTGTGAATTCAATTTGAGGGCCAGATGTAAAAAACACTGGTTGCAAACTACTGGTTGCAAATTGCAACCAGTTGGGAATTTTGTGAACTGGTCTATGTACTAATATGTTATGTTCACAATCTGATGCACCACACCAATAGTCACGAGGAAGGTTGGAAATTATAACTCACTACAATTGTAGCCCGCTGATGTCAGCAGACCACCATACCGTTATTGCTCTTTCAATATACATATATATATATATATATATTCACTGAAAAAACCATAGGTTTCAGGTCTTATATAGTTAGGAATTAGCATTTAAAAAACCTTTAAAATTCACTCAAGAAACTATAAGTTTTAGGGGTGTTATAGTTAGCTGGACATTTCACTCATACAAAACCATTGAAATTGCTCCTATATAGTTAGTTGTACTAACTATATTTTGCGCACCCGCAATCCACTGCTGATGATGTCACATATTACATCATTCATGACATGGTCAGTGACATCACTGATGACATCTCAAATGACATCACTGATGACATCATCCACGTGACAATCACATACACCTTTTCATACACTAGTAAAATCTTTCATCACTCTTTGTAAAATAAAGAGTATCATATTTTAATCCTTTGTTACAGCAATACAAGTATCTAAAAACCCACTCAGTGATTTTAGATGTATACACACATCTAATCACTTACCTGTAGATTCACTCATACATCCTGTCAATGAACAATAGAACACTATCAAAAATACTTATACACCTAAATCGACATTACACACCAGCACACATCCTATTCACATATGAAGTCATCCTACTCACTTATGCAAACAATGGATCATACTTACATATTTACTTAGCTACACACTTATACAAACACAACTTCATCTATTCATTTAGATAGTAAGTCATACTTAGTGAATTATAAAATCATTATTACAAGTATAAAGTTATCCATACAGTCACTCACACAATCATTGAGTTTTATGTATACTTATTAATATACAACAACTGACACATACACTGTCTTTTATTTTTCTAGTTTGTTGGACATGTACCAACGAGAAATATATGTGCTTATCACCACACCCATAAAGATATTCACTCACCCAAACAACTGTTAGAACATGTAGTTTTAACTTCATATATCTAGTGAATCAACTATTCACACATCTTTTGGCAGTCACACCCCCCCACCGAACCACACACACATTCACTCTCCCATACAAATACTCAGTTAACTAATCAATAACTAATACAGACTTTCACATAGCTAGTAACCAACTGGAGAACCAGTTTACACAACAACTGACAAAGTGATACAGATATTCAAACAGTTTAGTCACTATCCACTATATTTAGTGAGACACTATAAATTGGTCAAGTAAACAGTCAATTACACTGCTATTAAATCCTCCATCCAAATATTTATTTTTATATATCCACTCATTCTTCAATGCAAATTGCTATATATATAATGCATATTTAAATAACGAAGCAAACCACATTCACTGGATGATGTCATCAGTGATGTCATTTGAGATGTCATCAGTGATGTCACTGACCATGTCATGAATGATGTAATATGTGACATAATCAGCAGTGGATTGCGGGTGCGCGAAATATAGTTAGTACAACTAACTATATATGAGTAATTGCAATGGTTTTGTATGAGTGAAATGTCCAGCTAACTATAACACCCCTAAAACTTATAGTTTTTTGAGTGAATTTTAAAGGTTTTTTAAATGCTAATTCCTAACTATATAAGGCCTGAAACCTATGGTTTTTTCAGTGAATATATATACATACATATATAAACATATATAATCTGCATATCTATATAAATAAAAATATAAATGCATGCATACATATACATATATGCATGCATGTGCATGTTATTTACATGAAAGTTTTAAAAACACTAATAAAAGCAAAGCTAAAAAGCCACCTCATTACAAAAAGAATGGCTTTAACTTAAACGAGGGCGAGATCTATTGCATTTTCAATGCTTGTTTACTTTGGTTCCATCAAGAAGGCATTCAGATGTGTCACACATTTGCCATAAATTCTGAATGTTAGCACTCTAGTTGCTCATTAGATCACTGTAGTAAAGCTACTGCTCACCAGGGAAGTCTGCTGCTAATCATACTTTCTATGGCAAAATGAACCCCAACTCAGTTTGTTCCTTTTTAAATTAAATGTTTTCAGACTTACCACTTCATTCCAATCAAGATGGCTTCTGGTGTGCCATACTTTTGTCATAAGTAAGACTGTTAGCGCTCTAGTTGTTCTTTAGAACACTCTGGGACATTCTGTCATTGGGCTTTACTTGGGCTACATCTGGATGATATTTGGGCTACATTTGGGCTCTTTTGTCTCTGGTGGCCATCTTGGGAGACTGCATGTCAGAATTTTTTAATGAAATAGAAGAGGATTTGGGAAGTCGCTCAAAACGTGCCCTAATTTTTCTTTCTGCAGCACTAATCATACTTTCTATGGCAAAATATACCCCCTCATTTTGTTCCTTTTTCAATTAAATGTTTTAAGAGTTACCACTTTATTCCAATCAAGATGGCTTCAGGTGTGCCATACCTTTGTAATAAATAGGACTGTTAGCGCTCTAGTTGTTCTTTAGAACACTCTAGGAGGCTGCAGTAGAACACAAAGGAATCAACTGACAGTCTCTGTCCTTGTTGGATGTACATGTTTTACTGAGAATGTCAGACTTCATGCTCACTTGACTGAGAAAGATAATCTGAATTTACAGAAAATATGCTTTCAGTTTAGCTTATAGACCCCCTTCCAAACCACTGTGGGAAAAGCATGAGATAATAGTTTTCTTTCAAACATGATTCATGATATCCCAGCAGAAGGCTTTTTCACATGGTAAAATCACCTTAGAAAACACCACAATTCCTAAAATGAGTATGGTACCATCAACAAATGATTTATAATGTAACTAAAGTCCTAAAACTCTCTATTAACTACAATTCTTTTTAATGAGGTGCTATCATGTATATTGGTCCCAAGATGGCTGCCAACACTTCTTGGATGAAGTGCTGACAGCCAATCAGATCTCACGATGAGATGTGTGGTTAGGCTCCGCCCAGATATATATGTGTTTTTGAAGTTAATTTTCATAAAAACCACTGGAGCAATTTTCACCAAATATAGCAAAGGCACTTCCGCGTACCAGTCCCTACAATTTTGCCAAGTTTGGTGTAATTCCGTTCAGCGGTTCGGGCTGTAGCCTTGTCAGAACGTCCTATGGAAATTAACATGGGGAAAACACGTTTTGGGACCCCCCTTTTTTCTCAGCCCCCACTTCACGAATCCCCCCGAAACTTTCAGGGAAGGAGCGCAGTGGAGCTGGCCAACGTTTTGGAAAATTACACGCAAATTCCTCAACTGGCGCCAAAGTTATTCCCAATAGAATGTTGCAGATTTCCTATGGTAGCTAGGTCCTAACTATATATACCTACTGGCTATCGCCAGTAGGTAATATATATATATATATATATATATATATATATATATATATATATCAAAGAAATCCCGACCGCCGATGACTGCGGTCAAAGCCGGGCACGGACCTCCTTCTCCTCGTCAACTCCTCTCACTCCTCAAACAAGTAAGAGACTCCAAAACACCATAGAGTGTAGCAGTGCAGAAGATTTATTGCAGAATAACAGAGCAAGTGCTCTCCCTGACGCGTTTCGCTCCGCGAACGGAGCTTGGTCACATGATATATATATAAAAAAAAATAATATATATATATATATATATCAAAACAAAACCCTTTCAGGCATAGAGTGACGCATAAATTATGCAAAAAAGAAGAAGAGAACTCTGGGTATGTCTCAGTTTAGGTGGAAAGCAGCTCCTGTTAGAGCACTCTCAACACCAGCGACACTCTAGATCTGCTCACCTCAAATGTCTGTTTTTCTATCAAAGTTTTTAAGCATAGGATTAGACAGTGCTATCCATGCCGAGATAGAAAATGACAAAGTCTTTCGCCATTTAAACAGCAAATTCTTTAAGCATAGGACTAGTACAGTGCAGTCCTTGCCGAGCTGTCAAATAACAAAAGCCATTTATCACTCCAGGCACAATATTACAGCTTTGAATTAGTAAAATACCAACTCAAGCCAACCTGAAATGATTAAAAGCAACCCCTGACACAGTGTTTCGCTCTAATTAGAGCTCTTCAGAGAGGTATAGCTTTGTCCAGACACAAGGAAGCACCCAGTATTAAGTCAAAACAAAACCCTTTCAGGCATAGAGTGACGCATAAATTATGCAAAAAAAAAGAAGAAGAGAACTCTGGGTATGTCTCAGTTTAGGTGGAAAGCAGCTCCTGTTAGAGCACTCTCAACACCAGCGACACTCTAGATCTGCTCACCTCAAATGTCTGTTTTTCTATCAAAGTTTTTAAGCATAGGATTAGACAGTGCTATCCATGCCGAGATAGAAAATGACAAAGTCTTTCGCCATTTAAACAGCAAATTCTTTAAGCATAGGACTAGTACAGTGCAGTCCTTGCCGAGCTGTCAAATAACAAAAGCCATTTATCACTCCAGGCACAATATTACAGCTTTGAATTAGTAAAATACCAACTCAAGCCAACCTGAAATGATTAAAAGCAACCCCTGACACAGTGTTTCGCTCTAATTAGAGCTCTTCAGAGAGGTATAGCTTTGTCCAGACACAAGGAAGCACCCAGTATTAAGTCAAAACAAAACCCTTTCAGGCATAGAGTGACGCATAAATTATGCAAAAAAGAAGAAGAGAACTCTGGGTATGTCTCAGTTTAGGTGGAAAGCAGCTCCTGTTAGAGCACTCTCAACACCAGCGACACTCTAGATCTGCTCACCTCAAATGTCTGTTTTTCTATCAAAGTTTTTAAGCATAGGATTAGACAGTGCTATCCATGCCGAGATAGAAAATGACAAAGTCTTTCGCCATTTAAACAGCAAATTCTTTAAGCATAGGACTAGTACAGTGCAGTCCTTGCCGAGCTGTCAAATAACAAAAGCCATTTATCACTCCAGGCACAATATTACAGCTTTGAATTAGTAAAATACCAACTCAAGCCAACCTGAAATGATTAAAAGCAACCCCTGACACAGTGTTTCGCTCTAATTAGAGCTCTTCAGAGAGGTATAGCTTTGTCCAGACACAAGGAAGCACCCAGTATTAAGTCAAAACAAAACCCTTTCAGGCATAGAGTGACGCATAAATTATGCAAAAAAGAAGAAGAGAACTCTGGGTATGTCTCAGTTTAGGTGGAAAGCAGCTCCGGTTAGAGCACTCTCAACACCAGCGACACTCTAGATCTGCTCACCTCAAATGTCTGTTTTTCTATCAAAGTTTTTAAGCATAGGATTAGACAGTGCTATCCATGCCGAGATAGAAAATGACAAAGTCTTTCGCCATTTAAACAGCAAATTCTTTAAGCATAGGACTAGTACAGTGCAGTCCTTGCCGAGCTGTCAAATAACAAAAGCCATTTATCACTCCAGGCACAATATTACAGCTTTGAATTAGTAAAATACCAACTCAAGCCAACCTGAAATGATTAAAAGCAACCCCTGACACAGTGTTTCGCTCTAATTAGAGCTCTTCAGAGAGGTATAGCTATGTCCAGACACAAGGAAGCACCCAGTATTAAGTCAAAACAAAACCCTTTCAGGCATAGAGTGACGCATAAATTATGCAAAAAAGAAGAAGAGAACTCTGGGTATGTCTCAGTTTAGGTGGAAAGCAGCTCCTGTTAGAGCACTCTCAACACCAGCGACACTCTAGATCTGCTCACCTCAAATGTCTGTTTTTCTATCAAAGTTTTTAAGCATAGGATTAGACAGTGCTATCCATGCCGAGATAGAAAATGACAAAGTCTTTCGCCATTTAAACAGCAAATTCTTTAAGCATAGGACTAGTACAGTGCAGTCCTTGCCGAGCTGTCAAATAACAAAAGCCATTTATCACTCCAGGCACAATATTACAGCTTTGAATTAGTAAAATACCAACTCAAGCCAACCTGAAATGATTAAAAGCAACCCCTGACACAGTGTTTCGCTCTAATTAGAGCTCTTCAGAGAGGTATAGCTATGTCCAGACACAAGGAAGCACCCAGTATTAAGTCAAAACAAAACCCTTTCAGGCATAGAGTGACGCATAAATTATGCAAAAAAGAAGAAGAGAACTCTGGGTATGTCTCAGTTTAGGTGGAAAGCAGCTCCAGTTAGAGCACTCTCAACACCAGCGACACTCTAGATCTGCTCACCTCAAATGTCTGTTTTTCTATCAAAGTTTTTAAGCATAGGATTAGACAGTGCTATCCATGCCGAGATAGAAAATGACAAAGTCTTTCGCCATTTAAACAGCAAATTCTTTAAGCATAGGACTAGTACAGTGCAGTCCTTGCCGAGCTGTCAAATAACAAAAGCCATTTATCACTCCAGGCACAATATTACAGCTTTGAATTAGTAAAATACCAACTCAAGCCAACCTGAAATGATTAAAAGCAACCCCTGACACAGTGTTTCGCTCTAATTAGAGCTCTTCAGAGAGGTATAGCTTTGTCCAGACACAAGGAAGCACCCAGTATTAAGTCAAAACAAAACCCTTTCAGGCATAGAGTGACGCATAAATTATGCAAAAAAGAAGAAGAGAACTCTGGGTATGTCTCAGTTTAGGTGGAAAGCAGCTCCTGTTAGAGCACTCTCAACACCAGCGACACTCTAGATCTGCTCACCTCAAATGTCTGTTTTTCTATCAAAGTTTTTAAGCATAGGATTAGACAGTGCTATCCATGCCGAGATAGAAAATGACAAAGTCTTTCGCCATTTAAACAGCAAATTCTTTAAGCATAGGACTAGTACAGTGCAGTCCTTGCCGAGCTGTCAAATAACAAAAGCCATTTATCACTCCAGGCACAATATTACAGCTTTGAATTAGTAAAATACCAACTCAAGCCAACCTGAAATGATTAAAAGCAACCCCTGACACAGTGTTTCGCTCTAATTAGAGCTCTTCAGAGAGGTATAGCTATGTCCAGACACAAGGAAGCACCCAGTATTAAGTCAAAACAAAACCCTTTCAGGCATAGAGTGACGCATAAATTATGCAAAAAAGAAGAAGAGAACTCTGGGTATGTCTCAGTTTAGGTGGAAAGCAGCTCCTGTTAGAGCACTCTCAACACCAGCGACACTCTAGATCTGCTCACCTCAAATGTCTGTTTTTCTATCAAAGTTTTTAAGCATAGGATTAGACAGTGCTATCCATGCCGAGATAGAAAATGACAAAGTCTTTCGCCATTTAAACAGCAAATTCTTTAAGCATAGGACTAGTACAGTGCAGTCCTTGCCGAGCTGTCAAATAACAAAAGCCATTTATCACTCCAGGCACAATATTACAGCTTTGAATTAGTAAAATACCAACTCAAGCCAACCTGAAATGATTAAAAGCAACCCCTGACACAGTGTTTCGCTCTAATTAGAGCTCTTCAGAGAGGTATAGCTATGTCCAGACACAAGGAAGCACCCAGTATTAAGTCAAAACAAAACCCTTTCAGGCATAGAGTGACGCATAAATTATGCAAAAAAGAAGAAGAGAACTCTGGGTATGTCTCAGTTTAGGTGGAAAGCAGCTCCTGTTAGAGCACTCTCAACACCAGCAACACTCTAGATCTGCTCACCTCAAATGTCTGTTTTTCTATCAAAGTTTTTAAGCATAGGATTAGACAGTGCTATCCATGCCGAGATAGAAAATGACAAAGTCTTTCGCCATTTAAACAGCAAATTCTTTAAGCATAGGACTAGTACAGTGCAGTCCTTGCCGAGCTGTCAAATAACAAAAGCCATTTATCACTCCAGGCACAATATTACAGCTTTGAATTAGTAAAATACCAACTCAAGCCAACCTGAAATGATTAAAAGCAACCCCTGACACAGTGTTTCGCTCTAATTAGAGCTCTTCAGAGAGGTATAGCTATGTCCAGACACAAGGAAGCACCCAGTATTAAGTCAAAACAAAACCCTTACAGGCATAGAGTGACGCATAAATTATGCAAAAAAGAAGAAGAGAACTCTGGGTATGTCTCAGTTTAGGTGGAAAGCATATATATATATATTGATGTGCCCCATTTTCCTTTACAGACACAGGGATGCATTTAAATGAAGTTGTAAACTTTTTAACAGTTTGTTTTGAGAGTCCGCTGGATCACTGCCTACTGCCTAGTAAACTATTATTTATATTCATAAACTGGAAGGGGGTTCAAGGGTCTCCATCCCTTATGCAAATGGCATACCATGCCATGTTGGGAGTCAGTAAAATGTCAATGTTTTGCTACTATATTTTGGTTGTAAAACATAGGTACATACCTTAGCGAATTACTGTGTGGAAAGGACTCTCTAAACACACCCTTTCTAAATAGAAATGTGTTATGCCCATCTAAACTCAAATGGATTGGAACTTTCATAAAAGACATTTAGTAGTTGCAAACCCTTTGATTTTGAGAATCACACTGCTAAATAACTTTGAAAATCTGGCCCTACATTTTGTGTATTTGATAGCAGTGGGGTAAGCTAGGTGGTATGTCTCAAACTGGAAAAATGTGATGGAAAATCACTTGAATCTATACCACATTAACCAATAGGACAGCTCTCAAACAATACATTTAGTGATTTCACATTAAGTTAGATCTATGGTTTTAATTTTATTATTTTACTTTGTTTATTGCGGCGTTTTGCCACAAGATCTGGTTGTGGGTCATTTTACTATGAATTACTATGAATTATAGTGACTGGTCAGAAGGAACAAGCAACAACGTATTTCGATTTCTCTGCATCAATTAAAAAACATACACTGGCTCAATAACAACTGTAAACTTGGAAACTTTGAAAACCCACTCTGCCCTTTACAGCCAACCGGGGTTCAATTCAGGGGCACGAAATGATAGTGAAATTATTTTTATGCAGCTAAGTACTAACTACTGATCTTATAATAGTAAATGTACCTGAAGTTATATTTTTTAATTCAATAGATTAAGCTGAATGTTGTGTTTGTTATGCCCTCAGCCACGGCCCATGAAGGTAAGAGCAGTGGGGCCAGGGATTTCTACAGACGACATGGTCGTCTGTTGAATCCCCCCTGACAGGGATTCGTCAGATGACCATGTTGTCTGTGGAAAATCCCTGGCACCACTGCTCTTACGTGCACGGGCCGTGGTCGAACTCACTGTTTAGTAACAAGTTGCTCCCTTAAGTACTTAGAAAAGATTGTTGAAAGTTAACACGAAAATACTCTTCATCAATGTTAGTGTGATGTCAAAGGGTATTCAATGGGCATGTGATGTGACTTCTATTACCTCTGTGACTGAGTGATGATACATAGTCCACAGATTCCATTATGTATGGGCATAAATAAGATCATCAGATGTATTAATATAAGGTGTGTAAAGCTTAACTTGTTAAAGTGAAGGAGGCTTTGTTTTTGAGACCACCATTAATTTTGCATTAACATTTCCTCTAGGAAAGCCAGACTAATTCCATACTTAAGACAGCTGTAAATTAAATAGCATTGTGGAGGCCAATGGAGTTATCTCTAATTCTGAAAGCTTCTCTATGATCCTTTCCATTTAATCCATGTCCGTTCCATTTTCATATAGGTTCTCACACACAGCTTTGATAAGCCCACATTGTGGTAACATGGATACACCATTTGCTGTTTCCATGGAGCCTGCTACGTCAAAATAAATCGCCTCGAAACTCCATTCCTCTAAAGCCATAGAGTTGCTGCTAGACCTTCTGGAGAGCGGTGTTAAAAATGCATCTGGGAGGCCCTGCCATATCAAACTCGACTAGAAGAAAGGTTTAGCTTTCAATACACAGTTAATCCCTCTTTCATTAAACATAACTGCTATTTATGGAAAGCGAGAATGTTAGAGATGGTAAACGCACATCTCGCAGGAATGCAAATTTATTTTTTTCTTTCCCACTGACAGTTTAAAGCCTTGAATCCTCGTGGCGCTAAATCCTTCAAGCACATCACTTCAAGACATTGTCTGCTCGGTTCATTGTTAATGATATATCCATTCCATTATTAATGAACATAAATGGCAAATATACATTAAAGCTTCTTCTTAATCGTGTCATGTTCTGAGAAATAAAACAACTCGTAAAGTGTGGTATGTTAAGTAAGTGCAACAGACAGACTCAGCTTACATTCAAACGTATTAATTGCGGTGAGCAACATAATACGATTGAGGGTTTACCACGTTGAAATTCATATGCAGTCAATTGGAAATACTTGACTGGAAAGGTTTCACTAGTAACATTATGTTTTTTTTGTTCTCATTTGTCTTTTGTATAATTTACCTATGTATTCTTTTTTTTCCTTTTTCTTCTTATCTTGCTTTATGTTTTTACTGTCCTCCTCTGGAATAGATAACAAAAATGTTACAGGATGTGGTAGAAATGGTAGTCCGAGAGAAACGATGTTAACATCATTCCTCCTTATGCTCTAATTATCAGGCGTTATCATTACCGGTTTTAATGGTATCCAATTTACTGATTTTAGTCTATACCATTGAAGGTAGAAGGCAATAGTATGCATATGTTTGTGGCAAAGTCTACAAATTGTTTATTTTTAGACACATCCAGCCAGGTCGGTCAATTTTATAGCGTAACATAAACAATTGTTTTTTTTGAAAGTGCAGATTATAGATGGTAAGGTAATGTTACCAACATTTATTAACAACCTTCCATAATATTTGCTAAAGGTGAGTGTATGGCATAATGCTCAGTTGTTCAATTCTATATAGATACAAATGTAATTGTTCGTTTGTTAAAAATCGTAAATCTCCGAAAGTTCTTCACCGATTGCGTTGAAATTTTGACACGAAGTTGGATTCGAATACGCATGTGTTTTTATATACACAATGTGGGATTTCAATACGCGCGTGTCGAATACGCACGTGTTTTTAATCGAAAGCCCGAACAGACACATAAAAATGCCAATGTTCGTTTGTTCAAAATCTTAAATCTCCGAAAGTTCTTCACCGATTGCTTTGAAATTGTGACACAACGTTGGATTCGATTAAGCGCATGTTTATATATACACAATGTTGGATTTGAATACGCGCGTGTCCAATATGCACGTGTTTTTAATCGAAAGGCCGAACAGACCCTATTGATTTGGTTGCTGTGCAACAACTACAAGGGACGCATATGGACAATAGTCTACATATATTAGGATGGACAGTTGGTGTCAGGATGGCAGACCCGGAAGTGGGTGGAGGGAGGGGGGAGGAGTTGGTTCACTTTGCAACATTATGAAGGGACACATAGAGACAATAGTCTACATATATTAGGATGGACAGTTGGTGTCAGGATGGCAGACCGGGAAGTGGGTGGAGGGAGGGGGGAGGAGTTGGTTCACTTTGCAACATTAAGAATTGACGCATAGAGACAATAGTCTACATATATTAGGATGGACAGTTGGTGTCAGGATGGCAGACCGGGAAGTGGGTGGAAGGAGGGAGGAGGAGTTGGTTCACTTTGCAACATTAGCACGTGTTTATATGTACACATGGTTGGATTCGAATACGCGTGTGTCCAATACGCGCGTGTTTTTCATCGAAAGGCCAAACAGACCCTATCGATTTGCTTGCTGCGCAACAACTACAAAGGACGCATAGAGACAATAGTCACTAAAACATATTGTATACCCACAAGCATTGGGAAATTAAACATATTAGAAATGTGCGCTTATGCTTTTCTTTCTCTTCCATTTAACCAAACTGAGCCACAGCAACGCGTGGCCGGGTACAGCTAGTATTTAATAAAATGTTTGTACAAAAATAAAAGTAAAGTAATGTGGAATGGTTTTTTGTGGATTCCAGTATGGGGCAATCTGTTGTTGTAAGAAATTGACTTAGTCCCTTTTTCCATTTGTAATAGTTGATAATTTGACCCAAATTGAAAAGATACAAAAAAAAAAGCAAAAGTGATGTGGATTTTATTTTGTGTGGATTCCAGTATGGGGCAATAAATTGTAAGAAATTGAGTTAGTCCCCTTTTAATAGTTGACATTTTGACCTAAAGAATATATGGGCCATCATCAGTATTATATACAGAGTAAGAACATATGTTTTTGTGGTTTCGTTTAGTCAGAGAAGTATTTGGTCCCAAGTACAAATATTAGCCAGCATTGCTAAAGCTGATTGGTGTGGCTTTGCCAATGCTTTTGTAGGCTATTGGCTTTGCCAATGCTTGTTAATTGAGCCTGAATCGGCCTTTTGGAAGTATATTTTCTATACTTTCAAGAAGGCCATCACATTGCAAGTAGACGCAACATTACTGTCATCTTGAAACCATAGCATATAAAATAACTTCATTTTTTAACGTTATTTTTGTATGCTTCCAAGATGGCCTCTGTTTTGCATCAAGTCATATTGCATCAACCAATATTGCAGCCAACTTTAACATATAAAAAAATACTCCTCCACAATGTCTGGCTTGCCTTTGAGTGACTTTGCAATACTGGTGCAATTTTGAAAGCATTGGGCTTTGGCAAAACAAAAAGTGACCAGCGACAGATGGCAGGAGAGAGGTTGCAGCGGAAGGGGCTAGAAATGGCGAGAAAGGGAGAACAAGGCGGGGGTGGGAAAAAAAACAGTCCATGGGAGAGAGGCAGGGGTGGGAGAGAGAGACAGCTCAAGCTCAGCACTGTGCCACAGCAGTGAAAGGTCTCTCTAAAGGATGACCGCCGGGGGGACAGAGAGATGGAATTGGAGGTGGGGAAATCAGGAAAAGAGCACACGTGTGTGTACAAAGAGAGATATACAGAGGGAAATGAGCAGGGCACACACTCGATGTTTGACAAAAAAAATTAAAATAAGTTCCATAATGTCAGCAGTAGAAAGATAAACCTAAGTAATCGCCAACAAAATTGTAACCTAAATGCCCCAGAGGTGGGACAAACACATAAACAGGGCACCAAGCTATCAAATCAGTAGCAACCAGCTGTCTGTAGGGAGACTACAAAATAAAGAAAAGTAGTAAATGTACCACTGATGCAGTGATAAACATTGGTCTCATACAAACACTTTGCAAGCTGGAGTAAAGAAGAATCTAAAAAATGAATGATCCTGAGAACGGAATTGGAGAGACATTTTGCTTCATTGTGACCCAGACTATTTCAATATATATTTTAGGGTTTACCAAATCACTATATTAAAGGATTTCATTTTTCTCTGCACATCAAGAGCACGAATCTGAGGGCTTTTCATGAATTGGGCACATGTGAAGCAGAGCAGACTTTCTCTGTTCTTCAACCCAAGCACATGGGCTATAATGTAGAAGTCTAGAAGGCTGTGACTGCTTTTCCAGGATTCAAAACTGTGACCTGCAGATCTCCACATTTCTTTGAGGCAAGTGTTTAACTCACTGTAGGATTTATTTGGGTTTTAAGTGAGTTCTCACTGTGGCACGAGTGCTCCTGGGAATGTAGTAGCATTGGGCAGTGTTAAAGGAGACACCAGCCAGGTTTCTTGTGCCTCATAAAGTCCAATTTACAAACTTTGTCCGTGCATACGTTACACTCAGATGTTGTGTGAAAATAACGTTGCCGCCCTATAAATCCTTGATGACATCATGTGATAAATGCCTAGTACCCCCGCCCGAGGTCCTCAAAAGCCAATTTTCAGCTGAGGAGAAGGAAAGAAGTGGTATCTATAGAATAATATACATGTCTATTGATTCCTTATTTAGTCCCTGCTCATACATGCGGCCTTCAAGACCCTTGATTCTTCACGACTTTAAAGCTATTAAATTTAATACGATAATCCTCAAATTTAAGTATGAGTGGTTCTATTTTTGTTATGTAATGTTAATAACTGTTTATAAAGAGCTTGAAGTTGCTTACCAAGGAGGCAGCGAGAAATCCATTTAGAATACGCTTTGGTACATTTCCACTTCATGTATGATGGAAAATACACACAGTTTTAAAAACAATACTCTCTTTGATAGGTAACCAGTGGAGTCAAGTCAAGAGAGGGAGAGCATGGCTGATCTGCGAGTGTACAAAAGCTGGCATTCAGTCTGATTTTGTAGTGCTTGAAGGTTAACAATTGCAACCATTGTAAGATATTTACCAACCTCAGTAAAGAAAGGAAGAACCTTCCTATGTTTCTGCATTTAGGGAAAAAAATCTAATATAAGCCCTGAAATTTGAGGTGTCATGGACAAACCAGCCATAAATTTTATTCAAAGATTACCGGTCATTATTACCAGACTAAGCAGTGGTGTAATGTAAAATGATGGGGGATCTCTGCAGAATGTTGTGAGGGGCCCCGAGTATCCCATATTTCACATATATTCCTTGGCTTGGAGCTGAATGGGGGGCCCTGAAAGTAATGGTGCCTCCTGAAGGGTACACCCATGGGACCGGGGCACCATATCAACTCAATGGGCAAGTAGGCATCCCCTCTGAGATCATCACTACCATTAACAACCATGACAAAGGATTTATACATGTTTAGTTTGAGCCTTTGCATCCAGATATACCTAATGAGGTTCCTACATGATTGAAATGGTGATGCCAACAGCAGTTCTCCCTCAAGTCCAATAATAGTCTAATAATAATCTGTCTGTTTTAGGAATATTTCTAAAATGTATCACACGTTGGTGTGGATGAGGCCAATCAGAGGCCCAACATTGCTGTTGTATAGTTAGGTGATCAGCCAGACATCCACTGGGAATGCGATCAGTTGACAGAGCTAATTTGACTGGCAACGCTGAGAAAAGACAGGGCTGTGTTGGTTACTGCTATTGCTCCTGCTACTTCTATGTCACCTTGTTGGAAAGTAGATTATTGGTAGGGGCAAACGTAGGTCTCCTACTGGCAATAATGCCGCTAACACAGTATAGGGCTCAGAATAGGTTTTAGAAAATTATTCCTATGCTCAACCCTTGGTAGCGTGGCTGCGAGCAGGCAGGCTTAACTTCAAAGACAGGTATATAAAGCATATCAAAACAATAATTCAGTAATTAATTAATACACAACACAAAATAAAAATCTATATCAATTTATAAAAATAGAAAATATTTGTATCTTTTAAATGACACCAAAAATAAAATAATCCAATGTAGGGAACCAGAGATATGATTTATTTAAAGATTAGTCACTTTCTAGTGCTTAGAAACCAACAGTACCCCTTTAAGTTATTTTGTTGCCTCTGACAGCGACACATTTACCTTTGGCAATTGTTCTGGAGGACCTCTCACCAGTCTTGTGCAGCCCCCTCCAGCAGGCTGGTTCTTGTTAGAACTCCTCCTGAAGTTCTTCTTGCGGGTCCCAAAATATACAACACACAATCCAAGGTTCTGGAATCTCCAAGAGGGTCCTTGAAAGTGTGAGACTTCAACTCCCACAATCCACTTGAACAAAACCCTTCCCCTTGGGATTCACTTGTTTAGCCACATAATCCTTTGTGTCGGTACTCTATTTCTTACATCCTATTAATGGGTTCATGCACACAGGCCCTAGAAGTGTTGTTTCTTGTCACAAATTGCCTATCTGGTTTGTACACTTATGGTGTGTTTATTGATACAGTGTTCCTTCCTGATGCTACTCTGTCTGATCAATTTACACACTGTATTGGTGTGGTTACTTCTCAGGTATTTTCTCTTCTTTCTTTGCAATTTTGAATCTGACTTTCTCCAGAGTCCCTGCCATAATTACAGCATATGTTATCTGATACTGTACCATATAATTTCGCAGCATTGAAGAAGTCACCTGTGTGACGAAAAATGTCTTAGCCTACTGTATCTTGCTGAACTCTTCATATGAAAATAAAAATCGATTTGGACTCAATATACAAGAATCCTTACTTTTATGGACATGACTTCAGGGACGTAACAAACACCCCCGCAGCCCCCACTGTGTGGGGGGGGCCCACTCTTCAGTAAATGAAGGGGCCCCCTCAGCTCTTCGCCAGAGAGCTGTGAGAGAGAGGATTGCTCTAAAGCAAGCCTCTCACTCTCTAAAGCAGCTGTGTGTGCGGTCTGCTCTTAGCTTCTGGACTGACCCAGGACTGAAGAGAAACAAAGTAACAAGTTACATTGTTTCTCTACAGTCAGTCAGAGCCAGGCCCGGAAAAATGATGGGGGTGGGGGCCCCCCAGAGACAGCATTCTCCACAGGGCTCTGCTTCTCTGGGGCAGCACAGAGCTGGCAGGAGAAGGATTGTAGCTCCCTCCAGGAACTGGATCTGCTGGGACCCATTGGAAGATAAACAAGCATTTGCAATACATGGTTTTGCAATATATGATTTTGCAAAGTATGCATATGCATATATGCAAGTCATATATGGTTTGGATTGGAATTGTTAGTTGTGGAATTGTGTTGTGTGGATTGGATCTGCGTAGTGAAATAATGTGGCATGGTGTGCAGTGTAATTATGTGGATAGTAATTGAATATACTGGAATTTTGTGGCGTGGGATTGTGTGTCATGGATTGGGATTGTGTGTCTTGGAGTGCGATTATCTGAAATGGTATTTTATGTTGTGGAGTGGTATGTAGTGGAGTTTACATATGTGGTGTGCTGTTAAATATTGTAGCATGATGTGGAATTTTGTGGTGTAAATTGGATAAATGTGATGTGTTGTGTAATTGTGTTGTTGATATGAATTATGTAGTTTGTTGTTGAATTATGTGGTGTGGAATGGAAACGTGTAGAGTTAAATTTGTGTGACGTGAAAGTGTGCGCTGTTGAATTCCTTTAATACTTACTCATCGTTATTTCCGTTCCCCCAACAACAAAACAGCAATGAAATTGGGCACTTCAGCGCTGTGGTGTCATTGTGTTGGAATCTTAGATCCTGGCTCCTCCATGCAGAGTGGCCATTTTTGCATATTGCTCCCCGCAGGGAGGCGGAGGTTATCCAGGGTCACATCACCCACTCTAGAGCTCCGGTGCCCTTCTCAAGCCCCTAGCTCCCGTCAGGAACCAGTCCTTGCATATGCTGCACTTGAAATGACTGACATCGTAGGGCTGCCGGTGCATGGCACGCGCTTGCAACGAATCCTCACGAGACCTAACTTTATGAACATACTACGGAAATACGGCAAAATGTTGTGGGCATAGAAAAGGGACATTCATTACAGGACTACCACACAGGCAGCTGTACTGCATAACGAAATTTACCGCATCACGTTTAGGAGACAGGGGAAGTGTAGGAAAGTGGGTTTCTGTTGCAGTACCCCCCCACACTTTTTGCCAGACTACTGATGCACTTTTACTTGGTGTGCCCTGGGTCCCTGACAATCAGGTTCACAGGGCCCGTGTTATTTCCCCAAAACAAACCCATTTGGCATCTCTGGCCAAAGGTCAGCCCCTGGTAAATGGTACCACAGGTACCCAGGGCACTGTGACCAGAGAAGGCCTTTAAGGGCTGCAGCACTTATTGTGCCCCCCTTAGAGGTCCTGTACCACTACACTCACACACTGCCTTTGCAGGCTGTGTGTTTTGGTGCAGAACAAAGTAAATAGTCGACATGGCACACATCCCTGTGTGCCATGCCCACAAAACACTGCCCTGGCATGGATCAGTCTCCCCTCTAGCTAGGTGCACTATACCAGTGGTGATGGTAAAGATGCATTTACCCTGTACCCCTACAGTGTTTAAGTCTATTCTTAGACATTGTAAGTGCACTGCTGCCATTAAGAATATATGGTGCAGGGAGTTTGGCATTACGAACCCCACAGCACCATAATAGCTACACTGAAAACTGAGAACTTTGGTATCAAGCTTCTCAGCACATTAAACCCATACTGATGCCAGAGTGGGATTTAATGAAAAATGCACACAGAGGGCATCTCAGAGATGCCCCCTAAAAAACAAACCTACCTCTAGTGTCCCGACTGAGTTGCTGCTTAGGTTGCTATCAACAGACATGTTTCTGGACCCCTGTGTCGAGAGCCTACTGCTCTCGGGGGCCTGAAACAATGCACATCCTGGGACGAGGTGCCAAGCCTCCTCCCCAGGATGGGCAGGTTTCACGAAGGGGAAGCTCCAAAGGCTTGACGCCTTTGTGAGCTTCCCCAGACCACTTGTTGCTTTCAGCAACTGATCCCCACTGGTTCTGCCCCCCACTTTGGGCGGGAGAACCGGTGAGAAAAACAAGTGAGGAAGAGATGTGTGCCCACCTCTGCCAACTCTACCCCTCAGGTGGGGGAGGCGAGGAGAAGCACAACTCCGAGTCCCCGCCATCTTGAAGATGGGGACCCAACCAACCAGGGAGAGGGTTGTGCCCCTTTCCCACTGGAGGGTGGCACAATAGGGGGTGAACCCACCCTAGGGAAGGAACCCATTGGTCCCTGCCCTCTACCTACCTGTAACGCCCCTAAATCTAACATTTAGGGGCCACCCTGAGCCTTGTTTCCTCATTTCTAGAAACGACAAGAAGAAAAGAAGAAGGACGGAACAGCCGTGCAGCCAGCTAACAAGAGGAAGACGCCCACTGACTTTGCCCCAGCCGTACAGGCCTGTCTCCCCTCGAACTTGCTCCTGCAAAATAGCGGTGTGTCCTGCACCCAGCAACCTCAAAAACCCAGGATAACCTGCCTTCCTTCACTTCCAAAGACTGCTTCTCCCGTGAACACCGGATTTGTTCAACTGCAACTTCTGGCAGCAGCTGGAGACCACGAATCCAGTCCACTCTGCACCCGCCGAACCCGGCCCAAGCTCGAGTGGAAAAACACCACGAGGATTTCACCGATCCTGAACCGAGATCTGGCAACCCCTGACCTGCCTCAAGCCTACAGCCGACAACTGCAGTTTAGATCCAGAAGAGCCTCCTAAACGCGACCAGGAGCTGGTAAGAAGATCTGATCACAAAGTCACCCCTGCACCCAACGCCCCACAGCTTTGTGTGCCCAAACCGACGGTGCCTAACTAACCCCTAACTTCCCAACTTACCTCTCGAAGTGGTGGTCGCACACAGAAGTCCTTCATCTCCCAGCCTGCAGTGCTTTTGCAAACCAGAGGTTCTCTATTGAAACTAACAGGGCGCCCAATGTCCAAACAGCACTCTGCACCCGGCCGCCTCAGTGCCACTGAGGGTACACCTTTTGTGCTACTTTGTTTCCGTATTTGCCCTGACCTAAACCCTAGGAGCTTTGCTCCCGCAGCCCAGTGGCCTGCTTGCCAGCAGCAATCAACCAGAGGACTCCTATCCCCCATTGGATAACATTGAGCCTCAACACTCTGCACCCAGCCGCCCTAGTGCCGCTGAGGGTGTAACAAGAATGCATCACTGACCCTGGGGGATCCCTGAGTCTATCCCCAGAACCTTAACTCCCACAGTCGATAACTTACGTGTGAACTAATAACCTGTTTTTCCTTTATAGGATAACATTAACAATTTTCTTCAAAAAAGTTTCTAAGTGTGGAGTTTTGCAATCTAAAATAATCTTTAAAAATCGCACGAATAACCAAAACTTATTTACTTACCTGTTTGCAGGAAATGTCCCAGTGCTGAATCTAGGTATCCAGCATTGAGTTAGAAAAGTAACATAAAAAGTAACTTACCTGTAATTTACTGAAAAAGCCTATTCATTTCAATGTACTGTATTTGCTAAGTATTGCAACCTACAGCATCCCCTGTAAATCAAACAAAGTACAATTCCTATTGCATTTTTAAACTGTTCTACAATCAGCAACTTATTACTGTAAAGTATTGAATGCTTACCTGTGCCAGGCTTGCTTGGATCTAAAAATAAAACAACAGTATATATTTTTATACAAAAACAATTGGCCTCGAGTTCAGTTGAATTCATTTTCTGACTGAGTATGTACATCAAATGCTTAACACTGTCCTCTGATACTGCCTTATTGCTCAACCACTATATCACAAATAGAGAGTAAGGTTTTATCTAACTTCAACTCCTGCCTACCTCTGGGGTCACCTAGACTCCATACACACTATACCTATTTTTTGGTGTAGTATATATAGAGCCAGTTTCCTACAGGACGCACCAGAAAACAGACGGCGGCCACATGGAAATAATACTACACCGGCATTGATTAGCAGCACTGGTACCCGAGGATGCGTGATGCTTGTTATGCGTGATTTTGCATTTCAGTGCGGTGATGCGGATCACCACACTTAAATGCATTAGTCTAACGCCAGATGCGTGGTACTTAGCAGGGCTGCATTAGGTGGCGTGGATTTGGACAGGCTGTGCACGCTAAGGCTTTTATGTCATGGGTATAAAGTGGACGTTTGTCTATTTTTTTTTGTAAAAATTATATGGTCTTTTTCTTTACCTTCTGGTACATTCCTGAACAATTTGTTAAGCTAAAATGTATTGTTGCATTGTGTGTGCATGCAGGGAAGAACAAGTGTCTGGCAGACATGCAAAAAATCATCCTACGTCTCAGTATTAACTTCCACACTTCTAAGCAGTAATTCCAATCCTAGAATGAGTTACCTGTTTGCTTTATACCGACAGTTAGTAAAACAAGTAAGTGCTTTGCGAGCCTGTGTAAGTAGCAAAGGTTTTAAAGGGACTTCTTTTCGTGCAAGGTATTGCTTTTCCCAGTTCAAGGGCGGGATAAAAAAACATCTCCAGATAATAATAGGGTTGACAGGATGGTGCGATAGCAGAATATTGATACGTGTGGATCTGGTGAGGACTGCGGCCAGCATGTGCTTCAATACACTATTTGTATAAGAAAATACTATATATTTTTTTCATTATCCTCCATTTGTTATTAGTAAGGAAGGGGGAAGAGAAGCGTTCACCGACAGCATTCAGTTAGGTTTACGGAGACAAAGAATGCTGTGGTCTATGGTAGATGCCACCCAGAAGTCATGGGTATATGTATCAGGAGCTGCCATTGAAAGGAAGTAGAACATCTATTTAGATGTTGCTGGTATTGATGGCTCCTGTGCGGTTGCAGACTTCGCTGGGCTGGCAGTGGGTGGGGAAATGCTACATTGTCACTATAGGTTTAATTACATGATTCATGCATTCTCTCTGATGTATGATCTTGGGGTACTTGCTGACTGGTGCTACACATGGGATCAGGTTTGCCTTTGACAGAAGGTATGGTTTAGTGGGTGCATTTATTTATTTGCGAAGTTTTATATAGCGGAAAGTGGGGGGCCCCCTCCATGTACTTTGCAGGGGGGCCCCCTCAAGTTTCGTTACGCCACTGCATGACTTATGTCTTTCTTGGACTTCCTTATGAGTGCTATGTTATCTATTCATATCTAATTTGTGTCTCCAACACCCTTGCTAGTAGGGTGTTTGATTCCTTAATAGTATCAACCACCAAAATACATATGGTCTTGCATGCTTGTCCACGTGACTGTCTGTGATAGGGATGGCAATTGTTAAATACCACTAATACCTCATTGTATATATCTCTAGTACTAAAATATTACTCTGTTGAATTCCTGCTGAGAGAATAGCTATAACTATGTTAATGTCTGATAAAGCAATAATAATATGTGAATCAGAAAAAGATAAGATCACAGTTTTAATGAATGCTCAGGTTTAGGCTTCTGCTATCATAAATTACCTACACAATCCCTGCCCTGAAACTTGTATGACACCCCACAACAGATTAGTGAAGTAGAAGAATGATGGCCTACAAAATATACTCCATAGGATATACTTGAGTTCAGATGGGTAATAAATATTCACACTTTCTTCGTTGTTCCTTTCACCCACGATCAATAAAATAACCAATTCTTCAACGGGGGACAGATTACATGAGTTTAAGGCTCTCTGGCAGAAAGTCTTCCTGAGTTAGTTGATATTTTTCTTAGATCCGTCGTAATGGCACTTCAGTCATGCAGTATACCTATATGCTTAATGGGGCTGCTAAAAACAATCTTTATGATATTGCTTGGGTGAATGGAATACTTCTAATTGCCCTCGATGTGTGCAATTTATACACACATTTCAACAGTTATTAGGGCCTTGAGGCCCTTACAACTTTGTTATACTTTTAAACAGGGAGCTACATTGACCACACTAATATAATTCTGGACATAACATAGTTCATTAAATAAAAGCAATGTATTTTAGCCCAATGATATATGCTACCGACATTGCCAATGTGTGTTCAGCATATTCTGTTTTGGTCCCTCTTAAGCCAAGGGATAGCATGTGATAGAGCACAATTAATCTGACAAGGAGACCAAGTGGGTCATATAGAGTTTGGTAGATGCAGGACATCTGCAAATACTTGGTCGATCACAGAACATGTATGAGCACTAAAAACTGGTGATCACACATGTTCTATTGCCAGACATTTTAAAGAACCAAAATGTGGATGTAGCTGGTTTGAATTTTAGTTTCTGTTGTATTTAGGATATTAAATCAGATAGACTTATTTTTTTACCACTGCTTGAAATTAAGAATGGCTGAAATCAGGTTCATCTGGTCACTATATTTTGAGCAAATAAATTGTTGTTTCAAATTTATGATCATTAAGTACCTTTTTCATATTCCAATAAAAAGATACATAATATACACTGATAATTGGGATTATATATTTTTCTAAGTAAAAACACACATCCGCAATTACTTCCAGTATCACTATATCTGTTCTAGGTTACAAGAAATGTTCTTTTTTTTTATAGTTTAGATGTGATCTACTTGTGATGATATACTGTACGGTGATAGTTGTTTAGTCAGTGACGATATCCACAGGAAAAACCCATCAGGTTTTTCCGGATATGTTTCATATGTTCCAATTGAATATGCTACATTCTTAATAGATTTTGTTTGCCTACTCAGCTTTTGTGAAATTTTCAATGTACCATTAATGCTGTTTATATACCAATATTTATACATACTTTTTCATTAACTTTCTGTAGTTTTACATAGTGCAAAGTTCGCTCAAGGGCATTAGAGTGTGTTGCATGAGAACCAGAATATGTTACACGTTGTGTAGGCACACAGAGATTAAGGGACTGGTACAGAGTTTGGTGGATGGGCACTCTGTCAAAGACGTGACGGATATCCAGTCCACATTATCACAATTATTTTACATAGTAATTCACTTATAATTCACTTATAATAAGGCTGGGATATCACTCATGTTTACTTCTCCGCATAACTCAAATCAGGGCTTGCATGATTTGCCCAGAATCACACAATGTTAAACTGAGGACTCAAACACAGCTACCCAAGTCCACCGTCAGCAGCTCTGACATTTAGGCCACTTCTTATAATGTAAATCAATTGCTGCAATTTACCAGGTTAATTTTCACATGGGACCATCATTTGGTCGCATATTAGTCTTCAATTATCAGCATTAGGATATATCCAATATGCTATTGCCCTAGGGAAATACATAACGGCGGTCCAGAGCCTCCTAAGAAGCCAGGAGTAACTTTTAGGATTTTAGGAATTTTAAATTAATGAATTATATAACTTGTCTAAGGAAAAGGAAAAGTGGCTTAATGTTATAATAAGTTTTATTATAAGTGCCATTTTATTGGTGTTGGTTTGTAATGTATAAGGGTGCGTAAGAGTTTTAACTGATAATGGAATACTTTTTATAAAGATTTTATCACCTTTTATGTAGAATATTTTAAATTTGTGGTATTGCCTTATGCACTTGTTTAAAGATTACGATCATAATAAACATATCTTTGACTTGACTTGATATCGAATATGGCACACTCATAAAGCTTTTGAATTTAGGAAGTCTTGTAGGATGAATGTGACTTTTTTGCACTATGTTCAATAATGTGGCCCTGTGAAGGCAATAATTATGTGGGTGTGTAACACTCTCAAATGATCCATCTTTTGCTGCTACAGTACTGGATTACATATTTATTTAATCTTTGCATCATTGTTTTGAAAATCATTTTTGCTAATGAAGCATCTCTCATCACCATGTTAATACCGTAGATCTGTGGGTAATATGGAAATACTTTAACTTAGTCATAGTGAAATGTTTGTGATGTTGATGTGTGTTGTGGAGGCTTGTACATTGTGGCCACAATGCGTGGGCCCTGTATTCACAAACAGTCTTGTGCATTGTTATGTGGACCCAGACGACAGTATCAGAGGCTCTATTTGTGAATTAGCAATAATCAGACATTGAGCTGTGAGCTGTAGCAAAGCAACAAACCTCCTTGTTTGCGCTTAACTGTGCAAACATACTTATGTGAGTATGCACTATCAGATGTGCATCCACACGTATGTTTGGTGCATACATCAGTTGTTCATTTTGTAGAGAACCTATCCAAATTACTTTGTGACATTATATCATTTTTGTATCTGAAAATAAAAAATAAACAATTCCAAAATGCAAAATAAACCACTACAAAATATTGCACTAAAAATGTTGCTTTTCTGTAGGATGTGATCATTTTTAAATACAATTATTTGCAAAAAACAAATCCTGTGTGTCTTTGGAAAAGTCTTTCTAACATGTCACAATATATACATCTGACATCTAATGCCAGGACGCACAGAACACCTTTCACCTCCTCCGCCTATCGCCCATGATCTTAATTTCAGATGCCACATCCTTCCCCAAGTAAGAGTGGGCAAATGTTAAGCTTAAAAAATGATTGCAAATTATCATCAATTTACTTTACAGTGGAGCAATTAAGCATTTGTCAATAAACATTTACATTTAAAAGTTAATATAGTAAAACTCCGTGTTTCCTGTGTTCTGCTATAATTATCAACACATGCCGGCACTACCGAAGTGCACTTTGGCAGGCAAAATATTGTACTGTGAATATCCTGCTATAATTCGCTGTGGCTGTTGGAAAAATAATCCTATTTTACACCCCTTTGGACTCGGGAGAGCCAATACAAATGTTGTTGACGGTACTGAATTGCACTAATGTGTCCAAAGCTTAATGTGATTCAAGTTGTTCTCGTTAGATCATTGTTTGTTTTCATGTATTTCAATGTGTGTTAAAACTGTCTGTGTCCGAACTGAACAAGGCTGGATTATACAAGTGTGTTATTTGTAGGACACATTGGCTCTCGTGTTACATCAAATAAAACATGACTTTTGAGAGATGGGTTAGTGTGCTCTGTGTTTTTTTTGCAAAGGTTTAAATTAACTATGCAATAAAATACATTTGACATTTCAGATATTTGATCAGTAAAATTAATGTTGCAGTCATTGACAAAAACCATGAATATATGTCAAACTGTTACTGTTTAAATAATTGCACATTGCCAACGTTTTTTTCTCAAACTGTCATAATTAATTTCTTGGGCATAGAAAGTAAGCATTACAACATGATATATCAGGATACCACATTCTGCAGCAGTGCTATAAGTCAGTACAGGTTCATTCATAGTGGTTACCTACATGGAAGACACCAATCAATATTCTTTCATACAATTAGGTTATGTGGCTTAATGCAAAATACTATGTAGAAGCCCAATATGACCCCTTCCCCCAACACCCCTGAACCAGGGAAAACTTAGAACTTGAAATATTACATGTATAGAGTCTAATAGCATGTGGAAGATAGGAGCAGGTGTTATAATCTGTCTCCGCGAGGCTGGAGAATCTTGATGAGAGGAGCTACATGGAATGGGGGGACTCACGTCTGGAAGAGATGGAGTGCCCTAGTGCATGTAGGGCAGGAGAATAGAGGAAGACCCACAGACAAATATCTCACCAAGGGTCCCCATATGTAGTCGAAGCCTTTACTGGAGTCCATTACTTTATCTGTGAAGCGTTTCATGGTGATACTCTGCCAAAGGCAGGCATGCCAGAGTCACATTGAGGGGGAAGTAGGTTTCTTCCATGCTGTTGCCAGAGTCATCTTAGATGCGCCAAGACAAAGCCATATGGTGGATCTATCCCCAACAGTTTGATGCCTAAGGGAGGAGTCACATATTCCCAAAAGGGTAAAGTGTGGAATGTGAGGCAGAGGGTAACCTAAGATGTCCTACATATGTGCTAAAATGTCTTCCCAGGATGGCCTAATCGTGAGGCAGTCCCATCATATGTGACTGAAGTCGCTCAAGAGTCCACAACCTCACCAACACCTATCATATGTTCCAGAGTATATTTTGTGTAGTTTGGCAGTAATACTTTAAAATGTACTTCTCTAAGGCCTATTGATCAGTTAAACATTGGGATATCTCTTCATAGTATCTGGTCCCAGAGGCCTCTATGTCGAGGAAAAGGAGCATTGATCGAGGAGCTCAGGGGAGAATAGAGAAATGAGATAGAGCCCCTGAAACCCCCTGACCACATAGGAATTTCTCTATAGGGAGCAAGTCCCTTGTGGCTGCCTGTTGGATCTCAGGTTGCATTAACCAGTGTTTTAGTTAGGTGTAATGGTACAGTCTGTAGTTGGTAGATTGAAATCCCTGCAACAGTTGTCAAATGTGAAGATGTCCCGCCCATGGAAAAGATCAGAGATAGTGAGGCAGCCCCCTTCCCTCCACAAGTCAAAGGGACCCGGAGCTAATGCTGGCAGGAAGGCCCTGTTGGAGTGGATAGGACTGTAAGGAGAGGGAAAGGTGGTCAAGACATGCCAGCAGGTTGCCTCATCCAAAGCTTTCAGCATAGCTCTAGTCAGGGAGCTTAAGTAGGCATTGAGTGAGTGGTTGGGTTTAGATTTCCACAGGATGTCTCAAATCGTTCTTCCTTCTGATGCCCTTTCCATATGTAGTCAGTCTTTTCCTGATTCTATAATGGACCGTTCTGTGATTACTTGGAATAATCACAGCCTTATAATGGTGGGTGAAGTTCAAGAGAGAGGATATTATGTGGTAGTTGGGCGCAACGGTTTTGCCTGGGGAAGTGAGCATGGAACCCAAGGAAGTAAAGAAATTATTTTCTACGTTGATGGGAAGGCCCTGGAAGAGGTACAACGTTTTTGACAGTATCATCATCTTAATAGCATTTATGCGACTTAGCCAGGATAAATAGAGTAGACCCATTTCTGGAGGTCTTGCTGTAGTTAACAATGAAGTGAGGGATTGGTACCCTTATACACATTGACAAGTTTTGTATAGCAACAAAGAACTATGTTAAAACAAGCATTTGCAAAGCCAATAGGTGTGGCACTAGCTGACAGCCTTTTTGCTTTGTCATTTTTTTTTATTGTGTCATGGTTTTTGTAAAATGTTAGGGTTGGGGTTCTGCTGATCTTGTACCAATATAAAACATTGGTCAAAGGCACCCTATTTCAAAAAGCACACAATGCCAAAGTAGTCTATGGCACTTAAAAAGCTACTTTGTGTGTGGATGTGCATCTTGTAAAACAGCACAGCTACCTTATTCACACTGAAGTTAGCCAGTGGGTGAAATTAGCTGACCAATTGCCCCATGCTATATGCTGTAGTGGGCGGAAGTAAAATGTAAATGACACAACAACAGACCAATAATTGAAGAGGGCTGCCTGAAACCTCCAGGAAGTATATAATATATATAATTCTAGGAAAATTAAAAGGTCTTGGCTTATTACAGACCTAAATATGATCCGGATGCACGCAGCATATGCTCTTTTTTAAATTCCAGCATCTTACAATACCAGCTAGTCCATAGGGCCTTTTTTTTACTTCACAGTGCCGGACATTAAAAACAAACATGATTTACTTTTGGTCTCATCAGACACTGGCTGAAGTAATAACTGAGTTTCATCTTTACTCACTCAGTGGCGAAGGGTATTGGCCATCTGTAGCCCTGTTCAAGAGACATATCGCTCCTGCTTGTAGGAAGGTAAACACCCACTTTCTCTGTGCTAATATAAATAATGCATGCACACTGCATCGGTATTTCTGTACCTATAATTATCAATTGAAAGAGCTTTCCAACCCCAGCGCAGGAAACAACGACATCACCCCATCGCAAGACCTCTGCAACTCCCTCGCTTCATACTTCCACAACAAGATCACGGACATACACAGCAGCTTCAACAACCAACCAACGCACACCATGACCGAACAACCACCCCCCACCACCACCCTCCACGCCTGGACCCCGATCAGCATCGAAGACACCATCCGCACGATGAACTCCATCCACTCCGGATCACCGGCCGACCCCTGCCCTCACCACGTCTTCAACAAGGCCGACGCTGTCATCGCACCCCACCTGCGAGACATCATCAACACATCCTTCGACACCGCTACCTTCCCTGAGAGCTGGAAGCACGCCGAACTCAGCGCCCTACTCAAGAAACCAACAGCGGACCCCACCGACCTCAAGAATTACCGCCCCATCTCGCTCCTCCCGTTTCCAGCCAAAGTCATCGAGAAGACCGTCAACAAGCAGATGGCCGCCTTCCTCGAGACGAACGGATCCCTCGACCCCTCACAGTCCGGCTTCCGAGCCAACCACAGCACCGAGACCGCCCTCATCGCCGCCACCGATGACATCCGAGCCCCGATGGACAATGGAGAAACAGCGGCCCTCATCCTCCTAGACCTCTCCGCGGCATTCGACACTGTCTGCCACCGCACCCTAGTGCAGCGCCTCAGCGACGTCGGAATTCAGGAGAAGGCACTGGAATGGATCATCTCCTTCCTCGACGGAAGAACACAGAGAGTCCGCCTGCCACCGTACAAGTCAGAGGCCTCCGAAGTCATCTGCGGCGTCCCCCAAGGATCATCTCTGAGCCCCACCCTCTTCAACGTCTACATGAGCCCCCTCGCAGCCATCGTACGCAAACACAACCTCAGCATAATCTCCTACGCCGACGACACCCAGCTGATCCTCTCCCTGACCAACGACCCCGCCGCCGCCAGAGCCAACCTGCACGAAGGGATGAAAGAGGTAGCCGAGTGGATGACGACCAGCCGCCTGAAACTGAACTCAGACAAGACGGAGGTCCTCATCCTGGGCTCTTCACCCTCCGCCTGGGACGACTCCTGGTGGCCACCCGCCCTGGGCACCGCACCCAAACCGACAGACCACGCACGCAACCTGGGATTCATCCTGGACTCCTCCCTCTCCATGACCAGACAAGTCAACGCCGTCTCCTCGTCGTGCTTCAACATCCTGCGCATGCTACGAAAGATCTTCTGGTGGATCCCCACCGAGACCAGGAAGACCGTCACCCAGGCCCTCGTCACCAGCCGTCTGGACTACGGCAACGCCCTATACGCCGGTACCACCGCCAAGCTCCAGAAGAGACTCCAGCGGATCCAGAACGCCTCAGCCAGACTCATCCTCGACATCCCACGAACCAGCCACATCTCCGGACATCTGAGAGACCTTCACTGGCTCCCCGTCAACAAAAGAATCACCTTCCGCCTCCTCACCCACGCACACAAAGCTCTACACGATCGAGGCCCGAGCTACCTCAACAGCCGAGTCAACTTCTACGCTCCCAAACGCCACCTCCGATCAGCCAACCACGCCCTCGCCGCCGTCCCCCGCATCCGAAGAGCGACTACAGGAGGAAGGTCCTTCTCCTACCTGGCCGCCAAGACCTGGAACTCCCTCCCTCCCGACCTGCGCCTGACCCACGACCACCTCTCCTTCAGGAAGAAGCTGAAGACCTGGCTGTTCGAGCAGTAGCGGCACCCCCCCCCCCCCCCCCCCCCAGCGCCTTGAGACCCTACGGGTATGTAGCGCGCTTTATAAGTGTCACTGATTGATTGATTGATTACCAGAAGGTTTTGTAATTCTGGAAAGTGTAACTACTACAATAATATCCCTTGTTCTCTAAGAAATGGGGAATAACACAGGCTTTGGAATTATTTGACGATTCATGCATGTTTACTTCATTTCCGAGTAATTTTTCCACTGTCTATATTGCCAGATTTTTCTCCTGGTAAAATGTGCTGGTGGGAAAACCTAAAGGTGTTGTGTTCCCTTGCACCTTGTAATTACGCTAAAAGCAAAAAGTCCTGTTTCTGCCTGCATTAGAATTACAAAGGGGTTCGTAATAATGACCTGGTAAAAGATACTCCATGGGTGGATTTTCCTCCGTATTTTATACGTTCCCTGCAAATTGGAGCGTTCTGTAATACAATAAATCATGGTCTTTAAATCTACTATTTTCTGTACTATATTAGGCAGTTTAGGAGGAAGGAGCGCTGATATTTCTGCGCACGTCTTGGTTGTCATCTGTCTTTCCTGAAGAAAAAAACAGCAGTTGGCACAAAACTGATGAGTTTATTCATGCTACTGGCACATGAAATACGAGCCAGAATCCTACGCTCCAGAGCAAACTCTCTGCCTTCAAGCAAATGGCGCCGATCCCTGAGAGTGGCCTTTCAATCATCTCGCGACCAGGGTCACGCTCGCGCCGTTGAGTACAACTGTCACCAGGTGATGCATTGCGCGCAGACACGAGATGAAGCCATGCTCGCGAGACGCCCTTGACCAGAGCGTGCCATGTCCGGGAAAGGGGCTTTAATTAAATTGATACTGGAGGAAACTGAGAAATCACGGCCCTTGCCAAAGACAGATGCTTGGTAAAGTTGTTGGCACTCAGTCCGCCGCCTTGGCACGATGTTCCGGCCTCTCGGCGCTGCTGTCGCGTTTATCAGCCGGCTTCTGGGGAATTGCCCTGTGAACAAGAGGCTGAAAAGAATTAGAGCTCATTAGCCCTTCACAATCCCTTCTTCCAGCTGGTGTACACAATAAGAGGCTTGCTCCACGGGGGCCACGGAAACCAGGTTCACTGTTTAAAGGCTGCCACGGCTCGTGTTCCAGAACAGCATGGGTTTCATTTGTAAAACCTTTTTTTTTAGCTACGGCCGGTGAAGAAAAGTTTCCTAATGACAGCATCTGTTTGAAGCCTCTCTTTCAAACACTAATGCATGTCTGTATAATAATGCGGCTGCTGCTCTTCAAAGGTACAGGGAGCAGTTCACAGACGGTCCTGCCGGATCACATTTTGCAGCCGTACAATACCTCAAAGACGCGCTGACGCATTTTAAAGTTTGACGAGACAGAGCACTGCACTGAATTTCCACATTGGCCGCAAACCTTAGGAGGCTTTTGTTCAAAGCTGCAAGAAAAGTTCATGCTATCTGCTGCATTTCAATAGCTGTTGTTGGATCTGAGGTGTATTTCATGTTTGTCCTCAGAAAAAAAAGAGCTTTTCTTCAAAAAATTATCACTGTTCTAAAAATCTCACCCGTGGTGTTTTTTCAGCTATTAACTTATGCATTTTACAGGCGGTATTTTTTACTTTAGATTATGGCTATATTATGAGAGATAGAAGTATTGCTTAAAATAAAGATTTTTTTTAGGGAAATATAGTAAATGCTCTTGTATATGTCAATACTTTAGGAAAAAATTCATGTGCCACACATGAAGAAAAGAACTATAGGAAATACAGTTTGAGCGGATGCTTCTTTTCGTTGGAACCGCATTTGTCTTAAGTGTACGTGTCATTGGGGTTTATCATTCATTAGCAAATATGTATTAATTCTGAAAATATCAATTACAGAATAAAGGCAGACAAACTCATATTTTCTGCCCTAACGCAGCATGGCAAATATGGGTTGCAGTGCTTTGTGCATACCCAAAAATATTCCCAGGTTCCCATTTTCAACTGTCTGTATGGAGGTCATCCTTAATTCCCCATAACTATTAACAATGGATAGGCAATTAACTCTAGAACCTTGCACCATCTCTCGAAGAGGCTTAGAACCTAAATTCCCTACAAATTTGAAGAGTGCCTCCACACGTCTGGTGAAGTTGGCTGTCATTATATGGCCCAATGACTTCCATGTGCCAACATCTTCAAACAAAACCCCCAGATACTGGAAGGTTGAAACAGGCACAACTTTAGGTCCGTTTACCATGAAGGATTTGTACTTGTCTCTCAATGGGCCATTTATCAGGATGTGTGTCTTTGATTCGTTTACTGACAGTTTTAAATCAGACCTAAAGATGCCTAATTCATCTGAACTGGGGTGGCAGAGTGGGCTAAAGAACGGTGATGGATTAAACCCAGATCTTTTGACTGGGTGTGAGTGTTTGATTGATTCGGATGCTCCGTCCATCACCACCCCCTTTTGTACCGCTTTTGGCCGCCAGGGTATGCTCAGACGTGAGTCCCTTGCTCACTTTGCCACTGGATTCAAGCAAGCCGGGCTGAAGACGGCTGGAATGCCAGAAACCGGTCCTCGGAAGCTTGTTTCCGGTCCAGGGAAGGCATGGCTTATCAGTTTGGGCTGGACTGTTCCCATGAGGCACAGGGTCAGACTGATTTGCATATAGCCATGTCTGAACTGGGGTGGCAGAGTGGGCTAAAGAACGGTGATGGATTAAACCCAGATCTTTTGACTGGGTGTGAGTGTTTGATTGATTCGGATGCTCCGTCCATCACCACCCCCTTTTGTACCGCTTTTGGACGCCATAAGTGTGGCAGGGTATGCTCAGACGTGAGTCCCTTGCTCACTTTGCCACTGGATTCAAGCAAGCCGGGCTGAAGACGGCTGGAATGCCAGAAACCGGTCCTCGGAAGCTTGTTTTCGGTCCAGGGAAGGCATGGCTTGGCAGTTCGGGCTGGACTGTTCCCATGAGGCACAGGGTCAGACTGATTTGCATATAGCCATGTCTGAACTGGGGTGGCAGAGTGGGCTAAAGAACGGTGATGGATTAAACCCAGATCTTTTGACTGGGTGTGAGTGTTTGATTGATTCGGATGCTCCGTCCATCACCACCCCCTTTTGTACCGTAATTCATCTAGCCGTTTCTGGAGGCCAAGTGAAGTTTTGGCGATGAGCACTGCATCATCTGTGTAAAGCGGTATGGGGACTGGAAGAGCCCCTGCCCTTGGCATATCCACCTTTGTTTCTTCTAGTGTTCTTTCCAACACATTAATATATATTGTAAATAAGAAGGGTGTCAGCACACAGCCTGGTCACACTCCCCTACATAAATTAAATGGTGCAGTTAGAATCGCTTCTATCTCCCTTTTTAAATATGGATGCTATTGTGGAATGAGACCAGGACTTTGGGGGACCAGTCTTGCAAAACATGTTTTAGGAGAAACACCCATACTTCAATGTTTTCTTTGAGTAAATCAGCAGGTACTCCATCCAGGGCTTTATCTATCAGGCACCTATTGATGGCAGCAATAACCTCAAACAATTCTACCTTCAGCTCAGCTGATTGTCCCATCTGCTCATCCTCACCTAGAACAAGAGATGGGCTTGGGGTAACAGCATTAGCATATACTGCTTTAAAATGGTTAACCCAAATATCTGGTGTGATCACCATTTCAATCCTTGACGCAGGGTAATTATTGAAAAAAGGGTGATTAATCACATGCCAGAAGGCCCAAGAATCCTTTGAAAAACTAGCCCGTAATAAGGATTCACAAGCATTAGTTTGATTTTTTTAGGCTCCCGGCATTTGAAAACAAGGTCAGCATCACGTGGGATCGTTTTGATGACTTTTAGCAAGTCAGCATGTGTTTTTGTACAAAGAGAGTCAAACCATCTATGCAGTTTAGACTTACAGGGAGAGACAGAGACCATCAGTAGTTCCCTAATAGAGTGACACAATGACTTAAAACACCTCGTAACATCGCCCAAGTCCCCCCCAGCTTCATCCAAGCATGTAAACAATTCTTCTCTGTTGCTGCTTTACAGTACTGCAAAGCAGCTTGGACTTGTTGACACATTCCCATCTCTGTAATAGGCCTTTTTTTGTGTTGTAAATAGACTTATATGATTCTTTTGCGTATCGAGACAGGTTGGCAAATTGGCAAGAAAATTGTTGGTAAATTGTGGTCGCAAAATACATTATCTAATACATCGAAATCATAAAAAAAGTAAGAAGATTATTGGAAAACAAGGTAAAGTCTATGATACTATAGTGCTCCCTGCACACATATGTTGGCTTTAAGATAGGGATCTGGCAAAAGAATCAAAGGCAAATTGAAACCATATTTGGAAATAAGCAAGTTAAGACCTTCATCATTTGAGTTATGGCTAAAATGTGTTAGTGGTTCTCCCTGGGGCCTATCAAGCTGCTCATAATAGCACCTGAACACTCACTGTGTCAGGTGTTGAAATCTCCCATTCATAGCTATGAAGTGGACTCACCAAATTTTGGGATAGCCCTCTCTATTTCCCCACTCAAAGCACTAGCTATAATAATGTTATTGGTGTTAAAACAATTATCATAAAAATGATTTTAAAAAGCTTCTTTCATCTTAACTCTAGGTAAAGGAGTTTAACGTGAGGGGAGGCTGGCTTTGACCAGAGAGCTCTCCCTGGAAGTGTAATAGAAACTAGAATTGTGAGCCGGGTAGCAGATGTAAAGTAAGTCATAAAACCCTGGACATATGGGGGCCGTGGCCCAAGTCTCTTGCCATTAACAGTCATGTTACCCTGGACACTGGCAGAAATGCACATTTGGTTTAGGTAATAAAATTGCCAACCTTGTAAAAGTATAATAGAAACAGAGCAACCCAATATTCCTTTGGGGGCTTGGGTAAACAATAAAGAAATCAATGTAAAGTGCAGACAAAGGATTTGTTAATACAGATATTTGATCATTTGAAACAAATACAGTATGTCAGATTATGACATCAATAGTGTACTTCACAGTTATTAACAAAAATCGATTCACAAAAAAATATTCCATTCAAAAGAAAATAATAATTCAATGGCAGGTGTTATCCTTAAATATTTTATATTCAAAAAATTTTTTTTACTGTAAAATGGGAACAAAGGGGTTCATATAGGTTTAGTCTAAGAAAGACACACAATGACAATGGTTATACATTCACTTTCCTAATTTTACAAAACTACACACCAGTGTCTTCAAACGTCCAAGTCCTATACAAAGATTGAAAATGGCTAAATAAATAGAACTCAGATTCAAATAACACATATGTCAGCAAGATTCAAAGGAGATTTGTCACTGCATCGCCGTTTCGACCTCTGTACCAAGAAATCAGAGAGACCATCATCAGAACTATAGGTTGTTCAAGAAAATGGAAAAAGACCCCTCCTATAAAATATTAAAAACATATTGTAACTAACAAAATCTGTACAAATTGTCAATACCTTCAATTTTACGATAAGAAAAAAGTTTTAACACTGCCCGTGTTATAAGATGCTGAAGAAAACGTGGATCCAGAAAACTCCAGAATGATTGTAATTTACTTGAATAGGTATAAAAACGTTTGAAGTGAAAAAAAGAAAATCACCCACCATACATGAAGCCCATAGTGATATTTATCGTGAGTATTATATCAAATCGAAGTTGTTCACTTAGTTCTTTTAGAAATGGGCAGTAGAGGAGTAATGAAAATGACTCCCATAAAATCCAAATGGAATATCCAAAACATGTCTCCATACTTGGTGATTATCAGGTTATTTAAGCATGGCCATGGATAACCCATAAGTTGTATAGAATGTACTTACACAACAAATAATGAAGTCTGGAGTCAGTATAGAAACACAATCATATTATGGAATTAAAGAGTACACTCTTCTTCTAATATCTGTCAACGAAAAATAAATAGAGGGTGTATAATCCAAGGGAAAGAGTATTAAAAAAATTATAGAGAAAGGTGCAATCTCTCTATAGTTTGACAAGTGAAATTAAGAGAATTTGTTTGTGGTTTTACTCACTCGAAGAGTTCACGTGGGATTTCAATCCTTTAGGGAACTGTATAAAGAGTTATTTATAACATATTTTATAAACATACCAGTTTAGAATATAAACTATATGTAAATATATATAAAGGAAACTTACATATCCTCCGGTGGATAATATTAAATTTCAAGCAGTCAAAATTGATTTAGACACAACCGTATCCTTCCTTGCAGCATCTGTGATGAATCAAGCGGGACCGCGTAAACCCGGAAGTGAAGCCTACAGAGGTTACAAAATATCTAGAATGCTGACCCAGACTGGCCATTTTACGGGTAGTGTTTGCAGAGCTGTGTCTCATAGTAAAGATGCATGCTTGCCAATTATAGATGGAGGACTTATGGTCTTTCCCAAAGTTCAGGGAGACTCTAAGCCCACATTCATGCTACAGAAGACTTACTGCCTAATCTCTCTTCGTCTGTTACACCTTCACATGCACAAATGCTATGATAATTGCAAAGGAAGTACACATTTTTCTTGTTGATGGATTACACTGCCCAGTGTGCGTGTGACAGACAGTTTGCTTACATGCATGTGCACTTGCATCACATGCCCCTCATTACTGGGTCATATATTCATATTAAGTGGGTGATTTATATCTTGACGGTATAGTTCCTGTGTCTCAACGGTGACCGAGTATCTATACGTCCAACATAATGGCCATGTCAGAAAATGTATATCTGAAAGGACCTTAGGTTTGATCGCGGTGAAGACTACTCTGTCTCTGCCATGGATGAACTCCTCCAACAACCCTGTGCAGTAAGGGACATAGGAGGCAGACCTCTAATTCCACCCATCCAGGAAAACTCTGGTGGTAAGGAGCATTGAAACCTGCAAAATGTTCCCCTCGCCATGGGAGATGACTTTCATGGCGAGGAGAGTATTTTATTTTTTATTTTCAAAAACAAAATCCTGCTTTGGGATGTTTCTTTTGAAAAGAAAAGAAAACAGTTTGAAGCTGAACCCTGCCATGTTGATGGAGCCCTGAACTAAACTGCAAACTGCAGTGACAGGAACTTCCATGCCTGTGGCTCCGCCAATGCCTTAGAAATGACTACCAACTTAGCAGTCATTTCTAAATTTGGCAGGCAAAGTAGTCTCAGCCTGATGGACATTACGTCCTCTACTGGCCCAACAGAGATTACTCGGTCTCCCAAATTATAAATCAGGCCCTAAGACTTTGTGATTGGCTTTGCTCAATGGAGTTGCCTGTGGTGAGTGTTCTGTAAACAAAATGTAAAACAATTCAATACAATTAATAGTAATATTTAAAAAAAATCTAATTGGTATTTTGGAGCTATTTGTCGAAACAAGAGGTTTGATTTCATAGTTTAAGCGGTATTTCAATTTATTTTTCCTCACATAATGCTGACTGGTGTACTATGGCCGGCTTGTTTTGCCACTCAAGAAGTGTGTCATCTAAGCTGTGAGGAAATTACCAAAAGATAATTGTAATTTATTAATTAATTTGTTTATCCAGAACTAGACTGAATGACTCTAAATAGTGGCAGAGTATACTTAGCACGTTAATACAGTTTCGGTATATACTTGGGGGGTATGGTCTCACAAACACAGTCACAGACACCTGGACAGTTGGATGAATCTTTTTTTTAGCAAGCAGTAGTTCCTCTGGATTCAATTTTAGATAAATATATGTTTATCTGGCAACATTGAATTGCTGGTTGCAGAAGCAATTTGAGAGATTTTGTCGGCAATAAAACATGTATATTGTAAACAACAACAAAAAATACTAGTGCAGTGTTCATGGATATAGCACAGTGCATAGTGAACATTCATAGTTCATAGTGAACATAACTGTGCACAATGTGTCATCCAAAATGATTTTTCTCAAGAATGGTTTACAGGTGGAGGTGGTGTAGCAAGAGTTCCCAACTGACGGGATCATTCAAACTAACAATTAGTAACCAGCATAAATTCTAGACCATTATTCATACACTTGCAATTAATCAATGTTTTCACCCTTGTGGGGAAATCGGTGTATCATCACCTTAACAGGAGTTTAAACAACAACATTCAGTGCTAATTTGAGCTGGTGGTTGCCGATGGGGCTCACTGGCACTCATTTTTGGGGACCGGCACTTATTTTATTTAATCAGTTAGACAGCAAGAGTTGGAAAAACACAAAAACTGGAAAAAGGGAGGAAGAGAAAGACGGATTAACCATCGCAAAGGGAGAAACCAGGGACCAGCAAGAGTGAGATAAAAGACAAGGCAGTATGTGGTAATGGATTAAAGAGGTTTGAGGTAAATTTAAGATTGCACAGCTTTGGTAGTCAGTTCTTATGGAACACGGACTGAAGGACGTTGGCTCTCTATATAGTTTACTAAAATGAAGTACACTGTGCAAAGAGTCCGGTGGATCCCCAATAGGTGTGCAGAGGTAAAAGCAGATAATTTTAATAATCTTTTTGTGGTAGTGTGGGTGAGCAGTTAGGCTCATCAGAGGGTAATGCTAAGCAATTGTTGTCACACACAGAGGCAATAAAAGATACACACACTCAAGAATAAATACAAAATCAATGAGGAAAAATAAAAAAGTATATTTATATATGTTTTTAGGTACAAAAAAGTTTGTTCAACAGGAAGCACCCAGGCTCCCCATAGCCAATCACAATGCTGCAATGCAATGCAGCATTGTGATCTGAGCGCAGTGGTTCTAGAGTTCAATGGGCGGGATACACCATCGCAAATGTGACAGATATCCTGGCCTCAGTACTACAAGTGCATTTTAAACTATGGCACTTGTAATACGGCAGACAGGATACTCTAAATCAGGCCCGTAATGTCTTAGTTTCCCCAGGCTTCATATATAAGCATAGGAATTCACATTGTTTGATACCATTTTGATGTTTTTCCTAATTACTTAAAATCATTGAATAATGTTTTTTCTCTGGGTGAATTTCGACTTGTCCCAGCATCCTTGTATCTAAAATTCAAACTTTTACCTAGGATATAAGGTGATTTCCTTCTTGAATTTTTTTTCCATGGTCTGGACGTGTTTGGATACACTGATTTTCTAAATGTTTAAGCCACATAAATAAATTCTCCATTTTGTGAAGCACCTATAAACCTAAAAGCAAATTGAGGACAGTTATAAAGCTTTGTCAATCCAGACAGAGCAAGACATATCAGACAGAACATTGCACCTACATCCATCAGAGCTCACATTTGCTTGATGGTAAACTGGCATGTTGCTCCGATTTGTACACGCTGAAATATTATTGAAGGAGTCAATGAATGTATTTATCTAACTATTAATGCATTTGTTGTCCAACTACTAGCATGGCCATCCGCCTTCAATTGAGCCCAATTTCTTTTACTTTTACTGCACAAACACTGGACACAACACAATCTTAATGATAGATCTGCCATCCTCACATGACAAAATAAAATCAGAACCATATCAGGCCATATGAATGGCAGCTATGTGTCAAACAGACGTGGCCAAGAAAAACATGCATAACACATAGCAAGATATGCAATTATACATTATAGAATCTAAGGTCATCCTTTTGAATTGTTGCCTTAGAAAATCATATTTGATTACAGCCTACCATAAATTGTGGTAGGTAATAATGGGGTAAACCCTTACCTCATCGACCTGGGTCAGTACAATGTTATATGAGAAGGGGTGGTCGATTACAAAACAGTTAAGCATATCATTACTTAAGAAGAAAGGTACATCAACCAAGTAAAAATCATTTAAATTGCATTTAATCCAACTATTTGCAGTGATTTGCTGCAGTTACGCATATACTATATTTCATATTCATACAATACATGGTAAATTACGCATAATTCTTGAATCAGTGCTCGGTGATTGTCAGATAAGGAAAGGGAGTTTAAAGGAGGGTAGGGTGTGTTTGGAAAAGAATGAGGGACAAAGAAAAGGAATTGTGTCCTATAAACAATTCTGTCTTATTCAGCAAAACATTTCCAGTCATGTTACAGATCACAGTTGTTCCCAAGATGTACACTATACACATAAGTTGAATTTGGATAGTTTCCGGTAGGATGTGTATGTGTAGATAATGATGTCGACGTTTCGACCCCCAAGTTAAGGGCAGGTGAGTCCTCAGTTTGGGGTCTTCCTCAGGACAATTAAAAACAGTGACATTGAGCACCTAGGAGAACAGAAATGTGTGTCACTAGATGTAATCAATTAAATTCTAAAAAGCAGGACAAAATTCAAGATGTACCTACATGCGCAGGCGGACGAGAGGTGTCCCGTCTGTGTTGGGACTCGCGCCTGTGTCGTTGTTCTCTGGGGGAAATAGATTACGGTTAGGAAGGATAATATGGGCAGGTCCTGGTAAATTAGACCAAGCAAGTAAAACACGACTTACTCAGTTCGCCCGTTCTATGAGGAACAAACGTCGTGGATGGCGATACTGGGACCGGTCAATCCGTGGGTGAGGCAAACGTCCTACATCCACCGGGCGGTCGAGTTCAGCGTGTAGATGAGTTACACAATCTGGAAGAACATGGAGAAGTTGTATTCCTTGGCATGACAACTCTACGTGGTAGACTAGATTCTGAAGGGGTACACGGTCTGTCCATGAAATGGGGGCCCGAGAGCCTGCCGGTCGATCACATGTCAATCTCCGACCATGGGGGAAACAGGACGGGCATCTATCCCATGAGGTTTGTGACCAAACAATTCGGGACAACAAACAATAATGGTCGGCATCCGAATATGGAGGGCAACCGGGGATCCCCAAACTCTCAAGGGCATAATGACCCATGCTCGTTGAGAGAACAGACAATTACGGAGGTACATTGCCAAAGGAGTCGCGCTGCCTGGGTAAGCCAGGGCCGTGAGCGTAACTCCTCGATGTTTAATTATTATGACCTAGTGATTTCACAGGATTACGAAGTTAGGGTAACATATCCTACATAACTATGAGAGTCGCGCTGCCTGGGATAGTCAGGGCCGTGAGCGCTTCTCCTCGGTGTGTAGTTATTCTGACCTGGTGCCGTGGCACGCCCCTTAGAGACGCCCCTTAGATACGCCTGTTACATCTACAGGTTGACGGGCGCCTGCGAGCTGTCACTGTGGACGATTCGGCAGCAGTCACGCAGGTATGCTCGCTCCGCGCTGTTTTTGCGAAATCACCAGGTCAGAATAACTACACACCGAGGAGAAGCGCTCACGGCCCTGACTATCCCAGGCAGCGCGACTCTCATAGTTATGTAGGATATGTTACCCTAACTTCGTAATCCTGTGAAATCACTAGGTCATAATAATTAAACATCGAGGAGTTACGCTCACGGCCCTGGCTTACCCAGGCAGCGCGACTCCTTTGGCAATGTACCTCCGTAATTGTCTGTTCTCTCAACGAGCATGGGTCATTATGCCCTTGAGAGTTTGGGGATCCCCGGTTGCCCTCCATATTCGGATGCCGACCATTATTGTTTGTTGTCCCGAATTGTTTGGTCACAAACCTCATGGGATAGATGCCCGTCCTGTTTCCCCCATGGTCGGAGATTGACATGTGATCGACCGGCAGGCTCTCGGGCCCCCATTTCATGGACAGACCGTGTACCCCTTCAGAATCTAGTCTACCACGTAGAGTTGTCATGCCAAGGAATACAACTTCTCCATGTTCTTCCAGATTGTGTAACTCATCTACACGCTGAACTCGACCGCCCGGTGGATGTAGGACGTTTGCCTCACCCACGGATTGACCGGTCCCAGTATCGCCATCCACGACGTTTGTTCCTCATAGAACGGGCGAACTGAGTAAGTCGTGTTTTACTTGCTTGGTCTAATTTACCAGGACCTGCCCATATTATCCTTCCTAACCGTAATCTATTTCCCCCAGAGAACAACGACACAGGCGCGAGTCCCAACACAGACGGGACACCTCTCGTCCGCCTGCGCATGTAGGTACATCTTGAATTTTGTCCTGCTTTTTAGAATTTAATTGATTACATCTAGTGACACACATTTCTGTTCTCCTAGGTGCTCAATGTCACTGTTTTTAATTGTCCTGAGGAAGACCCCAAACTGAGGACTCACCTGCCCTTAACTTGGGGGTCGAAACGTCGACATCATTATCTACACATACACATCCTACCGGAAACTATCCAAATTCAACTTATGTGTATAGTGTACATCTTGGGAACAACTGTGATCTGTAACATGACTGGAAATGTTTTGCTGAATAAGACAGAATTGTTTATAGGACACAATTCCTTTTCTTTGTCCCTCATTCTTTTCCAAACACACCCTACCCTCCTTTAAACTCCCTTTCCTTATCTGACAATCACCGAGCACTGATTCAAGAATTATGCGTAATTTACCATGTATTGTATGAATATGAAATATAGTATATGCGTAACTGCAGCAAATCACTGCAAATAGTTGGATTAAATGCAATTTAAATGATTTTTACTTGGTTGATGTACCTTTCTTCTTAAGTAATGATATGCTTAACTGTTTTGTAATCGACCACCCCTTCTCATATAACATTGTACTGACCCAGGTCGATGAGGTAAGGGTTTACCCCATTATTACCTACCACTCTTTAGAGCAGATATCTATCTGCGAGGGTTCCAATTTGTAAATTAATCAATTAGGGTATATCATGAGTGACCGTGAAACCCTAACGTATACTGAAGAGTATATTCAAAACCTCCTGGAAGGAGAGACGGGGCAGGCATTTCTATCAAACAAGATCACACTGCTAGATCAATCACTCAACGAGAAGATTGTTAAACTAGAAAGACTTGAGAAGAAATTGGTCCGTACCAGACTGCATGGATTTGCACTGACTCAATATCTACAAGCTAATATTATACCCACTGGACTCCAGGTCAAAAACGAACCGGCAATATTTGTGGACGATCCCAAGTTCAAGGAGGGATTTAGTTTCGTGGCTAATACATGCTCGCGCCACTGGATGGTGCTGGGCATTGAGACAGCCAAGACACAGGTTGAAATTCTCATGAAGGAAATTGACACGCTCAAGGCTGAGATCAAGAGTCATAGTGCGTTTGCCAACGCGAGAGACACTCTAGAGAAACTTGAGAAAACTCTGGACACATTTGACATTGAAACCCAATCCAAGAAGTTGGATAAACTCAACAAAGACATCGCGAACTACGATAAGAAGAAGACTTACCCTTATCTAGCAGAGGATTATTATAATCAAGACACCCAAGGCAGGTTCACCAACAGGGGCAGAGGTGGCTACAGGGGTAGACGGAAGTTTACCAATTTCTCAGACTCGTCCTACAGCTCAGGCAGTGACTCAGGAGCTTCCGGCCCCCCAACTTTCGACAGCTATCAGGATCAATGGTATCAACCCCAACCAGACTGGCACCCTTTTTTAGGGGGGAATCAATGGCGACCACCTCGGGGACGAGGAAATTATCAGAACAGAGGCAGAGGCCAATCCTGGCCAACCCGAGGCAGAGGGGGTACTACCCAGCGTCCAGAGAACCCACAGAAACAAGTCCGCTTCCAACCAGAGCCCCACGGAGAGATCAGCCCGAGACGCAAGACTTACAAGTGGTAAGTCAATCAAGCCCTATTGTCAATCTCTCTCAGCATGTTCTCACTCCGGAGGAGTCAAGTGTGTTGAATAAAGGACTATCTTTTGTACCAACATCCCACCCGAACCACTTTAACATAAGATCGGAACTGACCCGTTTCTTTCGGAAAATCAGGCTTAAGCATTTCTTCCTGCACTCTCCCATTCCAACTACCAACTCAGCAACCGGACTACGACCTCCCTCAACCTTCACTCCCAGAACTCACCAGACACCACATCGGATCCTTGCGTATGAGAACATGGTGATGCGAGAAGTGATGGACATTTGTGCAACACGTACCTATGTCAAACACAACATCACTCAAGGTGAAAGACAAGCACTGGATAATTTAAGTAAGAACAAACTACTGGTAATCAAACCTGCGGACAAAGGAGGGGCGATAGTCCTCCAAGATGTCCAGAATTACAAAGAAGAGATCTATACACAACTTCGGGATGGAGTGAGCTATACCGCAACCAACGCCGACCCTACCAGGGAGATTAGGAGACTGATCCAAGAGATCACAGGTAAAGGCCGTGATGAGGGCTTCCTGAGCCAGAAAGAATATGAGTACTTGAACGTCGCACAACCAAGAACACCGACGATCTACACGCTGCCTAAGATACATAAGGACATGACCAAACCACCGGGACGCCCCATTGTATCGGGCTGTGGTTCCCTTCTGGAACCGCTATGTAAATACATAGATACTTTTTTGAAACCCCTAGCAACTGGGACTGCTACCTATGTCAGAGACACCATGCAGATCATTAACCAAGTGGATGAAATTGCCTTTGATCAGGATAAACAAATAATGGTGACATTAGACATAGTCTCATTATATACGAGTATTCCCCAGGACCCGGCTCTGGAAACCATGAGAAAGGCATTGGACAGGAGAACCCACCCATCCCAGGTACCAACGGATTTCATCATTCAACTCCTGGAGGTGGCGATGAAGAAGAATTTCTTCATCTTTCAGGATGAATTCTTCTTCCAGAGTAAGGGAGTGGCGATGGGGGCAGCATTTGCCCCTGACCTAGCTATCCTGTATATGGCGGAATTTGAACGGGACCATATCCTCACCGGGACTAATCCATATGAAACCAACATTTGGATGTGGCGGAGGTACATTGATGATGTGCTGATGCTATGGACTGGGAGTGAAGAGGATCTCAATGGATTCTTCACATGGCTGAATAACCAGTCTAAGGACATTCAGTTCACCATGAACATGAGTAGGACCTCCGTGGATTTCTTAGACATCAGTATCAAGGTCCAGAATGGTCGCCTTCACACAACCCTCTTTCGAAAACCCACCGAACGGAACAGCCTCCTACGATACACGAGTCACCATACTAGAAGCCTACGGGATAATCTACCGTTTGGTCAGTTTCTCCGGATAAGGAGGAACTGTTCACTCAAAGAAGACTACTTCCTAGAATCTGATCTTCTGATCAGGAGACTAATGGAAAGAGGCTACCCAAGACGACTGGTGACAAGAGCAAGAAAGAGAGCCTGGTACAGTCCCAGGGAGGAACTGTTGAAGCCTAGAGAACGTCCCGTGGATCCCGAAAGGATCATCTGCGTTACTACTTTCTGTACGAAGAGTAACCTGATTAAGAAGACGGTAAACAAACACTGGACTATGGTATCGGATGTGATTAACCATGAACAACTGCCGATGCATGCATTCAAGAAAGCTAAAAACATCAGGGATAAAGTGGTCTCGTCCTATCTAGGAACCCCGGCACCCCCCACTCTGCAAAGCATATGGAACCTTCCCCAAGTGGTCGGCCATTTCAAATGTACGAAGTGCAAAGCGTGCCCACAGGCAATGGAAACCAAGGTTTGGAACTATCGTAACAACACAGTTACCTTGAAAACAATGACGAACTGCAACACAAGTGACGTTATCTACGCCATCATATGTCCTTGTGATCTGGTCTACATCGGACAAACCAAACAACATGTGAAAAAGCGTATCTTACAACATTGTAGCAGGATAAGGTGTCAAACACCGGGCTCCCCTCTGGTTGAACACTTCACGTCTAAATCACACACCCCTGAATCCTTCAAATGGTTGGTGATTGAGAAAATCACAGTGGGACCCAGGGGTGGTAATCTGAATTCACTGCTAAATGTTAGGGAGTGTAAATGGATGTACACTCTGGACACTGTTGACAATGGCCTGAATGAACTTGATGCTACTTACTCTCAATTGGCTGGACTGGTACCAGACCAATAAGACGTCAAAGCATAATGTGTGGAATATCCAGGACAGGGACACTGTGTTGAACTGTACATTTATATCAATATTGTTGACGATAAAGCGATGCGGGATGTGTGCATGTATTTGTGCATTATCCAGGGCAGGGACACTATGTTGAACTGCACATCTGCATACATATGTTGACGATAAAGCGATGCGGGATGTGTACATATATGAGTGATCTACACTTAGAGAACCACGTACATTATCTTCCAATGATTGTGTGTGCAATTTCCAGGGCAGGGACACTCTGTTGAACTGTACATCTGCATACATATGGTGACGATAAAGCGATGTGGGATGTGTACATATATGAGTGATCCACACTTAGAGCACCCCGTGCAATATCTTCCAATGATCATCTCCCTCGTTGAGGATTTTTATAGACATATGCATGAACACGAGTACTGATATATTACCACTTGGGGTCCTCTAGCACATTTACAGATGCCATCTCAGTATCCATGCCCATTGAGCCCCCTGACATAAGAGGATACCGATACATTCTGTCCTTAGCAACGGCCCTTTCACTGCATTTAGGCTGTTCATAACCATAATGGTGTTCTCCACCAGGGGAGTAATGTACCTGCATTCCCGATTTGGCCGCTTGAGGGACGAGACACCGATGGGAAATGAGTGGATTCGCAACGCTCTGAATTAATCAGGTCTGTGTAACAATTTAGGAATTCAGATAGACCTCCCGAGGGATCTCAGTGTCTCTAGGCCGGCGCATGCGCCCTACGCATTCATCCAGCCGCGCAGCAGCCAGCGGCGGCACCGCGAGGTGCCGTGGCACGCCCCTTAGAGACGCCCCTTAGATACGCCTGTTACATCTACAGGTTGACGGGCGCCTGCGAGCTGTCACTGTGGACGATTCGGCAGCAGTCACGCAGGTATGCTCGCTCCGCGCTGTTTTTGCGAAATCACCAGGTCAGAATAACTACACACCGAGGAGAAGCGCTCACGGCCCTGACTATCCCAGGCAGCGCGACTCTCATAGTTATGTAGGATATGTTACCCTAACTTCGTAATCCTGTGAAATCACTAGGTCATAATAATTAAACATCGAGGAGTTACGCTCACGGCCCTGGCTTACCCAGGCAGCGCGACTCCTTTGGCAATGTACCTCCGTAATTGTCTGTTCTCTCAACGAGCATGGGTCATTATGCCCTTGAGAGTTTGGGGATCCCCGGTTGCCCTCCATATTCGGATGCCGACCATTATTGTTTGTTGTCCCGAATTGTTTGGTCACAAACCTCATGGGATAGATGCCCGTCCTGTTTCCCCCATGGTCGGAGATTGACATGTGATCGACCGGCAGGCTCTCGGGCCCCCATTTCATGGACAGACCGTGTACCCCTTCAGAATCTAGTCTACCACGTAGAGTTGTCATGCCAAGGAATACAACTTCTCCATGTTCTTCCAGATTGTGTAACTCATCTACACGCTGAACTCGACCGCCCGGTGGATGTAGGACGTTTGCCTCACCCACGGATTGACCGGTCCCAGTATCGCCATCCACGACGTTTGTTCCTCATAGAACGGGCGAACTGAGTAAGTCGTGTTTTACTTGCTTGGTCTAATTTACCAGGACCTGCCCATATTATCCTCCCTAACCGTAATCTATTTCCCCCAGAGAACAACGACACAGGCGCGACTCTCGTCCGCCTGCGCATGTAGGTACATCTTGAATTTTGTCCTGCTTTTTAGAATTTAATTGATTACATCTAGTGACACACATTTCTGTTCTCCTAGGTGCTCAATGTCACTGTTTTTAATTGTCCTGAGGAAGACCCCAAACTGAGGACTCACCTGCCCTTAACTTGGGGGTCGAAACGTCGACATCATTATCTACACATACACATCCTACCGGAAACTATCCAAATTCAACTTATGTGTATAGTGTACATCTTGGGAACAACTGTGATCTGTAACATGACTGGAAATGTTTTGCTGAATAAGACAGAATTGTTTATAGGACACAATTCCTTTTCTTTGTCCCTCATTCTTTTCCAAACACACCCTACCCTCCTTTAAACTCCCTTTCCTTATCTGACAATCACCGAGCACTGATTCAAGAATTATGCGTAATTTACCATGTATTGTATGAATATGAAATATAGTATATGCGTAACTGCAGCAAATCACTGCAAATAGTTGGATTAAATGCAATTTAAATGATTTTTACTTGGTTGATGTACCTTTCTTCTTAAGTAATGATATGCTTAACTGTTTTGTAATCGACCACCCCTTCTCATATAACATTGTACTGACCCAGGTCGATGAGGTAAGGGTTTACCCCATTATTACCTACCACTCTTTAGAGCAGATATCTATCTGCGAGGGTTCCAATTTGTAAATTAATCAATTAGGGTATATCATGAGTGACCGTGAAACCCTAACGTATACTGAAGAGTATATTCAAAACCTCCTGGAAGGAGAGACGGGGCAGGCATTTCTATCAAACAAGATCACACTGCTAGATCAATCACTCAACGAGAAGATTGTTAAACTAGAAAGACTTGAGAAGAAATTGGTCCGTACCAGACTGCATGGATTTGCACTGACTCAATATCTACAAGCTAATATTATACCCACTGGACTCCAGGTCAAAAACGAACCGGCAATATTTGTGGACGATCCCAAGTTCAAGGAGGGATTTAGTTTCGTGGCTAATACATGCTCGCGCCACTGGATGGTGCTGGGCATTGAGACAGCCAAGACACAGGTTGAAATTCTCATGAAGGAAATTGACACGCTCAAGGCTGAGATCAAGAGTCATAGTGCGTTTGCCAACGCGAGAGACACTCTAGAGAAACTTGAGAAAACTCTGGACACATTTGACATTGAAACCCAATCCAAGAAGTTGGATAAACTCAACAAAGACATCGCGAACTACGATAAGAAGAAGACTTACCCTTATCTAGCAGAGGATTATTATAATCAAGACACCCAAGGCAGGTTCACCAACAGGGGCAGAGGTGGCTACAGGGGTAGACGGAAGTTTACCAATTTCTCAGACTCGTCCTACAGCTCAGGCAGTGACTCAGGAGCTTCCGGCCCCCCAACTTTCGACAGCTATCAGGATCAATGGTATCAACCCCAACCAGACTGGCACCCTTTTTTAGGGGGGAATCAATGGCGACCACCTCGGGGACGAGGAAATTATCAGAACAGAGGCAGAGGCCAATCCTGGCCAACCCGAGGCAGAGGGGGTACTACCCAGCGTCCAGAGAACCCACAGAAACAAGTCCGCTTCCAACCAGAGCCCCACGGAGAGATCAGCACGAGACGCAAGACTTACAAGTGGTAAGTCAATCAAGCCCTATTGTCAATCTCTCTCAGCATGTTCTCACTCCGGAGGAGTCAAGTGTGTTGAATAAAGGACTATCTTTTGTACCAACATCCCACCCGAACCACTTTAACATAAGATCGGAACTGACCCGTTTCTTTCGGAAAATCAGGCTTAAGCATTTCTTCCTGCACTCTCCCATTCCAACTACCAACTCAGCAACCGGACTACGACCTCCCTCAACCTTCACTCCCAGAACTCACCAGACACCACATCGGATCCTTGCGTATGAGAACATGGTGATGCGAGAAGTGATGGACATTTGTGCAACACGTACCTATGTCAAACACAACATCACTCAAGGTGAAAGACAAGCACTGGATAATTTAAGTAAGAACAAACTACTGGTAATCAAACCTGCGGACAAAGGAGGGGCGATAGTCCTCCAAGATGTCCAGAATTACAAAGAAGAGATCTATACACAACTTCGGGATGGAGTGAGCTATACTGCAACCAACGCCGACCCTACCAGGGAGATTAGGAGACTGATCCAAGAGATCACAGGTAAAGGCCGTGATGAGGGCTTCCTGAGCCAGAAAGAATATGAGTACTTGAACGTCGCACAACCAAGAACACCGACGATCTACACGCTGCCTAAGATACATAAGGACATGACCAAACCACCGGGACGCCCCATTGTATCGGGCTGTGGTTCCCTTCTGGAACCGCTATGTAAATACATAGATACTTTTTTGAAACCCCTAGCAACTGGGACTGCTACCTATGTCAGAGACACCATGCAGATCATTAACCAAGTGGATGAAATTGCCTTTGATCAGGATAAACAAATAATGGTGACATTAGACATAGTCTCATTATATACGAGTATTCCCCAGGACCCGGCTCTGGAAACCATGAGAAAGGCATTGGACAGGAGAACCCACCCATCCCAGGTACCAACGGATTTCATCATTCAACTCCTGGAGGTGGCGATGAAGAAGAATTTCTTCATCTTTCGGGATGAATTCTTCTTCCAGAGTAAGGGAGTGGCGATGGGGGCAGCATTTGCCCCTGACCTAGCTATCCTGTATATGGCGGAATTTGAACGGGACCATATCCTCACCGGGACTAATCCATATGAAACCAACATTTGGATGTGGCGGAGGTACATTGATGATGTGCTGATGCTATGGACTGGGAGTGAAGAGGATCTCAATGGATTCTTCACATGGCTGAATAACCAGTCTAAGGACATTCAGTTCACCATGAACATGAGTAGGACCTCCGTGGATTTCTTAGACATCAGTATCAAGGTCCAGAATGGTCGCCTTCACACAACCCTCTTTCGAAAACCCACCGAACGGAACAGCCTCCTACGATACACGAGTCACCATACTAGAAGCCTACGGGATAATCTACCGTTTGGTCAGTTTCTCCGGATAAGGAGGAACTGTTCACTCAAAGAAGACTACTTCCTAGAATCTGATCTTCTGATCAGGAGACTAATGGAAAGAGGCTACCCAAGACGACTGGTGACAAGAGCAAGAAAGAGAGCCTGGTACAGTCCCAGGGAGGAACTGTTGAAGCCTAGAGAACGTCCCGTGGATCCCGAAAGGATCATCTGCGTTACTACTTTCTGTACGAAGAGTAACCTGATTAAGAAGACGGTAAACAAACACTGGACTATGGTATCGGATGTGATTAACCATGAACAACTGCCGATGCATGCATTCAAGAAAGCTAAAAACATCAGGGATAAAGTGGTCTCGTCCTATCTAGGAACCCCGGCACCCCCCACTCTGCAAAGCATATGGAACCTTCCCCAAGTGGTCGGCCATTTCAAATGTACGAAGTGCAAAGCGTGCCCACAGGCAATGGAAACCAAGGTTTGGAACTATCGTAACAACACAGTTACCTTGAAAACAATGACGAACTGCAACACAAGTGACGTTATCTACGCCATCATATGTCCTTGTGATCTGGTCTACATCGGACAAACCAAACAACATGTGAAAAAGCGTATCTTACAACATTGTAGCAGGATAAGGTGTCAAACACCGGGCTCCCCTCTGGTTGAACACTTCACGTCTAAATCACACACCCCTGAATCCTTCAAATGGTTGGTGATTGAGAAAATCACAGTGGGACCCAGGGGTGGTAATCTGAATTCACTGCTAAATGTTAGGGAGTGTAAATGGATGTACACTCTGGACACTGTTGACAATGGCCTGAATGAACTTGATGCTACTTACTCTCAATTGGCTGGACTGGTACCAGACCAATAAGACGTCAAAGCATAATGTGTGGAATATCCAGGACAGGGACACTGTGTTGAACTGTACATTTATATCAATATTGTTGACGATAAAGCGATGCGGGATGTGTGCATGTATTTGTGCATTATCCAGGGCAGGGACACTATGTTGAACTGCACATCTGCATACATATGTTGACGATAAAGCGATGCGGGATGTGTACATATATGAGTGATCTACACTTAGAGAACCACGTACATTATCTTCCAATGATTGTGTGTGCAATTTCCAGGGCAGGGACACTCTGTTGAACTGTACATCTGCATACATATGGTGACGATAAAGCGATGTGGGATGTGTACATATATGAGTGATCCACACTTAGAGCACCCCGTGCAATATCTTCCAATGATCATCTCCCTCGTTGAGGATTTTTATAGACATATGCATGAACACGAGTACTGATATATTACCACTTGGGGTCCTCTAGCACATTTACAGATGCCATCTCAGTATCCATGCCCATTGAGCCCCCTGACATAAGAGGATACCGATACATTCTGTCCTTAGCAACGGCCCTTTCACTGCATTTAGGCTGTTCATAACCATAATGGTGTTCTCCACCAGGGGAGTAATGTACCTGCATTCCCGATTTGGCCGCTTGAGGGACGAGACACCGATGGGAAATGAGTGGATTCGCAACGCTCTGAATTAATCAGGTCTGTGTAACAATTTAGGAATTCAGATAGACCTCCCGAGGGATCTCAGTGTCTCTAGGCCGGCGCATGCGCCCTACGCATTCATCCAGCCGCGGCACCGCGAGGTGCCGTGGCACGCCCCTTAGAGACGCCCCTTAGATACGCCTGTTACATCTACAGGTTGACGGGCGCCTGCGAGCTGTCACTGTGGACGATTCGGCAGCAGTCACGCAGGTATGCTCGCTCCGCGCTGTTTTTGCGAAATCACCAGGTCAGAATAACTACACACCGAGGAGAAGCGCTCACGGCCCTGACTATCCCAGGCAGCGCGACTCTCATAGTTATGTAGGATATGTTACCCTAACTTCGTAATCCTGTGAAATCACTAGGTCATAATAATTAAACATCGAGGAGTTACGCTCACGGCCCTGGCTTACCCAGGCAGCGCGACTCCTTTGGCAATGTACCTCCGTAATTGTCTGTTCTCTCAACGAGCATGGGTCATTATGCCCTTGAGAGTTTGGGGATCCCCGGTTGCCCTCCATATTCGGATGCCGACCATTATTGTTTGTTGTCCCGAATTGTTTGGTCACAAACCTCATGGGATAGATGCCCGTCCTGTTTCCCCCATGGTCGGAGATTGACATGTGATCGACCGGCAGGCTCTCGGGCCCCCATTTCATGGACAGACCGTGTACCCCTTCAGAATCTAGTCTACCACGTAGAGTTGTCATGCCAAGGAATACAACTTCTCCATGTTCTTCCAGATTGTGTAACTCATCTACACGCTGAACTCGACCGCCCGGTGGATGTAGGACGTTTGCCTCACCCACGGATTGACCGGTCCCAGTATCGCCATCCACGACGTTTGTTCCTCATAGAACGGGCGAACTGAGTAAGTCGTGTTTTACTTGCTTGGTCTAATTTACCAGGACCTGCCCATATTATCCTTCCTAACCGTAATCTATTTCCCCCAGAGAACAACGACACAGGCGCGAGTCCCAACACAGACGGGACACCTCTCGTCCGCCTGCGCATGTAGGTACATCTTGAATTTTGTCCTGCTTTTTAGAATTTAATTGATTACATCTAGTGACACACATTTCTGTTCTCCTAGGTGCTCAATGTCACTGTTTTTAATTGTCCTGAGGAAGACCCCAAACTGAGGACTCACCTGCCCTTAACTTGGGGGTCGAAACGTCGACATCATTATCTACACATACACATCCTACCGGAAACTATCCAAATTCAACTTATGTGTATAGTGTACATCTTGGGAACAACTGTGATCTGTAACATGACTGGAAATGTTTTGCTGAATAAGACAGAATTGTTTATAGGACACAATTCCTTTTCTTTGTCCCTCATTCTTTTCCAAACACACCCTACCCTCCTTTAAACTCCCTTTCCTTATCTGACAATCACCGAGCACTGATTCAAGAATTATGCGTAATTTACCATGTATTGTATGAATATGAAATATAGTATATGCGTAACTGCAGCAAATCACTGCAAATAGTTGGATTAAATGCAATTTAAATGATTTTTACTTGGTTGATGTACCTTTCTTCTTAAGTAATGATATGCTTAACTGTTTTGTAATCGACCACCCCTTCTCATATAATACCATAAATTGTTTATCATTTTTAATGCACCATATTGTGACTGCAGTTACTTCGTAAGCCTTGCAGAAATATTTGAATTCTTACAGCGAATTTTTGCATTTGCTATATTGTGTTATATAAAGTAAAAAACATGAAAAACTGTTAGATTCACACCGGTGGTTGTATTGTAGTGTTATAAATTGTTTAGTTTTAATTTCTATAAAGTTTATATTGAAAATCCACCAGGAAACAAATAATTTTCTTGTGTTGCTTCTGGTAAATCTCGCGTGCACCACAAGTTTTTTGTAAGGACAGGTATTTTGATAATTATTCGTTCTCATACAATACAGACAGTGTGCTAGAGGGCTTCTTCCACCGACGCCCTCACAACAGTGTCTTACATCCACAGATCTTTTCCCACCCTACGCTGTATGCCTGTAGCGTTTGGAGTCTTTCACGCTGCATACAGACACCGTCTTGTGAACACAGCATGATTTACAATGCAAAGAACCCAATGGAAATGTTTCAAAGGAAAGTCACAAGATACTTGCTATCTCACTGTTGCATTTGTTTTGATTTAGTAAAAAAAAAACTACAAACCAGAGACTCACTCCTCAATCCGACTACACGGTCACACAGAGGACGACTTCTAATGTATGGAGAAAAAAAACATAAGGAAAGCAGAATTTTGCCTTTCAGTAAGGTATGGGAGAAAAAGTGTACTGGAAAAATAATGAGGAGGAAAAGGTGCACACGTGGTCCCATTAGTCATTAGTTCATGTGTTCCCCGAGTTGTTATCCTGTGGCATCGAGTCTGCTGATCCACACTGTAACACTCTTTGGCAGTGTGAAGTCAGACGCTTTCCATCTGTTGATCTATTTACATAGCTTGCTTTTCATGTCAAATTGGCAAATGTTTTCTAGGGCTGAGCGAACGTGTTCATCTACTTCACGTTTTCTTCATCATGAAGGTAGGAAGACTTTGGCTCAGTACACAATACACATTTTTCCGATCATGATTGTTTTGATTAGACTATAACGCTCTCCTGTGCTTAATTTGTAAAAAAAAAAAGAAACCATAGAAGTGTCAGGGCCCTTTAGGAGGAGGCCACTGCAACGTGCACCACCTATTGCTCCCAATAGCACTGCCAATGACAGTACTATCACTACTAGCCATCACACACAAACAAGTGTTACATTTCACACTTTAAACGTACATTAAAATGAGGAATACATGCCGCACAAGCTATTCTTGTAGGTATTAGGGATTTTAATGTACATTTAAATATTAAACAACAGCTGTTGTGCTCCTAAAAAAAAAATAACACAAACAGTGCCATCATATGGCAGGTTGCCTTAAGAGCCAGTGTTGACAATAAAGTGCCAGTGCCGAGCACCGCAGACCACAGGCTTAAATTAAGCACTGATACGCTCTCTCTGTAGGATATTAGTCAGAATTTTCATGTAGATACTGAAAATCATGCTTTGCTCCTCTTTACTTTTGTGTGCACATCTTTTTCTTTTGAGCTTATTTGTCCCTTTTGCATTACTTTTTCGTTTGTATATTTCCTTTCTTGTGTATTTTTTGTAATTCATCTCTCTTTATTATATATAACATTGGTCCATATATATGACCACACTTTCCCATAGACACAGAAAAACCTTTTGATACATAAGGTCCATTGTTCATTGTGTTGCCGCCTTGTTTTCAATTTTTCCTCGGATTTTCTTTTTACATATTTTTTTTCTTTTTTGTATTTCTCTGTTCGCTTTATTTTTGCATGGTTTTGCACAATTTGGTGTTTCTCATCCCTTTCTTCTCATTTTCATTTCTCATTCTTATAGCCTTGATGTTTTTCTCATTTTTTCAAGAATTCTACCACCTTTTGTTGGCCGGAGTACATTTTTCGATGACTATGGTTTTACTCTGACCTGGTGTATTCACTCAACACACACCAGCATTCTTATGATTGTGTATTCCTGCTTGTTAGACCTGGCATAATTGGCGTGGGTTTCCCCTCCATTTTTGCTGTTGCCTCATGTATTTTTGCTGCTGTCCAGTGGCACAGTGCAAGTGCTCCCTACTGTAAATTGATGTATTAATCAGTGGTTCTATGTTTGGCTATTTGGTTTACTTGTCAGACCCTAGTACAGTGCACTTGGTGTGCCCAGGCCTTGTAAATCCAAATGCTGCTGGTGGGCTTGCAGCACTGGTTGTGCCACCCACAGAAGCAGCCTTGTAAAATGTGTCTAAGGTTTGCCATTGCAGAGCCTGCGTGCAGTCTGGTACTGTCATGCTGACTGAGCAAGTGCACCCACTTGCCCATCTCTAAACCTTCCCTTTTCTTCATATCAGAGACACCTATGGTAGGCCCAAGGGCAGGGTGCATTGTAAGTATAAGGTAGGATATGCCCTGGTGTGTGTGGCATGGCCTAATAGTGAATTACAGCCATTTTCGTTTTTCACGATTGCAAGGCTACCTGTTTTCCATAGGCCAGAATGGGCAGTTAGATTTTACATTCTTATAATCCTAACTGACTCAGAGAACATGGTGGAAATTCGAGTTTAGTATGCCTGACTCAGAATGATAAAATACATCTTTTAGTGAAGTTGGTTTTAACAATCTGTGTTTTAAAATACCACTTTTAGAAAGTAGGTATTTTCTTGCCTAACATTTCAAGCCTGCCTCTGCTAGGTTGTGTATTCCTTGTCTGGAGTTTGTGAGTGACAGGGTTGGGGGATTCCAAGAGACAGGATGAGTCAGCCCAGTGGTGAATAGAGAGATCTGCATCTAGATGGGAGGGAAGAGTTGCACCTGAACCTTGAAGAGGGCTGTGCCTGCCTTCCACAATGCTGGCTCCACCTCCTGGGGTGCGGCTGATGTCTCTGCCCTGCACACTGAAAGAAGAGAAGGAATCCTGTCAACAAAGTGCTCCAGGGCTGTGCTTGCCTTCCACAATGCTGGCTCCACGTCCTGCAGGGCATCTGATGTTTCTGCCCTGCACTGTGAAAGGAAAGAAGAAGTCTGGTAAACAGAGTGCTCCAGAACTGGTTTGGACTAGGCAAGGGCCCCTCTCCCCTCAGAGAACAAAGGATTTTGTGGTATAAATATTGGGACCCTGAACCCATGAAATTAGATCACTTTTGGACTACAAAAAGAAACCTCTGCTGAGGAGAGGAACCTGAAGAAACTGAGGAGAGACTATTCCTAAGCTGAAGTGCTGCTTAGGGGATTGGCCTGCAGTGGTTGCCTTACTGCCAAAGAGAGGAGAAAGAAAGTTGTGTACTTTGCTTTCAACTTGTGAAGGATCTCCAAGGGCTTTGAAAAAAGAGCTTGCCTCCTAATGAAGTCTCAGGGACAACAGACTTTGCCCCCCAGCTCCCCAGAGTTCTTTGGAAGTGCCTGCTGCTGTTTTGGGCCTTCTGAGGGACTGCGTGACGCAAGGAGCTGGAAGCGCGACTCAACGAAGAAGAAGCGTGTCGCCGTCACTGCTGTTGCCGTCGCACTTCTGAACAAGGGTGTCGCCGCTGGAGTTATTGCACTGCACCGCATCGAGAGAAGCGTCTCACAACGAAGAGGAAGCGTGTCGCCCTTGCTGCTGCCTGCCGTTGCACTTCTGAACAAGGGTGTCGCTGCTGCAGCTGTCATATTGCACCGCATAGAGAGAAGAGTCTCGCAACGAGGAAAATGCGTGTTGCCTTCGCTGTTTCTATCATCACACTTCTGAACAAGGGTGTCGCCGCTGGAACTGTCGTATTGCCCCGCATCGAGGAAAGCGCCTCGCATCCCCCGAGAAGCGCGCCGCCGTCAGAGATGCTGCAGTTCCATTTCTGAACAAGGATGTCGCTGCTGTAGTTGTCGCATCGTGTGGAAGCTTCACGCAAATGTGGGAGAAGAGTGACGCAGCTGAAGCTGTTGCCATCGCATCGCTGAACAAGAGTGTCGCAGCTGCAGTCCATGCATCAAACCGAGAACTTCTCGCATCCCCGGAGAAGCATGCCGCATCTGGAAGATCTTCATGTCTTTATTTCTTTGCACCGGAACTTTTCCGCATTTCCCTCGCTGCAACATTATTTGTTATGGAAGCACAACGCATCATAAGGTACATTGACGCAAAGTGTCGCATCTTAAGAACTGAACTAAGCTAAAACTACCATCTTAAAGTAACAGTATTGTGAATTTTTGTTGTTTATGGTCTTGTGGTAAATCTATAGAAACTATACTTATTTTTATATAAAACCTTGTGTGGTGTCCATCTGTAGGGTTATCACGGGGTTACTGTATATGGTCACAAATGCTTTACACACTGCTTCTGAGATAAGCCTGTCTGCTCGTGCCAAGCTCCCACGGGGTGTGAGCAGGGCTATTTAGGAGTGTAATCCCCTTATCCTGACTAGAGGAATGGGTCCCTATTGGTCACAGGTACCTACCTGTGCCAACTAGAGACCCCCAAATCTAACACTGCTGCACACAGAAGAGTATGCAGCTACACAGAGGTGTGGTTGGGGCGTCATATTCACAATAGAAAGGCCAAATACATTTTAAGAAAATAGTGGTATATGCAGCAGCCAATTGGTCTGTTTCACAATACAGTGGTGGTTGCACCACATATTAGTGGTAAAGCAAAGGAGAATAAGTCTTACACCATTGTACATATGCATTTTGCATATTGTGTACACCTGTCTTTGCTGTTATCTAACTCTTCAAATAAGCTTAGTTTAAGGTTAATGTCATGCTTTAAATGAATATTTGCTCAGCAGTATTATTTCTGTTGCTATCCCCATTGTTATTAGATATTTGTATTTCCATGAGCGAGTCTTGTAAGATTCAATATGCATTTTATGACCTTGCATGAGTAATTGTGACTGTGGAAATCTGTCTTCCTTTTGGTAGTGCCTTGACTTGGGGAATAACGCTGGCGTGATTGAAGTAAGCATGTGAGTCAGATCAGTTCTCTGGGCCTAGGGAATTCGAGGCACTTGGGTAATCCCTGTAACAAGTATTGCCTGTTGCCTCAAAAACCACCTCCGGGTTTTTCAACTACTCAGGAGAAAAACTCAGATGCATTTACCAGCCTAGATAATCCCCTCTCCCCTCTAAATTCTCAACACCGTAGGAGCACCTGTAAAGGGTCAATGTTATTTACAAGCAAAGGAAAGGACTACAGCACTGAAGTTGGTCTGCGCAACATATCTTTACAAATATGCTTATCTTTGAAGATGCTAATAAAAAGTAATTTGAATCCCTGCAGTGAGGTGCCCTAAATCAGAGGGTGAACAATTTAATCAGCAGGCAACCACCCCAAAGCCCATAATGTAGCTAGCATACCCGGCATTGTCCAGAATGAGTTAATGGGTGTCTGCCAGTGGAACTGTGCAAGCACACTGAAATCCCAAGTACCTCTTTGTTAACCTTTGACTTCCAGGAGGCAGCAAATTAGAACAGTCATCTAATACTGTAGGAGGGTGAAATATGTCATAAGAAAGAGATAGATAACAAATAAATAGCTCTCAATAATTGTATTGTTTAATCAGTGTTATATCGCTACAAAAAATACAACTTTTATCATTTATTGGGTTCAATTGTTTGTTCATATGGGATAAATGTACTGCTAAATACATTTCTGTCCACGTGGGGGGTAAACCTGACTTCACCAGTGCTGTTTCAGCCTACACTCAGTGCATGGCTGCTTAAAAATGGCAAAGAAAAGTCCTACAAGTTTTGGTACAGTAGGTTTGGCCTCAATACAACTGATCTGGTGTGCTTGATTTTTTTTTTTTTAAATTTGTTTTTATTGCAGAGTTAGAGACATGACCTCAAAATTAGACCAACCATTACACTTATGACATCACGAAGTTGAAAGCAAAGCAAATACACTACACAGCCATTTAGCCCACATCCCGGAGGCTGGGCGGCGCACCAAAAGTACTGTGCTCCAGGTGATGTCTCAGTGTATGCCCTGCTCGGGCTCCCGGTCGGTTACATCATGTTGTATCCGCTTTTACTCCCTAAAGCCCACCCCCCCTAGCACCATCAGAACCCAGAATACGCCCTGGGCGCCAACATCAGCTCTCGACCACATCCTAACAGGCCCAGTTGATTCCTCTGAACTACGATTTGGTGCCTAACTACCCTATCAAGAACACCCCCCCTCCCCCCCACAACTGCCGCTGATTCGGGTACTGATAAGCCTTGCAAACACCAGAGTACACCCCCTATAGGATCCATTCACAATCGTGTATCCACATGGAACCCAACTATCCCAGCTCTTCCTCTTCATCCTCCGTCATATAATCCCGCAATGCCTGGACCACCATCTCCCATGCCCTAGCAAACTCCAAACACTTCTCATTGCCAGTACCAGTGGCCTGCCGCATTCTGATAGCACTTTCGCAGTTTGACCACTTCAACAGCTCATTCATCCATCTTCTCACTGACGGACCATCCTTAACCTTCCAGTGCCAAGTTATCTCTCTTTGAGCCAGCATGATACCCAGGTCTATAAAGTTACTAGTAATTTTTGTCCTCTTGGTATGGGGAAACCAGAGGAGCAGACATGCTGCCATATCAAAGTCCACCTCCCTATCCGTGACTGAATTCAGGAGTTCCCCCACCGCCAGCCAGTACGCCCCTAACTTCGGGCAGTTCCATAGCATATGATCCAGATCTACCTCGGGCTCCAAGCACCTCGGGCACACCGCATCGAGCACCTGGAAATACCGTCTCACCCTCTCCGGAGTCATGTATGCCCTATGGATAATGAAAAAATGCACCAGTTGGAAGCGCGCGTTCCTCGTACCCTTCCACGTCCTTCGCAACACTTGGCTCCAAACCGTGTCCGGTATGGGCTTGCCGACGCTGACCTCCCACCGCGACTTCAATGCTAGCAGTGGCTCCAGTCCCTCACTCCGCAGTCGAGTATGGAGACAAGTCACCGCTTTAACAGTGCCCGCCGCCATCACCACATATTGGCATGCCATGGTCACCTCTGGTTCCTCCAACCCTTTCCTCCAATATCTCTGCATCGCTGCCACCACCGCTGCATGCAGCAGGAAAGTCCCATCCGGTAGACCAAATTGTTCTTGTAACGTCTGAAAGGGGGCCAACGTTCCATCAACATACAGATCCCCCACTACCTGAAGGCCCAGCTCCTCCCATGCCAATAATTGGGACCAATCGCCCCCATGAGGCAGCGCGGTCAGCATTCCCAGCGGTATCTCCGGTGCATATGGGCGGTCCCTTTTTGCTCTTTTTAAGCTCCTATGCCAACATAGTTTAAGCGTTCTTTCTTCTATCGTAAGCTCTCTCATGTCTAGTTTCTGTTGCATTATTATGTATGACAACACACACCTCTGGGTGCCTAGCCCCCGGTCATGCTCAGGGCCCCTGAATTCTCTGGCAACATTTTGCGTCAATATCTGAAGTTGTGCCGCCAGGTAATATAATTCAAAGTCAGGAACGGCCACCCCTCCCTCAGACTTAGGTCTAGTCAGGGTGCCCAATGCCACCCTGCGCCGCCCATGTCCCCAAAGGAAGCCAATCACCGGTGACTTCAGATCTTTAAAAATCCGCTGCGGGATCCATATCGGAGCGTCCGGAAATAGTAGAGCAGCCGCGGGATTGCCACCATCTTCAACAATGCCACTCGTCCCAAGACTGATAACGGAAGGGAGGCCCAAAATTCCATGCAGCCCTTCAGCCCACGAAAACACCGCCCCACGTTCCCCTCCAGGAGGTCCACAGCCTCATGATAAATGCGCACCCCCAGGTAGGTGAAACTGGAGGACTCCCACATCACCTCTCTCGTCAGTGGTGGACTGGGCGCACCTTTCCGCAAAGGAAATACACAGGTCTTGGTCCAGTTCACCCTGAGGCCTGATAGTTGCCCAAATCTACCCGAGATATATCCACTGCTCCCTCCAGCGATTGCACTGGGTCCGCTAGATACAATAACAAATCATCGGCATACAGCGATATGTAGTGTGACTCCGGCCCCTGCGCTATCCCATTGTACATGGTGCCCGACCGCGCCTGCGCTGCCAGTGGCTCCACCGCTAAAGCGAACAGCAGAGGGGATAATGAGCAGCCCTGCCTCGTCCCCCTACACACTGGATAGGCCGAAGACACAACAGGCCCCAGCCGTACTCGCGCCTTCGCCGACGAGTAAAGCACCCTCGTCCATCTCCGAAAGCCTTCACCTACCCCAAATTTCAGCAATACTCCATCCAGATATTCCCACTCAAGGCTATCAAAAGCCTTTTCAATATCAACCGCCAATACCACAGGGTCAAGAACCGACGCCCCAGCACCATCCATGATTCGGATCAGACGACGTATGTTCATCGAGGTATTTCTAGTCGGGATAAATCCCGCCTGATCCCTATGTACCAATGCGGTCATGTGCGGCAGCAACCTGGCGGCTAGGATGCGACTCAAAATCTTGTAATCCACTGTCAACATAGACAATGGACGATAAGATGTCACGTCCAATGCATCTCTGCCCGGCTTCAGCAGCGGCACCACCAGTGCCTCCCTCATTGATTCAGGCAAGCACCCCATCCTCTTCGCTTCCGAGTACACCACCAGCAATCTAGGCGCTAAGATATCAACAAATTTGGCATAAAATTCTACCGGTAGCCCGTCCACCCCTGGGGTTTTGTTTTGTGCCATATGTTTAATCGCCCCTCTTATCTCTGTCAATGTTATGGGACCCCCCAGTTCTTTCACCTCTTCGCTATCCAACCCCGGGAGCGAAATCGGATCCAGGTAGTCGCCTATCTCCGAGACCTCTGCCTCTAGGTGGCTTTCATACAGGCCCGTATAATAGGATTGAAATCGCGCCAGTACTGCTGATTGAGAATAGACCACTTCCCCATCTTCCTTTCGTATACTCATGACCAGGCACCCCCTAGGCTCCGGATCAGCTAGTTTGGCCAAGAGCGTACCCACTTTATCACGTTCCTCATGCACCTTAGTAACATACGACTTATAATCATAGCACCGCAGCCGCTCCGTCTCAGTCGCCACCGCTTCTTTAGCCCGCATCAGTTGTTCTTGCAAGTCCGGCCGCTCAGGCCTTCGTTGTTCCAGCTCTCTCAACACCTCCTCTGCCCCCGCAAGATCGTTCAAAACTGTCTTCCTCTCATTCGAAAATCTGCCCATGCATATCCCTCTCACCACCACTTTCATCGCATCCCACTCCACTGACCTGGTCGAGGCCGAGCCTCCATTCTCCTCAAAATAACAGTCAATGCCCTGTCGAACCGTGTCGCTAAACACCAGATCTCCCAGTGTATCAGGCCGCAGCCGCCATGATGGAACCGCTGATCTCGCCTGCTGCCACTGCATTGATATCAATAAAGGGTTATTATCCGAAATGGTCCTGGCTAAATATTCAGACTGAATTACTGCCGCCGCTAGGGGGCCACTGCACAGCACAGAATCCAGTCTAACATGCAAGTCATGAAGTGTGGAAAAGTAGGAGTAATCCCTGATCTCAGGATGCTGTTCCCTCCACACATCCAGCAATCCCCACCTCTCCTGCCATTCACTGATCTGGTGTGCTTGATGACCTCAGAAAGGACTGGTAGCATTGTTGAACGTTGTTTATTTTGGATGCAACCGTGTCTACACCAGGCATTCTGGGTCTGCTCTGCTGCCATGAAGCTTGATATTGGTTCCTTGCTGTTCGAGCACAAGCCATGAGGAGGTACTGGTGCATGCTGGTATGTCTAGCATCATGAGGTCTTTGCTGGAGTGTCAGTGCCACATAGGACAATTAAGGAATTAAAGAGGTGGCAACTTTGAAATAGGGAAACAAAAATGGGTTCAACCTTGTAGGCAGAGATAGTGCTTGACGTGACCTTTAGATCTGGGTTGGAGGATGTAGACAGCAACAGGGAAGCAGGACATGCCATCAATCACCACAATTTCAATATTAAAACAGACCACAGTAGAGGAAGAAATGCCTCCGAAAATCTACCAAAAACAGCAATTTGCAGTGAAGGCTCCTTACTTTTTACCTGTTCTGTGAAGTCCCAGGTATATCAGTGCTGGTTCTCTCTCAGAGGGAAAATGCTGAGAACAGCATGTAGGGACATGGAAAGACGTGGAACTCATAACCCTTGACCTCCTTCTCAAGTGCTACTTATCAACATGCTGATCAACGCTAGTTCCGCCACAACACATGCATGTGAGATAACTTATCTGCTAACACCCAATTGGCTAGATATTCTATTCCTCACAGAACATGGCTAGTCCCTATATCATGACCAACTTTAGGTATCTTAATACCAGAAGAGAGCACCATCATCTATAACGACAGAGCTCATAAAATGGGGGAGGATTACCCATCATCCATAAAGTCTCTTCCAACTCCGTGGCAACTGTGTCACTCCATTTCTTTGCTTATGAGCTACTGTCAATCATGTTCAACCCGAACTAAAAAAATACTTGGTCCTTCCACATTATCGACTACCTCCTGAATCCAACTCCATCTTCAAAGAACAATTTGAACATTTAATCACAAATATGTCCCTACATAAGTTCAAAAGTATCCTCACTCAGCCCCACTCTGTTCGACACCTACATGAACCGATTCGCCAGCATTATCTGCACCCTTGGAATCAACATTATATGTTATGCTCACAACACACAACCCATTCTCTCCTTCTCTAACAAGATGCCAAACATCCAGACCAATTTCTCCACCTGCAAGACTGAAGTCATCAGACGGATGAAAACCAACTGCCTCACTCTCAGCACAGACAAGAAGGAGCTTGTAATCATTAGCAAAGTCACTTCCATTTGGGATGCCACCTGGTGGTCTGCCAAACTCAGACCCATGCCCATCCTGGCAACCTATGCAAAGAACATTGGAATAGTGATCCACAACCAACTCACCATGACTGGCCAATTGAAGTAGTCTCAATCTCCTGTGTCCACACACTCAAGCTGCTGAAGAAAATCTTCAAATTACTCCCTACCAACACTCACAGAATCATCACCCAGACCTTGATCACCAGCATGTAGGACTATGGAAATGTACTCTCTGTTGGAATCAACACTCAACTGAGCAAAAGACTCCAGACCATACAAAACTGTGTGGCCAGGCTCACCCGTAATGACCCACCACGCACTCTCATCACCCCACAACTCGAAGAGCCACACTGAATCCTATTCCACAAATGAGCAGACTTCAAACTCCTCACACACACATACAAAGCTTTACACACCCTCAACAACCGCATAAACGTCCACAAGCTTAACAGATACCTTTGCTCAGCCATACTCCTATTCACCATCCCCCAACATATTCAGAACCAGATTCAGCTGTCGTGCCTTCTCCTACCTCTCTCTTAAAGCCTGGAACAACCTGCCCCTGCTCATAAGAGACTCCACCTCAGTTCTTGAATTCTACGAGAAATTGAAGCCCTGGCTCTTCACCTAGCCACGAGCCTGGCTCAGCCAAACAGCTCCTGTTTCAGTGCCAAGGATCTACCAGGTGATTTGTGTGCTACATAATATAACATAGCATTATTTCTTTAACATATACTTTGGTAATTTCAATGTGCCCTCAAATATTGAAAAGAACAAGGTAACAAGGCATCTACAAAGAATCTATGACTTTCATAATCTCACACAATTTATAGCTTTATGGACTCAGAAACAGTACTACAGCTTTAACCTCACCATAGCAGAACAGAACTTCATCTCCATGGAGGACATAGTCATATTAAATTTGACTGGCCATCCTGTCATTCTGTTCCAAAACTAACTGGACAGAAATTATCTCAATTGAAAACCACCAAGATATGGAACAAATACCATAGAGTCCCAATGAACTGTCATGCTAAATACCACAGGGATATTATGCAAAAAGCTACAGAACTGACTTAGTAACCTTTGCTAACATCCTTACAGACTACTAGGAGACAATTACAAACATCCTCAGAGAAGTAGCTCCACTAACTCTATACAAATGTTGAATAGACCTCTCAATCAATGCTACTCTTGCAAATTACAAATGAGTAAAAATCAAATGAGGAGACTTGAAAAAACTTGGAAATCAACCATATTGGTAGATGACTTCTGAATCCTCGAAGTGCAAAGAACGAAACACAAAGGCATAGTTACCTTGACAAAGTCCAGTTACTTCAAAAGCATAATCACAGAAGCAATCAACAGGCCTAGAACTTTCTTCTAAACTGTGAAATTCTGCTCCACCTTGATTATGCAATCACAGATTCCATTCCTAAAGCACAAAGCAGAAAGAGAGTCAACATTCTTCACAGAAAAAGTTCATAGGATACACGATGAACTAGAACAAAGCCTTATACAACATCAAAGCAGAGAGGTCAGTTCCACAATGGTCAAAATTTCAGGCCCTGGATCTAGAGATAATTCCTACATCAAAACAATCAGCACACTCAGACAAAGGTCTATCAGCTATCCTAATCAAGTCATTCATGCATTGTGTTCTCCCTCTATTCCTCACAATTGTGATTTCATCACTGTCTGAAGAAACGTTTCCAGCAGTTCTTTAATCTGGACAAATCGGACCACCACTTAAGAAACCAAAACAAGACGCAGAAAACTTCCAGAACTTTTGACTAATGACTGAACCACCCTTTGTGATTAAAAATGTAAAGACAAAAATGAGTGACCATACACCTTACCTTACACAATACGGCAAACAACTTCCATAACAAAGCAACATCAGGATTCAGAGAAAAACATGGTAGAGAAGCTGACAAACTGCATATCATGGATGACATCCTCAAAATATTAGACAAAGGAGAATCCTAGCCTACTAGTGTTTTTAGACATGTCAGGTCAGAAACATTCAACACCATCAACCATATATCCTTGCTAAACATCCTATCTGCGAGAATGGGCATTAAAACATTACTTTAAAGTTAGTTCAACTAATTCCTAAAATCCAGAACCCAATTCATAATAATAGACTTCTACAAGTTAACAACATATACTTTAATCTGGGATGTACCACAAGGGTTGTCTCTTCCTCTAAACATCCTTCACCTATAAATGAAACCACTGACAGAAATGGTAAAAGGTAAAAGTATAGCAATTCCCCAATATGCTGATGATACTCAGCTGTAGCTCTGGATCTTCAATTCTTTGAATAGAATCAATCTGCAAAACGTTCAACAACAGTAATTAATTGAATGTCAATGTTTTTGTTGGAAATGAATCCTAGCAAGACACTTAACCATGTATTTACCAGAGGAATTTCACAGACCATAACATAAATTTCAATGAGCTGCATCTCTTAAAGAAAATCAAGAGCTTCACCCCAACATAAGACTTCAGATCATCTATTCTGGTGCCCTCCCCTGTAGACAGTGACAATGGCACTTTAGTGAGGCTAGCCAATCCACAATTTTACCTATGAATGCTACCTTGCACGCTGCATTAGCATCATGGGTGATTGCAAGCACCAGGAAATCTGATCACATACCCTTGGTACTATTGCCACTCCACTAGCTACCAAGAAGGGTATATGTCAGTTTCGAAATCGGCTTTACAACATACAAGGCAGTACACTGTATTTCCATTCTACCTGGAAAAAAACTTCAAACAACAGGACATAAACTTACTAGAGGAAAAGTGAAATTGACACCGGAGGTCACAAAAATGAAGAAAACATTGTGCAAATTAGGCTTTTTCCTTCCAACCAGGGGCCGATTTCGATGTCGTTAGGAAAGCCTTCCAGACGAGTATGGTTCCGGATAGCTTTCCATACGTATCGCACTTAGGGAGTCCCACTGACCAATTATGATGTGTCTCTATGTTTACGAACTCCGTTCGGTCGGACTCCCATTGAATGTGAGCCTGTGTACCCAACGGGAACACAGGCTACCACTGAAAAAAATGGGTGGGTCAGAAAAAGCGTGCACCACACTGAATGCATGGAAAGCCGCGACCGGTTCGGAGGGCCCCGGGTGAAGGGGAGCCTGCTACGGACCACCAGAACCTGATTCCCACAGCCATTTTGTCTTGGTAAAACTGAGTTGACACGGCTGACAGCATTGGTCATCATACTCACTCGTTTGGACACCATCCCCATTGTGCAGCATGCATCAGCTTCGAACTAGTCGGATTGCCTGAATCGTGTTCGGAACCGATTCGGTCAGCCTGGACGGCTTCCTCGCATTGTACATGGTCGTCCGGAAAGGTGAACAATTCGGTCGGAAACATAGGCTCCAAATCGGATTTGCTTAATCCGAATCCCATTTGAGCCTTTCCTAACGACATCGAAATCGGCCCCTAAGAATTCAGAAGAACAATTCCAGAGCCCCATATTTCCCAAAAAGAATAAAATGCATCATATCAGATTCTTTATAATGTAGTTCTCCCCTCCCTTGTAGTTACACTGCTTCTCCCAGAATTCATTTGGAAGGTGGATTTATAAGGATGTTCTATTGAAACTGAATTGTTATCTGCAAAGCACTCCACTACTCCTGTTTAGCTCTATAAATGGCATAAATGAATACATTTAAATAAATGATAGGACATTTTTAACTTGATGTGATGCATCTTGTGTTGAGCTGGACTGCAGCACTAGGCCTCTGATGAGTTTTCATCTCAGGCACAGGTCCTAGTGGCAAGGATCAAAGCAGCTAGCATACATAAATCTTACATCAGTGTTAATAAGAAAAGGCCCTGTGCTCTCTGACACAAGCCTATTGTCCCACATATGGTTTTTCGGTCCCTCTTTGAAAACATTTCTCACTCTGCTGATTAGCATTATTTAATGTGCTCATTTCTGTGTGCAGGTTCACATTAAACTCCTTTTTAAAATGTGAGCCACATCAAGTGTATTAGGACAGTGACAGATTTTTAAATGGAGTTATTTATTTATTGTGTATTTTATGATCCTAACATAATGATGCCAAAAAGCACCAGTAATTCCAGGATGTGGGTGTGAGTAGACACATTAATACCCAATAATCCTCCATGTTGATGTTCACGCAATTCTATACTTCAGTTCTCTGTAAAGTAATGTAATACCTGCCCAGTTGATGAGGTGCTATATAAACAGTCTAATACGTTAATAGAAAATCATGTATGGCTGAGAATAGGGGCATGTTGAAGTTTGGATGTCTGGTTTGGGGAGAAACATTAGAGGCGTCTTCAAATGCCTCTGAAACTCCTGGTAATATTGTATTTGTTTGCACCAGTTCCTAAGGAGGAACCTGCAATGACTTGACATGGCCCTAAACCTGTGATCTCCTTTAACCAGCAGTGCCAAACCCCTTAACCTGGAAATCCCCCCTGCCCAAAGGCTATAATGGACCTATAAGATGGAATTCTGCTGTTTGTATATAATATAACTTATTAGAACATTGTAATGTTGGGTGATCCATTGAAGACAATGGATTGCTCTGTGCTTCTAATGGCCAGTAGAAACCCGGATCATCAACATTCCAATGTTTGTTCACAGCTTTTGCTGTGAACAAAGGCCTCATGGAGCCCGAGGGGATTTCAACTCCCTCATGCTCTGTGAAGCCATTGTTTTGCAAATCTGAACATTCTTCCCTCTAGGGGCGCAATGTCCTACTAGCCTTAGGGCCCTCCATAGCTGGTTCTGCCAGCCATTAAAGACCCGCTCCCTTGTTAAAGGCTCACACCTTTGGCTCGGGTCTTTAATGCTGGAGCTGGCCTTTAATGGCCGGTAAAGCCCGCTAGAGCTGGCTCTAGGGGTATAACAGACTCTAGAAGCAGCCTTTATTAAGATACAGACTTACATTTTAAGTAAGAGTGTTGGTTGTAGCAGTGTTGATCTAAGTAAAAGTTTATTTGTTGGGGTTTGTAATTCTTATCATTCTGGCAACATAAAAAGAAATGGTCTTGCTTTTGGGACCTCAGACACATAATGTTTTTGAGCACATTGCCTTTTGACAAGATTTCTATATGCTGCATTAAGTAATTTGATCTCATAAATAAGCTGGCCCCAAACAAATGTGTTTTATTTTAGCAGGTCTTTTTTCTAATTACTTAGTAGGTCACAAGATTGTTAGGCTAAATTGCCACATTTTTATGTCAGGACTTAAATTCTAAAATGTTGTTGAATTTGGTCTTTTAAACAAACATTTTACCAGTTCCAAACAGTTTAGCAAACAAAAGATGACCATATATAAATTATTTTTGTTTAGCATACAAAGTAAATATTAAGTGTAGGAAATTCACTCCTTCGTGTATTCTCCTCAGATTTTTTTTGCTTTTAGAGCACTAGAAATCCTGGCATAAATTGGCTTTGAATAGTGGAAAATAGTTAAGAGTACCTAATGCAAAAAAAATACTACTAAACATTTCTGTCATTAACTTTTTGAATGACTAAAGAATAGTGATATTGAAATAGCACTAGTGGCATAAATGTTAGCTGTTACCTGTGAACTTCGGTTTGGATTTACACCATCCTCTAGAGTGACTTTAAAAGAATAACCAGAAAGTAGATTGCTGAGTAGCAGACTGTCTTTTGAGGAACCGCTGAAGAAAATACCCTTAGTTTCTTTCATTCTTTACAAGGATTCTTTATTTATATCGGTTCTCATGATGTATATTTGAAAATGTTTCTCCACTTAAGTGTTTAATACATATTTACATGCACTTACACTTACACATATTCAATCCCACAACAATTTCATTGCCCTAAATTTTTATTTGTGGCCACAGTGCATTTTGAACCTGCTTAGGTCCTATATAACGAGGCACTATATAGCAACAACTGTAATACAACAGTGAAGAGCAATAAAGGAACAGCCTAATGATTATGAGGTAAAAATATTGATAATGCCATATATCAAACTGAATTCCATTACTCCAGCATCCTCAATCCCCAAAACTAAGGTCCTGATTTAGAGATTGGCAAAAAGGTTACTCTGTCACAATGTGATAAATATTCCATCCACCTTATTACGAGCATCTTATACAACCAGACACTTATTGCAGCAGAAGCAATATAGTGGTTTCCTGTGAGTAACTGTTTTTACTCAGATTCTGTACTTCACCCACAGAGGTGATTGTACTTCGTCATAGTAAGGGGTGAGAAATCGGGGTGTTGCACCGACCACCCAATGAGGACCAATAATTGGCAGCCAACTCACAAATTGGCGATCAGGTTCAAATATATTACTCTCAGAACCATGCTATAAAAATAGAGTATTGCAATTGGTAGACCCAACCTCCTAAAGAAGTTTAGTCTAACAAGAATTATGCAAACTAAGATCTCTACGCTTGCTACACAAAACAAGAGTAAAAGAACCTGATGTTCTGAAAATAATCTATGACTTTCTCCATCAGGCTTTTAGAAATCATATAATTAAAAGCACGGAATCTGTAGAAAGAACAATAAGACACAATAAGAGACTCAGATAAATGGGAGATAATTTGGTTATTGTATTGGAGATCCAAAATCAATTCATATAAGTAAAATATTTAGGAGCTCAGTCATGAGTCTAATAGCTCGTGGTATAAAGCCAGACATTTAGTCAAAGTAAATCTATAGCTAAATAAAAGAATCCAGAAGTGGATGGTTTAGAATTAATAATTCCTACCACCAACAAAGGCAGAGAATGGTTCACTAGAGTTCTCTTAGCATGGGCAAGGGGTTCAAGTTAATGTCCTCTAGGGAAAAGTCCAAGGGCATGGGCAAAGAGACTGGAGCATTAATCAGAAAAAAACAAGTCTGGTCTCTCACTAGATCATCCAGTAGGCAAGCCATTTAGCAAGAGAAAAAGGCAAGGGGCATGGAAAGATAGTCAGGTAGTCAGTCGACAATCAATGTGAGAGAGGAAAGAAGAAGGGGCTTTAAAATCACAAGAACAGCTTGGCTGAGCATGAGAGGAAAGTGGGCATAAAGAAGGCGTCAGCTCCCTCCTACTAGGAAAGTCGCTTTTTATGCTTGAAATTGTTCATTGTGACATCAGTAGTCACCATATAATGGTCTGATTGTCATGTGAGTGTTCTTCCATTCGCAAGGCACAAATTGATTTTCCAACATACTTTCACATGACTGTCCATACGTCCTCACAGGTTAGTTAACAAAGAGCGTATTTACTTTGTTGATATTCACTGAGATAGTCCAAAGGTTATGCTCCCATCAATACACACACAAAGAAATACTGGAACAGTGTCTCTTGCCACTTAAAGAATGTCACATGAACAGAAGAAATAAAGCAACATTTGAGGAAACGTATCAAAGGTCCATTACATCAGGCTGTGAAATAATGCATTAAACACACCAAATCCTAGTTCTTGAACTCTATGAAATAATGCAGCCTAAGGAGAAAAAAATTATTTCAATGCATTTTAAAGTTATAATTTTCCTATTTAGTAAAATAAACACCTAATTAAGTTTAAACATAACAAAATAAATCAAACATATCATACATGATCATTATTGTAGTGTTGTTAGTGATTATTACACAAAAATGTTCAACTTTAATTAAGGCCTACTACGGCTATTTCAAAAAGTAGCTATGTAAATATTTCTAAAAATCATTAAAAGAAATGTGTCCCTATGGTTATAAGATCTTTGTAATGTTAAACACTTATACTGAAAGCGTCAGTCAGATAAAACATTGCGTAAATAAATTGCACCATTGTCGAATTTGTTATGGTACTTTACAATGAAGTTAATAGAAATTGTAAGTTTCTTCATACATTTGTCATGGCAATTTTGTTAAGTTATAACGTAGTCGGGTAATTAAACATGTTAATTTCATTATTTTACTAATCCTACTGTTTCTCCCTATTCAATCACACTTTTGTGGTGCTGTTACTTCAACTTTTCTCAGTTTCAGTGTCAATTTTCTAGACGTGTGCAAAGTGCACATTTGTGTTTTCATTGTCAAGATAGGTGTATGTGTTGTGTAAAGCATGATTAAATTGAACGCTACATCACACTAGTAATATGAACGGGATATCCATCAAGTTGAGACAGGGTGACCCCTCAACAAAGCTCTAAATCATGCCCATAGTCTGCAGAAGTACATGTGGTTTGAAATATTATTTTCCTTTCACAGAGCAGCATCTCTTCATACTAAACTCCAATAGTCAAATCGACCCCTATTTGCACTACTGTTTTTTTTACATGTATTTTCAACCCTTTGAGTGCACATATGTGAAGGGAAATGATCTTTTTTTTCTCAGCCTTGCCAGTAGGATGCTTTCAAGTATTTTTCTTCATTTAGAACGCTGGGCCGTCCTTTTTAGTGGTTTGAATTTTGGGGTGGATTATCAGGAGTGTAGTTTTGCTAAGAAGCCTTGATAATTATTATTGCAAACCCTGGCTTTAGGCAAAGCCTCCAAGAATTTGAAAATGGAAATAGGGAACCTCAGCCAGATGGGGTATAGTATAAGCATGTGCATCGAGTTTTTGTCCTCATTTTGCTTTTCTTGATGCCCATCCTAAATTATTTATACCACTCAATGTAATGCTTAACTTTTCTATTATACATAGTCATGGCAATGAGGAGATGCAAAAATGAAGGAAAGTATTGATTCGAACCATCTGAAATATATATGATGTTGTTTGTCCTTTTAGTAGACAGAATTTGGAAGTTGCTGACTAGAACTCTACTTCCGAGATGTTATTGCTTCCCAGGCGATGATCAGTAAATGGTACAGAGTAAATTTGTTATACCTAACTGGAGAGTGAAATTTGTTAAACACAAATGGTTCAAATCTTTCCTTGGGAATCATGGTTCAGTATCTTGAAAATTCAGGAGGAAATGACAATGCGAAAAGACTTTAAAAGGTTGATCTGTATTATTGAACTTAGCATTACTTTGCACAATATAAATTACGCTGTTCATTAAATCTAGCTCCTCTTTTGCTTATACAAATTACACAAAAGTAACACACCTCTCGTTCTTGACTATTTTCTGTCAAAGCTATGGTTATATTGGTCTGCAAGAACACAATGCTATGTAATGTTTTAGCTACACCGTATGCCCAGTCCAATTTGGCAGTCAAATTGGGCAAACTCCCACTGTGAAATAAAGGTGGCTGCCCCACATATTATGAGTGACACAAACTATCCACTCCACACAGGTCTTTGTCAACTTGATCACTACATATAACATGTTTACTTTGATCTATTGTTCTGTAGTGACCACCACTCTCCACTATGTATTCTGCATGCTGCCTTCAATTCCCTGTAATTGGTTCTTCAAGGTGCCTGTATACAACTTTGTTTACCGTTTGTGCAGGTAATCTCTTCCTGACCTGTCATAGTCAATGGGCAACCCTACTGGTCAAAGTTTGATTAGAATTGTCAATGTGATTTTCTCCACAGTCTCCCTTCCTGTCATGGACCCTGCTAAGATAAGGCCAACTAAAAGAATGTTGCTAGCTCTTTGCAGGGACTAGGGAATTCAGGAGGAGGGTTTTAGCATCTAGAATAGAGTGCTTGAAGGCTGGAAAGGAGAACAGAACACAAGCTAAAGACTCCAGCAGGGTAGAATGGACTGTGATCATGAAACTGGATATAAAATGGGAAAGCCTGTGAAAGAGAAACTATAAAAACTAAGTGAATACAAACTATAAATAATTGTATTAATTCATTTATTTGTGTCATTTGTAAAGCTCATGGCTGCCTAAAAAGGTTTGCCAGTGCTGGCATCCTGACTAAACCTCCCACAATTACTGAAGCCACAGGTTAATGTGAAGGTGGAAACAATCACGTTTTAAGCTGCTTATAAAAGCTATCAGAGATTTACAAGTTTTCATTGATTGTGTCAAAGTGTTCCACAGTTTTGGGCTGCGATTTGCAAATGCCCGGCCACCTTGGAGGGTTCTCTTGACTCTGGGGACTGCAGCCAAATGGCTGGAATGGAGCAGGCGTTTAGGTGCATACCAGGACAACAAAGGTCTCAAATATAACAGTCCTGTGTTGAAAAGACATTTATGCAGTTAGCATAAAAACTTTAATTTGTTCAATTTGGTCAGATGTTCAATTGGCAGCCAGTGAACAATGTGTAACATACTGGCTGATGCAGTAAAGTGTGGTGGATGGAAAAGTTGTGCACCATATTCTGTACTGTCTGAAGCTGTTTAAGCAGGCAAGTGGCAGCACCTAGGTGTAGAACATTTCCGTAGTGCAGTCTAGACATTACAAGGGCCTGGACTACTGTTCTTTGGGCAGGGGCTTGAAGGCACACCAAGATTTTGCTTAGCCACTTAAGGATACCAAAACAGCTGGCTGCTACTTTGTTGATTTGATGGAAGTAAGTAAATAGAAAGCAAGCAACTGTGAGTTAGAAATAACAAAGCCAATAGTAAGCAATGGATGAAATGCATTCCTAGGGAATCTTTCAGAATACCCACTAGAAGTTGTATTCAATCCAGAGAGCAGCGCTGTCTGGTAGGCTTCAACCTAAAAATGTTTTAACACTGACACAAGAAAGTACTATAGAGAATAAAACAGGAAACACTGAATAGATAACTGTGATCAGGGAAAAGCATGATTGGAATCAAATAACAGGACTGGAGATGAAGTAAAGACACAGGGCTGGGGGCGTGGCCAAACCAGTGACTAAGCTGGCCGCCAGGCTTGAAGCTCCGCCGGGTACTCCAGCTCATTAACGTTTTTCCCTGATTCCAGCCGGAACAATGCCCCGTGGCACGCAGTGCCGAAGTGCTGAACACATCCTGCTCCGGATGGACTGAGCCTGGGACGGTGGGGAGCCCCCAAACTCGAGATACGGCTGAGGGAGAGGCTGAGAGGCGAGGCCTGCAGTGACGCGATTCTGCACCATCACCGCACTGGCTGGCCGGAGGACTCCGAGACGTGGCAGACTGAGGAGAGTAGGCCCGGGCATGTGATGGCGGTGAGTGGCCAGTGGTAGCGGGGTGGTGGTGCATCTTCCCCCCTAACCCCGTATTGCTTGGGAAGGGAGCGGCCACGTCTGGCACCTCTGGATCTTGGCTGCTTGCGCCCCTTAAAATCCTGGACACAGGTGGGGACAGGGCCCGCCTGCAAGTTTAAACGGCGCCCATCCGGGCGCATTCTGGCACAAGATGCAGGGGTTGGGTGGTGAGGGGCCACTGCCCGCTGTGCCCGGTAGCCCTGCGAAGAAAGCCCGCACCCATTCGGCTCCTAAAACACAGCTTAAGAGGGGCGATGGACTGCTTCTGGACACATCCGGCATAGGAAATATCCATGGAACGGCCGCAGGCATTGACACCTGAACCCCGGGGGCATACCCTCTGCCAAATTGCTAGCACCCTGCAGCGTATACCGGTGCTGGTCTGATGTATGCAGCTGAGAAATTGCATGCTGCTTTGCGGGGCTCCCTCCTCCCAGCGAGCGAGGCCTGGGCTGGGACAGCACTCGCCAGGACGTCACCAAGCCGGTCGGCTAAGAGACTACTGCGAACATACACCCTGCACTCCCGATCTATAAGGTGACCTTTGGCTCTGCAGAGAGGCGCAACAGACAGGCTAGTGCAGGCCCGCACGGACTTCCTCACTGGAGCATGACACTGGTTTCTTGTACTTGCCACCTGCACACACAAACTATTGCATCTACACTGGCTCATTTGCAGATGCAGCTCCTTCCCTTGGAGCCCTACACCCTAGCTTTGCCTCTTTCGCTGTTTGGTGGTTGCGTGGTAACTTGGCACAGCGATCCCGTAGCACTATCTGGAGATCTGCTGTTCCACTTCATTATCTGTTCTGCTTCTCCGCGGCATGGGCCGAAAAGACCCCAAACAAAAGACACTCCCCTTTGAAAAGCTTGTAATCAGGGCCCCATTGAAAAGCACTAGCATGGCGGAAAGCACACAAGGCACAGAACACACAGCTGACTCTCCCTCTGTGTCCACCTCCATGCTCCAGGAGATGAGGGCTGGCTTCAAGGCGCTAGACAGTCGATTTGATTTGCTTGACAAAAATCTTGCAAGCTTAGGGGCCAAGATACAGGTGCACAGCAAAAGATTTGATGTGGCAGAGGCACGTATTTCTGAGATTGAGGATGGAACTGCTCAATCCATTAAAAGATTGAAGCGTGTTGAGCGTATGCTCAAAGATGTGGCAATCAAAAATGAAGACCTTGAAGAGCGCAGTTGGCGCAACAACATCTGCATCCTGGGGGTTTCAGAGACTGCCACCACTGGCCTTTTTGTTGATAGTCTGTTATGTGATCTTTTTGGCAAGGAGTCATTTACCTCCGGCTTTGAGGTAGAGAGACCGCACAAATCGTTGGGACCTTGACCAAATCCTGGTCCCCCGCCCAGACCCATCATTACACGAATTATGAACTTTCACGACCAAGACTCGGCCTTAAGGCTTGCTAGAGAGCATGGGGGCTCTAAATTATCCTTTTATCCTGACTTCACTGTAAGGGTACAGGATGCCTGTTGCAAATACAATGGGGTTAAGACCACCCTCAGGAACCTGGGTTTAAAATATGGTATGCTGTACTCCGACAGATTGATGTGGGAGGCAGTGCTCGCATTTTTGATAGGTTACAAACAAAATAACAATCAGGCCTCAAAGGGCAGAGGGCAATCCTCACCCCCAAATAGTGGCTCGGACGCTAGTGCAGACCTCTTCTCCGGCACTGGTTAGCATTGCTACACTGCTCCTGCGTCGCTGCTGTAAAACTTTTCTAGGATAATGTTATTCTTCCTGTTATGCTGTTTGAAATAGCTGGTTGATTGTCTTTGCGTTGACACCCCCGTTGGTGTATCCCTTGGGTTTGTTCTTGTTCATACTGGTGTTCCGTACTTGGGGATTGTCATTTAAGTATAAAGGCAATTGGTACTTCATGTTCTGCCTTTCGTTTGGGATTGGCCTCGCTCTGGTTGGGGTGAGGCTGGGTGGGGGTTAGGGGGAGGGTGGATCGTGCTTGCCTATTCATTTTTTGTTGTTTGTAGAAATGTTCACTGTCGCAAATTCTTTTTTTTTGTCGCTACCTTTCTATGACAAGTTTAACACGTTCTTCTGATGGCTTGGCTGGGTAATATAGAAGGCCCCTCTGGCCTGTCCCTAGTGTCCTGGAACATAAGAGGTCTCAATGACAATCGCAAGAAAAGGCAGGTGATCCACCATTTACTTAGACATAATGTGGACATCGCCTACTTGCAGGAGACACAGAACAGACGCGGCACGCTTTGGTGCCAGCTGGGGCGCACATAGCTACTTTGCCAATTTTAGCAACTATGCCATGGGTACGGCCATTCTTATTCATAAAAGGGTTCCCTTTAGTCTTGGTTCTTTTGTGCAGGATGGCGAGGGTAGATACATAATTGTCACAAGGTCTCTGATAGGTTACAGTGCTGCCCTGGTGTGCATGTATGCCCAGAACACTGATTCCCCCGACTTTTTTCACACTTTGAAAGCCCAACTGACGAAGTTAGAGCCGCAGTTATTATTGGTGGGCGGGAATTTCAACTTGCTCAACTCCCGACACTAAACCATGTGCACGCTGCGCCCTTTTAGAACTCTGTGAACAGTTTTCGCTTTAAGATATTTGGCGTGAGCGCAATCCTACCCTTACAGACTACACACATTGCTCGGGCCAGCACAACACCTGGACTAGAATAGATTTTTGGCTAATTTCCCTGGATGTTTCCGGCTGGTTCCGAAGACTTGAGACTCTTCCTCGGACATACTCCGATCACTCCCTGGTACTGCTACACCTGAAACTCCCTCGCTTCGAGGGATTTGACAACAATGGTGCTTCCCGTGCCGCGCCCTTAACGATGACCTGTTTAAGGCAGAAATTAGCGAAGCTATTCAGGATTACTTCACCATTAACACCGGCTCAGTAGACTCCTGGGCAGTCCTATGGGAGGGTTTCAAAGCAGTTATCAGGGGCACTTGTATTGCCAAATATGCTGGGGTACTCAAAGATCTTCGAAACATGTTAGCGCGTATTAAATGAGACCTCGTGGCAATGGATGGTGCTACTATTCACTCTGCTGCGGAGGGACAACGCCTGGCCCTTCTGGCTAATTACAGGGAAACTGCAGGCAGGGAGATATTGTATTTAGGCAAATACCAGAAAGCTCGGCGATACGGGGAGGGTGAACGGCCTGGCAGGGTACTGGCGCAGATGCTGAGGCTGCCGTACAGCAAAGCCTACATCACTGAGGTGCGCTCCACTACCAGTCGAACTCTCACCTCCACATCAGAAATTCATAATGAATTCCTGGACTATTTCTCGGCACTATGCACCACTAAATTAGGGAGTGACCACGTGGCACAGGAAGACTATCTGTCCGAGATCGCACTAGTATACCTCAAAAAACACATGCAAGATTTTTTAGCAGAACCCATTTCTGTTGCGGATGTGCTTGGAGCCATTGACACCTACCGTGGCTCTTCAGCCACTGGGTTAGCTGGCTTCACGAGAGACTTCTATAAGGAATATAAGGACCTGCTCGCACCGCAATTGATTGAGGTATACGCGGAGGCCCTCAAGAAACAAATGCTTCCCCCCACACTTTGCGAGGCTGTTATCATCCTGCTCCCCAAACGTGGTAAAGATCCAACACTGTGTGGATCATACATACCATACAATTCAACACCAGCCCTCTCCTGGTCTCGCTCTAAGCGGACAACACAGTCCTCTATGTCAGGGAACCTCAGGTAAATTTAGAACCACTCAACAGTTAAATTCTCAGATTCTGCCGTTTCTCTGGCCTAGGCATCAATTGGCACAAATCAGTAATTTTCCCTTTAACTTCAAACACAAAGCCATGGGAGTGCGAATACCCACTTGAATGGTGCACAGTCTCGGTCAATTATCTGGGGATCCATGTTCACCTAGACACTGCACAGATCATTTGCTTAACCCCTTGGACGCTCATGACGAGCTCAGCTTGTCATGGAAATGCCATTCATTTCAATGGAAATTACATGGCAACGATGGAATAGGCCTTAGCATCCAAGTGGTTAAACTATGGGCAGGCTATTGGCACACTTGAAACACAGGTGCAAATATGGCTGCGATTGCCTTTATCGATTGCGGGCCGAGTGGCGATCCTAAAGATGGTGGTACTTACCAAATACTTATACCTGTTTAACAATATCCCCATACCCCTCACAAACGTTTTTTTCGGACATTACACGCACTCCTTACACAATTGGTCTGGGGAGGGAAGCAGGCACGTGTTCGGTGGTCAGTGCTCACACTACCATATGACAGAGGGGGGGGGTATGGTGTCCCAGATTTACAATTGTACTATCTGGTGGCCCAATGCTGCTAAGCCCATGCATGGTTTCATCCAGATGCCAGGATACCATTTCTTCGGCCTGAAACTGACTTTGTTTTGCCGGAGAGGTTATCCACTGTCCTGCCCAAGGGCGTCCCAAGGTTCCCCCATGACATACAAACTGTTTCCACTACAAGTTGGGCTTGGGATAAATTGAGACGGTTGACCGGCGGCACAACATTATATTCTTCTGCCTTACCCATTCCAAATGCTCGCTGGTTCTCGATCTCAGGTGAACGACTGGTACAGCGCACCTTGACACATTCGATATTGCCAAACTGGGTGATGTATATCCAGGGGGCCACATCTTCTCACTTGCAGACGATGCCTGTTTCCAAGTCAGTCGCTTTATAGATAGATTTGTCCTGGGTTGCATCCGGTCCGCTTTGCACGCCATTCTGCCTAATTTCCCGATCTAAACAGAATCGTTCCCCCTCTTACAATGATAATTGAGGGCACAAACAGTGCGCATCTAATTTCTAAATTGTGTAAAACATGTGCTAGTATCAGGCCAGTAAACGACAACAAGATCCACATTGACTGGGAGATAGACTTGGGCCACCCGATAACCGATGATCAGTGGGCCAAGTGCTGTGTAGTCACATAATAAGTCTCACTCAACAGCAAGCACAAGCTTCTTCATTTCAAATTTTTACGTTGAATTTACTTCACCCCTGCTACAGTGCACAAAATAGATCCATCCAGACCACAGAACTGCCAGAAATACACGGCACCTCATGCTGACTTTGCACATCTTACATGGACAAGTCCTAAGCTACAGTCCTACAGGGAACGCATACACAACACTCTAGGGAAAATGATTAGCCTGCCCCTTATTCCAACTCCGTATGTGGCCTTATTGGGATACACAGTTAACTTCCCCAAAGGGGTCAGACGGTTCGCATCACTAGGTCTGTTACTGGCAAAGCGGGATCTAGCAATACATTGGTCCTGCAAATCCGCACCTACAGTACAGGGTTTGCTGAGCAGCTTGGCCTACTGTAATATTAATAACGAGATCTATACCAGCATAATTCCCAGCTCTTCCTGTCCTAAAGACATATGGGGCCCATATCGTTCCTATGTGGAGGGTCTGAGTCAAGCTTCCAGCTCTCAACTGGAGCATGGCATTGTTCCGGAAGGAGTGGGGTAACAAGCTTCAATTCTTTGGGCTCCCTTAGAATCAGGTACCTCTCGACAGACACGGCAAGTCCTGAATGTATGGCCTATAATGTTTGATTATGTTGGGAGGTCTGCGGTACCGGGGGGGGGGGGGGGGGGGGGGGGGCAGCCGTGAAGGGGGATGAGGGGAAGTCTTCTGGAAGACGAGGTTATTGTATTACTGATTTATTCATACCAGCCACGTTAGGCACATCTATATTGCAATTTTAAAAGACTGTGTTTTCTGATTGCAACAATGATATTGTAATTAATAGTGAATGGATTTGCATGTATGTATCCTTTGAACCAACGCAAACTAAAAAATAAAGTTTAAAAAAAATAAAGACACAGGGCTTGAATGCTACAATAAAGACTGTGAAATCTGCACACTAACAAGGGTTGGACGTGAGTATGCAGAGAGAACAGGGAACATCAGAAAACACCAGGTAAGGAGTCTGCATATAACATGGACAGTTCCGAAAGTGTTACAGGATGGATTAGAAACTGTGGCAATATGGTGACAGAGAGGCAGAAATAACAAGAAACATAAACAGATAAGACTAGGTTCAAAACAGGAAAATTGGAACAAGAAATAAGGGAAAAGAAAGCCAGCAGAATCTAAGAGCAAACCTGGGAAAAAACGCAGCAGGATCTGTCAGAGAACAAGAACCCTCACCAATAAGGACTATTGTGAGCTGCTGCAAACACAGCTCACAGGACTGAAATAACTTGAAGCTCAGGAGAGGGGCACAGGTGTAGAGAGAGACAGGTGCAAGAAATAAATGATGTGCTACTGATCAGGGAACACTAACGAAGGGAATGCTGAACTGGGACTTGGGAAGGGAAAGACCAGGAAAACCAACAGCACAAGGAGGGAAACCGAAAAACCTAACACGGAGTGAGGGTTGGTGGCAAGATAGAGAAGGGTCCAGAAAGCATTCATGAAAGGGTCAGATTAACTGTAGGATCCAGCCACCAAAACACAAACCAAAACTCCACCAACGGATCGTGATCTAGAACGGATTTGGTAACAGATGGAACCACAAGCATGTAACAAGAAGGTGGTGTGGAACCCTAGATTGTAGTTTGAGGTGGAGTTGGGAGTGCAAGGTATTGTACAGTGTAACATAAATGAGCTGCATTGTCTGATATTCAGTATTTACTACATCATTGGTCTGAATTTATGAATGCTTTCTTTTTACTCAGGACAAAAACGGCATATGGTGTTTAATTCAATTCAATTCAATTCAATTCAATCTTATTATTATATGATTTGGAACTCGATTGAGATCCACATATAAGCAGAACATAAAAGACAACAGAAATTACAAAAACATAAAATCCTTATAATACATTCTATAAACACAGAAACTGGAATATGGAAATCATATCCATTAATATAATTCTAAAAAACATTTTAAAAAGTTACAAATTCTGTAACAAAACATTTCATTGGGGGAGGTTATAGATAGCATCGATTAGAGAGTTGGCAGATAAAATGCTTAATTGTAAACAAATTGGTCCCACCCACTTTCGACGATGAGCCATTAGGGCAGGGCATATGAAGAGAATATGGGCGGTACCCTGCGTCGAATTATTGTTGTTACATAGGTTACATTTGTCGGAGGAACCATAGCATCTAGCTAGTAATTTATTTAAAGGGAGGAGATCTTGCCTCAAGAGGAACCAGAAACGGCGTAAGCTGTGAGGAAGGTTCCAAGAGGCATAAGGTTGTATGTGTTTAAATAAGTAAGAATTGACAACCTGCGTAGCACCTTTCTTTGTCTGTCCCTCCTAAAGCTTAGCTCCCATGTAACCAGTTTTAGGGTGGACTTTAGCTGATGTGAAGATAGCAAAAAAAGAGTTGATTCCTCCAATTCAAGTAATGTAACAGCCCTTCTGAAATTCTTTATAAGTAAGGAATATTCTTTTAGGGAACCCAATAATCTTAAAGTGGCCGGTTTTCCCTTGGCTGAGCAAGAGACCCAACGTATTACTCCCGCCAGGGCCTGAACCCAACTACTTCGTATGCCGAATTCAAGTATAAGAGATGCCACTGTACAAGCATTATTAACCGTAGTTAGATGTCGCAAAAGTCTGCCCTCGAGGGTATCTAAAAAAAACCATTGCCCCGAATCAATAAGCTCGATGCCATAGAGCAGAGAGGCTGGAATTTTTGCTCGGAAGGTCTCTAGCAAATGGACAAAATGTCTTTTGCCAGTGGCTTTATAAAGAGCGCTCAGTCCATTACCCTGTGTCTTGGCCTTCCAAATGTTGTTATCTATGTGAGCCTTATCGCTCAAGTTACCGCATACTATTTTCCCTAAAAAAACATAGGATTTTACAATTTCCAGCTTATCACCGCCTAGAGACCAACTAAAATTCCCAGATTTCGATTTTTTCTTTCCCATCATACACATTACCTTGCTTTTAGAGATATTGATCTTCAAATGATGGGACTCGGCAAATACATGTAATGCATGCAGACGATTATTAAGTCCTTTTGGAGTAAGGTCTAAAAGTAATATATCATCTGCATACATCAAACATGCAACTGGTTTGTCCCCTAAAATAGGGGCAATTCCTTCGCAAAAGGATAAGGTCTGGGGGAGGTCACAAACATAAAGGGAAAACAATACAAGGGCTAATAAACAGCCCTGTTTAAGACCATTGGCTGAGGGGATTGCTTGGGATAGGCCTCTCTCTCCTCCCAACAATACTCTGCACCAGGTATCAGAGTGGAGGTCCTGAATTAGATTTAGCAGCCGAGCTGGCATACCAAAAGCAAGTAGTTTCTTCCACAGCAGGGGACGATCAACTTTATCAAAAGCTGTGGAGAAGTCTATGAAGGCTGCGTAGACTCTCCCTCCTCTGACCCTGATATATTTATCGGGGTAAACACACATTACAACGCATTTTTTACAACGCACTACCATTACAACGGAACTTTTACAACGCAAATACCATTACAACGCATTTATTTACAACGCATGTTTTTACAACGCAGGTACTTTTACAACGCATACCATTACAACGTAAGTATTGGTAAGTATATAATTATATTTAAAATGTTATATGTTAGGTTTTTTTTAAAGGGGTATTTTTAGGGTTTAGGGTCAGTTTTGGGTTTTTGGGTAAAGGGGTATTTTTAGGGTTTGGGGTCAGTTTTGGGTTTTTGGGTAAAGGGGTATTTTTAGGGTTCAGGGTCAGTTTTAGGTTTTTGGGTAAAGGGGTATTTTTAGGGTTCAGGGTCAGTTTTGGGTTTTTGGGTAATGGGGTATTTTTAGGGTTCAGGGTCAGTTTTGGGTTTTTGGGTAAAGGGGTATTTTTAGGGTTCAGTGTCAGTTTTCAGTTTTTGGGTAAAGGGGTATTTTTAGGGTTCAGGGTCAGTTTTCAGTTTTTGGGTAAAGGGGTATTTTTAGGGTTCAGGGTCAGTTTTCAGTTTTTTGGTAAAGGGGTATTTTTAGGGTTCAGGGTCAGTTTTCAGTTTTTGGGTAAAGGGGTATTTTTAGGGTTCAGGGTCAGTTTTGGGTTTTTGGGTAAAGGGGTATTTTTAGGGTTCAGGGTCAGTTTTGGGTTTTTGGGTAAAGGGTTATTTTTAGGGTTCAGGGTCAGTTTTCAGTTTTTGGGTAAAGTGGTATTTTTAGGGTTCAGGGTCAGTTTTCAGTTTTTGGGTAAAGGGGTATTTTTAGGGTTTAGGGTCAGTTTTCAGTTTTTGGGTAAAGGGGTATTTTTAGGGTTTAGGGTCAGTTTTGGGTTTTTGGGTAAAGGGGTATTTTTAGGGTTCAGGGTCAGTTTTGGGTTTTTGGGTAAAGGGGTATTTTTAGGGTTCAGGGTCAGTTTTGGGTTTTTTGGGTAAAGGGGTACAGGGTAAAAATAAAAAAAAATTAAATTTAAATTAAATTAATTAAATGAAATTAAATTAAATTAAATTAAATTAAATACAATTACATTACATTATATTAATTTTAAATAATATACAATTAAAAAAAATATATATACTTACCAATACTTACGTTGTAATGGTATGCGTTGTAAAGGTACCTGCGTTGTAAAAAAATGCGTTGTAAATACATGCGTGGTAATAGTATTGGCGTTGTAAAAGTCCCGTTGTAACGGTATGCGTTGTAAAAACATGCGTTTTAACGTCATATATCCATTTATCGGATATTACTTGCAGAGCTGTTAATTTATCCATGGTGCCATGGTTCTTTCGAAATCCCGTCTGCTCAAGGGGAAGTATATTAGCTTGGTCCACCCAATCATTAATTCGTTTCAAAAGGCATCTTGCAAAGACTTTGCCAATTGCATCCAAAAGGGCAATTTGGCGATAATTTTGGGGAGATAGCCGGTCACCCTTTTTAAAAAGGGGAACCAGAATACTCCCTTTCCAAGAAGGAAGAATCTTTCCGCTGGAAAAGCAAGTATTAAACACGGGGCATAGCAATTTGCTCCATTTTGCACTACTTTGCTTTAGGACAGAAATTGGAAGTTCATCCGGCCCCATTGCCCCAGAAGAGCGCATTTCCTTAATTGCTAATTCAATATCCTTTTCAGATAAAGGGACCAAAGGCTGACTCTTCTCAATAAAACCTATACGGGGAACCACAGCTCCATTACTTGCGTAAAGGGCTGTGACATAATCCACCCATATTTGTTCTTCAATGGGGATAGGAAGCGGTCTTGTTCTGGCCCCACAGCCCTCACCTATGAGGGACCAAAACTGTCTCATTTCTCCATTAAAGGCAGCCTCTCTTAATTTTATCCAAATAATATCCTCCCCCTCTTTTTGTAATGTTGCCTGTAACCTTCTCCTCCTTCTTTTTAGTAAGGCTACTCTACGCGTTCCTTCTGCCGATTTACACAGATATTGTTCCCTTACTAACTTATTTATTTCTATATTAAGTAGACGCAGGGGACTAAAGGGTATTGTAATACACCTTTTCTTATTTGGTTTTTTAGCGACCGAGATCACTACCTTCATAAAATCTAGGAAGCACACAATTTCAAAACCATGCCAAATAGCAAGGTCATTAATTGCAACATCAAGAACCCTCTCCAACTCTCGTTCAGCTTTTGTATTCCAATAGCACCTTCCTGATTTCGCTCCAAAACTTACCAGATCACTATTAAGTGACCATTGGTCGGATTTGGGAGGGTTTATGTTCACAGAGGTAGAAAGTATTTTGTGGTCGCTAAAAAGGGTTTCAATAACCCTAAGATCCTTTAATAGGGCAAAGGTAGAATTCTCTACTATCACAAAATCTAAAATGAATTCTCCCTGATGAGATTTATGAGTGAAATTTGCAGGGGAATCAGAGGGGAGCCTTCCATTCGCTATGATCCCGTCCATATCGGACAGTTCTTTGAGAAGTATCTTCCCTCGCTTGTTTGTTTTAATATTCTCAGGGAAGAGAGCTTGGGGGATCTGTAATGATTCTTCTTTATATTTATCACGAAACAGGCTCATACTTAAATTAGAGATTTTACAATTCAAGTCCCCTACTAGGATTATATTAGGAGGAGGAGATTTCTCCCTAATACTCTGAATATAGACAAAAACCCTTTTTAAAGTTGAGTTAAAACTAACTTCGGGGGGAATATAAGCGTTAATCAAAACTAAAGGTTATGGTCTTTAACTGAGACTAAAGGTGTTATCACAATCAATAAACTTTTTTACTGATTAGTGATGCTTTGTCTTCTGACTTTTAAATCAGTCGTTTTCAGATGTGGATAATAATATGTAAGGCTTATGGAGGGCTCGATCATAATACTTTGCTCAAAGATTGTTGTTGAAATTGAAATAATGCATTATCATAGTTATATCGAACTTATTGGAAAACATCTTCTCAAAAAAATCCTCCACTTCTATTTGCTAGGTAGGATCTTCCAGCTCCTTATGTTCCTGCTCATTTCACTGGAAAAGCACATCCCCTGCTTCTGTGTCCGAAACATCTCATTAAACAATTAATTATTGAGAACTGTTGGGGAATTTAAGCACAGAGGCTGCAATAAGAGCGTATATAATATTGTAGAATTCACTCTGCCTAATTATGCATCCAACATAAAGCCCTAAAATCTCTCTGCGAGGTCATTTCTGTGAATAGAACTACTAAAGTCCAATAGCTTTGACCAAACTTTCTGATATAAACAGCAAGTCATAGTAAATCTTACAACAGCATTGAATGTACATGATAATACCAGTATGGTTTCCTATTTAACTTTTTTTCTTTTTCATGGGCATGAATATAGGTCCTGATGTAACCAAGGGTTTTATCCATTCTGAGTCTATGGGAAAATGCATTAGTACATATGGACCATAGTCATTTATGTCATCAGTGAGTGTTCAAGGCTTACCATCCCACCCTTCTTGTACCAAACAAAAACATTATTTCACAAAGTAACCATAGAGAACTTCAAATTATTTTTCATCACCACGGTGATATCTCCATGTTGGCATATAAAGGGCTCATGATAGACTATGTTGAAGGGAACTTTGCGCCTTTCAGAATATTGTTGCCTCTCCCAACAAGCACATGTGTCTCTTTTTGAAAACAGGTGCAGAATTTTAAGATACATCACACTCAGCGTTAATGTAGGCTCAAGTTAAGATGACTCCCTTTACAGAGACAGCATCTTGGAGGAGCTCCTCATATCAGAATACATAATATATCCACCAGAACTCTTGCTACCACTGGGCAGCAATACTGCCAAACTCACAGTCAACCTTCAGGCGCATGTTTGCATGATTACGTCACTCATATGATTATCTTCCCAAGCTTAGAAGGCTCCGTTATCTGCCATTGCTCCTTTCCTTTACTTCACAAACCATCCTTATTGCAAGCAGTACTATTGGAAGTCTTGGTCTATCCCCTACTGCACAGATGCACAGGGTTTGATAAGGCAAACACCACAATCTTTGTTAGTCGTCCACTCGCCTACCCTCTGCTATCCGAGATGTGTCTCAAAGTCTAAAACTTGAATAAGAACATTGACTTACCCCTCCTAGGCTGTTTGAGCATGTTTTTGCATAATTTGTAGGTTCTCAGCTTTAAGCATCTCAGCACTACTATAACATTAGAATTTTCTTACTTCTGTACTCCATTTTGTGTGAGATGTTTACATGTTTATGCCGTGATTGCCACATCTGGTATGGGGTGTTTGGGCAGGCTGTTCAGTACTGTTTTCTGAAGGGTATGTGTATTGGTATTTTGGTAGCTGTACTCACAGCACTCATGATTTGTTCTTTAGATGCCTGTGTGTACTTCATATTAACATTAACATTGCATTGTTTGCTCTATTGAAACAGTGTGTGCTATGTCCCTATGTGTAAGTGCATGGGCTGTAGAGAACTGAGCTTGTAAAAACAGAGAAGTAATGTTTCCAAACTCTGCTGTCAGAAGCACATGCATTGACCGTGAGATTTTTTGTGATAATGTATGTGCCAAAGACAGGGAAAGAATTACACAGAGACCTTCTACCTAGGTGCAGTGCAGAGAATGGTATCATGATAAGGCCCAAGGTGTTAATGCCATCCAGTAGGAGCCATTATAAAAATTGGATGTACTATGCCTCTGTGCTCCGAGCAGGGTTTCTTTCTGATGCCCCTGTTGGTAGCAGATATCACGGCTCTTGTCTAAACAAAGCATGTTGTTGCCATTAAAATAGGAAGTTAAGCTTGCCAGGAGCACATAGAGGATTTTACTTAGATGTTGTTATAGGAAATTCGTAAGAAATTGGAGGATTAGATGAAAGGGGTGAGAAACCACTGCAAATAATAATCACAATTTAAGGTGAACCATTAAAGGTGCTAAATAAACCAATGCTTAACCCTCTGGTAGCTTGGCACAAAACAGTCAGGCTTAACTTAATGCCAATCTTTAAAGTATTTATGCAGCAGTCAATCGGTAATAAAGTGACAACACAACACTAGAACATTCCCAAACTGGTTTATGAAAATAGAGTACATTTTAATAAATAAAAGGACACCAAAATGACAAAAATCCAATACGTAGAACCAAAGATAGGATTTTTAAAAGTTTCAATTAAAAATAATGCCAAAAAGCACAAAGCGCCAATCATGATTATCTGTTCACGCTAGATCAGGGCAAAGTCAAAAGTTAAGGCTGACCACTTTGGAGCACTGGTTGGAAAGTTTACCTTTGGACCAGTGGCGGCTCCTCGAGAGAGTCCTACAGGGCGGCAGGGGCGGGGGGTAGTAAACTCCAGCATATGGCCGAACAGAGTTAAGTAAATAAATAGATAAATAAAATGAATTACATTGAACGGCTGCATCGCCGATTGGCATTGCAGCGCGTGCAATGTAATTCGTTTTATTTATTTATATATTTACTTAACTCCGTTCTGCCATATGCCGGAGTTTACTACTCCCCACCCTACCGCCCCAAAGCACTACATCAAGGAGCCGCCACTGCTTTGGACTCAGAAACTTTTATGGAGAAAAAGTGGTTGTTCACAAGTTGTTGGCAACACGGCACTACTCCACCACTGAATCTAAGTACTTAGAGCCCGATTAGGATGGCCGGGGGAAACACGTCTCTCCGTCACTCTATCGGGAATCGGGACCGCGACAGGCTGTCGGCGGCCCTGCACGAGGCATTACAATGCGACTGCCACCACGGCAGTCGAAATGCCTATAGTTTGCATTGCGGCGGGTGCTGCAGGCAGCAACACCCGCCGCAATGCAAAATAGGGACACTGCAAATATCCCTGCACTACGTGGCAGGCACAATGCAGTGCCTGCCATATGGTGCAGGGATATATAGGGGGGCACCAGTGCCCATATCGGAGGGCCAGGGCGGCCGCTACGGGTCTTGGAAGTCCCTTTCTACCTGCCTTTTCACGGTGGGTTCACCACCATGAAAGAGCCGATGGAAAGGAACATCATAATGCCTATGGTGGTGCCTACCATTGTAGGCATTACTCCACATCCGATGGACCAACGGGCTCTTTGAGCACATTGTATCCATGGCGGTTGGTCTTTTCGACCACCACACAGCCGCCCCCTATCCACATGTGGCGGGCATAAAACTTGTTTGCAATGGCGGTGAGACCACCACCGATGGGCTGTCAGTGGCATGCCCACCGTCATCGTAATCGGGCCCTAAGTCCCGAAGTCAGACTACTTCACGAAAAGCCAAGCTTTCAATGATTTAATCAAATAATAATATATTTCAATGTAGAGCCCTTCATACCACATTTCCTCAATTACTAAGGATTGTGCACTGCAGAATAAAATCTGAACCTTTGTATCCTGGGAACCACCACATCGTTTGACATAATGTTGATATATATGGAATATGGAAAATAAACTTATCAAACGATTCAAACGATTCAAACCTGAAAGCAAATGTAGACTGGAGACAAAACATACTTTTATTCTTTTTAAGCATGATGTGTGCAGCCAGTAGGGTTCGGTAGGATTTCCCACGTCTCACAATTTCGTTTCCATATTTATGGCCACAATTCTGAACTGCAGACATAATAACATCTATATGCGGGATTACACAGTAAATAAATACAATTATCACCAAATCCATTGCAAATGTATGTTAATAGGAAATAACTAATTCTCAGAAGATTTTCAGAGTTGCATATCAAATAGATTTAAGACATCAGCGGGCTGTGGCTTTGCAATAAAATATTTTAGAAGTGCCGGCCGGGCAGCGTTGACTTCAATGCTGACTTTCCTCATTCATATTCAAAGACCATTGGATTTATAGAAACAAACTGGAATTATTCTTTCCAAATTATCCGTCTGGAGATCGAGACCTGGGGTTGGCTATAAAATTTGTTAAACTGACAGTTAGCAGATAAACGCTGCATGATGTACCGAGGCTTTTTGGAAGGGACGCCTGGAAGCATTCCATGCCTTCGAAATGAAAAGCGTGTTGGAACTGCGCCGTCTAGCGGGCATCTCCCTGGCATTGCAACATTTGAAGTAAAAGTCAAGGCCATCCTTACAAGGTTCAAGGCACAACAGACGCTTGTTCGCATTTGCTGCATGCCTATGCAGTCATTTAAGTCCAGTTTCAGTCAATGCATATATATACATGCACGCACACCCTAACCATAGCTACGATCTCGGTCACTGTGGGAGATGCGGCTGAAAGCACCGCGGCTCCCTTTCCGTGAGCAAGCGAAGAAGGGTCGGATCACGTTTCGCTCCTCCCCCCCCCCCTCCAAGCGCCCAGAGAGTCTCGGAACTCCTTTAAACTGGCGGCATAGATTAAGGGCTGAGGTTTCACGCCGCCCTGGGCATCACTTAGGCGCACTGAGCTTTGGAAAGGGGACGCTGTGAATAGATAAACAGAGACGGCGGCAATTCGACCACAACCGCATGAGAAAATGATCACTTCCAGCCCTGGACTTTATTTCATTCACAGGTTTTAGGCCAGGGCTTAAATGGACCCGTGAGCCACCCCCTTTCCAGCGTTTTACTATCGCTTGTGCTAGGGGGCTCCCTCTAACTAAAGCTACACTTCGAGCGCTGGTGCCTTGCTTGTTAAACTGAGGTGGCAGAGTGGCAGAGATTAAAAAGCACATCAAATATCGGCCTAGGAAATGCAAGCCAGTCTCACACATTACTTAATAATATATCGACTTTCAGCCCATAGGTTTGGCTTAAGAGCCCGGCACAATAATAATTGTCTAAACAGGTCAATTAACGAAACAAGGCTATCTTTACACCTATGATGTGTGGGCGTTTATGTTTTCCTATTATACACTAAAAGCAATCTATTCCTGGCCCAAATCTAACTGCATTGCACTTTGGAGAACTGAGTGTTATGGCGAGTTCACTCAAGTTCATGTTTTTACTCGTGTCGCCTATTTTTTTTTTTTTTTTACTATACTCGTATTGTAACCACAGGAACAGACATTGAAAGACGCCTAAACCACTCGGATAATCAGCGTGGCGGTCCATTCAATCCCATTCAGTCGGGTCGGGAATACTTTCTCATCCGATCTGCACATTCATACTGCCAGGAAAAGAAACACGTGCGCAAGATTGAACTGCCCCTATTGGGCATTCTAGTAGGACCGGAGCCGCCTGTCTGTTAGGGCACAGTGCCCCGGTTTTAGGCTGTTTATGGCCTATTTTAAGGTCTGTCGGTTTTTCCTGATATTACCAAAAACATTGCTCGTAGCAAACACAAATACGTGAAGTCTCCCACATCTTGCGAAACACCTATAAAGGGTGAATTTTCAAGTTCAAAGCTGCCCCGATTTGCCAATGTGTGCCACTCTTTTTTTAGCTGTCTGATTCTCTGATGGGGGCAACCGTTACGTTGGTGCCTATTTTCAGTCCCAGTCCAACCCTGCACATAAGAAAGATTATAGAAGTCACATTCCACAGCAGAGGTTTACTCGTTTGTCACATTAAAAACTGTGTACTAGCTGTGGTGATTTGAGGTGAGGGCGCTAGGCCCTCATGACGTAGGCATGCACACAATGAGGCAGACACGGACACAGTGGTATGGGATGGGTGAATGGGCCATGAGCACGTGCGCTCAGCCCCTTTTATTAGCCAGGGTCATCTGACCTGTGACGCCTGGTGGTGGGTGGGTGTTAGGTGTATGGTTACACTGGAACTGAGACACTAGACCGTGTCTTACGTTACACACTAGCCATTAACAATGAAGGAAAGAGTTTGGCCCATGAACACGTGGATGCCTTGGATGAGGGCTTGGCAAGGGCTTCTCAGTAACCCCCCCTAGCGTCCGCCACAGCGCTCTGCATGCATTTGACTGCATTGACTCACTTGCGTTATGCACATCTATCTAAGTCCCTGTCAATCAGCACTTTCAAGGGCACAGTGAGCACTGTCCAGACCCCACTTTCCACTGTTTGCTAGGCACAGGAGCCAGGGATCATTGTCCATGCGCTCTCTGCTTGACTTGAGTCAATATGTTTTTCATCATACATAGGATATGCCCAGTGCAGGGGGATATACACTTAATTTACTGATGTGAACATATTTCCAATATTTTATAAATAGCCCCTTATGCTTCTATCTACCCAAAAGACAGAAAGCCCTTTTTTAGATCGAGCCTGCAGACAGCTCACATGACCTGTCGTTATGGCGACGATCTACTGTACCTGAAAATAAAACTCTACAAAAAAGCTGCTTTTAGCCCGCCCGAAGCTTCCTATTTGTTAGCATCAGCATCACTCTTGTTTTCTGCCTTCTAATTCGGCAGCCCATGGGATGCACAGCATGGCCCAAGTACAGATTAATTTAACTTAATTAGTCTCCCTCCACCCCTCTGGCTTTGATTGAGGTACTATTTCTCCTTTTTTTGCATTTTTAAATAGCGCAAAATCCACTGACCGGAAGTTACGTGACGCTTTACTTGAGCACCAGTTACATTTCAGAACTTCACATTCATTTCTAAAGCAGAGAGATGAAGTGATTTGCCCAGAATCACAGGATGTTGAGGTGATGTCGAGACTCGGTTCAGGTTCCTCAGGTCCAAAGTCGGCGTCCCCTCTGTCTACACTGTTCATAGCATAGTTTCCTTCTTAGTGGTGTTGATGCTTGATATACAGAGAACAGGTCTAAAGTCAGAAGAAGACATTTGAATGACACCTTGGCCCCAGTCAACGTTCATGTGCTGTAGCATTTCTGGTGCAAGAGCTTTTTTTAATGGTTTTAATGGAAAGTACAATTTGGCACTTCATTACTTTTTAACGTTTTACGCACACCATCAGGAACTCCAAAACAGATTAGAAATTGGAAAAATAAATAAATCAGACACACCACATGATCACTGTATATACCATACATGCCACTACACGTGTGTATCGATTGCATACTTAGTTGGCAAAATCATGCATAAACCGGCATTTCTAACTAAACAAGGACCCTGTGACCTTGGCACAGAAACATGTACTGTAGCTTTTGTGGATTGTTACTACGTCTTTTTGCACAAGCTTACTGTGCTTTCATTGGTTGGAGCTACCCCAATATGGCACATGCAAAAATAGCAATTTTCTGTTGTGTTGAGAAGCATTGTTTTCCTTTCCAGAATTGCGTCCGTGGGCATGTTTTCTTACACTTAGTACCACCCTTTGCCATAGTGAAAGCACCATTTGCCAGACAGCTGTTTCGCATAAAAGAGATTGAAGCGCTGTTACTGAAAATATTTTTTTTTATATGCCTCGGCAATCATTTACAGACCACAGAAAACGTTCGTTTAAGTCAGAGGTCTTCAAACTTTTTGATGCCGGGACCCCCTTGTAAAACCTTTTTAGGCTTAAGGACCCCCTTCCAACAAAAGTTTCTAGAAACTGGTACTCCTCATCATCAACAACTATCGACAACCATAAATGCGCCTGGTAGACCTCATCACATCCATCCATCCATCATTCATCCACCCACACTTTCACACATCCATCCATCCATCCATCCATCATCCATCCACCCTTTCATCCTTCCATTCATACATCCATCCTTCATCCATCCACCCTTTCATCCTTGCATCCATACATCAATCCTTTACCCATCCACCCTTCCATCCATCCATCATTCATTCATCCACCCACCTTTTCACACATCCATCCATCATTCATCCATGCAACATTTTATCCATCCATACATCCATCCTTCATCCATCCACCCTTTCATCCTTCCATCCATACATCAATCCTTCATCCATCCACCCTTTCATCCATCCATCCATCCTTCATCCATCCACCCTTTCATCCTTCCATCCATACATCCATCCTTCATCCATCCACCCTTTCATCTTTGCATCCATACATCCATCCTTTACCCATCCACCCTTCCATCCTTCCATCCATCCATTATTCATTCATCCACCCACCTTTTCACACATCCATCCATCATTCATCCATGCAACCTTTTATCCATCCATACATCCATCCATCCTTCATCCATCCACCCTTTCATCTTTCCATCCATACATCCATCCTTCATCCATCCACCCTTTCATCCATACATCCATCCACCCTTTCATCCTTCCTTTAACCATCCATCCATCCACCGTTTCATCCTTCCATCCATACATCCATCCTTCATCCATCCACTCTTTCATCCATACATCCATCCTTCATCCACACTCCCTTTCATCCATCCATCCATCCACCCATCATTCATCCACCCACCTTTTCACACATCCACCCATCATGATCCATGCAACCTTTTATCCATCCATACATCCATCCTTCATCCATCTACCGTTTCATCCTTCCTTCCATCCATACATACATCCTTCATCTATCCACCCTTTCATCCATCCATTCACCCATCATTCATCCACCCACCTTTTCACACATCCATCCATCCATCATTGATCCATGCAACCTTTTATCCATCCATACATCCATCCATCTATCATCCATCTACCGTTTCATCCTTCCTTCCATCCATACATACATCCTTCATCTATCCACCCTTTCATCCATCCATTCACCCATCATTCATCCACCCACTTTTTCCACACATCCATCCATCATTCATGAAACCTTTTATCCATCCATACTTCCATCCTTCATCCATCTACCATTTCATCCTTCCTTTCATCCATACACACATACATACATCCTTCATCCATCCACCCTTTTATCCATTCATCCTTCATCCATCCATCCACCCTTTCATCAATCCACTCATCATTCATCCACCCACCTTTTCACATATCCATCCATCCTTCATCCATCCACCCTTTCATCCATCCATCCTTCATCCATCCACCCTTTCATCCATCCATCCACTCATCATTCATCCACCCACCTTTTCACATATCCATCCGTCCTTCATCCATCCACCCTTTCATCCTTACATCCATACATTCATCCTTCATCCATCCACCCTTTCATCCTTGCATCTATACATCCATCCTTTACCCATCTACCCATCCATCCATCATTCATTCATCCACCCACCTTTTCACACATCCATCCATCATGATCCATGCAACCTTTTATCCATCCATACATCCATCCTTTCATCCATTCATCCACCCACCTTTTCTGTGCCTCTCTCATGGGGGGAAGCGGGGGGCGGGGGTGGGGGTTGTCAGTATCTCTCTGCGTCTTCTTCCTTCTTCTTCCTCTTATGGGAGGGCCTCTCTGTGCCTCCCTGCTGGGGGCGGGGGGCAGACAGGCTGTAACAACATCTCACCTGAAGAACCGACTCTCAGGCACATTTCTCCCGCACAGGCGCCAGGTATGAGGGTTCCTGCTTTGTGCTTTACAGGCGGGACCCACAGCTCCAGGCGCACAACTTCCATTGAACTCAAAGGGCTACAGCCTCCTCCCCCAGCCACCCTCCCCTGCCCCCCAGCCCTCCCCCTTCGTGTATGTGAGCCGGGCTGAAACACCTTCAGGGACACACACAAAGCCGCACCCGAGTATTTCACAGGTCTTTAAAAGACCTTTTACTTGTTAAAGAGGCTTTGTTGTTTTTCACTCCTCGGTGTGAATTAGGCCTCCACCACCGTGAGCACCCTCAATCAGCCCGACGCCACTAAGGCAAACTGACAATCTGCGACCCCCTTCCCAGGACTCCACGACCCCCTGGGGGTCGCGCCCCACAGATTGAAGACCCCTGGTTTAAGTGCAAACACAGAATTGGCTACTGAAGAAATCAAACATCGCTAAATATTTAAAGCACAAATGTAGCAATTTACATCTCCTCCAAGAGAAGGGAACGGGCCAGTTGTTCTGGTTTTGTGAAGCAGCGCCTACTTTATATGCTATAAATCTGTTGCAGGAGTTCACCAAAGCTGCCCCACCAATCTCTTCACTGCCAAAGTTTGCATGGACCAGGCAGAGTACACAGCGCACGTGTGTTGCAGGCCAGGTACACGACAGGGCACACATGGCGGAGGCATTCAACAGTTGCACTGTGTGTACTGCATCAATAACTAAGAAGTGATGATTTAAATTCTGCGTTTAATTCCTTCTTTCATATTAATTCAGCCATGTGCAACGAGTTGTGGCTGCTAAGAAGGCACCTACTTTCTTACAACCTGTGTATTTGCCAGCTTTCATTAGTCCACAGTTCACAACTGCGTGGTTTTGTGAAATACCTGAAGTGCAGATAATAGAGAAAGTCTCTCATTCTCTTTTCCCTTTCACCCCATCCAGTTTCTTATCCCCCATCCGCCCTGTACCTTTCTAATAGTTTTACTTGTGGTGAATAGTCATAATATTATTCTAGATATTTTATAGCACAGACCTGGCTCCAAGAAAAAATATGCTAGGTGAATAAAAATCTAATATTTGGATTTACGTTCCTGCATTTAGAATAATTTGTAATAATACCAAAAAATAGTGTAACGGGTGTACTATTATTAAAAATTGTCTAATGATACATTTTTTCCTGCTGGAAAAAGAATATACTTAATGCCGGGCGGAAGTGTAATTCACTAAGCTTGAATTCACAAATGTGCATTGTGGCGGTACATGAACAAATCAGCATCAATGTCCATTAGGTGTATACCATGGCCATATTAGTCCCTCTTCACTTTTTAGCCACCCATTGCATTTTGGACCCTTCTTAAAAAATCAACTTTGCTACCCTCCTCTGATGAGATCTAAGCACAATGAAATATGCATTAGGATTTACAGACTAATGAAATATTTACTCCGTTGATAAATACATAGTCCATAATGCACTTGGAGTTTAGAATTAGGGATTTTCAGACCGGAATTTGTTATGTAGCAGAAGAACATAACACTTGTGATATATGCAACTACAAGGTCTACAAGGCAATGGTAGGCCAGTAAAAACCTGAATATGTATACCTAACATATATTGAGGTGTTTTTGTTGGATTGTTGCCATGTTAGACCTGGCATCTTTTGGCATGGTTTCCCTTGTCTTTTTTTTCTGGCCTCCTGTTTTGGATTGTGTGATGAACTTTGTTTTTGCTGGTGTTTGGACTCTGGGCACTTTACCACTGCTGACCGGTGCTAAAATGTGTGTGCTCTGTGTCTAAAATGTAACAGCATTTGGTTTCTCCATGATTGGCAAATTTGATTGGGACAGATTTTGCTACCCACATGAGTAGCCCTTCAAATGTGTCTCAGGCCTGCCACTACAGAGCCTTTACGTGCAGCTTTAACTGCCATGTTGACATGGCAAGTACACCTACTTGCTGGGCCCAAAACGTACATTTTACTAGATGTAAGGCACCCCTTAGGTAGGTCCTAGGTAGCCCCAGGGGCTGGGTGCTGTGTATTAAAAAAGTGGGACATGTGCTTTTACGGTTACATGTCCTGGTAGTGAAAAACCACTAAATTAGCTTTTCACTACAGCAAGGCCTACCTCTCCCATAGGTTAACATTGGAGCTGCCCTATAGAATTTCACACACATATCTTCCAATTGGGTGCTGATAGAAAATTGGAGTTTGGTGTCGCTGGACTCGCAATTTGAAAACACATCTTTTAATGGAGTTGCTTTTTTAAATTGCAGGTCTGAAAATGCCCCTTTTAGAAAGTTGGCATTATCTCACTTTAACCATTCAGTTAATACACATCTGGGTTGGATGACAGATTGGGTTTGTGAATTCACTCTAGACAATTACACACAAAGGGGGCTAAGGTTTGCCCTGCATATGCTGGTGGCCCATCAACAGGCTGATGGGTCTCCCTGAACTAGAGTGGTGGGCGGAGTTGACACCTCCACTTGAGTAGGGCTTTGCTTGTCCCCACACAAAGAACTGCATACACAACTGTAGTGTATCTGGAGCCAGGGCCAGGAAGACCAATCAATCAATCAGTCACTTCTAAAGCGCACTACTTACCGTGAGGGTCTCAAGGCGCGGAGGGGAGGGGGGTGCTGCTACTGCTCGAAGAGCCAGGTCTTGAGGAGTCTTCTGAAGGTGAGCAGGTCTTGGGTCTGTCGCAGGTGGGTAGGGAGGGTGTTCCAGGTCTTGGAGGTGAGGAAGGAGAAGGATCTGACGCCGGAGATTGTTCGTTGGATGCGGGGGACGGCTGCGAGGGCGAGGCTGGCGGAGCGGAAGTGGCGGGTGGGGGTGTAGAAGCTGAGTCTGCTGTTTAGGTAGGCTGGTCAGGTGTTGTGGAGTGCTTTGTGTGCGTGGGTGAGGAGCTTGAATGTGATCCTCTTGTTGACCGGGAGCCAGTGCAGGTGTCTCAGGTGGGGGGTGATGTGGCTGCAATGAGGGATGTTGAGGATCAGTCGGGCTGCGGCGTTTTGGAAGCGTTGTAGTAGTCGTAGGTGTTTAGCAGGGATTCCAGCATAGAGTGCGTTGCCGTAGTCCAGCCTGCTGCTGACGAGGGCTTGGGTCACCATTCTTCTTGTTTCGCTCGGGATCCACTTGTAGATCCTGCGGAGCATGCGGAGGGTGTTGTAGCAGGCTGAGGATATGGCGTTGACCTGCTTCGGTTCTCGGAGATGTTAACCTTCATCACGAGGACAAGCATGACCTGGCCAGTCGAAATCTGATAGCCGATTTAGCCGCCATGAATATGATGTTATGTAATTCGGGTCCCACGCACATAGCGGTACATCTGCTTGATCCAATCTTTTCTAATCTGCCATATATGGTTTGTTCTCCTGCTTTACCATTACAATGGTCCGATCACTCCTTGACTAAATTCAACATCACATCAGATGTCACTTCAGAAGCTCTCCATTCAAGGGCCAGTATTCGCAAAAGAGGTTGGAGGAAATTAACCATTGAGCTTTTAAAACAGAATGTGGACGATTGCCTGCCGTCCCCTACAAATGTACAAGATGATATGGAATGCATATCGCGAAGTGTAGATAGCTGGCTTTTGAAAGCAGCAGATGCCTGCCTTCCCCTTTCAATCAAAAAATGTAATTCTCACAAAGCCCCAGCCCCTTGGTTCACTGAATCTCTTAAATTAGAAAAGTCTAAGTGTAAGCACTTAGAACGAGTATGGAGGAAAGATTACTCCATGGAGTCCAAAGAAAATTACAAAAAAGAATTAAAACTATATCATAAGGCATGTACAACTGCTCGAACCAATTATGTAGCCTCGACCATTAAAGAGTCCACCAACAAACCTAAAACTCTGTTTTCAGTAGTGAAAGAATTAGCTGGCTCCAAAACCACTGCTATTACACCTCCCCTAAATGACATAAAATGTGAGGAACTTGCCCAATTTTTTTCAAATAAAATTGACAACATCTATAAGGAAATAGCTTCTCAACAGGGTCACTACCCCCATGTTCCCCAGATCTCTATACTAAACCCTTTGCCAAATTTTGATCCTGCGTGTGATTCCCCAGTCCTTAATTACTGGCCACCTCTTAGCCTTGAGAATTTGAGGGCCATCTTAGGAAAATTAAAGTCATCACCGAACGATCCGCTTCCTGTGCCTATACTCAAACAACTCAGCACTTCTCAGCTCTCTGTGATTTGTAACACTCTTAATTTGTCATTACAATATGCCACTGTTCCAGCGGTCTGGAAGCATGCAATGGTTTCACCATTATTGAAAAAACCAACAGCTGACCCAAATGTCCCTTCTAACTTTCGTCCTATCTCCTTATTACCAGTCTTTTCTAAAATTCTTGAAAAGCACATCCACCACAATCTTGCTCAGTTTACTGAAGATAATCATATTCTCCATTTTTCACAATCTGGTTTTCGTTCTGGTTTTTCCACAGAGACTACCTTGCTAGGGGCTACAGAAAACTTACGTAGGCTTTTCGATAAAGGTGAGACAGTGGCACTGATTTTATTAGATCTCAGTGCCGCTTTCGACACCATCTCACATCCCATTCTCATTAAAACATTAGTTGATGTGGGCGTAGGCGGACCAGCTTTGGGTTGGCTGAGCTCATTTCTCGAGAAACGTACGTTTCAAATTTTTTCTAACTCTGCAACCTCTAAACAACACATGTCTCCTTATGGGGTACCCCAAGGCTCAGCCTTGAGCCCGCTTCTTTTTAATCTTTATGTTAGTCAACTATCACATATAGCAGAACAAGAAGGCCTCACACTTTTCACCTACGCCGATGATTCCCAGATCGCATTCTCTCTCTCAAACACTGCTCAGGATTCCCCATCTCGCCTGCAGTTAGGGTTGAGGAGAATTGCTGACTGGATGAATCTTAAATTTTTTAAAACTCAACGGCGAGAAAACTGAGGTGTTAATACTGGGCCGGCAACATGACTTGTGGTCTTCCAAACATTGGCCCGCTGAAATGGGCTCGCTCCCCTGTCCATCAGATCATGTGGGCAATTTAGGCTTTGTGATTGATAAAGCACTGACAATGCAAGAACAAGTCAACAAGGTCTCGGCCACATGTTTTTTCATATTGCGCTGGCTAAAGAAAATTCTTTGGATGTTGCCAGAAGACTCTCAGAAATCCGTAGTCCACGCTCTCATAACCTCCCGCTTAGACTACGGAAACATTCTTTTCTTAGGGGCAAAGAAAGATGTAATAGGGCGACTGCATTTGGTTCAAAATGCAGCAGCGAGATTGCTGTGCAAATTACCTCGCTCTAGCCATATTTCAGGTCCTTTACGTAGTCTTCACTGGCTCAAAATAGATAGCCGTATTAAATTTAAGACACTGACCTACATGTTTAAAATTAAAACTGACCTGGCCCCCATTACCTTAAATCCCTTGTTCACATTCATGTACCCTCCCGGAATCTGAGATCTGCTCACATGGCCTATTTTGTAGTGCCTAAAATTAGGTTAGCCAGAATGGGAGGAAGATCTTTCGCTCTGTTAGGCCCTACTTTGTGGAACTCCCTGCCATTGCACATTCGAACTGAAACTAATTATGTGCAGTTCCGCAGAGCCACTAAAACCTGGCTCTTTAATCAGTAACTCTTTTGTAGTTGAAACGGAGATTTAATAGAACCTGCCTGTCCAGCGCCGGGAAACCCTTTTTGGGTAGCTGTCGCGCTTAATAAATTCAAATAATAAATAAATAAATAAAATGTCTCGCCATTGTCAAGTTGGCACCTGATGTCGTCTGTGGCGGTAATGAAGGCTGTCTCGGTGCTGTGGTTTCGTCTGAATCCACACTGGGACGGGTCTAAGATGTTGTTGTCCTCGAGGTGGCGGGTCAGTTGCATGTTGGCAATTTTCTTGATGACCTTCACCGGGAAGGGGAGCAGGGAAATAGGCCGGAAGTTCTTGAGGTCCTTGGGGTCCGCCTTGCGCTTCTTGAGGAGGGCGTTGATTTTGGCGTGCTTCCAGCTCTCCGGGAATGTCGCTGTTTCAAAGGAGATGTTGATGACCTTCTGTAGTTGGGGTGCAATGTTTGTGTCCGCTTTGTTGAATACGTGGTGTGGGCAGGGGTACAATGGTGATTCAGAGTGGATGGAGTTCATGGCCGTGCGTGTCTCGTCGTTGTTGACGTTGGACCAGAAGGTCAGGTGGTTGGTGCTGGTGGTGTTTGAGGGGGTGTTGGAGTTTGGCGTTGTCGGGCCGGTTGTGGTGTTGAAGCTGTCACAGATTTCAGCTATCTTGCTGTGGTAGAAGGTGGCAAGAGAGTGGCACAGATCTTGTGAGGGCGGGATGTCGTTGGTGTTGGTGCTGGCGTTGGAGAGTTCATTCACTATGTTGAATAGCTCTTTACTGTCGTGTGTGTTGTTGTCCAGGTGGGCTTTGAAGGAGGATTTCTTGGCTGTTCTGATGAGGTGGTGATGTCTGAGGATGGCGTCTTTGTGGGCTGTCCAGTGTACGTTCGTGGAGCCATTTCTTCTCCAGTTTCCGGCATGTGCGTTTGGATGTCTGGAGCACCTCGGTGAACCATGTGGCGTTCTTGCTGGTGTGGTTGTTGGAGGGTTTCTTGAGCGGGGCGAGGGTGTTGGCGCAGTCGTCGATCCACTGTCTGAGGTTGCTGGTGGCGGCGTTTGGATTGGTGGGGGTAGTGGGAGAGTTCTGGGCGAGTGTGGAGGTCAGCTGGTCTTCGGTGACTTTGCTCCAGCAGCAGCGGGGCAGCTGTTGGGTGCGGTGGCGCGTGGTTGGTTTCTGGAAGGTGAAATGGATGCAGCGGTGGTCGGTCCAGTGGAGTTCGGTGGTGTGGTTGAAGGCGACGTTGGTGCTTGTGGCGAAGACGGGGTCAAGCGTGTGGCCGGCGGCGTGGGTGGGTACGGAGATGAGTTGTCTGAGGCCGAGGTTGGTGAGGTTGTCTATGAGGGTGGCGGAGTTGGTGTCATTGTTGTTCTCGAGGTGGAAGTTCAGGTCCCCGAGGAGGATGTAGTCCATGGAGGCGAGTGCGTAGGTGCTGGCAATGTCGGCGATGGAGTCGCAGAACTGAGCTCGGAGTCCGGGGGGGTCTGTAGACGAGTGTTCCTCTGAGGGTGGTGTTGGGGTCGATGTGGATCCGGAAGTGCAGGTGTTGAAGGTGTCATCTGCGTGGGTGTTGCACTGGAGAGTGGACTTGTGGACGATGGCTAGACCTCCTCCAAGTCCGTTGGCGCGATCCCTACGGGTGATCTTGTAGCCGTCCGGGATGGCTATGGCGATGTCAGGTGCTGAGGAGTCGTTCCACCAAGTCTCCATCAGGAAGGCAACTTCTGGGGTGGAGGTGTCAAGCAGGTCCCAGGTTTGCGTGCAGAGCGGGTGTTGAGGAGGATGCAGTGAAGGTGGTTGGGTCCGGTCCCTAGAGGTTTGGTGGTTCTGTTGGAGGTGAAGTTGCAGGTGCGGCAAGAGAATGGTCCGTGGATGCGCTTCGGGCGGCCTGGAAGCAGCGGTTGTCATGGCCGGTGTTGAGTGCGAGGAGAGTGCTGGCGTTGTATCGGAGTCTGGCGTTGTGGTGAGCGTGTGGTCCAGGGGTTCTGGTGCTGGGCGCGATCCAGGCTCGGACGGGCACAGACGGGCTTGCCTCTGGAGCACGCCGGCTCGCCAGCGGCCGCCATTTAAGGCGGAGATGGAGGGAGGAGCAACTGGAGCGGGGCAGTGAGGGGGCAGGGCCACAGGGGAGCAGCGGCGGGGAACAGGCTGAGGGGAAGCAGAAGAGAAGAGGGGGAGGGGGGAACGAGCTGGAGGCGAGGGCAACAGTACAGTACAGAATCACAAAAAGAAAACACACACTGAATCAAAGGGGCAATAGTACAGTACAGAATCACAAGGCAGGCACTAAATCAGATGGGGCACAACAGACAGCAGTATCGAACTCACGGACCAGGGTCATTTACACTAAAAATACCTTTCTTAGAAGTCTCCCTACTTTAAAGGCCAAACTGGGTATAAGTACTGGACCTTGAACACCATAACAAAAGAAGCACTTCTGGATTGAGGACATTCTGCCAGGAACAAGAGCTGTTGGACTGCGAGGAGTGACTGCCACTTTGATGCTTGCTTTGCTGTGTTGGCCTGCTGGCTGCTGCTTCTTGCCTGAGAGTGAAAGGACTGGATTTTGCTCTCTGCATGCTGCTTTCTAAAGTTTCTCCAAGTGCTTGAGTGGAGCTTACTTCCTGTTGGAATTCTCAGGGCCATCGAAAACTTCACCTGCATCTTGTACCAACATCTGGGCTCCTCTGATGTGAGTCCTGACCTTCCAAGTGGTGCCAAACCTAGTCCTGGACATTTGGAGGTGATCCTGGTGCTGCAACCAAGAAATCAACATATCGAATCCAAGCGTCACTATGGAACCGGTGCATCCCTGAGAACTCGATGAATTTCCACTGCCTGCACTGAACTATGGTCCCCGCTGTTTGAATGCACAATGCAATGACCGCAACTTACAGTGCAAGCCCCGATGGTGCAGAAGTACAGCCGCTGCATGAGTCTTGAGCTCAGGTTCACTGAATTCAAAGACACTAACGCAGCGCCTGCGGCTTAGTGGTTCAACATCGACACAGTGGAATCGATGCACCGCGTTGTGACATTGACACATCGTCAACACCGTGTTGCCTTCAGGAACCAAGGTCTCTCAATTGCATCCAACACATTACCTCGCCTGTGCCCCACATTATCGCCAGGCATTAGACGCTGACCGAACAAGCAACACCTCTAGGTACTGATGCATTACTTTATTATAGTGCCGCCTCACCTCCTTTCCACAATGCATTGTCCTTGAGCACCAACGCGCTGCCCACCTGCATAGCAGTATGGAACTGACGCATCACCTGTCTTTGCGATGCCTCACCTCCTCTGAGTCTCATACCCTCTCTGACTTTGTGATGCATCCAAAGTAATGTACTGGGGTCCGTGCCACTTCTGTAGCTGGCCTGCGCTCCATCGTGACAGGACTGAACTTGTCTTCTCGGTCAAGCACGACCAAATAGCTCCAGCTAGAGCTATTGTTTTTTAAACACTATAACTGCATTTAATATTGAATAATTTATATCTTACCTTGTGTTTGTTGGATTTTTATCGTTCCGGTCTTGATTTACTGTGATAAATATTGGCTATTTTTTTAAACTGGTGTGTAGTACTTTTGTGGTGTTTTCACTGTGTTACTGTGTGTGTGTGTGCAGAAATCATTTGCACATTGCCTCTTTAGTTTAGCCTGACTGCTCTGTGCCAAGCTACCAAAGGGTGAGCACATGTAAACTTAGTGTGTACTACACTTACCCTGACTAGAGTGTGGCTCCCTACTTGGACAGGATGCAAACCACTGCCAACTAGAGAACCCATTTCTAACATGCCACAATGCAGTTTTGTTAACTCACAAAGCTGCATGGTAGCATTTAATTTGATGTATTTATTTCCTTTTCACAAATTTAGAAAACATGCTTAGGCTTTCGCGGAACAGCATGAAGGCTAGGCTGCTGTTGGCCTATTTAGGCTAAGCTGAAATCAAACTGAAAATTCAAAAAAAGTGAAAACTGATGGACACAGAGGAAAAAAAGATTACACATTTTGCACAGATTGGGTCTTTTCTGGGTATTCAGTGTGCTGACTTACTCCATATGACGTCTCGCACTTTTATTTAAAAACACTAAGAATAATGACATGGAATGTTGGCATAAGAACACCCTGTAAATGCTAATATATTTTCAAGCTGAAAGTATCTTTCTGCCAGCCCCATTAGTATAATCAATGAAAAGTAATAAAAAAAACTGTTGACGACAACCAAAGGAAAAGTGTTGTGCTTCTTGGTAACATAACACTTTATCAGCTTCCCCAATTTCAGTTGTTAACTTTGAAAATAAAAACATATATTAAATCGGTTGCAAATGCAAACGCATTGAAACAGTTCCTTCAACTGAAATATTAAATGGACATATTTAAACAAAATGTGACCCAGCACAGATACACATTCTAATGTTTTTCTGAAAGCATGTTGTTTAAAATGTTGAGGCCCTCCGAGTCAATTTCTGTATTGACAAACATGTTGCAGGACCCTACGGTACAGATGCGCTGAGAATCAGGTTTTGCCTTTCCTGCTTACACTGGATAATGTCAAAAACGATGTGCTGTTCTCACCCTGCAAGGAGTTCTGTCATAAAGGCGAAAATGAAGTGTTCTTCTTTAACTTCTCATATCCATTTTCCCTGACTGGGAGGGACACAATTTCACAACAGAGTGATCACTTATTTTAGTTCAAGAATGTCCAGGCTCTCCCATTGAGTCGCAGTGGTATGTAATACTGCAGCAGGCCTCCCGCGTAAAGTGATGATTGTCAGAGATGCCGTCCATTCAACCACCCAGATGTGCAACATCTCACTTGATGGCCTCAGCGTGGGAGGAGAAAAATGGCACGTTTGGCAGCCAGTTAAGTAAAATGTTCAATGCCTTGGCACCATATCCACTCAGACGTTAAATCTAATCCCCGCCGTGTAGACCCCCGCGCCACAAATTGTTCCTTTTCAGTGCCTCGGTGGGGGGACAGAGCAAGAAATCAGCTGGAAGTGGAAACTGCAAAATACTACTTAAAAGAGGGGTAGGGAATTCAATGTAATCACTGGCATCTTAAAGCTACTTTCTTGGGATTGCAGCTGAGCAGATGTAATGCTGGTGCTAATAACAAAAATCCTGCCGGAAATAACAAATGATTACATGTGTCTGTCCACCGTCATGCAGCTATCATCTCCCCTTCCCTCCTTTGTGTATCCGAGAGTGTTGGCTAGCAGACTAAATCTATGCCTGTATGATAAAGCCGGAGATGCATTTGATTCCATTCAACGGATTCATGTTTTCCTCCATAGTCTTCAATTGGATAAGTGACATAAGCCGAGGATGTGTGTGATTATATCAGAGAGCAGATAAGGACAGCAAGCTGCATACTGCCTACCTTGTGCACACTACAACGTTAAAACTCTTATTTAGGTTACAGATGTACTCCAGCTTCTGTATAAATTGAAAGGGATTATAATTGCATCTTTCACAAAAAAAAATTCTGTAACTGTATTTTAATAAAAACTTTAGTTTTGAGTCTTGTCATTCAAACTTTTAAGTGAATGTATGTCCCTTTCATACATTTTATCACACATGTTTTACTTGCTTTGATTAGGGAATAGCGGTGTCCATCATGGGCCCATGTGAAGTGGGTCAATAAATATACATAGAATGAATCTAAATGAATCTCATTTGCATAGTGGTAAAATCTGGCAGGGATTCAGCTCGTTGGGCACTAGTGGTTCAATCAACCCTAAAATAATATCAAATGTTAAAGTATCTAAAGTTCTAAAAGTAATGGTGAAATTAAATGGAATAATTATTAAGGAAATAAGCATAAGGAGTTTGTGTTGCACATTTTTGTGGGAAGCAATCCCTTGCCTAGATCTTCGTTGCATTAGATTACCTGTTAACAGGGTAGTGCTTTGTGCTCATTTGCGTCCATAAAATCAGCAACTAAGGAGCTCAGCGATATTGCCTTCTGCAGATAATGCAACATGTTACACTGATGTATAGCAAGATAAGGCAAATTAAATAGGTCCGAGTTATTTTGTGAGCCCTGAGAGAAATATTAAAATACGGCCTGGCATAAAAAATACATCAAAATAATAGCTTTCTCTATACAATGAATCTACGTGATACAAAAATGTAATGTATGATTAGTCAGTGTACTTTTGAAATGTTTAAAGTCCCTTATGCATTGCAATGCAAGCATTCCATGGGAGAAGGATTATAAACCAAGCAGCCAATAGCATAAGGTCGAAGGCTCGTACTCCCATATGGCGTAGCTAAAGGCAACTGTATGGATAGATTAAAGAGTTGATTACAATAGATCAGAAGACAGCTGTACAGTCAAGCCAGACCTAAAAATCACCAGCATCTCCTGCACAAAGACAAGGCAAAATGATACATTCAGTAGATTAATGAAAGATAAGTTTACTTTGAGTAGGTGCTTCGTGTTCCTCAGAATAATGCACTAGCAAAATGCAAGCAAAATGAATCGAGGCTGATCAATAGAAGACAGGAAACATCTTTTAGCACACAGTAAGATGAGTATGTGTGTACGAAGCCTATTTGGACTTACAAACCCATTGTATAAGAAACTATTAAGAAGTTTAACATTTATGCAAGTCTGTGAACAGCCCTCATTTAGATTTTTTTTCATTTTAATTCCAGACATGCTTACATAAATTTGCTAGTTTGTCATCCAGATGCATGCAACACATTTGACTTTTGTAAAATGAGTCACCACCTCACATACCTTCGCAGTGTAGTGTGATGAATGAGGCTATGACTGGAATCGCAACACCAAGTACTTCATTTAGACTCTTTTTACACCCCTCGAACCTCATTATGGAGCAGTAAACCACAACCAGAATTACTAATATAAGGGGAATCGATATCACTAAGACCAGGTCCAGTACTTTGCATTATGTATTCAGAAGGAACTTATAGTTGTGTTGGGGCCTCCGGCCTATGTTTTTATCATGCTGAGACCTTAAAGAGGTATACAATACCGCTGCAGGTGGATTTAAAATTGAATGTTCCCTAAAAGACTGCTGGAAAGGAACACATGTATACCCCCTGCAGAACCTAAAAAAGACTTTAGCCATTGCTTAATCATGTATAGCGACCCATGTTTTGTCACCACAACACTTTCTTTTACTTGGCAACTTTCTTTAAATACCACAGAGAAGACCCCTCCAATCCAGAAGTAGCACAACTCATGTCAGAGTTAGAAACACTGGGCCTGTACCAAAAGATTAAAGGCCCCACCCATGTTGCCGGTCATACTTTGGATCTAATTTTTTTAAAATAAAACATTTTGACCTGTAAACCCTCCCCCCTTACTTCTTCTGTGAACGGACCATTCCATGATCCGTTTCTAGATCCCTAAAACAATTGGGACTGGAAATATATAAACTGTCAATAAAAGAGCTTCAAGACAATGGCGGCTTATCTCCCTCGACTCTTTTTCCAAAGTTTTTGAGTTTTCAATGGCTTCTAAGAATTCAAAAGTCAATCAAGCTCTTGCCGACTATTATAATTACATAAACTTTGCTTTTGATAGCATCGCCCCACCAAAAACACGTACGAAAACAAAGCACACATCTCATGCATCCGGGTAAACTACTTAGCTGTGACAAGACAAGTCCTCCTGCAAAAAGCTGGAGAGACGTTGGAGTCTGAATAATAATCAAAATGACAAACCATTGGAATATTAAAATAGCTCATAAAACCCACATTATCAAGCAAATTGGCCATGATGGTAACTCCTCCATTCAAAGTCCTCAATAATTTCATCAGTCCTCACACCTGCTCTCAGGCAATTCAGACCTTGCAAAAAATGTATGATTCCTTTGCGGACCTTTTTGAGGATTTAATCTAGCAAATTTACTAGTATTTCTCCAGCCCTCCTGACCTGACAAAAGAGGTGCCTAACTTCAGTCTTCCCCCTTCAACTGCATCTGCAGCCTGGAAAGGATTGATTCTTTCTCACTTAAGCAGATACAGAGATCTCTAGAAAAAGCCAAATTTGTCTCTCCCCTGGATCCATGTCAGGCAAGGATCACAATGCTACTCTGTATACAGATTGCTCTTGCAATCAGATCTCTGCTTAACCTTTCAATAGATACCGGAAAAATCCTACTGGCCTGGAAAGCTGCACAGGTCATGCCTACACAAATGAAGGCTAATGTTGCCTCCACAACCCTCACAAAGTACCGGCCCGTCTCGCTGCTTTTGCTTCTAGGCAAGCTGCTGGAAGGTCTAATAAATAAAATACACTCAGCCTACCTTGAGAACAATAAGATCTTGGATCCATCACAATCAGGGTTCCGATCCTCTCATAGCACAAAGACTGCCTTGGTTGCGGTCACAGACTCTATAAGACTCTCTCTTGATGCCAGCTTTCCATTTAGGCTTATGCTGCAGACCTGTCTGCAGCTTTTGACACTTTGGCCCGCACCAGGCTGCTCCAAAGGCTAAATGAGATAGTTATCTATGGGACAGTGCTACAGTAGTTCTGAGACTGCATTGAAACAGAATCCAAACTATCTTGCTGGGTGCATTTAAATCTCGCACCATGTTGATCGACAAGGGGGTCCACAGGGCTCATGTTTAAACCCCACTTTATTTAACATATATGTGGGCTCCCTTACCAAGATAGTAAAATCTTTTAAATTTGAAATACTGTCTTATGCTGACAACATTCAGCTGGTCATCTCTTTTGGCAAAGAGTTGGTCAAAGTTAAAGAACATTTCTCCAAAGGGATGAAAGTGATCACAGTCTGGATGACAAATAACTGCTTTCAACTGAATATGGAAAATACTGAGATAATGTTGTTTGGTAAGACCGAACAGCTTTGGTTTTCTGATTGGTGGCCTCCAAAATTGGGTATTGCCCCCACCCTCAGGCATGAAGTCAAGAACCTGGGAGTCATATTGGATCAATCTTTAAACAGAAAAAACACGCTCTATTTACTACTGGCACCTGCTTCCATATGATGCGCCTGCTGAGGAAAGCACTATCTTTCCTTCCTCTCTCGGCTAGAAAAAACATGGTTCAGGCACTCATTATTAGCAGATTAGATTATGGTAATGCATTACTAGCTTCAGCAAATGAGACATTATTGTCTAAACTACAAGTTGTTCAAAATACAGCAGAACGGCTCGTTTGCAATCTCCCTTCAGGCAGTGTTTCCACACCTTTTCTGAGAACCTTTCATTGGCTGCCTGTCAGGAAAATAATAATTTCCAAATCTGTTGTCTTGTAGCTATGCATACATTTTTATGGGGAAAAGTCCCAGCTATTTACACCAGAAACTTAGACACTATTGCCCACCTATTAACTTGAGATTTATTTACAAAACCTCACTTACCATCTCTTGTATCCGACGATCAAGGGGTGGAGGTATATTTCTATTGGAACAACTTGCCATACCACATCTGCTCTTGTAAAGACAATATTACATTCTAGAAACTGCTCAAAACAGTTCAATTCTAACCTAGTATTATATTGCTGCCTGCGACTTGTCCTCAGAACCGAGATACCCCTCCTAGAGTGATTTGTGCGCTATTTCAAATCAAATTACATAACATAAGTATCAATCTCTCAGTTTTTTCAGACTAATGGTAGTACTAAGTAGTTGTACTTAGTAAGCAGCAAAGGTTTCTTTCCAGATGTTTTCCCTAATATATTTATTAGAGCTGGGTATAATAAAAAACACACCATCTTACACCTTTCCACTTAAGTGCCAGTATAACATGTGCTAAATAGGAATGGATGAATACTATTACAATATCAATTAAAGAAACTTCTCCTTATAGTTACTAGAAAAATATCTGTTTCCTCATGGCAACTGTGTGTTCTCCTCTATTGCATACATTTTTAATTGAACATATAACTGCTTTATTATCCCATTGGATCACCGCAAAACCATATGACAAAAAGCCAGAAAACAACTCACAAAGACAGTAGCTGGCAACACTGATAAGACCACTTGTGATCTTCACATTCTCAAACATATTGGTACATAATGTGTTATGTCTCATTCCTTATAACATTCGACAACCCAGTTGAAGATACGTACTACTTATTTGACAATATTCACTGTTTTGGCTGCATATTTATATTTTATTGTCAATACTGTTATATTATGGCCGCCCATCTATCTAATTCAATACACAGAATAATTGATATTCTGATCTTCCTCCTCTTTATGAGATTGTTAGCCCTGCATCTCTAACATAAATATATCAATGTATAGCACCATGTAACATAATCTATAAAACTTGTGAACCCAGCTAAAAAAACAATTGACTTTTTTTCTTATACTGCACATACTCTTTTTTATATAGACCAATCAATGCAGGCGGATTATTTTTTTCCCTCTCATTTACACTAGCTGTATACCAGGACTTTTTTGACATACTGCACATCCAGACTCCATGCTTTTTCCTCATTGCCTGATTTGAACTTGACAGCTACGACCACACAAAGCTCAGCAAGTGTAGAAAATTAAACGTCACATTGCTATGACTTTTCTGGTTATACCGTTCCAATATGGCCACCTCGTTGCCTCCGTTGTCACTTGACTTTTAGCCTGTACCTCGGATCCTCCTCTCCACTTCCATTATCTTCAATAGCCTTTCACTTCCCCGTATCTCACAAAAAGGACTGCACTGCATGACCATATCACATCTTCATTCTGGAACGCAGAGACCCGCTACACTGCCTCTCTCTGACTACATTAGGTTAGCGCTTGGTTGCTCTCTGCAGTCTCTTGCACTTTGCCACTATAATACTATTACAAGCCAAACTTTTGCCTGCTTTCTCATTTAATTTTATAATAGTGAATCGTAGACTATGCAGATTATGATTTGGGGTATAATCTTTACAGTGTGTTCGCTAGCGCAATCACCGTAATCATCAATTATCCGTTGCTCTTCCCTAACCACATTCTAATACTGCCTTGCTTCCTCTGCCCCCCCGAGAGACAGATAGAGCTATTGAATTTTTACACCACAAAAGAATTTGATGACATTTGCCATTACTGCTCTACATATTAGGTATAACCTACCTATTTGCATCTGAAAATGCTTCCTCTCCTTTTCTAAATCTATACATCCTTTGTGACCAACACAGCATGCAACAGCTCCCCTTTGACCTAGTACTTCACCATTAGCTTTTTCCCAACACACGTACAGACACCCCACCCCAAAACCACAATACAGGCTATCAATGACCCACATCTCTTATCTACTAAACACCAAGGTATTGGATGGCACTGATTTTAGTGAAAGCATATAATAATGGCAAGTTTATTTGTCTATTTTGTCCTTTTGTCTTGATGTTTTTCTTTCGCTGTTCACCCCTTACGATTACATTGAGATTTAGGCGTCTTACTTTATGTGTGCTTTACTTGTTATTATGAATTATTGTACTTGCATTTTTTTATAATAATTATATACAGTCTTTAAAAAGCCGTAGGCCCCTGCACCACACAAAGTTCAAAATATGGGTTGGCTGGTTTATCAATCTTTAACAAAGTTTAATTTATGCTCAATACATTTCAACTTTCCACATTGTTAACGAATTACTGATTAAAGATTTACTGTAATGGATCATTTGTAGCATTTTCCAGAACGGCCTAACCTATACACTTCTAACTGTGTTTGTTTCTGTGGACTGTAGGGGTATTACCCACCTCCAGGTTATGAAAGTTCTCACTTAAATTACAACCATTCATGAGTAGTGTAGCCTCCGGACATTGCCCCTTTCCCTTGTTTCAACTTTACATGAGAACCAGTTGTTATATTTTCTTTAGGTTAAGTGGTTTGCCCAGAATCAAAGGATGTTGAGTCGAGGCCAGGATATGAATTACGTTCACCATATCCAATGTTGAGAGTTCTAGCCCCTGGACACATCTCCTCCTTTCAATTAACTGAGACGTTGAGTACCATCAAGCTTCCTAATTGGATAGCTAGTGATGAAACACTGTGGTGATTCATATTAGCGTATCAGAGTGAGAAAGCAGAAAATTATTTTATAGTTGCCTTTTATTTTTTTTTATAAATCTAGTACAAAGGATAGAAAGAAATGTCAATAAAAAATCCAGCATTATAAAAAATCAAAGCAGAACATGCACTAGCAATTAAGATTAAAATTAATGGACATGTATTTATAGTGGTAACCGATGAAACATGGGAGTAGATTCACAAACTCAGTATGGCTAATTGAATTTACAAACTATCCCTAAATAAAAAGTAGATAATTGACTGAAAAAGATTCACTATTCAGTGAACCAATTGATAAAAACTTTGAAACTTTGATACTCTCCATTTATGTGACTTCCTAGAGATCTGTTATTTTGGAGGAGTATGTGTTAACATTTTCAGGTGAAGTTGGTAACCAGCCTTCAAACCGTAATGAACAATAGAATGATAGGTCCAAATGGGTTGCCTCAAAAGCTTTAATAGGAAACCATACGGGCTAGGAAATACACCCCAGTAATTTGTTCCATGTCTCACAAGCAGCCACCTCTGGAGTTATAGAAGTATAGAAGTTAATTCTTCATTTTCAGTCGAAGAAAAGAAAAAGACGGCTGTGACAATGTTTAGGCCCTGATTATAAGTCAGCCTGAGCATAATTAATGCATGACATTCTGCTCTGGTCGCTTAAATGTTAGTAGGCTTTTTCCACACCCGGTATTCTTGAGTGTGGGAATTAACCCTGGGCGAAGTACTAAGCTACGCTTGCGTAGTTTGCGAAGTTAGCACTACGTCGCACTATGCAAACTTCACGTTGCACAGTGCACGCAGCGGTCATTTTTTGCTTGCTCGCGGTCCTCAACGTCAAGTAGGCAACCACGAGCGAGCAAAATGACATCCCGGCAAGACTTTTGCCTCGTTCGCGATCAGCAACATCAAGTTGCCGATTGCGAGCGTGAAAAATAAACCTCCCGGCGAAATTCTCAACGCGGGTAGGTCAGGTTTCTCATTGCAAGTGGTCGCGTATAGAAACTACCAGTCCGCGTTGAGAAAGCTTCCACTCGAGTAGAAATCTACTCGAGCGGCAGAAAACGACCGCTTGCATTGTGCAAGATGCGGTTTGCACTGATTGCACAGTGCGGACAAGCATCCGGCACTGTGCAATCAGTGCGAACAGCATTTTGCACAGTGCACTACGCAGTTCGCGTAGCTACGTGTAGCTCTCGTAGTGCAAAGTGCACTTTGTGTAGCTACGCGTAGCGCTACTATACGAACTACGCCAAGGGTTAGTGGGAATACAATACTGGCTTTTCAGGCTATGAAAATCGCATCAGAACTTGGCTGCTACTCCCTAATCCCCGTTTTATTTTTCTGACAGGGGGTGCATACATTGATACCACTGCCAGAAATTACCTTCCCCTTCCCCTACCCCCACCATGCTCTGAAGCCTCCATCCCACCAATAGGGCCACACATACATTTACCTCCTGCTCTGAGTAGGTGGTAAAAGTATGCCCTAAAACCCTATGGAGTTGGGATTCCATGTGGTTTTACAACCAGAAAAGTTGGTCCTGAATGGCAATTCCTAATTCCAAGGAGTTGGACTCCAAATGGAAACACATTGGTGCATATTTACTTTATGGTAACTGTGGTGCCTGCCGCTCTCAGCACATGAGTGTAGCACATCATGGATGGAATGCATTGTGGATAAAAAGGGACAGTGCCCCTGGTCCAAATGGCCTACCGGGCGGGATCCTGAGGGGTGGGCTGATTTGCTATCACCTTTGTACAGGGAATGCAGAGCCCTGGGAGACGTGCCCGATGCCTGGCGCGGCTCGCTATTGCAGCCGTTACAAAAGAAGGCAGCCTAAACCGACCCAAAAAACTATAGACTCATTGCCTTGTTAGATATCGAATGTTACAAAAGAGGGGTCAACCCAATAAAGTCACTGGGACCTGGGTGCTAGACAGTACATAATGAAGGGGGGGGGAGGGTCCCAGTGTAAAATGTCGAAATCACAACAAATACACAATCAAATAGAAAAAACATAGATGAAATAGATTACCACATTGTTATTTAATCACAATGCGTATAAGATTTCATAAATAGTAAATACAGTTATATTGGTGCCCCAAAGGTAGGGAAAGTGGGAGAGTGAGTAAAGTGAAGAGGAAGGGATGTGCAAAATCAATCATTTATGCATGACATGAATTCAAAACATGAAAATATAAGAAAACCACATCATTCTGGCTTCAAAAAAGAGCCAGTGAACGAAATATAACAGTCAATGGTATAAATTATTTCGACAACCATTCTATGAGCGCACTTATTAATAATGCAATTGCTGGTAGCGTATGCTGGTTAGGGGTTATAGCAGTCGACGTTTCGTCCCCAACGTGACAAGGTAGGTACAGATGCAACCTTAAAACAGGGTCTTCATCAGGACAAAGGGATGATGCGGGGCTATTGATTCTGAAAGTGAAGTGAAAACTAAGTGAAATGGTGAACGCTTTGAAAATCAAAATTTAAAAGGCGCACTCGGTGCTGTGAAGTCAGAAGCTAAGAAACTAATTACCATGGAGAATTGGGCCAGCCGGCTCACAATTTCAAAAGGCAGAGCAGTGGAGAACCTGTAGAGAGCAGGGTGAGATTAGAATTACTCAATGGGAACAAGTGCTTGCGGCACAATGCACTGTCAATTTAACATTAGAGAGGCCAAAAACTTACTTCAAAAAGGCTCAAGGTAGCGTCAATGAATGGACGATAGATTCATAACAGATGCCATCAAGGTCATCTCATTCATGAAACATATTTACATTAAAATTCAGTACTAAAACCCTGCTCTCGTTGTTTAAAAACGGAGAGAAAACACGAATATAAGCCAAATCTTAACAGATGTGAACTCACGTGCACGAGTGGTCTGTTGTCAAAACGTGCACCAAAATATCGAAGATATCGAAGGCAAAGCATATGTCAGTACTTTGCTACAGAAATTAACAGCCTGGATAGAGGACAATGAAATACTACCTTTTTACCAGACCGTTTTCTGAAAAGGCTGCTCCACTACAGATAATATTATGGCTCTTTCGTTCCTGGCACAACAGGCAAACTCCAGGAAAAATCTGCCAGTATTTGCATGCTTTATAGACTACTCAGCCGCCTTTGACGGGGTAAATCTAAGTAAGTTATGGCTTAAACTGTCCCGCTGGAAGATTCCTGGAAAACTACTAAAATCAATTATGTCACTGTACACCAATACTTGGGTGAGAATCAAACTGGCAGGGATACCGTCACACACAAGTTGCCAACTGACCGAGGCCTAAAGGAGGGCTGCGTTCTGGCACCTGCACTCTTCAACCTTTACACGGCAGACCTAGGGAAAGCTTCAGTATGCTGGCGATCTGGTGATCCTCGATCACACCAGAATAGGTCTGCAAAGAGGGTTGAAAGCATTAAACAGCTACAACCAGGAAAACAAACTTGTGGCCAACCCCAGTAAAATGAAAGTTGTGGTGTTTGGTAAATATCTGAAGAAAACAGGCTTAACGGGAGTCTGGGCAATAACAGCATAGCCACAGAAAGAGCACATCAATATCTAGGAGTGTGGCTGAATGACAAAGGCAAGGCAATCTTGCACCAGGCCAAGAGGGAAGCCAAAATACAAGCCACCATCTACGCCCTGTGCAAACTTCAAGGCAAATTACACAGCACTAGTTCGAAACCCATCATGAGAGTGACAAAATCCAAACTCCTCGTGGTTGCTGGGTATGCTTCACAGGCATTCCAAGGAAAGATGGAAAAGATGATGGAGAAAGCCCAGTGCCAGTGTTACAAAAGGGTTTTTAGGCTCCTGAAATACACACAAAATTCCCTGATTCGCCTGGAGTTTGGCCTGGCACAACAAAAATATGAATGCAGAAGCACACTGATCGAATTTTGGTTTAACACGACAAAAGCTCAGAAAGGTTCCCTTAAGGAGGTATTGAGAACTATATTTGAGGGGGCATCGAACCCATGGCAGAATTACCATCTGGAGATTGTAGCAGAGCATGGATTATCCACAGCAGCCTGGTCCCAAGAAGCACTACATTACCCGGCAGTAAAGAGGGCGCTAAATAACCACACAATCCAGATATCAAGGAGTGAAGACATAGCAAGACTGAAGGTAATTAGAGGGCTGGTAGGCTTAACTATAGCATACGAGTTGCATAAAATCCAGCCATATATGAATAATCCTCTGGGAAGGAAGTGCCTGAAAGAAATTCAATGGGCCCGCCTAGTCCCCCTGCCAATAAAAGAACTCAAAATTGTTGAACAGTATAGTCAGTTGCAGGCTGTGCAATTACAGAGCAGAATCGTTGGCACACTTACTATGTTGCTGCCCCGCTTTACTACAACATCGACGTATACTGTTGAAACCAATGTTCCTAAGGCACAAGAACAGAAAATGTGCCAGAGCCATAGCATTGCTTCACTCCAGCATGGAACCCTCGGACCTGGCCAGATTCGGCAAATTTATGAATACGACACAAAGGGTACTAATCCAAAACAGTACAGAGGAAAAGTGTGCGGGTGTAACTGTCGAGTCTCCAGTAGCAGCAGAGGGAGCCAAACGGTGAAGAGCCCCGTCCTGGAAAGAACTGCATGGCACTCATATGTCCCGCAATGAATTAAGTGTCAATCTCCCATGTACATACAGGAAACACTGACCTCTTTAAATATGTAATTTTTAAAACCAATGAATTTAAGAATACGTTTTAGAAACGGTCTGTCAATACTGACCAAAGGACATCTCTAATCTTTTATACATGTTTTATGTATTATAATGGCGCAATACTCGTATTTTAGTCCAATGTTTTTGATAATGTACTGCAATTTTGGAACAATTTTAAGAAATTATGCAAAACTAAAAATTCATTCATTCATTCAAATGCAGTGTATGGAATGTGGATGCCTGATGAGTGCTCAGTTTCCGAAAAGACGGTTAGTGTGGAAGTGGAATGAGATGTGCAGCCAGCTGTTCTTTTGTCTTTCTTCAATTCTTGTTTTCTCTAAATAAATTGGCCTAGCGAACATTACAATATTTCATGTGAGTACTTACCACACTAGTGAGAAGTGGGACAAACCAAGCTTGCGTGTATAACAGCCCTGCTTGACCAGCAATATCCTTCAATTCCCGATGCCGCTGCAGATCCGATGGAGCAGTAAAGAAGCAGTTTTAATAGATTTCAAGTAAGGATATTTGTTTTGGACTGTTGAAAATGCATCACGCAATTCTGGTGTGTACGTTTCCACAACCTCACAAGTTGGAGGCCACACAATGTTGCATACCTTCCAACTCACACGATGTCACTGTTTGACACATGATATCGGCTCCCATCACACGATCACCCAGTAAGGAGCCGACATCACACAGTGGCAGGGGAAATTAGCTGAAAACCATTGTAAATAGTGGTTTTCCAGCTTGTTTTTCGAGATTTTGAACTGCTGGCATCTTTTAAGGGGTGTGAAAAATTCAGCAAACTTTTTGTTTTGTTGAGGAGGGGCCTTGGGACAGAGTGGGGTTCAAAAGTGCTTCTTATATACTTCTCAGCACAAGACTCCGCCCCTCCAAGGCCCCAGGCCTTACTCACACGGTGAGATTTTTGTCCAAGTGGTCAGGTATGGTTTTGTATCATTACAGGTGCTGGTACTCATTTGCATTGTGTTGCAAGAAGTGCGATTTTGTAAGCAAGAGGATTTGCCCACTATTCCAGCAGCAGAATGTCAAATTACAACAGCCTCAAAAGCTCTGCAACCCATTTGCGTCACAAAGCAAGTACCATCATTGTCCACAGGGAGAGAGAATTTTGAATATACTGGGCACTGGATCGCATCTGCATTCACTGAAGTAAGCGCCTTTTATAATGAACCTATGGCTATTCACTGCTATTAATGAAAATACCTGGTGCCAACTTCCATAAGGTTTCAACAAAAGAAATCTTTTAGTTTATTTCTGAATCCCATTAATTTGACAACCCATCTACTTTTATTAATTTAATGTATTATGTTGTCATATTATGTCGGTGACTACTTTGTGTTAGTTTCCTGTTTTTTCTCCTATTTCTGCTAAACCAAGGTAACATCCTTTCGCTTATCCTTCCCATTCCACCAAGTGGATAGAATGGGATGTATGGTTTGAACTGTCTGTAGTATATAGTGATGCACTTTTAAGAGAGGATTGTTCTCATCAAAGGAAATTTGTCCTTCTTAAAACAGTCTGGGCTGTGAATGGCCTAAGACAATTTAGTTTGCTACATGATCCACAAAATTCTGCCAATTTAAATACCTTTGACTATGCTGTAAAACAACTGGATTGTAGATACAGTAAGAAAATCAATACTGTGATGAATGGTACAAACTTTACTCCAGAAGCAGGAAATCGGAGAAAGTATAGATGATTATGTGGAGGTGTCGAAGTCTCTATCTGCTACTTGTCAGTTAAAAATATTATCTGCATTATCATTGCCTGTCACTGACTATCTGATTCTTGAGGATGAAAGGGTAGTAGTCTTCTGTGTTGGAGTTTTGGCTTTTGGTAAGTGGTGGGGTGTGTGAAGGTGAAAAGTGGATGCATATGTCTGAGAATTACACTGTTTTTTGGAGGAATCAGGCAGTGCCTACAACGTGGGCAGTTAAATGATTACAAAGTGAGATTAAATCCTTTGCCAAAATTCAGAGAGAACTTTAATTAGAAGGGGGTGTGCTAATGGGGGGGCTATGGTAGTACCTACTTTCGGTTTGAGGTAGAAGATAGTTGATCATGGTCATGAGGGACATGTAGGAATGTCAGTAACCAAGAGAAGAGTACGAGAATAATTCTGGTGGCCAGGTTTGGCAACATGATTGACAGTATTGTGCGAAGATGCGGGTTCTGCAAATCATATGTAGCCACATTAGCTCCATCTGCATTGCTTTAGGGTCCATGGAGAAAAATGGGGATATATCTTGTTGGGTCTTTTGTGCTGCGCTGTTGGGTAGGGACTGAGCCATATGCTGTTGTACTAATAGATTATAATACCAAGCGGCCTCATTAGAGTGGGAGTGGCTATTACCTGTGACACAGTAATTAATTTTCTGGGAGGCATTTTTTAGGGAACGTCTTCGTGAGACCATTATTTCAGACAGTAGACCGCACCAAATTTCTGGCCTATCTCAATAGATGTGATAACCAGCATATAAGGATTTCAGTGGGACACCCTGAGATGAATCGTCAAGTTCAATGTTTCAATTGCTTTATCAAAGAGACAGTCCAATTGGCAGTCAGCAGGGATATAAATTGGAGGAAGGCTTTAGAAGTGACCTTGCTTTCCTATAGGGCACCCCTAATTCGGCAACGGGATTTTCCCTGTTTGAACTGCTCATACGACGCAAACCAGGATCCTTTCAAGATTTTAGGTGGCATGAGAAAAAGTCTTGTTTGAGACAGCCTACCAGAGAGTTAACGAATATAAGTAGAATATGTTATTTAATATGAGCCCCTGAAGGGGCAAGGCGACTGTTAGTATGTTACAGTTTGGGCAGTTTGTTTGAGTGAAGGTGTCAGGGAAACATGGACGTTTTGAAGGGAAAAGGTCAAAACCCGTCAGGGCTATCGAAAAAAACTTAATGGAGCTGGGCGAGTGGAAGGTGGAGTGTGTGGAATCTAAAAAGGATTTTAAGGTTTGCTGTGTCCAAGTGGAGTTTTTCCTGATGAAAATAGTTCAATAGGGGCTTCTTTTTTTGTTTTTGGACATGGATGTTTCTGTCAGAGCTTCTCCTTCTCCCATATCTGAAATGGGTAAGGTTGAAAGTGTAACTTTGGAGTATGGGTCCATGGAACAGCCGTTGTGCCCTGTTGCAGATTCACAACCTCAGGTGCTTGTTGCTGAGTCAGTATTGAACCGAAGTATGAGACACACCTAAAAGATGTATTGGCTTTATGCTGTTATAATGTTTTATGATTTGTTTTTTTCCTTCCTTATTATTGGTATGGTCTTTCCTCTATAAGGCAGGGGAGGCTCCTCTGCCAAGGAGGAGGAGCAGCTCACCACTGCTCGCTGAGTAGCAAAGAAAAGGAAAATGATAAGAACTGCATTAGTATCATTTTATTTTTCTTTGCTATTGGGCTGGGTTTGAGATAAGCAGGCTTGGAGTCACAGGGGGGGGAGTGGTTTGCACAATCCAAGTGCATATGACTGCTTGGCCATCTGTCTTGGGCCGGCCAGTCATGCGCACTTTGCATCTTCCCCACCAGGTTGCAATGCATAGCCTGGTGCGGAAAATGGACAGGCTCTCTCTCCTCGTCTGAGCGCCGAACTACAGCACCCAGACCAATCACAACGCTGCATTGCACCATTGTGATTGGCTATGGGGGAGCCTGGGTGCTTCCTAGTTCAGACCTCTCCAAGAAGAGCGGCAACGCGAAGGAGAGATGGCAACCGTTTAAAATGTAAGTGTTCTTTTTTTTGTTTTATTTCTTTCAACCCTGTGCCTCACCACCCCTTATCTTGCCAGCCACCACTGCTTTAGTTTTTCTATTTTTGTTTGGGAGCAAAGTCCTTTTTGCCTTCTGAAGTCTAAATATGTTACTTCTATTTGTTGGGAAAGGTGTTCGGTGTTGGCCGCTCTGGGCTCATGTGAGTGGATAGTTCGGAATGGAATGGAATTTATGGAACGTGGATTCATAATCAATCTTCTGATTTGGAAAAGATCAGATGGTGTGAAAGTGGAATGCGAGGTTCAGCCGGCTTGACTCCTGTGATTTTATCTTTCGTCACTTCTTGTTTTCTCTGTATAAAATGATCTCTCGAAGATTACAAAGCGTGTAAGTAATTTGGAGTTACCGCTAATCAGGGATTTAGAGTCACTGTTAATCAGGGATTTAGTTCTCGCTGCTGAAATGTTTGTGCTTTATCTTGAAATCACATCTTCGAATCACAGAAGGGCAACTGAGATGTGGTTTAGCACATTTATATAGTCATTAGCATTACCCTATTTAATAGTTCTCATCTTCAAGGTTATTTCGGATTTTATCTGTATAACCAGAAACGAAAGTAAAAAATAATCCGTTCACATTCTTAACTTTCGTATCATCAAATTGCTCAAAATGTGTGAATTAAAAAAATAAGACTTTTACAGGATTTATTCTTAACATATGGCTGTATATTCTATAAAAAAAAAGAAAGGAGTGCATAAACCTTCCTAAATTTCAGCCCGAGAGTTAATTGCTGAAAGGGACATTTGGCCCCAGTTTCATGCAGCGGCAGCCACTATTTAAAGGGGGTGGTGGGGCGGGGATGGGGAGGGTTGTAAATAAAAATAATTTTAAAATACCACTTACCTTCAGGCCAGCCCCCCGGCCGGCCGTCACCTCTTATTCCGCTTGCTGCCGCCGCCTCTCGCTCCTTGAAGCAGGAACAGTAAGCACCCAGGCTCCTGACTCCCCTAGCCAAACACAACGCTGCAATGCAGCGCTTTGATTGGTCTGAGCGCCGTGGATCGGCGCTCAGGCAGGGAATGGGAAGCCTGGGGTAAGTTCTGCACCCAGGCTGTAATGCATCCTGGGTGCATAAAATGCAAAGTGTGCATAACGGTTTAGCCGGCCCGGGAGGGCCGGTCAAAAGGGTCATTGCGCATCTTGGAGTGGGCAAACCACTCCTCCCCTGCTCTGGCAGTCCAGCCCCGCACCCGCACCAGGAAAGGAAAGCTAAAATGACAATAACACTAGTTACTATCAGTTTAGTTTTCTTTAACTACTGCTCACAGAACAGTGGGGCGATGCTCCTCTGCCTTAGCAGAGGAGCCGTCACTGGTTTCATGGTCTGCAATGAAGGGGGGGGGGCTTCAAGATACTAGAAGTGAAAAATTACATTTGTTACAAATGAGGCACAGTAACTCGGATTGTAAAGGGGCCTTTGACCCCAGATTACTCCCCATGAGAATTATGGGGCATTTGCACAGAGACTACTGAAAATAATTACCATCATCACAACTATTGTTAAGAATGTTCCCTGTTATGCAGTATAGGTGTGGCCCCATTAGAAAGAATAGGTTAAAGGACCCCACCAAAAGGTATAGTTAATAAAAATCCATGTCCACATCAGCTTGGTCACTACGGCACAACCTATTCTGAGGTCAATGGTGTTATTCATAATGAAACAACGGAAAATCAGACATATCCCAGAAATTAAATGCTTACACATTAATTGGCATGTCCCCTCATTAGATACAAAGAAAAACCTGCAAAGGCTTAGGATAGCTGCCAGTCTGACTTATGTCCATAATGTTTTTGGTAGGTTTCCGCTGAGCTCATTGACATATCTACTGGTAAAATTAAACAACCACAAAGGGTGTCTACTGTTGAAATATGAATGCTTAATGTGTGAATAAATAGAGTGAAGGGATATAAAGGTTTTTTTTAACATCCCACTGCCAGGCTTGCCAAATTCCAAGGAGGCCTAATCTTGATTGCACATCGTGTGTCTTTCTTCCACCACTCTACTTCCTGCCTTTTTATAGCACCCTTCCAAGCTCTTTATGAAAAATTAAACAGAAGTGTACATAATTTTTATATCAAGCGTATTTTCAAACACTAATTTTGAACCCACTGGTACAATCATAGACTGATTTGAATCAGTTGTAATGATTTTTCAGCACAATTCATGAAAATAGCGGTTTAGCACAGACCATCATGTGAAAATTCTGAATCCTTACCTAGCGTAGAGCAAAGTATAGTTGGTAACCAGGGGTTTCTCCCCAGAAGATTTACGCTGGGGCAATTGATATGATCGTTTTTATAACATACATGGACTGCTTTAATTTGATATTATCTCAGTGATGTAGGATTCAGTTTCATTGTGTGAGGTGTAGGGGGCAGTGCCTTACTCCACCACAAGAATAATTACGACACAAATAATATGTTTTCATGATGCGCCAGTAGCACAATTGTTGACTATTTAGGGTGCTGTAAAATAACAGATGATACTGGTACTCCATTTAATGATACTCAGTTCATCATCCTGCTGTGGATGAAGGGCGGTGTTGGCCTTGCTGGATCAAAACGTATCAACTGCAGAAGATATGCTAGCAGCGAAATATTAACTCACTAGAAATGTTTATTTGCAGTATGGTAAAAATAATGATTCCTCTTTTCATACCATACTCAACAGAGTGAGATCCTGAAGACTCCCCACCGCCAGTTTTGTATTTAATCTTATGAGACCTGGTTGTGCAGTGGTAAGGGCATTACCAGCTTGTAGAGAACTATTTACCAAGACTTGCATAGGCGCTTTCGTTGTGCGGCACAATTTTGCTCTGCATCCTCAGACTTTTATAATGGAAAGTCAAGAAGTGGACTGGGAGAGAGGGGAGGAGAAACTATGGGGCATGTTTACGAGAAAATGTCGGAGTGCGGAGCCGTGCCAAAAGTGGCAGCACCGCACTCCAACATTTTCAAAATGCAGGGATGGACCATATTTACAAGAATATGGTGCACCCCTGGGTTTTCCTTAGCACTGGCACTGAATTTACCTGCCTAGAACCAACAAATGCACCCTTGCACCATATCGCAAGGGTGCCTGCATTGAAGGGAATGGTTGTTTATGTGCAGGAAGGTGTCCCTTCCGGCACATAAACAATCACTGATGGCGATTTGTTACTTCTATGTGTGCTGTATGTGTGCTGCAGAATGCAGCACACTTAGAAGTAGGAAATCGTCATGAGTTAATGATTGTTTATGTGCAGGAAGGGACCCCTTCCTTTACAGAAACAACAATTAATGGCATTTTGCTCTTTCTATGTGTGCTGCTAGAGGAGAAATAAAAACATTTCTCCTCATTTCGACCTTTTAACACCTGCCCTTGCATGGCGCTGTTTTTTGGCATTACCTCAGATTCACACCTCCTTGTAAATCTGGGGCAGCACCAAAAATCAATAGATGATGTGGTGGAACGCATACAGCAACACCCATTGCACGTCCTTTACACGTTAAAGTGATGCATGTAAATAGCCCTTATTTACAAGTTACAAATATTCATAAATAATCTAATGAATCACAAAAGTGGCTTACCACCAACTTCTAAATATGGAGAAGGGCATATCGCCACCAGAATGTCGCTAAAAGTGACGTTATAGTGGAGATATCCCTTTATAAATATGCTCCTGAGCCTAAGCTGGGGCGGCATAGGACCTCATGGTTGGTCACAAACTGCCCAGAAGTAGAGAAACGAAGTCATGTGATGTTTTGTTTTTTCGTGTCATCATAAATAGAGATGGCAATACAAATTAAGTTTACTGTCTCAATGATCCCTGGCTATGGGTCATCTGTTCCATTGCAGGAAACTTAAATCAATGTCCTGCAAAAGTGTCTGCTGCCCTGTTAAAGCGATAAAATGTGTCTGTAAAGTGCTGGATTATTGTGCGCAGGTGAAACTCCCTTCCAGGCCTCAAAGCTCCTTACAGGTTTAAGGAGCTTAGCTCATCCCACCAGTCGTGTTTGCCTTTGCAATGAACGAAATAATGTCAAACAAATGATGCCGGCCTTGAGGAGCGAAACAATTATTTTTGACCTTAAACGATGACACAAGGGCTATTCCCGGTGCTGTGCAGATGTCATTTGTTTAACGAGCAGCGCGCTGCCAGTGCTAAGGTACAGGACTGCAAGTGAGACGCGTCTGAGTAAAATCAGGGGCATTTGCAAAATACCGGCTGCTTCATTCGTGTTGTTGTGACCTTGTGCACCCCTTTCAGCCAGAGCACCTATCCAATAAGGAATTCCGGGAACAAGACAACCCTTTCCACATTTTCCGAAGAGCGGAAGCGGCTTAGCTTTAAGATTCTGCAAACTCTGTTTGTTTCATTAATATTTAGTGGCCTAGGATGTTTTATTTATCGGTACAAATATTAAGTGTGTGTTTGTGCTGTTTCTGTTGAAAGGACTCAAGGTGCCTTACCACGCTGCGTCTGCAGGAGTCAATTGCAGGCTGCTCAGAGAAATTCATTTACTGTGAGCAGAGCTGTCCTTTTAGTGAAACCCTCCTCTTTGACCCCCATTAGATGGCCGCATAGCTGTTCATCCTGCTCTTGAAGCACTGACCACTGCAAATTGCCTGCTTCCCGCAGATGAAGTGCACCACAGCAGCCGGGCACATCTGTATTTAGTCCACAAGCGGTGTCATTCCCTGATTGCCAATTGCCCTCAGTTGTTTTGACCGTTTAACCCTGCAACTCTTTCAGATTGATTGGTGGAGGCCAGGCTGGCGGTGGACTAGATAGCGGTAATTATCTTGTTACCGCTCTCATCCCACTGTGCACATTGTCTTCCATTATCTTTCCTCTTCAGACAAGCTGGGCTCATTTTCGGTATTGGCCGCAGACATTGATAGCCCTCCTGTACAATTGACGGATTGCGTCTCGGATGAGCGCCTTTCCTGCGCGCGCCTGCGTGTGCCATAAGGGCAAGAAGCTGCATTGCCACATTCTGGGTTGAAGACATAGCATGCAGGCACATCCAGCATCCGAGCATGGAGTATTCTGTGCGGTGCAATGTTCCACCACAGTTGAGCGCAAGCACCAGTTTTCAGCAACATTATAGACGGGGGCGTAGCTTGGTCAGTACGATTGGGGGGGTTTGAGGGGTGGGGGGGGTAGGGTGAGCTTCAAATTTCCCATCAATAAAAAAAGACATTAAATAACAAACAGGACATGATGGGGGCTTAAGGAAAGAGAGGGAAGGGTGGATCGTTAGGAGTACTTAAAACACATTTTTTTTTAAATACTAGTCAACATTTTTAAAGCTTTCAAAACAGAGTCAAGAGAGAGTGCTTGTGTGTTTTTGTCAGAGTGGGTATGTACAAATTCCAGATGAAATCCGACACAGACTTCACCCTATCCGACTGAAAGCACTTGTATTCAGCTATTTACTAAAGAATGCATGTTTAGGGGGTCTAACACCCTTAACACCTCACCCTAAAGCTTCGTCCCTGATTGTAGCTCTACCCTACATTCATGACTAAAGTGCAAAGTGCACACGTCCTCCAGGGTGTATATGATAATGCCCAGTACCAATCTTTGCGATGAGTGTTGTTGCATTGTATTTCTCTTATGGCACTGTTGTGGTGGATATTATGCCTTCGGATGTTACCTGGAGAAATTAGTGTGTGCAAACACACAGGCCCAGGTGTATTTTGCATGGACCCCGTAATTTCAAATCGAAGACAAACACCATTTGCTCCAGAGTAGACGTTTGCTGTGGCTCTTACACTGAGGCAGCAATTACAGAGAAGTACAGGACTGCTGTGAATTCTCGGGCACCTTCTTTACAGAAGGGATTCTGACAATTTGGCCTCAGCTAAACTATCTTTTTTTTCACCAGCAAATCTTGTGACACTAGTGTATTTCATGAGATTTTGCAAGTATGACACTTTGCATGACTTTTTGATCGAAAGTGACTGGTTTGAGCAGAAAATATATTCTGAAAACAGATCTAATTATTGTAGCTTTTGTAAAAACATTTTATTTCACCTCAGTCGCCAAGTTAGTATGTTTTTCTAGTGATAATAATGAACACCCATTGACACATTAAGAAAGCAAAAAGCTATGTTAGAGAACTTACTTAATCTAAATAGCACAGACATAATGTTACATTATGTTAATGGCAACATTATTTTTTCTCTCATGAAAACATTGTGTACACATGACAATATGGCGTGCTGACTTCTTTGGGTGTGTTAGGTAAATGGTGCATCAAGCTGTGCTTGACATTTACCACTGCAGCGCCAAAGCTCTATAAACCAGTCAGTGTATGTAGTGAGTGTTGAATGTGAGGCTCCTGGTGTGAAATTTAAGCTCATTGTGGTGATCCGTAACACACGAAATGTGAGAAAAAAGGAATACCTTCACAGACAAACCATACTTTCAAGGTGACCTGGCATTCAGGAAAGTGGAAAAGGCTCATTGCACAGCCTTTGCGTGATTGTGTCTACCCCACAACAGAATAAATAGTTGCTCTGGCAAAGATTGTACGTGCAGCAAACTAGACATTAATAATTTGTACACTTATTTTTTTTCACCATACGTAGGCACAGGTAACCCTTCACTTCAACACAAAAGAAGCATCTATCTGCTCTGCAAACACAGGATCAAAACTTTTCACACATCTACCACTTTGAAAATCAACACTGTAGCAACTAAGCACAACAATCCTGCTACCCACCTCACAAAGAGTGCTTTGGGGTCCCAAGAGAAGTAAAAAGTGCCATAAAAATGCTATTAGAAGATTAGAAGGTTGAAGATCAATTGAAGCCAATAAAGTGACTCAGGCCTTACATGGCTGGTATAAGCCTGCTGTTTCAACCTTCCAATGTTTGTCTTTCTGTTTCTCCCTTTTTAATTTAGAACATTCTACTCTCAGTGGGTGAAATGTTCTAATAGCCTTATAGCACTGCCTCAGGCTAGATCAGTTGTAAAAAGGCCCTCTCCTCTGTAATAGGCCTTCAGGGTCTTTAACGACCTGTACAGGTGAAGCTAAGGGTTGGTGGCAGCACCCTGCTTTGCTTGCGGAGTCCGTCTGCATAGCCATTGAGAGCCTGACACGAGCGGAGAGCTCGCTATTATTTTGCATTGATTCTACACCAATTTAATACGTCTTTTAAAAATTGTATGTGCGCATTTTAAATTTCGTTATTCTCTGTGACTAACGTTTTTTGTTGTGCAGGTTCGCTTCTTGTTCCCTCTCGTGGCACACTCTCCCCGGCCATTAGGGTCTGGAGAGGGGAGTGCGAGGCGCCATCTTGGGTGGGTGTCTCCCGGGAGCCTGGACGCAGTCAGCGTTCTAGTGCTTCCCGAGGGAGAACATAAGAGGGCCAAGACGACGGGGCTCGCGGTGAAGCTAAGGGTTGGTGGCAGCACCCTGCTGTGCTTGCGGAGTCCGTCTGCATAGCCATTGAGAGCCTGACACGAGCGGAGAGCTCGCTATTATTTTGCATTGATTCTACACCAATTTAATACGTCTTTAAAAAATTGTATGTGCGCATTTTAAATTTCGCTATTCTCTGTGACTAACGTTTTTTGTTGTGCAGGTTCGCTTCTTGTTGCCTCTCGTGGCACACTCTCCCCGGCCATCAGGGTCTGGAGAGGGGAGTGCGAGGCGCCATCTTGGGTGGGTGTCTCCCGGGAGCCTGGACGCAGTCAGCGTTCTAGTGCTTCCCGAGGGAGAACATAAGAGGGCCAAGACGACGGGGCTCGCGGTGAAGCTAAGGGTTGGTGGCAGCACCCTGCTTTGCTTGCGGAGTCCGTCTGCATAGCCATTGAGAGCCTGACACGAGCGGAGAGCTCGCTATTATTTCTGCATTGATTCTACACCAATTTAATACGTCGAGTTTCTAGAAAAGGAGGAGTGGTCCAAGGAAAAATCCAAGTCCATATCAGTTTTCACATGGTTTTTGTAAAGAGAACACACTCAAAAAAACTCTGGACCTCTTGAGTTTTAAACAGCAAAGTCTTTAGGGGGGTAGTGAGTGTGTTTAGCAGTAGTTCTTTATGTCATTAGGCTGAATCCTTGCTCATATAATTTGATTCCAAAGTCCATTTTGTATAGAAAGATGCTCTTTATTAATTTAGGTTAAAGACATGAACAGCCGACACGTGTTTCGCCCCCTATGGCGATTCGCGCCAGGGCTTTCTCAAGGCTGTAAAAGATCAGAGATACATGTGTGAAACAAGTGGCCTGAGAGCTGACCTTTGACCCAAACACCAATGAGTGAGAAATGAAAGGAAAAATGAAAAGGAGTGCCAATTTCATTCTAAAGTAAGGTTTCTGATTAGTAATCAATATGTGGAGGAGCCTCAGTGACAGGTTAGAAACGTAACAGACGGTGAATAACAAGCAACGAAAGAACATTCACCTATGTGATTTTTTCAAAACGTAAGTTTCGTGGAAAATTATAAAGAACAAGGGTGTGGTTAGTTTGGCTATCAACCAGAAAAAATTCAAAGAGGTAGGATAATCAAATTTAAATAGAGCGGACCAGTATAGTCTCCAAGTGATCAAAATTAACATGCCAGAAAAATGTGAGGCAAGAAAGGAAGTTTTACAGTTGATGCTGCATACCTATTTACATTACAGGTTGTTCTTTCCAGTTCATCATCATTATTTTGTATTAATTTTCAAACAAAATCCGGTTTTTCAAAGTAAAAATCTGTTAATACAATATTTACATTTAGAAACAGTTTTGTCCATTGTATTCATAATAGTGCATTTTAAACGTTTTTCCTTAGTAAACATAGATTCACTTTATGAAATGTAAGCTGTCCCTCAGCAATTAGTAGCCTTCTCACCACAAAACTGGTAAACGAGACATTAGCTATGTTACAGTATGGTTAACCTCTTTACACCAGAGTTAGTTGGAAGGTAGTGCACAGCGATGTTTGTTACCAAGTCACAAGGAGTAGAATTCTGTAGCTTAAATCATCTTCAATTTTACACTCGTTAGTATGATACTTGAAATGGGGAACATCATTATTAAAAACTAATTGGAAAAACTAATTGGAAAAACGAGTTTGGTACTAATGAGTTGGAACTAATTTTAATAATCTGGCCTGTAGGTTCCGGTATCTGATGTTAACAGAGTACTGCGCTAACAAAATTGTTAAATATCGGCCTGTTGCCCACGTTCTAAGGACAAGGTGGTCCCGTATTTAGGCAAGAGTAAGGTCATACGGACACAGAGAAAATATTACGAACAGCAGCCTATTCATAACGACAGTGGGCGCACTTACTTATGAGGGAAAATCCCTAAGTTCTGTAGTCGGGAGCCTGCAGGTCGTTCCTTCCGCTTTCGCGTGTGTGTTTATATGTATGGCCGCAGACTGCCACTTTTAAACCGGAAGGGAAAGGGGTTAACCCGGAAGGCATAGTCAATGCTGTGTTACGATGAAATATTTATCTAGTTTATTTCTCATAATTTAAATAAAACATGCACAGTGTGCGTTTTAAATTTAAATAGATTCGGTGATGTCTAAGAGCCAATCGTGCTATATAATTAGTTAGTACATTCATAAATGTTCTCGTCGGGTGGCCCGGAAGTTTCAGACAGGCTGACGTATTTGATAATAATCAACAACGGACTTATTAAGGATGTCGGGTCATGTTTTAGGCTCCGCCATTTCAAAAGTTGCATTATTTAGAAGAATTCAATGATTGAGGATAAGAGTGGATAAGAGTGGACAGTACTAATGTCCGTAAAACAGCTTCTTATTAGAGCATAACAGAGGGAGTATTTAAAATTACTTCGATATTATTATATTTGTGATGGAAGTATGCAAAATTACACTGAAGTACTCAGAAATAGTACAGAGTGGGATAGAAATCCCCATAATCAGGTTTACATGTAGGAACACCAATATCAGCGTATGTCAGATAGGTGCGATGGGCAATTGCATCGCTTATTCTTTCAGTCATCCAATAATTAAGAATAAGAATGGACAGTGTTGGTGTCCACAAAGCAGCGTTTTGTTGTAACGTATAGCAGAGGGAGATTTATCATTACTTCGATATTATTGTTTTTGCATTGTGGAAGTGTGTAAAGTTTCACTGAAGTAATCTAGAGCAGTGATAAGTGGGGTGAAAGGTCCCCATACTCAGGTTTGCAGTTCAGAAGCACCAATATCAGTGTATATCAGATAGGTGCGATGGGCAAATTACATTGCTTGCTCTCTCAATTATACATTGGATCGAAATATATCAAGACATTCACAAAATGTTCCATTGACATAAGATGGAAAGTTGATATCCTCAATTAAGTTTGTCTAGTACTCTCAGTATGTTTCTATGGTTGTAAAGGTAATCTGCTCACAGTAGGAAAACATTCACAGTCCCGAAGTCATTATATCAAGAACTAGTTAACGGGCACAGTTTACTCAAGCCAATGGTGCCATTCATATTCTTGATTTAGGCCTTTATCAACTGTCTCCATTTTTATGATCAGTGAGCTTTCTTCTCTTCGTAGAAGGCGGTCCAAATCCCCACCACGTTTCGGTGTCTTTACTCTTTTTATACCTACAAAGGAAAATGTTAGGTGGTGTTCATGATGTTGCAAAAAGTGTTCCACTAGTGATTGTCTGGTGTCTGTTTTGTGGATGTTCCGATAGTGTTCTTGAATGCGAATTTTAAGGGGTCTCCTTGAACTCCCAATATAATGTTTGCCACACGGACATGTGATCAAATATATTACATTGGTACTTTCGCAATTGATGACATCTTTGATTTTGTATCTGTGTCCATTTATATTGACTTCTTTGGTCTTCGATTTGCCAAGTTTGCAAATTGAACAGTTAGTACAGGTGTAAAAACCTGTAGTTTGTGGTGGAAAGTCCTTGATTTTGTTCTTTACTTCAAAGAGAGAAGGACAAAGGATGTCGCGTAGGTTCCTGCTTCTTGAAAATCCTAATTGTGGTTTGTCGGTTAAGGAGTCTGATAAGGTGGGGTTATCTCTCAGAAGATGCCAATGTCTGCTCAAGATTTTTCGAATGGTATATTGGCCACTGTGATATTCAGTATTGAACCGAATAGTTGGTTTTTTCTCTTTGATAACATTGTTATGGAGTAGAGAATGTCTGTCAAGTTTTGAGAATTTTTCTTGAGCTTTGATTAATGATTGTTCCTTATAACCTCTTTGTTTGAGTCGTTGTGTTACTTCCTCAGAGTAGCTTTCATATTCTTCAGTTGAACTACAATTTAGACGAGCCCGTCTATATTCTCCTCCTGGAATATTTACAATTGTATGTGTTGGATGGCTGCTGGAGGCATGGAGAATTGAGTTTACAGATGTGGATTTTCTGTGTATCTTTGTCTGTATTTGCTGATCCGAGACATAGATAGTTAAATCCAGGAAATCTATTTCTGTTCTTGAGATGTTATATGTAATCTCAATACCCCATCTGTTGGGTACCAGAGATTTGATAAAGGTTCTCAACTTTTGTTCACTGCCTTGCCAAATTAGAAGAATATCGTCTATATAGCGACCCCACATAATTATGTTGTCAGTGACGTCATCAGATCTTTCTTGCCAGAGCCAGTGTTCTTCTACTGCTCCCATCAAGAGGCAGGCGTAGGGCGGGGCAAATTTGGCCCCCATTGCAGTCCCTTGTAGTTGAGCGTAGTACTTCCCATTGAAAATGAAGTAGTTGTTAAAGAGGCAGAATTCTAACAGACCCAAGACCATTTTATTTCGTGCAGTTACATGGACTGATCTGGTCTGTAGATATTTCCTTGCTGCAGCTAGACCGTCGGAGTGTCTAATTTCAATGGGAAGTACTACGCTCAACTACAAGGGACTGCAATGGGGGCCAAATTTGCCCCGCCCTACGCCTGCCTCTTGATGGGAGCAGTAGAAGAACACTGGCTCTGGCAAGAAAGATCTGATGACGTCACTGACAACATAATTATGTGGGGTCGCTATATAGACGATATTCTTCTAATTTGGCAAGGCAGTGAACAAAAGTTGAGAACCTTTATCAAATCTCTGGTACCCAACAGATGGGGTATTGAGATTACATATAACATCTCAAGAACAGAAATAGATTTCCTGGATTTAACTATCTATGTCTCGGATCAGAAAATACAGACAAAGATACACAGAAAATCCACATCTGTAAACTCAATTCTCCATGCCTCCAGCAGCCATCCAACACATACAATTGTAAATATTCCAGGAGGAGAATATAGACGGGCTCGTCTAAATTGTAGTTCAACTGAAGAATATGAAAGCTACTCTGAGGAAGTAACACAACGACTCAAACAAAGAGGTTATAAGGAACAATCATTAATCAAAGCTCAAGAAAAATTCTCAAAACTTGACAGACATTCTCTACTCCATAACAATGTTATCAAAGAGAAAAAAACAACTATTCGGTTCAATACTGAATATCACAGTGGCCAATATACCATTCGAAAAATCTTGAGCAGACATTGGCATCTTCTGAGAGATAACCCCACCTTATCAGACTCCTTAACCGACAAACCACAATTAGGATTTTCAAGAAGCAGGAACCTACGCGACATCCTTTGTCCTTCTCTCTTTGAAGTAAAGAACAAAATCAAGGACTTTCCACCACAAACTACAGGTTTTTACACCTGTACTAACTGCTCAATTTGCAAACTTGGCAAATCGAAGACCAAAGAAGTCAATATAAATGGACACAGATACAAAATCAAAGATTTCATCAATTGCGAAAGTACCAATGTAATATATTTGATCACATGTCCGTGTGGCAAACATTATATTGGGAGTTCAAGGAGACCCCTTAAAATTCGCATTCAAGAACACTATCGGAACATCCACAAAACAGACACCAGACAATCACTAGTGGAACACTTTTTGCAACATCATGAACACCACCTAACATTTTCCTTTGTAGGTATAAAAAGAGTAAAGACACCGAAACGTGGTGGGGATTTGGACCGCCTTCTACGAAGAGAAGAAAGCTCACTGATCATAAAAATGGAGACAGTTGATAAAGGCCTAAATCAAGAATATGAATGGCACCATTGGCTTGAGGAAACTGTGCCCGTGAACTAGTTCTTGATATAATGACTTCGGGACTGTGAATGTTTTCCTACTGTGAGCAGATTACCTTTACAACCATAGAAACATACTGAGAGTACTAGACAAACTTAATTGAGGATATCAACTTTCCATCTTATGTCAATGGAACATTTTGTGAATGTCTTGATATATTTCGATCCGATGTATAATTGAGAGAGCAAGCAATGTAATTTGCCCATCGCACCTATCTGATATACACTGATATTGGTGCTTCAGAACTGCAAACCTGAGTATGGGGACCTTTCACCCCACTTATCACTGCTCTAGATTACTTCAGTGAAACTTTACACACTTCCAAAATGCAAAAACAATAATATCGAAGTAATGATAAATCTCCCTCTTCTATACGTTACAACAAAACGCTGCTTTGTGGACACCAACACTGTCCATTCTTATTCTTAATTATTGGATGACTGAAAGAATAAGCGATGCAATTGCCCATCGCACCTATCTGACATACGCTGATATTGGTGTTCCTACATGTAAACCTGATTATGGGGATTTCTATCCCACTCGGTACTATTTCTGAGTACTTCAGTGTAATTTTGCATACTTCCATCGCAAATATAATAATATCGAAGTAATTTTAAATACTCCCTCTGTTATGCTCTAATAAGAAGCTGTTTTACGGACATTAGTACTGTCCACTCTTATCCACTCTTATCCTCAATCATTGAATTCTTCTAAATAATGCAACTTTTGAAATGGCGGAGCCTAAAACATGACCCGACATCCTTAATAAGTCCGTTGTTGATTATTATCAAATACGTCAGCCTGTCTGAAACTTCCGGGCCACCCGACGATAACATTTATGAATGTACTAACTAATTATATAGCACGATTGGCTCTTAGACATCACCGAATCTATTTAAATTTAAAACGCACACTGTGCATGTTTTATTTAAAATATGAGAAATAAACTAGATAAATATTTCATCGTAACACAGCATTGACTATGCCTTCCGGGTTAACCCCTTTCCCTTCCGGTTTAAAAGTGGCAGTCTGCGACCATAGATATAAACACACACGCGAAAGCGGAAGGAACGACCTGCAGGCTCCCGACTACAGAACTTAGGGATTTTCCCTCATAAGTAAGTGCGCCCACTGTCGTTATGAATAGGCTGCTGTTCGTAATATTTTCTCTGTGTCCGTATGACCTTACTCTTGCCTAAATACGGGACCACCTTGTCCTTAGAACGTGGGCAACAGGCCGATATTTAACAATTTTGTTAGCGCAATACTCTGTTAACATCAGATACCGGAACCTACAGGCCAGATTATTAAAATTAGTTCCAACTACCAAACTCGTTTTTCCAATTAGTTTTTCCAATTAGTTTTTAATAATGATGTCCCCCATTTCAAGTATCATACTAACGAGTGTAAAATTGAAGATGATTTAAGCTACAGAATTCTACTCCTTGTGACTTAATAACAAACATCGCTGTGCACTACCTTCCAACTAACTCTGGTGTAAAGAGGTTAACCATACTGTAACATAGCTAATGTCTCGTTTACCAGTTTTGTGGTGAGAAGGCTACTAATTGCTGAGGGACAGCTTACATTTCATAAAGTGAATCTATGTTTACTAAGGAAAAACGTTTAAAATGCACTATTATGAATACAATGGACAAAACTGTTTCTAAATGTAAATATTGTATTAACAGATTTTTACTTTGAAAAACCGGATTTTGTTTGAAAATTAATACAAAATAATGATGATGAACTGGAAAGAACAACCTGTAATGTAAATAGGTATGCAGCATCAACTGTAAAACTTCTTTTCTTGCCTCACATTCTTCTGGCATGTTAATTTTGATCACTTGGAGACTATACTGGTCCGCTCTATTTAAATTTGATTATCCTACCTCTTTGAATTTTTTCTGGTTGATAGCCAAACTAACCACACCCTTGTTCTTTATAATTTTCCACGAAACTTACGTTTTGAAAAAATCACATAGGTGAATGTTCTTTCGTTGCTTGTTATTCACCGTCTGTTACGTTTCTAACCTGTCACTGAGGCTCCTCCACATATTGATTACTAATCAGAAACCTTACTTTAGAATGAAATTGGCACTCCTTTTCATTTTTCCTTTCATTTCTCACTCATTGGTGTTTGGGTCAAAGGTCAGCTCTCAGGCCACTTGTTTCACACATGTATCTCTGATCTTTTACAGCCTTGAGAAAGCCCTGGCGCGAATCGCCATAGGGGGCGAAACACGTGTCGGCTGTTCATGTCTTTAACCTAAATTAATAAAGAGCATCTTTCTATACAAAATGGACTTTGGAATCAAATTATATGAGCAAGGATTCAGCCTAATGACATAAAGAACTACTGCTAAACACACTCACTACCCCCCTAAAGACCAATTTAATACGTCTTTTAAAAATTGTATGTGCGCATTTTAAATTTCGTTATTCTCTGTGACTAACGTTTTTTGTTGTGCAGGTTCGCTTCTTGTTGCCTCTCGTGGCACACTCTCCCCGGCCATCAGGGTCTGGAGAGGGGAGTGCGAGGCGCCATCTTGGGTGGGTGTCTCCCGGGAGCCTGGACGCAGTCAGTGTTCTAGTGCTTCCCGAGGGAGAACATAAGAGGCAATGTGCCTCCGGGAGCGCAGCGGACGGGCGCAGCGGGCGCGACGGTGGCGCGCCGAAGGTGCGCCTAAGGTAAGCCCGTCTGTGCCTGTCCGTGACCGCACGGGACCAGGGCCATGTCATTCTGCCCGCTCTCCTATCCACACATACACTACCCAGGAACTCTTATACCTTAGACCTCCAGCGTCCCTTTGCCCCTCACTCCCCTGCCACACGCTTAAACGCCTGAGCGATCTAGGTATTTCTCAGGTCATTTTACCACCTGGACCGAATTATAAACGCAGTATGGTATCCATTAAACCCCCTATTAGCTCCAATCTACCTCTGCTCAATTTGGATTGTATTTACCTTAATACTAGATCTTTGGTGAAGCATCAATTGGACATATTTCTGCTACTTACTTCGCAGAAACCTGACCTATTACTACTCACTGAGACCTGGCTTACTGAGAATTCGCAGCCCGACATACTGGCCTCACTCCCATCAGACTACTATATATTGGCAGTAAATCGCGTCCCAGGTAAAGCTGGAGGGGGAGTGGCGGCCATTATTAATAAAAAACATAACTTTATCAGTCGCCCGTCCCTGCTGCTACCTGGCACTGAAAATCTAGTCATAAAAACTGATACTGAGAAAGGCGCCATAGCCCTGGTTTTACTCTACCGTCCCCCACAATCTATGCCCGCCTTTCCCTCAGGACTCGCCGAACAAATAGCGTCAATCACTATGAAATACCCTCATACCATCCTTATTGGAGATTTTAATCTGTGGTTTGACAACCTGGACACTGACACCCAAGCTAGAGAATTGTTTGATTTACTCACCGACATCAATATGACCCAATTCATACAGTCTTCCACTCATGAGAAAGGCCACCATCTTGACCAATTATGGTCGCATAATCTCCCTCTATCATCTATCCTGATTCAGCCCTGTATTTGGTCAGATCACCATTTTGTTTATTTTTCCCTTCAAGTAAGGAGACAACATCAGACTCCTTCTCACCCTGGAGGGGAAATTCGCAAATGGGGGGCGATAGATCTTTCTGCTTTTCTGGACACTTTGGTTTCTACTCTGCCACCACTTGACGATATGGGGGACGTAGATGATATCTATGAGGCGCTCTTCTTGTGGATCCAAAGTGCTGCCAATATTCATGCCCCTAATGTAAAATTCTCCCGCTCACGCGACAAAGAGGCTCACAAATGGTTCTCTGCGGACCTCAAACAACTCAAACTAGAGGTCAGGCAAAAAGAGAGAATCTGGCGCAGAAATTATCTTCCACAAGATAAAGAGGTCTACTGCCTGAGCCGTCGTCTCTACCAAAAAAACATCCTTAAGAGGAAGACCGATTATTTTTCAGGCATAATTCTGAAATCCCAAAATCAAACTAAAGACATCTTTAGAATAGTGAACGACCTCTGTAACGATGAGCGTACGTCACTACCTATCACACAATCTCAAGCTTTATGTGATGATTTGAATAATTACTTTATTAACAAAATCATTACAATCAAACAAAGTATACCACCACACCCTGCCAGCAACATCACTGAGGACACATACATGAATCCAGAGATATTAGACCACATCCCCCCGATTGATTCCAAACAATTGTTGGAACTTCTTCAACGGATCAAATCAGGGTCACCTAATGATATCTGTCCCCCTTCAATCTTTAGAGAATTAGGCCTATCCCTCCCACATGCACTCCTGCCTATTCTCAATGAATCCCTCAGACAAGGCAGAGTCCCCACAGATTTTAAAAAAGCTCTCCTTATACCTTTGGTGAAAAAACAAGGGAAGGATCCTTCGGATCTTACAAACTACAGACCTATCTCCCTGCTGCCCTATCTCTCAAAGGTGTTGGAGGCTCATGTCTCTAAGAGTGTCTCTAATTTCATCGAGACCACCAACTACTTGGAGCCTAATCAAGCGGGGTTCCGCCCGGGTCACTCAACAGAGGCGGTGATCCTGGCGGTTCAGGACAACCTTAGAGCCAATGCGGATGTCGATACACACCAAGCCCTGGTGCTGCTTGACCTCTCGGCTGCGTTCGACACAGTTGACTATGACATCTTGCTCAACCGTGTCGAACAGGCCGGCCTGAGAGGACCAGCGTTGAGCTGGATTACATCCTTTATCGAGGGCCGGACTCAGGCAATTCAACTGGGCAGCTTTATAGGCACTAGGCATACGTCCACCTGTGGAGTTCCGCAGGGGTCGTCATTATCCCCCTTATTATTTAATCTTTATCTCCGCCCTCTTCTTTATTCCCTTAAGAAGTTTAAAGTCACGGTGTTCAACTACGCGGACGACTTACAGCTATTATTTCATCTGAACATCCCTGATGCTGTGTCCGAATTTCAGAACACCATGAAACACATCCAATGCTGGATGAACGAAAACCATCTAAAACTCAACCCGGGCAAAACAGAACTACTTTTGCCCGGGAACAGTTTATCCAGCTGGAGTGTTAACTTCTGGCCAGCAGACCTGGGCATCCCCCCTGTAAGGTCCACTGCTGTAAAGAGCCTAGGCATCACGCTCCACTCGGACCTGTCCTTAAAAACCCAGGTGGGCGCCGTGGTCTCAGCAAGCTTTTTCCAAATGAAGAAAATAAAAAAAATTGCTCACCTCCTCACCCAGTCTGCCTTAATCCAGGTTACTATCGCCTTGGTCATGTCCCGCCTGGACTATTCCAACAGCGTCTATCTGGGACTTCCAGTGGGCTTGTTGAAGAGACTTCAACTTGTCCAGAATCAGGCGGATAGACTCATTTTACAACAGCCAAAATGGTCTTCTATTAAACCAGGACTAGAAAAGCTACACTGGCTTCCGATTTCCCAGCGCATAGCCTTTAAAGCAGGTTGTATCACCTTCAAGGCCACACAAGATAAAGGCCCTGCCTTTATTCATCGTCTGATTTCTAAATATATACCCACCAGAAGCCTGCGCTCTGCTCATAAATCCCTACTGGAGGTGTCTCGCTTTAAAAGGAAGCGACAGGGAGGCTGCTGCTTTCGCCATCTAGCAGCCTCACTTTGGAACTCCATCCCCTTACCGATTAGGCAGAGTAAGGATCTCCTCACCTTTCGTAAGGGATTAAAAACTTGGTTGTTCTCTCAAGCCTACCATTAGCCATTGTTAGCTTAGTGTTATGTTGGACGGATTCTTCACTTTTCCTATAGCGCCATAAAGCCCACGGGCGTACGAGCGCTTTACAAATTGATTTTAACATAACATAACATACATCCCTCGGTAGTGGGCTATAAGGCTATATTACAATACACTACAGTGAACATCATGTTGTTGTGATTACAAACTTGAGAGGCCAGGACCACAGCAGAGTGGGAATCTCAGTTCATACTGCAAAATGGGAAGGGCACTAGAAATCTGATTTTCAGGACCGTCTAATTGGTTAACCGTTGTGCACTATGATTTAAAAACACACTACAATCCTCTCTGGTGTGTTCTCGAATAAGAGACTCTGACTGCTATGTAAACCTTTGACTTGGTAATAATAATAATAATATCCACATTTGTAAAGCGCACAATCACCCGTTAGGGTCTCTAGGCGCTGGGGGCCGTCGGGAAGATTAAGCAAGCTATTGCCCAGAGTCACATGGTGCTGGGCTAACCTGCCGCCGGAGCCGGGGATCGAACCCTGATCCCCAGATTCCAGCGTCAGTCGCCCTGGCCGCGGCGCCACACCTCTTCCCTTGGTGAAACTCTTTGTAGGCTAGTAGAAGGGCGGGCTGGCCATTCTGCCTCTCTTGCATATCCGAGTTAGCCAAAAGGCTGGGAGGCTGCTACCAGAGCAGGATAGGCTACCATGACCCAACCATGTCTCATTCCCTGGTACAGCCTTTGGTAGTGTGGGGCTGATTTGACTTTTTTTCCCAGGGCTGATTTTGGCCCGCCTGTGGAGCAGTTAACCTGCACTGTTGGGAGAGATGACATGAACTGCAATTTTGTACTAGTTGAGGTGATTTTTTTGCACGTTCCAAAAAAACTCGTCTATTTTGTGAAAACGTACTTGGAATTTTCAGATTTATTTTAGTTATTGGGCTGATTATATTTATTTCAAACAGGAAGAATCGATTAGACCTATTTTCACGATATCTCTGCCCCCGTCCTGTTTAGCTGTCAGTAGATTCTTACTGCACGTCGTCCAAATCGTTGCTTATGCTACCTTGACAACGTTGTATATCTCAATCGGCTTGCATTAATCATGCCAAAATATAAAAATCTAGTTAGAGTTTCCATTTGTTTGCTAATCACTGAAATCCACTTCTTAGAATCTTTAATCTTTATAGTCTAGAAGTGTTTTTATGCAATGCCTTCTTCGCCTTTGTTTTCGTTATTGCTGATCCCGCGTGCTCGCATTTTTAATGCACTGCCTGGTTGCTTTTAAGCTGATTGTTTAAACTTTGTGAATGGCTGACAAGAATGGGAAATGTGCTTGGCAATACGCAAGCAAGAGCATATGGCTAGTCATTAAAAATGTATCACAGAGGCTCTCTCTTTTTGTAAGTCGGCATGAGTGATTCCCTCATGTGACCTTCAGTCTGCTGCCTGCCACTAGCTTGCCAGCGCACCAGCGGGATATTAAGCAATTTAGCTTTTGATATTTCCAGTATTGTAATGCCAGTTGTAGAAATTTAACTGGAAACTGTGAAATGGTCCAGATTCGAGGCCCGGGAGCCGCGCGCGCCTCTGCATACAGATAGCTGGCTTCAAACGCCCTGCCGCATGCGCGCGCGGCGGAGGAAAGGCGAGCTGAGGGGGAATAATGAGCCTTTGAATCTCATCAGGCAGGGGAAGAAATGTGAGCTCTGACCGGGGAACAGCCAGGTCCCGCAGCTGTTCGGCCACATCCGTTTCATGCTACTGCAAATTAAATTCTCGCGCGCTTCTTGTTTGTGATAGGGCCATCATTTGGGGTGTAAATATTTTTCTTGCTGCAGACGAGAGGTCAGCGCGAGCGGAGCTGCAACAAACCCCTCAACAGAAACGTCGTGTCAGCGCGCGAGAGCGTGCGCTCACTTCTACCTGCTCAGCGTTACAAGGTGGTCGTCACGGTGGCTGGCCTCGGAGCGCCGTGTCATCGCTTTTACCTGTATCGATAACGGCTCCCCTCTCGCAGACAGCTGGCGGTGCAACTGTCCAAACCGCCGTGTTCTGCTAATTGCTGCAGGACAAGACGATTTTTCATTCATGGGTAGTTGGGTTGAAACATTTATAGGCTGAGGAAGTCGTATTGCTTCACCTTTTACACGGAGGCAGCCAATTGTGCAAGACGCGAACTTACATTTCCTTGACCAATCACTCAGTGTAATGCCAGCACTCCTAATGTGTTTAGAGCTAGACAGGAGGAGTTGAAGGGCCATTCCATGTAGAGAAAAGTCAGCTCTTCACCCAGTCCTGCATCTCTATCAACCATCAATAGTCATTCTAGAAGGTTCCTTTGTTTGATGAAGTCTGCTTAGGTTTTGTGATAACTTATGATATTGACAAGAAGGGGCCTCGAGGGGTCATGACAATAACGCTCTACAATATCATTCTAACTCACTCAGGAACTGCAATATTGAATAATGGCCTTCTTATTTGTAAAGTTCATGGAACACTGCCATTTTAGCTGAAGAAACTGAGGCGGGATTTGAAATGGGAGTGCGTCTGCAAGTCTATTGATGTCTGCTGCAGCTGTATGTCTAAACGGCTGGTATTACAAGGAATTGTTAATTGAGGGACATGCTCAATTGGTTATTGAAAGGGATGGCTCGCGCTGTGCTGGTGCATCCCTCTTAGGTGATTCAGTGATAATCTGGAGAAAGTGGTTAAGTATTGATTTTTTCAATCAAGCAATATGCCACACTTTGGATGGTAAATCAAATGATCCATTACCTACAAGAAATTTGCGTAATTACGTGAGTCTAGATATGAAATATTGTTTCTACTAAAAGCATTAATCAGTAAATCACTGCAGCAATGTGGGGGTTAGGAATTATTATATTACGCAGTTTGTGAGCATGTTTGGAGTATTCTAGACCTTTATTTAAGCATTGGTTATTTCTCGCCTGGACTACGGCAATGTGTTGTTGTATTTAGGCGCTGATAAGACATCTATACAGCGCATACAACTTGTTCAGAAAGCCCCTTCTAGAATGCTTTTACACTTACTCAGATATGTTGCTTTTTGCTTAAAGAACTTCAGTGGCTTAAGGTGGCCAAACGCATTGAATTCAAAGCACTGTGATATATGTTTAAGGCCAAATTTGGCCTTGGACCACGCTACATACAATCAATCAATCAATCAGTGAACTTGTAAAGCGCGCTACTTACCCGTGAGGGTCTCAAGCCGCTGAGGGGGGGCGGGGAGTGCTGCTACTGCTCGAAGAGCCAGGTCTTGAGGAGCCTTCTGAAGGTGAGCAGGTCTTGGGTCTGCCGTAGATGGGTGGGGAGGGTGTTCCAGGTCTTGGCGGCGAGGAAGGAAAAGGATCTGCCGCCGGAGGTCGTTCGTTGGCTGCGTGGGACGGAGGATCGGGCGAGGCTGGTGGAGCGGAGCTGGCGGGCGGTGGTGTAGAAGTTGAGTCTGTCGTTTAGGTATGCTGGTCCGGTGTCGTGGAGTGCTTTGTGTGCGTGGGTGAGGAGTTTGAAGGTGATCCTCTTGTTGACGGGGAGCCAGTGCAGATCTCTTAGGTGGTAGGTGATGTGGCTGCGGCGGGGGACGTTGAGGATCAGTCGGGCTGAGGCGTTCTGATACAGGAACTAGTATCTCTCTACCTGCCTTCTCGGCTACTAAGATCCTCGACCCAGGCCCTGTTCAGTGTCCCCAGGTTTCGCTTAACCCGGATGAAGGGCCACTCCTTCACCTATCTGGGTCCTAAGCTCTGGAACTCTCTACCAGATGACTTCAGGAACTGTAAATCATGTCTTACCTTCCGAAGGATGCTAAGAACTTGCCTATTCTGAACCTTCTTTGTGGAACAGCAAATCTGCAACCTCCCTGGCTTGGAAACCCTTTGGGGTAGGTGTGCGCATTTCAAGTTGCTAATAATAATAATAATTATTATAAGACGGTGTAGCATTGCTTTTGTAAGTTTGCTATGTGATTATATCCACTAACTTTTAGGAAAACGTTAATAAAACTATAATGAAAAAATTAAAGACAAGTGTGGCGTGCATTGACCTCGGTCTGAAAATTTCCCGTTTCTAATCATATTAAACATGGTTCATACTCAAAGAATTTTACTTACAGCGTTATTGGTTCCAGTTAAGTGCAGTGGGTCACTGCATGAAATCATAGGCATATAACATGTAGGCTAGCGGATAGGAAACTTTGGGCAGAAACCGGTCTATGGCTCACAACTAAATTTAGGAGACAATGAGTGAACTGGGATTTGGCAAATGCTTCTAGAAAGGAAAGCCCAAACCTTCCATACCTTGTTTCTACAGATAGGACAGAGGGCTGCTGGTACTGTGAGTGGGTCATGTTCAAGAAAAGTACAGTGACGTCAAAGGAACCTGCAATGGCAAGTTCCCTATTCTTCTATGTTTCGAAACGAGGGTCAGGCATGCCTGCTTGGAGAAAAGGGATTGCTGCTAGCGGGGTATGCACAGGTTGGGAAAGAGTATTGTCTGTTGTTGTAAGGCTCTTTTAGGGCAGTTGGAAACAATCAGCAGGCTCGAACCTATGGGTGCTCTGTATCTTGAAAGCAAACACACTGGACAATGCATTGAGGAGCTTTGTTGAGAAAGATGGCAGGCTGTTAAGCGGAGAATCCTATTCTGGATCCAAGCAGCTATAAAAAGTACTTCTATTTCTGGGAGAAGTTAGTTTCCCGTCCATGAAAGTGCATAGTGGCACAGGCATATATGTAAATCTTAGGGTGCCTATGTACCCACATTTAAACATGCTGCACCATTTTCAAAGATGCAAACGTTTGTATTGATTGGAAAACTGAGAATATTTATCCCTTGTTATATCAATTTCCATTTTTTTCCTGATCCATCAGCTACATCCATTGATGGGGAACAGGTCCTCTACTAGAGGAATATTATCAATCCTCACTAGTAGTATTCACGAGTCACTTATTATAGATCATTCCCCCATGTTGCTCAGACATAGAATTACAACCGTGGATGTGAATGGCAATTTTACATAATGTTTGTGTATAATTTATCACACTTCTTGGAGCACTGCATCGTCTACATTTTAATCAAATTGTGTACTGTACTACTAAATTTGAGGCTCATACAATCATTTTTTTTTTACAATTAACCTATTGTCACATTTTAATGCTGGGTTGGACCAAGCAAAGGACCTCTGCTATACTTATTATGAATTGAGGCATGGCAAGAGTTTGATGCTGAGGACTAACCCTGCTTCCTATAAAATCTCCCATGTAATCACTGCCTTATAACTCCCTCCACACAATCATTTTCACAATATAGGGGCACAACATATCACACTTGGTTGGTTTCTTTGGAGGATGACATTCAATCTTTAAAGAAGGAGTTTAGGATTGCTCATTTAGTTAGATCCTCCCAACATTGAGGCATAATAGTTAATATTTTCACATCATTACAAATTGCTTTATGGTTTATGAAGAGGCAACTTCTCTGGGATACAATTGTAGGCTTTTGACCCTCTTCGTCCTGGGTTGGGAAAATAGCAATTGTCTTTAATTTTTAATTCAAAGCATATCTTTTGATGGTTTGAGGTAGTAATCAACCTTGGTAAACTGTACAGTTAGGAGAACCCGAATAATAATTCATGCTCTTGTCTTGGTGTTGGATGAGAATGCATGCTGAAAGTCACTCCTGGAAGTGTTTTATAACACTGCAGGAGGAAGGCGAAGTGTGTTCTTACATTATGGGTCCCATCATTTTCCTGCCTATAAAAGTGACTTTACTAAGAGGAGGGGGCCCACTTTTCTCTTGTGCTTAGTGAGCCGTTCTTGTGATTTTAAACCTTCTTCATCCCCCTCTTCTCGATTGCCGACAGCCTGCTGGACTATCTTTCATGCCTTTTGCCCCTTGCTGATGAACTTGCCTGCTAGACGATTTGGTGCTGTCTGATGAGAGACCAGTCTAGAACTTTCCTGATTAATGCTTCATTCCCCTTGCCGATGCCCATGGACCTTCCCCTAGTGGACTTTCATTTGATCACCTTGTCCTTGCTAAGAGAAATCTTGTGAACCATCCTCCTGCCTTTGTCAGTGGTAGGAATCTCTAACTCTGGAACCATCCTCTTATGGATGTCTTGATTCCGAAATAGATTTACTGTAGCTAGATGTGTGATTTTATATTTTGAGTTGTTAGACACATGAAAGAGTTGCTTATGATGGTACCTTTTGCATTGATTTGGGCTCTTTAATACAATAACCAAATTATCTAAAATTTGTCTGAGTCTTTTTGTGTCTTAATGTTTCTCGTGCAGAAACTGTGCTTAAAAATTTCTGATCTCTAAATACATGATAGAGAAAGTCATAGATCATTTTCAGAACATCAGGTTATTTTGGTCTTGTTCTGTGTATCCACAGCAGAGTTATTGGTTTGTATGAGTCTTGTCAGACTGATCTTCTTTAGGAGGTTGGGTCTTCCAGTTGCAATGCTCTATTTTTGTAGTACGGTTCTGAGAGTAAAATATGTTAACCTGTTTTCCATTTTGTGAGTTGGCTGAAATTATTAGTCCTCACTGGGTGGCTGACCACTGACCATCCTGATTTCTATCCCTTCACTATGACAAAGAAAGGTCCATCTGAGGACCACCGCCTCTGAGGGTTAGGTGTAGAATCTGAGTAAAAACAGGTACTCATATGGGCCCAGTAGTATTAAAAAATCCTGAGTAAGCTTCAGCTGCAACAATGATAAAAGCAACAGGGAGTGTTATTTGTCAGGGGAGAAGCACATTCACGAGTGAGATGGAAAGCATACGTACTGTTATGAATGATTAAGCAAAAAGAAAAAATTAGTACCCTAAAGGTGAGCAATGGATGGATAGAAAACATACAATCAGAGGGATCATGAAGAGACTATTTTCGTGGGGAGACACAAAAACAAGATGGAAAAGCTAAGGCAAGAAAAGCCATTGAATACAAAGTGAGCATATGAGACTGACAATAAAGCCAGTGAGTGGGGTATAACCCACTGTTACTACTTGGTAAGCTCAAAATAGGTCTTTTACAGCCAAACAGCTTGTGCTGTCTGGTAAGTGTGATCTAAAACAAAAATCATGATAAATTCATAACCCAAAATCAGTTCTGGATTTAGGTAGTATTTTATGAGATTTTGCGTTTGTGGATACATGGAGAGCAGACTACCACACCAGACGGGAGTATATCTTCTTCTCCAAACGTTTCAACTCTGCATCAAGTATTGACTATTTTTGAATATCACACAATTGGCAAAAGGTAGGGGCTGGTATAATGTCAAACTCCTTTTCAGACCACTCTGTCCCAGTTGCAGATCCCAAATAATGTGATTCCCGCATGGCAAGACCACGCTGGTTGTTCGATAAATCCTTATTGACACAAGAGGGTTAGATTGCAGTCATGCGCATTCGCCTGGTGGAATTCCGGCATCTGTATGCCAACACCACAACCATCCACTCTATTTGGGGGGGCTTGTAAATCATTTATTAGGGTGGAGGTCATAGCTCATACTGCACAACGTAATAGTGCAAGGCAAGAGGACATTTTGGTCCTTCAATCTGAGCTCCAGCAATGCAGGTGGTTGGATGCTCGGGTTCATTCGAAAACAACCAGGGATAGCTTGGCTGAGGCTAGCCAGAGGCCACAGGAAGATTTTCTTTCTCACGATATAGTGAACCAGCAGTACACCTCTTTCCAGATACATTATAAAGAGAATGAGCATGCTGGCCTCCTCTTGGCATGGTCGTTAAAAGAGAATTGGAATTTGCAAACTATTAAAGGGATCTGGGACAGGACCTCTAATTCTATAGTTTCTGATTCAGACCAGTTAGGAAACATTTTTCTAGAGCATTATGAGCAGCTCTATACCTCGGGCTGTAATCCTTGGTCCCATGTAATGGAGACCTTTTTCCACTCTATTCTACTTCCTTCTCTCAAAAAGGACATCCGAACAACAATTGAAGCTCCATTACATGGGACTAAATTCTAAAAGCTACAATGCTGCTTCTCAATGCAAAAGCTTGTGGCAATGATGTTATACAATCTGAGTTTTATGAACTTTTTGCCCAGCAGATCATCGATTGTATGGTAATATTATTCAATGACTTTTTAAATGGGGTGAAATTCCTGCACAATCTACAGAGGCGGTCGTTATTAGTTTTTTAAAGAAAGATAAGATGGCCGAACAACCTGGGTCTTACCATCCGATAAGCCTTTTGAATTCCAACTGTTAACTATTTGCAAAGGTAATCACGCTAAGACTAGCCCGCTACTCTGTCACTAGTACATCAAGACCAAAATGGCTTCTTTCCAGGCATAACTTTATCTACCAACACAAACTTCTTAATACAAGCAGTAGACTATTATTCTAACAACAGTGTTCCAGCAGCCGTCATTATGTTAGATGCCGAAAAGGCATTCAACTGTGTACAGTAGGATGTCCTTTTATGAATCCTCGGTGGTTTGAAATCCTTCCAAAATGGTCAAACTAGTGCGAAAGCTCTACTCCAAGGACGCGGTTACTATAATGGTGAATTCAAAGTCAGCTGGAGTTATTTTCATCTCTCGGGCACAAGGCAAGGGTGTCCAATGTCACCCATACTATTTGCTCTATTTGTAGAACCTTTAGGGGCTGCCCTCAGACAAGATCCTGAGATTCGGCCACCAGTGCCCGACGCTCCCAAGCTGAAGTTGTTTGCAGATGATATTATTTTGTACTTGGCTGGCAATAGCTGTAATATCGACAACGCCTTTCGTAGAATCCAACTATTCTCGGAATTTGGGGGTTAAAAAATTAATCGTGCCAAGTCTGAGGTGCTTCTTTTCCATTGCCCTCACACGACTCTTCCTTTGGAAATAAAGCAACATTTCTCTACATCTCGCCCTGTAAGATATCTAGTTATCTATATATCTAACGACATTGCTGATCTGTTCAAATTGAACTATTCTGCCACTTTTAGAAACGTTTGCAAGCTTTTAAATAAGTGGTAGAACCTACCAATATCCATTACTGGGCGTTTGGCCATTATTAAAATGTCAATTCTCCCCCTATTTATTTCGGTTAAGCAGGGATTTTTTCTTGAAACAGATCAACAACTTTGCTAGTTTTTATGGCAGGGGAAAATACCTCGGATGAAGTTAGGGACACTACAGATGCCAGTTGCCGATGGAGGGTTAGCACTCCCCTGTATTCAGAATTATTACAAAGCAGCCTTTTTGACTTACTGAAGCGTGCTGCAGGGGGTCCCTAGTGAGTTGTTTTTACCTCCAGTATATGTTGAATGAACAGGGTGGACTTGTACCGTCTTTTTTGAAAATCCCTAAATTACCCAAGCACTCACTGTACAAAACGCCATATATGGTGGTAAGGAGATTTCAAAATTTGCACGTTGAATACTGTTTTTCGTTGACCCATTCATGTGTACCTTTATCAGAAACTAAAACTTTAGGCCTATCCCTTCTGAAATTGATTTTCAGGAAATGGGGAAAGACAGATTATCGGATTTTGGGTCTCTTTCTTTTGGGAGGGCAAATTAAAATATGGGCACAGATAGTTGAGAACAATGAAAATGTTACACCCAAGTTGTCATTCTCCTACCTACAAGTTAATGACCATCTTCGGACATACGTTCAGGTAGCCGACACCGCCAAAGATCATATTAGCAGAGCACATTTCGGAATGAAGCTTGTAGGCATTGGCAATTGGTATCAACTGCTATATTCATACGTATATGAGTCTCTGGCCCCGCTAGCCTTTTCCTCATTGTCATTACCTCTTGGAGGAAGGATGGATTATCCAATCTGACAGCGGTACAATCTCATGGCTTATAAAGCCATTTGTGAAGTCCAATTTAAACATATGACTTTCTTTTCAAAACGGGCCCTATATTATGCCCCATATCGCATCAGCTTAAAGAATTGGTCTACGTCGGCTCACTACTTTAGATGCGGACAGGTCTGTGGGGATTGGGCCCATACAATATTTCTCTGCCCAAAATTATTTACTTCTTGGAGTAAGGTTATGGAGGGATTAAGTCATAAACTACAAGAAATATTCAAACACGATCTGCAAGGAATACTATTTGGGATTCCTCCCGTTGAGTGCTCATTAACAATTCGCCAACATGCAACTTTTTTATATTGGGTCACTAATAGCCAAATCATTGATCTTGCAGGGATGGAAATCTGGGTGGATAAAATGAAACATGTTAAGAAACATGAGGAACTCTATGCTCAAAGGATTGGCACAACCAAAAAAGCTGTAGGTATTTGGGCTCCATTTTAGGGGGGCTCGAATCTAAGGGAGGCAACAAATAAAGTTGTGGTAGTGTAAAGATTTTGGGTTTTTGTGTTTGTATTTGTATTCTCTTCGATCTATTATGCGTTTGTATTTGTATTCTGTTTGATCTATCATGAGTTTGTATTGATGAAGTTATCTTGCTTGTACGAATGTATTTCTATCATCCTGATTATTAAAATAAAGATTATTAAAAATAATCACTATAAATTAGCTCAAGCACCAAAGTTGTCCTTTATCAACCGGGGCTGCACATGGCAATGTCCGCATAAATATTAAGTATAATACTCTAGTCAATTATTCATATATTATTTGGTTGTTTCACAGCCTACTTTGGAAAGCAAAATGGCAAGAGGCAATGGGGTTAAGTTGGATCAAGGTGTGATTTAAACTCCATAAATGCATCCCTTCTAAAGTTATTATTTTTATTATTACTGTTATCATCATCATCATCATCACCATCATCATTTTATTAATATCATTATTCACAATAATAGTAATAATGTTGTTTTAAATACTATTCTTTCCTTTTAATGAACATTATGGTTTTAACTGTTAATCTGACAAAAGGACTTATGTAATTAATTATGGGGTTCAAAAGCAAATGTACTATTATTTGGTTTTACTCATTTTTGTAAAAGTTAAATACAAGGTGCTCCTACCTTTAACTTATGTAAATAGATGTGGAAGGCTATTGTTTTGATCTTCACTATAGCATATATTAACTTTATCTTTCTGATTAGGTTAGTCCTAAAAATCATCCAATGTGTTGCAAATTGTTTATCTGCCCCTTGACCTTCAATTTTCTCTTAGTGGTTCTTATTATAGGATGGCCTCTGGAATTATGCAGCAATGGAGGACAAAATTATGCAACAAGGTTGGCTAAATTATGTGGCCAGAAAAGTCAAAGTATGTGGCAAAATGTGGTATTACTTCTTTATTTGGGCATTTTTGTACTCATAGTGGCACTTCCTGGGCAAATGTTTTGGCTCACTGACACAATATCCTGGTAAACAAAACCGTTGACAAACATATTGTGTCAACATATTTTACTAACCACAATAGTGTCCTCCTATACTTATAATAGTAAGTACAACAATATTAGAAAAACATATTGTTGACACTAATATCATCCGAAAATTCATAGAAATATTGTAATTTAATATAAATAGAGGTTAAAGTAAAACATTTAAAATATAGTGATATATATATTTAATATCATGTAAATTAAATATATTCCACTAATAATGAATACTATATAGAAATACATACTTTTATAAGCACACCAACATATTTATGTTTGTATTTATATAAATATCTGCATATATATACATATATATATGTATCTGTATATGTACATAGTGTAACAGAATAAAAACATTATCTATTATACATTATCTATTTTACATGATATTGCTTTACATCTATTACTATGAATATATACTTATTTATATTTATATATATTGGGAGTGTATATATATATATATACTCATACACATATATTTAAATATATATAAGTATATATTCATAGCAATAGTCATAGTATAGCTGTAAAACAATATATATATATATATATATATATATATATATATATATATATATATATATATATATATATATATATATATATATATATATATATATATGAATAACTGGACTGAGATATTGCCAAACTCACACACTGTACATTCTTTCATAGTTTTTCTTTTATTCTTTCTTTTTTGGATCACTTGCTATGTCTTTTTAAACGGCAAATACAGCATACAGCCAACACATGTTTTGCACACACTCCACTTCTTCAGGGCTGTCTCAAAAGACAGAAATTTTTACATCAGTATACATACATAAAAAATCATCATAAATTCTTCATATTTCAAAATGAAAGACAGATGTTGTAACATTTGAACATATTTACTGTCATCAAAACAAAAATTATACATCTATTAGTTTTTATAGAAGCAATCACTATCTTTAACATTTATGTACTAGAATGGAAAAAGTTAGAACATATAAACTTATTGTGTGAGTATACGCTGTCCACCATAAACATTTTACCACATCCTTAAATGGATTCTTCACTGTATTTGTGGAATACAATCAATAATATTAACAGCAATTATATGGTCCTACCCAGGAGATAGAATATCCAGCTTGTTTTATTAAATATTCACAGCGGTGACTGATCTTCCCATTGCATCAGGTTATTTTATATAACACTGTAATTGTCATTGCGGCTTTTTCTCTATGTCTGTATATCATGATCACTACACATATTCCTTCCTAGGTCTTAAATACAAGGTCTGTATATGAACCGTGGCCTGCATCGTCCTCAGGTTTATCAATCCCTTAATAAACATTCCAATAGGCAGATATCTTCTGGGTTTGAAGTATTTCCATCTACAATAAAATTCTTTACTGTAAATTATGAATTCATGGCTATTTCATTCTTGTACACCTAATTCATAGCTGAACATTGTTACATACTCTAGCATTAGAGTAGACATACTCTCTTAAGGGTACACGGTTCATTCCTCCATCTTCAAGAATCATAGGAATTTCATATTCCAAACCTCAAAGTCCACTCCATATCTGTTAAGAACATATAGAATAAGGATAAGATTCAAATTATTCTCAATTATCTTAAAACCAGAGCAGTTTCCACTGCATAAGCCAAGTCTCACTTTGTCTAAGCTACTGGTTTCAAAAGCGCTGTGCCACAGCAGGCACTTGATTTATTTCTCACTCCTGAGGGGCCGATTATGATGTAGTCCGGAAACTCTTCCAACCGAATCGGTTCCGGAATCACTTCCAACCGAAACGGGTTCTGTGAGTCCGACTGAATAATTACGATGCTTCCTGACATCGTTTGAACTGACTCGCATTGACTTCAATACTGAACGAGAACACAGGCTCCCATTGACAAAAGGGTGGTTGGGTAGAATTTATTATTCCCAGTCCAATCTCTGCAGCAGCGGAGAAAGCATTGAATTTTAGAGGGGTGAAATGTGCTATTCCCACTCCAGACAGCTCAACAGTAGGGAAATTGTTGGACTTTTGAGGGGAAAATTTACTATTCCCACTCCAGTCTGTGAAATCAATATAATGAAAACCATTGGAGTCTAATAATTTAATGTACTATTCCCTCTCTAGCTTATGCACCAATAGGGAAAGTGTTGGGTTAGAATTTACTATTCCCACTACAGTCTATACAACCGTAGGGAAAGAGTTGGATTTTGGAGGGGTGAAATGTACTATTCCCACTCCAAGCAGTAGAGAAAATATTTTACTTCAAATACATTACATATATCAGTAACCCCATAAATGTAAAAAAAATATTAAACTCCTAATTAAAAAAGATATTTTCATAAAATGTATATATATGTGTATGTGTGTATATATGTATATATACACACACACATATGTATGTATTAAGAAACTAAAAACAATGAAGCAATTTACGTAATTACTATTGAATACATTTTGTTATCAGTTAATAAATAATTATTATTCAATTATTAATTTATTGACTTCCCACCCTATACCCCTAAGAAAACCTACCAGCCCAATCTAAAAAGCAACTAAAAACTATATCATAACTTACATATTTAAAATAAATTAAAGAATGAATTACCATATCATAATTAATTGTTAATTAATTATCACTTAATGAATTTCTCACCCTACACCCCTACAAACCTAGCGCCCAACAACTAAAATAAAAACAAGTATTTCACAATTTACATATTTAAAATTCAATTAAATAAATAATAACAAATAATAATTAATATTTACTTAATTTTCTTCCCATCATATGCCTCTACAAACCTTGCACCCTGCAATTACCACAACTAAAATAAGTAAAATAAATCAGTATTCCATATTTTACATAATTAAATATTAATTACATAATGATTTAACTATTAATAATAAATTGGTAACTATTACTTCCCACCCTACACGTCTACAAAACTAGCAGCCTTTAACTAAAATATAAGTAAAACTAATAAGTATTCCATAAATGCATGATTAAAAATCAATGAAATAACAATTACTAATTCATTGTAAACTAATTATTACATAATTCACTTCCCATCCTCTACCCCTACAAACCTAACAGCCAGCAATTAACATATAACAATAGTAAATCAGTATTACAGAAATTATATAATAAATATCAAATAAATAAGTGGAAACAATATTAACAACATCGATATTATCTGCAACAATACTACTTACCTCAAAAAATGATAATCTTGTGAACAATATTTGTGCATCATGATTTTTGTGTGTCATGACATTTAATTTCCAGTGTTTCTGTCTCCTGATCTTTTTAAATCGATATTTTGTCTTAACACTGATATTTCACCTCATTAGTACTGGTTTTACAACCAAATACTGACATAAGCAATTAACAAATTGATCAATAAACGTTTGCAAAGGGAGCACATGTTGCCCTACTTTTAATAACTTTTGACCTGTTGAGCTGAAAAATTGTTGAAATTTTCAGATTAATCAACATATGCTAGATTATGTGGAAACTGCTGTGAATCCATAACTATGTGGAAAATGCCAAAGCTGCAGAAGTGCATAATTCTAGTGGTCCTGGTTAAAGGAGTTGCAAAAACTGCATAGAAAGCACATATCTGAACAAACTTTATTTTAAGAATTTATCAACCCAAAAAAAAAGTGCTGGTGTCATTCTTTGCCATGAACGCAGATATGCAAATAACTTAGGCCCTAATTACAATGGCGGTCGGTGGGACTGCCAACTGCCATGTCATCGGGCAGAAGACCGTCCGACAATAAATCGGTGGTCATACCCATGCTATTACAATGAGACTGCCAGCACGGCTGTCGTAAAGTGCCCAGGTAGTGGGCCGCAGCACAATCCGCAGTAGAAAAAAGCACATTGTGCACATCCATGGACCATGTGTCGGGTACATTGTGGTGCCTGGCACACGGCACACGGTGCATGGATGTGTGGGGGGCACTACATGTGCCCCAGGGACACTTAGCAGTGGCGGCTGGGGTGATGGAGGCCCTGCTCGGGCCCCTTAAGTCTGTTTCCGTCTGCCGTTACCATGGGAGTGGGACTGCCACGAAAAGGCAGTCAAAAATGGACAGCCTAATCCCTTCGGTGGGGCCTTCTCAGGCTTCGCCTCCATTGTAGGGATAGGATTCTGACTGCCACTGTGGAGGGATCTTGGATCCTGTCGGAGACAGTGTTTTTTGTTCCCAACCTATGTGATCTGATCGCATGCATCAAAATGTGGTGGTCGGACTGATGACTTGTCTGTCGGGCGGACCGCCACCGACGGTCTGTTGGTGAGGCCCTTAATAAGTTACCATGTGCTCAGCCCTGAAAAGGACTAACCCTTTCAAAGCATGCTTTCTCACCTGCGTAACGAAGTTGGAAAATAATAATCTGCCTGTAAAAGAGCCTAAATTGTTTTCTTAAAGGCGGATTCTGAAATGACATCACAATATTGTATAAGGAGCTCATAGTGATACCCAGCACCCGAGAGTCTCCAACTGCCAGTTTGATGTCTCCTCCATCCTCCTTTGGTGACCTCTTCCTCACGAGGTGTGAGTGCTCCACAGATACTGTTGGGAGCCTGGCTGTTTCCTGTAGCCTCTTTGGGAGTGCAGAGGCCACAACAAGGACATGATGTGAACCCCAGCACCAGCCAAGCCACATCCCATTGACAGGAAAGGAGGTGACACGAAAGACCCCATCAAGCTAACACTAGCCAAGTGACAACAGTACCTGTCTCATCACTCTTACTCACTCCTCCCTATCAACATGTGGGGTGATCTGCAGCACACATAGAAAGAGGTAAATACCTCTCAGGATTGTTTTTGTGCAGGAAGGTGTACGTTCGTCCACAAAAAATAATCCTGCATGCAACACAGGCACCCTTGGACCATGTTGAAAAGGTGCCTGCAGTCCATTGTTTGCCAGCGCAGGGGCAAATGTCAGGAATGCACTGTATGTCTTAAACACAGAGCATTCCTGCCCTTTCCCAGTAAGGCAGTGCAGCGCAAGAAAGTGACTTGTCACGCTGCACTTCACTATTATTTCATAAATAAGTACCCAAGGTTTTAAGTGGTTGCTGGGAAAGGTGAAGGTTCAACCATATATTACATAGGATAAAGTACCCCCTGCCACACATAAGAATATTGCAAGTCATCTCGGAGTTCCATAACCTTATCAAGGAACTCAGCCTTAGGCCTCGCTCCTCTATATGGTTAATGAACTCCTCGGTGACTTGCAATATCTTTATAATGCACAGCAGGTGTACTTTATCCTTATATGGTTCTTTTTGGTAACTTGAAATATATTTGAAATATATTTATAATTTACAATTGGTGATACATTATCCCATATATCTTGTGTCAATTTAAAATTTCAATTTCTGCCATCAGCAAAGTTCATTTCGGAACCCCTTATTTTAGACATAACAGCACCATTAAAAATTACTTTAAAATAGGTGCCTGGTGTATATGAAACACGACCCTATGAAAGTAAACTCGTCCACTGAATCAATAATGCATATAATACCAAGCATGGTCTAGGTCTTCCGATGATTAAAAAAGGAAACGCTAGTAATGATGATAAACATGAATGTAAGTGTAATTTGCGTCTTTTGGGCTTTTTCTTAAAATAACAGTGATTTTTGTCTTTTATGTATCCTGTGTTGCACATTTGCAATAACGAGCATATTTACTGTAACTGTTTTTATAGTCTCTAAAAGCAAATGTTGGTTTCCTTTTGCCCGGGGGATGAGTAAGTGGGTGGACAGTAGCTTCAGGTAATGTTCATTTTCCAGGGAAGAGAGCCTGGCAGCTTGGTTTTCAAGCTTAGTCATATATTTTTCCATTTTATTTTTTGTGCAATTACTCCGTTTTCGGAATTGATTCTTTATGCAAAAGAGAAATGTGTGACTCATTGATTCACTGTTACAAGAATAACAAGGCTGTAAATGAGCATCTGTGACCAGCCCTGGTATTTGAGAGCGGAGCAGGTGTTGACAACACCTATCTTTCAATGAAACTGTTTGTCAGTCACTAAATTATTTGAAAATTCCCAATGTGAGTGAATATTTCTAAACATAACACCTCATAAATGGACTTTGTGTATCACAGTCACAACATTTTTTTTGTTTATGCAAGGGACATGTGTGCCAAATGTTTTTTGATTACTTTTTAATTATCATTCCGTCAAATATGATATATTTCAAGCTTAGCTGTTGGCTATCTTTCATTTACAGTACACGGCCAAATATTGATAAACCCTACTTTATAAGTAGAACAGTAATACTCTAAACTGACTTTGTTAATTATGTGGGAGTGGACACAGCGGAATAGTATTCATTTGTTTAATACGGTTATGTTTTTATCTTGAGTAATAAAAAAGTACTGTCATTATCAAATAACTATTTTACAAAGTGAAGCAATACTAACAGAATGTATCCGTAATTATCCTCGTTTACAATTAACACATAATTTGCAGATTTCAGCTAAACAAAATATTTCTTGCTCAGATAGTTCAAATAATAGTGCCAGAAACTGTGCTGCAAAATTTGCATTATTTGCCTGTTAATAGAGAAGACCTGGCCATTTAATTTGGACCTCTATGCTACATAAGAAAAGTAGCCCTGCTAAAGGTACAACTCTGGAGAGTGGTAATAGGGCTGAGGGCCACTATCATGGTGAAACCAACATTTCATTTGGAAGCGTGAAGTTTTTCCGATATTTCACGGTTCCCTGTGAAATATGGATTTTAATTCTATTACATTATGTGTCATAAATGCACGTAAAGGCATTTAACAAAAGGTTAAAGTGGAGTTATTATACGTGAGGAAGGTAGTAAGATTTTAAGTTACGTTAAAAAACCTTGGAAATTCACTGAAAAAGGACAACTATTTAAAATAAAATAAATCTGAGAAGTTTTTCAGTTATACAAAACTAATATGAATATAACTTACAGTGCCATACATTTCAGATCTCACCAGTATTGTAATGTGTAAGATTATAGCGTGAGCATCACAGGGGTCTAAATGATAATGTGCCAAACCCATTGATGGAAGAGGGATGAGTGCAGGGCCTGAGCTCATGCCAGGCCCTGCGCCCAAAACACCGGCACCCACAGTCATTGGCTGCTAAGCATTGTGATGGGGGAGGGTTGTTATAACACACCATGAGAGTCCCACCCCTCTCACAAAAATTCCCCCAAAATAATTTTGGCCTCCTGGACTCTAATAAGTTCCAAGTGGTCAGGGTAGCCCTACCTTGCCTCTAATATATTTTTCTGTTATGTTTTCAGCACAGGGGTCTGAAGCCTGTGTCCTGTAATGGCAGCCATAACATTTTCTTTCATGTTGAGGCCAGCAAATCAAATTGCTCGGCCCAGAGGGACTGTGAGTACCTCAGGAGCAAACTTGCTAACAAGAAAAAAAGCACTTGTGACTAATCAAATCCTCTATGTTTTGAATTTGCGTCCCACAGGGTTCGTGCGGAAGTCTTGCAGGATCAACTGTCAATATATCTATACATTTTTAACATACATTTTTTAAAGACTACCGAACAGATTTACACCAAATGATAAAAAGCACATATTTTGGGTAATGCTCTAGCTTTCTGCCAAATTTGATGAAATTCTTTTCAGTCGTTTTGGCTGTATCATTCTCAATTTTTTTCTACGTAAAATACATGAGGGAAAAAGGTTTTTTGACCACCCCCTTTTTCTCAGCCCTTGCTTAAGGGATCAACCCAAAACCTTTTAGGAAGTAGCATTGGTGAGTGAACTCTGCTTTTGGAAAGTTTTCTGAAGATTTATCAAATGGCCCCAAAGCTATTAGAAAACCTAAAAATGGTCTTCCTATAGTTATTGGGGATCACTGAAATAATATCGACTGCCAGAATATCGACTTGCAAAAATATCGAGGAAAAAATATCTACAGCCAAAATATCGAGTTTGTATCTGCAAACAGGTAAGTACAAAAATATCGAGTACAAAATATCGTTTACAAAAATATAGTTTTAAAAAATATTGACTTTATTAAAAACAGTGTTAAATTACATTAAAATAAAAAATTAATTACTAAAATATACTTAAAAATACTTATAATTAAATTATTAATGAAAGTTATAAAAAAAATTACAATCATATTTGTTATAACATATATATATATATTAACATAATATAATTAAATAATATCCAATATTATTACCGTACGATAGCATAAGTCTAAAAAATACTATTCCCAATCCACAGAGTGCAACTGTAGGGAAAGCGTTGGATAGCGTAGGGGTAAAAATTACTATTCCCACTCCAGTGGGTGCAACAGTGAGGAAAGCGTTGGATAGCGTAGGGGTAAAAATTACTATTCCCACTCCAGTGGGTGCAACAGTGAGGAAAGCGTTGGATAGCGTAGGGGTAAAAAATACTATTCCCACTCCAGTGGGTGCAACAGTAGGGAAAGCGTTGGATAGCGTAGGGGTAAAAATTACTATTACCACTCCAAAGAGTGCAACAGTAGGGAAAGCGTTGGATAGCGTAGGGGTTTAAATTACTATTCCCACTCCAGTGAGTGCAACAGTAGGGAAAGTGTTGGATAGCGTAGGGGTAAAAATTACTATTCCCACTCCAGTGGGTGCAACAGTAAGGAAAGTGTTGGATAGCGTAGGGGTAAAAAAATACTATTCCCACTCCAGTGGGTGCAACAGTAGGGAAAGCGTTGGATAGCATAGGGGTAAAAATTACTATTCCCACTCCAAAGAGTGCAACAGTATCAATCAATCAATCAAAGCAATTATATAGCGCACTACTCACCCGGAGGGTCTCAAGGCGCTAGGGGAGGTCCGCTACTGCTCGAACAGCCAGGTCTTGAGCAGCTTCCTGGGTCAGGCGGAGGTGGGTTCGGGAGGGAGTTCCAAGTCCTGGCGGCCAGGTAGGAGAAGGACCTTCCTCCTGTGGTGGCTCTTCGGATGCGGGGGACGGAGGCGAGGGCGTCGGGGTAAAAATGACTATTCCCACTCCAAAGAGTGCAACAGTAGGGAAAACATTGGATAGCGTAGGGGTTAAAATTACTATTCCCACTCCAGTAGGTGCAACAGTAGGGAAATTAAATACTTCATATATTATTTCAAGAAATATAAATTAATATCTATCAAAAATTATTGAAAATTAATTACGAATTTAATATAATATAAAAATTAATCAATTAAAATTACAAATTAAAATTAATTATTACAATTATTTAACTATTAATACAAATTAATTACAAATTAACAATTAATAATTTCACATTTAAAAATTAATTTACAATAAATTCTAATTAAATACAATTAAATAATGTTATTAAATTTACATAATTAGCAAATATTCCATTAAATAAAAATAATCAGCAATTCTAATTTAATTATTTAGCCATAATTATTTAGCCATAAAAAATAATTAACAATTAATTCTAAAACAATACCAATAAATATGTTAGCATATTTAATTAATTATAAATAAATTACTTGCCACCCAATTCCCCTATAAACCCACAACAGAAAATAAATTAGTAAAATTAACATAATTAGCAATTAATCAATTAATTAAAATTAATTGCCAATTAAAAGTTAATTAATTACCAAATATAAATTAATTAACAAATTAATAAAAATGAATAACAATAAATAAATTTATATATTTAATTAATTAAAATTAAATTACTTCCCACCTTATTCCCCTATAAACCCACAACCCGCTACAGAAAATAAATTAGTAAAATTAACATAATTAGCAATTAATCAATTAATTAAAATGAATTGCAAATTAAAAGATAATTAATTACCAAATATAATTTAATTAACAAATAATTAAAAATGAATAACAATAAATAAATTTACATATTTAATTAATTATAATTAAATTACTTCCCACCCTATTCCCCTATAAACCCACAACCCGCTACAGAATTAAATTACGCAAAAATTAACAAATAAAAATGTCATTAATTAAAATTATTTATAACATAAATACACACTTTTAACACACATAATAACATAAATATCACTATAAAAAAATCAATATTATAAAAAATTCGATAATTTTATTAAACTATATTATATACTTCGATATTTTAAATGTCTATATTTTTAACAATCAATATTACATTACTTACCTTAATAACGATATTTTTGATGTCTATATTCTGTCCTGTCGATATTTTGTCCATTCGATATTTAAAACTCGATATTGCGTCCAGTCGATATTTTGTAGTCGATATTTTGACTGTGAACCAGTTATTGGGTCCTAAACATAACTACACAGTGGTGACTGCAGCTGTGTAATCTATATGTATATATGCACACACAGCGCCAACGCCATTGTGTAATCTATATGTTTATACGCATACCCATCACCAGCAGCAATCATGGCCCAATCAAGAATGGCTGCAGGATAAATGCCTACCTTCAGCCTTGGGCTGAAGGTAGGCGTTCTAGCATGCCCATTTTTTCTTGTAAACTCGGCTTAATGTGAAATGGTGTCAATGTCTCTGTACTCTATACCTCTAATTCAACCCAATTGTATAACTATTACTAGTATATATGTTGTACGTGGGCATACCCTGCCTTTAATACAAGTTGCCAAGTGGTAGTTACTGGTTTTGTGGTTTTGATCACCTTGTTGGTGGTTTCACCCTAGCGCCAAATCAATATACGGAAAATAGGGTTCTGTTTAAGTCCCGTGGTATTAAACAGTCTTTCATTATCTCTGAGATTCAACAAAAATCATTTTACTTTTCATCACATACTCTAATATCTTTTTGCCTTGGTTCTCCAAACTAGTGCTGATTCCTTTGAGTGAGGTGTCCACACCTCATAGCAGTTCACTTCTAACCTGCGTGATATGCAAATGCCTACTCACTCGTCAACATGTGGAATAGGACACGTTAACCATGAAAAAGTAGGCTAATACTGAATCCTGAAATTTGTGATTAGACATCATCTAATTCTCTGTGGATCTACCACCTGTTGTTCACATCCAATGATGGACTGATTGGCATAATGCACTAAAAGGATTGTTAGTGGTGTATTGTTTTCTCTAGATATATCAAAAGCATTGAAATACCTAATAGCGATGCTATGGAGCCCAGGGAAACACTGGAGATGAATCCATCTTTGCAGGTGTTGAGTTTTGAGCTGCAAATGGAAGTGAGTAATGGCCTGAATGTAGTGAAAGAGAACAGAAGTGATCCAGATTAGTGCAAAAAACAGAATAACTATTGATGACATCATGGTAAGAAATTCATTATTAAGCGGGCAGAACATGATTTACATTGTAGTGCCTATGTGAAAATTGGTAGATAAGAAGTAAAGTGGAGAGAAGCAGGGAGACACATGTTGGGATATTGAGGGAGATTAAGGTCAAAGTGCAGAGACAGGGAGAAGATACAATGTAAACAAAAGAAGTTAGTACATGTAACAGGAGATGCTCAGGGATAGAAGCAGATATTAAAATGGGAAGAATGCTGAAACTGAAAAGCAGAGATGAGCAGTGGCTGCAAGGGAAGATAGTAAAGAAAGCACAGGAGGAAAGTGCAAGCAGGGAAAGAGAAGATTCAATGTACAGCAAATATACCAGTGCCTTTGCTCGCTGTGTGAAGTTTACTTGCACGGTGCAGCACCTGAGCAGATTGTCCTCTTCTTTGCTGTTAGTGCATATGTCGTTACACAGTTTATAGCACTAGGGGCTGTATTATGGATAATGCCCCAGGGGGCACAAGGGGTATGTGCACACACTTTCTGTGACCCCAGGACACTTTGGATTTGCATAAGGGTTCACAGACGCTTACACTCCCCATCTATAATCCAGATTGCACCGGCGCACATATAGCCCTGGCACAATCTCAAGGGATGTTTCGGGCATTTACATGGGTTTATGAGGGAACACTGTCAATGTGCCTCCCACCCCATAATATAGATACTGGCACAGGTGCAAAGAAGCTGTCAGAGAGCTCACTGACTTTGTACCACATATGAGGTGGTGCACAGACAGTACGATCCCTACGTCTACCTGTGAAATCAGGGAAAACAGGTCCCATGGACCCATCCATCATCCCCCTGAAGGCACGTTCAGGCACTGTGTCCACATTCAAGAAGATCACTGTACTACTTTGAACTGCAGACCGCATTACCACCTGCAAAGGAACGACAAACAGGCAGCTTCAAACAGACTGTTAACCTTTCAGTAATGCTCTTTCCCCAGGTAGATTCACAACTGAGCTTGGGGCAGCACATAAACTGTATTAGGGCATAGTGCCCTGCTCTGCGTCTGGTGCACCCAGTTAAAAGTGCATCATGGCAAGGACTAGGATAGTGCACCATATACCCAAAAGAGCACTGGTGCACTATACTAGTGAGCAGGGCAAATTTTCTAATGCCAGTGGTGGTGGTCTAAAAATTATAAATGGAGGCTGGATGCCATTTGCTGGGTCAAGAATTACCATATTGTTCAATACTTTAAGAAAGATATATACTTTTGATGTGTAGATGCATACTAATAGTAGCATCTCCAACATATGCTTTCATTTTGTAATCAACCAATTTGATGCCTGCTCATGTCAGTAGGCAGCAAAATCTAATGGTGGTGGTAAGGGGCTACATTTCATTCCATTCATCATATTTTACTGAGAACCTTGAAGCCCTTGCTTTATGAATGACCAACCCCAAATGCACATCCCTGCAACAGAACATTTTCGGTTATGATTATCTCATACTGCGCTCTACACAGTTTTGGGATCTAACATCCCTTTGGATTTGCTTATGCTAAACTCTGCAGACTGCAGTTCAAGTAATTTGTCCCCGTGCTTCCATCACTTAATTTATTAGAACACTGCATGTGTTGTAAAAGTTAGAAATGTATGATTTTGTACCTGTATATGTTTCCGAGTGTACACGTGTACGCATATATATGCTTGTTTTGAGCCTGCCCTGTGTATGTTTCAAAGCAAACACAAAAAGATGATGGACGGAGCGCTGAAACTTTTCAGACACTCATCCCAAGTCACAGATCTGGGTTGAATCCATCAATGTACTTTAGCTCACTTCGCCAGCCGTGTTCAGACCCAGCAATTTGCAAATCAGTCTTGACCTTGATCCTCATGGGAACAGTCCAGTCCGAACTGCCAAGCCAGGTCTTCCCTGGACCAGATACAAGCATCCTGGGACCGGTTTCGGGGTAGCACCCCTTATTAGCCAAGCTAGCTTGAACCCTGTCCGTCCATGTTGTGTAAGTTTCGAGTATTTTGTTTTTATGTACCTCTCCTTTCATCCCTATGTGCTATCAGGTTAATATCAGATGAAACATTGTGAGCATTTAAACACCAAATGCTAAATGTGTTTCCTGAATTATTGAACAATAAAATGTTGTACTGTATATCAAATATCACGGGTGCATGTTATTATATTTATATATCTTTAAAAAGAAATGCAAATAAAATTGAATTGTTTGAATATGAGCAGCAGCACATCAAAGAGAAACATGTTTGAACTCTAGAGCATTGCAATTAAACTAGAAAATAAATATCTCAGAATAGGACCCTGGTAGAAGAGAATTCAATCTCGACTTGAAATGACATGCCTGTCTCCTCTTCCATAGGTGCAAGTGTAACCTTCACGCCAATACCTGTGTCTTTGACAACAATAAATTATCCTGCGAATGCGAGCACAACACCACGGGCCCAGACTGTGGGAGATGTAAGAAGAATTACCACGGCCGCCCTTGGAGTCCCGGCTCGTATCTGACCATCCCAAAGGGCACTGCAAATATCTGTGAGTAGATTTCTCCAATAATGGCACTGTTAGTGCACGGCCTTCTAAGTAACTATGCCTCATATTTCATTGTAATTGCAATTCCGGTCAATATATTGATTGTGAGCAGAGTGGAAGCAAAGGTTTAGCTTGTGTTTTAGTCACTGGTGACCCAGATCTGAAATAAAACTCAGTTCGGTAATTTGATGAAACAGACCGATAGCCAGAATCATTTGTAAAGTGCCCCATTACGCATGCAGAAGAAATGACGGTTTAAAAGGAAATGCTAGACCGAATTGGGGTTTTATTCTTGATTGGGTAACAGATATTTTCAAGCCATATTAATCATGCTGTGTCTACCTCTGGATGACGTTTTTCCAAGCTAGCTTTCGTTTACTTTACTCCCTGTTTTCTGAATCATGTTGCAGGCCCGAAGAGAATTTGGATTATTGTAGTGCATTATAAACACATATCTTTGTCACCTCAACTCTTTCAATGTACCATGTACCACTAATGATAAATCTCTGAATACATGTTCCGAGCACTTACCCATGAATGTGTCAGTCTGGTGAAGCATCACTTTACGGAAAAGGAGGCTGTAACTACTCTTATAAAATCCCCGGAAAAGGAGGCTGTAACTACTCTTATAAAATCCCACAGTGAAAGAAAGCAAAAGTATTCCCTCCCACCTACTCCTCCCATCCTATAAATTTGCAGGCACATTTTTAATTGCCTCAGCTCTAGGGATAGGCAGCATTGCAAAATGTTTTCATGTGTAAAATGTATAATATGTATAATTTTCCTGAAACTTATGTGAGAGACCAGTTCAATCTATTTACTAAAGTCGTTCTGCTTTCACGCGCTGGACATTGCTGGTCCTGTTAATGCATCCATGGCACCCATCCAGTTTCACCGTTCCGGAGAGACAATTTCAGCTCGAACCAGTCTTTCTGAGCGTGTAATACACAAAAAGCATACACCTAAAAAGCTCACACTGGCCGAAAAATGAATGCCAGGACCAACTCATGTCCTAGTGTGAGCTAAATCACCTTTAAAGAAAGCTTCGATCACAACATGACCACTAGCCATTTGCACAGAGGTCCCTCAAACTTAAGTGATACCACCACAGCATGAAGATGGCCTAATAGAAGTCAGGTGATGTTTGGTGGAGGAAATGTCTCATCTCAAGGTCTACACAGTCCAGTCCTTCTTGCCTTGGTAGCCACACAGCAGCATAGGCACGTAACGGGCATATTGGGTAAGCTGGTAGGAACTACAAATGCCTTAATGGCATATGTAAAAATAGAAAATGCAAATGTGATAGGTGGAATTCGTGTAAAAGTCTAGCCACTCGCAATTGCTCAGGGCTGTATTCCATTCAATCATTTTTCACTCAAAATGCCACTCCAAAGAGAAGTGTCCAAGCATGGCAGTTCAGGCAGCCCTTTTTTTCTCCGGGAGGAGTAGCAAAGTGGGCAAAAACCGTTGAATTGGAATGGGGACCAAGCAACTGCCAGTGGATGAGACTGTGTGAATGCATTCCACCCATTTCGGTTCTGTTTTCCTTAGGGTGGTATATCTAATAGTCAGCTCAGTGTTGTAGACGCTCTAGGATTTCCAAATTCTCCCACAATCGCAAAGACGTTGAGTAACTCCTGTAAGTACTAAAATATAGTATACTAATGGTATTGTGTTTTGTAACACAAAGTTTGTCATATGAAGCTGAAAAATACTCTTTGGGGGTAACATACGATTATACACTGTGGGATTTATCGTTTGTTACTATCAATAAATCAATCCCATCATTCATGGCATAGTGACGTTAACTCTTTTGGTGCAGTCATCTTACTTTTAACTTAAGGTTGATGGCCTCTGTAGCAGTTGGAGTTGTTTTTGTGGTTACCTGGAAGATGGGTTGTGTAAAACACAACATGGGCAATAGGGCAAGGGGACCGAAGAAAACAAGCATTGGCAAAGCCAACTGGTCTTGGCGATGCGAGAACCATTGGCAATTTTAATGTCTTTTAGACATGTAGCTCAAGAGCACACATTTTATGCAGGGGAGCCATGATTTATCCTCATTTTCTGGGTTTCAAGGGCAGCACTGTAAACGTTTCAAACTGAATCATTTTGCTACCTGCCCATCCTCTGGAGCAATCTCATCATGAGCACCAAGCATAAGTATATTAAATAATTGCAAAATGCTGATGTCACAAGAGAAATTGTTACAGTTCACGTGAAATGCAAAAGTATAAATATCACAAATATCGAGTTTGCTCCTGGCCGTTGCTGCTGAGGCAATGTTAAGACTGTGAGGATGGTGAAAGCACAGCAAGCATAAACTGCAATTTTTGGATCATCTGTAACGGTTTTTGCAGACAGTGACTAATGGAGGGGCGGTGGGAGTAGGTGTATCAAGCACATGATCCAGATTTGATTTTGACACCCTTCAAGGCTGGCCACTGGGGTTTGTTTGTAGCCTCGCACTTCAGGGCAGACAGAAGGGTATTCCTTCGAAAGCTTCTGCAAGAAGCGATTTTATTGTCATTAGACAAGGTCTGCGTGACAGACCGCACACCATGGTGGGTGCCCCAGTCACTGTATATATTAAGGGGCCGAGAGCAAGAGCATATATATAGAGAAAAAACTGTGTACAAGATCAAGGAACTGCAGCCAGCTATGCCAACGCAAACTCTAAGACTCTTCAGGCAGCCATCATGGAGTGGGAGGAGTGGCGGGGGGTTGTATACAGCCAGACCGAGTAAAAACTGCACCCAGCACTATTTACTTGGGACACACTGGAGACAGCATAGGTTGCCTACTCTGTCAGGCCATGCCTCAATAACGGCAGTTGCAGCTACCGGGGGACAAGTAACGTAGGCCAGACTCCCAGTGCTTGCAAAGGTACCAATTTGGGATGCTAACTCCCTAGAGACCCCACAAACAACATCAGCATGATCAAACAGTGGTCTTAGGGTACAACAATTACTAGTTGTACCTGTCACTTGGACCCTAGCACTTCCGTTATCACTATTGGCTATAACAAATTAACACGTTATATCTTCAAAAACCAAACACATTTGCACAGTTGTGCTTCTACAGGAGTAGCAGGCTTGCATATAAGCCATACTCCTACAAGGCACCAAATCCAGAGTGGTCCTGTAACTGGGTATACCAGCTTTCCTCTAAGGGAATTACCAGAACTGCCCAACAATATGCTCTGCAAAGTCAGAAATATAGAGTGCTAAAACAGGAGGGGAGGATGTGGCGCTACGGCCAAAGCTGCCAACTATGGAGCTGGAGGTACTAAATACACAAACAATTCTCAAATTAGCACCTTCAGAAGAAAGAAAAGGAACACTGGCACCCAATGGTTCTTCAAGACAAAAATATCAGTTTTATTCACAGAAACATATTAAAAAGGTAAGCCTTCTTCTGTGCCGTATCTTGAAGAAAGAGGTACTGACTCACCCAGGCAGCTTGGAACTAATCTCCTAAGATCCTGTTTGGGGGTGATTGATTCCCCTTGGATATAGTTATCCCTCTGCATTACACAAACATTGGCTGGCTATGACTACAATTATTACACTGTAACCATGATTCGGACTACCCAACCCCGGGAGCTGTGATTAGGACCATCAACCTACATGCACCCTTAGTAAGTTGCTTTTCACCCTTCCCCTGTCCTGAGGAAGACCCGCACGCTGAGGATGTAATTACCCTCCACGCACTAAGCCGGGTCAAAACGTCGACATTTGTCCCCTGAAGGTCCTGTACCTTGTCACCATTGCCCCATCTAACAGATGATACCTCTCTGAATTATTTCTAAATTATCGAAAACAACTATAAAAATGACTACTTGAGGATAGGCCATAATGAACTGGTATTGATGTGACTTAGAACCAGTTCCAATCAGAATCATTGTAATTTCTATTTTTGAACTATCTCTACTCTGTGAAACCTCCCTCTTTTACCCCTTTTTATCTATATCACAGATGAGCAATACTCCTTCACCCTCCTCCTTTGAAGCAACCTTTCTACAACTATTATATAACATGGTAATGTTGCTTACCTTTTTGAATATGTTTCTGTGAATAAATCAGATATTTTTGTCTTGAAGAACCATTGGGTGCCAGTGTTCCTTTTCTTTCTTCAGAAGCTGCTAATTTGAGAATTTTGTGTGTATTTAGTACCTTGTGCTGATTCTATAATGCCTAAAATAGTATTAAGAATCATTAAACTCTCTGGTCTTAATTGCGTGATAAATAGGTCTGGGACCATTGTTTTTGTATAATACATGATACTCAGGTCCGTGGACAGAATTGGGTTACCCCATTAGTTTATAATAACTAAGGAGCTGGGACATCGGGTACAAGTCTTGACGTCGGCTCAACATCCTGTGATTAGGGATAAATCACTTGATCACCCTATGCCTACAAACATGAATGTGTCCTTAAGTGAAATAACTGAAATTGCTCCATTAATGAATGTGTCCTTGTGTAAAGTAACTGAAACCACTCCAATAATACCTTTGGGTGGTGTTCGCTGTATACAAAACTGCATTAAAAAAAACAGGAGATGGAGGATGGAGCGAGTGAAAACTTGAGCATTCATATGGAATGCTCCAAGACGAGGAAGAAAGTAGCTCCCAAAACAGGAGCAATTGATGGACAAAAGTACTTGACCCATACTCTGGGGAAAGGTAGAGGCATGGCGCTTTCATACCATGAACAAATAGGGACAGAGGATTTGAGAGTGATGATGGCGCGAGCAAATAGGAAGCCTCTGGGCGGGTTGAAGCCCACAGACAGAATACAACATGTCTCTTCGAGACAGTGCATGTGCTGTAGTCGAGACCTAAAAAGCAATTTAAAATAATTAAAATAAACTGCAGAAGGGGTGTTACACAGGAGACTGATAAAGAGAAGCAAAGCAGAGAACAGAAAAAGGCCAGCAAGGGAGCCGTGCGATTCCATAATTAGTCCTCAAGACATGGCATTTTACAAATGAGCTCCACAGAGACATCTCAATGCAGCCCTATTGAAAAAGCAATGTTTGCAACTAAAGCATTCTTACAAATGTTTTTTAGAACAAAGTGTCATCTGCTTCACTCGAACAAAGGTAAGAAAACCAGTGGCAGTTCAGCTCTGTCTCAGTGACAGGCAGGGTAAAATATAATGCATAAACCACATTTTACAGATTAGTGTTCAAATACGTTTCCACGGATCTCACCAAGTTTTGCGTCCTAGGTGACTTGTTAATTCCTAATATCTGCACTAACGTAGAATATGTTTAAAAATGAAAACAGTATGATATCAATGATAGGTGCTGTGTAGTTGCCTCCAATATAATTATTGCCCAAACTAATAGCATTTATAGGCGTACCACCTCTGACGTGCAGCTTATATGGGACACTTCATCACATTTCAGACCTATGCTCTAATGCATTTCTTAAAAACACATGCATAACTAACACTCTTATTTAACACCTTCCCTGCTGGGCACACTCCCCCATTGTGCTGGGGGGAGAGGGGGTGCGCACAGCGCCCCATGCTCATGACGAAGCTCGTCATGCAGCACAGTGCTCGTGTGCTCATGACGAGCTGAGCTCGTCATGACCACACCCGTTTTCATAGAACGCTCGCACAGCAGGGGAATTAGCCCAGCATGCGAGCATTCTAACGGTCATGGCGAGCTCAGCTCGTCATGAGCACATGAGCACCGTGGCTCATGACGAGCTCAAGGAGTTAAGATCTTAATGATAGCAGAAGAAGCCAATACCTCTAAAGATATCTGTGATAAGTTGTCACACTCCTTCAGGTCCCAAAAAGCAACCTACTACCGTGGGGTTCCTTCTTCTCTCTAGATTTATTAGCTTTTGGTTCATCTGCCATGGGTAAATAGTCGAATATATCATGCATGTTAATCTTATACAGACAAGAGTGAAATGGTTAGCCAGCCTCACGGGGCCTGATGTGGAATAGAAATTGCTAGGTCCAATATTAACATTGGAGTTACCCAATTATGCCATCTTTTAAGGATTATTAGAGATTTGGGGATATAATTACCTAACATTTTTCTCTCTAGTCTTTATCAAAGGTCTCTCCCAGCGCCACAAGGCTACAGGTGGCATCAGAGATATCTCCAGACATTAAAGGGAGGCGTGCAGTGTTAGTGTCACATATTCTAGTAACATCATGATATTTTAATGATAAATGTTGCCACACTGGAGCATTTCCTATATGTACAAACTGACCCACTAGTTTGCATTTCTGATTTTGTTATGGCTTGGCCTATCAATTTTGTCGTGCAATTTAGCAAGATTAACAAGAAGAAGTGAAACCACCCCCACACCTTTCATCAAATGGAAATTGTTAACAAACAAAAAAAAACTATACAGGTAGTATGTCGCAGATTAAAAATGGAAAGTTCTCCTTCCCAATAGAATTCAGAATACCAGCATTATCCGTAAAGAGACGTGATAAAGAGAAATCTCACCATTTTTCAATACATTACAATGCAAAAATGATTAATTTGCATGATTGTTGGGTTTGTAATTGGTGCCAAAGCTTTGCACGTCCATAGGTGTTGCAGCAGTTTTAGTTGTGAATTTTCGTGCCTCTGATAATGGAGCAAGCTGATAAATATTCATTGTGAAGTCAGTGAACCTGTTGGCAAAGTCCGCTGTTCTATGTTTGCTAATATTTTAGGGTAATGTTGGAGCGCGTTTGTGTCTCATCTTCCAGAAGGCCTGAAGACACTGTAAGTCCACCATGTCTGGCATTAGTTTCCAGGTATGTCTCTCCTCCCCTTTGAATTTCTGGTCCGACTGATGATTCTGTACTTTGTCATCAGTTGCATATGTTTTGGCATTGACACTGTGACAGCTTCCTGCACTTGCACTGACCCTAGGAGCCTTTGCAACCTGAAGCTGCCATTGAGATGGAATACTGCGACAGGGTGTTGACTAGGTTTTGGAATGTTTTAACTGGATGCAGAGGCGCAACTAGAGGCAAATTTTGGGGGTGCTAAGAACATTTTTCAGGGGGGGGCTAATTCTTCCAGCAATAGGCAGAGTGGAGATGCGGAGGCTCTAAGAAGGGGTGAAAAAACAACAAAGCCTCATTAACAAGCAAATAGTCGTTTAAAGACCTGTGAAGAACTCAGGGCGGCTGTGTGTGTGCCCAGGAAGCTGTCTCAGCCGGGCTGCCACACACGATGGGGGGGCTGAAGCCCTTTGAGCCCAATGGCCATTGCCCACCTGACTGGATGTTGAGTTTTTAGGAACCAAAAGGGTCAGATAAAGGTAAATAGCTCTCGGAACAAGTACAGGAGTGGACGTAGGAAAGGGAGCCAAGGAGAGCAGGCCACACCAGCAGCTACGCCAGCCACTCGTGTTTGCACCTACAGCTCCTCACACAGTGTAAATGGCTAGTGCTGATCACTCTTTACTTCTATGACTCCTTTCAATGATGCAGCGTTGAACATTGTACAATTGGCAGGGAGTTCATACTGCAACCTACAACAAATGTGTTAAAGGTGGTAGGCAAACCACATTGCACCCTTTAACACTGTAGGAGGGAGCCCACAGTACAACCAGTAGCGAACTTATCGAAGGTGGTAGGGCGAACTCTCTGCACACCTATAACATTGTGCAATTGGTACGGAGTTCATACTGAATCCTACAACAGATGTGTTGTAAAAGGTAGGGAGACCCACTGCAACTTTGAGCCCACAGCACAGCCACTGGCCGAAACCTGTAACATTGTACAATTTGTAGGGATTTCACACTGCAACCTGTAACAAATGGCCTATTGATTATAGGGGGGCTTCACAGCAACCCATAACAAATGTATTAAAGCAGGTAATTTATTAATCTGTAAGAGGCATACAATTAAGGAGGTAACCTAATGCGAAATTCTGGCCGTATGTTATTTAGAAACCACACACGAGAGCCCTTTTCTACTTTCAAAATCGCATTTTCCTTCCATGGACGGTGTCTAGCAGCTTCCCAGAAGGTCACAGGGGTTTTTAATCAGCCGAATACTGCATTTTGAGGTTGAAGTTATGATTCGCCATTCGGGCTTTACTCGTTGAAGAACCAATTGGCTGACAGGTCAGACTGCCACAGGGCATCACAACTCTGCCAGTGCGTTAGTCTGACAAGTGTCAGGGCAGGGCACTCTGAGACAGACAGCACACCTCTGAATGCAGTCTATTTTCAGACGTGACTTAAGAACCTAGGTATATTTCACGGTTACTATTATGCTCGATGGAGGCTTGCAATGTATCAGAAATTAATAGTTTGTTTGCTGCGTAGCTTCCATGCCATTGCAAAATGACGATTTCCATTCAACCGTTTTGCAAAGATATAAAACAAATCACAATCTTTACTTGCAGAAGAGGTTTGATGTTCAGAAAATCATCTTCGCGTTTTTCTGTGCTTATTATCTTAGAAAAGCAACACCAAGCAATGTGGGGAAAACTAGCCCAGGACTTCGATATAGAAAAGACTGGGACAGATATCTCGGTATACAGGGCTGGGCGTCTATGCACCAAAATGCCAGGTGTAGCGGAAGCGGCAACACATACCCTTTTACCTTAATGACATCACAGGAAGTGACATCATATGGCCCTGTATTTTCAAGAAGGCATGTCACATGAACCTAACCTCACACTCACACTCTCTTACACCCCCGACACTCATTCTTATTCATTCTCACTCCCTCACTTGCATTCACTCTGAATCTCACTCATACTCACTAATACTTACTGACACGCATGTCCAGGTTTACTAAACCGTTGCACCATGTTTGCGTCACTTTTGTGATGCAAACTCAGTGCAAAGTGTTAGGGTAGGAGTTACTATCCAACTCAACTTCTGATTTGCGTTGGGTATTATCCCAAAATATGCAAAATTGCACAAGACACTGCTTTGGTTTCTTTGGACCAAGTGGACATTTCATGGGTTGTACATGGGAGTTATTTGCATCCACCCATGAATTTTGATGCAAATCCATAGCTACAAACATTGGTAGAGAGGAATTTGCACCAAAATCCTACGAATCCTCTTGGCTGACATAACAAGGAGAAATGTTCTAATTTCTCCTCTTTTTGCCCAACTTGGCATGTGTTCTGTTTTGTACACTACCCATACAAAGCGGTAAAAAAAAAGCCTTAAAGCATACTTTTTGTACTGGAAGGTACACCTTCCAGTACAAAACCTATGCTTCAGAGAACACACACATCTTTGCACTCTGGTGCAAAAATGTGTGCATTGAGTGGCTGCCAAAGGTGCACCAGCGCACAGGGAGAGAAACTCTGCACCACATCCAAATAGATATGGGGCATTGTTTCTCTCTTCCAATGACCCAAGGCAGCGCAGCATCTTTGGTGCAGCGTTGCATTGTGCCAAAGAATAGTAAATCTGGGACTTGATCTCACCCAATCTCACTCACTAGTTGTCACTGACTCTCACTCACTTTCACTCACACACATGCTTAAACATACGTACACATGCTGTCGCACACGTAAACAAACTTTCACTCTATAGCACACATACACAAAATGCATTAAAACTTTTTTCACTTACCACAGCTGCCCCCAAAAGTCCTGTTCCAGCAAGTGTGCTCCATTTTTTATTATACTAATAGTGAATAATTTAGTATTTATCACTATTAGTGTAAATAAAATGAGATACAACTAAGGAATGCAGAGCTGTCCCTCTGTTCTTGGCACTGATTTTATCACCTTCGAGGCCAGGGCTCACAAAGGCAGCGCCTGGGGTAAGAAGGGGCACGCCAGGAGTCGCAACAGCGATCCGTGGCAACCTCTAAATGACTTCTATGTATGCCGGCTTATATAGAAGCCAGCAGCACATAAGCTTGAAACTAACATCTCTCTTAATGGAGCAATACAGAGAAATATCCGGTCTCGCAGACCACATTTAAGTAGATTAAACAGCCATGCATCCCTCTTCATAAAGAGCTGTGCGTTAGTCCTTGTCTGGTTTTACTTACTATCCGGTCTCAAGTTCCTGAAAAAACAAATGGTGAAAATCAGAGTAGCTTTTATGAGTAGGAACATAGCGTGTCGTCTTAGAAACAAAATATTCAAACGTAATGTAACTAGAGTACAAGCAAAGAAACAACAACTTAGGTGCTCTTTCTGTCAGGGCACCTGAGGTGTCTGGAGCTCACTCACCATACTTCCGGAGACATCCCTCACAACTCTCTGCCTACTGAAGAGCCTTTGTTTCTCCTACATTTAATTTATAAATATATATATATATATATAAATGTAATATGGCTGATAAGCAGGATGAGCAATTACTTGCTTTTTTATGGGTTTGTCTGAGGATATCACCAGCTGAGGAATGGTGGAAGACAAACTAGAGGCATGTTAAACATTTCACTTTGATTCTGTCTTTCCCCTCGCAATTCTTACTAACATGAGGTGTGTGCCCCTTTTGGACAGGCACCCTGCTGCCCACCTAAAAGAAATTAAACGGTCTCCGGTTCTCAAAATCAGAGGCTCCCCCTACACTGCAGACCAGAGACCGTCCAACTGTAACTTCTGTTTTTGTGTTTGTCTCTTAATCCTGTTGGGCGCTCATTATAGGGCTCTCTGTTTGTTGTTTTTATTTTCTCCAGGTCTTTTGTTGGTTGCGAACCTTCAGGTTGGATTTTGGTTGTCTCAGTGCACCCCACATGTGCAAAAGACTGTGATTTTGGACTGCTACTGAGAGGCAGAGCGTGCCTTCATGTGGATATGGGCTTGCTCCTATTTCCTTGCTTTCCCCTCCTCTCTGTGTTTTGCCAATCCCAGCAGGGGTGTTGTCGTGTTTATGTTGTTTGCCGGGAGGTACACCAAACACAGTACGCAGGTTAGTCGGGTATTCTCTTTATTGGCATCTCGTGCAGCTGCTCGTCAGTACGTCCGTCCTCGTCCCTGTCCTGGTCATTGTCCATCCTGTTCCTCTCCCCTCACTGGATTTGGTGTCCGGTGACCTGGTCACTCTCCCTGAGGACCCACAGGGTCCTAACGCCCTACTGTCAGTCGCCCACACTGTCGGGTCACGACATCTCCCCCCTTGTTGCAAACAAATGTTCATGACACATTTACCTTAATCACTGTCGCCCACCATTGACAGTCCTTATTCACAGTTATATTGATGGAGGGGAAAGAACGAAAGAGTGAGAGAGAGAGAGAGAAAGAGAGAGAGAGAGAGAGAGAGAGAGAGAGAGAGAACTGGTCGCTCTACATCTCTTCAATGAGTCTCAGTGGTTTACTGCATGTTCTTCGTGATCTTGTGTCTCCATCGCTTCCTTGTCCTCTATCTTCCTCCTTCCATGCTGCTGCAGTTGCTGCTGCAGTTTCTTCTTCCTCCGCCTTCAGCTCCTTGAAGTGCAAGCTGTTTCTTGTGATTCGTTGTTGGTCGGAGGCTGCCGTTATCATCGATCCTTTCACTTTCGTCACCGCCAGTGGATCTTTGGAGAACGGGTTGTCCGATTTTCGATATTGTTTCTGTCTCACCACCACCAGGTCTCCTTCATTCAGTTTCGATTCGGACGCATGTCTCCGTTGATCTGCATAGGCTTTCATTTTCATCTTTGCTTCCTGATCTCTTTTTGAAATGTCGCTCCGATCCGCACTCATCTTCGCCTCCATCTGTGGTAGTCTTGTCTTGCTCGACCGCCCTAGCACCAGTTCGGCTGGGCATCGACCTGTGGAGCTGTGAGGGGTATTCCTGTAATCCTTTAACACCTGGCAGTGTGCCTGCCCAGTCGATATTACAGTCAGCTTTGCTCTTTGTATTGCTTTCTTGATTGTCCCCATAAATCGTTCTACCCTTCCATTGACCTGTGGCCACAGGGGCGTTATCTTCAGATGCTTGATCCCAAGGTAGTCCATGAACCTGCTAAATTCTTCTCCTGAGAGTGGTGATATCTTGGCGCTCGGATTGCCATATATTGCTACTAAGGCCTGGTGATCTGTTACTATCGTGAATTGCTGCCCGTCGATGAACATGCGGTAGTGCTCACATGCCCACACCACTGCCAAGCTCTCTTTTTCTGGCTGAGAGTAGGCTCTCTCAACGTCTGACAGGCTTTTGCTCCCTTGTGCCACGACACATCGTGGCGTTTCCTTGCCTTGGTTGTGTTGTGCCAGTATCGCACCCAGTCCCACTGTGCTGGCATCCACGTTCAGTTCGGTGCATACGTTCTGGTCGAAATACGGCAGGTGATCCACTGCTGTTACTGCCGCCCTTATGTCTTCAAAAACCTTGCTGCATTCTGTTGTCCACACAAATAAACATGGCGCTGGGATGTCTCCTCTTAGTACGTGAATCTCCTCCGTTATTGTCTTATTCTTGTACGTCAGAGTGTCTGTAAATTTTCCCAAGTTCGTTGCTGGTCTTTTCGCACCCCAGGTGAATACCTCTACTCTCGATTGTTGTAGATGCGGTTTCCTCTTCATCTTTTCACATTCCTTGACGCACATTATGTTGCACGTCGCTCCACTGTCTAGTACGAATTCCGCTTGGTGGGGCCCTACATCTATGGTCACTGATTCTGTTTTTTGTATTGTCCTCTTGTCTACCAGCCTTATGCTTTCTTCATTTTTTGTTTTAGTTGTGGACATGAGGTATAGACGCTCTACTTTTTCTTCTGTTTCTTCTTCTCCTCCTGACTCCAGCGAAGAGCTCCTTGTTGTCGTTTCCATGTGTCGCACGTGCCTGTCTGTCGTCATTTGTGGTCTCCCTGGTCTACCTCTTTCACTTTTAAATTGCGTGCCTTGGCATATGGTGGCAAAATGATTGCTTCTATTGCATTTCCGGCATATCTGACCAAACGCTGGGCATGCTCCTCGGTGTGGAAATTCCAACCCGCATCTGTAGCACTGTGACCCTTGTTGTTTCTTTGCCATTTGTTCATTTGACCCCTTCTTCCAGTGTCCTGATCGACCATTGTCTGTTATTCTGTGAGCTTGTTCAACTCGTCGTTCCATCTGTCTTGCATGTGTCATCGCTCTTGCTTCTGCTCTTGCCAGTTCCAAGATCTTTTCTAGTGTGGTCGGCTCCTTTAGTATTCTTGTGCGAAAATCAGTGTCCTGACATCCTTCCATTATTCTTAGGCGGATGGCCTGCTCATTGTCGTATTTCTCAAACTCACAGTGGGTCACTAGTTTTCTTAGCCTGGTTGCGAAATCATCCAGTGATTCGTCAGGCTGTTGAAACGCTATGTTAAAGCTGTACCTTTCGAAGTTAATGTTTCTCTGGGGGTCAAATTTGTCCGTCAGGCACTTGATCAACCCTTTGTATGTTTTTGTTTCACTTGTTTGTAGCGTTACTAAACGGTCATCTACCTCATCTCCTACCAGGTTTAGGAACAGTCCCAGTTGTTTAGCTTCTACCATGTCAGTTGCTTCCATGTACCTTTCAAATTTAGCGATCCACTTCTCCCATCTGATTCCCACCTGTGGCTCCGAGATGCTAAATGGCAGTGGTCTGCGGTACTGTGCGCTTTGTCTGGTCTCAGCCATGTTCTTTTATTTTGTTTGTGCCTTATTTGTGCTTTCTTCTCTGTTTTTCCTTTTATTTCCTTTTGTTCTTTTCTTGTTCTCTTTATTCTCTTATTGTGGGAATTTTTTTGTTGTCCCTTTACTTTTCTTTCTACCTGTTTTGTTTGTGCCTTATTTGTGCTTTATTTTCTGTTTTTTCTTTTTATTTTATTTTGTTCTTTTTTGTTCTCTTTATTCTCTTATTGTGGGGATCTTTTTGTCCCTTTCCTTTACTTTCCACCTTGTTCCTTTGTTTTTCTCTTTATTATCTTCTTGTGGGGATCTTTCTGTCCCTTTCCTCTTCTTTCTACCTCTGTCTGCCTTTATTTCTCTTCGTTTTCTTTAATTGTCTCTTTTCTAGTGTAATTTCAATTAATTTCCTCTTTGCCTGGCCTTGAAATGGTTGCCTCTATTGTTTCTTATGGCCTGTTTCGTTAATTTCCCATTTAAAATGGCCGCCGTCGTTCTCGCGAGATTTCGTGATCGAAATCTCGCCTGTCTGTCCCCAAAATGGCCGCCACTCCAGTTCTCTCTTCTGATTGGCCCAGCCGCCTGACTCTGTAATGGCCGCCGAGACTCTCGCGAAAGCTCGCGCCACTAATTTCAGATCGCGCTCTTGTTCCCAGCGCTTACCGCAGTCGGTTGGATCTGCTCTCGGAGGCTGTTGGGGTGTGCTCCCTTGTTGCTGCTTCTTTTTCCAGCTGATTTCCGCTACTAGCGCATCCAGGGTGGGCACCTGGTTTTTTCTGATGGCGCCTCAGTGGACATGCGTCGATCCGTCTCTTGACCCTCGTCGCCAGTTGTCGTGTTTATGTTGTTTGCCGGGAGGTACACCAAACACAGTACGCAGGTTAGTCGGGTATTCTCTTAATTGGCATCTCGTGCAGCTGCTCATCAGTACGTCCGTCCTCGTCCCTGTCCTGGTCATTGTCCATCCTTTTCCTGTCCCCTCACCGGATCTGGTGTCCGGTGACCTGGTCACTCTCCCTGAGGACCCACAGGGTCCTAACGCCCTACTGTCAGTCGCCCACACTGTCGGGTCACGACAGCTGTCAGGGTCCACTGCTTGCCCCATGTTGGCTTTGGGACTGGTGTTCTGTGGCTCAGTGTTTGCAACTGCTCTGTTCCTGATCCCAGGTTATTGTTCTCTGATGAGAAGGACAAGTTATGTTGCTCTCTTCTCCAGTGTACTACCGTGGCAGGTGTTGGAGTGGTGTGCACAGGTTGCAATTGGAGACTAGTCCTGAAAGTCTGTAGGTTTTCTGATTGTCTCAGGGCACAGATATATGCTGTGCTCTTCAGCTCTCTCAGGAGACAGGCTCTCTGCAGGCTGCTCTCTCATATCCCCCATCTTGAACTGAGCTGTAGTACATACTTGGAGTCACTTGAGATACCCCAGGGTATGGCCTCCGTGTTTGCTTTGGCAGTGCGGTGGTTGGCTGGCATGTTGTCTTGTCCTGCATCCTCTCTGATTGCCTTCTAATCCTGTCCTTCCTTGAAGTTTGTTTGGATATTGGAAGTTCCACTTGGTTCTTCTAGATGGGGGCTAGCTATAGGATACCTTTTTTCTTGAGATTCCGTTTGTAATCTGCATTATGTGTGCCTATATTTTCTGCATGTTTGCTTGTCTTGGACCTCCGGCACAACATTGTGATTAATGCTCTGCTAGTGGAGGTCAAAGCTTCTTGGTGGGCTTGGAGTCCCACTGTCACCATAATTTTTAGGTTCTTTAATCAAGGTGTTTTGTCAGGGCGTTCCTTGTCTTGTTCATATTCCTATTCCTATCCTGGTGGTTTAGTGTTTGACTCCCTGACTTATTGATTATGAGGTTGTTTTGCAGTCAGGCTGCATGGTATTCTCTCTATGGCTGGTCCATTCCTGGGGACTTTGTGCAGTGTCTGTGATATTGATTACCTGTGTTAATCTGTTGGGGAACGATGGAATCTCTGCAGAGCTAAAAAATCTGCATTTTCTGCGAAAGAACCTGCAACACAGATTTGGACTGTCCCTAGCTATTATGATAAGAATACTCTGGAATGTTTTATGGGGATTGAAAATGCGTTTTTTATTGCGGCCAACTATGGACTAGAAAGATGTGTGTCTTATTCGATCTCTTTAAATGGACTGGGATTAAGGGGTGAGATTAAGCAAATCTAGAACAATATTACTTGTGAGCTTAAAGTTTTGGCTCTGTGTCAAAAATTATATTGTTTTTTAAAAGAAATGATTTACCTCTCTTCACTCATGCAGGAGCAGTTCTAACGCATTGTCTGAAATGTGCTCAATTTTCTTTTATCACAGTTGCACAAACCTCTAGTCTCTAATTGAAATAAATCAATCAATCACTCAATCAATCATATCATTTGTAAAGCGCACTACTCACCCGTGAGGGTCTCAAGGCGCTGGGGTGGGGAATGCTGCTACTGCTCGAAAGCCAGGGCTTGAGGAGTTTTCTGAAGGTCAGCAGGTCTTGAGTCTGCCGTAGGTGGATGGGGAGGATGTTCCAGGTCTTGGCGGCGAGGTTGGAGAACGATCTGCCGCCGGAGGTCGCTCTTCGGAAGCGGGGGACTGTGGCGAGGTCGGCGGAGCGCAGCTGGTGGGTGGGGGTGTCGTCTGTTGAGGTACGTTGGTCCCGTGTTGTGGAGTGCCTTGTGTGCGGATGTATGACGTTTCAACGCAGGCTATTACAACGCCTGCCTTTACAACGCGGTTTTTACATCGCATACCATTACAACGCATAGCGCTTTTGGGTGCTGGATAGTGAATAGTTTAATTTACTATTCCAACTCCAGTCCCCGTGGACACTAGGGAAGGTGTTGGATAGTAAATTAAACTTATTCCCTATCCTAGAGCGCCCCCCAGCGCAATGCATTGTAATAGTTTGCGTTGTAATGACCGCGTTGTAATGGTAGTGCGTTGTAAAAGTTTCGTTGTAAGTGATGTTTACCCTTGTGTGCATGGGCGAGGAGCTTGAAGGTTATCCTCTTGTTAACCGGGAGCCAGTGCAGGTCTCTCAGGTGGGGTTTGATGTGGCTGTGGCGAGGGATGTAGAGGAACAGGTGTGCAGAGGCGTTCTGGATGTGTTGGAGCCGTCTCAGGAGTTTGGCCGAGGCTCCTGCGTAGAGGGCGTTTCCGTAGCCCAACCTACTGCTGACGAGGGCCTATGTTGACCATTTTTCTCATTTCAGTGGGGATCCACTTGTAGATCCTTCGGAGCATGCGGAGGGTGTTGAAGTTGGAGGAGGAGACGGCGTTGACCTGTTTAGTCATGGAGAGGGTGGAGTCGAGGATGACCCTTAGATTGCATGCGTGCTTGGTGGGTGTTGGAGCGGTTCCCATTGCGGTCGGCCCTGAGGAGTCGTCCCAGGCTGAAGGGATGGATCCGAGGATGAGGACCTCCGTCTTGTCCGAGTTCAGCTTCAGTCGTCTGTTCCTCATCCATTCAACGATGGCCTTCATTCCTTCGTGAATGTTGGTTTTAGCGGGTTGGGGGTCCTTGGTGAGGGAGAGGATCAGCTGGGTGTCATCGGCTTAGGAGATGTTGTTGAGGTCGTGCCGACGGGCAACGTGGGCGAGCGGTGCCATGTAGATGTTAAACAGAGTTGGGCGGAGGGATGAGCCCTGGGGCACGCCGCAGATGATCTTGGTGGCTATGGAGCGGAAGGGTGGAAGGCGGACGCTCTGTGTTCTGCTGAAGAGGAAGGAGGTGGTCCAGTCCAGGGCCTTCTCTTGGATCCTGACGTTGTGGAGGCGTGTTCGTAGTGTGTAGTGGCAGACCGTGTCGAAGGCGGCTGACAGGTCCATGAGGATGAGGGCCGCCATTTCTCCGTTGTCCAGCAGCGACTTGGTGTCATCGGTGGCGGCGATGAGGGCAGTCTCGGTGCTCTGGTTGCTGCGGAACCCAGACTGGGAAGGGTCCAGGATGTTGTTCTCCTCGAGGTAGCGGGTCAGTTGTTCATTGACGGTCTTCTCCATGACCTTTGCCAGGAACGGGAGCAGGGAGATGGGCCGGAAGTTCTTGAGGTCCTTGGGGTCCGCCTTGGGTTTCTTGAGTAAGGCATTGATCTCGGCGAGCTTCCAGCTCTCCGGGAAGGTTGCAGTCTTGAAGGAGGTGTTGATGACTTTCCCGAGATGGGGTGCGATGGATGTGCTGGCTTTGTTGAAGATGTGGTGTGGGCATGGGTCTGACCAAGATCCAGTGTGGATGGTGTTCATGATCTTGATGGTGTCGTCGTTGTTGATGTTGGTCCAGGAGAGCAGGCGGTTGGTGCAGATGGTGGTCATGGAGGTGGAGGTCTCAGTGGTTGTCGGGGCGGTTGTGGCGTTGAAACTGTCGTGGATGTCTGCGATCTTGCAGTGGAAGAAGGTGGCCAGCGAGTCGCACAAGTCTTGCGAGGGTGGGACGTCGTTGGTGTTGGAGCTGGATTTGGAGAGTTCCTTCACGATGTTGAAGAGCTCTTTGCTGTTGTGCGCATTGTCTAGGCGACTGCGGTTAATAAATAAAATATCTTGTTAATTTTCTCTGTCATTCTTTGGGGATAGGTTCTTAGGGGCAGCCACTGGTCTTTAAGAAGACTAAAGCAGGCTTTATTATGAGTAGGCCAAGTAGGTTAAGATGAGAAGTTAAGATACTCCACATTTCAACAAGATAATGTCCTAGGGATTGGATCCATGACTTCAGGAAGAGTACAAACAGTACTCCTATCGGTATAGTTGGTGGGGGAGATTTAATTGCATGGTGGGGGTAGATTTAATTGCATGGGATCCAACACGTTTTAATGTTTTTTGTAAAATCAAGTTTTGTTTTTTGTGTAGCCTTACCTGGTAAAGAGTCATGACAGCGTGGTGAATATCAGTGTTAAAACACCCTTAGTAGAAAAGGCAATCATTCCATTGTTTATACAGAGTCCAATCACATTCAGTGGTGATTATGGCACCTTAATTCCGCTTGAGAATTCAATTGAGAGCTGAAAAATCAATGATGCGGATGATCAATATGAGCGACCTAATGTGTGCTTTTATTATGATGCTCAATTAAATTTCTATTACATAGCTTAATCCAGACAACTGACAGGTAAAAGAGCGGCCAAATGATGGTAATATGAAGCTAATCTAATAAAATGCAAAGTGATTTGTAACGCCTAGCCCTATCAGTGCACCATCCATCATAAATCCTTTCCCTTGTGGAACACTATTTGCGTAACAATGCCAGAGGCCTAAAAATCTATGAGGAAACGTCATTGGCAGGGTAAGGCAAATGTGAACCTGTTTTATCGGTCAACGGAGAGCTGAAAGTAACCAGAAATCCTAACACATGATAATTAGGGGTGGGCAAATTTAGTGCAATTTGCTTTTACCTAATTGCTCAAAATTTACCAAAATGCTAACTCATGATTTGGCAGTACATGTTAGTGTAAAAATTGCAAAAAACACAATTGCCACTAAAAACAGCCGCTTGTGTTCTTGTTGTTCTGGTTGCTCTCTCACTCTTGCTCTATAATTTAGCTGCAAAGAGTGGCTTAATTGCGTGACGTGTCTTAAAGGCATAATTTCAGGAATTTAACATCACAAGCATAACACAAAATTCCAAGAATTTCAGAAATTATGCTGCCTGAATTTAAATTTCACCCACTCCTAATGATAACTTGATAAATGTTATATATAGTGTGTATGCAGATATGCAGAGTGTAATATGTTATTTAGCACCATATGTCACTATGCATAGGGACCATGAGCCACAAGAGGCAATGTCTTGCGTTGGTCATGATGCCCCTTGCCTCCCTCAACAATGGTTAAGAATAACATTTTACACTCAGTAGATCTGCTTGTGTGGAGTATAACATGCTGTTCTTCATGCACAGAAGACATCAACAAAAGTCTTTGCTTATAACCAGAATTGAATGGGTTAACTCTGTACATGAGATACACCCAGAAACGTTAGGCCATGCAAGTGTGATCCCTTTTCTTTTCTTTTCTTTTGAGAAGTGATTTTAAAATGGAATCTGTGAAACATTAAACAGCATTGTTTCAGATCAGTTTAGTTCCACTCGATTAATAACACTGAATATGACCTTGGTACTGTAGTAATAAATGTATGAATGCATGATTATTAGAGCACTTCCTGCACACACATATTTTATTGGGCCCTAAGTAATCTTATGTGCACTATATAAAACTGCTAATAAATACATTTATGTTATGTCAGGGAAATATATGTGGCCCAATATAACGTAATTTAGAGCGAATATGCTAATGAACTTACTTTGGCACACTTATTACTACAGTGCAACTGTCAAATTTCATCTTGGCGTAGAACAGCCCACCTGACATGTAAACACTAAGCAGGTTACTAATTAATGACTTAACAGTGGAAAATAACTGCTAATGGTCACATAACCCATTTAGTGTCATTTTACATCACTGCTTAAACATAAACCTGTGTGAACAAATAGTCTCTTTTAATGACCACACATGAAAAACATTTGGCATAAACCAAAGATACCATCTGCTTAGTCTTTACCATCTGTTGTAGTCATACATACATATGCAAAATGAAGTGGTATGAAAACCCATATGTCACAGGGAATTGTGATCTTGGTTCCCTGTAATCTTTGCGTTTCCTCATCATAAAGAAAGCTCTCAAACCAATGTTTGTCATAACTACTAGGATTACGTGGCATGGAAGACCAAATTATAAGGCACAGCTATCTAATTTTGTGACAAAAATGAAAATGATACTGCACATTCTCTGGAAGTATTATTTTGTGCATCCATTTTAGCTAGAAACAACATTTTCTAAATCTGCTAATTAGTTGCAACCCTATGTGGCAAATTATGTGGTAAACAAATGCTGCAGCCACCGAATCACTTAAATCCGCTGGCCCTTATCATTGGTCTTTGTTTTATCAATGAGTTATTGCTGAAAAGTTAAGAATACCTAAACATACTAATTTCAATCAGTGTCCATTGTTGCGTTTTAAAAAAAAAAGTGTAACATAAAACATTTATGACAGATAATGTGTAATTTGTTTCCTATATTTTCAGCTCTGGGTTGTGTTGGCATTTAGCAACCAATCAACCTTTGGCCTGGTAATTTTATGATGTCAATAGAACTCATAAGGGGCAAATGTGTTCCATGTTACAAGGTTACTCAGTATGTATCCTATATATATTTTTCTGAAATGTTTACAGTTGGCAAATGTCACTGGGGACATTTATAATATCTCTGAAGTATCCCACTCTATAAAAACTTCATCAATTTCCCTTGTTGGACACACTCTCTCTTTTCTCTTATATCCTAGTATTTGCTTCTTTTCTTCATCACTTCCTCAGATTGAATGATGAGAACTGGGACTTTCTAATGAGAGCACACATCCCTGAATAACTAGTAGGCACAGTGGGTCCAGGATGGAGGAGTAACCTTGACCTGCGCTTAAATAACAGCTGGGGGACCTTAAGACCTTCAAGGCTGTTAATATTTTTCATTGGTTAGGAGAGTGTACTGCTAAGTTGAGCAAAGGGAAGGTAGAGGTGTGTGCAGTGCTTGCTTCTGCATTTCACTTTTGGGATGGATGGTGGAGTTCGAATGAAAGGATGTAACACTGAGTCTACTAGTGGAATTCATTGACTAGGAGTGTGGATAAAGGCTTTGTGTATAAAGCAAACTGATCCCTCACTCCTCCTTTTTAGGTCTCGGCAACGAGAACTATTGTCGCCGAGTAAGCTCGCAAGGGAGTACAGAGCGGTGCACAAGCCAACCAGGGTCTGTGGACGCGCACACACAAAGGCAGGCAGGCAGGCACACACCAGACACACACAGACAGACACACGCACGCACACACACACACACACTCCCTCTCAGCCCACTCCCTCTCTGCCGACCCCCCCCCCTCTACCCCTACTCACCGGGCTCTTTCCCTCTGCAGCGGGTCAGTCACGGCAGCAGGCAGGCTCTGTGTCTTCTCCGGCGATCTTCAGCTGATGTGCACGCTCACGCTGCGTCTCCTGCGCGCCCACCATGCTGTTTCACGCCCGTTGATCCTCAGCTTGTGATTACTACTCCTTCTAACCCGGATTCTAAATTACTATTTCTTGGTTCTCTAACTCCACTCTGTTGATTCGTAACAAACTGATATTCAGCTCATTTCACAGTCTCGCTTTTGCTTCTCATAAATACAATAAGATTATTTTAAGCAAATGTCTACCCTTCTTTTGGTCCTGTGCCTATTATGCTTCGGACTATAGAGTTTTAGAAAGTGTGGTGGAAGATTCCATGATATCAGTGGTGTGCACAGTGCAGAGTGAGTGTGCAGAGTGCAGAGTAGTGAGTGCAGAGTAGTGAGTGCAGAGTAGTGAGTGCAGAGTGTGAGTGCAGAGTGTGAGTGCAGAGTGTGAGTGCAGAGTGTGAGTGCAGAGTGTGAGTGCAGAGTGAGTGGGCAGAGAGAGTGTGCAGAGGAGTGAGTGCAGAGGAGTGAGTGCGCAGAGTAGTGAGTGCGCAGAGTAGTGAGTGCGCAGAGTAGTGAGTGCGCAGAGTAGTGAGTGCAGAGTAGTGAGTGCAGGGTAGTGAGTAGTGAGTGCAGAGTAGTGAGTAGTGAGTGCAGAGTAGTGAGTAGTGAGTGCAGAGTAGTGAGTAGTGAGTGCAGAGTAGTGAGTAGTGAGTGCAGAGTAGTGAGTGCAGAGTAGTGAGTGCAGGGTAGTGAGTAGTGAGTGCAGGGTAGTGAGTAGTGAGTGCAGAGTAGTGAGTAGTGAGTGCAGAGTAGTGAGTAGTGAGTGCAGAGTAGTGAGTGCAGAGTAGTGAGTGCAGAGTAGTGAGTAGTGAGTGCAGAGTAGTGAGTGCAGAGTGCAGAGTAGTGAGTGCAGAGTGCAGAGTAGTGAGTGCAGAGTAGTGAGTGCAGAGTAGTGAGTGCAGAGTAGTGAGTGCAGAGTAGTGCGTGCAGAGTAGTGAGTGCAGAGTAGTGAGTAGTGAGTGCAGAGTAGTGAGTGCAGAGTAGTGAGTGCAGAGTAGTGAGTGCAGAGTGCAGAGTAGTGAGTGCAGAATGCAGAGTAGTGAGTGCAGAATGCAGAGTAGTGAGTGCAGAGTAGTGAGTAGTGAGTGCAGAGTAGTGAGTAGTGAGTGCAGAGTAGTGAGTGCAGAGTAGTGAGTGCAGAGTAGTGAGTCCAGAATGCAGAGTAGTGAGTGCAGAATGCAGAGTAGTGAGTGCAGAATGCAGAGTAGTGAGTGCAGAATACAGAGTAGTGAGTGCAGAATGCAGAGTAGTGAGTGCAGAGTAGTGAGTAGTGAGTGCAGAGTAGTGAGTAGTGAGTGCAGAGTAGTGAGTGCAGAGTAGTGAGTGCAGAGTAGTGAGTAGTGAGTGCAGAGTAGTGAGTAGTGAGTGCAGAGTAGTGAGTAGTGAGTGCAGAGTAGTGAGTACAGAGTAGTGAGTAGTGAGTGCAGAGTAGTGAGTAGTGAGTGCAGAGTAGTGAGTAGTGAGTGCAGAGTAGTGAGTAGTGAGTAGTGAGTAGTGAGTGCAGAGTAGTGAGTGCAGAGTAGTGAGTGCAGAGTAGTGAGTGCAGAGTAGTGAGTAGTGAGTGCAGAGTAGTGAGTAGTGAGTGCAGAGTAGTGAGTGCAGAGTAGTGAGTGCAGAGTAGTGAGTGCAGAGTAGTGAGTGCAGAGTGCAGAGTAGTGAGTGCAGAGTGCAGAGTAGTGAGTGCAGAGTAGTGAGTGCAGAGTAGTGAGTACAGAGTGCAGAGTAGTGAGTGCAGAGTAGTGAGTGCAGAGTAGTGAGTGCAGAGTAGTGAGTGCAGAGTGCAGAGTGCAGAGTGCAGAGTGCAGTGCAGTGCAGGTATGTGCAGTGCAGTGCAGGTGAGTGCAGTGCAGTGCAGTGCAGTGCAGGTGAGTGCAGTGCAGTGCAGGTGAGTGCAGTGCAGTGCAGGTGAGTGCAGTGCAGTGCAGGTGAGTGCAGTGCAGTGCAGGTGAGTGCAGTGCAGGTGAGTGCAGTGCAGTGCAGCTGAGTGCAGTGCAGTGCAGGTGAGTGCAGTGCAGTGCAGGTGAGTGCAGTGCAGGTGAGTGCAGTGCAGTGCAGGTGAGTGCAGTGCAGGTGAGTGCAGTGGAGTGCAGTGCAGTGCAGGTGAGTGCAGTGCAGTGCAGGTGAGTGCAGTGCAGTGCAGGTGAGTGCAGTGCAGGTCAGAGCAGTGCAGTGCAGTGCAGTGCATGCGAGTGCAGTGCAGTGCAGGTGAGTGCAGTGCAGTGCAGGTGAGTGCAGTGCAGGTGAGTGCAGTGCAGGTGAGTGCAGTGCAGGTGAGTGCAGTGCAGTGCAGGTGAGTACAGTGCAGGTCAGTGCAGGTGAGTGCAGTGCAGGTGAGTGCAGTGCAGTGCAGTGCAGGTGAGTGTAGTGCAGTGCAGGTGAGTACAGTGCAGTGCAGGTGAGTGCAGTGCAGGTGAGTGCAGTGCAGTGCAGGTGAGTGCAGTGCAGTGGAGTGTAGGTGAGTGCAGTGCAGTGCAGGGGAGTGCAGTGCAGTGCAGGTGAGTGCAGTGCAGTGCAGGTGAGTGCAGTGCAGGTGAGTGCAGTGCAGGTGAGTGCAGTGTGTGCAGGTGAGTGCAGTGCAGGTGAGTGCAGTGCGTGCAGTGCAGGTGAGTGCAGTGCGTGCAGTGCAGGTGAGTGCAGTGCAGTGCAGGTGAGTGCAGTGCAGTGCAGTGCAGGTGAGTGCAGTGCAGTGCAGGTGAGTGCAGTGCAGTGCAGGTGAGTGCAGTGCAGGTGAGTGCAGTGCAGGTGAGTGCAGTGCAGGTGAGTGCAGTGCAGGTGAGTGCAGTGCAGTGCAGGTGAGTGCAGTGCAGGTGAGTGCAGGTGAGTGCAGTGCAGGTGAGTGCAGTGCAGGCGAGTGCAGTGCAGTGCAGGTGAGTGCAGTGCAGTGCAGGTGAGTGCAGTGCAGGTAAGTGCAGTGCAGGTGAGTGCAGTGCAGGTGAGTGCAGTGCAGGTGAGTGCAGTGCAGGTGAGTGCAGTGCAGTGCAGGTGAGTGCAGTGCAGTGCAGGTGAGTGCAGTGCAGGTGAGTGCAGTGCAGGTGAGTGCAGTGCAGTGCAGGTGAGTGCACTGCAGGTGAGTGCAGTGCAGTGCAGGTGAGTGCAGTGCAGTGCAGGTGAGTGCAGTGCAGGTGAGTGCAGTGCAGGTGAGTGCAGTGCAGGTGAGTGCAGGTGAGTGCAGTGCAGGTGAGTGCAGTGCAGTGCAAGTGAGTGCAGTGCAGGTGAGTGCAGGTGAGTGCAGTGCAGGTGAGTGCAGTGCAGGTGAGTGCAGTGCAGGTGAGTGCAGGTGAGTGCAGTGCAGGTGAGTGCAGTGCAGTGCAGGTGAGTGCAGTGCAGTGCAGGTGAGTGCAGTGCAGGTGAGTGCAGTGCAGGTGAGTGCAGGTGAGTGCAGTGCAGTGCAGGTGAGTGCAGTGCAGTGCAGGTGAGTGCAGTGCAGTGCAGGTGAGTGCAGTGCAGTGCAGGTGAGTGCAGTGCAGTGCAGTGAGTGCAGTGGCAGTGCAGGTGAGTGCAGTGCAGTGCAGGTATGTGCAGTGCAGTGCAGTGCAGGTGAGTGCAGGTGAGTGCAGTTGAGTGCAGTGCAGTGCAGGTGAGTGCAGTTGAGTGCAGTGCAGGTGAGTGCAGGTGAGTGCAGTGCAGTGCTGGTGAGTGCAGTTGAGTGCAGTGCAGGTGAGTGCAGTTGAGTGCAGAGTGGTGTGTATTGACAATGTAAATGACAATGCCATTTATTTATGATTTAAAGAAAAAAAAATGTCATGAGCAATGCCAATAGCTCTACCTTTAATGATGCCGAGACCATTGCATTGTAAATGCTTGTTGCATAGGTCACTCTCTTTCCCATCTCTCCATTTTCCTTGCTTTCACGTGCTTTCACTGCTAAGCTCTCTGCTTTACGCTGCTTACAAACACCCACCTCTTTGTGATCCATTCCTCCTACAGTTTCTCTCTCTTCTCCCCTCTTTGCTTTTCCGTGTGCTCCAGTATCCATTCTGAGATTTACTCCCTAATGTCACTGCTTCCTTCTAATATGACTTACCTTTGCAATTTAAAGCTCTTGTCTTTGTTTTTCACCGGGATCACTACTGCAGGTTGCCATATGGTGCTATGCGACCTTCAGCATGCCCTCTAAGGCAATCTGGGGTGCCTTACGATTCCAATGCACCCTGAGATGTAGGTGGAGAAACATTAAACTTCAATTTGGAGAGATTCAACACTTCTCGCGGCAGCCCCCGTGAGAAGGTCACGGGGCAGCTACCATTGTCTAGCCATTGCAGACTGCTGCCTGCTTTTATCTTTTATTCATTCACTTCTATCAAGTACTGCAATGTCAGAGCATGTTGCAGATACATTTATAATAGATTTGTGAGAGCACAGTTCTTTGTGGAATGTTTGCCAGCGTGAGACCTATTGGAGATTTCCAACGTGCTTCCACTGGAAGAGATGTTCCTGCTTCTTTATTCGTCACTTAAAAGTGACCTGTGCTTTAAACTGTATTTCCTGCCTAAAACGTAATGCCTAATGCAAATGTGCCACCTTTTGTACAAATACAAGTGAGATGACACCCTTTGACAAATGTGTTTCCTTATTGACAAGTTAATTTGTTAACTTTTCATCACAAACCTTATGTATTAGGATGCATCCTGTAAAAAAACAGCTCTGCTGGGCCACTTCAAATGTACAAAAATTAAGTAATTGATCACATGCATAGGTTCCACCACATTGGCTGCTGATCATCATTATCCTTCTCCTGGTACAGAGTGGGTGTACTGAGTACCACTGGGGCAGCAGTTTCACTTACAAGTGACCTACGTTCGCCATTTTCATAATTTTTACCTGTCTTGGTATAACAAAACACCCGATGCCTATCAGTAAAACCTGGACTAATTCTCCAGAAGTTGGTAGGCTTTCTGTGACACCCACTAGAAGGATTCCTGTGGTGTTTTCTGAATTGGGCAGAATGTTTAAAATAGCAAGTATGGATTGTCCCTAGTTTCAGGGTACAATAAGTGTTAGGTGAAGTGTCACCCTACACTAGAAAAATATTGTTATGATAATAAAGAAAACTACAATTAACTGTTTTGATGTGGACTTTATTCAATTATTATTTTCATGTAACCACATTAGCTCATGACATTGCAGTGTTTTCTCTGCATTTTTAAAATTAATTTATTTGTTTATTAATAGTTTTATATAGTGCGAACTTTACCCAAGGGCTTTAGAGCGCTTACATAAACACTAGATTGATGCATTCTGTTGTCCACACAAATAAACATGGCGCTGGGATGTCTCCTCTTAGTACGTGAATCTCCTCCGTTATTGTCTTATTCTTGTACGTCAGAGTGTCTGTAAATTTTCCCAAGTTCGTTGCTGGTCTTTTCGCACCCCAGGTGAATACCTCTACTCTCGATTGTTGTAGATGCGGTTTCCTCTTCATCTTTTCACATTCCTTGACGCACATTATGTTGCACGTCGCTCCACTGTCTAGTACGAATTCCGCTTGGTGGGGCCCTACATCTATGGTCACTGATTCTGTTTTTTGTATTGTCCTCTTGTCTACCAGCCTTATGCTTTCTTCATTTTTTGTTTTAGTTGTGGACATGAGGTATAGACGCTCTACTTTTTCTTCTGTTTCTTCTTCTCCTCCTGACTCCAGCGAAGAGCTCCTTGTTGTCGTTTCCATGTGTCGCACGTGCCTGTCTGTCGTCATTTGTGGTCTCCCTGGTCTACCTCTTTCACTTTTAAATTGCGTGCCTTGGCATATGGTGGCAAAATGATTGCTTCTATTGCATTTCCGGCATATCTGACCAAACGCTGGGCATGCTCCTCGGTGTGGAAATTCCAACCCGCATCTGTAGCACTGTGACCCTTGTTGTTTCTTTGCCATTTGTTCATTTGACCCCTTCTTCCAGTGTCCTGATCGACCATTGTCTGTTATTCTGTGAGCTTGTTCAACTCGTCGTTCCATCTGTCTTGCATGTGTCATCGCTCTTGCTTCTGCTCTTGCCAGTTCCAAGATCTTTTCTAGTGTGGTCGGCTCCTTTAGTATTCTTGTGCGAAAATCAGTGTCCTGACATCCTTCCATTATTCTTAGGCGGATGGCCTGCTCATTGTCGTATTTCTCAAACTCACAGTGGGTCACTAGTTTTCTTAGCCTGGTTGCGAAATCATCCAGTGATTCGTCAGGCTGTTGAAACGCTATGTTAAAGCTGTACCTTTCGAAGTTAATGTTTCTCTGGGGGTCAAATTTGTCCGTCAGGCACTTGATCAACCCTTTGTATGTTTTTGTTTCACTTGTTTGTAGCGTTACTAAACGGTCATCTACCTCATCTCCTACCAGGTTTAGGAACAGTCCCAGTTGTTTAGCTTCTACCATGTCAGTTGCTTCCATGTACCTTTCAAATTTAGCGATCCACTTCTCCCATCTGATTCCCACCTGTGGCTCCGAGATGCTAAATGGCAGTGGTCTGCGGTACTGTGCGCTTTGTCTGGTCTCAGCCATGTTCTTTTATTTTGTTTGTGCCTTATTTGTGCTTTCTTCTCTGTTTTTCCTTTTATTTCCTTTTGTTCTTTTCTTGTTCTCTTTATTCTCTTATTGTGGGAATTTTTTTGTTGTCCCTTTACTTTTCTTTCTACCTGTTTTGTTTGTGCCTTATTTGTGCTTTATTTTCTGTTTTTTCTTTTTATTTTCTTTTGTTCTTTTTTGTTCTCTTTATTCTCTTATTGTGGGGATCTTTTTGTCCCTTTCCTTTACTTTCCACCTTGTTCCTTTGTTTTTCTCTTTATTATCTTCTTGTGGGGATCTTTCTGTCCCTTTCCTCTTCTTTCTACCTCTGTCTGCCTTTATTTCTCTTCGTTTTCTTTAATTGTCTCTTTTCTAGTGTAATTTCAATTAATTTCCTCTTTGCCTGGCCTTGAAATGGTTGCCTCTATTGTTTCTTATGGCCTGTTTCGTTAATGTCCCATTTAAAATGGCCGCCGTCGTTCTCGCGAGATTTCGTGATCGAAATCTCGCCTGTCTGTCCCCAAAATGGCCGCCACTCCAGTTCTCTCTTCTGATTGGCCCAGCCGCCTGACTCTGTAATGGCCGCCGAGACTCTCGCGAAAGCTCGCGCCACTAATTTCAGATCGCGCTCTTGTTCCCAGCGCTTACCGCAGTCGGTTGGATCTGCTCTCGGAGGCTGTTGGGGTGTGCTCCCTTGTTGCTGCTTCTTTTTCCAGCTGATTTCCGCTACTAGCGCATCCAGGGTGGGCACCTGGTTTTTTCTGATGGCGCCTCAGTGGACATGCGTCGATCCGTCTCTTGACCCTCGTCGCCAGTTGTCGTGTTTATGTTGTTTGCCGGGAGGTACACCAAACACAGTACGCAGGTTAGTCGGGTATTCTCTTAATTGGCATCTCGTGCAGCTGCTCATCAGTACGTCCGTCCTCGTCCCTGTCCTGGTCATTGTCCATCCTTTTCCTGTCCCCTCACCGGATCTGGTGTCCGGTGACCTGGTCACTCTCCCTGAGGACCCACAGGGTCCTAACGCCCTACTGTCAGTCGCCCACACTGTCGGGTCACGACAGCTGTCAGGGTCCACTGCTTGCCCCATGTTGGCTTTGGGACTGGTGTTCTGTGGCTCAGTGTTTGCAACTGCTCTGTTCCTGATCCCAGGTTATTGTTCTCTGATGAGAAGGACAAGTTATGTTGCTCTCTTCTCCAGTGTACTACCGTGGCAGGTGTTGGAGTGGTGTGCACAGGTTGCAATTGGAGACTAGTCCTGAAAGTCTGTAGGTTTTCTGATTGTCTCAGGGCACAGATATATGCTGTGCTCTTCAGCTCTCTCAGGAGACAGGCTCTCTGCAGGCTGCTCTCTCATATCCCCCATCTTGAACTGAGCTGTAGTACATACTTGGAGTCACTTGAGATACCCCAGGGTATGGCCTCCGTGTTTGCTTTGGCAGTGCGGTGGTTGGCTGGCATGTTGTCTTGTCCTGCATCCTCTCTGATTGCCTTCTAATCCTGTCCTTCCTTGAAGTTTGTTTGGATATTGGAAGTTCCACTTGGTTCTTCTAGATGGGGGCTAGCTATAGGATACCTTTTTTCTTGAGATTCCGTTTGTAATCTGCATTATGTGTGCCTATATTTTCTGCATGTTTGCTTGTCTTGGACCTCCGGCACAACATTGTGATTAATGCTCTGCTAGTGGAGGTCAAAGCTTCTTGGTGGGCTTGGAGTCCCACTGTCACCATAATTTTTAGGTTCTTTAATCAAGGTGTTTTGTCAGGGCGTTCCTTGTCTTGTTCATATTCCTATTCCTATCCTGGTGGTTTAGTGTTTGACTCCCTGACTTATTGATTATGAGGTTGTTTTGCAGTCAGGCTGCATGGTATTCTCTCTATGGCTGGTCCATTCCTGGGGACTTTGTGCAGTGTCTGTGATATTGATTACCTGTGTTAATCTGTTGGGGAACGATGGAATCTCTGCAGAGCTAAAAAATCTGCATTTTCTGCGAAAGAACCTGCAACACAGATTTGGACTGTCCCTAGCTATTATGATAAGAATACTCTGGAATGTTTTATGGGGATTGAAAATGCGTTTTTTATTGCGGCCAACTATGGACTAGAAAGATGTGTGTCTTATTCGATCTCTTTAAATGGACTGGGATTAAGGGGTGAGATTAAGCAAATCTAGAACAATATTACTTGTGAGCTTAAAGTTTTGGCTCTGTGTCAAAAATTATATTGTTTTTTAAAAGAAATGATTTACCTCTCTTCACTCATGCAGGAGCAGTTCTAACGCATTGTCTGAAATGTGCTCAATTTTCTTTTATCACAGTTGCACAAACCTCTAGTCTCTAATTGAAATAAATCAATCAATCACTCAATCAATCATATCATTTGTAAAGCGCACTACTCACCCGTGAGGGTCTCAAGGCGCTGGGGTGGGGAATGCTGCTACTGCTCGAAAGCCAGGGCTTGAGGAGTTTTCTGAAGGTCAGCAGGTCTTGAGTCTGCCGTAGGTGGATGGGGAGGATGTTCCAGGTCTTGGCGGCGAGGTTGGAGAACGATCTGCCGCCGGAGGTCGCTCTTCGGAAGCGGGGGACTGTGGCGAGGTCGGCGGAGCGCAGCTGGTGGGTGGGGGTGTCGTCTGTTGAGGTACGTTGGTCCCGTGTTGTGGAGTGCCTTGTGTGCGGATGTATGACGTTTCAACGCAGGCTATTACAACGCCTGCCTTTACAACGCGGTTTTTACATCGCATACCATTACAACGCATAGCGCTTTTGGGTGCTGGATAGTGAATAGTTTAATTTACTATTCCAACTCCAGTCCCCGTGGACACTAGGGAAGGTGTTGGATAGTAAATTAAACTTATTCCCTATCCTAGAGCGCCCCCCAGCGCAATGCATTGTAATAGTTTGCGTTGTAATGACCGCGTTGTAATGGTAGTGCGTTGTAAAAGTTTCGTTGTAAGTGATGTTTACCCTTGTGTGCATGGGCGAGGAGCTTGAAGGTTATCCTCTTGTTAACCGGGAGCCAGTGCAGGTCTCTCAGGTGGGGTTTGATGTGGCTGTGGCGAGGGATGTAGAGGAACAGGTGTGCAGAGGCGTTCTGGATGTGTTGGAGCCGTCTCAGGAGTTTGGCCGAGGCTCCTGCGTAGAGGGCGTTTCCGTAGCCCAACCTACTGCTGACGAGGGCCTATGTTGACCATTTTTCTCATTTCAGTGGGGATCCACTTGTAGATCCTTCGGAGCATGCGGAGGGTGTTGAAGTTGGAGGAGGAGACGGCGTTGACCTGTTTAGTCATGGAGAGGGTGGAGTCGAGGATGACCCTTAGATTGCATGCGTGCTTGGTGGGTGTTGGAGCGGTTCCCATTGCGGTCGGCCCTGAGGAGTCGTCCCAGGCTGAAGGGATGGATCCGAGGATGAGGACCTCCGTCTTGTCCGAGTTCAGCTTCAGTCGTCTGTTCCTCATCCATTCAACGATGGCCTTCATTCCTTCGTGAATGTTGGTTTTAGCGGGTTGGGGGTCCTTGGTGAGGGAGAGGATCAGCTGGGTGTCATCGGCTTAGGAGATGTTGTTGAGGTCGTGCCGACGGGCAACGTGGGCGAGCGGTGCCATGTAGATGTTAAACAGAGTTGGGCGGAGGGATGAGCCCTGGGGCACGCCGCAGATGATCTTGGTGGCTATGGAGCGGAAGGGTGGAAGGCGGACGCTCTGTGTTCTGCTGAAGAGGAAGGAGGTGGTCCAGTCCAGGGCCTTCTCTTGGATCCTGACGTTGTGGAGGCGTGTTCGTAGTGTGTAGTGGCAGACCGTGTCGAAGGCGGCTGACAGGTCCATGAGGATGAGGGCCGCCATTTCTCCGTTGTCCAGCAGCGACTTGGTGTCATCGGTGGCGGCGATGAGGGCAGTCTCGGTGCTCTGGTTGCTGCGGAACCCAGACTGGGAAGGGTCCAGGATGTTGTTCTCCTCGAGGTAGCGGGTCAGTTGTTCATTGACGGTCTTCTCCATGACCTTTGCCAGGAACGGGAGCAGGGAGATGGGCCGGAAGTTCTTGAGGTCCTTGGGGTCCGCCTTGGGTTTCTTGAGTAAGGCATTGATCTCGGCGAGCTTCCAGCTCTCCGGGAAGGTTGCAGTCTTGAAGGAGGTGTTGATGACTTTCCCGAGATGGGGTGCGATGGATGTGCTGGCTTTGTTGAAGATGTGGTGTGGGCATGGGTCTGACCAAGATCCAGTGTGGATGGTGTTCATGATCTTGATGGTGTCGTCGTTGTTGATGTTGGTCCAGGAGAGCAGGCGGTTGGTGCAGATGGTGGTCATGGAGGTGGAGGTCTCAGTGGTTGTCGGGGCGGTTGTGGCGTTGAAACTGTCGTGGATGTCTGCGATCTTGCAGTGGAAGAAGGTGGCCAGCGAGTCGCACAAGTCTTGCGAGGGTGGGACGTCGTTGGTGTTGGAGCTGGATTTGGAGAGTTCCTTCACGATGTTGAAGAGCTCTTTGCTGTTGTGCGCATTGTCTAGGCGACTGCGGTTAATAAATAAAATATCTTGTTAATTTTCTCTGTCATTCTTTGGGGATAGGTTCTTAGGGGCAGCCACTGGTCTTTAAGAAGACTAAAGCAGGCTTTATTATGAGTAGGCCAAGTAGGTTAAGATGAGAAGTTAAGATACTCCACATTTCAACAAGATAATGTCCTAGGGATTGGATCCATGACTTCAGGAAGAGTACAAACAGTACTCCTATCGGTATAGTTGGTGGGGGAGATTTAATTGCATGGTGGGGGTAGATTTAATTGCATGGGATCCAACACGTTTTAATGTTTTTTGTAAAATCAAGTTTTGTTTTTTGTGTAGCCTTACCTGGTAAAGAGTCATGACAGCGTGGTGAATATCAGTGTTAAAACACCCTTAGTAGAAAAGGCAATCATTCCATTGTTTATACAGAGTCCAATCACATTCAGTGGTGATTATGGCACCTTAATTCCGCTTGAGAATTCAATTGAGAGCTGAAAAATCAATGATGCGGATGATCAATATGAGCGACCTAATGTGTGCTTTTATTATGATGCTCAATTAAATTTCTATTACATAGCTTAATCCAGACAACTGACAGGTAAAAGAGCGGCCAAATGATGGTAATATGAAGCTAATCTAATAAAATGCAAAGTGATTTGTAACGCCTAGCCCTATCAGTGCACCATCCATCATAAATCCTTTCCCTTGTGGAACACTATTTGCGTAACAATGCCAGAGGCCTAAAAATCTATGAGGAAACGTCATTGGCAGGGTAAGGCAAATGTGAACCTGTTTTATCGGTCAACGGAGAGCTGAAAGTAACCAGAAATCCTAACACATGATAATTAGGGGTGGGCAAATTTAGTGCAATTTGCTTTTACCTAATTGCTCAAAATTTACCAAAATGCTAACTCATGATTTGGCAGTACATGTTAGTGTAAAAATTGCAAAAAACACAATTGCCACTAAAAACAGCCGCTTGTGTTCTTGTTGTTCTGGTTGCTCTCTCACTCTTGCTCTATAATTTAGCTGCAAAGAGTGGCTTAATTGCGTGACGTGTCTTAAAGGCATAATTTCAGGAATTTAACATCACAAGCATAACACAAAATTCCAAGAATTTCAGAAATTATGCTGCCTGAATTTAAATTTCACCCACTCCTAATGATAACTTGATAAATGTTATATATAGTGTGTATGCAGATATGCAGAGTGTAATATGTTATTTAGCACCATATGTCACTATGCATAGGGACCATGAGCCACAAGAGGCAATGTCTTGCGTTGGTCATGATGCCCCTTGCCTCCCTCAACAATGGTTAAGAATAACATTTTACACTCAGTAGATCTGCTTGTGTGGAGTATAACATGCTGTTCTTCATGCACAGAAGACATCAACAAAAGTCTTTGCTTATAACCAGAATTGAATGGGTTAACTCTGTACATGAGATACACCCAGAAACGTTAGGCCATGCAAGTGTGATCCCTTTTCTTTTCTTTTCTTTTGAGAAGTGATTTTAAAATGGAATCTGTGAAACATTAAACAGCATTGTTTCAGATCAGTTTAGTTCCACTCGATTAATAACACTGAATATGACCTTGGTACTGTAGTAATAAATGTATGAATGCATGATTATTAGAGCACTTCCTGCACACACATATTTTATTGGGCCCTAAGTAATCTTATGTGCACTATATAAAACTGCTAATAAATACATTTATGTTATGTCAGGGAAATATATGTGGCCCAATATAACGTAATTTAGAGCGAATATGCTAATGAACTTACTTTGGCACACTTATTACTACAGTGCAACTGTCAAATTTCATCTTGGCGTAGAACAGCCCACCTGACATGTAAACACTAAGCAGGTTACTAATTAATGACTTAACAGTGGAAAATAACTGCTAATGGTCACATAACCCATTTAGTGTCATTTTACATCACTGCTTAAACATAAACCTGTGTGAACAAATAGTCTCTTTTAATGACCACACATGAAAAACATTTGGCATAAACCAAAGATACCATCTGCTTAGTCTTTACCATCTGTTGTAGTCATACATACATATGCAAAATGAAGTGGTATGAAAACCCATATGTCACAGGGAATTGTGATCTTGGTTCCCTGTAATCTTTGCGTTTCCTCATCATAAAGAAAGCTCTCAAACCAATGTTTGTCATAACTACTAGGATTACGTGGCATGGAAGACCAAATTATAAGGCACAGCTATCTAATTTTGTGACAAAAATGAAAATGATACTGCACATTCTCTGGAAGTATTATTTTGTGCATCCATTTTAGCTAGAAACAACATTTTCTAAATCTGCTAATTAGTTGCAACCCTATGTGGCAAATTATGTGGTAAACAAATGCTGCAGCCACCGAATCACTTAAATCCGCTGGCCCTTATCATTGGTCTTTGTTTTATCAATGAGTTATTGCTGAAAAGTTAAGAATACCTAAACATACTAATTTCAATCAGTGTCCATTGTTGCGTTTTAAAAAAAAAAGTGTAACATAAAACATTTATGACAGATAATGTGTAATTTGTTTCCTATATTTTCAGCTCTGGGTTGTGTTGGCATTTAGCAACCAATCAACCTTTGGCCTGGTAATTTTATGATGTCAATAGAACTCATAAGGGGCAAATGTGTTCCATGTTACAAGGTTACTCAGTATGTATCCTATATATATTTTTCTGAAATGTTTACAGTTGGCAAATGTCACTGGGGACATTTATAATATCTCTGAAGTATCCCACTCTATAAAAACTTCATCAATTTCCCTTGTTGGACACACTCTCTCTTTTCTCTTATATCCTAGTATTTGCTTCTTTTCTTCATCACTTCCTCAGATTGAATGATGAGAACTGGGACTTTCTAATGAGAGCACACATCCCTGAATAACTAGTAGGCACAGTGGGTCCAGGATGGAGGAGTAACCTTGACCTGCGCTTAAATAACAGCTGGGGGACCTTAAGACCTTCAAGGCTGTTAATATTTTTCATTGGTTAGGAGAGTGTACTGCTAAGTTGAGCAAAGGGAAGGTAGAGGTGTGTGCAGTGCTTGCTTCTGCATTTCACTTTTGGGATGGATGGTGGAGTTCGAATGAAAGGATGTAACACTGAGTCTACTAGTGGAATTCATTGACTAGGAGTGTGGATAAAGGCTTTGTGTATAAAGCAAACTGATCCCTCACTCCTCCTTTTTAGGTCTCGGCAACGAGAACTATTGTCGCCGAGTAAGCTCGCAAGGGAGTACAGAGCGGTGCACAAGCCAACCAGGGTCTGTGGACGCGCACACACAAAGGCAGGCAGGCAGGCACACACCAGACACACACAGACAGACACACGCACGCACACACACACACACACTCCCTCTCAGCCCACTCCCTCTCTGCCGACCCCCCCCCCTCTACCCCTACTCACCGGGCTCTTTCCCTCTGCAGCGGGTCAGTCACGGCAGCAGGCAGGCTCTGTGTCTTCTCCGGCGATCTTCAGCTGATGTGCACGCTCACGCTGCGTCTCCTGCGCGCCCACCATGCTGTTTCACGCCCGTTGATCCTCAGCTTGTGATTACTACTTCTTCTAACCCGGATTCTAAATTACTATTTCTTGGTTCTCTAACTCCACTCTGTTGATTCGTAACAAACTGATATTCAGCTCATTTCACAGTCTCGCTTTTGCTTCTCATAAATACAATAAGATTATTTTAAGCAAATGTCTACCCTTCTTTTGGTCCTGTGCCTATTATGCTTCGGACTATAGAGTTTTAGAAAGTGTGGTGGAAGATTCCATGATATCAGTGGTGTGCACAGTGCAGAGTGAGTGTGCAGAGTGCAGAGTAGTGAGTGCAGAGTAGTGAGTGCAGAGTAGTGAGTGCAGAGTGTGAGTGCAGAGTGTGAGTGCAGAGTGTGAGTGCAGAGTGTGAGTGCAGAGTGTGAGTGCAGAGTGAGTGGGCAGAGAGAGTGTGCAGAGGAGTGAGTGCAGAGGAGTGAGTGCGCAGAGTAGTGAGTGCGCAGAGTAGTGAGTGCGCAGAGTAGTGAGTGCGCAGAGTAGTGAGTGCAGAGTAGTGAGTGCAGGGTAGTGAGTAGTGAGTGCAGAGTAGTGAGTAGTGAGTGCAGAGTAGTGAGTAGTGAGTGCAGAGTAGTGAGTAGTGAGTGCAGAGTAGTGAGTAGTGAGTGCAGAGTAGTGAGTGCAGAGTAGTGAGTGCAGGGTAGTGAGTAGTGAGTGCAGGGTAGTGAGTAGTGAGTGCAGAGTAGTGAGTAGTGAGTGCAGAGTAGTGAGTAGTGAGTGCAGAGTAGTGAGTGCAGAGTAGTGAGTGCAGAGTAGTGAGTAGTGAGTGCAGAGTAGTGAGTGCAGAGTGCAGAGTAGTGAGTGCAGAGTGCAGAGTAGTGAGTGCAGAGTAGTGAGTGCAGAGTAGTGAGTGCAGAGTAGTGAGTGCAGAGTAGTGCGTGCAGAGTAGTGAGTGCAGAGTAGTGAGTAGTGAGTGCAGAGTAGTGAGTGCAGAGTAGTGAGTGCAGAGTAGTGAGTGCAGAGTGCAGAGTAGTGAGTGCAGAATGCAGAGTAGTGAGTGCAGAATGCAGAGTAGTGAGTGCAGAGTAGTGAGTAGTGAGTGCAGAGTAGTGAGTAGTGAGTGCAGAGTAGTGAGTGCAGAGTAGTGAGTGCAGAGTAGTGAGTCCAGAATGCAGAGTAGTGAGTGCAGAATGCAGAGTAGTGAGTGCAGAATGCAGAGTAGTGAGTGCAGAATACAGAGTAGTGAGTGCAGAATGCAGAGTAGTGAGTGCAGAGTAGTGAGTAGTGAGTGCAGAGTAGTGAGTAGTGAGTGCAGAGTAGTGAGTGCAGAGTAGTGAGTGCAGAGTAGTGAGTAGTGAGTGCAGAGTAGTGAGTAGTGAGTGCAGAGTAGTGAGTAGTGAGTGCAGAGTAGTGAGTACAGAGTAGTGAGTAGTGAGTGCAGAGTAGTGAGTAGTGAGTGCAGAGTAGTGAGTAGTGAGTGCAGAGTAGTGAGTAGTGAGTGCAGAGTAGTGAGTAGTGAGTAGTGAGTAGTGAGTGCAGAGTAGTGAGTGCAGAGTAGTGAGTGCAGAGTAGTGAGTGCAGAGTAGTGAGTAGTGAGTGCAGAGTAGTGAGTAGTGAGTGCAGAGTAGTGAGTGCAGAGTAGTGAGTGCAGAGTAGTGAGTGCAGAGTAGTGAGTGCAGAGTGCAGAGTAGTGAGTGCAGAGTGCAGAGTAGTGAGTGCAGAGTAGTGAGTGCAGAGTAGTGAGTACAGAGTGCAGAGTAGTGAGTGCAGAGTAGTGAGTGCAGAGTAGTGAGTGCAGAGTAGTGAGTGCAGAGTAGTGAGTGCAGAGTGCAGAGTGCAGAGTGCAGAGTGCAGTGCAGTGCAGGTATGTGCAGTGCAGTGCAGGTGAGTGCAGTGCAGTGCAGTGCAGTGCAGGTGAGTGCAGTGCAGTGCAGGTGAGTGCAGTGCAGTGCAGGTGAGTGCAGTGCAGTGCAGGTGAGTGCAGTGCAGTGCAGGTGAGTGCAGTGCAGGTGAGTGCAGTGCAGTGCAGCTGAGTGCAGTGCAGTGCAGGTGAGTGCAGTGCAGTGCAGGTGAGTGCAGTGCAGGTGAGTGCAGTGCAGTGCAGGTGAGTGCAGTGCAGGTGAGTGCAGTGGAGTGCAGTGCAGTGCAGGTGAGTGCAGTGCAGTGCAGGTGAGTGCAGTGCAGTGCAGGTGAGTGCAGTGCAGTGCAGGTCAGAGCAGTGCAGTGCAGTGCAGTGCAGTGCATGCGAGTGCAGTGCAGTGCAGGTGAGTGCAGTGCAGTGCAGGTGAGTGCAGTGCAGGTGAGTGCAGTGCAGGTGAGTGCAGTGCAGGTGAGTGCAGTGCAGTGCAGGTGAGTACAGTGCAGGTCAGTGCAGGTGAGTGCAGTGCAGGTGAGTGCAGTGCAGTGCAGTGCAGGTGAGTGTAGTGCAGTGCAGGTGAGTACAGTGCAGTGCAGGTGAGTGCAGTGCAGGTGAGTGCAGTGCAGTGCAGGTGAGTGCAGTGCAGTGGAGTGTAGGTGAGTGCAGTGCAGTGCAGGGGAGTGCAGTGCAGTGCAGGTGAGTGCAGTGCAGTGCAGGTGAGTGCAGTGCAGGTGAGTGCATTGCAGGTGAGTGCAGTGTGTGCAGGTGAGTGCAGTGCAGGTGAGTGCAGTGCGTGCAGTGCAGGTGAGTGCAGTGCGTGCAGTGCAGGTGAGTGCAGTGCAGTGCAGGTGAGTGCAGTGCAGTGCAGTGCAGGTGAGTGCAGTGCAGTGCAGGTGAGTGCAGTGCAGTGCAGGTGAGTGCAGTGCAGGTGAGTGCAGTGCAGGTGAGTGCAGTGCAGGTGAGTGCAGTGCAGTGCAGGTGAGTGCAGTGCAGGTGAGTGCAGTGCAGGTGAGTGCAGGTGAGTGCAGTGCAGGTGAGTGCAGTGCAGGCGAGTGCAGTGCAGTGCAGGTGAGTGCAGTGCAGTGCAGGTGAGTGCAGTGCAGGTAAGTGCAGTGCAGGTGAGTGCAGTGCAGGTGAGTGCAGTGCAGGTGAGTGCAGTGCAGGTGAGTGCAGTGCAGTGCAGGTGAGTGCAGTGCAGTGCAGGTGAGTGCAGTGCAGGTGAGTGCAGTGCAGGTGAGTGCAGTGCAGGTGAGTGCAGTGCAGTGCAGGTGAGTGCACTGCAGGTGAGTGCAGTGCAGTGCAGGTGAGTGCAGTGCAGTGCAGGTGAGTGCAGTGCAGGTGAGTGCAGTGCAGGTGAGTGCAGTGCAGGTGAGTGCAGGTGAGTGCAGTGCAGGTGAGTGCAGTGCAGTGCAAGTGAGTGCAGTGCAGGTGAGTGCAGGTGAGTGCAGTGCAGGTGAGTGCAGTGCAGGTGAGTGCAGTGCAGGTGAGTGCAGGTGAGTGCAGTGCAGGTGAGTGCAGTGCAGTGCAGGTGAGTGCAGTGCAGTGCAGGTGAGTGCAGTGCAGGTGAGTGCAGTGCAGGTGAGTGCAGGTGAGTGCAGTGCAGTGCAGGTGAGTGCAGTGCAGTGCAGGTGAGTGCAGTGCAGTGCAGGTGAGTGCAGTGCAGTGCAGGTGAGTGCAGTGCAGTGCAGGTGAGTGCAGTGCAGTGCAGGTGAGTGCAGTGCAGTGCAGGTATGTGCAGTGCAGTGCAGTGCAGGTGAGTGCAGTTGAGTGCAGTGCAGTGCAGGTGAGTGCAGTTGAGTGCAGTGCAGGTGAGTGCAGGTGAGTGCAGTGCAGTGCTGGTGAGTGCAGTTGAGTGCAGTGCAGGTGAGTGCAGTTGAGTGCAGAGTGGTGTGTATTGACAATGTAAATGACAATGCCATTTATTTATGATTTAAAGAAAAAAAAATGTCATGAGCAATGCCAATAGCTCTACCTTTAATGATGCCGAGACCATTGCATTGTAAATGCTTGTTGCATAGGTCACTCTCTTTCCCATCTCTCCATTTTCCTTGCTTTCACGTGCTTTCACTGCTAAGCTCTCTGCTTTACGCTGCTTACAAACACCCACCTCTTTGTGATCCATTCCTCCTACAGTTTCTCTCTCTTCTCCCCTCTTTGCTTTTCCGTGTGCTCCAGTATCCATTCTGAGATTTACTCCCTAATGTCACTGCTTCCTTCTAATATGACTTACCTTTGCAATTTAAAGCTCTTGTCTTTGTTTTTCACCGGGATCACTACTGCAGGTTGCCATATGGTGCTATGCGACCTTCAGCATGCCCTCTAAGGCAATCTGGGGTGCCTTACGATTCCAATGCACCCTGAGATGTAGGTGGAGAAACATTAAACTTCAATTTGGAGAGATTCAACACTTCTCGCGGCAGCCCCCGTGAGAAGGTCACGGGGCAGCTACCATTGTCTAGCCATTGCAGACTGCTGCCTGCTTTTATCTTTTATTCATTCACTTCTATCAAGTACTGCAATGTCAGAGCATGTTGCAGATACATTTATAATAGATTTGTGAGAGCACAGTTCTTTGTGGAATGTTTGCCAGCGTGAGACCTATTGGAGATTTCCAACGTGCTTCCACTGGAAGAGATGTTCCTGCTTCTTTATTCGTCACTTAAAAGTGACCTGTGCTTTAAACTGTATTTCCTGCCTAAAACGTAATGCCTAATGCAAATGTGCCACCTTTTGTACAAATACAAGTGAGATGACACCCTTTGACAAATGTGTTTCCTTATTGACAAGTTAATTTGTTAACTTTTCATCACAAACCTTATGTATTAGGATGCATCCTGTAAAAAAACAGCTCTGCTGGGCCACTTCAAATGTACAAAAATTAAGTAATTGATCACATGCATAGGTTCCACCACATTGGCTGCTGATCATCATTATCCTTCTCCTGGTACAGAGTGGGTGTACTGAGTACCACTGGGGCAGCAGTTTCACTTACAAGTGACCTACGTTCGCCATTTTCATAATTTTTACCTGTCTTGGTATAACAAAACACCCGATGCCTATCAGTAAAACCTGGACTAATTCTCCAGAAGTTGGTAGGCTTTCTGTGACACCCACTAGAAGGATTCCTGTGGTGTTTTCTGAATTGGGCAGAATGTTTAAAATAGCAAGTATGGATTGTCCCTAGTTTCAGGGTACAATAAGTGTTAGGTGAAGTGTCACCCTACACTAGAAAAATATTGTTATGATAATAAAGAAAACTACAATTAACTGTTTTGATGTGGACTTTATTCAATTATTATTTTCATGTAACCACATTAGCTCATGACATTGCAGTGTTTTCTCTGCATTTTTTAAAATTAATTTATTTGTTTATTAATAGTTTTATATAGTGCGAACTTTACCCAAGGGCTTTAGAGCGCTTACATAAACACTAGATTACATTTCAGAAGGTCAGATTTTTGTTGTTTTTGTTGTATGCAGGGGGACATTATGTGATTTTCCCAGAATTACAGGTCCTGATTTCTCTGTAAAGTAACATAGAGAACAGCATTGCTACATTGGGTTACTTTGCTTCAGGAGGGGTACCCTGGGCCACATATTGGTGCTCCAATGCAAACACCAATGATTTTTAACACAAAACTGTTATCTACTAAAAGAAAGTTAGACAGGGCTGTGCACCAGAAAATGCACACATCCTCAATGCAGGTGTAACATTGGAGAAAAGTTTTCTTTTCTTCAAACATTTGCAACTTTACATGTGTACTGTACTCTACAGCTCACATACAATTTTGAAAAGTTGTAAACAGTCCCTAAGTATAGTATTTGTACCAATTTATGGTAGACATCGCAGACATTGTGTAAGGGTGTGTGCATGGTGTAAGCCACCCTTTAGTGTGCTAATACAGGGGATAGACATACAACTGTGTATCTTAGTAGATGTGACACTTTACTTCTCTCTCCCTTTCATGCAATACAGTGCAGAAACTTTACATTGCCAGAAATCTTTTTAGTAAATTTGAATCACAGTCTCTCACGGGCAGGGTGAGGTCTTCCTACTCCATCCCCTAATCCCAAATCCTGAGTGCAATTGAAACTTTCTAATTCTTTCTCCTTCAGTCTAACAGCTACTTGTGGGATCCTGAGCTACTTTTTTTTAACTCACTGTGCAGCTGTGTGTTAGTTTCAGGGCAGGACATGCCATAGGATGCTTGCTTTACCCAATCCAAAATGGTGGCTGAAGAGGGTGCTATTAACGGCAAACAGTTAGTAGGCAGAGTGGGTCCCAGTCCAATGCCTTGGTCTGCAGGCTTTTGAACCCACGCTTCTGGGAGAAGAGATAACATATCAGCAAGGAATCATACCTGACTCCCTCAAAGTTGGACAAGTTACACCTTTACTAAAGAAACCAACAGCAGACCCTACTGATCTAAACAACTACCGCCCTATCACCAACATTCCCACTCTTGCCAAACTGTTGGAAAAATGCGTTCAACTACAACTGACAAAGCACATAGAACAGTTTGATCTCCTCAACCCTCATCAATCAGGCTTCAGAGCAGGGCATAGTACCGAAACGGCTATGACTCACATAATTGACGATGCCCTCCAAATCTTAGATCACAATGACTCCTGCCTCCTTATCCTTCTTGATCTCTCTTCGGCATTCGACACTGTGAAACACGAGAACTTACTCGAACTTTTAAAGACAAGAATGGGCCTCTCAGGGACTGTTCTTCAGTGGTTCACCTCATTTCTTCACAACAGATCTCAGAAATTCAAGAACAACAACTTGATGTCCTCCCCAGTACCTGTATCATTAGGTGTACCTCGAGGATCCTGCCTATCCCCTACTTTGTTCAACTTAGTTATGGAACCTCTCACCACCTTGCTACAAGCATCCAATGTACACTTCCACATGTACGCCGATGACACTCAACTGTATCTCAAACTACAATCCCCCAAAGACATCATGCGTCTGAACTCCACGATCAGAAGCACCCAATCATGGCTGGCCGATAACCACCTCAAACTCAATGCTATGAAAACTGAGTTCCTTCTGATCTCACCTCCCGCGAAAATCTCTACCACTCAAACTTGGCTTAAACACCTAACTGCACTCAATGTCCAGCCGACCATCGTGGACTCAGCAAAATCTCTAGGCATAACACTGGACACCAATCTCAACATGCAACAGCATATCAGCAAGGCAACTAAGGGAGCGAACTTCCAAATAAATACCTTGAGGAAACTTAAACCCTTCCTCCCAGCCAAAGACTTCCAAACTGCAGTACAAGCGCTAATCATCCCTCGCATAGACTACGGTAGCATCGCCGTCTGTGGCCTCCCCCTAACTACAACTGCACCCCTGAGAGCCTCACTAAACGCGGCAGCGAGACTCATCACTGGATCAAAAAAACATTCACATATCTCCCCTGACTTCAAATCCCTGAACTGGCTGCCTTTTGAAGCCAGAATACATCTGAAAATTGCCTGCTTGACACACAAGGCTATACACCTGAACTCACCCAGCTACCTCACTCAGAAGCTGACAATTTCAGGCGGCTCGAGATCCACCAGAAGCACAAAGAATCTTCTGCTGAAACCTCGAAGATTCCAGAAGGAAAGAACTTACAAACGCTCCTTCTCAGGAATGGCGCCCAGGATCTGGAACTCACTCCCTCCTGAAACCAGGCTCACCCCCTCCACTTTTCTTTTTAAGAAAGAAGTTAAAGCTATCCTCATGGCTAAATACACCTGAACTGCCACCCTTGATCTTTAAGACTCTGCGTCGATATGTACTCTTGCTTGATCCATTTGCACAGCTGTTTTTACCTGTATTACCGACCTTACCCGATTATTATTACTTCCTCCTATCTGTATTTTATGCTCCCTCGTGTACCCACCCTCCCTTGCCTATGTAAAGCGCTCTGTTATCTGCAAAGATCTTGTTCGCGCTATATAAAACTTTCTAAATAAATAAATAAATATCATGGATGTTGAAAGGCCTGCTGCTCAAGGCAGCAGCACAGTAAGAACGAGTTGTGCTCTGAGCATGCACTCTTTAATATTTATTCACATGCCCGTGCGATGTGTTTTCAAACCAGTCTAAGGTGATGGCATTGGACATTTTAATCTAGCAATTAAGTTGTGTTCTTCGAGTTTCTAACTTGTCTCAAGATGACAAGGTAAAAATTTTGATTAACCTTAGATTTTCTAGACAATTGTCTAGGATTCACTTTGTCTCCCATGGCCATCCATGACTGTGGGGGCATGACAGCAATATATTGATATATTTAAGGATTTTCTGGTCTTTACTGGATTCATTACAAATGGTTTTAGACATGAACACTATATGAAGTGTTGTTTGATTGCTTCCTTATCCATCACCACAATCAGTGGCCTTCCCAACGCAATATATTGAGGTTCTGCAGGTTATGGCCTAGGCTCATGAGAAAATATTTTTTGAGTCCTTTTCAGTTGTGAAATATTGCTCTTGGCCTTTACTCGTTGGTAACTGACTTTGTGACACACCAATAATATGTAGAGACTGTATGGATGAAGTGGTTATCTACCTTATGGTGTCATTCCATATTAGTTTATGTGCCTTATAGGGTTTTAAAGGATTATCCTTGTTGTTTATGACTCATCGTAATCCTGAATTCCCTGAAGTGTGTGCTGCATTCACCCTCTGCATTCTGAGGTGTACTAGACACACTAATGAGGATTCTGAACATTGTTCACATGGCATAATGCATATGCATTCGTGTGCTCTTACAACCTATGTTTAAGACTTCACACATTATCACTAGAATCACAGCGCAACCTATATATATATATATTTCTTCCTTATTTATATATTGAATCCTTATGGATAAGGATTAACAAAACATCTTGTTTCACAAAATATGCTCAATTCATTTTTTATTTGTGCTTCTTAAATAATAGTGTCAAGGTTTTGTTCATAATAGTTTCAGTGTTCATGATAATGTGTAGTCCATGTATTTAAATTTGGGCACCTGAGTTCATTTCACACTCACCTTCCCTTTTATTCATTACATGTGAGTGCTGGTGCATGAATAATTTAAAACAGTTCAACCCTTTAACTTACAACAGCGGTCGCTTACTCCGCACTTTAATCTTCTCCAGGTCGACCAGATCTTTGCCACCCTTTTAGAATGGAAAAGACACACCATTTAAAAAAAAAAAAAAAAACGTTTTATAAACCTTTATTGACAAATTCAACATCTACAAAATACACTTGGGCATCAGATTATAGCATCAAACATAGCAGGTAATGTACCACATTTCATAGAGATCACGAGAATACAATCATACACAAGCCTAATGTTGTGCGGCTCGACTATCGTGTGATAAACAACCCTACACTGAAGGGGACAACGTCACCACTGAGGAGGTAGGGACAGGCACTGCCGAGGGGAAGGCAGAGAAGTGGGAAGGGGCGGTCACCGATCAGTGTCGGCGGTCGCCGCTGGCGGAGAGCCGACTGGGAGCACGGGAGACACAGTGTGACTCAGGAGGGGTCAAAATATTTACAAAAAGGGGTGGTGATGGACAGAGTATCTGAGTTAATCAGAACACTCCTACCCAGTCAACAGATCAGGGCTTGATCCATCACCGTTTTTTAGCTCACTGCACCATCCCAGTTCAGAACCTGGCTATATGCAAATTAGTCTGTCCCTGGCCCAGTGCATCATGGGAACAGGGCAGACCAAACTACCAAGCCAATTCTTCACTGGAAAGGAAACAAGCTTCCGGGGACCGGTTTCTGGCATTACAGCCGTCTTCGGCCCGGCTTGCTTGAATCCTGATGGTGCAGTGAGCAAGGGACTCATGTCTGAGCATACCCTTCCACACTCATGGTGGCCAAAATATTTACAAAAAGGGGTGGTGATGGACAGAGTATCTGAGTTAATCAGAACACTCCTACCCAGTCAACAGATCAGGGCTTGATCCATCGCCGTTTTTTAGCTCACTGCACCATCCCAGTTCAGAACCTGGCTATATGCAAATTAGTCTGTCCCTGGCCCAGTGCATCATGGGAACAGGGCAGACCAAACTACCAAGCCAATTCTTCACTGGAAAGGAAACAAGCTTCCGGGGACCGGTTTCTGGCATTACAGCCGTCTTCGGCCCGGCTTGCTTGAATCCTGATGGTGCAGTGAGCAAGGGACTCATGTCTGAGCATACCCTTCCACACTCATGGTGGCCAAAATATTTACAAAAAGGGGTGGTGATGGACAGAGTATCTGAGTTAATCAGAACACTCCTACCCAGTCAACAGATCAGGGCTTGATCCATCACCGTTTTTTAGCTCACTGCACCATCCCAGTTCAGAACCTGGCTATATGCAAATTAGTCTGTCCCTGGCCCAGTGCATCATGGGAACAGGGCAGACCAAACTACCAAGCCAATTCTTCACTGGAAAGGAAACAAGCTTCCGGGGACCGGTTTCTGGCATTACAGCCGTCTTCGGCCCGGCTTGCTTGAATCCTGATGGTGCAGTGAGCAAGGGACTCATGTCTGAGCATACCCTTCCACACTCATGGTGGCCAAAATATTTACAAAAAGGGGTGGTGATGGACAGAGTATCTGAGTTAATCAGAACACTCCTACCCAGTCAACAGATCAGGGCTTGATCCATCACCGTTTTTTAGCTCACTGCACCATCCCAGTTCAGAACCTGGCTATATGCAAATTAGTCTGTCCCTGGCCCAGTGCATCATGGGAACAGGGCAGACCAAACTACCAAGCCAATTCTTCACTGGAAAGGAAACAAGCTTCCGGGGACCGGTTTCTGGCATTACTGCACCATCAGGATTCAAGCAAGCCGGGCCGAAGACGGCTGAAATGCCAGAAACCGGTCCCCGGAAGCTTGTTTCCTTCCCAGTGTAAGAATTGGCTTTTGTAGTCTGGTCTGCCCTGTTCCCATGTTGCACTGGGCCAGGGACAGACTAATTTGCATACAGCCAGGTTCTGAAACTGGGATGGTGCAATGAGCTAAAAAACGGTGTTGGATCTAGCCCTGATCTCTTGACTGGGTGAGAGTACTCTGCTTAATTCAGAGACTCTGTCCATCACCACCCCTTGTTGTAAATTATCAGGAGGGGTCAGGCATGGAGGTATGTCACATGGGGGCTCCATATGTCCCAAAACTCAGGCAACAAAGTTTGACATCTTGATGCGTCCTCAAGCCAATCAGAGAATCGAGGCGCGGGTCGGTTACGCCAGCACATGACAACCCTTCGCCTAGAAAGGATGAGCAACATTGCGATCAGGCGTTGAGACAAGTCTGGGCAGAATTTAACAAAGCCCACCAGCCAAAATGGCAGGTCCGGCAGTACCGCAGCGGAGGTAATCTCAGAGATGGCGGCACACATTGCCAGCCAAAACTCCAAAACCTTGGGGCACAACCATGCTAAGTGAATGAAATCCGCAGCAGGGGAAGCGCAGCGCACGCAGTTATCAGTAGGGACGAGTCCCAGTCTATGGAGCTGAGCAGGGGTACGGTATAGCCTGTGTAGGTATTTAAAATGTATCAGACGGAGCCGATAATTAGGCGATAATTTCTTAGTCTGGTTGCAGCAATAAAGCTAGTCCTCCTGAGCAATATCCATGCCCAAGTCCTCGCCCCAGGCCAAGTGTGCACGGTCAGTGGAGATGGATGTGGACGATAATGTGAGAGCATATATTTTAGTCACCAACTTACGAAGAGAGGAGGATGTATATATAAGGTCAAGGGAAGGCATCGAAGGTGGAGGCTGGGGGAACGTTGAGTGCAACTCCCTGCAGATAGTTCGCAACTGATAAAAAAGCAGTGTGTCCAGCGGTCCCGTGGAAGCAGGGAGAGAATAGAACGTGTCTCCCGGATAGAGATCTGCCAATGTCAACAGCCCCAATCAGGTAGCATGTTTAGACATGCCAGTTGGCTGAAGAGGTGGGAAAGCAGGATGGCGCACGATTGGCATGGCGCTGGCCAACAATAATGGAGCATTGGAAAGGCGGCCCAATCCGGACCAGGCCCAACACAGGGTCTTGACTGTGTCTACCTCAGCGCGTGGGCTAATCGCCAGGGCGAACAGAGTGGTGGTCAGTGACCAGGGTGTCACTATGTCAGCCTCAACTGCCGCATGTGGCTGATACGGTGAGGGATGAATCCAAAAACGTAAAAAACTGGCCTGAGCACGTAGGGTGTAAAGCTTTAAATTAGGTGCACCCATACCTCCGACCACCATGGGTAAAGTGAGGACATCATACGCGATCCTGGGCTGTTTGCCAGCCCAGATGAGAGAAATGATCAGGGAGCGAAGTTTATGAAAGAAATGGGCAGTAAGAGGAATGGGGATGTTGAGGAAGAGATATACAAATTTCGGGAGGATAACCATCTTGGCTATGGCTATACGGCCAGCGAGGGACAGAGTGAGGTATTTTAGACTCCAGCCAGTCCCCTGACCGCCCGAAGTTGGCCCTCCAGAGGTCATCCAGGTCCATACTCAGCCAAATTCCCAGATAACGAGTGGGACCCGAGGTCCAGACAAAGGGAAAGTCAGGCGTGAAGGGTCTGGTGGCGTCAGTAAGGGGAATCAACACCGATTTGCTCCAATTCACCTGTATACCCGATAGGCTGCTGAATCTTATGATTTCTCACACAAGAGGGCTGAGGTTGTCTTGAGGGTGATGGACATACAATGTAATGTCGTCGGCATACATAGAAACAAGGAGGGAACGGGCTGAGAAGCCAATACCCTTTTGAGTGTGGTGCTGCCTGAGTCTGGCCGCAAGAGGCTCCATTGCGATGGCGAAAAGCATGGGGGACAACGGACATCCCTGATGGGTGCCTCGCCCGATGGGAATGGGCTCCGATATCTGAATATTTATGTGGAGGCGGGCGGAGGGGCGCGTGTAGAGTAGAGATATCTTGCGTATGAACATGTTGCTGAAACCCAGACAAGGCAGCAGGAAAAATAAAAATGGCCACTCCAATGTATCAAACACCTTAGTGGCATCGAGTAGAGCGGCCACAGCAGGCAGACCAGGATTGATATGATGGCGGACCGAAAAAATAGTCTGAAGGTTGTGCGCGGTGGCCCGGCCAGGAATGAAACCAGATTGGTCGGGGAGAGCGATGAGGGGCTTGAGGGGAAGATGGCGAGAGGCCATTAACTTAGCAACAATTTTGTTATCAATGTTAATAAGAGAGAGGGGGGGATAGGAATCACGGCAGTCTGCTGGTTTGTCCGGTTTAAGGAGCAATGTTATCATTGCCTCGCGAAGCGACTGCGGGAAAAGACCATTGTCAAATGCCTCGTTATACATGGCAGCCAGATATGGCTCTAGGAGCGAAGCAAACGTTTTGTAGAAAGAAGCTGGAAGGCCTACTAGGACAGGGGCCTTATCGCTGGGTAGGCTGTTTCTGGCCGCTAGTATCTCTTCCTTAGTAAAGGGCTCGTCCAAGTATTCACGGTGATAATCATCCAGCCATACCAACGAGATTGTTTTGAAGTATTGTTTGAAAACCTCACGCAGTGGAGGGGGGCCTGCGGGAAAAAAGCTGTGAATAATAGTCCATAAAACGAGACTGAATCTCACCATGGGAAGTAGTCCTGGAGGGGCCACCATCTCGGAGAGCCGCAACATACAAGGTGTCCCTGGGGTGCGTAGCAGATTGGACAGAGTCCTCCCGGGCCGATCACCCTCACCGAAGTGACGGGCTCGGGCCTCTCTGCCAAGGAAAGCGAATTCCCTATCAGCCTCCTCTGCAAATTCCGTATGCTTCTCTTACAGACATGCAAGAGTTGTAGGCCCAGGGAGGGCTGCCTGAACGGCATCCAGAGCTTTCATTTCAGACTTTAGCTTGTCCAAAGTCGAGCGAATGGACCGGAGGACCCAACTAGCCACGAATCACTGTTTTAAACCCTTCCCACAGGACGGACGCCGAGTCGACCGAGCCTACACTTAAATCAAAATAATTGGTGATGGCAGTTTGGATCTTGTCACAGAAGACGGGATCCCGGAGAGCGTTCGGAGGTAGCCGTCAACTAAAAGCGTGCCGCAGGAAATTAGGAAAATGAATAGAGATTTGGATTGGAGCATGGTCCGAGAATGTGCGTGCCATATGAGTGGCGGAGGTGAGCCAAGTGAGAACATCCAGTGAAGCGATCCATAAATCGATGCGGGACCAACAGACCCGGGCTCTAGAGACGCAGGTTCCCTCCCGGGGCTCAGTCCACAGGTGGCACCAGGCATCGTACCACGAATCATCCATGAGTATGGACTGAAGGAGGGCAGCGGCCTGCAGATGAAAGGAATAGGGGCCAGAGCGGTCCGGGGCCGCATAAACAGTGATATTGAAATCACCACCCCAGAGGAGGGCCACCGGGCCAAGGGATGAGATGAGGCGCCAAACATTAGTGAAGAAATCGGGATCATCCTGGTTGGGGCCATACACTGCAGCAATTATCATGGGACAAGAGAAAGCCCAGCAGAATGACATACCGACCATCCGGATCTGAAAATACCTGAGCGGGAGCCCCCTACGGAACAGAATGGACACCCCCCAGGACTAAGAGGAATAAAACAAGGAATGTGATTCACCCCAATGGCATGACTGAAGTCTGGAGGAGGACCCAGGCAACAAGTGAGACTCCTGTAATAGACAAATGTCTACCTTGTGCCGTTGCAGGTGTGAGTGAATGAGTCTGGCCTTACGGTGATCATTAAGTCCGCGGACATTCCAGGTGCAGCAGATTGTATCAGTCATGTTGTGCTGTGAATAGGGGAAATAGGACGCGTGACTAGCAGCCAGATAGCGGGGCAAGCCGGAATAAGCGCAGTGGCATTTAGGGCAAATGGGATGGGGAACGAAGCAAGCCACCGTGGCGCACATCGGGACAGGCATGCAGCCTGCAGCGCAAGGAAGCCCCGTTCAGGAGAGAGTTGTCAGGACGCAGGAAAAGCAAGAGAAAGGGAGGGGCAGTGCCAATCAGAGTGGGTAGGGAGTCGTGCACAGTCCTGCTGCTACAAAGCAACAATACAGTCGTCAGAAGCTGAAGAATAAACCCAAGAGCCCTCCCACCCCAACCCCATTCAATCCCGATTGCAAGTAACAATCTGGGAGCAGGAACCAGGCAGAGAGGGAGAAGATTAAATGAAAGCGGCCATAACCCAGTGGACCCCCCGCCTAGCCAAACCAAACGTGATCCCCCACCCCAGCCCAACCAGTCTGTCCGTTTGCCATGCAGTAAGAGACCTTGAGGCTTAAGAAGGAGTAACATGCTAAATGTAATCAACAGTCCCTGAAGCCCATCAGGAAAAAACAATACCAAAAGGACCCCCAAACCCCACACCCACTCCAACCCCCCAACTAGGCTGAGACACCACCCCAGGGACCCACAACCAGGAGGAGGGGAAACAGCATCGAAAGTAGGAATTATCCCGTGAGGGCATGGCAGGGCTAGGCGTACACCCCTGCAAGAAAGCAGGGTGGCAAAGCTAAAATAACATTAGACATCGTACAGAGAGGAAAATAGCATACATATCACAACATTTCAATCACTGTCACTGAGGCGGTCTGAGGTGGCAAGCTGAGAGCTAGATGAAGGAGAGCGTGATGATTTTTCGAGTTTCTTGGCAAAGGAGAGGGCATCTTTGGGATCAGGGAATACAAGCATTTTTGCCCCCTGCCGGACTCTCAGCTTTGCCAAGTAGGCCAATGAATAAGAGACATCATCTTTTTGCCGAATCCGTTTTGCAGGAAGGAATTCACGTTGGGCAGCCTGGACGGCGGGAGTGTAGTCCGGGTAAAACGAGAGAGAGTTGCCTCGGTGAGTGATTTTACCCATATCACGAGCAGCACAGAGGATGGCATCCAGGTCTCTAAAATTAAGGAGTTTAACAATGATGGGGCGGGGAGGTAACCCTTCAGGTCATCTTCGTGGGCAGGAGGCGCGTCCAGGAGGGGTGCAGGATCGCCACAGTCAGAACCTGCGACATCCTGGCGAGTTGACCTGCGCTGTTCAAAGGCAATGCCTCGGGTCGGTCCTACCCGTGTTAAGTACATTTGGGCAGTGGGAGCCACAAGAGGACAAGGGGGGAGGAAAATGACCACCAGAGGATGCAGCGAATAGTGCCACGGGCGGGACACCACCCCCACCCCCACAGCAGATGCCAGGCAACCAGGAGGAATTGTCAATGCTCCAAGTAGTGGAGGCAGCCACGACTGGCCGTCAGGAGTAATGCGCGCCGGGGTAGCCCCACAGCAGCGTCACTGATAGGGTTAGCAGTTTGAAATGGGCCCAGATGGGGGATTGCCCCAACGATACAGCACTCCTCCAGATCTAAGGGCTTAAAGGGGGTAGATGAACACACAGGGCACCACAGTCACAGATCGTGCCTGCTGCGGAAGACTCCCCCCTCAAGGCCAGTGACGCAGGCGCAGGTCAGCCCGAGAGGAGAGGGAGAGAAGCGGGGGATACAGCAGCCCAGCAACGCCCCCCCGTTGTTTGAGCCGAGCGTGGTTGGGCGCCTGAAAAAGGAGGCCTCCAGGAAGGATACTGCGGTCTGATGAGCAAATGGCCCAGGTCCAAGGACGGCGCAAACTTGTGAATTCAACAGAGGCCCCCAGGCCAGAGCAGGACCGATCCAGGAAGGCATGCAGAGGAAGACTAGAAGCAGGGATTTGGACCATGGCAAATCCAGGCGCCGCTGCGGCCCCCGGCTTCCTCAGCTGGAGATCCGGAGGAGCAAAGGAGATGCGCTGATGGAAGGGGCCTCTGTAGATTGAACCGGACCTCCGCCCCGTCGGAGACCCCAGAGCCGCGCGGGTGGCAGCGGCGATTAGAGGCCCAAGGGTGAGCTCCCTCGGCCTAAGGTAGAGCGGCAGGCTCCAATGACGGCAGGGCTTCGGAGCGTCGAACAGCAGATGGCGGTAGCCGAAGCACTGGGCAACAAAAGCGAGCCGCTCCGCAGGCAGGATAGAGGCAGGTGGGGTGTGCGCAGGCACGGGCCTTGCTAGCAAGGAGACGCGGGGGGGCCCACCGCTCCCGCCGCCGGACCCGTGCGCCCACAGCCGCCTTGTAAAGCAAACATGGGATGCGGAAGATGGCGCCCAGGCTGCAGCACACCCGCCCGGTGGAACAGCCCGCGGACCCCCAACCCCGCCAGAAAAGGCCACAACGACAGAACCACTCACCAGGCCCCGAACAGGATGAGGTCTGCCAGTACTCTGCTGACAAGCCGAACTTCAGGATCCCCGCAATGCAGGAAAGGGAGGAAGGCCGGCCCGGCACGCCACAATGCGCCATCCCAGCGCGGTTGTCTGGGTGCATTCCAGAGACAGGGTCACTCAAAGCCTCGAAAAATGCAGAGTCAGGATCCGCTATGTTTGAACAGGTAAAATGATGATGTCTACAGGATTTTTACGGATTGTTAAGCTTGGCTGGCAGAGCCAAACACACAGGGTGCGGCAATCTTGCAGCTGGCCAAGCCACGCCCCTCAAGGACACACAATTGATGGCCGGAATGCAGAACAAATCAAAACATTCACCCCCTGTCAAGAGACCTGGGTTAAATCCATCATTCTTTTGCTCACCATGCCACCCCAGTTTAGACCTGGCCATCTGCAAATCAGTCTTGACTCTGTGCCTCATGGGAACAGTCCAGCCCAAAATGCCTAGCCAGGTCCTCCCTGGGCCGGAAACAAGCATCCTAGGACCGGTTTCGGGGTTTCACCCCTCTTCAACCGGTCCTAGGATGCTTGTTTCCAGTCCAGGCTGTATTGGCCTGGCAGTTCGGGCTGGGCTGTTCCCATTGGGAGCAAGGTCAAAACTGGTTTGCATATGGCTGGGTCCAAACTGGAATGGCATGGTGAGCACAAAAACTATGGATTTAGGCCCATATCACTGTACTGGGGTGAATGTATGACACTGTTCTGCATTCTGTCCATCAGTTGTTTTTTTTGCATTTGTCACCCTTTTAGAATGGAGCATAAAACAATAACATATTTTAACACTACTTATTATGTTCAGAAAATAATGAAAGTTTAGATGAATTTTAAAAGCTTTATCTTTTAAGTTTTAGTGGTCTGATTTAAATCTTTATTAAAGTTTAAATTAGTTAAAGTTGTTACAGAAATATCAAGAAAAATAATGGTTAGCAGCAAACAGGAAAATATGTTCTGTAAATTAGTTAAACTTGTTACAGAAATATCAAGAAAAATAATGGTTAGCAACAAACAGGAAAATATGTTTTGTAAAGGAAATTTACCTAAGGCCATATTTTTCTCTAATAGACCCTAACCTATCAGAAACCATGAAGAGTTCTTTGGAAAAGAGTGAGATTTTTAAAGAGCATTTACAAATAGTATTTCGATTTTATTAGAATTTCTCATGAAGAATAGTTCTCAATTAGGAGTTAGTCACAGCAATAGCTGTATTCTTAAAGAAAATGTGGGAAATATCATCAGCAGTAGCTTAGAGTGTAAATGGCAAAAGGATGGTCACAGCGCAATTAGCCAGGACCAGGAAAGGTTGGTGGAAGTGCAAGTGAATCCTCTCTAATTAGGAACATGTATATTAAACACAAAAATGTACTTATCCCTCTTCTTCAATGCTATGTCATCTTCAACCAATGGTGAAAGGATCGTCCAATGGTCCGCCACTTCCTTCTTCATTCCCACTGTAACATAAGTGAACGGCTAACATTCTCTTCAAGCGGCATACTAAGTTGCAATTGCCGTTGTACATTGGTTTAACATCAAGTTCCTATGAGAACTTTGCAGTTTACTCTATTAGTTATTCAGAACTCCACTGTGTGGCAATGAAATAGTCTAAAGCAGAAACATTCTGGTTGCACCTTCTATGTATCTACATCATACGCTTCACATTTACCTGCATACACTTTTGTTTAATTATGTTGTTGGTATTCATTATTGTGAATAGGTTACAGCTAATATCTAACCAAATGCAGTGAAAACATGTAGCTTAGGAAGAAAAGAAAGCATTTATTGGATTCAGCACATTCTATGAGGATGAAATGTTTTCTAAGGCTAGTGTGAAGTATTTATTAAATACTGCACTGTGTCACATTCTGCTAAAACATATATATTTTTAAGAAAGTTAAAATAAAGGAAATGCAGAGAATAGAGAATGAATGAGACCTAGCTTAACTTGACAATGAAAATACAATAGATATAGATGCTTACTACAAAAAAAAATTGTCTAAACCTGTTGCACGTTAATTGGCACATTTATAGAAAGGAACATTTTTCATTTTCTGTTTTCTTAAGCATAACTCATGGTAATGTTCTACCAGTCAACCGTATTATTTAAGCTACACGTTTCTTGCTTTATCAGTTCCCTCCATCAGATGGTTTTTAAAACCATCACACTGATTGATTTCCCATGTGAGTTTGATTTCAGAAAGCACTTTCATCATCAGTTGAATTTGGTCTCTTTCATATTTTCCCTCTAAATTTCAATGATTTCATGTAATCATCATTCATTTTCCCCATCAACCCTGAATCCTTCTTGTATAACTTTCCCTGCACCATTTCTTGTCTTTTGCATAAGATGTATCTACAGCTCTTAAACAGCACATAAAGAAATATTAAGCTCAGTCCGATTATGATTATTGGCATTAGCATAGCCTTCAGAATTCCCTTCCTGGCTGTTGATAAACAATTCCCAATTGTTTGCGCTCGTTTGTGGAAATTCGCAAAGATACTTGGTGTTTCCAATTCAGGTAATTCAGGTTCTAGACCTGGAAGGTTCTAGGCTTACACTGTATTTCCCTACTCCTGCCTGGTATGCACATGCAGCGATGTGGTGGTTTCAGCATTTTGCAGACTCTGCCCTTCTCAGCAAGTCAGTCTTGGAGCACCATTGACCTAATAGCAATGAGTTCAGTGTTAATTATAAGCAAACCTCCAGATGTGCTTGGTGCCATCTTAGAAATAACAGTAGTTATTTTTTTATCTTTTCATCATTTAAAATGACACCTACTGGTGGAATTATTGCTCCAAGTATGTCTTCTGTTAATTCTGCTCCGGTTTCTGCATTTAGTTTTTGCCTATGTGATGGTGTCATTGTACGTGTATCTAAGCTTTTCACATGATACATTTCAGGAATTATTATACCTAGATAACAAATACCCTCCAAGTCAGCTGCTAATCAAAAAATAGTGTTTAAATCACAAATATAATAAACTCTAGGAATTGCAATCCCACCCACTTGTAATATTTGCCATGATCTCTCTGTTAATTCATTTGTGTGTTCACAACTACTAATCCCTACATGTGTAGCTTGTTTAGGTCCCTTCTGTAAACACACATGTTTCCCTTGTGTTGGCTTTTTAATCTCAGTTTTGGGTATACTATCGTCTTTCAAAATTAATTCTACTCTTTCTTCCATGCATTTCCTAAGTTATTCAGATAAGCCTGTACACTATCTATTGACCTATGCAGAAAAAAAAAATTCCCTGCAGTAACCATTTCTTTTGCTTGAGAGTGTAAATTAATGCTCTCTATCAAAGGAACTTGAGAAAGTATTAGATCATAGTTAGAGTAAAAGTATTCCTAATAACCTCTTCTATAAACTAAGGAAAGTAGGATGCTACATGAAACAGAATAGGACAAAGGTCTATGATAATAAGGTACTTCTTCTGTAAATAATGTAGGTAAGTGTGCACAGACATATCAATTCTTAGCATCCATTGCATTAGTGTATTCTTGAACTAACCTAGAGAATGCATTTGTAGAGAAATCATCTTTTGTATAGCTCAGAAAGGAAAATCTAACTTGGTCTTCTAGACTAATAAAGTATGGGGATTAGTAACGTTCTGTTAGTTTTTTTCTGCCTCAGGTGTTAAATAAAATCCTATTAGTACTATGGGAATCATTATTACTGATATTACGAAAACATAATACATGTATACTTATTGCTAATGTTCTAATTCAACACATTTCTCTCTGAGTCAGCTTCAAGCTTCTTGGGTTCAAATGTTTTTTAAATGTTGTTTTCTTTTTATTTGTTAGTTTTTTTAAAGTTCGATTTCAAAGCAGACAATCCTTAACCCTACTCAATGTTCTTCTAAATGTTATCCCTATTCGTCTATTGCACACTCAGCTCTAGGTTGATCTTCTATAACATAAAAACATGCATCCCACTTAACTACAACAATGCACCCTTGCTCTTTTGGATCTTCTTAGAGATTTTCCTTTTTGCTCTATACCACTTTCATCACTGGACTCTGATTCTTCAGGTGTAGTTTCTGATATTTGTGTTACTGAGGAGCCGCTTGTCTGGGCTTTATTACTGTAGCTTTTTGGACATTCATCTTTTCTGTTTCCTCTTTTTGTTCTGGTACTTGTTTCTTTCCCTCGGTCTTCTGTTTGTGCAGGTGCAGTTTCAGTGCCACTTTCACCTCGAGGAGGAGTCTTTGCTTCTTTTTAATTAGGAACTCCTATTCGACTTTGTGTAATTTCAGACACTTGAATGTCTTGTTCAGTTGATTGATCTTCACTCCTCTTTTCCTCTTGCTGTTGCTCAGGCAACAGTGATGTTGGTCTATCTGGCCTCTCAGGAATTGCTACAGTCACCAATGCTCTGCTTGCTTGATCGTATACCACCAAATCATCATCTGGCTTTCTCACCTTCTTAGTGTTTGAGGAATTAATTCAGTTTGCAATGCCAGCACACTTAACAGCAGTATTTGTTGTCAGAATTACCTGAAAGAGGCCTTTCCATCTGAGTTCAAAACAAGTCTTCTGTACATGCTTCTTGATTGCAACCCAGTCACCAGGGCTGAGGTCATGGTACTGTTCTTGGTGTGGCTCTTGAGTGGCAGCTGAAACCTGATGTGAAATAGAATGGACCAAATCAGCCTATCCTTTGCAGGAGTTCAAGAGAATCTCGTCAGTGATGTTCGATAGAGCATTTGCATGAACTGCTGGTAATTGCTTTGCCCTTCCCATCAGAATCTCATGTGGCGATAGTCCTGTCTTTCTCTCTGTAGTACTTCATATGCTCATTCACACCAAAGGCAAAGCATCTGGCCATTTCAGATGTTGAAGCACAGACTTTTACTAGTCTGCATTTGATAGTCCCGTTCACATATTCATCTATTCCAGAAGCTTCAGGTCTGCAATTGCAGTGTAGTCGTCCCTTAATTTACAATGCTGTGCAGATCATTTTCAGCACTTCATTATTGAAATTAGTTACTCTATATGACTCAAGAGAAATCGAAATTCTGCACCTAGGGATCAGTTCACTCAATAACAGTTTAGCTACTGTGAGACTGTCGTTTAACCCAGTTGGGTAGGCTTCCACCTAGAAAAACTGCACACAATGACCAGGACATATCTCAGCCCGTTATAAACTGGCATTTTGATAAAGTCCACCTGCATCCTGTTGAATGGTCTGACTGATCTCCCTATGTGTGTCAGTGTAACGTGTGTTCTCTTTCCTGCATTCATTTGGTGACATCCAACACATCTATGACAAATCTCTTTAGCCAACATTCAGGATTTTGGATTAAACCAAGTCTGCCTGAAAAGTCTCACTATGCAATCTCTACCTAAATGTGTGTACCCATGATATTATTGTGTCATTGGAAACACCAAGCTGTCTGGAAAGAATGGTCTCTCATCTGCCGACATTCAAATGTCATTCATATTTTTCTCACAAGCTGCTTTAATCCACCTCCCCCCAAGTTCGACAACTTGGGCTGAGGTAACTCTGTCAAGCCAGGCAGCTTCAATAATAACATCAATGGTGCACACTGCATATGCTGCTCTTAGTGTAACATCGTTGCCTCTTAAAACGGGAGACATCGACAAATACTACATGGTGGGGCTCAATTAGAGGTTCTTCCTTAATGTCAGGTTTGGGTTTAGTGCATAGATCCATGACATTTAGACAGTCCTGTTCGACCTCATCACTGTCAACATCATTTATAGGTAAAAAAGTTGAAGGATTTAGTACCTTGCATCTTTTGAGAACTACATTATCGCATGACAAAATAGTTTGTTCATAGTTTATCGAAAAATTGAGTCATGACCCCAGTTTTCGTTCTAATTAACAATAGCTCCAAAGAGTGTAAGACCATAACATTTAAAGGATATCCCATCACTATGCTCTCACTCTTTTCCAGACTAGTGCTCACCGCAGCTCACCGCAGCAACTGTTTTTAGGCAATCAGAGAGACCTGCAGCTATGGGATCAAGTGCAGTTGAAAAATATGCAATTGGTTTTCAGGCATCACCATAAACCTGTGTCAATACTGAGATAGTGCACCGATCTCTCTAAGTGAAAAATAATATGAATTATTTTGAATATTCAGGCATTTCTAGAGCAGGGATACAACACAATTTATCTTTCAACTCCTGGAAGACTTTTGAGCATGTGTTGTCCCATGGAATCAGATCTGACAAATGCATACTTGTCAACCTCATTAAAGGATTTGATATTATGGAAATTTTTGGTATCCACTGCCTGCAGTAGCCAACCATTTCCAAAAACATTCTGACATCTTTTTGAGTTTGTGGTGGATTCTTCTCCAAGATGGCTTCCACTCTCTCTGGTGACATCTTTCTAACCCCCTTCACAATGATGTGTCCCAGATATTGAACTTCTTTCTTATAGTACTGCAGCTTCCCTGAAGACACCTTCTGTCCTTTCTCAGCCAAGTGGTTTAACAAAGCAATGGAGCCTTGTTTGCAAGCCTCATGCATTTCTGATGCCACAAGCAAATCGTCTATGTATAGGACGAGAGTTGACTTGTTGGGCATGTGTAGAGTCTTAATATTTCTCTTCAGAATCTGATTGAAAATAGATAGACTTTCTGTATACCCTTGTGGGACATGACAAGATAAGAACACCTTTTGTTGAAACACAAAGGAAAAAAGTTACTGACTTTCCTCGCGCAATGGCACTGAAAAGAAAGCCTGGAACAGACCAATGAACCTAAACCATTCTGCAATACCCGGGATGAGGAGAAGCATGGTGGTTGGATTTGGTACCTTGGGACAGCATGGAACAACTATCTCATTCATCCTTAGGTTCGGCACTATTCTATATTTCCTGTGGGGCTTCAGGAAACTCTTGATGGGAGAATAAAATGGACTTCCAATCAGCTCCCTCAATATTCCTTTTTCCAGCATTTCTTCTATGACTGGTGTTATTCCTGATATAGCTTCTGATTTCAAATGGTATGGTGGGTGTTCTAGGAAATACTGTGTTTGGTTTTACATTGACTCAGACTGGCTCTACATCTTTTATTAATCTGATATCTTTCCTTGTCAAATCCCAAACTTAAGGATTCACTGTCTCTTTTAAATCATCTGGTAATTCTTAAATGGTGAATAAAGGAAACACTCCTATTTTGCTCTTCTATTTACCCAATTTATAATCCACTCCCACGCCATGTGTCTGGAAAGCAACACCATCTGGTGTGCAGTAAATAGAGCAATTTAACTTGCAAAGTAAATCTTTCCCTAACAAATTTACAGGACTTAAATACCAACAAACCACAAACTGATGCTTATTTTCAAAAGTGCCTATTTGTACAGGTAATTCTTCTGATCAGGAAGTCTGAATTGTTTATTTGTTACTTCCACAACTTGAATAGTTTTTTCCAAGAGAGGTAGATCTAGAACTTTCATTGTTCTAACTGTAGACCTAGTAGCTCCGGTATCTATTCAAAATGATACTGGTTGACCCCATATTTCAGCATCTATGTAGGGACCACTTTGGTCTGCTTCTAAAACTGTGCTAAGTCTGCAATCTTTCCCCTCTCTCAGGCACCGTCATTTGGAATTATCTGATCCTGTGCAATCAGCTTCAGAAAATGGGTATTGTTGTAATATATCCTGATCCGATGTCTGGATTTGTGGCATGGACTTTTGAATCTCGGTATCTGATTTAAATTAAATTGAGAATTTCCTACATTTTGGCATTCATTTGAATAGGTGGGGTAGGCATCATTAGTGTTTGGCCTTGCACAGGCATTTGAGTTTGTGGTACAGGCACGTTTGGCATGCACATGCCCTTCTCTACTTGTACATTTCTACCATTAGTATTTGGATTATACCTGCATTCTCTTTTCCAATGTCCAATCTTGTGACTGTGTGTAATCTTTTTGATTGCAGCATTATCTACTCCTGATCTTGTACCCACAGGAACACCTCTAACTCTATCTTGAGATGGATTGAACTCTCCTTGATTTCCCTGAAAACCAACTTGAGGAACAGCAACTTCTTGTATATTTCCTTGAGGTCCTATAACAGAAGGACTCTGGAAACCTATCTGATCCAACTTCGTTCGTGCCAACATCAACTTTTCCTTAACCTTTTTCTGTTTGTGCCTAACTCATTGCTACAATACTTTGTGCATCTCAAACTTTTATCTAATGACTTGTTCTGCAAACAAATGTGACTTTGCGTTATGTGCATGCAAATGTCCGGTTTTAATCCTAACACAAACTGTAACACAAAAATCCTGATATCCTTCTCTTCATGATATTCTTGTCCACTCTGCTGCTGAAAAACCTGCAACAACTGTTCATAGTATTCATGAACAGTCTCTTGCTGCTCTTGAGTAGTTCTTTTAATCTTAAGCCAATCCAAATCCAAATCTCTCGGGGGCACTCTGTCCTTAAGGGAAGTACTTACTGCCTCATACTACTCCATCACTGCAAGAAATGGTGTAATTGTTCTAGTCTCCCTCACTGGTTCTTTTCTTGGCCACTGTACAGCAACCTTACATTAGGCCCGCAAATCAGCAGGTAATACTATATCAAAAAAAGTTTCAAATCTGTCCACAACACTTTGGAAATCTTAACATACTGCCCAACTTATGTATACCATTGCACTGGTTTGTCTATCAATTTCGGAAAATTACCTGTAAATGTAGCCGGATCACCTCTAACCCAAGGAGCATGTACATAGATTCCTCCTGTGATTTCTTTGAAATGGAAATGCTGCTATCTCTCCCTCATTTTCCTCATTTTATTTTCTCGCTGTAGCATCCCTTCTCTTTTTCTTCTCATGTTTCCTAGTTCATTTCTAGTTTCTAAACTTCTCTCGATTTTTTAATTCATTTAACTAGTTGTGAAATGTGCAAACGCATACCTGAAACTCTCTTGTTTTCCAGTGCTGGGTCACCTAACTGAACACTGTAGATTGTTTTCATGTGAACATTTTTCTCAAGATCTGTCTCATATTCCTGAGCTACTTCTGCCAATTTATCATACACTATTGCTGCTCTTTGTGTAATTTCTTTACATTAATTAACTTGTTTCTTTGGTTCTCCTCAATAAGCTCGAATTTTAAGCATCCCCTTATTACTTCTTACAATTCTATATTTAATTTGGCTACGTTATGATTTCTCCCTTTCTGGATCTTGTATTTCCACTACCTCAGAGCTGTCTACTCTTCTATTCCCCTGCTATTTCTTCTACCCATGTTGGTACATTTCCTTCTGTGAAAGCATTGATATCATCAAGTGTAACCGAAGTCGTGAAGACTAAAGTCCTTCCATCTGTTAGTGTTTGTACTGTCTGTGGTGATCTCCATAAGACAATCTAACAATTTTGTTAAATTGGAACAGATCCTGTGGCAGACACATCTCCTATGATCTGAAGTGCTCTGGCCTCAGATCCACATTTGGAGGAGCAGTTGTCATTTCTCTGGTTACTATTGGGACATTTACAGGGTTATCTGGGCTCTAGTGTGTTTTACAATTGTACCAGTTACCATTGGAGCTGCAACTTGTGGTCGAGCCACAACTTGTGGGACAGTTTGGAGTATCTGTATAGGTCCTTCAAACTGGGCTAAACTTGAATCTGCTGGAGCAGTTGATTATGGAGCACCCACATCAGCACTAGGGTCTCTGTGAACCATAGAAATAGTATAAAGTGGAAGTCTCAATGCCAATATCTTGTTCTAAAATCTCATCTCCGGAATCTGTATCTGATTCAGCCTCATTTTTCTTCAGGTGACCCTTCTCTTTTCCCTGCTTTGAATTTGTGCTAATAACTGGATATAGTCTGGTTCCCACTGTGATCGCCTTCCTCCATCTATGCTGTTCTTCAACCTATCTAGCATCCACATAATGCCGTACTGCCCGCTTTATCCTTCTCTGACATGTTTCTCTCTCCTTTTCTCTCACAACCTTTTTCCATACATTAAGAGACTTGCATTGAGTAGGTCTAGTTGGTGGCCTCATCTCATGCAATTTTCCTTTCAAAGTCACAAGAATCCTGGTACTAAATATCGCATATCTAGAAAAACTTAATACACCCTCTTTCCTATCGATTCTACTCCACTGGCGAATCCAAGACCAAGTGTCTAACCCATACTCCATTGTCATAATATGAGCATTCGTAGCCTCAGGAGGTGTTTCTTTGCCCTACTGCACCGGAATAGTAACATCCCCTCTGATTACATTTTTTTATTGTTCAAAACATTTAGGGGCCCATTATGATGAAGGGCGCTGGCGATCCGCCCAACATCCTCCCCCCCGCCATATTAGTATGGCGGGGGTACTGCAGGGGACGCGAAGACTGTCTGCCGCTTTTTCGCCCGGTCAACAAGTCGACTGGGCAGAAAAGGGTTTAATGCAGTGGCGGTGTCTGCTAGACACTGCCATCCATATTAGCATGGGGCAGAAACATGCCTTTCGCCGTCACGGAAAGGCATGCAGAATTCTCTTACAGGGGCCCGTTGCAGGCCCCCAGGGTATTGGGGAGTGGGGGGTGCATATGGGGGGTACCTATGGTACCCCCCTGCATTGTCATGGACATGGTGGCAGGCACCTCGCATTGCCTGTCACCTTGTGCATGACAATACATGCAGTGCATTCACAGCATTGTTGCGGGCGGTGCTGTGAGCACCGCCCCCCACAATGCTGGGAATGGAGGATGCCACCACCAAGGTGGCATCCTAATCGCCGGTGCGGGACTGCCGCACCACTGGCGGCCGGTCCCAGCACCGCTAGTGTAGCGGGCTATCGGAAGTCCACCCGCCATCCTAATGGGCCCCTTAGTTTTTGCAATGCAATAGGCAAGGACATTTCCATTCAGAATATTATTGTTTTGTTCCATGTAAGTCAATTCCTTTTCAACCAATCTAATTTGAGCTAATAGTTTGCCAAATCTTTCCTAACAAATCTAAATTAATTATTACATTTTTTGCCAATCCAATCTCAGCGCGATTGTGACGTCACCATCAATCTCAGCTCGAAAACACACCAACCGACCAATTCCAGCATGAAACCATATGACTTATCACTCACTCCTTGCAGCAGTTCACCCTACTTTATAATTTTCCTAGCATTCACACAACTTCAATAATAAACGTTTAAACTTCTCTTTGTTTGCCCATCAGTATACTTTATTCGAAACAAATTTCATAAAAGTACAATTATACAGTATCCGGAGTACATTAACATAATCCTACCCGTATACATTAAACAAAGATAAACAATACATGTAACATTTCAGACATCGGGTAAAAGTTTTGACCTGATGAACCAAGCATTCGCCACATATTTGGCTACCCCGCAAACCATATGCATTGAAATAACATTAGTTAGAAAGATACGCATGGCTATTCTATGGTCCCTCACCCCTAAATTCCTACAAACAGGTTTCAACCATCTTTCTCTTGGTTGTTTGTAAGCTGCACATGCAAATAGGAAGTGGCCCAGTGATTCTTTCGGGCAGGCACAACCTGGACATTTTAGCTCTGTTCCTCTATATCCCTTCCAACCTTCTTTGAATGAGTTAAGGGGTAAAATACCATATCTAAATTTCAAAAACAATGTTCTATCGCGAGGGACCTGGATGAAATCCATGAAAGGCTCTAACTTTCTAAGAGGCTTGTGGTCAAGGAAGGCACTAGTTAAATGACCCCAATTTGGATTCCTGAGTTCTTTTGCAACAACCCAATCCCAGTAGAGTTTTTTAACAATTGATTTCGAAGGTGGCATTTGTGAAATCCAACTCTCCTCCAGACCTATAGATATCACCAGCCTCTTTAAATTGTTGAGCCATTTAATTTTATTGGCTACATTCAAGCTAATCAGCTCATCCAAAACCTGGGCATAGTTAAAAAGTTCAGGGGTCCTTCTAAGACGAACCCAAAATAACAAGGGGCGAATTTGCACCAGATCAGAAATCGATTTTTTACCCAGGTCTAAAAATAAAGGTTTCAAGGGGGACGATAGGGGTAGCGAAACCATATCTCTAATAAATTTATTTTCCGCCACTGCTAAAGCTTTTGTATTTTCCGCCCCCCAAAGTTCTGAACCATATACTGCCACTGCCAATGCTTTTCCTTCATAAACTGCCAGGGTAGGAGCTATGGGTCTACTAATGGATCGTCGCTGATTCTTAGAGATTACTCCTGAAACCCTTTTGAGATTTAAAACCATTTTGGCGATATGGGCAGACCAACTTAAATTGTTACAAAGTCTCACTCCGAGGTAATCAAATTCTTCTACCACCTCCAGCGACGTGCCATTCAACAAGAGGTTCACCCTCCTGTGTTTCTTTTTGGCAGTCAGCACCATCAACTTTGTTTTCGAAGTATTTATTGACAACCCCCTATCTTTACAGAAATCGCAAAAACGATCAAGCAGTTTTTGCAAACCCATGGGGGATTTTGACATGAGAAGGGTGTCGTCGGCAAAGAGGAGAGTGGGTGTTTTCTCTCCTGCAAGGGCGGGGGCATCAGCAGGGTCCTCCCTCAAATGGTCTACCACCCCATTGATAAAGAGGGAGAACAGAGTTGGAGCCATCACACACCCTTGTCTCACTCCCCTATTTACCGGAATCTTCTCAGTCAGTTGGCCTTGGGTTCCCCAGCGAATCCTAGCATAATTCCCCTCATGGAGTTTAATAATGAGTTGTAGGAGGTAACTAGGAAAACCCATATCGGATAAGACCGACCAGAGCTTAGCCCGTGGAATGACATCAAATGCTGTCTTCAAGTCTATGAAAGCCAGGTATAGACTGCCCTTAGTAATTAACACTGACTTCCAACAGACTGCACAAAATCTAAAGACCTGGTCTATTGCACCTATATTGCACCTAAACCCGGCCTGAAAGTGGGACAAAATGCCTTTGTCCACAAGCCAAGACTATGTACGATTTATGATCACCCTTCCAACCACCTTCTGAATAACGTCTATTAGACTTATCGGTCTGTAATTGGCGGGGTCATTCCTTTCGCCCTTTTTATAAATGGTTATCACCTCCGCACCTTTCCAGGAGTCAGGAACAGAGTGACCAGACTGAATCAGATTCATCAGACAGGATATATACTTAGCCCACACATTTGGTTCGTACTTTAACATATCTCCTGGAAGACCATCTTGGCCTGGGGCCTTCCCGGACAGTAATTTAGAGATGGCATCTAATACTTCACTCTCGGAAAATAAATCTATGTTGGGAAACAAGTATTCACAAGGCATGCTTTCAGGGATAGTAACTGGTGGTGATATCGAGCTATCCAAGCTATCCTCACAGTACAATTTAAAAAAATGGGAATACCATTCCTGTTCGGTAATGTGATTTAAAATGGGTCCTGCTCCATTTCTATCTAAAACATTAATTAATTTCCAAAATATGACAGGATTTTTTCCACATGCTGCTTCCTTCAGCTGCTGCCAATGCTCTTCCTCCCAATCTCTTTTTGCTAATTTTATACTACTTATATAATCTTTCCTAGCCAACCGTACGGCCACAGAATCCTTACTTCGTATTGCTTTAGTAATTGCTTTCCTTTTGACTCTACAATTAATCGTGTACCACGGATTACTTTTAGGTTTAATACCATTAGAACGGGATTTTGCCAATGGCTTCTTACAAAAATGGGCTCCCAATTTACTTATTAAATTGTTATAAGAGACCGACAAACTGGGATCAGCTAGATTAACTGGCGAGGAAACTAGGGCTGTCAATCTACTAGTTTCTTCAAGTACCAATTCTTTAATATTTTGGAGCTTCCCCTCATCACATTTGACCACATTCCATTTTAGCTTCCGGTTATTATTTACAGGGAAAACTTCTTTAGTTATCAACTCTGTTTTCCGGCTAAGATCGCGGCCACTTACCCACTGAAATTGCATACATAAGGGGTTATGGTCGCTATAGGAAGACTCCCTGACCTCCATATCAATTACGTCGGGCCAGGAGTGTTCATCTAAGAGGATGTAGTCAATACGAGAGGGGCACCCTAACCTGTTAAAGGTCATCGCTCCTTCGCGATCTGACTTAGTACGGCCATTAAGAGCCCATAAATTATGATCTAACACCAAGGCATTCAACTGAATAACTCTCGATGACCATTTCTTAATTGGGCTAAGTTTCAATGGTGGTATGATCTGTCTACCATCCACTACATTAGACCCCAATGCTTCTTCAACATCTAAAGGTTCGAATGTGCAGTTAAAATCCCCCCCAACCAGTATTTTGGATCTAGTTGGGAGGTTTGATAACTTCACATCCAACAATTCCAATACTGGGGAAGCGAGCCCTCCCTGGAGGCCTCTAGCATAAATACAGAAGATTTCATAACTATAGCCCCCTGCACAATTCTTTAAAGTAATGTGTAAGATGTCATTAGAAACATACTTGTTAGAGGTAACACTACAATTCAAAGAAATTTTCACCCAGATATGTAACCCACCAGAGGGGCGCCCTCTCCCCAATGAAACAGCTGGAACATAAAAGGTAGAATAACCATTCATGTATTCGGGGGATAGGCACCACGTCTCTTGAAACATACATATATCAAAGTTGTTAATAAAAACATTCCAATCAGGATTTGCCAAATTTTTCTTTAAACCTGCAATATTCCACGATAAAATGGTGATAAAAGAACCCGGTGCCTTGGATTCCATTTGTCCTATAGAAGCTATATCTAGCGTACAGTTACCCACTGCAACCAAGGGTTCAATAATATCTATACCTTTACTGGTGGAACCTGCAATTGCCACTCTGTCTACAGGCGATTTTACTTGATCTCCAGGTGAGACCTGCACCACCCGACTGCCCAATCCCTCGATTGGCTGGTTAGGCAGTCAATCGACTTCCTCCAGACCATTGAAACGATTGTAGCATTGGATAGGGTAATCCAGCTGAGGGCCCAACCATCCCTCCTTAAACCTATTTCCACCATTGTAATGTCTACCTCTCCCTCTTCGGACTTCTTGCCAGTCTCCATTTGCGGCCCCTCCCCAATTATTAGAACGTTGATTCCCTTGGGTTTCAAGTCTCCTCCTACCATTTTCATGCGTGGTAGCCCTTAACCAACTCCATCTATTATCGTGGTTCCCCACGGGCATATAGAAGTATGACAAGGGTTTAACAGAGATCTCCGAGTCATTGTTACGGCAATGCCCAGAGCAAATAAACTCTACTATGCAAGGGTCTTCAAATGTAATCACCACACAATCTCCTTTGAGATGTTTCTTTTTCTCTCCTACCCATGGTGCTCTCTCTACCATAAGGATATTTTTATTGACATTAGGAGGTGGTGGGAAATTCCTATCCAACCAGTGACAAACTTTATTTTTAAGACCCCAAAATGTTTCGGGGCTGGCTGGTGTGAGCTCGGGGACACCCGTTACCACTATCACAAATGGGCAGGCGTCTGATGGTAAACTAATATTCCGCCGTACCCTTGGTGACTTCACCGGGGGGGAGGGGGGACAACGCTTAAGGTGGAAGAACCAGCTTTTTCCAGAGGTTTATTAGTGTCTGCAGAGACTTGTTTAGTGACCACTTTACCAACCTTCAGCACAGTTGGAGCGGTAGGACAGGTCTTAGTTAACTGATTAGGTACTGGTAAAGGGTTCTTGGCCAATGGTAGTGGGGTTCCCGATGTACCGGGGGTATTCTTCAGGATTACATGAGTTGCTTTTTCCCCCTTACAATTCAGGTCCTTGGATATAATTTCAAGTTGGTGTTCTATACCCTGGAGTCTAGTTTCCAAGGGCAAAAGCAAGGACCTAATAAGTGCAGCTAGAGAATCAAAAAAGGGCGCATTCTCATCCTCATCACTCTCTACAGATTCATCAGGACTACTATTATCAAGAATGCTAGCCAAGCTTGAATCGGATGCAGTTACATCAGGTAACTCTAAAGGCAGGGGGTGGGATACACGATGTGGCCTGACAGGGTCAACTGGGGCATCCATACTTATCCCTCCCTCCTGTAAACCATTGCCCACACAAACTAAATTCCCCATACAAGGCAATGTATTCTGATTAACTACAGTATCACTGGGCACCTCTATGACAGATGATTTTGGGGAGGATGTTATACCTTCTACAGGGAGCCCTTCTGACTGTGAAGGGGCTGTGTGTATAATAGCAGAGATAACCACTGGAGTGGTAAGAGAGGCGGACTCAATTGAGGATACTGGTAGTGTGGGTACCGGAGGTATATTTATACATTGAGGCTGGGCCACAACTGATATAGGGGACACATGAGTGGTTAACAATTGGGGCGTACCTGATATACTCGAATGTTTGTTCGGAGTACAAGCCAAGGCTATATTACCCAATGAAGATCTTTTAGCATGTAGCAAATCTTGAGAAACCCTCCGTTCCATCAAGATAATACCCTCATCAATTAGGCTGTTAGTGCGAAGGATAAAGCTATCCAAGGTATTAGTAAGTTTTTGGGTTTTTATATTCTTTATCCCTGCCACCGCCTGACTTCGGGTTTTTCGAGATGACATTGTATAGCGCCAGCAAGTAACTATCAAGGGGTACTCTGGTCAAAATAGTAGAAGAGCAAATGCTTAATTAACAACCCCTGTAATGTTGTATATAATAAAACCAAAATGCTACACCTAGTGGTGCAAAAAAACAACCATTAACATCCCATAAGAAAATATAACACGACAATGACAACAACAATAATCTATTAATAAACTTGCAAGGAGATGCGGCCAGTCCAGTCCTTTCAGTCCTCGGAGGGCCTCAGAGGGCCCGCCCTTTGCCCGGGCTTAGCCCCGGGCTATGTCCCGCGCGCGTCCCGCGTGCGCGCTCACCACTACGTTGATATAGGAGGGTTGGGGGCGGGAAGAGACACCAGGTGCGCTGAGATCTTGAAGCGCTGGGCACCCTGGGTCTCGCAGTCCCGGCCCCGGCAGCGTCCGCTTGTGTCCCCGGGTCCTCGTAGGTCAGGATGCAGGGAGCAAACCGGCAGGCTAAAAGACTTTAAAACACCAAAGTTCAACAGGATTTTCCCAAGAGGCTGCGAGCGGCTCCCGCGGAGCGGGGGCCGCGAGCCTTAAGTAGCCGGTGTTAGAGCAATGAAGGGCGGAGAGCTGGGGGCGGGAAGAGACACCAGGTGCGCTGAGATCTTGAAGCGCTGGGCACCCTGGGTTCTCGCAGTCCCGGCCCCGGCAGCGTCCGCTTGTGTCCCCGGGTCCTCGTAGGTCAGGATGCAGGGAGCAAACCGGCAGGCTAAAAGACTTTAAAACACCAAAGTTCAACAGGATTTTCCCAAGAGGCTGCGAGCGGCTCCCGCGGAGCGGGGGCCGCGAGCCTTAAGTAGCCGGTGTTAGAGCAATGAAGGGCGGAGAGCTGGGGGCGGGAAGAGACACCAGGTGCGCTGAGATCTTGAAGCGCTGGGCACCCTGGGTCTCGCAGTCCCGGCCCCGGCAGCGTCCGCTTGTGTCCCCGGGTCCTCGTAGGTCAGGATGCAGGGAGCAAACCGGCAGGCTAAAAGACTTTAAAACACCAAAGTTCAACAGGATTTTCCCAAGAGGCTGCGAGCGGCACATGCAGTGCATTCACAGCATTGTTGCGGGCGGTGCTGTGAGCACCGCCCCCCACAATGCTGGGAATGGAGGATGCCACCACCAAGGTGGCATCCTAATCGCCGGTGCGGGACTGCCGCACCACTGGCGGCCGGTCCCAGCACCGCTAGTGTAGCGGGCTATCGGAAGTCCACCCGCCATCCTAATGGGCCCCTTAGTTTTTGCAATGCAATAGGCAAGGACATTTCCATTCAGAATATTATTGTTTTGTTCCATGTAAGTCAATTCCTTTTCAACCAATCTAATTTGAGCTAATAGTTTGCCAAATCTTTCCTAACAAATCTAAATTAATTATTACATTTTTTGCCAATCCAATCTCAGCGCGATTGTGACGTCACCATCAATCTCAGCTCGAAAACACACCAACCGACCAATTCCAGCATGAAACCATATGACTTATCACTCACTCCTTGCAGCAGTTCACCCTACTTTATAATTTTCCTAGCATTCACACAACTTCAATAATAAACGTTTAAACTTCTCTTTGTTTGCTCTTTACTAAAGAAATAACAGTATCCCAATCATTCAAGAATATTTGCCACAACCACAAGGAAATTTAGACCGGAAATAAAATCACCTAGATCAATTCAGCTTCACCCATTTGCGCAATTAGTTTCCACCAACACTGATCCATTTTAATCAATCAGAACAATGCTTAATTCTCTGTCACTGGTATAGTTGATGGTACCTCACACTCTGCACTTCAAAACCTACAAACAAGTATTTTTATACATTTTAACGTATATATAGCCCGAGGTCTTCTGAGTACAGGTGAGCCTGAATATTTAAATCTCATATTTTCAACAACTTCTTAATACTTCTTCTACTCACAACTTCATACTCACAATACCGCAATGTAACCCAAACACAACTACAGCAAACACCATTTTTCCCCATTCATACTCACACTTTCAAAACCGCAACCGCCTTCTCGCATCGCCTTGTCAGGTCTTCAAGTTCTGGACACTGGATTTGGGATTTGGGATTCGGGAGTCAGGAGCTATATTTTGGCTTGGGAAATTATTAATTTTCTAGCTCCATTCAGGGTGGGAGCCATATCTCTACTACCAGAAACTGCTGGCGCGTGGGTAATGTAAAAACCCTTTAACTACAGCAGCAGTCGCAACTCCGCACCTTGATCTTCTTCAGGTCAACTGGACCTTTGCCACTGTTTTAGAATGGAACACTGTTATAATGTTCAGAAAATAAAGAGAATTTAAATTATTTTTTTATAAGCTATATTTATCTTGTTGAGTTTTAGTGGTTTGAGTTAAATCTTTATAAGTCCAAATTAGTTAACACCATTTACAGAAATATCAAGAAAAATAATGGTTAGCAGCAAACAGGAAAATATTACAGCTTGTCCCATAAAGGAAATTTACCTAAGTCTCTGTTCTTCTCTAATAGACACTAACCTCATCAGAACCCATGTCGAGATCTTCGGAAAAGGATGAGATTTTTCAGGCACATTTAGAAATAGTATATGTATTTTAGTTTAACTTATGAAGAGTAGTTCAGGAAAACTTGTCCGAGTCTTCTCTCAATGAGTTACTCACAGCAATAGCTGTTTCTTAAAGAAAATCTAGTGAACACCATCAGCAGTAGCTTACAGTGTAAAAGGTAAAAACATGGTCACAGCACAATTAGCCTGGACCAGTCTGATCAGCATAAAGCTCTCAGCGCGTGTCTAAGGAAAGGGTGGTGGAAGCACAAGTGATTACTCTCTAACTAGGAGCACGTATATTAAACACAAAAACTTATGTATCCATCTTCTTCGGTGCAATGCCATCTTGAACTAATGATCAAAGGACCGTCCAATGGTCTGCCACATCCTTCTTCATTTCAACTGTAACATGCGAGAACAGCTAACATTATCTTCAAGTGGCATACTAAGTTGCCATTGTCTATGTACTTTGGTTTCACATTGAGTTCCCACAACAGCCCTGCAGCTTACTCTATTAGCTATTTAGAACTCCATTATGTGACAATGAACTAGTCTAAAGCAGAAACATTCTAGTTGGAAATTCTACAGATCTACATCGTAAGCTTCACATTTCCCTGCATACATCTGTGTTTTAATTATTCTGTTGTTATTTGTAATTGTGAACAAGTGATAGCTAATATCTAACCGAATGCGATGAGAACATGTAGCTTAGGAAGAAAAGAAAACATGTATCGGATTCAGTACATTCTACGTGGATGACATGTTTTCTAAGGCTAACGTGAATTATTTATTTAATATAGCACTGTGCCACATACTGCTAAACACATATTTAAGAAAGTTAAACTAAAGGAAATGCAGAGAATAGAGAACGAATGAGGCCTAGCTTAACTTGACTATGAAAATACAATAAAAATGGATGATTGCTACAAAGAATCAGGCTAAACATTTTACAGGTTAACTTGCACATTTATAGAAAGGGACGTTTTTCATTTTCTGTTTTTTTAAGCATAACTTGTGTTCATTTTCTACAAGCCAGCCATATTATTTAAGCAAAATTATCATGAGCTTATGAATTGTTACGACTTGTGATTAACTTTGTTAGTGCTTTAAATGTGGGGCTTTATGAAGCACAAGCAAGTAGGTTTTCCAATGTGTTTTGGTAATTTCACAATAATATTTCAAAAATGAATATTCACATTGGGTAATTCAGCAAACCCATATGCTGTTACTGATGACCAGGATACAAAGTGTTCTTTCGTCTTGGACGTTTGCACATTTGTCATGAATCCTACACCTGGGAGTCCTTACAAGCTTCTTATCAGGTCTGAAGATCCTAAGAACTGCATTTATACGGATCCTGTTGATGGAAAGTGAGCTGGACCGCCAAGCAACGGCTCAAAATTGGTAGTGAAATTAACTTAGGTGTAGGTTTATCACATTGTACGTGTCTTTAGTGAACACGCTATAAAACTAAGGTGACATGGCATGCCTTTACAATCCCTATAGAGGTGCCTCAACCTTTAATAAACCTGTCTCATCCCCATCTCTGGGGTTTATGATATTCCACTTTACTTCCTCAGACCATTTTGACTCCAGAAGACTACAAACCTACAGCCCGTTTATGCTCTGGTCGAGCGTAAAAATCAAGTTCCTCCTACATGTTAATAGTTTAAAATAATCAACAAGAACTCCACACCCCATGCCCATGTTTCATCTATATATTGAAAGAATTAGTGCCATCACACATCAATTGTGTGCCAAATCAAACTAATAGATACCCTCCAGTGCGTGAAGTGTCAGCTTGATGGTAATGATTCTTGGCTAACAATATTACAATTCTGAACCATTTTGTCAGGTTCAGAACCTGGACTCACCATGGAAACTAACTCCACTCAAGCACAATTTAATGTGGAGGCTCCTATATATTATGTTAGAATTCTTTCGGATCTGTTTCTTTGTTTTAAGATGACCACTCTTTATAATGGTCCCTATATCATCTCAGATATTTTCCAATATGTCCTGCCTACAATTGTCCCACATAGGAGTCCACTCCTAAAATAATGTTAATCGTTGTTTTCACATTCCATGTCATCTTTCTTTGAGTGTGTAGCCAAGTGAGACATGTATGTCCTTTTTCTTTCTATTGTGATTGTTAGATTGTTTGTGTGGCAATATTTCTAGCTAATTTCACTACATTTCCTGGAAAGTGAGCCCCTTTCTATCAAAATAAAATAAATGTCTGGTTGTAATCCATTCTACTGTATTCTATCATCAGTCTGAGATTTGAACTAAGTTTGGGATTCCATATGAGCAAGGTGGCTTTACAGCGCCTGATTTTTGTCTCTATCATTTGTGCTCGAAAGCCCACTATGCATATTACTGGCAGCAGGATCCTGCTTACAGCCCTCATGTCGCGGTAGGGGCGGGAGCAGTTCAACCAATACCACTCAAGGCCATGATAGTGAATACAAACACCGTTTTCGAAAAAGGGGAGTTTGACACGGTCCAGGCCATGGCCAAAGCATGACTGGACTTGGGGAAGCGAGCGCAGAAACTGCCACTCTATGCACCCAATATGCCACTTTTACATCATATGGATCTCTCTGTTACTACTGAGCCAGGTGCCCTAAAGACCCTTAAAGACATGAATATGGTGAAAATGGAGGATGTGTTTCCTGGTGGCCAATTCATTGCCTCGACGTCTGTGACTGCAGATGGTGGAGTCACTGCTATGCATCTTTTAATTAATACTAGACTGCGGTCTGCAATGTGGGCGCTATATCCACACTTTCCTGCAGAACCACCTGCGCTCGATGCACTGCAACTCTTATATACTGCCACTTCTCGTGTGAAGCTGGTCACTAGATTATATCAGGTATCACAGAGGAAAGTAGCCACATTAGGAGTATCTGCATTAAATAAATGGAATGCAACCTTGCTACATCCCATATCTGAGGATGAATGGGCGGAATGCTGCCGCCTGATCGGGCACCTAACAGCGAACGGTAATTTGAGGTTGGTCCACTTTAAGTATTTACACCAGCTATATTATACACCTGCCCAGCTGCATAGGTATGGTCTGCGGGACACCGATGCTTGTAGGCGATGTGGAGCGATTAACGCAGATTTCTACTACTTGGCATGGGATTGCCACATGGTGTACCCATATTGGGAATCTGTTGAACAGATTGTACATTTGATGGTTGGTCTGCCTCTGGTCTGTACTCCCCAGCTGTGTTTTTTGGGCCTGGTCACTCACATCAAGGCCTCGGAGGTGTGTGGCTTTCGCATTGTTCATGGCCAAGCGAAGAGTCTCTATAAGTTGGGGGAGTAGACATGCACCCACCACAAAACTATGGCTGCAAGGCTTGACCTATTGTTGAGATCAGTTTATATGTTATGCAGAAGAATTGCCCACGTCATCAAAACCACAGGACATTTGGACTCCCATTACAACTTATTTGTTGTCTGTAGCCACTATCTTATATCCTGTTTTTTATCGGGGCGGGAGTAGAGTATGTATGTATATGCTCAACATTCCACTGTACTGCAATGTATCCCTATTGTCTCTTCCCTTGGCGCATGATATCATATAATGCCCCTTTTTCTAATGTAGTATCCTCCAGGTGATTGTATATGTAGCCCTGTCATGTGTCAATCAGAATTATCAGCTTTATTGTCATGTACCAATGGCGATTCAAATGCCATGTACTGTATGCCTTTATCTTGCTTTTGTTCCTTTTGAAAATGAAAAATAAAATGAAAAACAAAAAACAAATCCAACTGTTTTCTCTCTTGGGCATCAGCCATTCCTTTCGATGCCATTCTCTGGCTTTCACTGCTTCTTAAGGTGTAATGTCCCTTGAGTGATGGCTTGTATAACATACTTTTGCAAATTAGTACTGCCTCTTGTCTTGGCTGATCTACACACAGCCACAGAAGAACAAAAGTAGAAGCAATGGCATTTACTTTTGTGAGATAATGTGCTGTTAAATCGTGGCCACTCCTAAAACATGTCTCCAAGAGCATGTCATTCTGTTTCTGGTTCATAGTTTAGTAGACATAAAAATAGTCAATTATATGATGAATATACATTCCTCTGCTTGCACATAATACCAAGCACCTATCGCAAAACAGAGGCCACCTATGCCGACATCCCGGCCTAGTTTATGCAAATATTAGCTCAAACCCCGGTACAAGCTTAGAACACTCTGTCCTCAAACACCCATGTACACTAAGAAATATCTCATCCCGCCTGCTTTGGTTGGAACCACAGTAATTCTATTCAGATGCCATCTAGGCTGATATTGCTTCATGTTCTCACTTTTATTTGGACTCTGACAATGGTTAAATTACATTTTGTATGCATTATTTGTTAGTGGGTGATGATAGCACATTAAATCTGAGGTGTGTGGCTAGTGACCAGACATAAGAAGGAATATTTCCCTTTTCACTACAACAATTCCTACAGCTTATGTAGGTGAATCTTAGCCTTCATAGTTGTAGCTTTCCTTTGAACTGAGTAAGAGTAAGAGTGCAAATGGGTAAAGATCTTGCGCACACAGAATGCAGTGATAGGCTGTGAGAAACTGTCCAATTTTGCTTGATCATCCCCATTTTTTGGACTGATGTCTCTGTTTTTTTGACTCCCTGCACTGGCACACTGCTAATCAGGTTCAATCACATGTGCTTGGGCCCCTCAAATATGGAAAAAAGTGGCTAACGTCTAATTGGAATATTTAACTTTCCTGTAAGGCCATATTATATGGTGCCAAAATACACACATGGAATGGAAAGGTAAATGTTACTGTGGACCTTAGAAATTATTGCATATCCACTAGTGTGAAATAGAAAACACAACTTCAGGCTTACCAGTGTAGCCTAACTACTGCAGTGTAAACTTGAGGTCTGACCTGTCAAAATAACCGTTTTGGGGGGGGGGGGGAATCTCCCTTTTAAGTATTAATAAGGAGCCCACTAGTTAGGGTACATTGTATTTAAAAGTATGACATGTAGAAACGTAATGTTACAATGTCCAAATGGTGACGAGGCCCCAAAAGCTATTTTCCTGTGGAAGGTTCTGGCTGTCCTTTAAGGTAAACTACAGTACAGATTAAAATAGCTATTCTGCTATCTCAGGTTTAAGCTAGAAAAACAGTTCAGCCAATATTTTTCACGTTTATTAAAAATCACATTCAATGGCGAAGTTGAATTTTGATTAAATATTTATGAGAAGTAACTTTTAGAAAGTTAAGTTCTCCCTTTTTGAAGCTCTTGAAGGCCAAATGGTATTAGCCTTTTAGCAGCCGCTCTGTCAGTGCTTGAATTTAAAGAGGTATGAAAACTGCTTTCAGAGCAAAAACAATAGCCTTGCTACGGGACGGTGTGTTTCTTCCCCTTGCAGAAAGACAAGTTAGGATGTACTCTGGTACTTCATTATATACTAAAATGGTTGCCCTCTTACAAGTAAATGTGATGTAAGGTGAGACCTGGGGAGGGCAAAGCTTTGTTCCCCTATTTATTTATTTTATTTTAATTTCTTCTATAGCGCTGGAATCAATCCCGTAAGGGTATCTCCGCGCTGTAAGGGTAAGGGTATCCCTAGCTAGCCTCGCTCCGAATCCAGTAAGAAGGAAGCTACCACCAGAACCAGTTTGGAGAGACCCCAAAGGCCGGGGCAGCACATTACCCCGGAACACTGCTGGGCAGGCACACAGGTTCTGCAGAAGAGAAGAAGTGTTTGTTCATCTTTACAAGTAAGAAGCACTGTGGGATTGTTTGCAGCAAAGCAAACAAGAACTACTGGAAAGGTGGGTAGGGTTGCTCCTGAGAACTTTTATCCCATCGATTAGTGAGAAGCCAGGAGTCATCCCCACCCACTAGCTTGTAACCAACATAAATGTGTCACCTCAAGCACTCTCTTCCGAAAACCTTCTGGCCCTGTGGAAGAACAGAAGTTGGACTGCACCTGCTGTTTGAGGCCTGTGAGGAAACCTGGGGTTCAGACATGCTCCCTTTTGTTCCCAGGATGAAGAAGTGGACTTCAATGCCCCACTGCCTTCTACTGCAGAAACTAAGTCCAAAGGTAAAATGTTTTACCGGGTCAAACATGCTTGGCGTATCTGACCTGCGCTCCATCTCGGTCACCTGAAATTACGCTCAAGGTCCGGTCATCCACAAACGGTGACTACTGATTGGCATTTTACATTTCCTTGATGGTTTTTGCCTTAAAGATTTAAAGCTTCATATCTGTGGTTCCCCTTATTGTAATTTTGTTATTTTGTTATCATTTTGTCTATTAAATTTTTAATTGTTTTTATAAATTTGAGTGAGATTTTCATTGTGTTGTATTTTCAACTTTTTAACAGTTTTGGTACTTCTACAACCTTTACATATTTTCTCTAAATTAAGCCTGTCTGCTCTATTCCATAGCTTCAATGGTTTGAACTCAGGTCTAAATTGCTTAAACCTTTGCCTGGACCTAACCGCTTAGTGATTTTATTACTTGTGGTGGACTACCATCCCCAACTAATAATTCACGTTCTTACATGGGTGATCAGATATGTAGGTCCCTATCTGTTAGAGCAATTGCCTTTTATATTAGTCAACCATACTAAGTGAAGCACACATTTCTTTTATGAGGTTAGAACATTCAGTGACTCCATACCAGAATATCCACAATTAGTGTCTCACTGAATCTGAGTAGTGGGACAATATAAATGAGTAGATAAAGATAATGCATTAAAAAAATCCAATCACAGCAGAAGAGGGTGCAGAGATGCGGGATACAGTGACAGCATGAAAGTGAAAAAATATGAATGGAGACTTACTCCAGTAAGGTGATTGACATACTGGTAAGACACGATGGCTAAGATGATTGACCTCCTGTACTTCAACAAGTGTGTGATATAAGAAATCTTGCATGTGAAATCTTTTATGAGTTGTACAGCAGCACAAAACATGCATTGGTTTCTAAATGACCTCAGTTTATTGATTCTGACACTACACCTGGAATAAGCCATCTTCATCAAAGGGGACCAGACTTTATTAGAATATTGTCTTCTATTACAATTGTTGATAAATATATGTTTTTCAAATGACATTAGCGCTTATCATGAGACTTCATGGGTTATAATAGAGAAACAAAATGGTTGCATTAGCTGCACATATCCAATGAAATTTGTTCAGGTGTGCACCGGAAATTACTAAATGCAAACTGCCACAAGGGAAGGAAGGACGTTTACTTCATGAATGAACCATTTATTGGCTTATTCAGGGTTCATACATGAAGTCAGCTACTGAATTGGCTCAATTGCTGTACTACTTTTGTTTGGGTATTCTGTTCAATGATGTACTTGGATTTTATATAACAAACAACGTGTTCTTTTTCAGCAATTACCATGAAATGGTTAACATTCAAATATTTTTTTGTCTTTTTACAGGCATCCCCAGCATTTCCAGTATTGGTAGTAAGTAATACGCAGATTTCAAATAGCTGTAATGTGCTGTAAAGAATCTCGTATCTGTTTTCCCAACATCCATTTCTGGCGTAGATAATGTTTCCTTGAAATGTATTTTACAGAAAACAAAATGCAATATTGACTTTTTTTCTTGGCTGACTTTACTTGTATTTCTTGATCAAAAAGACTCTGTGATGTGGACTCTGACAGTTTACCCTACTGCAAAGGCAATTTCCAGGATATTTTCTTATGAGTGAATAAAACGTTCACAAAATTAAACCTAAGACATGGACAGAAAGCTAATTTCTATTGAATATTTAATCGGTGCAACTTTCCGAGCACTCCATCAGCCAGAATGGAAATATGTTCAGATGCAAAAGGTTGGATAAGATTTCATGATTTGTTTGGTCAGGCTTCTTGAATGAGACTGTGCAACATCTTACTGCATTTTTCCTTCCATCTGTGGGCAGAAACCTTATTCAGTCATCCAACCCAGTGTACTTCAAACTTCCTAATCCAGATGCCAAACCACGAATGCTTCAGTTTTTCTGTGTCATGCTAACACATCTACAGAAAACATGCTAAAACAAGCATCCTCATCAATGGCTGAAATGTGCTCATTTCTCCTACTCCCTGCAATGTGCATCAAGACTTTTTTTTAAAGTTCCCCACGTGTGCCTCAGAGCCTCTGTCATCCCACTGGCATAAAATTGAGACCTGTACTGTCTCCCCACTCCCCATTTGAAATATCATTCACTGCAATCACGCTCAACCCCGCCCCCCCCCCCCCCCACATCATCACTTGGTTCTTAATACATTCTCAAATGAACAACCACCCCATGTGTTTAAATATGAACTGCTCATCATTACAAGCCCATCGACTGTGCTTTACCTCTACATAGACTCAGTCAAATCAGCTCAGTGTACTGAAACCTGATATTAGTCACACCACCCATGTGTGCTTCCACACTTCTTAAACAGTCACATCTTTCCATAGGATGTGACACAAACCTGCTGAAAGCATCACGTTACTTGCATGTTTAAAACACAAACTTGCGTGACAAATGCAAAGCCATTCTTCCCCACTATGATAAACATGAGCTCAAAGGCATAGTACACAAATGCGCTTAACATATTTTCAACCACAAATATACCCTTCCTTTGTGTGAGTAGCACATGCTGTACCACAAACATCTCACTACGTTTCTTCAACACAGCTCAGTCCCACTCGCCTTAATGTATCAAACTTGCTCATACACAGTCCCTCTTAGGGTCTTATTCTGAGTACCTCGGCGGCAGTGGTCATTAATAATAATGGGGTGTCCCAGTATCTCACAGAACCTGGGGAATTAACAGTATACAACAACACTAGGTTCTGTTGGGAAATGCACACTTTCCTACGGAAAATAAAATGTATCCTGATATGCTAAGGAAAGACAATCAATGGTGCACTATCTATGTTGAAATAATGAAGCTGGCACAAAAATATCATGCACTATATATTAGCATTTATATATCGTGAAGGAACACATAAGTCATATACCAAAGACCCAAGACTTATATACAACATAAATAATTACATATATAAGTGGCATACAAAAGGTGCATTATATAAGACCTAATGCAATAAACAGGAAACTTGACATGGTACAATAAACAAATCCTTAGGTGAAGGTATGTAAGTGCCTGATTACGATGTTGTTAAGAAACTGTCCCAAACCAGTTGGTTCCGGACTAGTTTCCAAACTAATCAGGTCTTGTGAGTCCAGACGACCGATTACGATGCTTCCCAACATCGTTCGGTCGGACTGGCATTGACTTCAAAGGGAGTCTTAGTTCCAAACAAGAACACAGGCTCCCATTGAAAACAGGGGTGGCTGGGGAAACCTTGCACCCTGTGGCAGGCTCCACATGGGGCCTGCCACATTTGGCATGGTTGGGAAGAGGGGTCCTATGGATACCCCCATGGGCTACAGTCGTACATCTTGGGATGAAGGGGGGCCTGCAATGGACCCGCAAAGACTGATTCCGGCAGCCATTTCGGACACACCGAATCGGAACAGCTGTCCGAATCGATCATGGTAATCGCTCATTCAGGAACCGTGTCCATAGAGCTGTATGAATTGTGTCTGAAAGACTCAGGCTGTCCAGATGCCTTTTGGAACCAATTTGGACTGCTCGAACGGTTTCTGGGCATTGTAATCGGTCATTGGGAAATCTGTACGATTCGGTCAGAACAAAGGGTTCCGAATCGGATTCTGCAATGGCGAATCCCATCCGGAGCCTTTCCTAACAACATCATAATCTGTCCCAAAGACGGAACACCTATTCTTATTGTCAGCATTTTGACCCTCAGCGGAAAGTGTGTACGTACAGCACATCGCAATGACAGTCTTTCTCAGATGTACCAGGGAGCAGGATGGATTTGTTCCCTCACCTCACACGAATAAGAGAATCCTTTTGCATCCTTGAAGCTGAGAGGCTGTACTTAGCTTCCAGTTTATGTTCCAGGTGTCCATGGAAGAAATAGGAAACTTGTTAATGCACGCAAGTTACTTCACATAAGGTCCACATTGAGGACCCCCTACTTTGCATAGTCTTGGATAATTTTTATCTACATCTACCTACACCAAGTTAGATGCATAATCTATTGAATTCAGGCTGTTTTAAATTTCCCTAGTCTTGCAGAAGTCCCATTGTGATGTGTTGTATGCACACAAATTCCATTGCGGGTAGAAACGTTGACAAAATGAATAGGTGTTCTGTCTAAATGTCATATATACTTACACCTAAGGAATAAGGATATGTTGAAATATTTTTTTCCAGTGATGAATGGATGCCAACTGAGTCACTTTCTTTGTTTATTGTACCTTGTCAAGTGTCCTGTTTATTGGATTATGTCTTACCTAATGCACCTTTAGTATGGTACTTATATATGTAATTATGTATGTTGTGTAACAATCAAAACTAGGCAAAACGATGGAGGTCAAACCCTGTGTGCACTGGAAGGCTATTTTTAAATTATCTACAACTTATTTATTCACCACGGGTACGCTCAACTTCTTGTGGTTCACCGTCACCAACCACTAGTAACCCCAATCACTCTAATCCAGAAGGAGAGCTAATATTTTCAAAAAATGATCACAATTCAATACATAAGTCCAAAAGAAGATCTTCCAGATGTATGGTGTCATGTTCTTATGCACTGTACCGCTTAGAACACATTGCGTGAAACATGTCGACCACTGATATAGAGTAGAGCCTTGCTCCCACAGACCCTTAAGCCAAAGAGCAGCCACTCTGTTTGCTTTTAGTAAGATGGGTTACCACTCTATTAAAATTCCTCTGTGGACTACCCAACCTTTTTTAACCACCCACACACATCTACACACACCCTTTTTCCCTAGAGCACTCACACCCACAGCACCATACGGCAGGAACAAAAGATCTCCACTAAGGAACCCCTTTATGGGTGCCCGTCGGGTATTGCACCGCCGACCCGACGAGGAGCGAACCCATATGATGAAGTATGACACCTAGCTTACTAAGACTCTAGTTCCAACAAGGAGGATTCCCCTCCGCTGTGCCTAGACTCACTTGGGTTCATCTGTCATTTTTAACCTGGGGAACTGCGTACTCTGTTTTTGGTCTACAGATTCATTATTTCAACATAGATAGTGCACCATTGATTGGCTTTCCTTAGCATATCAGGATACATTTAATTTTCCTTAAGAAATTGTACATTTCTCGATAGAACCTTTTGTTGTTGTATACTGTACTCGAGGTGGTGTTCCGACCACTGCCACCACTGTGAGATGACCGCCATATTTTGAGTCTTGCAGCGAGACTGCCATAGGACCGCCGCCTCAGCTGGTATCCAGGATCCTGTAGCGGTGGCAGTGTGGAAATGGCCAGGAATATGCTGGCTGTGCCGATGTGGCATCGCTGAGCATATTTCAACTTGTAAATCCACCTCCCATTTCATGGTGATATACCATCCATGAAAAGGAAGGCGGACATGCAAGTAAGGAGGCCCTATCGGGGCACCCTGCTGCCTCCAATGGTGCATGCAGGGGGCACATGTTGTGCTCCCCTGGAATTGCACCCTTGTTCCTGCAAGGTGTGGCATGCATGACATGGTGAATACCACACTGTGCAGGAACGTGCTGCAGGCGCTCTGCTGTTAAGGCTCTCCTATGAGCCCAACTCATCTGCCGCAATGAGACCGCCGAAGCAGCGCCCACCCTAGATTCAAGTCAGGATGCGGCAGGCACCATGGGCTTGGCGGTCCTCCTGTGGGCGCTGCAGTGGCGGTCCTACAGGAGGACCACCGAACTCGTGATCAGGCCCTTAGCGTTGTGCATCAAACTTGCTCAAACACCCTCACTCCTTCCTTAATGCATCAAACTTTTTCAAACACAATCACTCATCCATTGAAATAACCCCTGCTCAAACACAGTCATGCATTGTGTGTGCATCAATACTGCTCAAACACAGACATTCATTTCATTGGGAACCAACTTTGACCAAACACAGTAACTCATTCTATGGTGCATTAAATCTGCTCAAACACAGACACCTAATTGAATTAATGTTGAACCGACCCAAACAGAATTATCCACCCTGTGTGTTTCTTCCACAATTTAATTTGTTTTGAACCCATTCTCATTGTACTAAATTTATGATGACATGAACTTTTCTGGTTCTCCTTTATCTTCCCACATAGTCCCAAAAACTATTTCACTCATTTCAATCTCATTTTCAATTGTTATATATGGCAAGGGTTCGAGATGCTTTTTTTTTGCTCTTTATGGCGTACCAAAAACCCAAATCTGTGCTTTATTTTTAAATGAATGTATTAATAATCCATAGACACCCACTAACAGAGCTCAGAGGAAACGGTTAAACACTGAAACAAGATGTACAAGGTTTTCTGTGCGATTTTTCAAGTAGCGCCATCATCAAATACATGGCATTTTCAAGAGCACGAAGATGTTTGTTCATCATTTATTTATGAAGTTTTAATTCATTGAACCTCTCCACATGGGGTTTTGAATCTATCTGTAGCTGGTACAAAAATACATCCCAAAAAACATCAGTTCAAACCCACTATTTGGCAAGGAGAGTATTTCAAAAATAATTTCATTTATAAACATATGCATATACAAATAATACATGACTGAGCTAGAATATAGCTATTCAAATATGTTGTTTCTATAACCAAACTTTAGTTAGACAATCTTTCGCCAAGTAAAATAAAAAATGAAAGTTTTATGAAAAGATCTGAAAAGAAACAAGCAAACTCGGGTTCAAGCTTATAGTCTCCATTTATGCAAGTGGAATCTTCTCCAGTTATACGTAGATTTGTGGTAGGGAATACAACATAAGGGAACGGGACCGAGTTCTGTGATTTTTTTTTTTTTTTTTTTGTTTTGCAGTTTATATAGCACAACCTGAGCCAAGGGCATTAGAGTGCTTTGCATTAGCACCAGAACACATTACAAAAGGTCAGATTGATTTTGTTGGCAAGGGGCGATTAAGGGCCTGTTTGCGATTTTGGTGGAAGGAATACTCGTCACCTTATTACAAATTCCATAGGATATAATGGACTTGTAGGTTTGTGACTGAGTAACCCTATCCACCAAGATCCTAGTCTGGCTCCAAGTCATTTGCCCAGAACTACAGGATGTTAAACCTGGTTCGCAGTAGTCTGAAACCAATCAGGGGCATAGCCCTGTGTTTTGTTCGTTTCAAAAGGACCGAAGTAACACTTGTGAAGAAGAAAAATAGTTAATGTCTCACGAGTCACCTCCAGATGTATTACTTAAAGGTATGACCGGAAAAAAAATATATTATTCTGTTTATCAAAACCGGATTGGTTGAAAATTCCTGCACTGACCTTAGCTCTGTCCTATTCGATGCAGGAGATGTATTGAAGAGTACGGACATGTAGCACCCAGGACGAGACTCCTAAACTGTTTGACAGGTAAAAACAATGAGGAAAAATGGGTGCCACGGTGCATGATAAGCTGAGAGGTGAGAAGATTAAAGGGTGATATGGTGGCAGCCCTCGGAGAATTGGCGGTGCAGAGCACGCGGAATGATTTATGTCACGTAGCGTCCCTAGCCTTACATTAGGGGGTAATAATGGCTGTCTGAGGCAAACACCACAGCGTAAAGCAAATCCCGTGCTCGTGCCAAGCTTGTGGAGGAGTTAAATCTCTGCAGATTCGAAGTCAGACGCAATGTGCCTGTGTGCGGTATTTATTTCTGTGCCGGCAATCGCTGAGGTGAAATTAAGCAACGGCACCGACTGAGTGAGGTTGTCTGAATCAATCAGTGTATTTGGTCTTCATTCCTGTGCTATTTATCTGCTCAGCGGCTCAGCGGTCAGTGCTGAAGCGCTGATGTCCACCTCCGTTGCAGGCGTGCGGGCTGCTAGGCTGCGACCCGGACGGGGATCGATCCTTAAGTGCACAAAGTTGCAGACTTTTAAAAACACACAGACAGCAGGGTTTTTTTTTATCCCATACTTTCCCTGCGAATTTTTGTGGTTAACACCTCTGCCATCCCAGCTGTATATCATTCAGCCCTCCTCACTCATCTCTTCTGCCCCTTTCATAGTCCTTGTTGCCAGTATTTTCTTCTGGCCTTACTGGAAAGTTGCTTAGTGACTACGCTATAGCGCCTCATCCTCTCTGCATCACAGCAACGGATTAGCGCTGCCTGGCACAAGGAAGCACATCAGCCCTCAAATAACCTGAAGCAATCAACTACTTCACCTCATTATGAATGCACAGTCAGGTGTTCTGATTCACACATAAACCCTCTTTACTTAAACATATTACCTTCCATCAAAATTAGTAGACTGCTAAATGAGAAATTAATTAATGCCAATACCCAATGCATTTCATCTTAATAGGGCAGCGTCTGTTTGCCATTTTAGTTAAAGTCTAACATAAACAGGGCAGCGATGCAAGCATCCCAATCTTTTCTCATAGTTAATTTTTACTTTGTCGTTGTGTATGTCTCAATGGCCACCCAGGAGCAAATGCTACACAGTCTCAATGCTGCTTTAAAACCACCGACCATTGCATTTGAACATATTTTCATGACTAAAATGGATGAAAATGGCTGGCCAAGAAACAAGACGACGCTAACAGCTCCAGAAACGGTAGATGGGAAAGCAGTTCATAGGAGCATGACTGTGCTAACGATCGTTGTGCTTTTTCTGTTGCATGAATTACATGATTGTGCTTTTTTCACTGTGCATCCATTCACCCCCTTTCACCTCATTTACCATCTCGGAGCATTAGCAGATGCTGGCCTTTCAGTATTTAAATGAAAAGTGTTGTATTTTTTTTCAAAAGTGGGAGGGAACAGGTCATATTTACAGTGACCTGAAATTGCGTGCTCTTTCTTTCTCTATGTATTTATATTTTCTGTCCCACAGTGGTGACTATCCAATCAGCGTACTGCTTTTTGGAATCAGTTTCCACTTTCCACCCGAGATGCGCTGGTACATCGATGCTGTGCTCAGAGGTAGCCCTCCTAATCCAACTTCGATGAGTAAGGTTTGCAAAGGCCTCGGTCCTGCCTGCTGCCAAAATGTGAAACGACACTAGGTTTTGCAGCCTGTGCTTTTCAGAGTCCAGGCCTGGAGGAATCCGTAGAAGTTCTAGTTGCATTGCAATTGACCAATAAGGTGTACCCAACCTACATTTCTTTCTAATAGCCGTGCACAATTTAACTTGTGTGTGAGCGAGTGCTGTGGCACGTGTGAAACGTGCATATTATGTATGGTTCAGGCACACAGAGCTGAGTCATAATCACTCACACGTGAACCCTTGGGCACATACTCCCCTTTTCCAATGGGCCAGAACACCTCTTCATATTACCCCTTTGGGACTGTTAACGTCAGTTTTGGTGGCCACCAGTGCGTTAACAGGTTTCAGCTTTTGTGCTTTTCCTTCTGTATTTGCCCTCACTGACTTCAGTGGGACAACAAGAGCACAGCTTTTCCAACACATAGGGGCGTTCCCTTAGCAGCAGATAGTCGCAACACCGCCATATGATGTCTTTCAATCAAGCTAAAAGAACAGTTATGTATTCGTATTTATTAATATAAATATACACCTATAACCTTGGACTGTATTGGGTGATTTCAGAGTTTTATAGAAGCAGAACTAGTCAAGGCTTTCACATGGATGTACAGAGGGCCTCTTAAGTCCTCATTAAGAGTATCTTTCTACCAGCTTGCTCTCACCTGTAGCTTTTAATTACTATGTTTAATTAGTAACCACTGCTGGGTTAAATAACATTTATTTCAGGCTACTTGGTTCAGGGGCTCGACTTATTCTTTGCACTCAGAATCCTGCTCAACAGAATGTTGCCACTTAATGACTTCCAAAGCATCTCGTAAATTAGATTTTAATGACCAGTTTAGCACTTGTCGATGTCCAATAGTGTCCCTGAATATCTTAATTTGTCCTTATTAAGGAATGCATTACATATGATCCTGCAACAAGCACCCTAATAAACCAGAGTTTATGTATTTTGTAAATCACCTACAAACCTTTTACCTCTTTCTAATGCCCCAATAAAATGGCTCACAAAAAAATAACAAGTTTTTATAATTGATGGACTCTGATCCTTGGTCGTGTAAAAGTCTAATTCCACTAATTATGCTAAACAGTTTTCTTTAACGACTATAATTAGACGTGGGGAGGTTTGCCGTGATGTGCAAATAGCTTTGTGTGGGCGATTGCCACCTCTGAAGCATGCTGGTGGCAGATGAGTCAGGGGCGAGAAGCAGGCCTCGCACTGAAGTGCAATCAGGAACATCAGCGGGGCTGTGCACCCCACCCCTCTCTCTCCCACCCATTCGAAAAAAGGTCCTGTTTAACATGCAAGCTTTACTGTCAATGACAACCGTGTCACAAAACACCCAACGAAGGCACTGCCGCAGCATCTCAGCAAATGTTTATTCCGTATAATTGATTTTCATTGCAGATGAATGGCTTGCATCAGCACTGTGTGATATGGGATTAGTGGCAGGACCCCGGTGAGGTCCTGGTAAATTAGAGAAATCCTAAGTTTTTGTTAATTTAGCACATATTATTTCAGCGGTTCTATTAGCAATGGTTGTAGGAGTTTAACATAGAACAGGGTTCAACTGGAATATCCGGTTTTACAATTTGTGCTACAAAAACAAAAAAATTAGACCAGAAAGTCTAGTACAAAAATAGCATAAATATAAGTACGTATCAGAAAGTATCGTTTTATTACGCTTAACTATATACACACACATATATATATATATATATATATATATATATATATATATATATATATATATATATATATATATATATATAAATGCTATACAAATACATATCTTCATGGGACGTGGATGGGAAGTTAAACATGGTACATTTATACATACCTATCTGTATTTATCTTCAAAATGTTTTGCCAGTCGATATTCTGGCTACAATATTTGTGCCCTCGATAGTCTGACATGAAATCTATGTAACATTTTTTTCACCAATTCTGTGCTATTGTTTCAGTGACTGTTTCCGCAAGTGTTATGCCACATAGTGGTTCATGACTCACTTCACCGATGCAGATGATTTCAGCTTCAATTTAATTTTTAGGATAGCCACTTTAATAGCAATGCAAGCCTAAGGAACTGCCTAGGATGCTGGCAATAGGGATCAGCAGTGCAAGAAGGACCCCTGCCAACAGCCAATGATACTCCATATTGGGGAGGAGGACTTTGCTTTTTTTTTTTTAACTTGGCTTGCGAAACTTGAACCACTAGTGAATTATAATAAGAGAAAGGTCAGAATCATTTTAAACCACCATTCTGCTTCTTCAATGTCTTTTCCAGCCACTTCGCATACAGGCCTCCATAGACAAAGGCTTTTGGTTTCATGATTCAAAGCATGAGTCGCTCACCCGTTTCTTTTTTATTCTTTACATACCATTATTTGCATCTTCTGAACATACAATGGGATAAACAGAACTACATGCACCACAATGTTTTGTCAATCAATCAATATGGATTTGTATAGCGCAGTTAATCACCCGTGTGGGTATCCAGCTGCTGAGCATGTTGCTGCAGGGAGCTTAGTTGAACATCCAGGTCTTGAGTCCTTTCCTGAATTCCACCAGAGATGAGGACCGTAGGTGGAGTGGGAGGTCGTTCCTGGACTTTGCAGCAAGGTAGGAGAAGGAGTATCCTGCACTGTTGCTGTGGCAGATGAGGAGGGTGTGGGCATGGTAGAGGGAAGAGGGGCACATGTTTCTGGAGGGAAGGTGAAAATTCAGGCTGTGGTTGATGTACGCTGGTCCCGGGTTGATGGAGGGCTTTGAAGGAGTGGATCAAAATCTTGAACTGGCATCTTTTCTGAATGGGGAGCCAGTGGAGCTTCTTGAGGTGGGGGTGATGTGGGTCAGTTTAGGGAGGTCTAGGATGAGTCTGGCTGATAAGTTCTGTATAGTTTGCAGTCTCTTCAGGAGGTGCAAGGTAATTCCTATGTAGAGTGCTTTGCTATAGTCCAGTCAGCTGGTGACCAGGGTTTGTGTGACGGTGCATCTGGTGTTGATGGGGAACCACTTGAAAATCTTGCAGAGCTTGCGAAGGGTGAGGAAGCCGGCACATGAGATTGTGTTGATCTGTCTCTTCATGTGAGCTTGCTGTCTAGGATGATGCCAAGCTTGTGGGCATGATCAGTCGGAGTCAGAGGCACAACTAGAGCCAAATTTTGGGGGCGGCTAAGAAAATTTTTCGGGGGGGGGGCTGAACCTTTAATCAGTAGATAGAGTGGAGCTGCAGGGCCTCCAACAAGGGGTGAAACAACTGCAAGGCCTAATTAACATTCAAATGGTCTTTTAAAGACCTGTGAAACGTTCGGGTGTGGCTGTGTGTGTGCCCGGGATCTGTCTAATCCCGGGCTGACACACACGACGGGGGGGGGGCTGAAGCCCGGTGAGTCCAATGGGTGTTGCGCGCCTGGTTGGAGTGGGTGCGGGTCATAGTTCTGGGGGCCACCAGGCGTTGTTCCATAGGGAGGTGTTCTTCCTGAGTATCAGCACTTCCATCTATTCAGTGTTTAGTTATAGGCAGTTGTCTCTCATCCAGTCTGCGATGTTCGTTATGCACTTGAGTAACGTGGTGGAGGGGTCTTCTGCTAGTGAAAGTGTGCGCTGGGTGTCGTCGGCTTAGGATATGATGTTCAGTCCATGAAAACTGATGACATTGGCCAAGGGAGTAATGTAGGTGTTGATCAGGGTAAGGTTGAGAGACAAACCTTGAGGGACGCTGCAGTTGGTGTGCTTGGGTTCCTAGGTGAAGGGCAGAAGGGGGATTTTCTGAGTTCTCCCTTGTAGTGTAGTTCCTATTTTCCCTATAGGCTCTGCGCATTGGAAAAATATAAACAGCAGTGTAGACGTAGGCCTGAGGTCGACTAGGTCTCTACTGACTATATTAGACTTAATTAGTTTTGCCGCTAGCTCAGAGGTCACTAGAAACTTTCTCGAATGTTCAGGAAAGAGTTAACTCTCCTGATTTAGACAAGAAGGGATTAGCTTCTGACAACCATATAACATGACAACTTTGCTTCCTCAGAATAAAGAGTGTATCTCTAGAGTCTTGTGAAAACAATAGACAACTATTTCACTCAGTCAATCGTGCATACTTAGTTTCACCAGAGTGCAGAGAAATAGAGAGACGGGCGTTTTCAATAAAAGGTGTTATTTATTGAGCAGTCTTCTTTCTCATGCAAGAGAAATGAATTGCCACAATTGCAATACTTATCATGAAGTAAAATGCGTACAGTAAAAGGAATATTATGAAATAATACTGTAAAAGCATTGATATGGTTTCTTAGCCATATGATACTTTAAAATGGATAAAATATATACAATTATATATATACATACATAAAAACATTGACTAACGTACTCAACTGGTGCTTCTAATCTACGCCTACCCCGGTGTACCTGACCTAAGCCTAATACGTGGTAAGAGTAAGTAAGTTGCAGTTTTAAGTTAAGTTGGTTTTTGCCAAGAATCTGAGTCAAGAATTCTCTTAAGGGTTTAGACAGCTCCGTACCTTGGTTCTAGAATGTAGGAGGTCTTGTATCTCTCTCTCAGGACTCGATCTCCCAGCAACCCGCAAGGGTGACTGGAAACACCGGAGCTGGATTTTCTCGGCTGGAGAAAAAGACAGCGTCTTTCTCAGTGCGTCAAAAGGGAGGGGCGGCTTCCTTCGGCTCTTGCATCAGCTGGGCGTCCGGGCAAGTAGATAGCCGCTCTGCTCCAAACCACCGTGTGTTTGCTTAAGGCAACGTTGGTATATTTATACCTGAAAGGTGCCGGGTTTGACGTAAGGTTGGACATAAGACGTCACTAAGAACTAACAGTTCTTTCTGGACTCCAAGAGTTTTTTTTTTTCGTTTTTTTTTGTCCTCATAACCACCGTGTAGACAAAGTGCCAAAAGGAATCAACGGAGAATAACTGTCTCAGTTTATCTGAGAAACTGGAGGGGACGCATATCTTATGGAGGCCGACTATCCCACAGTCTTCCACCGTAATCCAAAGAGGCACTGAGTCCTTAATTTGCCAACCCGTAGCAAATCTTGGGGTAGTTTTAGCAGCCAAATGGGGGCCGGGCATGAACCGGATATCGGCTGTTCCATTGGTGCAAAATAAAGGAGCACCTTGGTAGATCAATCATTGGACTCGGGGAAAAAACAAAACAAAAAAAACCCCGAATACATCACTGAAGCCACGTGAGTAGATGCCAAAAGGCCCTTTTTCTGCGGTTACCAGATCTGGCCAGATCTGTAACTGAAGTCTGCAATACTGAGTTTTGCCAATCTCTAAAAGAGGGAGGTAAGGGGTCCGTCCATTTCCTGCAGATCTCTCTTCTTGCGAGGAGGACGGAAGAAAAAACTAAACATCTTGGTAAATGTTGTACTCCTTCTAGGACTCCGAAAATTATTAGAGACAAATCCATTATGACAGGTCTTCCTAGAGTCTCCGTAAGGCAATTGTTGATATCCTGCCAAAATGCTGTTAGTACCGGGCATGAGTATCCGAAGCAGCAATCAAACCACATTTTGTACAAGACACTGACTGTCCTCCTGCAAATTTAGAGAGTCTTAAAGGGGAATAGTACGCCCTGTAGAGGGTGAAGATATGATTTCTGCAAAGCCACGATGGCTTGACAATGCTCCACAGAAGCTCGAAAGAAGACTTCCAAAGACTTTGTAAGTTCAAATCCACCAGAATAGAACCCCATAATGACTCTGGCAAGACAAAGTCTCCATCTGCCTCCTCCATAATAAAGTTATACCATTTGGATATTTCTTTCTTTTCTGGACCTCTGTTTAGTAAGTCGGAGATAAATGGACTATGTCCTCCAAGTTTAAACGTATTCTTATTGGCAGGAGATGCTTTATAGGCTGCAGTCCAACTATAGATCTGAATATATTTGAAGCGTGAAAAATTAGGGCCAACCTTGGCTAGCAGATGTTCCCATGAAAATAAATCTCCCTCGTAGAAAAGGTCCCCCCAAACTTCCATACCTGCCTCTCTCAGAGGAACTGCCAAGATGTCATCAAGCCAGGCAGGACATTCAGGCAAGTCCCACAACGGAGTTTTTTCGCAAAAGTAATTTACTTTTATGGATTTCATGATTTCAGCCCATGTTCGAGCAAAACCCTGTAGAGTCTTCAGTTTAATTTTTTTTAAAAACTTAGGATTTCCAAATTTAAAAAGAAAACTAGAGTGATTAATATTTTCCCCCTACAACATAGCTGCATACATCAAGCCCACCCCCGAGGCTACGGGATTCTTCAACAACATCCTTGAGTGGGATAATTGAAAGGCCCAAGCGTAGATTTTTAGATCTGGAGCCGCCAAACCACCCTTATCACGTCGCCGTCTTAGTTTTTTCCAGGCGATACGTGGAAGATGATTGTGCCAGATAAAAGATGAAACGTTTGATTGAAATTTGGCTAAGATATTTTGATCAAAGTATAAAGGAATGGTATTAAATAAAAAAGAAATTTTTGGCAGAATAGACATTTTGATAAGATTGACCCTACCTATTAATGACAGGGGTAGATGTGACCAAGATTGGAGAAGCTTACGGCAGTCTTTAAGTACTGTGGACAAATTAACTTGGACTATTTTGTTAATATCTTTTACAATTGTCAAACCTAAATATCGCATTGAAGTGCCAGGATAGAGTTCTGTAGGAGGGTTCTCATCATTCCAAATAAGCATTTCTGTTTTGACTGCGTTTATTTCATACCCTGACAGTTGTCCAAAAGCGTGAGCCAATTTCACTATAGCCGGGAGAGCCGTAGCGGCATCTGATGTTAAAATAAGTACGTCGTCGGCATATAATGCCACCTTCCTCGTCCAGCCTTGATAAAGGAAAGGTTTGATGGAGAGCTCCTCCCTTAGATATTGCGCAAAAGGCTCGATGTAAAAATCGAAAAGCAAGGGGGAGAGCGGGCACCCCTGTCGGGTTCTCCTAGTGATAGAAAAAGGGCTCGATAAATCTCCATTAACAAGAAGAGATGCAGAAGGATTACTGTACAACAGGCCAATCGCCCTACGAAAACTTTCCCCCACACCAAACTTGGCCAAGGCCTCCGACAGGTACACCCAATTGACCCTGTTGAAAGCCTTGGTTGCGTCCAGCGTTAGGGCCGCCAATGGAAGCTTATTGGATGTTGCGATATCTATGGCGCCAATTAAATCAAAGGTCAGTTCATATAATTGTCTGCCCTTTAGGAACCCCTTTTGATCCAAATGGAGGACAGAAGGTGCGATATCGGCCAATCTTGATGATAAAACTGTGGTAAAGATTTTATAATCCACGTTCAGAATGGCTATTGGCCTATACGGCCCACACTCTTCTTTAGGTTTACCTGGTTTTAAAATGAGGGTAATAGAGGCATTATCCCAAGATGCTGGGGGAGACATTCCTTCTAAAAGTATTCGATTAAACAGCTTTGTGAGGAAAGCAGCGATCTCTGAGTCTAAGAACTTGTATAACTCAGCCGGAAGGCCATCGGGTCCCGACGCCTTCCCCTTCTTAGATTTCTTAATAGCAGATATCACCTCACTCTCTGTAATGGGACTATCCAAGTATTGGGATTGTTCAAGAGAAAGGGAGGGTAGAGTAATATTATTCAACCAACTCTTGACAGACTCAACCAATATCACTTTGTCTTCTTGGTATATTACCTGGAAAAATTCCCTCAATGCCTTCCTGATATCATCATCTGAGGAGAAATTGATGTTACCTATTTTTATAGATGCAATGTTGTTCCGGACCTGATCTACTTTGGTCTTCCAAGCCAGCAGTTTGCCTGCACCTTCACTATATTCGAAGTGGGCTAACTTGCTGGCTTCCCATCTCTGTTGGACCCTCAAATTTAAGGTCGAAACCAGACTACCCTTCAAAGTCACCAATTTGTTGTGAAGAGGATCTAATATAGACCTCGAAGCTGTACTATTTAGGTCGATCTCATGTTGAACACGAGCCATATCTAATTCTATAGAAGAAATCATTTCATTATAGCTCTTTCTCCGAAAGGCAACTTTGGCAACAACCAACCCTCTCAATGTTGCCTTAAATGAATCCCAAATAATTCTATCAGAGGCTGTACCAATATTGGACAGAAAGAAGTTATGTGTCTCTGTCTTTAGGAACAGGATATCCTCCTCATTAGTGAGGAGGGAACGATCAAAAGACCAAACAGTCGGGTTTTTTTTACTACCAAATCCCACCACCAATTTAACCGCAGAGTGATCTGAAAGATGCGAAGGGAGATATTCTATTGTTTTAACAGAATCGACCAATCTTTGAGTAGTCAAAATATAGTCAATCCTTGACTTATGGTGATATTTAAAGTTCCTATAAGAGACCCCCTGTTGGTTTCCTGACCTTTGTCGCCAAACGTCCACAAACCCATGCTGTCTCATAGCGTCTAGTAAAAAAGATCTAGTTTTAGACAAAACTATGGAACGATTATTAGGGGACTTATCCAAGATAGGGTCCAACACAATGTTAAAGTCGCCGGCTAAAATTATAGGTCCAGAAATAGAAAGTAACTGCAAAAAGATTGTTTCCAATGAAGAGGGGTCGTCCTGATTTGGACCATAATAGCCAACTATTGTAATTGAAAACCCAGCCATAAGAACTGAAGCTATAGCCCATCTGCCAGAAGAATCTACGACCTGTGAGATTAGCTTAGCTTTAGCTCCTTTTTTGAAAATGATCGCAACCCCTCTTGTATGAGAAGTTTGTGTGGTAGAGACCGTAAAGTCAATCCATCTATTCTTTTTAATTATTACCGACAGTTCGGCATGCGTAAGGTGGGTTTCCTGCAACACCATGACCTGCGCATCCGAGTCTTTCATTTATTGCAGAATTCTACTAGCTCGGGGCTTGGTGCGGAGGCCATTGACGTTCCAGGAAAGGAGACCTATACTACTCATCTCTTAACCGATAGGGCATCATGATTAGTGATATACCTGAAGAGATAGTTATGATAATGTTAAGTACTTGCGTCCAGCGATTATGTATGAGATATGTAAGATATGAGTTACCATTCCAAAAACTACTATACAGGTTATTGAGGACTTTTTTTTACATTTTTGCCACCCCTGCGCACTCACCCGCTCAAGGTGAGAGCCCCCCCCCCGTGAAGAACCCTTGCATTATCTAACCGGAACAAAGTCCAGTAGATAGTGCCCCCACCGGTTGACCCCCTACAGAAAAGTCTAACCGCTATCTATTCAGGTGAGTAGACTTAAGTGAGTGAAGAAATTCTAAAAAAAATTTGATTAAAGCCATAAGACTTTTGACTTTTGTCTAATGTTTATTTTAGTGCATATATAGTGCATATAAATATATGTGCGTCTGCCCCTTGATATTCAAATTGAAAATATGAAAAGATTGAACAACAGGACTTGTTTAGGCAGTTAGAGAAAAAAAAAAAAATAGGCACCTAACATTAAAGCCTGCGGCTCCCTTTGCCCAAAATCATTAGTGGCTCGTTCACTGGTTACACGGGTCTAACATTTAAACCTAACAGGCCGTTTTACCCAGATCCATTAACAACTCATCCGCAGCTTGCACCGACCTGATGTTATACATCTTATTATTGTGCATTACTTTAAGAGCTGCCGGAAACATCAGCTGACCGGTTGCGCCCAATCTTCTGAAAGCGTCCAAGCGCTTCCCAAATTCCCATTGCTTTTCGAGTGTTGTTCGGGACAGGTCTGACCTTATCAAAAAAGTAAAGCCTTTCCCAGACAAAGACTTTTGTTTCAAGGCCATATTTAAAATGCGCTCTTTTAGGACGTAAGTATGAAAATTAACCAAAATTTTGCGCGGTTTGGATCTCTGTGGATTCAGTTTAAAAGGGTCTCTATGTACCCTCTGAATATCAACTGACAGTTCTGTAGGAGTGTATTCTAATGACAGTGCTTCCTTCAGTAATGACACGATGTATTGTTTAATGTCTGATCCTTCAGAGCCTTCTGGAACATTCAAAATGCGGATGTTTCCCCTTCACGCATTATTTTCAAGGGACTCCATCCTCTCGCTAAGAGCCAGATCTTCCTTTGTAAGTTTCTTAATATCCTGCCTTGCCTGATCCAGATAGACTGAATGAATGCCAACCGTCTCTTCTAGCACTCCAGTTCTTATAGTGAGACCTTTTATTGTCAAGTGATTCACAATAATTTTTTAACTCTAGTTGATTGGCAGACGATTCGGTAAATCCTTTCCTTATCTCCAGAGTGAGAGCTGGGAACATCTCTAGAACAGAGGCTGCCGTCATCGGCGCTTGAGAGGCTAAGGGAGGGACCAATAAAGAGTTGATATCAGGTTGAACAGAATAAACAGAATCATCTTCATCTGGACCTCCGGTCGCGCCACGCAGGTCAGTAGGATCTAATTCTGCAGCCTCTTCAGAGTAAACTGCAATAGGATCTTGAGGTTCACTCAATTGCTGCGTGGATGAAGAAGATTGAAACTGAGATTGACCTGACTCTCTTTCTGGGTTTAGCGATCTTTGCGGACTAGCTTCAAAATCAGTAGTTGCAGCCGTTTCTATTACTTGACCAGGGCATTTTTCAACTTGATCTGACCCCCCTGATAACGATGTATCCAGTGATATAGCAGGTTGTTCAAAAAATATGGAATTACCCTCTGAGGTCAACGCCATGTCTTGACCGTCAGGAAGTTGTAGGATCTGTGGAATGGCTTTAAAATAGGCGCGGAGTGAGGGTGTTAGCTTGGAACCTGCAGGGAGTAGTGCTCTAGAGTCCTTGGTCTTCGCTTTGGTCTTACTCTTCACACTTGGGGTTTTAGGTTTGAATTCAGTGTTTAAAAAAGAGGAAGGTTTCGTCTTGGATGATATATTGGCCCCTTTCCCGACTTCTAGTCTCTCTTCTAGAATTCCGACCTTATTTAGATCTGTTTTCTTTTTTCGTCCACGACCTCGGCCTCGTTTAGGCTCACTCTTGGGAGTATTAGGTAAGCTGTCAGTGATATTAAATGCGCCAGAGGTACCTGGAGTATTCTTTTCTGAGGGGGCCTGTAAATGCTCCTCGACACTGACAACATGTAAGTTAAAATCAGACAGAGTAAAGGTGTTTTCTATCAATGCCTGGTCTAAAGAGCTAGTATTAGCCAATTCATGCCCAAAAGACCCCTCCACAGCAGAAACGGAAGCGGGGACTTGTAAATATTGGGGCTGATCTTGTGCACCTCCCTTAAAGACTGAGACCGAACTTATGTCAGTACCTATGTCTGTACGCCTCTCAGGCTCTGACTCTGTAACCCTACGGGGAGAAAAGAGATTTCTCAATCTTTTACCCTTCCTAAGCTCCAGGGCGGCTATACAGATCCTCGGACTAGATGGAGTGGCCGGTACCTCCAAGCGCTTTTCCACAGGGGGAGAGGGAGGGGCTAAGGTGCTGCTCACTAGGTGAGCAGTAGAAGTGTTAGACGTTTTAATAGCACTTTCTAAACTCCCTCTTACAAAACCAGTCTGAATGCAACAGAGCCCGGAGCTTGACACATTAATATCCGACTTACGTGCAACAGAAGAGTTCACACAGTCCCCCCCGCAACGCCCGCTACCTCCGTAGCCGTATCTGCAGCCGTCTTCGTCTGCGTCTCCGCCCTCACTCTGGCCGAGACCGAGACCAAAATGCCATGGAGACAGAGAGAGGACTCCCGTGCACCGCCAGCCGCTCTGCCAGGAAACCACCATCCGTGCGGGAGAGAGGAAGCTAAAAATCCATGATTATGTTTTCTAATTAAGCATAAATTTCATCCAAGAAAGCACTCATATGCGCACAAAACGTTCACTCAAGCCCCCATGTACAGGCATTCTTCAACGCGAAGCGGGAGACGGTCCTGCAGGGAGATCAACACGGAGCACTGCGGCGAACTAGCTTGCCGCCGCCATGTTCCTCATCCACGTGCTGACTGGCGATCCTAGGAGTTCTTGTGCAAATCAAAACAAAAGCAGGGGGAATTCCCGGGCTGCTGGAGGCTTGGTTTGTTTAAAGAAGGCGTTGTACTTTCTAGGAGTCTAGGGGAGTAGCCTTGCCGTATTTGGACTGCATGGGCTATTACTAAATATGGATATGATTCTTATGCCTCCATAAGGATATTATTTATTATAGCCATATACGGGCATACATCTGGAATATCGAATTAGGGTCCTAGATAGAAACACAACACCCTGGGAGGAAGGAGACTACCTACTTGAGGGCATCTACTTGTGTTTCAATGTTATGAAGCCTTTTGATCAGGGTGTGCTGTGATACTGTGTTGAATGCTGCTGAGAGGTCGAGGAGAATCAGGGCTGCTGTTTTTCTTTGGTCAGGAGGGATCTGATGTCCTCTGTGGCTGCAGTCAGGGTGGTTTCTGTACTGTGGCTGGTGCGGAATCTGGATTGGGACATGTCCAGAATATTCTTGTTCTCCAGGTGCTCTGTGAGTTGACAGTTGATGGCCTCCTTGGGCAGGAAAGTGGAGCAGAGAGATGGGGCAGTAGTTCATGAGATCGTTGGGGTCAGCGGATGGTTTCTTGAATAGGGGCTTGACTTCTGTGTGCTTTCATTCTTCGGGCAATGTGGCCGTGGTGATGGATGCATTGAGGATGGTGGTAAGCTCACAGCTGATCATCTCTCTCCCAAGGTTGAAGATGTAGTGGGGGCATGGGGTTGATGGGTGCTTCTGAGTGGACAGAGATCATGATGGCTGAGGTGTCTTGCTTGGTGAGCTCGTCCCAGGTGGTGAGCAGGGGTCCAGATGAATGAGGAGGTCACTAGGTTGGGATCTGAAATTTCTGTAGATGGTGGTGATCTTGTCATGGAAGATGTCAGCCAGGGAGTGTCCGAGTTCCTGTGAAGGGGTGTGTTAGACTTGGCATCCTTCGCGTTGTTTCCCCAGCCTATTTGCCTCTACCCCCTGTATTTTTGACTGTGTGCTGGAGTTCTTTTTTGCTGGTTTAAGTGCTCAGGGCAATTTGCCACTGCTGATCAGTGTTAAAGTGCAAGTGCTCCCTGTGTAAATTGTGATTATGAGTGGTTATCCATGATTGGCATATTTGATTTACCAGTAAGTCTCTAGAAAAAGTGCACTGTGTGTGCCCAGGGACTGTTAATCAAATGCTACTAATGGGCCTGCAGCACTGGCTCTGTCGCCCAGGCAAGTAGCGTTTCAAATGTGTCTCAGATCTGACATTGCAGCGTCTGCGCGCACAGTTTTTAACTTCCATGTCGACCTGGCAAGTGCACCCACTTGCCAGGCCCTAACCTTCCCTTTCCTTACATGGGCATGGTCCAGTGCATGTGAAAGGTAGGACATGTACTGGTGTATTTTACATGTCCTGGTATTGAAATATTGTGCAGTTCGTTTTTCAATATTGGAAGGCTATCTCTCCCATAAATTATCATTGAAGCTGCATTCTAACATCTTACACGTGTAATTTTCAATTGGGAAGTGGTAGAGCTTTGGAGTTTAGGTTTCCTGAACCCAGAATTTAAAAATACATCTTTTTGTGGAGTTTGTTTTTAAATTGTGTGTTTCAAAATGCCACTTTTTGGAAAGAGGGCCTTTTATTGTCAACGTCTTGTTTGTAGCTTACAGGGGCTGGTTTGTGCATTAACTCTAGACAGTCACATAAAGGGGAGCTGAGGTGTGTCCTGCATATCCTGCCGAGTCTTCCTGGGCTAGAGTGGTGGGAGGATTTGTCACTAACACCTGAATCGGCTGTGGCTGCCTTTCACAATGCTGTCTCCACCTCATGTAGTGTGTCTGGCCAGAGCAGGACAGAACTGGTTCTGGTGAGCGAGAAAGACTTTTCTTTGAGATGTGCTGACTTCAGGGGCTAAAAGTAGTATAAGTAGTGGGGCTCTGAACAACGAACATTAGAACACTTCTGGATAAAAATGAACCTCTGCCAAGAGCTGAAGGGCTAAAGAGCTGCGTGGAGGAGTACTGCCCCCTTTGTGTGTTTTGGCCTGCAGTTGCTTCTCCTGCTAGAGAGGACAAAGACTGGTCTTTGCTGTGTAGCTTGCTTGAGAAGATTCTCCAAGGGCTTGATGTAGAGCTTACCTCCTGTTAAGAAATCTCAGGGACACAAAGACTTTATCGTCAGCATCCTTGAACTGCACTGCTGAAAGTCCTGACCAGCCTTGTGGTGCCAACTCCAGATCCGGGCCCTTGGAGGTTGTTTTGCTGTTTCTCCTGGTGAAAATCCATACATCGCCTTTCCAGCGCCATTTCTCTGGCTACAAAGATCTGTGTGGCCGAAAAACACACTCATCGCTGAGGCTCGCCTGAAAAGATTGACGCATCACTTGTGTACAGCCAGTGAAATCCTGGCAGCCCGAGTCCCAAGACCTGAGTTTCCAAAGCGTGAAACTCCCGCTCTGACTTGAACGCAAGTCCTGCCATGCACGTAGAAGAATCAAAGCATCACATGTCTGCAGAAACATCTGCATCTGTTTTGTTTGGTGAATTTTGATGCACTTAAGGTACTTTGTGAAAAACACCAGCATCCATAGTTTTATATGGACAGAATTGCTAAAACCTTCAACAGGTGATATTTTGAGAAATGTATGTTGGATTTTTGTTGTTTTTGTCTTATTGGGTTTAGATAAAGACACTATTTTTCTAATCTGGTGTGGTGTCCATTTATAGTGCTTTCACATTGTTACTGTGGGTTTGGGTACACATACTTTACACTTTGCCTCTAAAATAAGCCTTCCTGCTTGTACCAAGCTACCAAGGCAGTGAGCAAGGGCTGTCTAGGTGTGTAACTCCCTTATCCTGACTAGAAGGAATCGTCCATTCTTGGACAGGGTGCAAACCACTGCCAATTGAAGATCGCCATTTCTAACAGTGTAATGACATTTTTGGAAGCCGAGGGGCTGGAGAACTCTCTGACAATGATGAAGAATAACTTGCAGTAGTTGGAGCTTGCTTTGATGCAGTCAACCACTTCACTTCTTTTTGTCTTTTTCAGTAGTTGGTGGTATTTGTTGAGGACAGTTTTGAATGCTGTTCAGTCTGTGGGCTCCATGCTGGTGCATCATTTCCTTTTGACTCCTTTGTAGGATGCGCTCCATGTTTCTTGGTTCTGTTGTGTACCAACTGGTTTTCTTGGAGGACCTTTTGAGCTTGGTGGGTTTGCTGGGGGTGATTCTGTTGGCGCAGTCCATGATCCAGGTGGAGAAGTTCTTGATTGTATGTTTTAGGTTGGTTGAGGTGTGAGGGTGTTGGTCCATTGGCTCTCCAAGATCTTGTTCCAGCTGCGGTGTGACGTAGTGGGTGATTTGAAGGCGGTGCCTGGGACTCCTGTGATGGTGTAGTGGATGATGGCTTGTTCAGTCCAGGTGAGCTTGGTGACATGGCTCTACTTGATTCTGTGAAGATCAGATTGAGTGTGTGTCCTGCAATGTGAGTTTGGTTGGTTACCAGTTGGGTGAAGCCAATGTTGCTCATGCTTTTAAGAAGGTTGGCAGTGTTGATATCATTGAGGTAGTCGAGGTAAAAGTTGAGGTCTCCAATAAGGATGTAGATTTCGGAGTCGATGGCAAGTGGGACAATGAAATCGGGGATGGTGTTGCAGAAGCTGGGGCAAGGTCCTGAAGTTCTGTAGGCAAGGATGCCTCTGATGGTGGTTTTGGTATTGGTTTGGGGTTGGAAATTGAGGTAATCCATGATTGGGGTGACATCTGTGGTGGTGGTGCAGTGGATGTTTTCCTAGTGAATGATGGTGATTCGACCTCCGTGTTTGTTGACCTCCATGCTTGTTGATGCAGTCTTGGTGTGTACTTTTGTAACCATTGGTTAGTGTGGTGATATCAGGTGCGGATGCAGGGTTGAGCCAGGTGCTGGTGAGCAAGATGACGTCAGGAGTGATGGAGGTAATGGTGTCCCAAATCTCAGTGGCGTGGTTGCAGAATGATTGTGTGTTGAGCAGGAGGCAGTGGAGATGGTCTGCAGTGGTCGTATTAGGCGTAGTGATGGCTGCCGTGCACGCTGGACATCCGGTGTTGCAGGTGCAGAGGCAGTGCCGGCAGGTGAAAGGTCCTATATTGGATTGGGGAGAGATGCGGCAGCATTTGTTGTTGTGGAGTCCCGGGTCCAGGACTTGAAGCTCAGGGGCAGTGAATCTTCACGTAGCAATGGGGACAGGGTTCCTGGCAGACTGGCTTGCCTTCGGCATGCCTTCAGCATGCCGGCAGCCTATCAGCCCTGCAGCCGTCATAAGTAATCCTGGGAGGTGGGAGGGTCTAGCAGCAGATGGGAGGTCATGGACCAGGAAAATTCGTCAGGAGTGGCGAGAAAAAAGAGAATAGCAGGAAATACAACAACAGAAAAAGAACAATAAAGCCAATAAAGCCATAACAGAACCCAGATTTACAGCACTTGGGGGGGGAGACTATGGCAATCCCAGTACTATTAACAATTGGCAGCAGCAGGGGAGCAGCACACTGACCAAGAAGTCAGGAAGCTGCTCACAGGAACCACGCTGCAGCCTTCATAAGTAGTCCTGGGAGGTGGGAATGTCTAGCAGGAGACGGGAGGGCACAGAGAGGGAAAAAATGAGAACGAGCAGTGAGAAAAACAGAACAAGAAATACAGCAACAGAAAAAGAAAAATACAATAAAGCAACAACAGAACAGACAGTTACAGCACTTGGGGACCTACAGCAGTCCCAGTACCAATGAGCAACTGGCAGCAGCATGGCAGCGGCACACTGACTAAGAGGTCAGGGAGCTGCTTTTGTAGGTGGGTTTCTTTGAAATAGAAATGGCTTAGCTGACATGCTGCTGTAACTGCTGGTATTGGCTAATTTAGTAATGTTGCTTGTTGCTATTTCCCCCTATTCTGAAAGAAGTCTCATGTCCTCAGTTATCTGCAGGATCACTAATGCCCATAAGTGGAGATAGGTTCATTAAGATGCACTTCACCTTTGTATAATTGGCCCAGGTGCTCCCCTAAGAGAGCAGCTTTAAGATCTGCTCTCATCAGTATGCAGTATTCTTGGAGTTGGAAACGTTTCGACAGGGATATGCCTATTGGGGCTTTACAATACATGCACGCATATGTTGAATGCTAAAGAAGATAAGCTAAGAATAAGGAAGCTTTATGTATGCAAACGATTCTAGAGTGTGGGAGATGCATTATCCAAAGGGTCAGGTTCAAACCACAAGCCAGTTACACTTTGGCAACCTGTGGTCCACAGTCTCAAGTCCCAGACTGGTTTTCTAAACCCTAGTCCCTCTGTGGCACAAAACAGAAGCAATGAGTGGAACTAGAAATTAGTAAAGTGATGAAATATCCACTTAATTGGTGTGGAAAATGGTATAAATCACTTTTTCATTCTCCGGGAACCGTATACTATTTAAATATGAAAATGGTTAGGATCTGAGCTATAAACCAAGCAGGCTGGTATTCTGCAGGGATGTCTAAGCAATACAGAATAATAATGATTCATAGGTCGTGAATTCTTAAGTTCATTATTTACATCAAAATTGACATAGAACCTAATATTTCTGCAACCTGTTTATATAGGTGTAGCCAAATATAATGTAGTCTCTATTTCTTATTGTTCCTTGTCTGAGAAGACAAGCTTAACTATTCTGTGTTGTTTTTGCTTTACTGGATCACAACAGGACATTTTATTCTTAACATTTCAAGTGAGGCTCTCACAGTGCAAAATATGCACTCGTGATTCCTTCCAGGCTTTGTTTGAGTGGAGGATCTCAAGAACACAGGGCATTTGAGGCAAAGGGGAGGAGTGGTTCTTTCTCTTACTTTCGGTCAGTTGTTGTGTTGTCTAAGTTTTTCCTCCCTGGTATGTAGGTATGTGTTATTTAAATAGAGCAAACATAACTGAAAGGCTGCAGAATGATTGCGAGGCAGCAGAATGATTGGAGGGGTAGCTGGCTTCAAACAGCGAACGTAGACTGGTACCTCATCAGGATGTAGTGGTGTTTAAAGCAGTGCAGTGTGTTTTCAACTCTTTCCTAGGCGGTAGTAGTGTTGGGGTGGTCATGATGAATACAGGGATGTTATTCTGGATCCTAGGTGCATTCTCTAAATAGTGACCTCCTTCAAAGCATCTGCTCTCTGGAAGCAGGTAGCCAATAATTTCTTGTCCAGCATTGAAGAGAATAGAAAAGCCTTCTGGAACGTCCACTATTTAAGAAGTGCCTGCAAATGCCCTTTTCTTATTTGCCTGCACTCTAGATAATAGGCTGTATATTTATAGGTAGAATGCACTATAGCCTGGGCTGAGTTACTGATGCTACAAAGTAATTTATCATTTGTTCATACTTTCCTTTTCCTATCTGCATGCACTGTACATACCAGGCCGTACTATTATACAATCTTATCAGGAATGATGAAATGCTGCTCTACCAGGATTCAAATGAGCTCCCAGCTGACAAACAAAAGCATCTGTGGCATCATCAAACACACTGAGCGACACTGCCAGATTCTAGTATTTATTGTACTCAGGAAACCTGAGGATTGCTACAGAATCAAGACAGACTCAACAAAAGGGTGTTTGGACAAAATATTGGATACAAAATATCAGGAGGCAGAAATATCGGAAAATAAATATTGTGATACACAAATATCATGGTCGTTGGCAAGAATATAGTTTTTTTAGGTTTTTAATAATATTGATGTTTTTAATATCGTTTTCAATAATATAGTGCTAAAAATATAGTTTTTAAATTTCTTAAATGTATTTGAGTTGAGATATACATTTTATACATTACAATTATTTATATAAAATATATATTTTTAAAACAATAAAGCTTATAATTTTAAATGATTTAGAATTAAAAAAAATGTTTATAGTGATTTATAGTGTCATAGTGTGTTGGTCGGTGTATATGTGGGTAGTTAATAATAATTATGAACACTTTGATTCATTTTAGTTAATTATATTATTGGTATTTACAATTTAAATTATGTGATATAGATTTTGGTATATGTTATTTGCAGGCTGTTATGTGTGTAGTGGTAGAGGGTGGGAAGGTATTTATTTAATAAATAATTCATTATTATTTGTAAATTTAATATTTAATTGAATTTTAAATATTTAATTTATGGAATATTCAATTATTTGAATTATATTTTAGTCACAGGCTGTTAGGTTTGTAAGGGTCTAGGTTTGGAAGTTAATGAAGTAATATTTAATTATTAATGAATTATTAATTGTTTATTAAGTATTTACTTGATTTAAAATGTGTAAGTTATGGAATGCTTATTTTGAAGTTATATGTTAGGTGTGGGCTGATAGGTTTGTAGGACCATAGGATGGAAAATTGATTAGTTATTGAATACCAATTAGTTATTAATCAATAATGAATTATTTTAATGAATAGTAATTCAATAAATGAGTAAATATTTTTTATTTGTAAAAAAATAATTGTATATAAATATACCCGAGGTGCACGCCTGTACCCTGGACCGCTGCGTATTGCAGCTTGTCACTGACAAGTCGACGGGTTCACTGTATCTCTGTCTCACAGTTCTGCCGTCACACGCACTAAGAGGTTGGAACGTTGAAGGAGACCGGAGGAAGATCGTCGATCATTTTTTTGTGCAAAGACTCTTAATTAGAACACTCCGCACCTTTCCAGTACTTGACCCTATACTTATGGGGGGAAATTCATTCAGCCACCACCTATCAACACTTAGCCGGTTTTACAGCATTCTGGGAGCTGTAGTTGTGAGAGAACTGCAGTGGAGTTGCACCCATGTGACCTGTGGTCAGCAGACTTCCGCCAATGGCAGTGGTTCTGGACATTTAAAGGGGGGGTGGAGTTATACTTTGCCAAACATCAGCATCTGAGGAAGGCTGCAGGGCTGAAATGCATTATGCACAAGCTGTAAACGAATAAAGATCTTCCATCGTTCTCCCCCGAGTGGCCTCTCCCTGTTCTTCACGGAGTGGGTTTTCTTTGGACATTTTTCGCGCCAGCCAGAGGTACGTGGGAGGCCCCGTTCCGAAAAGAGGCTGGAGCTTTACTGGCATTTGCTGCGTGACAGCTACAAAAGATTTCAAGGGATTGAACTGACTCCAGCCCACCCCGAGGTGCACGCCTGTACCCTGGACCGCTGCGTGTTGCAGCTTGTCACTGACAAGGAGACGGGTTCACTGTATCTCTGTCTCGCCGTTCTGCCGGCACACGCACTAAGAGGTTGGAACGTTGAAGGGGACCGGAGGAAGATCGGCGATCATTTTTTTGTGCAAAGACTCTTAATTAGAACACTCCACACCTTTCCAGTACTTAACCCTATACTTATGGGGGGTAATTCATTCAGCCACCACCTATCAACACTTACCCGGTTTTACAGCATTCTGGGAGCTGTAGTTGTGAGAGAACTGCAGTGGAAAGCACCCATGTGACCTATGGTCAGCGGACTTCCGTCAATGGCAGTGGTTCTGGACATTTAAAGGTGGGGGTGGAGTTATACTTAGCCAAACAGCAGCATCTGAGGGAGTCCGTAGGGCTGAAATGCATTATGCACAAGCTGTAAACGAATAAAGATCCTCCATCGTTCTCCCCGAGTGGCCTCTCCCTGTTCTTCACGGAGTGTTTTTTTTTTGGATATATATATATATATATTTTCCACCAAACGCCCAAGCAATTCGAAGGACGCACTCACAGCCAATGCGAACCAAGGTTCATAAACAAGGAATCAACCGGCAATGATATTTCCAGGATTTATTATCGATGATTTATCATGCTGCGACGCGTTTCGTGGCACCCGCCTCTCATCAGGCAGCTAGGAACATGTGGTATGGATTTCCATGGATGCGTCCCCATGCATTCTGGGATATAATGTTCTGTTGGAAAAGTTGATATGTCCTTTAGTAGGTTCCATGCCACATCTTTATATTTAATCACCATATTTAATACAATGTACCTTAAGTAGGCCCCTTCGTATCAGCAAGTTGATATATTTCATGCAAAGGCTGTGCTGACCGCAGTTATGACACAGTTCTGTTACTGCGCAGCCCTTCTCACAGTTTGAAAGTGGTGCATCCTCCCACGACAGGACTGCTGTGTTGTTTATTTTCCACCAAACGCCCAAGCAATTCGAAGGACGCACTCACAGCCAATGCGAACCAAGGTTCATAAACAAGGAATCAACCGGCAATGATATTTCCAGGATTTATTATCGATGATTTATCATGCTGCAACGCGTTTCGAGGCACCCGCCTCTCATCAGGCAGCTAGGAACATGTGGCACGGATTTCCATGGATGCGTCCCCATGCATTCTGGGATATAATGTTCTGTTGGAAAAGTTGATATGTCCTTTAGTAGGTTCCATGCCACATCTTTATATTTAATCACCATATTTAATACAATGTACCTTAAGTAGGCCCCTTCGTATCAGCAAGTTGATATATTTCATGCAACGGCTGTGCTGACCGCAGTTATGACACAGTTCTGTTACTGCGCAGCCCTTCTCACAGTTTGAAAGTGGTGCATCCTCCCACGACAGGACTGCCGTGTTGTTTATTTTCCACCAAACGCCCAAGCAATTCGAAGGACGCACTCACAGCCAATGCGAACCAAGGTTCATAAACAAGGAATCAACCGGCAATGATATTTCCAGGATTTATTATCGATGATTTATCATGCTGCGACGCGTTTCGAGGCACCCGCCTCTTATCAGGCAGCTAGGAACATGTGGCATGGATTTCCATAGATGCATCCCCATGCATTCTGGGATAGAATGTTCTGTTGGAAAAGTTGATTCCTTGTTTATGAACCTTGGTTCGCATTGGCTGTGAGTGCGTCCTTCGAATTGCTTGGGCGTTTGGTGGAAAATAAACAACACGGCAGTCCTTTCGTGGGAGGATGCACCACTTTCAAACTGTGAGAAGGGCTGCGCAGTAACAGAACTGTGTCATAACTGCGGTCAGCACAGCCTTTGCATGAAATATATCAACTTGCTGATACGAAGGGGCCTACTTAAGGTACATTGTATTAATATGGTGATTAAATATAAAGATGTGGCATGGAACCTACTAAAGGACATATCAACTTTTCCAACAGAACATTATATCCCAGAATGCATGGGGACGCATCCATGGAAATCCATGCCACATGTTCCTAGCTGCCTGATGAGAGGCGGGTGCCTCGAAACGCGTCGCAGCATGATAAATCATCGATAATAAATCCTGGAAATATCATTGCCGGTTGATTCCTTGTTTATGAACCTTGGTTCGCATTGGCTGTGAGTGCGTCCTTCGAATTGCTTGGGCGTTTGGTGGAAAATAAACAACACGGCAGTCCTGTCGTGGGAGGATGCACCACTTTCAAACTGTGAGAAGGGCTGCGCAGTAACAGAACTGTGTCATAACTGCGGTCAGCACAGCCTTTGCATGAAATATATCAACTTGCTGATACGAAGGGGCCTACTTAAGGTACATTGTATTAATATGGTGATTAAATATAAAGATGTGGCATGGAACCTACTAAAGGACATATCAACTTTTCCAACAGAACATTATATCCCAGAATGCATGGGGACGCATCCATGGAAATCCATGCCACATGTTCCTAGCTGCCTGATGAGAGGCGGGTGCCTCGAAACGCGTCGCAGCATGATAAATCATCGATAATAAATCCTGGAAATATCATTGCCGGTTGATTCCTTGTTTATGAACCTTGGTTCGCATTGGCTGTGAGTGCGTCCTTCGAATTGCTTGGGCGTTTGGTGGAAAATAAACAACACGGCAGTCCTGTCGTGGGAGGATGCACCACTTTCAAACTGTGAGAAGAGCTGCGCAGTAACAGAACTGTGTCATAACTGCGGTCAGCACAGCCTTTGCATGAAATATATCAACTTGCTGATACGAAGTGGCCTACTTAAGGTACATTGCATTAATATGGTGATTAAATATAAAGATGTGGCATGGAACCTACTAAAGGACATATCAACTTTTCCAACAGAACATTATATCCCAGAATGCATGGGGACGCATCCATGGAAATCCATGCCACATGTTCCTAGCTGCCTGATGAGAGGCGGGTGCCTCGAAACTGTAGTGTAGCTCCTATTTTCCCAATAGGCTCTGTGCATTGGAATAATACCTACAGCAGTAAAGGCCTAGACCAGACGTTAACTAGGTCTACTACTGTCGATACTAGACTTAATTTTTGGGTTTGCCAGCGTAGCTCAGAGTTCGCTAGAAACTTTCTCGAATGTTCAAGGAGGAATTAACTTCCCTGATTAGACAAGAAGGGATTTAGTTTCTGACAACCATAGAACATGACAACTTTGCTCTCCCCTAATCAAGAGTCAATCTCGAGAGTCGTGTGAGCACAAGGCAATTATTTTACTCAGTCAGTACGTGCATTCTTAGTCTCATCAGATTGTAGAGAAAAGGAAGAGACGGGCGTGTTCAATAAAAAGGTGTTATTTATTGATCAGTCTCTTTTCTCGTACAAGAGAAATGGATCGATATTATTGCAATACTTATAGTTAAGTAAAGTGCATACATTAAAAGCAATAGTATAAAATAATACTGTAAAAACATTGATATGGTTTCTGAGCCATATGATGTTTAAAATGATTAAAATATATTTACATACACATATACATTTGACTAAACGTACTCAACTGGTGTTTCTAAATACGCCTACCCCGTGTACCTGACCTAAGTCTAATGCGTGGGCAGGAATAGAAAGTTACAGTTTAAGTTAAGTTTGTTTTTGCCAAGTGAATAACTAAAGAATTCTCTGTGAGGGGTTATTCAGTTCTGTACCTGGAAGTTAGGATGAATGAGGAATGGTATCTCTTTCTCTGCTCTCGATATTCCAGGCTGCCTGCGAGGGCTGCCCAGAAACGCCGGTGCTGGGTCTCTCGGCTTGAGATAGCAGCGCGTCTCTCAGCGTGTCAGGAAGGCGGGGCTGCTGCCAGCGGGGTCTGCTTCTGCTCTCGGCTTCGGCAAGTGTGGCTGCTCCGTCTTGTCACCACGCGTGTGTTTGCATAGGGCAAGATCGGCAATATTTATACCTTAAAGGTGCCGAGATTGACGTAAGGATGGACATAGATACGTCAATAAAGATGTCATACGACTAGCTCGTTAGCACATTCTTTACTAAAGTTCTCTGTGAAATCAAAACAATGGCCGCACGGATTTTCCAGGTTGTCATAGGTTTGATTTGTTATGAGAACGTCGTATGCCTTATCAGGGGCTGGAGGAATGTCGCTTGTCTAATTAGATCTCAAGCGTTATGACCTAATCAGATAACACGTTCCTGTGCCGTAGTGTGACTGCGTCAGATAACGGTATCTGCATCATGGGAGCTGTTCTTGCCTCATGGGCTGACTGTTAGTTAACTTGATAGTTAGTTTAACCAGAATAGGGTCAGGAATAGGGGGATCGATTCAGAACCTATAGGAATACATGACACCCACTCCACGCTAACTATGGACATATTTACTAATCTATGCATAGTATAACATAGTACAACATACTATAGAGTATAGTGTATACCTTACCACCCCAAAATACATAAATGCATTTTGAAATTTTCAAATATACTGAAAAATTGCAGTCATATATATTGTATGCACTTAAGCTATGAATTAAATGCAAAAGTAAACACGCATTTGTATGCATTATTGCTAATTTGGTATTTGAAAAATACACATGAAATGGCTCTTAATATAGCTATACAGAAAGGAAGTTCGAGACCATCTCATCACATAATAAAATATTTGTGAACATCCCAGCGGGCAACTAAAGTTTTATAAAGTATCTAAAAATAGAAATCTTAGTTCTCTAGGAATAGTTTCTTACTTTAAGCAGAAGATAAGTGTCCCGAAAAATTTGTGAAAAATAATTTGGGGCTGCTAAAAAATTGTTGTCCGTGAACTGGTGGGAAGAATTGTTCATGTGACTTTATTTTTAAAGTTGAAGGCCGAATTCAGGGAACGCCGTGTGCGAGCTTGCTCAAAAGTCTCTATTTCTGTTCTGGAGAGAACATCATATCATTCAGGCTTTCGAAAAAACTGTCAACAGCTTCATGGGAAAGTTCCACTAAGTCGGAAATAGGGGTAACCATGCATTCGTGCGCATGATTGTCTGCATTGACATTCTGATTCGCATTGCTGACAGAAGGTCGTACCTGTTCGATGCTGCTTTCATCTTGAACTTCACTACTCTTCAATCGCAGTGGTGAAGATTCCAGGAATGCCGTCATCAGGATTGGCAGCCTTTGAGGGCAGCACAAAGCGTGAACCTTGGTAGGAACCAACAGTGTATCTGCATCCACTGGCGCATCCGATTGTAGCGTCAGACAGGTGTCTAACACGCATTCTTCTCCGCATAGCAGACATCTCAATACAGGTAAAACACATCTTTGCCACATTGGTCGAAATGATAGAAACCAAGTCATGTTCAGGTCTCTAAGCCGGGAGAGTCCCAGGATTTTTGATATCCGGTCCCGGTATCCAATGGCTAGGATTGTATCTTCCATTGTCGCGAGAGTTTGATCTGTGACATGGGTTGCCATAACGAAAAATAAGGACTAAGAATAGAATTCCTGCAATTAGTCCCAGGATCAGGGGAAGTCCGCCAAAAATCGAATGGACGAAATCTGGAAAAATACCCAGTATGGCTTTGAATGGTGTTAATGCCATCGAAAATACTGTCTTAAATACCTTTGAGACCCCAGTGGTATCAGAAATATTTAAGATTTCGCTCAGGATTTCCGCGAAATGTACGGGGGAATTAGTTGATAATAATGTATGTATCTCTGCAGTCGTCCTTGCGACTTGTAGATCATACGTTTCTTTTGATGACGTGAGCCTTGTAGGCGTCTGAAGAAGCACTGTTTTCATTCTGCTTAAAGTATCTATTCGAATAGAAGTAATTTTCAAACTGGGCCATGCCCTTGCCTCCCTGTCTGGAAAGGAGCTGGGGAATAAAGAACGTCCACAGCACTTGACCTTCGCCGTCGTAGTGACTAGATAAGGAGTCCCGGGCATAAGACTACAACATCTGCGGTCTACAATAAGAATGTAACTCCCATTATAGAGTCTTTGAAAGAATGGTTCTATTTCAGTTGCAGGTGCGCCTTGCTGGTGACATGAAAGGTTGTATGAATTCCCTTCACAGGCTCCGTGCAAACTAATACCGTTACACAGAAGCGTGCCGCTTAGTGACATAGCACAATTGTTGCCACTAAGAAACACTTTCTGTCCTTTATTACTGACACATGCATGTGAATAGGGCAGGTTCCAAGTTGTTTTAAGGTACCCCTTTCCCAATTTCTCGTACATGCCAGCCTGTATATATTTTTGGCAGTATTGAAACCTGAAGGTTGAGATTGGAATATTTATGATTCCGTGGATTATCCATTCACTGACAGGTCGTTCTGACATTGTCATTGGTAATCTTTCTAGTTTTTCAATGCTCAAGATTGTATAATCAGCACCCTTTTGCGCCATACCGATTTGTCTATCAGTAAGGTTAAAGATTTGGAATAGTGACGTTGTGTTGATTAAACGCCAAGGCACATAGCCTGAACGCAGATTTTGTAACGTCCAGCCAAGCTGTACAATAGAACGCAATTGTGACTGACCATGTTGTAATAACAGTAAGTCTTGCGATAATATATCGATTGCTGACGACACAATGCTGTCCAATGAAATAATTCTGGAGGACAGAGTCATTAACCCATTGTCCACTACAGATAGTGATTTTTCCAAATTAATACGGTCAATTTCCCGTATTCTTTCTGCTGTCTCAATTTGAGTAACCTTCCAGGCCTCATTGTATGCTGCATATACAGAGGCTGCTATGAAACGCTTTTGACGCTGTTTGCGTGGTCCCATTATGAAATCACGCAAGTCAGCACCATCAGTAAGTAAAGTTAGGTGTTGCTTAATTTCAGGCAGTGTGGAAGTTTGTAGCCACTGAAGGCATAATTTGCCCACACTGTAGGTTGTTATTATCCCTGGGTGATGTCTTTGGGGATATCTAGGGTCTGGCCTGGTCATTTTGAAACCCTGTGTTTTATTCAGGAATCTATCTTGACAGTTATTTGTATCTGTGGGCCAGATCAACCATTGTTTCCAATCAGGATGTGTTCTGTTTTGGTTTACTATATGGTTTACGTCTATTTCTTCATCTGTATCAGAGTTATTGCTAAACATTGTTGGCTTTGGAATAGACGGTTTATTTAAATCTTTGATTTTGGCTAAGCCAAGACAGGTGGTTTGTTGAACAGTGTCATTTAAAAATATCATTTGTTCTGGGATCATGCAGGCTCTAAACAAAGCTTCTATACCCTGTACTTGCCATTCTTTTGTACCCCAAACACTTTTCAAATCAACATTTTTGTCCCAATAATCAAATCCAAAAGTATTCATTTTTTCAAAGAATGAATCTGAATATATCAATTTTGTGTTGGTTATCATGGTTTTCATCCCTGTCTTGTTTGACAATTTAAAATAAAATGTTTCAGCATTACTTATGTTAAAACCTGAAAAATATGAATATTTGTCGTAAACGGTTCTTGAGCTCCCTTTTGGAGGTGTAGCACAATGTTCCCATTGATTGTAATTCAAAACATTTCTAGGTTGTGCAGATTTATGCAAAAAATGATTACCATAGTGGTTATAGCAATACATACTATCATAATTTGTAGAACCTTGCAAATAATCATGTTTTGTAAATTTAGCAGACATTACTAAGTCAGACATCATGTTGTTAATACTTTCGAAGTCCCAATCATCAGCAAATGAGTTTGGTTTTGCAAAGTCACTCAAGGAGATCTTGATTTGGTGTGGATATTTCAGGATCTCGACCGGACCATAAATTTCATAGTCAGTGTTGTCCCAGGCTACCCCACCAGGTATAGGATTGGCTGTGAAGTTGGCTGAAGAAAGTTCTCTTTTCTCGACGTGTGAAGATGTGTGTGGTTTGAGGACCAAGTTGATGTTCTGACTTGCTGTGTCCATTTTAGCATATTTTCCCTCAATGAAGCGTCCCAAAGTAAATACCATGATGAGCCAAAGTATGAGGATAAATGCACCAAAACCCACCCAAAATTCAATCCATGGAGAAACCAGATATGTTTCTTTCAGATGTTTCAAAAGTTCCTTAGCTTTGTCTTTAAAGGATTTTGATGATGGCTGTGTCTTTGATTCACTGAAGCCGTCAGAGGAATCATCGAAGTTGATGAAGTAACCGGATGCAGTTCTGTCAATTGTTCCAATTGGTTCAGGATTTCTGTTTTTTGCATTTTCACTTGGTACTTCATTGTAGATTGGTGTGTCTCTGCTAAATGTCTTTATTTGGGTTTTAAGAGGTCTGAGTTCTATTGCATTGTTGCATAGTCCTTCTTGTTCTTCTTTAGGCGTTTCGAATGTGATGAGCCTTTTTGTTAGGACCTCTGTGCTGGTAGCAAACCTTGGTGTTCTGCTACTTATTGGGAGTCCACTTGGCCTACTGTTTGTTATCGGCCACATGTTGTGGTTTTACCAGGTCGATGGATACAACTCGGTTCTCCTTTTTACCAGCAAGTGGCGGTAGTACAACTGATCTTGTCCCGTTGACAGACAAGACAGGAACTGCTTTTCTGTAAGAAGGCCCAAATTCCTTCTTTACCGCGATCTTTTCCCTGACTAGATCCCCGACTTTTGGAATCCAGACAGGTCTTGCTGGGACAGGTGGTGATTCTTCAGTGGTCGTTGGCTGTTGTTTCAACTGTATGTTGCTCAGGTCTTTTCTTGTTTTGTTTAAGTCCTGCAAAATAGCCAAACGGTCTTTGACATCAATGCTTTTTTCTTTAACCACTGAAGTCTGACTATCAAGGTCAGAGATCAACATCCTAGTTCCAAATAATAATTCGTACGGACTGAATCCCTTCAGAGAATTTCTTGGCAAGTTATTTAGACTACGTTGGACACTTATTAGATGTTTGACCCACCCAGCTCCCGAACCTAATATCCTTTCCATTATAGATTGCTTTCTGCCTTGGTTTTTTCTTTACACCATCCCGTACCCTCAGGAAGGAAGTGAGAAGATTCCCGCTGGGCTGTGCTCATTTGGCCATGTTTCCCCCCAGGCTGGTGTGCCAGAGTGAAAACAATGGTCGAACGTAACATGCTCTTAGCGTATATGCCATTTAGACTCGCAAATCTTGTATAATAGTCCGGACGTCAGCCGAGTGCTGGTGATCTACATTATAAGTGGAAACTAGCCTGTATATGTTAATCGCAAGCCATTCTTTTTGCTGGTAATATTATCTGCCTTGATACGACGAGGTATTAAACTGTTTCTCTCCCCACTGCGATCTCTGTTGCAGTTTGGGCAGTTTTTTACAAACATGGTGTAGTGCAGGCTCATGCCTGGCCACCAGTACCGTGATTGTAATTCTTCCAGAGAATCTTTTAATTTAAGGTGTCTGAGACCCTCGCCCATGTGTGCGTCTGCGATTAACAAGCTTCTCCTGTCCATGTTTGGAATCACTCTATCCCCCACTCCAGGGATTCGAGCAAAAGGGACGGAGTTCGCATCGATTATGTATGTATAATTGAGTGGATAGTTGATCGGTAACGCTGAGCAGTCGCCTTTTGATGACGTTTTCACCGCCAGCATTGTTTCACCGTCAATGTATTTTAATGTACGCTTTTTTCGATCTACGGGAGCCGGTTTAGTGGCTGCCGCTGCGGCTGCTTCAGCCAATGAATTCCCCACAACGTGAACGCCATCACGCTGATGACTCAGTGAGTGTGTCACGTGAGTCTTTGGTAGTTCTTTTGTCAAAAGAGCTACTTGTTCCCAGAGCATTTTCTGCTTTATTGGTGCATCTGTGTCATCTTTGTAACCGTTCTGAATCCATGTCTGCAAATCCTTGTTATATGCTTTGACGCAGTAATATGAATCTGACACTATAAGCGTCGGGAATTCGCGATCCGCATTATCTAGCGCCATTTTCAAAGCTATTATTTCAGTTTGTAGTTCTGAATTAGTTTCTACTGAGTGTGATTTTGTTAATAGAGGTCTTAGTTTACCTCCGCGCCACACTTCTTTTGTAATCTCACATGTGGGGTTGTATGCATGTTCTCCCCAAACGGAGGGTTGAGCATGTCCGTCTGTATAGATTACACAGGCGTAATGTCGTAGAGGAAGAATGTCGATTGGCAGAGGATACGTCTTTTCATATTTTAGATTTTTTAATTCCTCTAGTTCTGGATCAAAGTAGTAGTATACTTTGTCCGTTGTGATTGAATTCACCCATTGTATCCATTCCGGATTCAATGTTGTTGTTGGTAAATTACACGGTGTTGTTAATGCTTCAAAGGCTGATTCTGCTGTTCTGACTGTGATATGTCTACCGTCAGCTATGTCTTTTTCTCTAGCTATTGCGCTTTGAACTGCACGAATGATTTTTTCTGTATTACTGAGTTTCTGTTCAGCTTCTGTGTACAAGTGTGATTTGAATGCAATTGGTACCTTTTCTCCTTCATTAGAAGTCAGGTATGTGAATCCGCATCTCCCTGGGATGACTCGAATCACAAGATTGCGTGTGTTATCACGTGTTTCTAATTTTGTTTTAATTAGCATGTCTGTTTGTAAGGATCTCAAAATTTCTGTGTGTGTTTGAGTCCAATTGGATCTTTTAAAGTCTGGTTTAATTAGATCATAAAGGGGTTTGACCCTTTCTGCGTAATTTGCAATGTATGTTCTTCCGAAATTTAGGAAACCTAGAATTGACTGTAGGTTTTTTAGTGTTTTAGGAGCTTGGATTACGGCACATTTCTCTAGGAAATTGTCTGCCAGGCTTTTGCCTTCACTTGATAACTCATATCCTAAGAATAGGACCGTCAGATGGGCAATTCTGGACTTTTTAAAGTTGAATTTGTAACCCTCTGCAGCGAACCCAAGTATTATGGTGTTCACCCTTTTCAAGTGAGTCTCCAAGTCATCATCTGTTAAGTAAATGTCATCGACATAAGATAATGCTTCATCATCATATAGTTGTAGTAATTCTGTTACTCTCGCTGAGAATACCCCCGGGCTGTTCTTGTACCCCTGGGCTAACCGACAGAATTGTTTTTGAGTGCCATTTACTGAGAATGCAGTTAAATATCTGCTCTCTGGTGCTATGTTTTGACAAAAGAATCCATTGGAGATGTCCAAGGTTGTTTTGTATTTTTTGCGCACTATGTTATTCATTAGTGCAGCACTGTGTGAGTTTTGCACTGCAAAAGTTTTGCAACATGTGTTAAGGTGTCGGTAATCCAAAACTAGACGATATGAATTGTCTGGTTTGGAGACCGGAAACAAAGGATTGTTCATTTGTGAGGTGCAAGTTTCAATCACCCCCTGGTATTCTAGCTGATCTAGTATTTCATTTACCTGTTTTTTAGCTTCTTGCTTAATTGGGTACTGCCTTTGTGCAGTGGGTTGTGATTTTAACTGGATTTTGTGAGGAGGAGAATCCTCATCCCATCCTACATGATTTTTATATAAAGCAGGTGCTAAGGCCACTGCCCACTTTCTAGCAAGTGTGTATTTTTTATGAATCGGGATATGATTCGAGAAGGCAGGCATAATTACTTCTTCGCCATGAGGGCACTCCCTGACAAACTCTGGTGGCCAGTCTTTTTCAGCTAGAAGGATGTCATAACCCTTGGAGAGGTTATCCCAAAATAGTCCCCTTATTTTCCTAGTCTTATCTCCCTCTATACGTAATGTTATCTCGTATATCTTGTGGGGCTTGCTAACTCTGGTGTCTGCAGTTTCCACTTGAAGGTATTCATTCGTGTCCACTGTCTCCAGATGATTCATAAGGACTTTGCGAGCTATGCTCACCTCTGCTGCGCTGTCTAGCATTGTCTGAGCCCATTCTCCGTTTTTCAGTTGTGTCCTCAGTATTCTCGGCATTTTTAACTACCTTGATACTGGCTACCTTCTTTTTTGGAAATTGTAATTTCTTTTTTAGCTGAGCAGGTTCCTTGTCTTTGGACTTGGCGTGCTCTTCTGATCGTCCTCTTCTTTCCGATTTCTGCGAGGAAGTCTGAAAAGATTGAGAGGGACGTGTATCAATGTCTTGATATCTATCAGGTTTTTTAATATTATCCCTATTTCTAAGGTTATATCTATTCCCAGAGGGGTCACTCTGCGGTGACCTCTGTCTTTGGTTTGGAGATTTCTCTCTTCGCCTAGGAGACCTCCCTCGGGACTGGAATTTCTTTTCTTTAGGATTGGATTGTTTGTTCCCATCCCAGTTCTTTTTTGGTGAATTATTATTAAAAAATATTTTTTCTGGACTTGTAGTCAGTTGCGGTTTTACTGGTATTCCACCTAGACTGTCTCTGCCTAGTTCTTCATAGGATTTTTCTATGATTCTGGCAATTTCAGCTGGTTGGTCTGCTATATCTGTCTCTTTTAACCTCTGGCGGATCGCCACGTTTGCTGCCTCACCTTTTATGTTGGCTAATAATATAGCCGAGACCTGCTTGAAGTCTTTTAGTAATTTCATACCAAGGGTTAAAGCAGGTTCTGGACCGTATTCATCTTGAATTTGTTTTAGCACATCTGGTATTACCGAAATGGATGGAACACCGTGCGTTTTTGTGTAGATGGAAGCAAAGACTGTACCCCAAGTGTCACAGTCCTCAATGTGTGGTGCGATTCCCATTGGGAGACATATAGTCAGAATCCTGTGTTTTTCTAATGGGGTGGTGTCAGGAAACACCGCCTCTATTTGGGTGATTTTCTGTGCCAACCAGAATGGTATCTGTTCCCGTTTAGCTGGAACTTTACCTAGGCAGGATTGGATGTTCTGTGGTGTAATTTTATTTGTGTTCCCCTGGTGAGGGGTCAGCTGTGGAAGTTTAATCGCTGGCTGAATTGTTGAAGTCCGCATTACATACTGAACTAATTGTCTATGAATTTTTAGTAGTTGTTTTAGCTGTATTAACAGCTCTGCTGCAGGCATTCTTTCGATGTCTGGATGTGGTGTGTATCCGGCTAAGACCGGCCACGTTGCTCCTGGTCTTCCTAAAGGACCGAGCCTTGTAATGTGATTGTTATGTATTAGGACGCCATCAAATAAGAGCAAATGCTCTTGGAATTTGAGTGGTACTTCCACCTCCTCGAAAGGAGTGTACGTTTCAGGAGGTTCCTCTACTTTGTAATAGTGGAAGTACTTTTTTACAGCATTTGCTGCTGGAAAATGTATCCATGAATAGTATACCTCTGTCTGCCGATATTCGTGTGCCTCGATTACGAATATGACTGTGCCACCTCTAGGTGTCAGTCCATTTTCTATAAGTTTTAAGGTTATAGATCTCCTTTTAATGACCGGAATGAGTGTTATATTCGGGTCTGCTGCTTGCATGGTAGCATCAGCATCTGCGAGTTCAGTTGCTAATCTAACTGCCTCTCTTTCATCATCACTCTCTGCCATTTTACAGACAGGATGGTATTATGTTTGTTTGCAGATCAGGTTTCTTTATGGAAACAGAGATTAGATGCACAATATTTTGGGACTGTTTTTATCCTTCAACGTTGACTATACCAAGAACCATACATAGGAGTTCCCTCCTGCGAGGTTTTGGAGGATATTACCTTTCACCCACTCCAGACGTCTTTGGAGTATAATGGGAAAAGGGGTCTGAGTGAGAAAGCACGACTGAGTTACTCTAAATGTCTTACGTTAGTTTTATCGCCCTTTCCAAACGCGTTGGGCGCCATGTAGTGTAGCTCCTATTTTCCCAATAGGCTCTGCGCATTGGAATAATACCTACAGCAGTAAAGGCCTAGACCAGACGTTAACTAGGTCTACTACTGTCGATACTAGACTTAATTTTTGGGTTTGCCAGCGTAGCTCAGAGTTCGCTAGAAACTTTCTCGAATGTTCAAGGAGGAATTAACTTCCCTGATTAGACAAGAAGGGATTTAGTTTCTGACAACCATAGAACATGACAACTTTGCTCTCCCCTAATCAAGAGTCAATCTCGAGAGTCGTGTGAGCACAAGGCAATTATTTTACTCAGTCAGTACGTGCATTCTTAGTCTCATCAGATTGTAGAGAAAAGGAAGAGACGGGCGTGTTCAATAAAAAGGTGTTATTTATTGATCAGTCTCTTTTCTCGTACAAGAGAAATGGATCGATATTATTGCAATACTTATAGTTAAGTAAAGTGCATACATTAAAAGCAATAGTATAAAATAATACTGTAAAAACATTGATATGGTTTCTGAGCCATATGATGTTTAAAATGATTAAAATATATTTACATACACATATACATTTGACTAAACGTACTCAACTGGTGTTTCTAAATACGCCTACCCCGTGTACCTGACCTAAGTCTAATGCGTGGGCAGGAATAGAAAGTTACAGTTTAAGTTAAGTTTGTTTTTGCCAAGTGAATAACTAAAGAATTCTCTGTGAGGGGTTATTCAGTTCTGTACCTGGAAGTTAGGATGAATGAGGAATGGTATCTCTTTCTCTGCTCTCGATATTCCAGGCTGCCTGCGAGGGCTGCCCAGAAACGCCGGTGCTGGGTCTCTCGGCTTGAGATAGCAGCGCGTCTCTCAGCGCGTCAGGAAGGCGGGGCTGCTGCCAGCGGGGTCTGCTTCTGCTCTCGGCTTCGGCAAGTGTGGCTGCTCCGTCTTGTCACCACGCGTGTGTTTGCATAGGGCAAGATCGGCAATATTTATACCTTAAAGGTGCCGAGATTGACGTAAGGATGGACATAGGTACGTCAATAAAGATGTCATACGACTTGCTCGTTAGCACATTCTTTACTAAAGTTCTCTGTGAAATCAAAACAATGGCCGCACGGATTTTCCAGGTTGTCATAGGTTTGATTTGTTATGAGAACGTCGTATGCCTTATCAGGGGCTGGAGGAATGTCGCTTGTCTAATTAGATCTCAAGCGTTATGACCTAATCAGATAACACGTTCCTGTGCCGTAGTGTGACTGCGTCAGATAACGGTATCTGCATCATGGGGGCTGTTCTTGCCTCATGGGCTGACTGTTAGTTAACTTGATAGTTAGTTTAACCAGAATAGGGTCAGGAATAGGGGGATCGATTCAGAACCTATAGGAATACATGACAAAACGCGTCGCAGCATGATAAATCATCGATAATAAATCCTGGAAATATCATTGCCGGTTGATTCCTTGTTTATGAACCTTGGTTCGCATTGGCTGTGAGTGCGTCCTTCGAATTGCTTGGGCGTTTGGTGGAAAATAAACAACACGGCAGTCCTGTCGTGGGAGGATGCACCACTTTCAAACTGTGAGAAGGGCTGCGCAGTAACAGAACTGTGTCATAACTGCGGTCAGCACAGACTTTGCATGAAATATATCAACTTGCTGATACGAAGGGGCCTACTTAAGGTACATTGTATTAATATGGTGATTAAATATAAAGATGTGGCATGGAACCTACTAAAGGACATATCAACTTTTCCAACAGAACATTATATCCCAGAATGCATGGGGACGCATCCATGGAAATCCATGCCACATGTTCCTAGCTGCCTGATGAGAGGCGGGTGCCTCGAAACGCGTCGCAGCATGATAAATCATCGATAATAAATCCTGGAAATATCATTGCCGGTTGATTCCTTGTTTATGAACCTTGGTTCGCATTGGCTGTGAGTGCGTCCTTCGAATTGCTTGGGCGTTTGGTGGAAAATAAACAACACGGCAGTCCTGTCATGGGAGGATGCACCACTTTCAAACTGTGAGAAGGGCTGCGCAGTAACAGAACTGTGTCATAACTGCGGTCAGCACAGCCTTTGCATGAAATATATCAACTTGCTGATACGAAGGGGCCTACTTAAGGTACATTGTATTAATATGGTGATTAAATATAAAGATGTGGCATGGAACCTACTAAAGGACATATCAACTTTTCCAACAGAACATTATATCCCAGAATGCATGGGGACGCATCCATGGAAATCCATGCCACATGTTCCTAGCTGCCTGATGAGAGGCGGGTGCCTCGAAACGCGTCGCAGCATGATAAATCATCGATAATAAATCCTGGAAATATCATTGCCGGTTGATTCCTTGTTTATGAACCTTGGTTCGCATTGGCTGTGAGTGCGTCCTTCGAATTGCTTGGGCGTTTGGTGGAAAATAAACAACACGGCAGTCCTGTCGTGGGAGGATGCACCACTTTCAAACTGTGAGAAGGGCTGCGCAGTAACAGAACTGTGTCATAACTGCGGTCAGCACAGCCTTTGCATGAAATATATCAACTTGCTGATACGAAGGGGCCTACTTAAGGTACATTGTATTAATATGGTGATTAAATATAAAGATGTGGCATGGAACCTACTAAAGGACATATCAACTTTTCCAACAGAACATTATATCCCAGAATGCATGGGGACGCATCCATGGAAATCCATGCCACATGTTCCTAGCTGCCTGATGAGAGGCGGGTGCCTCGAAACGCGTCGCAGCATGATAAATCATCGATAATAAATCCTGGAAATATCATTGCCAGTTGATTCCTTGTTTATGAACCTTGGTTCGCATTGGCTGTGAGTGCGTCCTTCGAATTGCTTGGGCGTTTGGTGGAAAATAAACAACACGGCAGTCCTGTCATGGGAGGATGCACCACTTTCAAACTGTGAGAAGGGCTGCGCAGTAACAGAACTGTGTCATAACTGCGGTCAGCACAGCCTTTGCATGAAATATATCAACTTGCTGATACGAAGGGGCCTACTTAAGGTACATTGTATTAATATGGTGATTAAATATAAAGATGTGGCATGGAACCTACTAAAGGACATATCAACTTTTCCAACAGAACATTATATCCCAGAATGCATGGGGACGCATCCATGGAAATCCATGCCACATGTTCCTAGCTGCCTGATGAGAGGCGGGTGCCTCGAAACGCGTCGCAGCATGATAAATCATCGATAATAAATCCTGGAAATATCATTGCCGGTTGATTCCTTGTTTATGAACCTTGGTTCGCATTGGCTGTGAGTGCGTCCTTCGAATTGCTTGGGCGTTTGGTGGAAAATAAACAACACGGCAGTCCTGTCATGGGAGGATGCACCACTTTCAAACTGTGAGAAGGGCTGCGCAGTAACAGAACTGTGTCATAACTGCGGTCAGCACAGCCTTTGCATGAAATATATCAACTTGCTGATACGAAGGGGCCTACTTAAGGTACATTGTATTAATATGGTGATTAAATATAAAGATGTGGCATGGAACCTACTAAAGGACATATCAACTTTTCCAACAGAACATTATATCCCAGAATGCATGGGGACGCATCCATGGAAATCCATGCCACATGTTCCTAGCTGCCTGATGAGAGGCGGGTGCCTCGAAACGCGTCGCAGCATGATAAATCATCGATAATAAATCCTGGAAATATCATTGCCGGTTGATTCCTTGCTTATGAACCTTGGTTCGCATTGGCTGTGAGTGCGTCCTTTGAATTGCTTGGGCGTTTGGTGGAAAATATATATATATATATATATATATATATATATATATATATATATATATATATATATATATGTATATATATAAATCCAAAGTTGCCTCAAGGCAAGAAATTGCGCACTCGGGAATCCGTTTCAGAAAGGTGATTTATTATTCACAGTTCACACGCTACGCGTTTCGACACTTCTTGTGTCTTGGTCACACGTGAACCACCCAGGTCGGTGTGGCTAGTTAAACACAAAGATAGTAAACATAGAAGAGGTAACTTTCTGGTATATATTTCAATGCGTTAATACAGGTACCATCTTGTAATGGAGTACTAAGAAGGAAACCAGATTAGTTTCACCAAGGACCGATTATTTCAAAGGCCCCCTTATTGTGCACATAATTTCCAAACAATTGTCCATGTTCATGAGTAAAAGTTCAGGGAAATCAAAATATACTTGTTAAGCGTCATAGGCTCAAGTGCCCACTTTTTGTGCATATTCAGTGCATAAATACGAAGTTACTGCAGCCTTATGTATTGTATTTCAATCGGTCTAGTGCCAATTTAAGCCATACATGCATACACCGGGCTACTCAGTATATTACTCCGCCTCTTCTTTCTCAAAAAACTTTGTTAACAACCAGCCCTTCGACCCCAGGTCAGAGTGCACATCTAATTAAATTACAACTTCCATACAGGTGAAGGTGTCTTTCATCCCAGTGAAGAAAAATTGAGGTCTATGGACCGTGAAGTGAAAGTGACGGAACCAACTTCTCTCCTCAATTAGATCCTACAAAAAACAAATAAACATACAGTTAAAATCTCTTCAATAAAATCTTGCTTATAAAAGAGTTTAAACAATTGAGTTTATTAACACATCTGAGCATATTAATTATTGTTGTAGCATGAATCTGTCTAAGTCATTTATTCTAATCTTCATGGAGATGCGTGGTCAGTTCCTCATCGAGGTTGTGTCCCCCGGGGAACTTTGTTTCGAGCTCCATTATCCACTTAGATTCCTTCTTCCTAAGGGCTAATTCTCGGTTGCCACCCCTTCTTCCTATGTTCACTTGTTCTACAACAAAGTATCGTAGTAAGGAGTTGTTTGATTTGTGGCACTCCTGAAAATGTCGTGCAATGGGATATTTTTCATCTACGTGTTTTATGGCTCTAAGGTGCTCCTGCACACGTTTTATGGCCATGCAGGTAGTACTCCCTACATACCGGAGTTTGCAGGGACACTCAAGAACGTAGATGACAAAATTAGTATTGCAGGTCAAGAATTGTTTGATCACCTTCTGTTCATTTCTCCCTGGGATATCAATAGTTTTCACCATTGTACTAGCTTTACAGGCTTTACAATGGCCACATGGGTAGAAGCCTTTGAGGCCTTGTACATGTCTTCTCTTTTCTGTGATATCTCCTTTGACTAGGATGTCTCGCAGATTTCTACCTCTTCTATACGTGATTTGAGGTCTGTCACCTAGAAGGGGACCTACTGTGGCGTCGGCTTTCAAGATCTTCCAGTTGTCAACAAGTATTTTCTGTACCTGTTTGGATTTGCAGTTAAAGGTGGTTATGACACGAGTCTCATTATTAGTGTCATTGTCCTTATCTTTAGGTTTAAGGATGTCAGTTCTGTTCACATGTGCTATCTTGAGAAATGCTTTAGATAGAACTTCCTCCGGATAACCTCTTTCCCTGAATCTATCCAGCATTCTCTTTTGTTCTGTTGCAAACCCTTCATCACTGCTACAGTTTCTCCTCGCCCTCAGTAGTTCACCATACGGAATACTCCATTTAAGAGGATATGGGTGAGCACTGAGGGCGTGGAGCAAACTGTTGCCAGCCGTGTCCTTCCTGTGGAGTTTGGAAACCAGTTTTCCTTCAACCACTCTGATTTCTGTGTCTAAAAACTCAACGCTCTCCGAGCTGATGTTATATGTCAAATGGATATTATAATCATTGACATTGAGTTTCTCAATGAACAGGACCGCCTCTTCCTCTGTACCCCTCCAGACGAGAAACAGATCATCAATGTATCTGATCCACGTGGTTACTTTGGCTAGCTCGTTCGTAAGGTTGGCATCGCTCCCAATTTCCTCCTCCCATTTACCCAGGAAAAGGTTCGCAAAGCTGGGAGCAAATGCCGAACCCATGGCCGCCCCACGTATATGCTTATACATGGCACCATCGAACATAAAGATAATGTTACGTAAACATATCTTCATCATTTCGATGAGCATGCAGGTATGTTCCAAAAAGCAGCTATCCCTGTTCTTGAGATAATGAAGGCTTGCTTCCATACCCTGTACATGATCAATGATCGTGTACAGGGCATTGACATCCATAGTGATGAGGAGGGACCCCTCAACCCACAGTAGACTATTGATTTTGTTCAAGAAATCTGTGGTATCCCTGATATAAGTAGGTAACCCACAGACAAATTCCCTCAGAAAATGATCAATATATTGTGAAAGACTTTCATTGACACTGCCTATTGATGAAATAATTGGCCTACCTGGAGGGACCCTAGCATCTTTGTGAACCTTAGGCAACAAACAGAAAATAGGTAACTTAGGATAATCCTTTTTGAGGAAACAAAACTCATGCCAGGACAAAACACCCTCATTACGCCATTCCTGCAGTTTTTCCCAGGTTTCCAGTATACTGTCATTATAAGTCATCATAGTACACTTTGCATAGAAATTAAGAGTGTTCAATTGTCTTAAAGCCTCAGTTACATATAACTCCTTACCCCACAGGACAATATTCCCACCTTTGTCCGATGGTCTAAGTATGAGGTTTTTATCTTCGGCAAGTTCAAAAAGAAATTTTCTCTGCTCACCAGAGAGATTCATGTCTTTACTACACCATAGTTCTTTCGTGTGTTTTAATTTGGTTAGTTCTTTTATGACAACCTCATAAAATGTATCTATGGCGTCATGAGGCATGATAGGACAGAACACAGATTTTGGTTTAAATGGAGTGCAGGCTGCCCTATCAGTTCTTACTTCTTCATGACTGACATCATACACAGTGCCCTGGTTAACAGGAATGGTACCACTTATAGACAGGTTCGGGTCCTCGTTATTAAGCAAATCAAATAACTCTTCTACATCATCAGCGATATCTGAATTTCTTCCTTGTCTAAAGAAATGCCATTTCTTAAGTTTAACTTTTCTAACAAATTTGAAAATATCCACCCTGGTATTCGCATAGTCAAAAGTTTCAGTTGGGCAGAAGCTGAGGCCAAGGCAGAGTGTTTCTTTCTCTTTAAAGGTTAAAGTACGTGACGACAAATTTATAACAGTTTTGTTTACCATTTGTGCATCCATAGTTATTTTTTGTTCTTGTAACCCTTTCTTTTGTTTCCCACTGGTTTTTTGTTCTTTTCTTCTCCTCTGCTGGAGCTTGAGTCGTCTCTTGGATGATCTCCCCTGCCTTTTCCTCTTCCCTTTGGTCTGCCTCGTGTCGGGTTCTTCTTGAACACCGGAGTTTCCTCTGGTACCGCTTTCCGTCTTGTTCTTAGTACTCTGAACTCCTCTAAAAAATTAGCCGGTCTTGTGGTTATTTCAAATTCCGAGGAGGTACTCGTAGTCTGTCTTGATACATCAGTGTCTGAGTCTTTAGTCGCGCCCGCTATCAGTGTTGCTGCACTGGAGGCATTATATGTACCTGGTTGTTTTGCTGCGCCAGTCTGGTTGTATAGGTAGTCATATTTCGGACTGTAGGTTATAATGCGTCCACTTTCGTAGTCGCCACAGTCTCTATCGAGTTTGCGCTGTTTACGATATTTAATATCATCTTCATATTTTTTCAATCGCCCTTTAAGTTCATCTTTAAATTTAATTATGGTCTCTTGTTCTGGGATATTCTCAAACTCCTTGTCTAGATCTTTAAGTTCTTTCAGGATGGCTTCGCGTTCTTCCCATGCGTCTTTGATAAGAATACACAGCATGTTTTTGCTACTCATTGCTGAATTATTTGCCCAATCTTCCAGCATTTGTGGATTGGATGATTCGCGAGAAGGCGTTATATAAATACGCAGTCCACGTGGCACCATTGCCTTATCTACATAGTCCAGCAATGATGTTGCCTCCCACCAACGAGAGCTTTCTTGTTTCATTAGTCTCTCATATTTTCTCAATTGGGTATGCATTGAGTCATTCTCAGGTCTCACGACAGCTTTGGAAATGTTACTACCTTTTCCTGGCGCTCTGGCAAACAGTGTAGCTGCCTCTCGTTTTCTTTCCCCATCTTCCTACATATTACAGAGACAGATTCTGCCTTTCAAATTGCTCAGTGTTATTTAATCGTACGCTCGTAGGCTTGACTGCAAATATAAGCGGTATAACATACCGTTCCTTACAGTTTCTTTTGGATGTTCGGAAACGTTTCCCCCACTTACATAAGTGGTTCCTGATGCCGCTTCGTTCCACGCCGGTGGGAACTACATGCAAAGAATAACAGACATAATACAACAACTGTTGTTTTTAATTTGGGAAATGTCCACTGTCTGTCTTTGCAAAACAACCGCCCGCTCGTTCTCGGCAAAGCGCCTCCGCCCCACACGTAACAGGCTACTAGAGGGAAACAGTCACATACCTGCCACTGTTCCACCCTTTCCCCCGTAAATGGATAGACGTTAAGGGCTCACCTTCAGAGTCGGGACGGCAGCTCTCCACACGGACTCAAGTCTTCGTATAACTGTCAAATTGCAGTTTGACATCTGGCGGCCGGCACTGAATCCTTCCATTCAATCCAAGGAAACAAAACAGGGTCCTGCTGGGATTCTCCCTCCCATGTCAGGTGGCGCACGAAGTCCGGCGGACCGCAAAAGCCGAATCAAATTATAAATCCAAAGTTGCCTCAAGGCAAGAAATTGCGCACTCAGGAATCCGTTTCAGAAAGGTGATTTATTATTCACAGTTCACACGCTACGCGTTTCGACACTTCTTGTGTCTTGGTCACACGTGAACCACCCAGGTCGGTGTGGCTAGTTAAACACAAAGATAGTAAACATAGAAGAGGTAACTTTCTGGTATATATTTCAATGCGTTAATACAGGTACCATCTTGTAATGGAGTACTAAGAAGGAAACCAGATTAGTTTCACCAAGGACCGATTATTTCAAAGGCCCCCTTATTGTGCACATAATTTCCAAACAATTGTCCATATTCATGAGTAAAAGATCAGGGAAATCAAAATATACTTGTTAAGCGTTATAGGCTCAAGTGCCCACTTTTTGTGCATATTCAGTGCATAAATACGAAGTTACCTTAGCCTTATGTATTGTATTTCAATCGGTCTAGTGCCAATTTAAGCCATACATGCATACACCGGGCTACTCAGTATATTACTCCGCCTCTTCTTTCTCAAAAAACTTTGTTAACAACCAGCCCTTCGACCCCAGGTCAGAGTGCACATCTAATTAAATTACAACTTCCATACAGGTGAAGGTGTCTTCCATCCCAGTGAAGAAAAATTGCGGTCTATGGACCGTGAAGGGAAAGTGACGGAACCAACTTCTCTCCTCAATTATATCCTACAAAAAACAAATAAACATACAGTTAAAATCTCTTCAATAAAATCTTGCTTATAAAAGAGTTTAAACAATTGAGTTCATTAACACATCTGAGCATATTTATTATTGTTGTGGCATGAATCTGTCTAAGTCATTTATTCTAATCTTCATGGAGATGCGTGGTCAGTTCCTCATCGAGGTTGTGTCCCCCGGGGAACTTTGTTTCGAGCTCCATTATCCACTTAGATTCCTTCTTCCTAAGGGCTAATTCTCGGTTGCTCGGTTGCTGTTGTGAACTGGTCCCCCCCTGTAAGGTCACCAATTCGTCTTCGTTCAATAACGCTAGACACTGCAGTAGTGCCGTTACAGGGGGGGACCAGTTCACAACAGCTCCGGTTTCCAGCCACAAAGCGGGGCAGGTACTGCCTTGGAGATGTGGTTGTGTTTTTTATGGACACCATGAACTGCGGCAAAAGCACCCACTTGGTAACACTACGGGGTACACTACATAACCCACAAGGCTGTGCAGATGGCCACGCCCACATGGGCAGGTTGTTACAGCATCTTGGTTACCATGGTTTGAATTTGGCGAGTTCAAAGTTTTGTTTTATTTGGCTAACTCTTGTTGATCCCATAATATTGGTAGATCGGAAATCGTTAGATTTAAGAGGGGTGATTATGATGTTGATGCTTTGCTGTACTGCATATTGTCTATTGTCTTATTTTTGAGTAGATGAAACTTTTTCAGTTTGAGTTTGCGCACACTTTTGAAAATGTCCATTCTGGTGGTTGCGTAATTAAACGTACTTGCAGGACAGTATGACAGACCTAGGGACAATAGTTGCTCTTCCTCTTTATTGAGATCTACTTTAGCCAGGTTGATAACAGTATGGTTTTCGATGAGGCTATCCGTTACTTCATCATCCACATGCGTGCAGCTGGCTTTTTGTTGGGATTGACATCGTTTCCGGTGCGCTTTTCTCCTCTCCTGGCGCCCTGTGCTCTTGGATGCAGGGTTTGTGTATAAATATATGTATTGTAGTTAATAGTAAAGGCTGCTAAGTGTCTCTGGAAGGTGCTGGTCTAGAACCCTTTCTTGGATAATGCAGGCCTCTAGGGTTTCTGTAAATCACCGACCATACGGGGAAGGCTCTGTGTGTAAAAGAGGAAACAGAAATGTAGAAGGCATACAAACATAGGAACTATCCTCAAATTAGCACACCACCTTGTTCCTCGGTACTTACATCCAGAACTCACACAGCACACCTTGAATGTTTAATGAGTATCCATCAGTTTTGTCCCAGGGGACGTCGTCTACCAGACTTCTGGGTTGCAAAAGCAACAGGTACTCAAATGCGGGGAAGTCAGGGTTATGTAACATGCACTCACCTCCAGTAGAAACTGACATGTCAAATAATGTCAAGAACAACAGTGCAAACTACAAGCGTTATGAAAAAATAAAGGAAAAGATCAGGAGTACAGAAAACATGCTTCCACCACTTATCTGACTCCTTGTCTCTGGGCGTTGCTCACTGTTACGTTCCAGGAGCAAGAGGGAATCCAGACGTCAAAGGTACACCGGGGACACTTGCCTCAGTGTCCCCGTAATATCCACATCACTGTCTGGCAGCTGGTAAAAGGTGATGCGGCCGATAATTAGTATCCATCAACCACACATTGCCAGGAGGATTCCGCGGAAAACTAAGAGGCGGGCGGACGCGGTCCCAACCGTCAAGCGCAGGCAGGGGAGATACGGCAAGGAAGACTAAAGGAAACTCAGTGCAGAACACGCTCTGACGAGAGCGTTGCAGGCTCAGCAAAGATAATCTAACTGCAGAGAAGGTGCCAGGCAACAAGAATCCCAGCACGATGGAACACACAGGAATACTGATTGTCAAGCACTGGGCCAGTTGAGAAGTGGAGCTTATATCTAGCCCTGCAGGAATCACCTTCTTGGCTGCAAACCCTCGGTCTGCCGGGAGTTGTAGTCCAAAAAACACACATGCTCCCCAGTAATGCGACAGTAGAGTAAGGGTGTAAGTGTACCCCTTACTTGCGGGCCCTTTCTGCCTGTCAACACCATGACATATGGCAGTTATTCCGTGGCAGGTTATGGCCGAAGGGACTCTGCCCTTGAACAAGAACATGTTGTTTTTAGAGCAGACACCACCCATTCTGTCACATATTCAATTATTAAAGCTTTAAAATGTGAACACGAGACATCTTGTGTTGAAGCAGAAAAATAGAATAATCTTGATTCATTGTTAATTATCCAAGGAAGCTAATCGCAGAGGAAGATTGGCATGGGGCAGTTAGGAAGCACACATTCTCTATGGAAGGCAGCCAGAAACAATCTATTTGTCACACTTAGGGCATCAAAAAACAAAGTGATGGATGGAATGCTTGAATTAATCTCAGCCACGTGCAATCGCTTGGGCTGCATCCCAATCCATTGTTATTCGCCGACCATGCCACCTCAGTTTAGACTCAGCCATATGCAAATCACTCTTGAACCTGTTCCTCATAGCAAATAGTCCAGCCTAAAATGCCAGGCCAGGTCCACCATGAACCAGAACTGAAGCAACCCAGGACCGCTTTTGTCCTTGCTATGGGCTCTTCAGGTGGGCGAAGCTTGGTTCCAGCGGCACAGTGAGCCCAGGGCCCACGTCTGGGCATACCAAGCGCACTTAGTGTGTCAAATGCAAATACAACAAGTAGATGGATGGAATGCTTCAATTTATCTCAGAGACTGATATTCGCTTAGGGCTAAATCCCAGTCCACTCTTTTTCACCCACCAGTTTGGACACAGCGATAATCAAATCAGCCTTGACCCTGTTCCTACTGGGAGCAGTCCAGTCTGAACTGCTAGGCCTGTTCCTACCTGAACCAGAAATCAAGCAACCAAGGACCAGTTTTGCTCTTTTTAAGGCCTCTTCAGCCGGGTATAGCTTGGTCAAATGGCACAGTGAGCCTGGGTCCAAAATCTGGGCATACCTGGGGGACTATGGACATCAAATGCAAAAACAACAAGGTGATGTTTGGAATGCTTTTATTAACCCCAGCCACTGGCAATCCACTGGCAATCGCTTGAATCACATCCCAATCCATTGTTTTTTACCCACCATGCCACCTCAGTTTGGCCCCAGCCATATGCAGATCAGTCTTAACCCTTTTCCTCATGGGAATAGTCCAGCCTGAGCTTTCGGGTCAGGCCCTCTCTGAACCAGAACTCAAGCAACCAAGGACAGGTTTTGCCCTTTTTATGGGCTCTTCAGGCAGATATAGCTTGGTTCCTGTGGCATAGTGAACCCGGGACCCATGCAAGACTGATTTGCATATAGCTGGATTCAAACTAAGGTGACATGGTGTGCAAAATAACAATAGATTGGGATGAGGCCCAAGTAATTACCAGTGGCTGAGATTATTTCAAGCATTTCACCCATCACTTTTTTTTATACTTTAGTGTGTTGCCCTAAGTGGGATGGGTTTGGGTCCCGTGCACACTGTATCACTGGAAGCAAGCTGCACCTGGCTGATGAGCCCATAACTGAGGTGATACTGGTCCTGGGTTGCTTGTGTTTTGGTTCAGGGATGACCTGAACATGGCTGGACTGTTCCGATTGGAGCAGGATCAAAACTGGTTTGCATATACCTTGGTTCAAACTGGGGTGACATAGTGTACAAAATAACAATGGACTGGCATGAGTAATTATCAGTGACTAAACTGACTAAATCAAGCATTCCGTCCATCACTTTTTTGTATACTTCAGTACCAATATTGTAATGCATGGCACATATGTGGAGCAAAGACATGTTTTTAAAGTCACTCTTTATGTTGCCAAACTGCTCCCCTATCTGTGTGATTTTCAATCAAATCAAATCAGGGACATTCATTCAGCACAAAAATCACTCGAAAGTCTCATGGTGCTTGCAGTCAGCTCTGAAAGATTGCTTGTTTAGTTGTCGAACAGCCATGACTTTAACTTCTTGCGAAAGCAGTTGTGATCTGTGATCGTGCATAAGTTTGAGGGCAGTTTGTTCCAAAAAACAGGAGCAAGAAAAGAAAAGGACCTTCCTCCATTTCTAGTGGTGCAAATTCTGAGTGGTGTGACAAATAATTCAATACTGGATCTCAGAGTCCTGCAAGGCTGGTACCAACTTAGTTCTTTGGTCCAATACCCCGGTGCTATTCCATACATGCAAAATCTGAAACCTTGTAAGAAGGCCTTTGTTGATTGAGGACAACAGGGCATTGCCGTAGTCAATGCGGTTTATTATCAGTCCCTGAACTAGTGGTTTTCTGGCCTCAATCAGAATCCATTTAAAAACCAAACCAGAGCCAATTATATGGTTAGTCTGACTTTTCATAGATAATTGGTTGTCTATATCGAATCCTAGATTCCGTACCATCTGTTTTGGGATTGGACAGGGGCCAAGATTCGGGGGCCACCAGTCATGTGACCAGTGTTCTTGAGCCTTGCCAAAAATCACAATCTCGGACTTGCCTCCGTTCAATTGAAGGTGATTTGTGCTCATCCACCTATCAACTTGGGACATGCATTCTTTGAATCGCAACTGTGTTTCTACTGGATCTGAGACAAGGGTGATCAAGATCTGCGTATCATCAGCGTATGATACGACATCGAAGCCGTAAGATCTGATCACCTTGGCCAACGGTGTCACGTAAAGATTAAAAAGAGCCGTGCTTAGAATGGAGCCCTGTGGCACTCCCATCTTAACTGGTCTGTTACATGAAACAATGTTGCCCACCTGTACCAGTGTAACTCGGTCTGTTAGATAACTCTTAAGCCATTTTAAGGCATTCCCCCTGACACCAATCTCCCAGAGAAGATGTTCTAGAATGCTGTGGGAGATGGTGTCAAAAGCGGCGGATAGGTCTAGCAGGACAAGAATTGATGACTGACCTCTGTCCAAAGCTAGCCTAATGTTATCTGTTACCTCAACCAGTGCTGTCTCAGTACTATGGGTGGCCCTAAAACTCAACTGACAGGGATCCAGTAGTCCATGGCTCTCAAGGTGGGTAATGAGCTGTTTATTTACTAATGATTAAAGCATCTTCCCAAAGTGGGGAAAAAGCGAGATGGGACGATAGTTCAAGGGTCATTTTGAGTCAGCAGTGGATTTCTTTAAGATAGGCCTGACTCTGGCTGCTTTCCATAATTTTGGGAACTTAGCCTGCGATGGTGACCTTTTAAATAGGTCAGTTAGACTATCCAACAGCACCGGTGCTATGGTTGGAAGAAATTTTGGTGGCACAGGGTCAGTAGACAAGCCCTATTTTATTTTCTGCATAGCTTTTGCCACTAACCTGTATTGCATTTAGAGCATTCGTCCAAGATATAAAGGGAGCTTGGAGACAAACTGGACGCATTTTCTGAGAGGTTGTTATTTGCTTAAGGTAGAAAAGAGTTATCAATTGCGATCATTTTATCTTCAAAAAATTTAGAAAGAGAGTCAGTCCAGTCCTGAGAGTTGGGGATTAATGACTGGGTGGGAGGTGTTGTAAATTCTTTTACAATTTGGTAGAGCTTCTTACTGGAGTTCGCTGCCTCATCTATCCTGATTAGAAGAAACAATATCTTTGCTTGTCTAATGTCCTCCATGTAGCTACGATGGATGTTTTGATATGTTTCACGATCGGTCGGATCTTTACTTTTCCTCCATTTCCGCTCTGTTGTCCTGCAGGAGAGCTTCACTGTCTTTAGTTGCGGAAGTAAATGTATTTGAATCACGTTCAATTACACATTAGAAGAGTGGCTCTGCACACTGAGGCAACCTGCATCTATGCAGAAAGATGTATCTGTGGACTAGAATAAATCTCACGCTTCGTGTTTAAGCCCAAAGACCAGGGGCATGCTTCTCGCTGCTAACCCATGGGACATGGAAAGAATAGGGAGAGAGCATTCTCCTCCACTTTTCTAAGGACTGCCAGGAATCAACAGAGAAGACTCACCCCTACAGCATTATTGTGCCGGTTTCATCTTGTGTACCATTTATGGAAAGCTGATCACTGCACCAGTCCAAGCGGACCTTGGTTAACGTCAATGTAGAGGCGGCCCATGCAGTAATTGTACACTATCCTAACCACTCAGAAATTCCTGTGTGATCATTAAAGTGTACTTATTGTTGTGATGTTTTATTGTTACCATTGATTTACAAATATTCGTAGAGGTGATCGTTCAAGGCCACGGTCTCATGAATCCTTTGTAGAATAGGCACCCCAGATTTATATTGTACATTTAGTACACTAAGTGGGTCATTAGTAGTAGTCTTTTAAAATGTATTTTCTCTGGAAAGGAGGCAGTCGGTGTTGCCCTAGCAAATGTTTTGGAAAAATATGTTTTGAGATCACTCAGTGGATTGCCTTTATCTGGTCAGCAGTGAGAGGTGAGAAAAGAATCGTTTAACAATCTGCTTCTTCTAGTTGGGATAAGGTGGTCCAGTATCTTTAGAATAATTTTACGAGATGAAAATGTAAATAGTGACTCAAACTGGCATGAGATTATTTTATTTTTTTTTTTTTTTTTTTTTTAAAAACCTTTATTTGAGTAAGCAAAAAAGTACAAGGATGGGCCTACAACCACACGGGCCGGCCGCTAAAGAGGAGTAGACACATATCATATATGCCCGCAGAGGTAAAAGTCAATCAACAATGCAATACTCATCACTATTTACAGGACAAAAACAGATTTTATTTATATGAAAGAACAAACACACACAAAAAAGGCGAAAGTGTATTACTGAAGGTCAGCTCAATGGACGTAAGGGGGGGACAGTAACAGAAGTACAGTAGCAAAACTCTAAGCACTGAGGAGCTCGGGGGGGGGGGAGGGGAGGGACACAGAAGTCAGTACAAAAAGGGGGGGGGAGGGCCGGAGACACCAGCACAACCCCTATATGAAAGGTTCCAAGAACGCTTGCCTAAGGAGACAGGGCAAGCTCGATAGTGCCCACAAGGGGAGGAGTACAAATGTCGCCACGGTAGTCGTTCCATTGACCCCACACCTTCACCCATGCCCCGGGTCTGCCCCTGGCCACATAGACAGTTTTCTCACGGAACATGGACCAATCCATGTTATCCTCCCATTTCGAGAGGTCAGGGGGCCTGGAGGCCCCCCAGAGTTGTGCAATATCTCGCTTCGCAACCATATAGCCCAGGGTGGCCCATCTAGTCTGTGCCACCGAGTAGTCCGTGGGCTCCCAAACATTCAAAAGACATCGACGAGGTTCCGGACGCAAGGACACACCTGTCACCACAGCCATCACTTCAAGCACGGCCGCCCAATAAGCAGCCACCATCGGGCACTCCCAAAGAATATGCAGGAAAGTAGCACGCAAACCACACCCACGCTTACACAATCCATCGGAGGAAAAGCCCATCACCACCAGTCGCGGTCCCGTCACGTACACCCGATGAAGGATCTTCAATTGGACCAGACGGAGACGAGCCGGAATAGCCACCTCCTTCGGGGAGGAGAGGGCTGATTGCCAATCCTCATCATCAAGTTCTAACCCATCGCCCATCCACAATTCCCGAAGTCGGGCCAATAAGTCGGTCCGATTGTTAATCAACTTTTTATAGATCAGGGAGATAGTGCTATCAGGAAGATGTTCATCAAGGATACGGTCCTCAAGGGGGGAAGAGTCAGGCGGAATCTCACCAGGAGCAAACACCGAAGCCAGGGCGTGCCTGAGCTGTAAATAACGAAAGAATTCCCGACCACTCAGGCCATAGTCAGCCTGGAGGGCCTGAAACGAACGCACAGAACCCTTAGAGTACACATCCCCCACCTTAGAAATCCCAATCATGTCCCAACGGTCGAAACCCTTGGAAGACCAAAGACCGCCCAGACGTTCTGAAGCATAAAGCGGCGTCGCCAACGTCAAGCGATCCTCCCAGCCCAAGCTCACATTCGCGGCACGCCACACCGTCAAAGCAGTCAATGTAGGTCCCACAAGATGGCGCCCAGCGGAGCGAGAATAAAGCACTCTGTTAAAGTCACCTCCTGGAAGCTGAAGTTTATCCATTTCAAACGCCGGATCACGACCTGGCGAAAACATAGCGTGATTGATAGCGGACAGATGGGAAGCCCAGTAATATCTCTTAATGTCGGGGAGCGCCATGCCCCCATCATACCACGGGATGGAAAGTTTCGCGAGAGCAATGCGCGGACGCCCATCCCAAATAAGCTGCCTCTGAAGGCTCTCAATCTCCCGAAAATAGGACTTAGGGATAGGATCATAATAATTCTGGAGAGCATAGAGAAACCGCGGCAATGACATCATCTTAAACAGGGCCGCCCGACCCAGGGGAGACAGGGGAAGTTTGCGCCAACGGGCAACGTCCAAGCGTAACCTAAGCAACGGGGGAAGGAGATTACGATCAAAACGAAGAGACGAGTCCAAGGTAACAAAAACCCCCAAGTATTTGAAGCCATCCCTGGCCACCTGAAGAGGAAGTCTGCTCGGCAACGGAGGCAAGACACCAGATAAAACATATACACAGGATTTAGTCCAATTGATGACGAGGCCTGAGTTAGCGCCAAAGGACACAAGAACGTCAAATAAAACAGTTAAAGACTTGCGAGGGGAAGTAAGGTACAAAAGGATGTCGTCCGCATAAAGAGAGACGCGGTCTTCGTAGTCCGGGGCCCAGCGAATCCCTTTAAGGGACGGTTCCCACCGGAGCCAGGCCGCTAATGGTTCAAGAGCGAGCGCAAACAACAACGGGGACAGGGGGCAACCCTGACGGGTACCCCTGCCCAAGGAGAAGGGAGCCGACACTCTACCGTTTACAACAACTTGTGCCAGAGGTTCCGCGTACAACAACTGAATCCAGCTAATAAACTCGCACCCGAATCCAAATTTCTCAAGAGTCGCCCATAGATAGGGCCACTCCACAGTATCAAAGGCCATAGAGGCATCCAGGGACGCCAAAATGGCCGGTTCAGTCAGAAGCCCCGCCCTCGCCATCACGCCGTGAAGGCGTCGCAGATTCAAAGCAGTGTTGCGATGCGGGATAAAGCCAGACTGATCCGGATGGACCAAATCCCCGAGAACCGAAAGGAGACGGGTCGCCAAAAGTTTTGCCAAAACCTTGGGTTCAACATTTAACAGGGATATGGGTCTATATGAGGAACAGAGGTCACGTGGTTTACCATCTTTAGGGATGACGACAATTGTCGCCAGACGCTGATCATAGGGAAGGATGTTACGTTCACGAGATTCAAGAAACATGGCGCGAAGATACGGCGCCATCTTATCGGGGCGTAACTTGTACAACTCAATAGGCAACCCGTTCGGGCCCAACGCTTTGCCCGAACGGAGCGAACGGATAGCAGTCGCTATCTCATCATTCGTAAAAGGGGAGTCCAAAGCAATACGGTCCAGGTCGGTGACACAGGGCAAAGTGATATCGCGCAAGAGGAAGCGGGAGTCAGCCACGTCCCTCACAGACACGGGAGCATATACAACACGGAAATATTCCGCAAAACGATCAACAATGGCAGTCGGATCAATCACATTCTCGCCACTCGCAGACTGAATCACAGGCACCACACGATTAACTCTTTCTTTCTTGTCCAACCACGCTAGGAGTTTACCCGCCTTATCACCCACATCGTACAATCTGCCTTGTTGCTCACGAAACATCACCTTTGCAGCGTCAGTGACCAGGGATTTATACGCAAACTGTTTTAGACCCAGGGCATGGAGTTTCTCAGGCGTGACACCAGATTCCAATTCGTCCTCCAAAGCAGAGATCTCCCCCTCAAGGTCCACCACCTCCCTCCTCCCGGCTTTTTTGGCTTCAACAATCAAGGAAAGGGCCTGTCCACGAATCACAGTTTTAAAGGCTTCCCACAGGGACACAGCCGAAGGGACCGACCCCTCGTTTTCCAGGAAATATGCATCCATGGACTTGAGCAAGAGGGTACGAGTCTCAGGGGAGGAAAGATACCATGGGTTAATTGGAGCCACTCGGCCCGCTGCCTCTACCCCAACCTCGAAACGAAGCCAGAGCGGCGAGTGGTCAGAAATACCCCTTGGCAAATGCAAAATCTCACGAACCGCCGACGACTGGGCCGCGGGCATCAGGAAATAATCCAGCCGAGACAGACTGCCATGAGCCCCAGAATGGAAAGTGTATTGGAGCTGAGTGGGATGCAAAAGTCGCCAGCAGTCCACAAGGCCAAAGGTATCTAGAAACCCACCCAACCACTGCTGAGCCTGCGGAGTATCCCTAGGGGGATGGCGATCGTGAAGGCCGGAAAGCACCGAATTAAAATCACCGGCCAGGAAGAGAGTACTTTCAGGGAGATCTAACAAAACACGGCCCAAATCAGTGAAAGTAGAAGTCTGTAAACCCGGGGGAACATAAACATTAAAGAGAGATAGGGTGCGGCCCTCATATCTACCCACCAAGACAGTATATCTCCCACGGTCATCTTGAATCACCTCGTCAATTGCCAGGGGGAGGGAGGTTCGAACAAGGATACCCACACCCCTAGATCCGGAGGTAAACCCCGAGTGCGCCCCATCTATTCATTGCATTACAAACATTACCAATCAAATGGGTTTCCTGCATGAAAACAATGTCTGGCGACAAACGTCGTATACAAATCAAGACCACACTGCGCTTAATACGATCTCCCAGGCCATTAACGTTCCAGGAAACAAATTTCAACCCTCTACCCCCCATCCCATCCACCCGAGCCAAGACCCCTCATCCACGAGCAAGACACCAGAAACAGCAACAGACACAGGAGCAGTTCGCCTTGAAAACAACACACAAAAAAGAAAGAACTTCCCATCCCCCCTCCCCCAAACTGAAAGGAAACACCCCCCACCCTGCACCCCTGCAAAAAGCTAAAGAGCCACCCCAACCTGCAGTGTGCCTGTCGCCCCATAACCCCTAGTCTACACAAAGACCCCGGAGGAGGAAAGGTCTCCGTTCCACCCGCCCCTGACAAACATCAAGAACGAAAATTAACAAAAGAAAGATAAAATAATCACAATGCAGAGGAACGCCGGTCAACAATCCTGAAAATGTATTCAAAATAAAACATGTGAGCCAAACATTCAGATCTCCACACCACCTTCGGCACCACCAGGGTGAGCGGCGGATTCAGTCTCAGGAGTACGGTCAGGCAAGGAGTCCAGCAGTTTCATAAGATTATTATTCAAGAACTTAACCTTTTGGAGATTAAGATTAAAAAGACCAAGATATCCCCATATACCAACAACCTAACGGTAAAGGAAAGACAAGCACTTAAAGCTCTGTCTGAAGATTCCTCCCTTGTAGTCAAAGAGGCTGACAAGGGAGGTAATGTCGTCCTCATGGACAAAACAAAATACGACCAGGAGGTTTATACCCAATTGAATAATCGAGTCTGGTATGCTGAATTACCATCTAACCCTATTTTTTCCATTGTTTCAAAAATTAATATGTACCTCAAACAATGCCATCATGAAACCATTCTAACAGATGAGGAATACAAATACTTATTGGTGGACCGACCCCGTTTCCCTTGCCTGTACACCTTGCCCAAGGTGCACAAAGATGCTACCTGTCCCCCTGGAAGACCCATAGTTTCCGGTATAGGAGGACCAACCGAAAAACTATCGGAATTCGTAGACATCTTCCTTCGGCCGTATGTCACTGGCTTAGCTTCTTATATCAAGGACACGAAGGATGTTCTCAATATTTTGAACGATCTTACTTGGGAACCTGAAATGTTATTAGTCACCATGGACGTTTCACAGTTATACACAAACATCAGCCATGATAAGGGTATCCAGGGATTAGAATATTTTCTGTACAAAAGACCGGTAGAACTACTTGATCACACCAATATGTTACTTAACATGTCTAGACTTATTCTGGAAAATAATGTTTTCCTTTTTAATGATAGATGGTATCAACAGAAATGTGGAGTAGCCATGGGTTCCAGATTTGCGCCGTCCTTCGCCTGCCTTTTCATGGGCTGGATGGAGGCGGTGCACATCTGGGGCCCTGGCGGTGCTCCGTGGCATCAATATATCAACTACTATGGAAGGTATATTGACGATCTTCTATTTATTTGGACAGGAAGTGTGGAACATCTGATGACCTTCTTTAACTATATGAACAATAATTTGTACAACATGACCTTTACAATCAACTATAGCCGAACAGAAATAGTTTTTCTTGACCTTAAACTATATGTACATGATGGGAAACTATGTAGTAAGTTGTTTAGAAAGGAAACATCATGTAACTCGGTTCTACATGGAAATAGTGCACATCCGATTTCCCAAATAAATTCGATTCCTTATGGGGAATTTTATAGAGCCCGTCGTAACTGTAATGAGAATACAGAATTTTTGAAGTGTGTGGACGACATTGAGAATAGATTTCTGTCCAGAGGGTATAAACAGGATGTGGTCAAAAGGGCTAGGAATAGAGCTTTAAAATTGAAACGAACAGAAACTCTATTATTGAAAAGTAAACCTGTCAAAAAAAGAAACCCTATTAGGTTGATCACGGGTTACAGTGTTTGGTCAAAACAAATTTATCAAATACTTAATAAATATTGGTTTATGCTTACTTCGGATCCTTCACTAAAAGATCTAATATTACCTCATCCATCAATAACATACAGAAGAGGTTTAACGATTAAAAATATAATCAGCCCCAGCTATCCTAGAAGTAGCCACAAACCATCGTGGCTCCATACCCATAATAAGGGGTCTTTCAGATGCGGGGATTGCAGTATGTGTAGAATGTCCTTGCATGGTATAAAATCCTTTGAATATAACAACTCCGGTGTCTATAACATCAAAACACATATAGACTGTAATACTACTTATGTTATATATGCCATTCTATGTAAATGCAAAAAGGTGTATATAGGTAGTACCATCAGAAAATTAAAGGATAGGACCAGTGAACATTTTAGAGCTCTTAAAAATCGAGATGCTAGAGTCCCAATAGCGGCACATGCTATGAAATGTACATCGCAAACGGAACACCTAACTATGTCCTTTCATGGTATAGAAGTGGTACCAGTTGGAACTAGGGGTGGGAACCGTGAATTAAAATTGAGACAGCAAGAGGCGCGATGGATTATGCGTGCCAATGCGGTGGATGAGGGGCTTAATTTTGACGGGGAGATGCAATATTTCTTATGTTGAGAAGCATTAAGACAAATGATGAGCCTATTTGAAAAATTCTGTAATTTGATGTATTGTATCATATGTCTTGAGTCCGGATGGAATTGTGACAATATGATTTTTTTGTTTATTTATTCTGTATAATAGTTTTTATTAATACGTTTATTTGATTGCTGTGTGGTAAAAGTTAGAAATTTTCCTTAACTTTTATTCTTTGGAACACCTGGTTCGTTTCATCCTTCCTTCCTCTTTCTGTTATGTTTATCAAATTGACTTTCTCTTTTACGTTCATATATAAATTAATTCTCACTACTTTTGATTTAGTTTGCATGTATATTGTCTGTAACTATAGTGGTACCCAATAACCACCTTTGTCCCCCCCCCCCCTACATTTTTCGCAATTTTATCCTTTCTGGGGGCATGGGATATTGGCAGATCTCTAGAAAATATCACTGCACTCGCTACAAATATGATGGGTTTTTTGAAATAATTGAAGATATTACTTTGCCCGAGAGGCCCGTGATTTGGCATTTTTATAGTTAGCCAAACCATTGGCTTTCGAATTATTATTAAATATAATCCGTGCTACTCCAAGATGGATGCGAATTGCATCTTATCCGAAATAATACTGCGAAGTCCTTTGTTTGTTTCCCATTACTCGTGGAGGAGTATATGAGGTTACAAAGATGGCGCCCGTGTTGAACGCCGAATACACGGAGAGCCTATCGTTTTCTACTCTCTGCACTCGGAGGTAATGAAATGACGCCAGACTTTTTCTTTCTCCTTAAACTTTGAGATAAGGACCGGTTTATTTTAGTTTTTAATTCGCCTTGACATTGAATTTCGATTATCACACTGACTTTGATGTGGATATCGATTATTTATAAATAATTACAAACTGGAAGTGTTTGTTATGATAATTAATGGACTAGTTTAATTAGTCGTTTTTAGTCAAATAGATTCACTAGCATAAAACGGATAGGATAACTACTCCGTTTTTCTTAAATGTAAAAATACAATAATTTTGGTATACTTTTTATTGATACAATTATATCTGGTTATAAAAATAGAATCAGGACTAATACATATGCATTCTCTCTAGGGTACCACGTGTTTAATAACACGAAAATTATACTCATTGTGAGTTTGATACACATTTTCTATGGAAATCGGCGGATCTCCGCCTTTGACTAGCAAATTGTTCAACGCCCCGCGAAAGCGTGGATAACAACCATCTCTAGTGAGTGTCTCTTATAATTTTTACACGTGGATGCGACAACTAATAATTATCAGTGTTGCCCGATTATCGAATTATATATGACATAGTTATTAGTTTGACTCATAAATCCCTGTTTATTTTAGATTACACTGGTGAAAGCGGTGGATCAGTATAAACTTAAACTTCCGTTTATGACCCGATTTTACCTTAGCCATAGGTGAGCGAACAATACTAACATACCCGTACCTTGGTTTCTATCAACTGTTGGTTTATGTACACTGGTATACTTTGGGTGTTGTGATTTTGGATATTTATTGGTTTGTTCCTTATTGGGATCATTTCGGTTCATCCGTTTTTTCACGCTTTGGGTGTGGTTTTTTCTGATCTTTATTTCTTTTCTCTATACTGCCTATGTGTTAACCTCCAGTGTATGTTACATGACTGTATCATACTGTTGTGGTATAATTACCAATGAGAAATATGGTTGACTAATCTTGTATGTCTATAGTAACAAGGCTGTCTGAATAATATAGAATTCAATTGTCTTAATATATAAACAATTGTGGGAATATAGTCAATATTGGAGACCTGCTTAATTGGGGTAGGGCTCAATTGAGGATCCGTACTCACAATTACAGCCACTTTGTATGATATTTATCATTTTAGGTGTGGTCTTAATGTTTGATATATGTTTATATAGTTTATTAGATATATGATTGCTTCTATTGTAACTATTTCAGCCCTGAAGAAGTCATTGGTTACCATACCAAGACGAAACACGTGTTGGCAACGGCTTTTTTGTTTTGTTATCTGGGTGAAGATTGAAGTCTCTTTCCTGATCAAATTGGAAATAAATGAAGAAGATATAAAAAACTACTACTTTCTTGGATTGAATTTGATGGACTAAATAATTGTTGTCTTTTTTCAGCCTATCGAGCTCAGGATATATTATTGTGTGTCTGTTTTACAATAGTGATTGGCTCCTCTTATCACATTGTTTGGTCTCTGTTAGGTGACTGGGACCTTATCCTTAGAGTTCGGACAAATATTGACCTACACTCGTGTATCTTCCCAGCGCTATCTAAACTCATTCACCTGTATCGCTTTGTATTCAAGGAGTCCAGCCAGTCATTAACAGCATCTGGGCGATCAAAGAAAAGGGTACGCTCATTGTACTCGACCCGAAGTCTGGTGGGATAGAGCATAGCATAGCGTAAGCCCCGATCCCGAAGACGTTTCTTGGCCCCACGAAACTCCATCCGTTGTCTCTGAACTTGTTGGGAAAAGTCCGGGTAAAAGTTTACCGTAGCATTCTCAAAGGCCACCGGGCCCTTCACCCGCGAGGCCTGCAGGATAGCGTCCCGGTCTCTATAGTGAAAAAGCTTCGCTACAATGGGTCTCGGCGGGGCTCCCGGCCGAACTTTGCCCCCCGGAACACGATGTGCGCGTTCCACCGTGAAGAACTTCGTAAGGCCGGAAGGGGCAAGATGGTTCAAGACCAGATCCTCAACCAGGAGATCCACCGAGTGGGGTTCAGGGTTCTCCGGTACACCAACCAGGCGAACATTGCAGCGACGTGCCCTATTTTCAAAATCCTCCAGGCGTCGGGTCATGAAGTCGTTCACCCGACGGAGATTTCCGACTTCTGTCTGGAGCTCCGAGACGTCCTTCGTGAGGCTGGACGATTTAATGTCCAATGATTGCACCCTCTCATTCGTATTGCCGAGATCAGCACGAATAAGATTAACCTCAATAGCCACGGTGTCAAGTTTATGGGCCAAGGCCTCGTACTGTAGGCCGGTGGATTCCCTCACGCCCGAGATGGCGCCCATGATGTCCTGTAGGGAGGGCTCCGCCGACTCTTCCAAAACTCGTTCGGACGCTGTACTAGAACCAGGCAGGGCAGCTCCGGGGGACCCCTTAGAATGAGTATAGCGGTCCATGACATTTGATTGAACCGGAGCTCCGCGCAGAGGTGCTTTCGTCTTGCGCGTCTCTCTGTCCCCTCTGCCCGCCATTTTGAAGATGCGTCACAGGACAAGCCACCAGGGTCGACGGGCCCGACACCCAAAGCACAGGATCAAAAGTACACAAAAATGAGGGGCACAACTCGGGTAGAGGTCGCCAAGCCAGCAAATAGTCCGCAGGAAAACCCAACAGCCGATCTGCCTCCAGGTCTCAGCCGCAACTCGATAGTCACACCCGTGGCCCAAGTCGGAACAGAATCGAAACCGAAACTCAGGAAGGGGGACCCACAAGGCCAGATCTCCTGCCGTTGTTGTTCAATTCCAGGACGGCTACAGAACCGCACCCCGTCCCGGGCGCACCTCAAGGGCGGAGCCCAAAAGTTCAGACCATCATATCTCAGGAATAAGAGATCCAAATCAATTTCTGAAAGGTGCCAGGCTGATCAGCCAAACGTCCTCCACACGGATTCTTGCAAGAAATCAGGATTCAGTCAGGATAAAATGCCGGGAGCGGCGAGGGTCCGGAGAGCGCTGTGCTCAAGCGGCCATCTCGGATGCCCGCCAAGCTCCTCCCCCATGAGATTATTTTTAACACTATTCAGCGAAGTAAAAAGTAGACTCAATGGATGTAAACCCATTTTGAAGCTACGGCGAAATAAAACCTGGCCTAGCATTTTTGACATACTACAGAGGTTTGGATGGCAGGCGCATTAGTTAAATGCCTTTTTTTATTTTATTTTAATTTGTAAATAACGACGTTTTCCCTAAGGTGTCTTGGGGCTGCCTGAATATTAAGAAGGATCAAAGAGGAATCTACAGGAGAGTGAAAAAGACAGGTTTTAAGAAACTTTCTGTAAGCCAGAAAATTGGAGGCATTCCTCAAAGATTCTGGCATTTGATTTCAGAGGTGAGATGTAACATGAGAAAAACCTCTACCACCCCAAAAAGGTTTGTGAATGCGAAAAACAGACAACTTCTTTGAGGAAGCAGAATGTAAAGACATGTTCAGGGTATACTATGAAACTGTTTTCTTCAATGATTCGGGGCCTTGGAAATGCAATGCTTATGAGTAATACAGACTGCTTTAAAGGCCACTCTTTTTGACTGGTAGCCACCGGAGTTCATCCCTAGCTTTGGTCACAGATTCAGACTTTTTGATGTCTTTCAGAACCCGAATGCAGCATTTTGTAGCCTCTGGAAATTGCTTAGGACACACTGCTGGGCTCCAACCAAGAGTGCATTGCATTTGTCTAATTTTGATAATACCCGTGAGGTAACCACTGTTTTTTGTAACTCTAATGGTAAAAAAGGAAGGATTTTCCTCAAAATGTCAAGTGTATAAAACAAGAGGATGTGAGGTGGTTAGTTTGATTCCCTAAAGGAAAGATTTGTGTTTTGTAAACTTCCATCAGGCAGGAAGCTGAATACCTCCTTGCATATGCTGACTGAGACACCATGCGTGGCAGATCACTTACTCCTTGGGGAAGGCTCTTTGCACACGCTGACTGAGAAACCATGCATGGCGGATCACTGACTGCTGGGGGGAGGCTCCTTGCAAATGCTGACTGAGACACCATACATTGCGGATCACTGTCTGCTTGGGGGAGGCTCCTTGCACATGCTGACTAAGACCCCATACATTGCGGATCACTGTCTGCTTGGGGGAGGCTCCTTGCACACGCTGACTAAGAGACCATACATTGCGGATCACTGTCTGCTTGGGGAGGCTCCTTGCACATGCTGACTAAGACACCATACATGGCGGATCACTGACTGCTTGGGGAGGATTAAAATGAATTCCAGGGGGCACATGAGCTTTAAGAAAAATTCCCTCATCTCATAACAACCTTGGTGAGAACAAAAGGAAAATAATGGAATTATCAGTGACATCTTGCTACACGCATGATGAGAAAGTATCCACACTTGGCCAAAGGTGATGCATATCAAGCCTGTTCCACAACTGGTACTGGTTGCAACTCTATCTGTAACTGGTCCTATCTTACCTTTTTGCGGCTAGAGCATCCAGATTGATGTAGGGGGCTGGCTTTTAGCATTCATGTGCAATAGGTAGCTACACACCTACTTGAGGAAATGATGCTACCTTTTTTAACAGCAAAAAAGAAGTAATTCCTGACCCAAAAGTGATCAATATGATCTCTCCTTTCACAGGGGTATCCTTTTGACATGGCTGATCTGTTGTTAGGTGAGACTGAAAAGATCCTTAAATGATCTTGCTTAGGAAGTAAATAAGAGAATTAACAACTCGGGAGCAGCGGAACCATAAGAAATACAGAAGGTTGTTCCGCAGAACCACCAGGCTGTAACTTCATGAAGTCTCAGCATTAATACATGGTGCGACAAGCTACATGGATTTAATTAAGTATGAAAGATGGATGTTGTACTAAAAAATTACATTTTACATTATTAGAATTAGGATAATATTTGAAAATAAATGCATTTTCAGGAATATTGGGTCCCACACATTTTTTTTATCAGGGTAGTAGCTAGATTAGAATATTTCTTACAGGCAACCATTATAACACATTAATAAGTTATGTGAAAGTTCAGGGGGATCTCTTTGGTCCAATTGAAGGCAGATGGTATAGAAGGAAATATTTATTTGAGTTTTATCAAGGTAACATCCCTTTGCCTCCATGACAGCAAGTCCCTCAATTAGAAGGTAATAGCATAGGGCAGAGCATCACTGCCGTACGTCAAAGGGAAAGGGCAAGAATGCATCGTATTTATCCAATATGATGCACTCCTGTCCTTTTCTCCTGCACTGGCTCAGTTTCTGCAGCCTAATGCCAATGCAGCCATCCTTGCACCATGAACAAAAACAATCATGTGGGGCTTTTTCTTCTTTCCGTGTCTGCTGCATTTAGCACACATGGAAAACGGCATAACTAGGAGAAATAAAGTTATTTCTCCACGTTACGCCTCACCTCAGGAAGCGCAAGGTTTTGGCGCATCCCCAGGTTTACATGGTTTTGTAAATCAGAGGAAGCATCGAAAGCAATGGGTGTTGCGTGGGAACAGCCAATGCAACTCCCATGGAACGCCTCCCAAGCGCAGACTAAGGCAACACCTCAATTTGCGCTGCCTTGCCTTACTTCATATCTCTGAGGACATTCAAAGCCACGTAAAGTGGCTATGTGTGTCCTCATAGATATGGTTACAAGGTTTACACCACCAGAGTGTCCCATAAATTGATGCCCCGGTGGTGCAAGAGGCTCATAAATATACCCCTAAATGATTGTATGAAGAGGAGGGCCCACAATCCTCTGTCATTACCCTATGTCAAACTATATCTCAAACTTCATGTGACCAATGAGCAGATAAGCCTTCTGTGCATACATGTAAGCTCAATTTAATATTACACTTGAACAAAACATTTTGTGGGCACTGATGAGATCTTCTAGCTATTAAAGCAGGTGTGATGTGAAAGAGGAATGAAATACGAGGGACAGATTACATACATTGCAATGGATGGTGCTGAATAGTTTTTGTTGCTTTTTGCAATCTGTTGTGGGTGTTGCTCTACTTTCAATGCTAAATAGTTGTTCAAGTGGTTTGTAAGCAAGTGCAACTTTCTACGGTGCAATTTGTTGAGTTTTAATTCAGTTTACAATTTACTTTTTGTACTTGAAATTGTGATATTTTTTTCCAGAAAATTTGTAGTGCTATCCCATGCTTTTCGTGGTATTTATGTCATAGAAAGAAAACAGCCTGCATGCAGATTACAGATGACACTCCAAGTGATGGCAATTTTTATTGGAATGGTAAAAGACATAAAGAGCAAGGCTATGACACTCAAGCCAAGATTACCACATAAAAATACTAAGGCCCTGACTACAAGTTTACAAGGTACAGATTTTGGTATTGGGTACCAGAGTGTTGGAATTCCTGATTCCAATTGTTATCCCTGCATCAAATTTCAGTGATTATGTGTGTTCTCCCCAGAACAGGAAATCATTGCATCAACTCTGAAAGAGCAGGTCCTTTACCATGTGATTTTTCCTGAATCTGTAGAGGAAACTCCTAACGTTTTCCACCTACTCAGAGCAAGCAGAAAGTGTGTGAATGGGGACCGGAGTGACTCATCCGTCGGTTGTCCGTGCTCTTATAATCTCCAGACTTGACTATGCTTAGTGACCCAAACCCTAGGGCTAAGACACATCTTCACAAGAGAGGGCCAAATGCTTATACTGTAGAATTATGCAGTGCCTTTGTTCGACAAGCATTGCACAGAGCAGAGTTTAAATCTTAGAAATAATCTGTCAGCTGCTGAGCTCCATGTACAAGTCTGAGTAAAAGAAAAACAAGCAATTGCAATGCAATCGATCTCGCCTTTGGGACCTTATATGTATTTAGCTATGCAGCACATTAGCCTGCGTGCTGAAACACCTACTGTTCTTTAACATGGGGAGAAAGTAAGCACCAAACTGCGTGACACGCTAGTTATGGGAACCCATGGAGAGAGATATTGCCTTTCATTGGGAAATAGTTTAGTCCAAAGCTCTGTTTTTAATATAAAATCAGGGCCTTTTGTGGTCATATCACTGAAAATACAAGATTTGAAAACAATATTATTGTCTACAGGTGATCGTGGAAGACAATTTCTATGGACTGGAATCTAGAGAAGACTAAAGTGATTCTGGTATTTTACTGACCTCTGCTGGTTGTTTTCTATCAAGAAATGTTAAATTGAGGCAGTTGCCAGAAAAATAGAAAAAAGAAAGACCCTCAGCAGAAAGCAATTCTGGTATTTTACTGACATCTGCTGGTCATTTTCTATAAAGAAAGTTAACTAGAGGCAGTTGAACAGAAAGCAAGTCCCAAAGTGTAAGCACACAAGTCCTTGGGTTGATCTCCACAGCCCACAAAGTACATACACATATAAGTATATTCTAAAGTATATAACTATATACTAAAGTATATACAAGAGTTCTCGAATGCTCGACCTAAATAACCCTCTGTGCTGTTGCAGAATGCATCCCAAAGTGAGCTATAATATGGGGAGGCTGCGTTTCTGAGGACTTGAGGGCTCCAGGTGGCATCCAACTCAGCATCTTTGAAGGGCTGAGCTGAGCCACACGCAGGTTCGCTTGTATTTTAATTCATTATCCGATTTGTTCTTATATGATGCAAATCCTTCCGCCGGGCCCAAAAGGAATTTTATTTTTTATCTGCTCCTTTGACACAATGGAAATAAAATATACATTTGGGAGGAAAATGCTTTAAACAAAGTGAATTTCTCGGCTGATGGGTCAGGAATATGAGCCGGGATGAGCGGGATAATCAGTTCAGGGAGAGATAATCTATTCCGACCGCTGCAGATGGCTTTTAAATATAACTGGCATTCATTTTTAAATGTTTTAGCACAGATGTTTCCTTTTAAGTTAATTCACATGATTTTACAGGCCCTTGCCATCCTTTCCATGCTGGCCTGCATAGTTTATTTATGAGCCTCCTGGTTTATGCCAGACAAGGATGCCAGCTCTGGGGTCGCGTGCAGGAGGGACCCACTAGATGTTTTTAGTTTTAATTCGGATCTGAAGATTGATTTTCGAATGGGTAAAATGCACGCAGTCAGATATTTGAAAATAAAGAACTTTTTTTAATATCTTCTTGTGAGTGAAATAAAATTGAGTGAAATAAAAGTGAGCGAAATTGTGTTTTTATATAAAATTAAGCATAAAATAAGAACAATGGACAAAAAACATGAATTCAATCCGTGCCTCACGTTCAAAATTCACTCAACATACCAGTAGAGAGACTGATTAGCAGAAAAAATGTCTTGCGCAACAAATTTTCTGCTCAAACCTGTTTCCCGCAAGACATTTTCTCCTCGAGCCAGTCCTCACGCAGCAAAAAATCGGTGAAGTGTAGTACTGGAGTAACTTCTGAAATGGTGCGCATTAAACAGATTTCAAAAGCATAATGGAAATGTTTGCATGGGCCTAAAATAAAGACGCATGTTTGTGTCAGTTCTTAGTAAGAGACCATTACCTACCCCGCGGGAAGATGCAATCCTGGTTACTCTCAGGCTTGCTGGTCAACATGATTTGATCCTTAATCTCTTAAATACAATACACCTGTATTTGCAAAGAAAACAATTTGTTGGATAATGTATTAGTTCTATAAGCCTTTCACTGTATTGGTGTTGGAGGACACAGTCTCCTTCACCATCAACATCACTTCAGATTCGAGGTCTGCAAATGGTTGTGTGAATTATTTAATCCAGATTAATTAGCGGCTTGAATGCAAGCCAATACACAGGCATTGTCTTCATTTTCTCATCACAACAGCATGTTTGTATTTATATGGGCGATTAACATAATTCAACCATGTATTTTAATGAAGATAGCTGATTCGGATATGCTGGCATTTGCATATTATTGTTTAATCGAACCCATAATTAATTGATTACTAATTAAGTATTATTATTAAGTAATTAATTATCAAGCAATTAATTATTAAGCATCTATTAACGAATTAATTTACAAATGTTGTCCTCAATGTGCTCAGGTTATAGTCTTGGTGTTGTTATTGGAGGTATATAATCAGTGGTATGATGCCCACCATAGTAATCCCCTCTTTTTCTTTGCTTCCTATTTTGTTTTATTTTCCCTTGATATCAGGAAGTCTGATTTGGGGCACAGATTTAGAGGGAGAGAGCATTAAACGAGGGATCTTTGTATCCAGAGCTTTTTCCCTCTAGACATTCTTATCTCACTCCATGACCAGGCAGGTTATTTGGGTATCTGACCATAGGCATCTAGTCACTGAAAGGGTATCATTAGTTTGAGAGGTAGGAGGGCACACATCTATAAATAATCAATGTGCACAAGACTTTCGAATTCCTACTCTGGAAATAATTGATGTTAATTTGTAGTCCATGCTATCAAATGTTTAGCTCAACTCACAATCACAAGATGGTATGGACATTCGTTGTAGAATAAAGATACCAAGGCAATCTAAGCAAGCCAGAAACCAACGGAAATCAGCCAGTAAATGTATATGGAAACAGAACTTCTCAACAGACAACTCTGTGAAGAAGCAAAGATAAAGTCTGGACTGCAACATCAATGCAACTCAGACAGATCCTCAGCAACAGTCTATGAAGTGTGCAGAACTGACAAACTCTGCCCATTACAGAAGAACACCAGCCATCTTACAAGGCTAATCAATGCATACCTTCAAGACATCACTCGTGCACCAGGTTCATGGAATTCACCCTCCAATGAGAGAAACTATTTTTGTAGACCCTATGAGATCTAGCCACCAGTAGAGGATGTGTAAGGCAAGTTTAATGCCTAGACAGTGTGCATTGTAACAACATGCATGTCATACATGTCAATAAAGTTTGCACAGTGGTGGTGTGAGTTTTGAGATCTCCTGGTGTTCTCAGCTCCAGACAGCAGTACATTCTGGAGAAGGGAGGCAGGTGTGGAAGTGTCCAAATGTCCATCTGGATGCAGGGATCCCCAACCGAGCAGTGCATAGGCTAAAGAACAGACATCTTCCCAGACAACGTTACAATTATGTGGCCCTTGATCAAAAAACAACAGATGGGAGGATCAGAGAGGACTTCCCAGACCAGGTTGAAACAAAGGATCCATCATTGAGAAAACATTGGAGGTATACTGTCGGGCATGGCACTGTTGCATGTGGAAACATATGATGATCCCATCTTATGCACCCATGATCTGGAAAAACATCCCCATATCCATAAAGAACCCTGCAACACTGCTCCAGTTATGGAAAGAGTTGAAGTCTCTCCTCCTTAAAGGACACTACACCACAATGCATCAACCGTCAAACAATCCAGCATCCTCTCCTCTTATGTGTTGACTTTATATTTGTCTTCAACCTTTTTCGTAAATGAATACATGCCTCCAAATGTGTAAGCGCATGTGACAGAAATGAGGTTGAAACTGCAATCCTAAATTCATTAGGATTAGAGGTGCATCAGACACCAACACAGGTTCTTTTCCTCAAATAAAGTAATCCTCCTACCATTTCCTATCTAATATTGTCTATGAATTGCATGAAATATACGTTATTGTAGTCATTATCTAATCAGCTGATCAATATAATGGTGATGTGTAGGCATAACAAAGTTGTGCCTTCCTATTCACTTGGTTATGTAATATGCATTCTTTTTATTTTATAATGTGTATGATGATACTATTTTTCTACACATTTGAAACCATGAAATATATTCCAATATGAATGTTCAATGTTGTATTCTTTTGCATACTTGATGTATGCACAATTTGTATAACTGTTTACAATGGATATTCCCACCATTGTCTTGAGATTTCTGTACCAACACGTATTGCTGCTACGGAAGATTACCTAACCTTACAATTTCCTTTCTACTGTATTAAAAAAAGTACAAAGACATTACCCACTGCAGAAATCCATATGTATTGTCTTTTTTGTTGCCTAGTGGTATGGGGCCAGATGTGCGAACATTCACATTTGCGAATCGCAAATTGCGGCAAACAAATGATGGACGGAATGCTGCATGAATCATATATTCAACCCCAGTCAAGAGATCTGGGTTAAATCCATTGTTCTTTTGCTCACCATGCCACCACAGTTTAGACCCAGCCATATGTAAATCAGTTTTGACCCTGTGCCTCATGGGAACAGTCCAGACGGAACTGCCAAGCCAGGTCCTCCCTGTACCGGAAACAAGCATCCTGGGACCGGTTTCAGGGTTGGTCACCCTTCATCAGCCAGGATAGCTTGAATCCAGTGGCACAATGAGCAAGGGATCCATGTCTGGGCAACCTATCCCACATATGGCGAAAAGTACTATGCAAACAAATGCTGGATGGAATACTGAATGAATCATACATTCACCCCCAGTCAAGAGATCTGGGTTAAATCTATTGTTCTTTTGCTCACCATGCCACCCCAGTTCGGGTAGGACTGTTCCCATTGGACGCAGGGTCAAGACTGATTTGCATATGGCTCGGTCCAAACTGGAATGGCAAGGTGAGCAAAAAAACGACGGATTTAGGCCCAGATCTCTGTACTGGGGTGAATGTATGGCATTTTTCTGCATTCTGTCCATCAATTGTTCTTTTTGCATTTGTCACCCCGAGTGGGACAGGTATGCCCAGACGTGGGTCCCGTGCTCTCCATGCCACTGGAGTCAAGCTATCGTGGCTGATAAGGGCTGAAAGCCCAAAACCGGTCCTAGGATGCTTTTTTCCAATCCAGGAAGGACCTGGCCTGGCAGTTCGGGCTGGACTGTTCCCATTGGGCGCAGGGTCAAGACTGATTTGCATATAATTTAATTTAATTTAATTTAATTTAATTTAATATGGCTCGGTCCATACTGGAATGGCATGGTGAGCAAAAAAACAACGGATTTAGGCCCAGATCTCAGTACTGGGGTGAATGTATGACATTGTTCTGCATTCTGTCCATCAATTGTTCTCAATTCATTAATATTCATGAGGCAGTCGCAATTTGCGACCCCATTCAGAATGGATAGCGCTCACAGGGATGGTGGCCTGCTGGGGTCAGCAGACCACCATGTCCGTGACTGCTTTTTTAATAAAGCAATTTTTTTTTTTAAATACAGCCTATTTTCCCTAAAAGGAAAACGGGATGCATTTTAAAAAGAAAAATGAAACTTTTCAGTTTCATATTTCAAGGGCTCTTAAAAAATATTTTCGCACCCATTCATAAAGGCGAAGGAGTCCCTGGGGACTCCTTCCCGTTTGTGAGTGGCTTACCACCCTTTTTCAAACGGTGGTAAACTTCAAGTGTTTCGCGACCGCAAATGCGGTTGCAAAACAATCATACATTTGCAGTCAGACTCAGTATTAGGAAGGGACGCCCTTGGCATGCCCCTTCCTAATAGCGCGTTGCAAACCATATTTTGCAAATTGGCAACAGGCTAGCGACTCACAAAATATGGTTTGTACATGGGGCTGACCTATTTTGCGGTCGCAAATGCGCCGAATTCCCATTTGCAACCATAAAAAAAGGTTGTACATCTGCCCCTAGAGTCTTTTGTTACACATTTATTCAGTTCTGGCCTTTAACCTTTAAAAATGTTAATCAATTCTAACAGGTATACTGGAAGAACCTATAATGTAGTGCTTAAATTAAGCCGGTGACTGATAGTGAGGGCTATCACCACTCATTTTGTGGGACTGGCAGCTATTTTTCCTCATTGAATTTGTTTTCCAAGACCACGAGAGAGAAACACAAACAGGAAACAAAGTAAGGAATTGACGGAAAAACCATCACCATGGGAGAAAGCAGGCACCTGCAAGAGTACGATAACAAGGAAAGGGGTGCCTAGCAGTGGGATAAAGAGGCGTGAAGTGGACAGAGGACTACAAAGCATTTACACCGAAACAATTGTTTCCTTGTATTCATGTGGAACCAACATTTCTCTAACTCTTGAACACTTTTTCCGTCTTTCTCTATTTGGGGGGTGTTGTGCTTACTACATATGTATCTCTGTGAGTGAACCATGCTCATCTCAGTGGTAGAACAATACACATAAAGTGAAAGAAACATTTTACTCCAAGACTATTTTAACAAGTAATTGGAATCACTTATGTTACCTATATGCTTTGCACTTGAGTGAAAGGTAATTTTACGGTTGGATCAATAATGTATGAAATACCATGGGACTATGTGCTAATGGCATTGCCCTGTCCTTATCTTCGAACACTCATCATCTGATCCTGCTATCTGATCCTGCTACCATAGCGATTGGAATAGTTGTAGAAGTACAGTGGCACTATTTGTCTCTAGACCCAAAAAATAAAAACCAAAAGCACATATTTATAAGTAAAGTGGCTCTCCTTTAATGCTGTTTTGGCTTACAGCTTTACAGTATGCATACGTTCTACACAGTGCTTGATCCACTTCATACTCTTGTTTTGGTCGTACATTAAGGCTGATGTTGCTGTCCCGAAGGAAGTTCTTACAATCGACACATTCAAGGGTATACTTGGATACCACTAACAATTCAGGCAGCTTTCCACCTGCAACGGGTGCAGGATGTGACCAAAGCCGAGTTTCAAGGCACACGCCACATCCTTGCATCGTGCAAGAAGAGAAATAAAACTTGAGGAAAGAATATGAAAAGAAGAGATGTAATACAATTAAGTGCTGCTTTTTTTCTGAAGGCGTAATCCTGTTTATTGTTTTTTTCGATTTGTGATCCTTTTTATACCCATTGTACTGTATAGGCAACCTGCATACTGACAGTTTTTTTAGTAGGTAGCCCTCTGAACCTATGGCCATGCTATGTTTAAGCGTTCCAGACCTAAATGTTACACCTGAGCTGTGTATATGCATGCATTTGTGCATGTACTAGTTAATATAAATAACTCTTGTGTAGCAACTTTTTTTATTTTTAGTGGTGGTAATCCAACATTAGCTTATAGTAATGTACCTGTGGAGGGATACAAAGGCTTACCAGGGAAAGAGGGGCAATGATTACATGCAGCAATGCAACTCTAAAATGACATACTGCTATAAAGCACCGGGAGCTTAGCCTTGGAGACTTGGATACAACTGGATAGTAAATATAAAATGGGGAGACCTGAACACTACAATTGGAAAATGGTAAGCGATAAATAATGTCCATCATATCATGACACACTTAGACGGGAACAACTTTGAGGAATAGCTTACCAAAGGTAGATATTAAAGGCAAAGAAGTTCTGCCATTTATGGTAAAAGCTAAATTGGCCTTAACCTCTACTAAACTAGCCAGTTATGTGAATGTCCAAATTTAATGAAAAAAATAATTTGGGGCTGGGGAATTCAATCCCGCCTTGTCTCTCTGAAGAGGTTAAATGTTCTCTATTTAAAGGGAGTGTCAAATTATTTGGGGGCATGGATTGAGTGACCATGAACGGAGTCGTGCCGATTGGACCTCCTGCGCCTGATGGAGTTCCTTGAGATAATTATCTTTCATGTTGACAGGCATGGTCCTGCTGTGAGGAGGGGGCTGTCTGGAGCAACATTTGGGAACAACTGGAGCTAGTGGCCGGTGACCACTGAGTAGGAGAACGCGTCGGCATTGCCCGAACATTTCTGTGGTGCAGATTTGGCAGGATGGTGACCGCCGAGCTGCCTTGAAAGGCCAGTGTGCAGCAGAGGCTGTGGGAAATTAAGTGTGGGATCTGGGGACCGGTGGTTCCTTGAAGATCTAGGCGGGACCTGGCACGGTGCCCAGAAGACTTGTGTGGCTGCCGCTGTGAGAAAGAAACCTCCCTGATTGCCAGAGATCCCGATGGCTACTCAGCAATGAAGGTGCTGACAAAAGAGCTATTAGGATGGGCACGACTGACAGAAGGAGATGAGCACTGGCCGGGGGCCTGATTATTGTTCAGACTGACTGCAGGCAGCTCCAATGGGTCTCGGACATACCCCTGTGGCCAGGGGATCCACAGAACATGTGTTGTAGCGGGCATGGTTTGCCCCCCACCTGACAAACATACAGATTTTAGAATGTGGTAAGAGAGTAACATGCTCTGTGGTCTTGCTGGCTGCAGGGGATGATGGAGTCACTCGGTTGGCAAAGACAGTGAGACGGTGCAGGGCCTATGGACTGCAAAATAAATGAAGCCTCAGGTTGAATCCCAGCGACAGAAGCAAAGAACATTGTTATATTGTTATTGTTTGGGGGTGAGATGCACCATGAATTGGGGGGGGTTAGTTTGAGGACCACAACACGGTAAGGTAGGGTGAGGGAAATTTTAGGGGTATTTTTCAACACATGGGGACACCAAGGTACAAAGGGAATTGCTGCCCATGCACATTTAGAGATGGGATAGGTGGGAGAGACATGCAGCCACCATGACACGGGCCCAGGTTTTGACCCTGCTAACCTGGAACGTCCATGGGCAGGATTAGGTAATACGATTAAGAGGGATCTGTTTGCAAAGGACATAGGCAACACAAAACAGATGTAGTGTCTGTTGAGGAAACGCACCTCACAGGTGGACAGCCCTGCTGTATGGGAAAGGGTTAAAACAATTTGGCTTGCTATGCGCAATACACTTCTGGGTCGAGGGTAGTAATGATCCTTCTTAAAGAGGACCTTGCATCTCCATGTATCCGACACTTGGACAGACACTAATGGGTGCTAGGTGGCAATACTGGGGGAACATGAGGGCAAGAACATACTGTTGAGCAATTTATATGCTCCGTAATTTTGGACAAGTAGTTTCTCCCCAATGTCCCACATGTGTAGCGATATTTTTTGTCACGCTACACATGAAAGACATTGGGGAGAAATTACTCATAGAAATTATGGAGTGGTTTCTCGATAACGCATCGCCAATTGGGTTGGGAAATTACTCCAAGTCTACTTATATGCTGTCACGCTATATGATTTTGCCGTATGGGAGGACCTATGAATTTGCCCTAAATAAGTCCCTATGTTTTGGGGCGAAACACATTGGCTGTGTCTTTGTTCCTTGTGAGAATGAAAAAATAAAGATAAGAACACCGAGAAAAGATGTTTCTTGACATGCCTCTCTTTGGAACTCATGATGGACTATAATTTTGTGTGACTGTGCATCTTTGTCTTCATTTCAAGCGTAGTCTGCGGTTTAAATGGATTTGACTCATTGTTGTGCTCCTTCTGCCTAGTTGTGAAAAAATTTAATATTAGGGTTTAGTAACGGTAGGCCCTGGGAGTGAGCACTTTTTTGTTATTGTGGGAAGTATAAAGACTGCTGTGATTGTGTACCATTACCGTTATAACTGAGTCTTGCAATAGTATGGTATTCCTAATGTGTGTCTAACTTGATACCATAGCTTGCAAGCTGCCTCCAATATATTTAACCAAACCTTTTTAAAGTACTTCGGGTTGCCACATTTAAAAATGAAAAGAATCCCCCTCCATGGGCACTTTTTTCAGTGTTGCTTTCAGAAGTGGGTAAAGGTGGAATTATCCAAAAGTAGAGCTCTTATGTTCTTTAATTGGAACGCCCACTAGCATTGATAAAAATCTGGACTTGCGATACCTTCGTGTTCTTTTTTCCTACGCAGTTTCTTCCATGCATTTCTCACCCATTTGGAGGACCAAATGAAACAGCTCAACTCCCCCTACAATGTCTTAAACCACTCCGTCTTAAATTCTAAAGGTATTTGCATTCAAGATAAATGTGGATTTTGGGAGTATTGACATTTTTAATATATTAGATATACCTAGGAAATTCAGAGGGAGGCCTCCCCTTGCCTTTAGTAACCTCTGGTGTCCTTTTGCTGCTTCATAAAAATGTACCTGATCCATTTTATCTATGTCTTTCACCATCTGAATTCCCAAATATCATATTTCCTGCTTTACAAGCAGACTGTTACAGCAAGTGTTCCATTCCATAACTTCTGTGTTTTGCTGATTACCTAAGTAACCATAGACTTTCCCAAAGTCTTCCAAGGTACTCAGCGTCACAGGGAGTGATCTTTCCAGGTCTAATGTATTTCACCATTGAATAATTTGCATCAAGACCACTTTTTTCTCCCACTCAAAGATGTTTTGATTTGCCCTAATTTTGTTTGCCAGTAGCTCAATATGCTCAATATGTAGATTAAACAGCAGAGGTGACAGAGGGCGACCATGGCGGGTCTCTCTTCTAATGTTTATCTGTTTAGTAAGGCTACTGTTCACCAAAATCTTGGCTGTTGGAATTTTATATATGAACCCAACAACTCTTGAGAAAGCCTCTCCAAAGTCATATTGTTTGATCACACAATGTAGAAAGGGCCAACTTACTCTATCAAAGGCTTTGACGGCGTCAAAAGTGAGAGCCGTCAAAGACGTTTTGTCTTTGGTGGCCATGTCTATTGCACCAATCGGATAGTGAGTCAATTCGTAAAGTTGCCTCCAATTAAAGCTATTTTGATCTTTATTAAATAGTGCTCTGATCACCTTCTATTCCCTTAGTTAATACCTATGTATAGATTTTATAGTCGCTATTCAGTAAGGAGATCAACCTGTAGGAGTCGCGTAACTTGGAGTCCTTATTTGGTTTGAGAAGTATACTGATGATGACCTCATCCCAGGAGCTCAGAAGATCTTGTCCTTTTACAAAGGTTGTATTTAGTACCCCTTTAGAGAAACTGACAGCCTTGAGGGCTTCTGCCAGAATGTATTCTTCAATCGAGTAATAAGTAAAGTTCATCAATCTTTTCCATGAGATTTACCTGGATGCAAATTTTTTTAAAGGATCATGATGGACCCTCTGTATATCCTGCTCCAAGACTCTAGGGTCAGCACAGGGGATGAATTATTTTATTAAGCTAATCATAACATTTCTCATGTTCTCTCCCCCCAGACCTTCAGGAGCGTTGAATACCCTAATATTGTTCTTTCTCGCGTTGTTTTCAAGTGATTCAATTTTTTTGTGAAAATCTTTTTCTTCGTTTTTTAGGTTTTGTATTTTTTTGTGATTGGCCTCAAATTCTCTGTTAAGCTCCTATAAAGAGGCTCCCATCACTGACACTCATTCCATCAGAGTGTCCATTTTAGTTTCTACATGCCAGCTGAACTTTTTCCTGGTTTTTCTCTGATGTTGCAAATTTCCCTCTCATTTCTTCTGTCAGTGTTACAAGCAGTTTTTCTACAACTGGCTGGTCTTCCTGTCCCTGAAGCTGTATACTGAAATCTGTAACTGAGGACCCAGGTGAGGAGTAGGTGAGGTTGGTCCTTAGCTGTATCGTAAGTTAACACCTGGTATCTATTGCTGATTTGAAGTGCCTTTCTAGTTTCCCCTGCCTCCTCCATACTGGCAGAGCTATTACTCTGCATGCCAGGCCCTAGGTTGCTTACTTCTGGTTGCTTAGGGGTTGGAAAAGAGAGATCCTCTTCCTTTTTAGATTGGGCTTTGAAAAAGGAGCATAAAGAGGGAGTGACCTTAATGCATTCTACTGTTTTGGCGGTTTTCCCTCCACACTCCTTCAAGTTGGTTAGTTCTCCAAAACGAGTTTGCCTTTTCCCTGCTGTCTTTTTTTGGTCACAGGAGAGTTGGAGGGTTTTTGTGGGTTTCTCCTTCCACGCCCGACCTCTTACTGGAAACATATGCAGCCCCCTGACTTTCTCAACTTTCTTGAGCCTAGCGGCATCCCTGCAAACGTTTGAGGAAGAGACAACAATACGCTGCCTGCACCGCTAGCAACTGCGCTTCCTGGAATACCCTGGACGGAAATACGCACTGAGACTCGCCGGTCTCTGCTGAGCCTCAATGGGGCCTCTGCCCACAGACCCTCTCCACAACGCTGGCCACCTCCAACTGATATCTCTCGGAACTCTTTCTGAGCCCACAAGTCTTCCATGGATGAAGAGCAGTGTTGAGGAAGAATCCTATTGGTAAGGTAAACAATAAAAAACCAGGGAACCTCAGCATTTGTTTGAGCACACATGCAGTTTTAGAATGGAATTTGCCTGGGAATCTGAGAGCTCCTGAAAGGCATTCTCAGCCAGCAACAATGTTCCCCCACTGTCTCTCTTCTGTACAGTCACTGTTGATTTTGGAGCTGAAGATTTGTCTTGACTTGACCCTTTGTAAGATGCACCAGTGAGCAGTTAAGGACATCTCTAAATGCTGAGGATATAATTATTTTGAGGGCTTTTATGTATGCATGTTCTGTGGCATCCCTTTATAGACTGGTGGGATAAACCTATTACCATTCCTTGCCTGTCAATGTGTCTTACCTTAGACTTGCCACCAATTGCACTGCAATGGTGCCATCGACCCTGGTGCCAGCAAGGTAAATATGCCAGTCTCTTGGCAGGATAGAAAAATAATGAAAACTCAGGTACCCCTGCAGTGGGTATTAAACAGGTTAAAAGACAGCAAGGGCTTCCTGTTCAAATTTTTCAAGTGCTTTCTGGTTTTAATAACCAGTTTTGTATTGATGCTAAAATCCGAACTTCAGTTTCTACTAAAATATAGTGCTGCTGCTGTTCCCTCCAGTAATGCCAAGCAAACTTCATACCTAGCACCACATACACACCTTTGCATTATATTGCAAATGTGCCTGTGTGATGTGCGGCATAGTTTGGTCCTCCAGTACAAAATTCTACACAAAGCCATAGTTTAACACTTTTCAAACTTTGCATCCGTGCTGTATAGTGTAGCACACATGCAATATTTAAAATGTTCGTAGAAATATAATAATTTCTCCAAGTTAATGCCATCCTCAAAGAGGCACTTTTTGATGCAAAGCCCTGTCGATAAATATTATTAAAGAGGGCTTTGAGTTAAAAAAACATGGGTGGTTGGATGGCTACATTCATGTACTACCCACGGTACCATCAATGTGACGCAAAATAGCAGTAGTGCTACTTTGCATTCCTTTAGGGTTACTTTCCAGGACAAAACTTGTTTTGAGCTGTGTTAGAAATTGTGTTAGAGGTTCACTGGGGTCAGTGCATAATAAACAATTGGCCAAACAAGGAAACAAATCTCCTATGGTTAGGAATTTAAGAAACTCTGGAGATAAACTGAAAAATGGCCTCAATGGAGAAGATACCCAAACAACTTCTGGATTGTGAGTAAATCAAAACATAACTCAACAACTATAATGCCTTGGGACTCTAAAGGCATACTCACCTGATCTAGACTATTCATGCAGATATAGACCAGTTAAGTCTGTTTATGCACTGTCTCCAAAAATTATATGTTCGCTTTTGCATAGTGTGCTTTGTGTAGGTCGACCATTCTCTTAAAACCAAGCACTTTCTTAAGCCATTTTGAATGCACAGTTGGTAAATATTTACAATAACTCATAATTATTTCAGTTTTAATAAATACCTTAAATTTCACTATTTTATCTCTCTGTGCTTTTGAAGAAACAATTTCACATTTGTAGCACCTATATTCATAAAAGGGCGAAATGGTCTGCCCATTTCCCACTCTCTTCTACCGCAGTCTTGCAACTATCCGAAACCCTTACTATTTCCTGCTGCTATTTGTATCAACATCAATTTAGGGACCAGTGAGTTATTTTCCATGTACCGTGATTTTTTTATGTTTGATAATTACTTTGGTAGATATATTTCTCTGCCTAGTAATTAGAAAATACAATGAATAGCTGTTTGATTCTTTTTTCAGCCATAAAACAGATCTTCTTTAAAAATAGAATTCTAGAATATCTATATCACAAACCTTCCTTTTCCTTTTCCCTATCAAGGGTATTGCTGGAATGATTTCCTCCCTGTAAAGATTAGACTGGCTATGTTTACACACACATTTCTCCTTGATTGCTGATAGTTAGGAAAACATAGAAAAAACAAAATGGATCTTTGATATAGGTGTCCAGCAATCCTGCCTTTTATCTGGGGATTGGTGTATGCTGTAATCTTATAATTATGGGAAAAATCAATATTAAAATGTATTATTTTGAAGTTTTTGTAATTATATTATTTTTCATCTACATTTCTCATCTACAATTCCCTATTAATGTTTACAATATTAAGTCTAATCAAATTAATAAAACACCAAGGCATTTAATAGATAATAATTTAAAAATAATAGGTAATTGCCAATTAGAGTTTATCTGTTGAAAACAAAAATAGTAATTTTAAGATCCAAATTAATCGCCCTGTTTTCCTGTCTCAGAGCTGTAAATACATTTGTTTCCCTCTTAATTATGTTACATTTCCCCTTAGCATTTAAAATTCCTTCTGTTTTTTGTGATTGTTCATTCTTTACTTTTAGAATTGTCTGCATCAATTCAGTTGCTCTCTACAATTTAAGCCACGTTCAGTGCGCCCATTATGAGTAGGAGTTACAAATCACAGCAATTACCTAGACCCAGCACAAAGTTCTAGGTAAAGCATACTTTTCACTAGATGCACTTCAATTTATAAATGTGAGGCAGAATTACAAAAGTATTAGGAATTAAGGTTTACCTAATGCAGTCAGTCAAACCACTTTATTTGGTTAATAAAAACCATAAAAGTACAGTACATATTTCAGAATACACTACACAGTAAACACATCTAAAATACAAATCATCAATAAATTAGGGCAACTTAAAAAAACAAAAAAACTATTTTACAGAGCCAGAATTCATTAACTCACCTAAAAGCCCTGGCTGCCATTAATACATATATAGCAATAAATCACTCCAATAAAAACAAATCAGGGTTAAAAATGCCTGCATAAAACAATAATCATGGAGGCACAATCGATCCACTTTAAATATTTATAATGGGATGCCGTTTTTTCCTGATTCTAACAGCTAGACTAAAAAATGTGCAATATTAAAAATCTCCCACGGTTCATTCAGCAGCTGAAGATAGAGTAACAGTACGTTCGAGAAAGGGTCGAAGTGGTGTATATAATTTTAAATTAGAACAAACAGTTCACCACAAAACAGTTCCAATTCTATTCATCAGGAACAAAGGTTTATTTTTTCATTTTTTCATTAGTGAAACATTCATTAGATGCTCTTAAAATTCAAAGCATGTATCTACTTAAGTAAGTGAAAAATTCATTGGATGCTCTTAAATTCAAAGCATGTATCTACTTAAGTATACTCTTATTGCATGTAATATTTACAGTGCTCACAGTGTAAAAGAGAAGAAAAAAGGCTTTTGGGAAATGGGGGTGAATGGATAAGTGAGGGACAGGGTAAAGGTGTTGTGACATAGGCACAGTTGCATATATATATACAGTAGAGCTTTTACAGCCTAATGTCGTTCCATAGTTCCCCTCTAATCATAACACATAGGTACATATGAATTGATATCTTCAATTCATGTGGGTTTGAGGAAGGTAGAGTAAGGCGGGTTTTACCTGTATAAAGCCTTTTCCTCTTAAAATAGGAATTAAAAACCTCCTACGAATAGCATTCTAATTCTCACAGAACATTATATAGTGCATAGTGTCTTGATTTGAAAGTTGTCACAAGAGCAGGGACCTAAATCGCACACCCTACTCCAGCCTTACTGATTACCTAAGAAAAGTTGGATTAAATTAAAACGAAACCTAGTTAAAAGCAGGTGATGGAAGGGCTTTGTGACAATTCTCAGGTAAGGTTCAATCTGAGGGGAGGTTTTTAACAAAAATAAGCTGTTACAGAGTCCTTCATTAACTCAGTCACTTCTCTCTCAGCCGACATTAGGCTCAGAAAATGTGTTTTTACTCAGGCCAAATCTTCTTTTTTATTTTATCCAGAAAATCATGTAGGTCCGGGCACCCTAGTTTATATAAAATGTGCTTAACATAATATAGCCACGGATATGGTTGACTCGCTCCAGGGCGACACAGTCCCTAATAATCTCATGATTCAGGGTTAGCACTAGCTTAAGCCATATCTTAAGCCAACATACTACCGGGGCCAACCTCAACAAGTCTGATATGTAGCTAATGCCTGTCTCTTGATGTATTAAAACAGTTGAGGTAGATTGAGGGACTGACAAGAGGGTACGTTAAAACTTGTTTTTGACTGTCTGTACCCACTCCGACGGCTTGTAACCCCAAATGGGTGATCCATACAGTGTGATGGCTAATCATTTAGACCTGTAGATGGTAAGAATGGCTTTGATTGGCCTGGACCCAGTGGCTGTGCATAAGCATGTACTGCAGCCGTAGAAAAATTGTAAATCATCTTGCCTAATGGAAAGGCTTCTTCACGATGAATGCTGAGTAAAGTGATTCTGGCCTAATACATTTTGCCACTAGTTATTGCTGATTACGAGATAGCTATTTCAATATATAAAGATATATATTTGCAGAGTATAAATCTTACAGTAAATTTGAATAGTACTAAATTCCTATTTTTTATGTCAAGATATGTGGAATGTGAGATAAATTAACTTTTCGCTCTGATTTATACTAACGAATTCGATGTTCCTGATCCTCACAATTAAATAACAGAAGGTCATAGCTGTAATGAAACTTCAGAATATCTGGGTAGTTTGCGTGGTGTCCTTTCTGCTTTGTTTTTCTGGTAGCAGGCAATGGGTGGCCACCAGTCATAACAATGTGAACCAGGACATTATTTAAAATAATTGTGATCAGTACTTGAGTGACACAATCTTTCAATCATCTTCCATTCCATTTGTGTGAAGCCCTGAATTTTAAGGTGGTTGTGTGCACTAGTAGTATTAAGGCAAACAGTCTCAATCTATTGCTCACTAAATATCTGTCCTTTAGTTCCTATGTCTAAACTGTTGTTAAGTCTTCCAAGTTCAAGTAGATCAAAAAATGTCAATCCTGTTATATAAAAAGTATCTCATTGTTGTCAATGCTCCACTTACTAACTAGTACAGTCTCGCCTGGATTGAAGCAATATGTTAAAAAATTGGCACGCTGAGATAGCTGCAGATCACTCAAAATGTGGTGTTTTAGTGCCACAGAGTAGATCACATTGTATCTGATTCCTGTATCTAATGCAGACTATACAGAATGGGTAAAGATTATTCAGGACCGCTGGACTGATTCTGCACCTGCCAGTTTTCAGCCTCATTGTGGATTTTGCCACATTTTATCACTAATCCAATAGCTGCCTAATTTGTAGGGGTGTGCAAAATTCGCATAATTTTCCTTTGCGTAATTCGGGGGAGTGCAAAACAGCATGTGTTGGGTTCTTGTCGTTCATGTTTCACACTAATATTTTGCCATAAACAGCAGGTAATTAAGTGATATCGCATAATAGCTTCATTTTGAGACTTTCGTGTACGGCGAGGTGAGATTGGGTAGGCATAACAGAAATTGCAGCCAGGCCTAATAATTTGTAAATTTGAACACAAATTGTTTTTCTTCAAATATCTCAAAGTTACTAAACTTAGTCTGCATGGAATGTGGCATAAACTTCCAGCACTGAGCCTACGCCTACCCTGTTGACTGCTGTGTTCAGGTTTTAAAAGGGCTGTACATGAGGCCAGATGATGGTAACATTCACAGTTCATGCACTGATGCACTAGCCTTTGTTTACTGGACGGCTCACAACTTTACACGATGAAATGACTTCAAACTGGGCTGAAAGAATGAGTGCTTCTTTGGCATGAAGATTTTTTGATTCACTATTGATGCACATTGATACTTGTACTGAAGTGTTCTCAACGCATCATTCTCTTCTAGAGGGCACTGAAGAATTCCGGAAATATTTGCAGCTCGTACTATGTATTGCTTTGTCTATTACTAAAGTGCGTCCTACGGAGACTCCTGCACAGGACATTTCTAATGTACAATAGTATTCTGCAAAACTGTTTCTTGTTAAAATATATGCTTCCAGACACCCTGTAAGGCGAAAACATGTTGACCAACAAAAAAGATGTTTAAACCTAAACCTTTTTATTATATCTTGAGTCAGTACTTATGGTTGGTAAAGTGCGAATTAATGAGACAAAAATACCAAAGCATGTGCTGTATAATTTGCCTTCTAACACGTTATTATAATTATCCTTTTTGCTGTACACATTCCGTAACGGTTCTTTATATTTTTGCCCTGCATGGTCAAATAATTTTTGTGGCACTGCCTTTGTTCATCGGTAATTAATCTGATGGACCGCACTGAACCATTTGCGTTATGTTAAAAGAACCAGCCAATATGTTACCTTCGAAAAGTGAATTTAGTGCTGTGAAAGCCCCACACCCCCAGCCCCTGTTAGTATTTTGTGGAAATAAAGACTAACCCCTTTCTTATCCTGGCTCATAGGCCATTTCTGAGAGTGAATTTCATTTTTATGATGATATGTCTTCTAGATCATCTTGTTTTTGAGTTGGCTCTTAAAGTCTTGGGCTCAAGTCCTGAATGCTGACCAAATGCTAGTGTTGGGCGTTCAATCAATCAATCAAGCGTTTGTTCAGCGTGACTACTCACCCGTAAGGGTCTCAAGGCGCTGGGGGTGTGCGGTTGCAGGTTCCAGTCCAACCAGGAGGTGGTCCCTCGAAGAGTCAGGTCTTGAGGTCTCTAGCGAAGATGGGGAGCGATGTAGTTCCTTTGAGACGGCAGATATTGCAAATCTGTTTGGAATATTGGAAGCAAGGTGCTCTCTCCAGAGAAGACCCTGGATACATTTGGCCAGTCAAATGGACGAGTACTGGGGTCATTATTCCCCATGACCTGTTCTTTTCAGGGCCCCGCAGTCGCGCTGCCACATTAATTTCTAGATGGTATAGCAAAGCTGCCATATTTAACAGTGACAGGGCAGCTAACATGGCTTAGGACACTAGATGACGCCAGATGCCGGGTTGACTTTTCCAGCAGGATAAAACCCTAGTTCAGCTTTCAGACCCGGGCCCTGATTATTCCGACATGTCCGAGAGGGACCCAGAGCCAGGCCCGGACTTGCCTTTGCGGGCACCGGGCAATCCCCCAGTGCGGCGCATGGGTGGGGGCGGTTTTGTTTCAGGGCCCGGTAAAGAGTGCAGTCGCACCGCCAACACCCTCTTCCCCCCGGGGGCCGGCCGAGCACTTTGCCAGGGCCGGTTTTGGTTCCCAGTCGGGCCCTGCCCAGAGCAACCTCTCTGTGCTCCAAATGCCCCTTCGTAAAGGCAAGCCAGGGTGACTTGACACACACCCACCTGAAACCATGCGTTGGAGGCATGGTTACATGTTTTTCTGGTACACCAAATTATCTTGCATGTGGGAGTCCCAGAGGTGCCTCCAGTGAAGGTGTAGTTATTGCCTGCACATCTCTATCAAAGAACCTCAGGTCCTCTGAAAAGAGGAGAGGAAACCCCTTCCTCTGTAAAAAGTGGAAACAGAAGCTCATCTGCAATGCACGAGAAACTGAAATTATATTTGATGCTCTCCATCTCTTTGAACCTGTAACTGTTTGTTAGTAAAAAGTGTCATTGTTAACATAATATTTGCCTGTGTTTCTCCATGGTTTCCATTAATTATGTACACTTTACTTTATAGTTTTCTTTTTTTAAGTGTTTTCTTGTATAAAATTTCTCAAACAGCGAAACAATGTTGGATTAAAGGCAGTCATGACATACACATGACATTTCTAGAAGAAAATCATGATTTATTGAATTTGAAGAAGGAAAAAGTAGCTGCTAATATGTACATTCACTGGAAAAGCCCTGTGTCTAACTCTTACTTCAGTTGAGAATTGGTTATAAGAGTACAATTATACTTTACATAGTGTCCTGTCGACAGCATTTGGTTCGAGTCCCCCGATATAGTGAATGTCTGCTCTTTTCTTACAGTTCTAAAAGTGTCATGTTAGGGTAACGCTGATCTGAATATATGGCCCTCATAAGCAGTCCCACAAATATTTGTCTTTACCCACCCATCCTTTTTATTTTCTATGTCCCTCCAACTGGTGGCCAAATCCAGGTTGTGCAATCTTTATACACATGACATTGAGTTGTGATGATTAAATCTCACGTTAGACTGAATACTTGTATCCCCACACAGAACATCCAAAAGGGACGTGCTTTGGTATCCTAAACCCATTTCAAAATAAAATACCTTCCCTTGCTCTCCTTCCTAATTCTGTCATGGCTGTGTCTCAGAATGCTTCTGCATTCAGGGTTCAGAGAAGGAACAAATTCAGTAAGGACAACATTCATTTTTCTTAGATGGTTAAAAACACAGTTGCCAAATTAGTTCCATGGACCATAGGTGACAACACATCTCGCTCACCCTTTGTTTCCTTTCCCCTGCCCTACGATTCTCCAGCTATGTACGTGCACAGTTAATGATTATGTAAATGCACTTCCACAAGTATGGCGCAATGACTACAGGTTCTGTCAGTCCAGCAAGCATTGTATCTCTGGTCTTCAATGATCTTCCACTACAGGTCCCACCCTCACACCTCCATAAGAAACGTCACCTGAACATTACAGCGACAATCCTTGCCTTTGGCCCCATTCATGTGTAGTTAAATATAGAATCATCCCATTCACCTTTATTGAACATGTCCAACCTAATTATCACTCCTCTGCAGTGTCCTCCATTTGGTTTGTAACTCAGAGATTTACTACCTTACAAAACCTGTAATTACCCCCCTAGTAATGACTGTGTTGAAGTTGACCTCAGTTTAATTGCATTTCTCCAAGTACTCCTCTTGCACTCTCCATAGAATACCCACTTCTACACATTCACAAGGAACTTTCCAGTGCGTAGTATTGATACAACGCATAATTTATACACCATTAGATTACAGTTTAGCATACATTACTTCAATAACATGGTTTTGCAAAACACTAGCAAGTTATACATGGAGAAGTTAGGATTTGCAAACTAACACGCCTAGGAACGATTTTATGAATTGAACATTAGGTTCAATCTCACACTATTAACACCAAATTATTTACCATGTAAATGGTCCAAAGAAAGTTACAACTAGTTGACATGGTCATAGTTGAGGTATATATATCAAAAAGGTCAAATGTAAATATATTGGAGTGAGCCCTGGAGTGTATTTTAATACTTTAAGCACTGATTTAATTTTGTATCCCTTTTAAACATATTTGTTATGTGGGCCCTACAGTCTAAGAGACAGATTCTGCCTCCATAACCTAAATCTGGAATACTGAAGAAGGTTTTCCCTATAGAATGTCAAACTTTGAGATTTTGACATGATTATTTTGTATTACTGCATCTGTTGTTCCTTCTCATATGCATTGCAAACAGGAGATAATGTGACAAATGTATTTTTCTCCAAACCCAAACTTTAATTCTAGACAGAAGAAAGCTTCTTAAGGCCAAAGGGAAGGTGCAACTCTTCTTATTTTAATCATATTGTGGTATTTATTCGAATACCGTGAGACAGGAAATGCTAAAAAATGCTAAATTGCCTGGAGAGTTAAAACTGCAGTGAATTTGTATCTTGATTAGACAACTAAGAGAATTGCATATGTCCAAATGGCTCATTCAAATTCCTGAGAAAAACCAAGGGCATCACTCTGAGAAGGACACGGGCAAACCATGCAGGCCATTTCACAGGATACTCCGATTAATATTCAAATGTTGAAAAAAAAAAGCTGAAAGGCATTCTTGAGCCTTTTTTAATCACTTCACTGCTGATCACTTGACAATGGAAATTTCTTCATTATTTATTGATTTCAGAGTGCTCCGTTATTATGCACAAGGGAGCATCCTTCATACACAAAGCATCCACCCTGCGGCCTTTCAATTGATAATTTCACAAGCACAGCAATTTACAGACAATTCTCGAGTTTGTTTAATTTTAAATATGGTGCGTTGTGGGCCTGTATCTTTAAGACGCACGTCACCTAGGTTAAGAAAGTATGTACACAATTAGTTGGTTTTTTTCAGCAGTGAAGGGGTTAATAAATGGCTAATTTCTCAGCATAGAGCTCTAAGTGACAGTAAATGGTCAGGAATTGTTTGCATGGTAATCATATAACCTCTTCCTTTCATTTAATTTAGTACATGTTACCCCTTGTGTTGTTCCCAGTGGCAGGAGCACTTGCCTTGCAAAAGGTTAAATATATAGTCGTCATAAAGAACTATATATTTACCATCCGAACAAATGAAAAATTGATGTTTTGGGAACCATCAATTGCTTGTTTTTGTTTGTTTGGTAGTCACATTTTGTTTCAGTGCACTCCGTGCAATTTGCGTAGCGAATGTCTGTGGTCTATGTTTTTGTCCATGCAGTTACTGTCTCAAATAACCACAATTGTAGATGAAAATAACACCTGGTTTCTCCTGATGCATGCAGATCCTCCAAAGTTTGATAGGATATGGCCGAGTGTTTCTTCCCTAGAGGTTTCTAACCGAAAGCAAGGTAGGAGTCTGCACACTTCCTACTGGTTTAGAATTACTTGCAGTGCATTGCTTTTATAAAACCTGCAGGTGGGCAGAAGCTGCGCAGCATTTGTTTCTCTCTTGGCAAGCAGCAACAGTGTGGGCTTAAAAACAATCACTTGAAAATGACCTTGAAACAAAAACAAATATGGTCTTTTATGAATCGGGTGGTACAGTAGACAGTGCGGCAAAAAAAGGCATGCGAGATGTAGGTGTCGGAGTTCCAAGAATATTTATAAATGAAGTCGAACAGCAATCCCTGGAGGAGGGAGGAATTGCAAAGCTGTCAGTTTCCATTAGGAGAGCCTTTTCATTTTATGAGGGATAAAGGGTGATGTTGACGACATAAAAGTCGATTATCATTTTGGTGTATTAAGTGAAATGAAACGTATTGTATGTGCAAGAAAATCCAGACATAGAGCAAATAAATGTACATAGTGATAGCTGAGTGATATACATGTTTTCGTTTTCAACAAAGGGTGTATCTTAGATTTATGCTAAGTAATGTGATAGTCTGAAAAAGAAATAGCAAGACATGCTAGAAGCAATGGTTCTTCACCAGAATTCCAAAAGCAGATGTTGACTATTAAAAATGTTTAGAGATTAATTGTAAATTTCAATGTCTAATGCGTATTTTACTTATGTACATATCACCCTGATCTCTTATACAAATGTCAAGTCTCACAGTTTGCTATAAAGCTGTCTCTTAATTGTCTGTTTTCAGTTTACACTCCCCAAACATATTTGTGCTCACCCCTTTCGTTCTCTCCTCCCTACTGCAAAAATGTATCCAGAAAAGAATGCTGAGTGTGGTTATTAATCAGTGAGTGATGTCGCAGCTAGAGTGGGTGTATGTGGTCTACGGAGATCTGTTGCCCCAAGGAAGAATTGGGTAATAACCTTATTCCGAGTATCTATGGAATTTTGATTCGGGAACTGGAGTTTCCATATGAATCAGTATTTTGAAAGATGAGGTATTACCACATGCCCCCTGATTTACCAAGGACACATTTTGTAGGTAAACATGGTAGAATATGTCTATATTAAAAGGCTAGCAGTCCGGAATAACTGGTGGACTTCAGTGTAGAAATACAAACTTCTGTGGTAATTCCCCTTTGTATACAGGAAATTCCTAATGGAGTAGTAACACCAGCACCTCAAGGTATCTGGATTTCAGTGTACAATGTAACAACATTTGAGTCCTGTGACTCCCATGGTGTGGGCTTTAGAAGTAAATGTGTTTTGAGAGAGAGCATTCGTTTTTAGCTATTGAGTGATAATATAAATATGTACCACTACAGAGTAAGCTCATTCAATTAAATGGTTAAAAAAAATGTATGAGGGGTTTAAGTGTACTATCAAAATGAATATATTTAACTATTTAACTACTTTGATGCATAAAATCAACAGCTGTCTGGTTCCTTCGTTCCTTGATAGTAAAACTTGCTATGGGAAAAGACCGAAAATCAATTGCCGATACAGAACCCAATAGGTTTTATTATTTTTTAATAGAAAATGTTTAGACTTAAACATTCATAAATGCACAATATAATTTAAAGTACAAAACATAAATTTGTAGCAGCTTGATGGCTATGTCTTTATCTCAAACTAACTGGTGCAAGTGAGAATTGGCTAAGAATGAGAGTGAGATGTTTTTAGACAGAAATGTTCTAAGGTAGAGTACTGCATCTTGATTATGTTTATAAAATAGTGCACACTGGAGTGTCACACAATTGTATATGCCATGCTGCATTTATGCGTCTTTATTGTAATAGACAGAACCAGTGTCAGCAAAATTGAATTAATCACTGGTCAGAAGACTGCAAGGTTTGAAAAGTATAAAGTCTTCAACCTTCCCTAAATCAAAGTTAGCCCCTTCCTTCCTTAGGTATAATGGATGCGTGTTCTTAATTCTGGGCCATTTGGTCTTCCAGGATTTTCACTGGTTTTTTCCTGGTAGCACGGAGTCCTGAACCAATACTGAGAAGCTGTTGTCACATCTCACAACTGATTGTAGACAGTAGGCCCTGTGGGCAAAGGATAGTATTTTAAAATATACACCTCCGATAACAAGAAACCAATGCAATCAAACAATGTGTTGTTTGATCCTGTTATTGGTCTTCAGTGTAATGATTACTCTGACAACACATTTTTTAATCATCTGAGGATTCTCAGCAGCACAAGCAAGTAGACCAGTATCCACAAATGTTGCATTGCCAGCCTGGACTGAACAATAGCTCTGTTAGGAGATATTTCCTTTTGGATTTTTACATACTAGATGATGTTCCTGGCAGCCTAAACTTATAAATGGCTGACTGAACCAATCCAGAGACCTGTTTCATATGAGATAGTTCAGTGGCAAACAGGAACCGGCTGCATTTTTCCACTATTGTCGCAGACCGCTCAATGGATGTAGCATAGCCTGTTTTCAATATCTATTTTAGCCCATTTTGGACTATCCCTCTGTCTGTCATTAGGCATAAATTTCCACCAGACAATCCTTAATGTGTATACAACAGTTTATTTCTATCTGTACCACCACATGGGTATCACAGCATTCCCCTGAGCCCCTACTTGATGTCCTCTGATGACCATGCAAGGTTATCAAAGGGGACCTACAGACCATGAACAATATGGGTAAAGCGAGAGAATCACCGGGGAAAACCACTTGGCACGGTGACCAGCCTGGACATATATGAGCAGGCATTATTATGTTGTCTTCTTGTCCTCAAAAATGGCCTTAACCCTTTTGTGTAAGCACAGTAACTCTGATTACAATCTTCTATTTGTCAATTGGCAGCTAATGACTGGTGGTACCAAAAGCAGTCACCCAATCAAATATAAGAAGAATGTACACCTTCCTCTATGCCAAGCACATAACAATTTGTCGCTCACATTTACCAATGTGAGCTCAGCTTTAATATTAAAATGAAAGCCGAAAAGTAGAAATGAATCATCATGCTGTTGTAACTGACATGCAATTGTTGTCTAATGTCACAGTACCATGCCTTTCCTAAGAGATTCGTTTATATTTACCTATAAGGCTGAAACAATCACCGAGACAATTAATTTTATTAGTTTAGTAGGACACAACCTAAAGGAGTGAAAAATGGACAGGCGTTTGATAGGGTGTTAATAATTCTTTCAGTTTTATCATTTTCAATCAATAGAATACAAGAGATGAGAACAGAGATGGTGGGAATTGTAGTTTCCAAGGTTGAAGGCATTTTGCAAGTTTATTAGCAGAGTTCACAAGCTAAAAACTGGAGCGGTTATAACCAGGCCTCCAAAACTGTTGTTATAGGCTGTAAACATTGGAAGTACTTGTGAACAAATTGAATAAAGTTGTAGTCTCCTTGCTAATCTACTCAGCCAGCTCAGAAGAGTAGGCTTTTATTCATCATCAGCATAGAACAGTAGGTTCTTGGTGAATACATTCTGAATCATATACTTACCATTTGTTTAGTATGGCCACAAACCCTATAAAAAACAACATTAATGCTGGTTTTCCACATTCCCATCAATGAGCCCGATTCACAAAGCCAGTTTTGGCCATAAACATGCATTCATGACCAAATATGGCTTCATTTATGCCTATCAAGAATTCACAGGATTCCTCACAGATGCAACGGGTTTAACTCCTGCAGATTTCTCCACCTTGATTGTAGGGAAATCTGCAGTAGTAAGTTCTATGGCAAGAGCAGGGAGTGGGTGAATCAAGGTGCGATTTGCATTGAACATTTGTGAACATCTATAAACTAGTGAGTTTGTTGGCATTCACAAACTACAATCTGACCCTATTTCTACGCACATACAGTTCTGAGTTTAGCTCAAGCAAAGTAGAGAAAGAGAATGTATCACCTTCAAGTGTGGAGGGTTTCAGGGGAAGAATTTATTCCAAATGGGAAGCTACAACCTGGGGAGAAAAAAGAATAGAAAACAAACATTGGCAAAACCAATAAGTTTCACCTTTATAGTGCAATAAATCAGCTATATGTGCTTTTATTACTGCAGTGTGTGCACTGGTGATATGCTTTTTTATTATGAGGCAAATGCCAATAGAATATGTATCTGTGCATGGTGTGTTGCCTTTGTCTGGGTGGTCAGTGTTTGTATAATGTGTTTTGAGTGAGAGTGGTGTGTCAAGATCTGGATACATTAGGAGGTGTGTCTATGTGAGTGAGTAGTGAAGGAGCTGCAGCTTATGACTGAGGTGCATTGGGGAGCTGTGTGTGGGTTTCACCATGAATTAGATGGAAAGCCACAGAGCATAACTGATGGGGGAGAGAGTGTGTATTTGTGAGAGACAAGGTTAACACAAGTTTGGATAGAGGTGCATTGCCAGAGCTAAGTATGCCCCAATACTGTAATAGATTACGGATTAGCAAATCAGGATTGGCATACATTGGAAAAGCTGAGTGCGCCCCATTAGTGTAATAGCAGAGGGTGTAAAAGTTTTTGGATTGAGGTACTTTGGCACAACGGTGCGTGTCGTGGTACTGTAACAAAAGATGGTGTGCTAGTCCCAATCGAGATGCATTGACTGAATTGAGATTGCCACATGTTGTATAGCAGAGGGTGTGGTAGGTCAACATTGAGATACATTGACAGAGCTGAGGTGTTGCAGTACTGTAAGAACTGATGGTGAGGTGGATCTGGATTGAGGTGGGACTGTGTGCTGATCAGTATAAAAATAGCAGAGGTTCCAACAGTTCAGGACTAAGGTACATTTAAACATTTGTGAGTGCCCTGGAACTGAAATAGGAGAGGATGATGCTGGGGCCCCTGTATCAACCAATCAATCAATATTTGTAGAGTGCTCTAATCACCCCAAGGGATAGCCAGGTGCTGCGTGGGATGGGGCTACTCAGACAGCCAGGTCTTGAAGCCACTCCTAAATTACTGTACTGAAATAGCAGAGTGTGTGGCACATCTGAATTGAGGTACATTGTCGGAGCTATGCTTGCCCTGGAATTGAAGTAGCAGAGGATGCGGCAGGTCAGAAATTAGGTATAGTGATGAGCTGTGCACACTTCGGTACTGAAATAGCAGAGGGTGTGGCTTGTCAGGAATCAGAACTGAGGCACATTGGCAGAGCTATTCTAGCCCCTGTACGATAATAAGGGCACGGCAGGTCAGAATAGAAGCCCATTGCCAGAGCTGTTGGAGTTCCCGGTACCTGATGGTAGTGATGTTTTCATGCAGGGTTAAGGTGCTTCCATGGAGTGCTGGTATGAAACTTTGTGTATACATGCCTGGTCTGCAGCCAGAAGCAATAAACCCCTGTTGCTTTGAGAACCAGAACCAGACACACCTCAGCCCCCTTAAAAAAGACCAATACAAATGTGAGCACCAAAGGGTGATGCAGGTTTCCCTGCAGTGCTGAGACAGGAAGTCACAGTGCCTTGTTACAGCAGCTTTATAATGATTTTTTACAAACTTTATGCGCAGCTCCAGTGCCTTAGTTTCTTGTTTTCATGGGCTGTAGGTAAGTATGGAGTGGGATGCCGGATGGGGGCTGGGTGAGATGCAAGCTCAGCAGGCAGGAATACAGGGCTGCCTGAATTTAGTTCAGACAGCCTGAAATGCCTCACGGAGATGCCACTTCTAAGGGGAACCAAAATGGCCAGCCATGTCTACAGAAATAACAAGCATATTGTAAGTGAGCTTGCATGATCCTTTTGGGATTCCAATGTGTCTGAAACCATATAGCCGAATGCTCCAGGACTCCCGCATACTTCCTCAAGAGAATGTGCCTTCAGAAACGCCTACTAGTGCCCTGTCTGCTGGCTGATGAATAGCAAACTGAGTAATGTGGCCCATAGTTTAGACTGTTAGTTGTTATGGGTGTGGTGCAGGGGCATTGGTGCATCAAAACATGGTGGCAGCACCACACCTTGCAACAATTAGGATTCCCTGTAAGCAGCACATATTTCAGCCTCTGTGCTTGCTGGGGCGCAGTGTGGTGACATTGGTGCATCGCACAATAGTGACATCTCCATGCCCTGAACCAACTAGAACACCCTCTATCTAAACAAGTAACGTGGTGGGAGGGGTGAGGGATGGAAGCATTAGGCACAATTGAAAGTGAGTGGGGATGCAATGCCTCATGGCTCCACGGAAACCTGGCAGAACAGCATTGCAAAGATTTGTTTTTTTAAACAAACAGATGAGGTGGGCATGCAGCGACATGAGAAGAGATGGGCAGGGTAGGTGCCGAAGCTGAACATAGGCAAACAGTAACACAAGCAGGAAACAAAGAAAAACATAGACTCCCAATGGACAGATAAACAACCAAAGCATACAGGTACAGTACTTTGCCCCTGCTCCGTGGAAGAAAACAAAAGGCAAAAAGGAGGGACAAACAGGAAGGATTCACCAGTATCAAGCAAGGATTTTTCGAAGGACAATTCCAAGAAACAGATAAAAAGCAATGTGCGGGATGTAAGCCCATAAAGTGTATACAAAAGGTCTTGGAGGCTCAACCTAAAAGTGACCTAAAATTACCTATAGCACACCGGGCTACCATTCCTCAGGTTAGAGTTGTACACTATGTACAATTCTGAATTGAGGCAATTGAACCAGGGGAACCTGGCACACAGCTTTCACAATAGTATTCCTGGAAAATTGCATCTAGTGCAGATTTCTCAAAATACTATTAGGAATCATTGTGAATTCACAAACTTAGTATATCTTCACCTTTCCCTAGGAGTGCTTTCAACTGCGGTCGGCAGTAGGAGTTCCTGCAGGGCGGTGACGTGGGGAGGGGGAGGGGCAGGGTGGGGGGTAGTAATGTATGGATTATGGAGTTTAACAGGTAAGTAAACATATAAATAAATAAAACGAATTTCGTTGCGTGCACTGCATCACCAAATGCGATGCAGTGCACACAATGAAATTCGTTTTATTTATTTATTTGTTTACTTACCTGTTAAACTCCATAATCCATACATTACTACCCCCACCCTGTCCCTCCCCACGTCACCGCCCTGCAGGAACTCCTACTGCCGACCACGGCTGAGTGCTTTTGCTGATGCATATTTGCAACTTTATTTATTTAAATCTGGCTCAATGTGGCTACTATTATTGTCATTCATTGTGCGCACATTTAGCTATGACCATTTGGACTGGAATGCAGTTGAATTTTAAGCATGCAGTTAGAAGGCACATTCCTTGGCAATTTAATGTGTTTTCTGTCTGTGATAAGCCTGACGTAGAGTCAATGCAAAGAGGAGATGGAATGCAAATCAATAAAGTCTCACTAGGATAGGTGAGAAATAGCCCTTCAGGAAGGCTGAATCTGCTTCAGAATCTTGAGCCTACACCAAATTTTTTTATATAATCCCACGGTTCATGTTTTCTGTGAGTATCCAAGAAATTTGTGAGGAGACATTTCCAATGAAAAGCACTAAGTACAAACAAAAAGGTAGTCTGAGATCTTCACCGGTATGACAAACATTTTCTATCTATGTACAAATAACACATGTGGTGAATAGGCTTCTGCTTTTTGAAGATTTCACATGGCAGACCATTCTGAAGTAAATAGCTAATAAATTAATGATACATTTTCGCTGACATGGTTGTTTCAAAATCTGCTATTTACTGGCCAGTATTTAACAGGATCATATCAATTTTTATGTTCAAAGATTCTAGTTGTTAGACTTAGTTATCATATTAAGGTTGATGGCTGTAACCAATTATGAAGAAATTAATTTCCACCCACATACTCTAAGGGATGCCCTGCAAAAATTGAAGACCACCATATGATTATTCATGATATAAAATCTTTCCATTTGATATAAATTAGTCTGATAATTTACCATTTTTACTTGATATAAAGACACAGAAGTGGAAAATGTTTGCAATTATTATTGAAGCCCAATAGTCTAGATTGATGTTGAACTTGTCTTGACCTTCTGGAGCAAAAGACACCATGATTTATTTATTTATTTAGTTATTTATAAAGTTTTATATAGCGCAAAAGTGATTCCGAAGGATATCAGAGCGCTTTACAATTTGAGGGAGAGGAAGGTAATAGTTGCAGTACAATAATCAAAAGGAATAACAACCCAAACAAATCAAATATGCATATCAAACTAAAAGGTTACGAACAAAAGGGACAACAAAGGGTAAGATAATATTTGGACCATAGAGAACTGGGAGGGGAGCAAGTGACTAGAAAAGCAGAATAATACCAAAGGCAGGACTTAGGGTGTAAAACCAGAGCATTAGAGTGGACGATCCGAGACCCTTTTAAGGTAGGAACTTGTTCATGAGGAATCTTTTTACTTCATATTTGAAGGTAACCTTGGAGGAGATTCTGCATATCTTCAGCGGAGAGACAGTGAAAGCTCGTTGACAGGTTCTTTTTTTGAGAAAGATCTGTGGTTTCAGGAGAAGAGAGTCATCACTCTGAGAAGGTCCACCCCCTCTGGTTAATTCAAACTTTTTCGCTAGATAACTTGGGGTTTTGGAATGGAGGGCTTTGTGAGACAGACAAGCAATCTTTAGCTGAATTCTTGCTTCATAGGGCAACAAATTTAGGGATTTTAAGACTGGGGAGATGTGCTTATTTCTTTTGGTACCCGTGACCAATCTGGCCGCCGCATTCAATGAAGCCCTTAGTAGGGCCAAGGTATATTTGGGGAGGCCACATAGCGTAGCACTGCCATAGTCTAGCCTTGGCAAAACAAGGGCTTGGACCACTTGTTTGAAGTCCGCTTGTGGGAGGAAAGGTTTGAGATTTCTGAGTATCCTCATTAGGTGATTATCTCCCTTGCACACATTGCTGATATGATTTTTCATGCTGATATGATTTTTCATGTTCAGCTGCTTGTCTAGGGTGAGTCCAAGAGATTTGGCTGAGTCAACAATGAGGGGGGCTGGCAGTTGAAGGCAGTGTGGTGGATCATCCAAAGGTCTATCTTGTGGATGTGACTTGGGGGAGAAATGAGAAGGAATTCTGTTTTGGAGGTATTGAGCAAGAGGTGGTTCTGGTTCTCAGATAACCAGTTTTTAGTATTTATTAGGGTATAGTTGAGTGATATGAGGTTATTTGGGGAAGAGATTTTCAGATAGAGTTACGTATTATCCGCATACAAATGGAAGCGAATGTCCGCGGAATTTAGTGCATTAGCTAAGGGTTCCAAGAACAGATTGAAGAGTATGGGGATAGGGCGGACCCTTGGGAGACCCCCCTGGATACTGGTGATGGGTGGGAGAGACAGTGGTTCACCTTAACTCTTTGGGATCTGTGGTGGAGAAAGGACGAGAACCATTGCAGCACCGCACCAGAAAGGCCCATCCTGTGCTCAAAATGGTTAGGAGGTTGTCATGATTAACAGTGTCAAACGCTGAGGAAAGGTCAAGGAGGATAAGGAGGCAGGATTAATTTTGGTTGAGCATTTTTAAAATGTCATCCATAACATGAGTGAGAGCCGATTCGGTGCTGTGCCCACTCCGGAAGCCAGGAGGTGGAAATTCTCGATGTGGGCACACAGTTGAGATTGGACACATTTTTCTAGGAGTTTGGCTAGAGTGGGAATGTTAGAGATATGGCTGAAGTTGTTAAGGTCCGTACTATCTGCTGTAGGCTTTTTTAGGATAGCTGTTACCTGAGCAGCTTTTAGGCAATATGGGATCGTACTTTGTTAGAGAGACGCATTCACAATCTTTGTCCAGATGGGGGTGACGACCTCCTTCAGTTCCTTGAAGATGGGTGGTGGTAATGGGTCTCTAAAATGATTAGATGGGTTGATGCTCTGAAGAATGTTGTTAGTGTCTCTTTCTCTGAGGGAAGTGAAAGTGCCCCATGAGGCATTGTTCTTGGTGTTCAAGCTAGTCGGTTTGATTTTCTCTGATAGGGCCGGGGGGGGGGGGGCGCAGACCCCCGGATACCAATAGCGCCTACCGGGAGTCAAGATCAATACTGATGAGTCTGGATTTCTCAGCAAAGAAGGCAGCTAGTTCATTGCATAAAGGTGGACTGACTCCAGAGAGCGAGCGGTTTGGTGTTTTCACAGATTGTTGTTTCACCAGCTCAAAAGGTTTCTTGGGGCGATTAGCGGCTTGATTGAGTTGGGATCCGAAGTAGTCGGCCTTAGCGATCTTGATTTGTTTGTTATAGGAGCTCCTTACCGTTCTAAGGATTATTAGTTGTCCGAAGATGGATTCGATTTCCAGGATCTTTCGATTGCCCTAAGGTTACGGTGCTCCATGTTTAAGTTGTCATTGAACCACGGTTTGGAAATTTTAGTTGGGGCATTTTTTTGTTGGAGTGGGGCAATGGAATCCATGATGCTAGTGATAATAGAGTTGTAGAAGTTAGTGAGTGCATGTACCTCAGTCATGTCAACTTGCGGAGAGAGGGCACATATACAGTGGGTTGCCAGATCTGCTGTATTGATATTTCTGAGATCCCTTTTCCAAATCTTCGATTTCCTTGGTTAAGCCTTTCTCAGGGAGACTTCCATGTTTATAAAAAAGAAGATGATGTGATGATCGGACCAATAGCACGGGGTAATGGTGTTCAGTGTGATGGTGTGACCTTTGGTGATGATGAGGTCCAGAATTTCTCCTTTATTATGGGTTGGCTGCTCACAATGTTGAATCAGATCGTGATCAATTAGGAATGATTTGAGGCATGTTACAGCTTGGTCATTGAGGTTGGACCAGTGAAGGGTGAAATCACCGTGGAAGATTTGGGCCATAGCAAAATCAACATTGCCAGAGATGATTTCCATGAACAGCTCGATGTAGGGGAGGTTGTCCCAAGGGGGGTGATAAAATGTGTGTAGTTTGCACATCGGAAGGTTGTGACTAAAGATATTGAGGCAAAGGTATTCGCATGAGGATGGCGTAGAGGACTCCGAGTGGGAGACCGATAGTGTGCTCTGATGTATACAAGCTAGGCCACCACCCTGCTTCAAAGCTCTGTCTAGATCGATTATGTCATGGGTAGGAGGCACAAGGAGGCCTAGGAAGGGAGTGGAAGCAGGATTTAGCCAAGTTTCAGTGAGGATGATGATGTCTACCTCATTGTGTTGGATGAGGTTGGATATATCAGAGGCATGTTTGCTGGCTGACCTGCAGTTGAGTAGCACGCATTTAAGTTGCACTGGTGTATGAGGGGGAGGAGACTGTATGATGTTCACTCACATAAAGTTGTCATTATTTAGGCCTCTAGGGTTGTGATGGGGTTCTCTGTATAGGTTAGCTTGAATAGCTTGAATTTGCCCCTGAGTAGTCTTGTTGGTGTCAAAGATAAGTAAGTAAGAATTGAGTAGGTCATTGACATTGTTAGACGCAAGATATGATGCAGATCAATGTGCCACATTAACAGTCTATTTTGACCAACATTCTTGCAATTGAGAGTATCTCTCAAAGGCAGGTCAAACCAAAAAAGGTCATGATGACGGATATCTGGATACTGGTGTAGCAGTGGGAAGTGAGAAGACTGGGAAGAGCATGGTCAGCTTCAATATAGCTAAAAAACAAGACTAACAATGCAACTAGGAAGGTACTAGGAGAAACACTTCTCAAAAGCATTTGATTTCTTAAACTCTCAACAAACAGATATTATACTGCCCTGGCCTTTTTAACTAACCTATTTACAATCTGAGATGAAACTGCTTCCATCACAGATACTGGGAATTTTAATATGTTGGTGTAACTGTCTGGCATCTAGCAGTATTTATTTTGTCAATAATTAAATCTTGTCATTCCAATTGTCAAACTTTTCAGTGATTGAATCAAATGCCATATGCCCATTTGATTTCTTCCTTTCAAAATGGGTGCTCTTATAGCCACATGTTACCATGTCCATGTTTGCATTTTGGAATATGGGGGTCACCCAGGGACCTCCTAATGAGTAACTACTATATATAATATTTATTAACGCAGTCATTATCCCATTAATATCTAGCATAGGAAAATGGTTACAATCTCATGCATATGGCACCTATCTAGATATGATAATTGATGAAACACTTAAGGGTTTGACATGTTGAATGGGTGTTTTCTAAAACCAATAATGTATAATTGGTATAAACTAAATTACTCCCTAAGAGGTTGATTACCAAGAGGACTATACCAGTTGTGAGATTGCCAGATGGTCATACACTGCTGCCTGGTTGTGCCTAGTGAGACAAACAATGATTCCTGTCAGTTTAACCTATCATAATATCCACTTTAATGAAAAGGTACTTTCAAGTTTAGGTTCTATTATTGTGAAACCATCTCCCAATTGAGCTACATGTCATAAAGGAAATGTGTTGCCATTCCTGACAAATATAAAAACACATTTTTCACTAATAGCGTTTGTTGCTCAGCAGTGATAACATTCCTGAACATTGATCAGAACTAACATTCAGTACAGATAATGTCAAAGATCTACATATGTGTTCCTCACTGTATATTAGTCAAGTGAATGACTATCAGTATCGTGCCAGAATTTGAAAAGGTCTAATAGGTTTGATCATTCATTTTGTAAGATACTCATCCAGGACTTCCTGATCTGATCTTCAGGTGAAAGGGAAGGAGAGAGTTGAAAACAAACCCCAAGACATACCTTAGAAATGGAACAAGGTGACATATAGACAAGACAAAACATACTTATTGGCTTTGATCTTTAATGAATATCAACGTTTTAACCTATATGCTGTATTTGATCATAAATATTGTTTTACATATGTAAGAAAATGTTTATCGCAATAATTAAATCAAAAATCGATATAAAAAGGTCACCAAATGCTTGAATTGGAATTCCTCCAATTTAGGAAGGCTTTTAAAACTCTACTGTTTAGTAAAAGGTTTACAAGCGAGTGTGCATATGAGACTGGCATCCAAACTAGGACATCCAAGTTGCATAAAGCACAGTAAATAAATTGGTATTAGAAGAACATAAATAACATTTCACAATGGGGAATTATCTCTATGTAAAAATGAATAAATGCACAGGAAAGTAAAACTTTAACAAGAATCTTGAATCCAAATGACTGTGTTAGAAGTCATTATTAATTCATCTTAATTGAATTGTGAGATTTAGAGGAGGGTCAGAAACGCAGAATGGAACACATTCTGCCATTTCTTATCTCTCCAAACTGTTTGGTCCAAAATCTGAGCTCTAGGAGAAATAAAATCCACATAATCATTTACAAAATGCATTTGAATTACCCAAGATTGTCAAGTAAGGGAGTTTATGAAGCAATATCATTTTAGCAACCGTGTATTTGCCTGCCAGTTTGCACAACTTTACCACTGTTCTTGGACCCTAACATATGTAAAAACCCCTTTGATAATACTGTGTCTGCATCTTAATTTCAATATCTCTTAGGAAATTCTACATTCACTTGCATGAAGAAATCATGTCACACAAGGAAACATTATTTAACTTCAAAAAATGGAATTCTATTTTGAAAGAAATTGCAATCTCCTCTAGCTAATGATTAGAAATTATTGCTGTGGGTCAGAACCAATTGCTTTCAATTGGCAAAGAAATCCCCTACTGTCTACTTTTCATAGAAAGGACAGAGGTCATAATACGTTTTAAGGAGTCAGGACCTGGATAGTGATTGAGATTTGGTAGATTCTCCTCTCCAGAGATTGATCTCTTTATTGACATGAAGATCCTGCAGGCTTACAATATTGAAAAGAAGATTTGGAAATGCCTAATGATGGCCTGTGGTAAAGATATTTTTCACAAGAAGGTCTGGGAAATAAATCACAGACATTCCTGGCTCTTGGAATATTTCATTTTGAAGTGACACACTTTTTAGTAACCATCTTTTTTGGTGGTGGGCCTGTCAATCAAGGAGCTTCCTATGTTTTCCGTGATTTTATTCAACTGCATATGGGTTATTGTTCTACTCGAGACACCCCATCATGTGTACATTCATGTTTAACAGAATGCTACTGCGGAGAGTATTCATCCAGTGCCTACTTCCTCCTGAAGGCTGACATGTTGATGAGACGTTGTGGCCCCACACAGATTTCATATTGTATCCTTTAGATTTCTAACCTGTTCTTAAACTTTTAAAAGAGATGACCACTTGCACTAATCATGAAATCCTGTGAAAGTGTTTTTTTTCTATTGAAAGGTATAGAATTACCTCTAGACCTGGCTGTGAGGCCATATAGCACCAAATGAAAAAAACATTAATACAGTACTCATGGATTGGCATGAGCACATTTCTGACTATTTTTCCATGAGCAACTGTCAGCATGGTACCCCGAGATATAAGCTGTGATGTGAACACAACTATATATGATCCCTCATTGTACACTCATCTCAAGTCTTAAAGGTGATAGTTGGCTGACATGAAAAACATTAAAATAGGCTAAATAACTTAAAGAAAGGACTTTCATCGACTTAGGATTCCACTTCTTTACAATAAGTGAATCATGAAATGAAAGAGCCAATCCACCATCCCAAATCACTTGTGCACATAAAACACATACTTTTTTTGCCTGCAAAATAGGAACTTCGTGTATTACACCTTGAAACCAACCTACTGCATATGTTTTCATGAACAGTCTCCAGCCTATGACCGGCTTTTATCACTAATTAACTCAATACATTAACTTCAGGGATAAAGTCTGTGGATTGGTTATGTTGAAATCAGCTGTGGTTGGTTCCTCTGCATAAAATTATATAACTTTAAAGAAAAGCCTAGGGAAAGAAATAGCTTGGTAAATTCAAACAGACAAAATTTCATCTTGACTAAACATCAAGCTGAGGAAAAATGATCATAATCAAACAACTTGAATATTTGATGGAAGAAAACAAATGAGAAATGCATTGAAGGCAAGTTCAAATTGGAAATGTTAAGAAAGTAAAATGTACTCAAGATACCGCATAAATTCTATGTAAAAATTAAAATAAAGGTAAAATAATTAAAAGAAACTCTGGATATGTAAAATCAATAGCTTGCAAATCAGCATAGTAACTCCCACACCTGGAAATCTAGGTGGTAGTTTTTGCAATTTATTGAGTGAGCAAAAACATGCATTGGTAGAGAGCTTGAGAGTGCAATGTGTGTAGGAGGAGAATGATGGGGCCACAGAGGCAATGAATTAAGGAGGGAAAGAAGAAGGAAAATGAGGATGAGAGAGGAAATCAAGCTGCAATTTAAGGAGTAGGGGGCATAAAAGGATAGGCAGGAAGCAAGAAACAGTGGGCCCTGAGAAAATAGGAGACAAAAATAAAATGCATGGAAGAGGATGGTACCAGAGCAAGAAGATACGGTATCTTGGAAAAAATTGGCAGCACAGGGTATCCACAGTGTGTCCACCACTATTTGAAGAAAGACCCCCCCCCCAATATTGTTCATTAAGGCATTTGCCTAATTGATTTCTTCAACTTGGACATCGCTATAAAAAAAACTCTGCCAACATTTCCTTAGCTTAGTTTAATCAAGCTGTGTTTTGAGAATATTTTTTTTAGAGTATCACATAAACATGTAATAAAGAATAACTCAGGGAAATATTGGAATTACTTGCAAACTTATCAAGAAGCAGCGCTATTGAATGAGATTGCATGGGGCAATTAAAAAACCTTCATGTTTAAAGGAATAACATTTTCAAAATTACTGCATGTAGTTTGAAAGCATTGTATGGACTGGCACATATTGCGGAGACATTACGCCTTACTTTTCAAGAATAGAATTGTTAAGTTACAATAAGCTTTATTTGAACATTACTCAGTGATCATAAAAGGATACAAAATAGAAATCAAAACGTAATATAAAACACTCTTAATAGTATCAATGTCATACTTATACAAGTTCAGACTTGTAAAACTGTTTAATTCATTGGGCTAAACTGACAAGAAAGGCTCCAATTTCTTACACTGAGAGCACTTTTAGGAGACAGATCAAGATTAACACAAATATCGGGAGCACCTAGCTTCTGTAAATATATTAGGGCCAGATTACATTTATTACATCCAATACCCCTTGAAATTGGAATTAAAAACTGTTTAGTTTTACACATCATACTAAATTAAGTATTTAGACCACAAACATATGTCAGACTAGCTCATGAAATGTGATTTTGGAAGCTTGGAAACGAGAATCATTTTCTCTAAATCAACACTCCAAGCTATGTTTTCTTTTCTCCATTAAAATAGCAAAATAGTGGTCAGAGAAACTATTCTTTTGGAGGTCTTTCTATATGTCTCTCAACTTTTTTTATTTATGAATATCTTTCTTTTTGTCTCAGCCGTTCAATCTGTAATGGTAACTTGTTCCACATCAACCCACCCAAAATAAAAATGCAGTTTTTCATACCTTTGGAACCCTGCTATGCTCCACACTCTCTCTATAAGGCCGTCATATATATTTTTCTCTCCCATGTGTGCCACAGCTCCTCATTCTGTTAATTTGTAATCTCCCCTCTAATTCACTAATTCAATTTTTATTTTTTGTTTTTTCATCAATGTTAACTGTCCTTTTTAAATTGTCTAGAACTCACTAACACCCATGTTTTTCAAACTAATGTGTACTATTCATTATGTCTCTTCTATATATGGATAAGCTGGTTACATATTCCTGCTTCAATTAAATTTGTAATGTATCACAATCAAGTGTCTCTGCCATTGCATCTCTTATCTTGTACCGTTGATATGCCTTCACCATCTTCATTCTTCTAGTTCTATTTCACTATGTATGCAAAATATATTCTTACACCTGGTTCCCTATTATACTACCATTCATTCATTAATTTTGGTCTTAACTCTTTGAATTATCCGTCTGATCCTGTCTACTTTCCCATTTTGACGAACAATCTAAAATAAACTTCAAATCTAACTTTTCCAGTGGGTATTTCCTTTTCCTCCCAAACATTCTAAGTTTCTTAGTATCAAAATGTACTTTTTATTATGTGTAATGTTCCTATTTGTGCAATGGTAATGTCCAAACTTTATTAGCCAGATAGGTTGTAGCCGTGCAGAGGTATGTAATGATAACCATGATACAATTCATAATACTATGCACCTGTTCTTGCCTCACTGTCTTGATTTTAGAAAAATAACAATTAAAAACATGTTTCTGGAAAAGGTGTGCTGATTAAAGCATTGCCTTTAACATCAAAGCCATTTTGAATGATGCTTATGGAGCCTGGTTTCTTTACCTAAAATCTAAAAAAAATAACAACCTTGTGCACACAATGAGCCACATTACCATGAAGATTTATTTATTGGGGGGCATGTGTTGATAATAAAAGTAAATATTAACTTTGAGAACAGAATAATGCAAATTCCGGTTCCAAAATGCTCAGACAATCTTATTAGCATGTACCTCATCATCACTACAATAATCAGAATATGTGTAATTTGCCAGTCCAGATTTCGAGATAGCATTAAAAGAAAACAAACTAGAAGGGTTAAGGAAAAACAGCGAAGACTGAAAGGTGGCAAGCCTGCTTTGAATCAAACTACTATACTGTCAGTTTGCATACCACATAAAAAAAGAGTATAACATTTATAAGTCTCAGTCCCGCATGTGAGACCTTTGTCATTATCTCTGACATGACAGACCAGTTCACAAATGCATTTATACAGGACGCAATACTCATGTAGTAGTCTTTTACATATTCTCACAAGCCTTTGTGAATCTCCTGTGAAACGTCCAACTCTCTATAAGTAATAGTGCAAAGAGGGCATAGTCCTTTCTATTTGCACTAATTGCATATAAATATTTCGCAATGTAAGTGTTTTAATGCCAATTCAGAAACGCATTTAAGAATATGTAAAATAAAATAATACTACAGGAGTAGTACTTACATAATGCAAACTGCCTATGTGAATAGCACCAATATATTGATCTCTAAACATGTTTATTCCCATCTCTCATAGTAGAGATAAAGGGTTCATACAAGATATTTTTTTAAACCTAATTAAACGGACAATGTCTGGAAAACACATATACCATTCCAAAAAGATGTGAACAAATGAACAGAACAATGTTAAACCAATATTTGATTAATTACATGGTTACAGATAATAGGGCAAATGCATAATTTCGAACATTTTGAGTTAATTTCTGCACCCTCAATGAATGTGCTTCCTAAATGGTGCACAACATTGGCTTGTGAACGTCACATACATCCCAGGATTTTTAAGCTATCTGCAGCCATGGATTTATCCCTCATGAACCAGCGTGTGACATCACTGCTTTGCATTTTATTTGTTTTGTATTGCCCCTTTCTCGTTTTAAAAAATCAGAGTTCGCAGGAGCAAAATATCTCGTTTACTATGCAGTGCTAATGTGGCTAATGTGAAATTGTACCTTGCAATCCGTCCCTATTTATATGTTGTGACTTGTTTTTTCGTTGACAAGATGTGTTATTTTGCTATTTTCGTTTGCTGGCATAACTTTCTGATTCTGTGTTCATTTTTTTAGTTGCTCCCAAATTAGCTTTGTCAACTGTTTCATCTGTCCAAGTTGCAAACCACAAGAGAGGTAGGCAGTCCGGGATTCATACAGTGGTTTCATGAAGTCATGTTTCTATGAAAATATTACACAGTATGAATCTGGTATATCTGTTAAGTGTTTTCATCAACTTCCGACAGACCCTGTTAATTGTCAGCACTATTCACATGAAGTCCTCAAAAGTACTGCTTTCCATCACCAAGCAGCAGAGCTCACCTGTTTTAATAATCTGATTAGTGGCAAATCACCAGCACATAGGACAAGCGAACTGTCACTATTATTTGATTACATTTTCCGAACCAACATCATTAAAGACGGACATTTATTTGAAGCAGTCTTTCTCATGAAATCGCATGCAACTGAACGTCGCTTTTATCTTTTATTTCCACTTTGGATCACTTTTCATATGTTAATGCAATTATACCATTACCTGCTCAAGTCATTCATCACGTTACCTGGTCAGTGACACAATAATGGGTGTTTCTTCGAGTATTAATAGTTGGTGAGCCAATCATAGTAGCCAACAATATTTTATGTCGCCTCATTTGAGCTTTTTCTGTCTGCTTAATGTTATATGTCGCTTTTGTTTTTTCACTTCTTGTTATAGTAAGAGCCACATTTCACCGCTTAAGTGTGTGCAAACGTCTGAACTCGGTTTGACCCCCTCTGTGAAAATCATCATAATGAATTGTGCTGTTCCAAATGAAACCTAATCAAATTGCTGAATGTCCCTAATGCAAATCTATTTTCCATTTCTTTTGGCGCAGACAGAAATTTGTTTTTAACATCTGAAAAGCAGATTGATAAAGCTTCGGCAACGATTACCAGTTTATTGTTTTTTACGATCCCAGAGCATGCAGCAGATTATCTTAATTAAAGGGTGCAGAGTTTACCACATTCGATAATGAATGGGAGAAATTAAGTCTGCACACCTGGAAAAATGTCAACAGAAAAACACTGTCAATTTTAAGGCACAAAAGTCCCAGAACATGCAGAGACTTGTGGATTATGGTGTGCAGGTCACCACATTGTGCATGTTATTCCCCATTTGAAGCAATTGAAGATAATTATTGTACCTGAAATATTCCAAGCCCTGTGGTACTGGGAGTTTTTAGATACAACAATGATTGCATAATCGTCTAGGGCTCTCATAATTAGGGCCTAAGAGTTCATCGTATTATTTGAAAAGCACAGCTCTTGCACTATAGTGATTGGAGCTTGTGAAAACCCCTCATAGCTTAAACAAACTATTGCTGAAAGTGTGAGGAAACGGGTAAAGCTAATTTTTTTCATAACTTTGTCAGAAACTCACAAAAGGTCTTAATCACGAAGCACATGAACATTCAACTTACTCCTGCATGTTGCTTGACATAGTAGTATTAGCAATTCAGAAAATACCTAGTTGCACTCAGGAACCAATTTACTCACCCATTATATAATTCCAGCAAAGTGTAATATTATACCTGCGTTTATCACCTACCAGGACTGAGGAGTGGGTGTTCCAGAGTGCTGATTCCCTTTAAATTTTGTGAACACTCAAATAAGGAATTTGCGATTGCTCACTAACTTGTACACAACCTATTCCCAACTGGAACTATTTAGAAATGTACTCCTGTAAATCGCTTATCGGGGTGGAATTGGGAGGGAACCCCTCCAAACTTGCTTGCAATGCAGTGGAAGAGGTTTCTTCACAGTGTAGAGAAATGTTCTGAGCGGAGAAAAAACTGGAAATGTAGTAATGCAAATGTGTCTTTGTATGCACTGTTCGCCCATACGTGTAAGCAGGACTTCACACAATATTTGATGGAGTACCTAATTACGTTAACAACATAATTTCATTGCAAACTCTTGCAAGCACGCTGATTACTTCTGTTTTTAATGAATGAGAATTGTGCCTGCTCCTAATGCCTGCTGCCGGTCGATTTTAGAGGACATTTCTCCGTGCATTGCAAAGTTCAGGGTTCCTTGTGAAGCAATACTACAGAACAAGCACTCCTCCCTTGAATCCAAAAGAGTTATGTTAACTAAGTACGGAGCATAGCATGGCCCTCCAGCGTCATCCATATTATTGAAATAAGGCAGATTCACATTCTGTCTTTCTCTCCTCAGCAGAATTTAAAAATAAATATGCTCTCTGATTAACAGCTGTTCAAAGCCATTTGTTGATACCAGACTCTCTACAAACGCATTAGTTGCCAAGTACCTAACTGCAACCACCTCTCGTTGAGTATCCTCTCTTTCATTTGTAATTCTCACTTTCGTAAGAAAGCAGATGTGGTCAAAGGGTTAGAAAGTTACTCATTCTGTTCAAATTGTATACAAATGTAAAAAGATGCACAAGGTGTCTGCACTGAAACTAGTCCTAGACAATTACTCATGCTGTTCAAATTGTATACATATGTAAAAAGATGAACAAGGTGTCTGCACGGAAACTAGTTCTAGAAAGATACTCATTCTGTTCAAACTGTATTCAAATGTGAAAAGATGCACGAGGTATCTGCACTGAAACTAGTCCTCACATGGAAAATTCGAGGTGAGAGAGAGGCCAAATAAGGGACATTTGTTCTCTCTCTAAAACCTGACATGTCTGGGACAGAAACTGCCATTTCATCTGCTCACAGCTGACTCGGCTATGAGCCAGAATCCTACATGATGAGCATTTAGGCCATTGAGGGCCAATTACATGGCCTGATTACGAGTTCGGCGGTCCAACTACCACTGTCGTTGCCTCTAGAAGACAGCACAGCCAGTGGTCTTCCGACCGCTGCATTACAAGTTGACCGCAGTGCCCATGGTGTGGCTACAGTGGTCTTGCAGAAGTTGTATATGCTTTTCTATATATATCGATGCCTGTGTGAGCATTTTGACTGCATATGTGTCGAATGCACACATATGCATGATACATGTGGAAAAATACCACCTGCAAAAACAAAGGACCTCTGTAGTTTAATTCAGTGGTCCCGGGGGTTTGGAGAGGGTATATGGAGTACGTCCTCCCAACAATTACGGTACATCAAAAAAATACATCAAAAAATACTTCAAAGGCTCCCTACTAAAGGACTAGGAAAGTTCAATGTAGGTTGCGGTTATCGGAAGATAACTATATATGAGGAGGGATGGAACAGTATTCAACTAGGGATGTGTATGATATGCTAACCATATCCATATGTATGGAAGGGGGGGCAACACTAGTTGTTTTTAGTTACCCTCACACACCCTAGCGGTGTCATGCTTCATCATTGGGTCACCCCGACTCCTACAGGTCGGGGTGGGCTCAACCACAGTGTTGGGAAGCTCTTATAATAATGAAGGTAGAAGAAGGGGTATAAATAAAATACCTCAATCAGACCCCTGGTATCCCTTTATTCATGGGTCTGGTTGGGTTATTAAAAATAGAATAAAAAAAGGGGTTTATTAGGATTTTTATGGTCCTATGACCCTAGTGAAGTGCCGACATGTTTTAGTCCTTATGAGGCCATAAAGGTCCCGGACTTTCTTCAGGGCAAGGTTCAGAGATCCCTCTATGTGTGGGGATGCTAAAGAGGGGGAATACCCTACTCTATTGATGTAGCGAGGGAAGAGTAGCTTCTCCTCGTGTGCGTGTAGTTCTGTTAATAAGAAATGCCAGGCTCCATCTGTAGAGAAATGTAGCATATACAATTTAAAAAAACTTTTTTTTTAAATAAAAGAACAACAAATAGATATTATGTGTATATTTGTGTATCATCCCTGTGCATGGCATGCTCAGTGAACATACTCGATTGGTGGGGACCAAGTGTGGTCTCATTCTATAACACTTCTATTCAGTGTATAGTAGCATTCTCATTATGTGACACCCAATGCTTAGTGTCGAAAACATCACACTCCATTAAATTCCAACGGTGTGATACTGTGAAGTGAAATATTAAACAAGTGGTCGAAGTCTCGATTGCAGTCAACAAGGCACACAAAACAAACATAACACAAAACAAACATGTATGTTCTACATTCATGTATCACATTGAGGACATATATTCACATCCTTCATGCACCGATTGATAATTCATTTGTCCACTAACTAAATTATGTTGGGCGCAGGCACCTCAGTGGGCGGGACGTTAGGGCATACTCTCCTAATTACAGTGTGGTAGAGAGTTAGATATCGCTTTGGGATGTGAATGGATCTAACATCAGAGAAATGCTGCAGCGGGACTGAGTCAACTCGTAGACCCGGCAGCAGCCAAAGGACAGTGACCACTTACTTGTTTAGAGGACGTACCCTACCAACTCACAAACGAACCGGCTCCCCGGCTTGTCGCTTCTGTTCGAGCCGATGCGGGCGGAGGCACTGTTTATTTCCGTGCGCGGCGCCAAACACGTGACTCCATACACGGAAATGAGTGTGGGCTCATGGGAATTGTAGTTTTGGGAAGAAAAGTTGATAAAAAACGGACTGAAATGCCGAGGTAGAGTCGGGCATGACCCGATAGATATATTTTCAAACAAAGACTAAACTTCTCTTCTTTTAGTGTACTCATGCCCCTTATCTGAATATATTTCTAAAAAACCTCATTTATCTGCTACACAATTATTTAAGGTGTACCAAAAACATTCTTTTAACAAATACTATTTTTCGAAATACTTTTCAAGGAAGGGGATTAGTTACTAAACATATCGGATTCTGGTATGTCATGTACAGTAACTAGGTGTGATACAACCACGTTATTTTCGTTAGACAACGTGTAATATATATTCCCAGCATACTAGTTGATTTATCGTACAGTCAGGGTAGCCCATTACTATGTTCACTCAGCTCTGATAAGGGTCAGTTACTTATGTCATCGCAAACAGGGCTGTATTACTCAGGGTGAAGATGCTGCTGTGAGAAGGGGATCCACATCGAACTCTGATGGGAAGAACAAGAAAGGGGTGAGTATGCATCCCAAATCCTTTGTTACCGTTGACCTGAAGATGGTGGTCCCACCGCCACGGTCGGCTTGTCGAAAAGCCAACTGGTAATACGGACGGCAGTGAGACTCCTCAGTACCGCCCTATGGCAGCTGCTTTACCCCGACTGCAGCTGCGGCGGTCTGCGGATGGCTGTCAGTGTCGGTGGTTCGACCGTTGTCATTGCAATGGCAATCTGACAATCTTGTAGTATGGCGGTTGGACTGCCAATCTTGCGGCGGTCAGACGAAAACCACGGGTACGGTGGTTCACTGACCCCCAAACTCGCAATAAGGCACTCAGTTGCTCATCTGAAAAGCTGCTGCTGCTAGGACATAGACAATCTGGTATTTCCAGGACTGGAATTGGAGGAAATCATGTTACGCATCGGGCAATTCCCTGTAATAGGCCAGCAGAGAAAAAATACTGCTGCTACCTAATACTGCCTTCACTTCTGATATGTTGCAAGGGAAGGAGCAGAGTTAAAAGGAGTCAGTCTCATAACATGTCAGACTCTCTTGAAAGCCAATGGGAGTCCTAGAGTAACTTGCATGTTGCATCAAAGCCCATGTTGCAGCTTTACATCTACAGAGGTTCCAAAGGGAAAGGGAGTTAACATTTGGAAGTTGAAACTTGAAACTCAAGAAGCAGAAATATGTTTTCGGTGCAATGAAGAATTTTAAGTATTTCTATTTGTGAGCATCCATTACATTGTTTTGTCTTAGAACGATCTTCCAGAATAGCTAAATGTAAGCTTTCAATGATGCATTAGAAACATAGGACCTGATGTACTACTAATCTGATTGCAAAAAGTTGCTACCAGTCCTTTTATCATCCACATCTTATTTTGCAAACTGGCCTTTGGACTAATAGGTCAGTTAAGTAAATAAGTAATCATAGTGGGTTGCATTTCGACCTACCTCATTAATATTTATTAGATTGGTGGCAAGTTATGGCTCACACTGATTGGCCATAAGCACATGGATGAATTCCTCTCAAAGTTCAGCAGACCACCGTCCCTGTGACTGGCTTTAAAAAAAGTTTGTTTTAAGTAGCGGATTTTCTTAATGGAGGCAGGTCAGCTTTAAAACACACAGTTTTCTTTTTAAAACGTTTCAGTGAGAGTTGGCACTGGTTCCTTGACTACTGCCTGCTCCCTGAAAGGTGTACCCCAATTCGCAAATGGGAAAAGACAAACCCATATCTTTTGTGAATACGTTAATTTGGGAGTTGGTGACTTTTCAATCATTTGCGATTGGAATTTTGGTTGCACTCTAGTGATACACCTGGTGCAGATTTGGTATTTTTAATGAATGCCGTTAACACGCCCCTTCCAGATGTGAACCGATCTCCATTAGAGCCATTTAAGGGAGAAACAGCACTTTCAACACTGCCGGAACAACAAGCAGAACAATGAAAGCATCTTAACAATGAAAGTCTTTACAACTACTTTTTTCACCACAAAACAACGAAAATGTATGTAATTTGTAGGTATGAGCATTATATACACACACACACATATATACACATATATATATATATATATATATATATATATATATATATATATATATTTATTCACTGAAGAAAACAAAGGCTATAGGGATGTTGTAGTTAGGCTCAGATTTCACTTGTACAACACTATAGAAATTCAGCAGTTATAGTTACCTGAGCTAACTATAACTTACGCCCCACAGTGTACAGTTTATGACCTCACATATTACATCACTCATGACATGGTCAGTGATATAGCTGAAGATATCTCAAATGAGAGTGATGTCACTGACCATGTCATGAGTGATGTAATGTTTGAGGTCATAAGCAGTGCATTGCGAAGCCTTAAGTTATAGTTAGCTCAGGTAACTCTAACTGCTGAATTTCTATGGTTTTGTACTAGTGAAATCTGAACCTAACTTTAACGTGCCTGCAACCTTTGGGTCCACCTGCAGTAATTGCAGGTTTGCTCTGGGGGGGTGGTGGTTCCTAGGGTGTAGGGGTGGCTGCGCAGGCAACCCATCATAAATTTAAAACCCAGGACCTGGCCCACCAGGGGCTCAAAATTACAGAAGTGCAGGAGCCATCTCTTCTGTTTGTTTATTTTTATTTTCATCGGGAGCTGCGGATCCAGTGTGACTCCCACTGAATTAAAAACATAATGCCTTTTTTGCCTTGCTAAGAGGCCTAGGGGTCAGGATACCCTGCTCCTGTTTCTTTTTTAAAAGTGTTTTCTAGAACTCAGATCAAGCCGTGTCCCAAGATGGTTGCCAACTCTTTCTGGTTTGAAGTTTTGGCAGCCAATTAGATCACAGCACAAGATCAGTAGGGGTTGCGGAACCTTCACGTCCCTATAGATACAAATTTTGATTTTCCATAGTACTTCAAAAACGTGCTCAACAGATTTACGCCATTTTACAAATAGGTCACTTTCTGGACCAACAGCTACCTTTCTACCAACTTTGGTGTAGTTCCGTTCAGCAGTTCAGGCTGTAGTTGTGTCTAAAATCTCCATAGGAATTAACATTGGGAAAATGCATTTTGGGACCCCCCTTTTTCTCGGCCCCCGCTTAACGGATCACCCTGAAACTTTCAAGACAGCAGCTGAAGTGAGCATCATACTAGTTTTGAAAATATTGTGAAGATTTGTATAACAATGCTAAAGTTATTGGCAAAAGAAAAAAAAGCTCTTCTTATGGAAGCTAGGTCCTAACCATAACTACCTACTGGTGACTGCCAGTAGGTGATATATATATATGTGTGTGTGTGTGTGTGTGTGCTTGCGTGTGTGTGTGAATGTGTGTGGAGATAAAAGGATTTTTAGGGTTTATGGTGGGTGTAGGTGTTCGGGTGGCATGGGTATTCCTAGGGTTTAGGGTGGGTAATGGTTTTTCGGTGGTAAGGGTAGTTTTAGGATTTAGGGTGGGGGTGGCTGTTTTGGCTGGTAAGAGGTTTTTAGGGTTTAGGGTGGGAATGGGTTTTTGGGTGGCAAGGACATTTTTGGTGTGGTGGGTATAGGTATTTGGGTGACAATTGTATTTTTAGGGTTTAGAATGGGTATGGGTTTTTGGGTGGCAAGGGTAGTTTTGGGGTTTAGGGTGGGTATGGGTTTTTTAGGGGTATGGTATTTTAGGGTTTAAGGTGGGTACAGCTTTTTGGATGTCAAGGGTATTTTTAGGGTTTAGGAGTTTTATGGTGGGTAGGGGTTTTTGAGTGGGAAGGGAATTTTTAGGTTTTAGGGTCGGTGTGGATTTAGTGGTTAATAAGGCAGTAGATATATATATATATATATATAAATATATATATATATATATACATATATATACATATATATATATATATACACACACACACACACTCATATACATATAAATGTATGTCTTTGTGTATAAATATATATGTGTGTGTGTGTGTGTGTGTATATGTGTAATCATCCATTCAAGAGGCGGATGGAATTCCACACCTCACATCGACTCTGTCACCCCCAGTAGGACACAGCACCACCGAGGAGGTATTTTGAGAATACATTTGTGTATTTAGACATAAGTACAAGGGGAGTGCAGGGATCGCCTGCACTGTTTCCTATGGCACTCCGAACAGAGAAAGAAACTTCTTCAGTCGAGTTTCAATGCTTGTAAACAGGGTTAGAAAGAATCGAAGGTACACTGTGTTATTGATGATCCATTTCAAATGTATTTAATTTGAGGGACACATATTAAATCATAGAGTCTGTGTCGAGGATATCTGTACACATATCAAAGTTCAAAAGAATCCAATTGCATTGGTGATGTCCCTATGCCTTTCGGGACGTGGCCCTTCATCAGGGGACAATTCGCAATATGAAAGTGAGAGTATAACGTATCAGGGAGGGGAGCCGCCTCCAACAACTAAGTACATCAACAATGGTGAACTCAATCTAAAAAGTGCTGGGGTAAATGTCAAAAATGGTGAATCAAGATTAGAAAGTGTAGGTATAAAAAAACGTCATGCAGAGGGGTGCGTGTGAGACACGGAGTAAAACGAAAAAGTTAAAGCGCAGTTGGCAATCCCAATCGTGTAGTGAGCAACAGGATACATGCATATTAATGAGAAAAAGGAAATCTCAAACGAAGAGAACTCATGGAACGGAGCTGAGGGTCCCAGAAGGTTTAACGGTGAAAGAGACAGAGGGTATACCGGTCACAGGTATAAAATAGACTGGCAGGTTACGAACACAAGATTAACTGTATGAACGGCAAGTGTATTTCACCTGTGTAACAGAAAATAAAAGACGCAAAGTGTCCAAAGCTTACTGGATAGTGTGCAGGGAAAGCACGTAACGTCTCAGTCAAGTGAGTGAAAGTTCCGCGGGTGAACACAGAAGTGAATTGAAATAAACAAAACCGGAAAAACAAACGATGGACGCACGAGCGGGACGGTAAACGAGAACAAACGTTAAATAAGGATGACAAATAAATGTGACTTTAACCAGGAAAACATACATTAGGTATACATAAACTGACAGCAATTGACGATTTAAGGGACAAAAAATGTTTGTACAAAAACAATTAAACGCGGGTGAACTTAGGCGGCCATCCTGTTTACAAGCATTGAAACTCGACTGAAGAAGTTTCTTTCTCTGTTCAGAGTGCCATAGGAAACAGTGCAGGCGATCCCTGCACTCCCCTTGTTCTTTTGTTGAAGCTTGGAGCCCCTACTGGCCGTGAGGGACTCCTTCCTCGGCACCCTAAGATACGATAACCAGCGTATTTAAGTTGACTTTGTTAAATGTTTTCAGAAGGTGTGCCGCCATCCCACTTTATAGCATATTTATTTAGACATAAACAGCACCAGAGTGAAATGGCCCACCGTTTCAGCTGAAGCCTTCGGCATATATATTGATAGTATAATACACACACACATACATATATATATATATGATGGCCCTGCCATCATATATATATATATGTATGTATATATACATCTAAATGTATGTATATATACATCCAAATGTAGGGTTAATACTTACCTATAATATTTTTACCACACATGTCTTTACCTTGTATGCTTGAAAATGTAAGAATTTTACTGTTAAATATAAGCCCAGTATATATATATATATAACAACTTGAATCTAGACTTATAATTAGGTTCAAAACAAAAGACCCCATGGATTAAATAGGGACGAAGATGTATGTGCACCTGTAAGGGAAACTGAATGAAACAAGGACAATTGGGACCTAATTAGAACCTCTACTATATATGAGAAATCCTGTTTATTCTAATAGAAATCGGACACTCACAATGTATTTGGAGTAAAACTAAGGCTTGACTACTGATGTTGAAAACAGTAGAAACATGCTTTTTATGGTATAGTTAAACAGCTTGTTGTACAGGCTGTATACCTGCAGAATACCTGGGTGTATGTGTGATATACGAACTAGGGCACTCAGCCCATATCTTGATATATGACACTCAGTCTGCCAACGGGCATGTAGAATTGATGACATGACATCCATGACAATCATTGTCAGGAATATAGTCATCTTTCACATAACGCACTGTGCGTTCCAAACTGTGTAACTTTATGTATATAACTATACGTTACACAGAACCACACATGCTTAGCAAGGCGAGCATTGGATTCAGTGTCGGATTTACACCAGGGGCGCTGCGTTGGACCAGCCCAGTACAACAAAAAAGTTGCAATCAATAAGATTGAATACTACAGAACTACTAGTCCCATAATGCTTCATTGATGGCATCAATGTATATCTGGTATATAAATCAGAAATGAAAGATGGACTCTGTTTAACTACCGTGATCAAGAACTTGGTGTTCGAAACACGTAGGAACAGGAGAGAAATGGTCTGAATAAATCAGCTTTATCAGCCAAGAGGAGTGCTGAGTAACTTTTTATTTTGTGGATAATATATATATATATATATATATATATATATATATATATATATATATATATATATATTACCTACTGGCGGTCGCCAGTAGGTATATATAGTTAGGATTTTTTCTCTATGGGATTTTTGAAAATTCTATGTCTAATAACTTTGGCGTTTGTGGACGGAATTGGCTGAAATTTTCAGGAAAATGGCACATTTTGTGTCTGAGCAGCCCTTAAAAATTTGGGGGGGGTTCGTCAAGGGGGGGCCGAGAAAAAAGGGGGGGCCCAAAACGTGTTTTTAACATTGAGTTTTCCATAGGGCGGTTGGCCTCACTTTTAGCCCGAACGGCTGAATGGATTTGCACGAAACTTGGCAAAATTGTAGGGACTGGTAGCCCGATGTGCCTTTGCTAGGTCTCAATATATGTGCTCCAGTGGATTTTGAGAAATTAACGTTCAAAAAAAGATATATATCTGTAACAGCGGACCGGGCAGCGCTCCGGTTCGCGGACTTTTCGCGGTACGGAGCTTTGTGAAGCGAAGCTGATTGGTTCTCCGGCGTCTGTGAACATTCCAAACAGTCCGTAGCGGCCGCCATCTTGTCTCTCGGTAGGATCGAGAGACAAGAGGAGGCCAAAGCGAAGGGGCAAATGACCATAAGGGGGCATAGTAGATCCTCGCTGACCCCCTAGGTTTGATGTGGAGGTTTTGAAAGGGCCCCGCGGGGCAAAAAAAAAAAATAATAATAATAATCGAACGGCTGAATGGATTTGCACGAAACTTGGTAAAATATTAGGGACTGGTAGCCCGATGTGCCTTTGCTAGGTCTCAATATATGTGCTCCAGTGGATTTTGAGAAATTAACGTTCAAAAAAAGATATATATCTGTAACAGCGCTCCGCTTCGCGTAACGGAGGTTTGCGAAGCTGATTGGTTCTCCGGCGTCTGTAAACATTGCAAACAGTCCGTAGCGGCCGCCATCTTGTCTCTCGGTAGGATCGAGAGACAAGAGGAGGCCAACGCGAAGGGGCAAATGACCATAAGGGGGCATAGTAGATCCTCCTTGACCTCTTAGGTTTGATGTGGAGGTTTTAAAAGGGCCCCGAGGGGCAAAAAAAAAAATAATAATAATAATCGAACGGCTGAATGGATTTGCACGAAACTTGGCATAATTGTAGGGACTGGTAGCTCGATGTGCCTTTGCTAGGTCTCAATATATGTGCTTCAGTGGATTTTGAGAAATTAACGTTCAAAAACAAGATATATATCTGTAACAGCGCTCCGCTTCGCGGAGATAAAATTATATCTGTATTACCTAGCTGTTGCTAACACCAGTTAGCGACGGCTAGTAGGAGATAGCGACCATCTTGGGCCCCACTTTGCATGTGAGTGATATTTATCACTAATGACATGCAAAGTGGGCATGCCAAGATGTTAGCGACTGGAAACAGTCGCTAACATCGCTATCTCCTATTATCAACTTTTGGAAATATTCGCGATAAGCGCGAATATCTCCAAAAGCTAGCACCTGCCCTGAGCAGTTCTTAGCCATGTTATCCAATGGGAGGTGGATAACATGGCTAAGAGCATTAGCTCGGTAATGCATGAATATCGCTGAGTTTTCAGCGATATTAATGCATTGCGGTCGTTTTTTATCGTATTTGCGATAAACCTTGATAATAGCAAGGTTTATCTGCGATAATTTCTGACGATGCTTAGCGGTAAAAAAATCGTTGCTAAGCATCGTTAGGGATAAATATCGCTTAACTTTGGTAATATGCCCCAACGTCTGTTAACGTTCGATTCGAAGGAAATCAGGAAGTGTTGAAAAACATTGTCTGCGCCATCTTGCCTTTTTTCAAATGCCACACTTTTGTCGTGCACGGCAGCCATTTTAGATGCCTTGACCAGACCCACTCTGTGCACGCTGTCGATCCTTAGCATGGCTCCCCACCCTCGCAAGCATCTCCCCCAGGCAGTGGTCACCCCCGCTCTCTGTCTTATGCATGGGTAATAAATCTCCCCCCATCTGCGCTGCTCTTCCCTGAGAATCACACCCTGTGCCCGCCCGACACCTCCCTTTCGCCCTATTCACTACCGCACCCTCTGACACTCCTTTTCCTCTGTGTCCGATTGTCCAGGCCGGTCCCAGGGTATCAGCTAGCCCTGCAGATGTAGTTTATGGCCCCAGCTGTAAAGAATCACCCCTCTTCAAAGGAGTTATAGTAGATCAAGGCCCACACTCGATGAGATCCGTCACAGCAGACGCGTTCCTATTATCTGAAAACCATCCTGTATTGTGATTGGGGAGGGGACCGAGCCTGAAGCGGAAGATTCCAGGGATGACTCTTTGTACATCAAAGTTTTTACAATTATGTGTCACATTAAAAATATATAGCACTCCGACAAAGTAGTAAGATTATAAAACTTTAATAACTTATAAATATATACAAGAAAACAAAAACAGTAATAACATATAAACATTTTTAGGGAAAAACAACGAAGTAGCGGTCGGCTGTGCGAATAGTCCCAACGCAGCACAACGTCCAGATTTCTGGCGTGGGGCGTCGCGGGGGGTGGGTCATCAGTAGCAAACTGTTGTGCGAATAGTTCCAAGGCAGCAGAACGATGGCACCAAGGTGATGTCCAGTAAGTTGCCGCACTGGTTTTGGTATCCTACAATGCTGCTCCGAATAACGGCGTGGGGCGCCCCGGGGGAGGCGGCGTGAACGGGCCTCTCCAGGTGGAGTCTCATCTGTTGTAGTGGGGCGCCCCTTTACCGTTTCAGTTGCCATTCCGTCCGTTTTTGGTCCACTGTGTCAAAAGCCGCAATTCAGCTGAGTTGCGCCCACTCTTGCGGTGCAGCGATAGGCGGCTGTCACAGGACTCTCAAAATGGCGGCAGGCTGTTTCCTTTTTGGGCCTGGTCCACTGAAATGGCCCTGGGACACCTTGGAAATCGGACGCTTGTCTGCTAGTTCTTGGACCCCATTCTCGAAAGCGTCCCCTCCGCCTTGAGGATTCATCAAAAGTTTTGGGGGCCCCCGACTCCTGTAGGCTTCTGGTGGGGAGCGGCTGCCATGATTGCTCGCGGAATGACCACGACGGAGCTGCGAGATGGTGGTGCTCTCATGCTGACGCCAGCTTCAGTCTGAAACATCCAGAAACAAGGTGGGGCTTTCATCGTTTGGGGGGAAAAAAAAGTTTTCATCCAATGAAAAGTGTTGTTTTTAGGTCATATGATCAAGCCTTCCATCATTAGGAAACCAAAAGTAAAATGAACCAATGAAAAGTTTTATAAACAAGTCATATGACCTGTTATGCGGCATAGGGTATAAAATGCGGAGAAAATACGTTGGCACGTGAGGCGGCGTCAGTAGCGGACCGATGTGCGAATAGGCCGAAGGCAAAACAATGCGCCAAGATCCGGATGGCACCGAGGTGGTGTCCAGCAAGTTGCAGCACTGGTGTGGCCATCCTACAATGCTGAAAGTTGGCGTGGGGCGCCCCGTTGGCCTGTGAGTTTGCGTCAGTAGCGGACCGATGTGCGAATAGGCCGAAGGCAGCACAACGCGCCAAGATCCGGATGGCACCGAGGTGGTGTCTAGTAAGTTGCCGCACTGGTGTGGCCATCCTACAATGTTGAAAGTCGGCGTGGGGCGCCCCGTTGGCCTGTGAGATGGCGTCAGTAGCGGACCGATGTGCGAATGGGGCCAAAGGCAGCGCAACAATATTTTCGGAATAGAAGACACCACAAGGCGCTGAGATGCCAAGATCCGGATGGCACCGAGGTGGTGTCTAGCAAGTTGTGGCACTGGTGTGGCCATCCTACAATGGTAAAAGTCGGCGTGGGGCGCTCTGTTGGCCTGTGAGATGGTGTCAGTAGCGGACTGATGTGCGAATGGGGCCAAAGGCAGCGCAACAAAATTTTCTGACTGACACAACAAGGCGCTGAGATGCCAAGATCCGGATGGCACCGAGGTGATGTCTAGCAAGTTGCTGTACTGGTGTGGCCATCCTACAATGGTAAAAGTCGGCGTGGGGCGCCCTGTTGGCCTGTGAGATGGTGTCAGTTGCGGACCGATGTGCGAATGGGGCCAAAGGCAGCGCAACAATATTTTCTGTATGGAAGATACCACTAGGCGTTGAGATGCCAAGATCCGGATGGCACCGAGGTGATGTCTAGCAAGTTGCTGTACTGGTGTGGTCATCCTACAATGCTGAAACTCGGCGTGGGGCGCCCCATTAGCCTGTGAGATGGCGTCAGTAGCGGACCGATGTGTGAATAGGCCGGAACCAGCACAAGGCGCCAAGATCCGGATGTCACCGTGGTGGTTTCATAGTTGAGAGGCACTTCATCTGCAGTGGGGCGCCGAGATCCGGATGGCACCGAGGTGATGTCTAGCAAGTTGCTGTACTGGTGTGGTCATCCTACAATGCTGAAACTCGGCGTGGGGCGCCCCATTAGCCTGTGAGATGGCGTCAGTAGCGGACCGATGTGCGAATAGGCCGAAGGCAGCACAACGCGCCAAGATCCGGATGTCACCGTGGTGGTTTCATAGTTGAGAGGCACTTCATCTGCAGTGGGGCGCCGAGATCCGGATGGCACCGAGGTGATGTCTAGCAAGTTGCTGTACTGGTGTGGTCATCCTACAATGCTGAAACTCGGCGTGGGGCGCCCCATTAGCCTGTGAGATGGCGTCAGTAGCGGACCGATGTGCGAATAGGCCGAAGGCAGCACAACGCGCCAAGATCCGGATGGCACCGAGGTGGTGTCTAGTAAGGTGCACTGGTGTGGCCATCCTACAATGTTGAAAGTCGGCGTGGGGCGCCCCGTTGGCCTGTGAGATGGCGTCAGTAGCGGACCGATGTGTGAATAGGCCGGAACCAGCACAAGGCGCCAAGATCCGGATGTCACCGTGGTGGTTTCATAGTTGAGAGGCACTTCATCTGCAGTGGGGCGCCGAGATCCAGATGGCACCGAGGTGATGTCTAGCAAGTTGCTGTACTGGTGTGGTCATCCTACAATGCTGAAACTCGGCGTGGGGCGCCCCATTAGCCTGTGAGATGGCGTCAGTAGCGGACCGATGTGTGAATGGGGCAAAGGTAGCGCAAGAATATTTTCTGAATAGAAGACACCACAAGGCGCTGAGATGCCAAGATCCGGATGGCACCGAGGTGGTGTCTAGCAAGTTGTGGCACTGGTGTGGCCATCCTACAATGGTAAAAGTCGGCGTGGGGCGCCCTGTTGGCCTGTGAGATGGTGTCAGTAGCGGACCGATGTGCGAATGGGGCCAAAGGCAGCGCAACAATATTTTTGGAATAGAAGAGACACAAGGCGCTGAGATTCGGTTAGCACCGAGGTGGTGTCTAGCAAGCTATGCAGCTGAGTTGCGTGCGCACTTGCGGCGAATAGGTCGAAGGCAGGCATCATAACAATGTTTTCTGAATAGAAGACACCACAAGGCGTTGAGATTCGGTTACCACCGAGGTGATGTCTAGCAAGTTCCCGCACTGGTGTGGCCATCCTACAATATTGCTCCGAATAACGGCGTGGGGTGCCCGAAGGGGGGGGGGGGCGGCGTGAACGGGCCTTCCTAGGTGGAGGCTCGTCTGCTGTAGTGGGGCGCCCCTTTACCGTTTCAGTTGCCATTCAGCTGAGTTTCGGCTGCTCTTGATGCTACAGCGACAGGCGGCTGCAACAGGACTCTCAAAATGGCGGCCTGTTCTTTGGATTTGGGCCTGGTCCACTAAAATGGCCCTGGGACACCTTAGAACTCGGACGCTCGATTTTTTTTTCCTTTCCTGTACATGCAAAAAAAGGTAAATGCCCGGTACGTTACACGCTTCATCTGCCACGATGAACTCTCCAGAGGAACCGAAAAAAAATATAGTTATGGTAACTATACCATGCATCGTCATATGGAGAGGTGGCACCAATTAATTATAGTGCTGCATAAAAGAGAGATTTGGAGGAGAACCCCTGACCTGCTAGTACATTCATCAAAGAAGTGGCACTGACAGCATCAGAGGCAAGGGAAAACGGTCCCAAATATTTAGAAGAACTTTGGAAAGATTAAAATGACATGTTTAGATTGTGGCAAATTAATTTCATGTGGACAGATGAGTGTTACTCTAATAAATACAGCATATGAACATCATCATAGTCGATGGTTGGTAGAGACATTTTGACTATATCCTGGACCTGCACGTCCTCGCCCAAAATGGCGCCGGAATAAATGGGACTCGTAACTCCTTGTTGTGTACTGGTTGCAGAACCTTGAAATCACGAGATACGTATGCAGTTTTGAAGCACATGGCGGGCGGGGACGAGAATTGATTGAATATTTCGACATCCCTATTGATATTAAGTTCTGATGTGTTATTGATTACTGTACTATTGAAAGTTAGAATTAACGTCACCCATGGTACTTGCCCGCAAATGTATATCTAGATAATTTTATTGTAACTGGCCCTGTCGTATTTTAATTATAAAATGTACGTCCACCGATTCCGTAACTGTTAGACACCTTAGTTCTTGCAACCTAATGGCCCGCCCGTTACGTTCCTCTACAGTGTAAATGTCTACTCATCATATACGATTACAGTTTGCTCCGTGGCCGGCCCACGTGGTTATAGGCTCGTATTTGTATAATGAAATTTTCACAATAAAGGTTTTTAAAAGAAAACATGGTAGTAGTATATACATTGGTAAAGTTTTTAATAATAGTCACTGTTTTAGAATCATTAAAAGGCAAGTGAAATAAAGCAGACCAATTACATGAAGGGTAAAAGGTATAATACGAAGGAACGCAGTAAAGATAAATGATCAAGGGCTGTTGTGTTTTCTACTCCTGCAACATAAAGTGATCAATAAGAATCTCATATTCAGGCGTATCGGCGACTAAGACAGCAGGTGGACCCTCTTTTGCTCAACGGCTCCGTCATGGGACGAAGAAACGCTCTTTTTCTTGAAAAAAGAATATATTTTACTTGCAGGACAGTTGTAAATTTTCCGGGAAAGTACGTTAGCCTGGAACATTATAACATATATTTAAGAAAAAATAATGTTCGGAAGTAATAAAAAGCATAATTTTTAGGTCATATGACCAAGCCTTTCATCATTAGAATAAGAAAAGTAAAATGAACCAATGAAAAGTTTTATTAACAAGTCACATGACTTGTTATGCTTACGTTACGCGCTGCGCGCCCCGGATGACTTCCGGATGCGCTAACGCGGCGCGTCATATGACGCATTACGCGACAACGCAGGTCCAGAATATAGTCAAAATGTCTCCACCAACCAGCGGTCGGAACACAACCCCTTTCAGCAGGCTAAATAGTTCTGTTAAATGACAACAGAAGGGACAGGCAACAAGAACCATCAGTCAAAGAGGGGAGGGCTAGTTCTTCTCTACCGGGTTACATTGGGGCGCTACCGGAACTGATCGAATTGGTAGTCTACAGTGTTTCTGGATGTTTCAGACTGAAGCTGGGGTTAGCATGAGAGCAGCACCATTTCGTAGCTCCGTCGTGGCCATTCCGCAACCAATCATGGCAGCCGCTCTTTATCGTTATTTTGGGCGGGGTGGGTGGCGGAGCCGAGCTGTTTTGCAGCCATCATTGTGTGGAGTTCAGTTCATCTCACTAGTTTTGTATTTGTCACGAGGTCAAAAAGAGATCCCATTAGTGGCCTACTGATTTTGCTCGATTCCTTTTCTTTTTTTTTTTACACGATTTTTCGTTATCTGCAAAGACTAAACAGAGTATTGCGACTCTGTGTTTGTTTGTAAATAGAGAATGAACCAAAGAGAACCAATTCTAAAACAGTAAATACTTGGATAACAATCAATCAAATGGAGAGAGAAGCAGGCACGACGTATTACAACGGGGGCAAAGGCCTGCGTTAACTACCCTTCACTATGTGCAAAGAGAGAGTACTCCTAATAGAAATGAGGGGGGGGGGCACCATTCAAAGCAGATCAGTGTGCATAAACACGAAAATGTTTTCACTTACCACGTACTTGACATTCGACAGCTTATGATATTTGCTATTAAAAAACCATTGAAATTCACTGAAAAAACCATAGGTTATAGACCATATATAGTTAGGAATTAGCATTTACAAAACCTTGAAAATTCACTGAAAAAACCATAGGTTATAGACCATATATAGTTAGGAATTAGCATTTAAAAAACCTTATTTTACTCACACAAAACCATTGAAATTCCATATATAGTTAGTTGCACTAACTATATATCGCGCACCCGCAATCCACTGCTGATGATGTCACATATTACATCATTCATGACATGGTCAGTGACATCACTGATGACATCACTGATGACATCTCAAATGACATCACTGATGACATCACTGATGACATCTCAAATGACATCACTGATAACATCTCAAATGAAATCACTGATGACATCTCAAATGACATCACTGATGACATCTCATTTGACATCAATGACCACATCACTGATGATATCATTCATGTGACAATACAATGCATCTCCTCACACTTTAATATAACCTCTGTTACACCCAGTGTTAAATACAGAGTATAATTTTTGAAACCATTGACACACCAATACTAGTTACTACATACGCACTCAGTGATTCCTATGTTTACACACACATTCACTCATTTACCCATACAATCATTCATACATACAATCACTCATCTTTACAACACTATCATATGCACTCATACACCTATACAGACTCTCACACTCTGTCACTCATCCATGGAGTTACTCACACACCTAGTCAGTCCTGTAAATAATCAATCACACTTCCATTTTCTAATCTATACAGTTAAACATAGAGCACCTTACATTTTGAAACATATACTAACACATACTTACTCTGTTATACAATCATTGATACAAGTACACATTGATCTGCACAGAGTCACACACCTCCCAGCCAGCCACACACACACTCAGTCTCCCATACAAATACTTGGGCAATCAATCAATAACCCATATAGTTACTCATATAGCTACTGACCAACACATGCAGCAGTTTACAGAACAACAGACATAATGATGCACAAATTAAGACAGTTTAGTCACTAACCCATGCACTCAGTGAGACACATTTAATCACTCACTCATACAGTCAGTCACGCACCTACTAAATCCTTCATCCAGACACTTCTACATCTACTCATTCTTCAATATGTAAAACATATTTAAACTTTTCAGAAACACACAGTCACTGGATGATGTCATCAGTGATGTCATTTGAGATGTCATCAGTGATGTCATCAGTGATGTCACTGACCATGTCATGAATGATGTAATATGTGACATCATCAGCAGTGGATTGCGGGTGCGCGATATATAGTTAGTGCAACTAACTATATATGGAATTTCAATGGTTTTGTGTGAGTAAAATAAGGTTTTTTAAATGCTAATTCCTAACTATATATGGTCTATAACCTATGTTTTTTTCAGTGAATATATATATATATATATATATATTACAACACACATCTATTGGGTAAAGGCATATTTGTGGTACATAAAGTAATTGTAAAGACTTTCGTTGTTAAGACACTTTCGTTGTTTCAGTGTCAGGTCATTCGCTGTAAAAGGAGAAATGGTTCCGTCATACAACCTATTTAAGGAGATGCTACATCTTTGGTGAATGGGTTTTCTACATGGGAAAACATTTTTTGGGTAGCAAACTCTGAATGGAAATATTTGCAACCACAAAACTGTTTTGCGCATCTGGCCCATTGTCTCCATAACTCTGCTCACCTTTACACGGTCCTTCAAGATACCTTAGTGAAGAATCGTGCAATGCACTTTGCCTATATTTCTCTGCATTTGTCCTCCTACTAGGACAGTGTTTGTTTCATTATAATGCTTGATCAAAGGCAGATGTGAATATCACCCCTGTCTTACAGATCAGCCCAGTGTGTGGGATTATAATAATATTTGAAGTGTGGATGTTTGCACACCTTAGGTACCTATTGTTTTGCTGTATCGTAATTCAGCTTATCAGGGAATAGGAAGTTATTTTGCTTCTTCCCATTAATATTTTGAGATTGGGTATGTGTCTGAAAGCAAGGGTCAAAATTTCTCTTTGATTGTTTCATGTTCTCACAGAATTGCTTATAATTCCTTGACGATCACCATTAGGCTTTGAGCTCCTTTGAACTAAACTGCAAGATTAATAAAAACATGGTACAATTTGTTATAATGTCTTAACATTATGCTCCGTAATCCCATCCCCTTTATGTCCCTTGCAATGTCTCTTTAGTCACATCTACCACTCACCAACAATCTATTTCTCTGCCTGAAATCGCATTCTCATACCAAAAGTCTCTATCTTCCTGGTAGTTTCACTCTCTGTACTTACAGTAGTTTCTCGGTACATTGCATCCTTTCTCCACAGATATTTCCTACTGAGTGCATGTGTCTTTGTTCTGCAGTAACTAGCTAGCCTTCCTTTCCTAATAAGAAGTATCTATTTCTTCTTATGCGCTGACTACTTCCTTCAGCTTGCTTCCAAACATCTTGGGTTACAGTTCTCCTGCTCCCCTTTAACCGATCAACCATGCGCTGTCTCTAATGCAGTTTACTCTTTCACTTACAGTATTTCTATCACTGTCAGCGAGTGACTCTTCCTACCTTCACACTCCCTCTTCCTCTGCACTCTCTTCCATTTCCTCATAATCATATTCCCCTATTTGTCATCTAGTTCCCTCCCGTGCAGTTTTACTTTATGAGCATTCTCTCAACTCCAGTCTCAATATTCCTCATGTGTCACAATCCAGTCTTTCCCTATATATTTCTCTAACCCTGTAGTATCTCGCGTGCAGTATAGTTTTCCCACACAGTCTCTGTTCTCTGTACCTCTACATTTCTTTTTCGCCCTTTCTCACTCTTAAGTTGCTCTATGTGGCTTAATATTGATGACTCTAATATAGTCTCCTGTTTCTCTTTGCAATCACTTGCTTCTCAACGGTGCTCCTTCTTGCTAATAGACTTTCTCATTCCCGCTTCTCTTGCCCTAGAGTCTTTCTACTTTCCTGAACATCATAGTTTCTCTGGCCATAAATTCCTTTTGGGTGTCCTCCTTGGACTCTCTTTTTACCAGAAATCACACTCTATCCCTATCAGTCTCCCACTATAGTTTCTCTCTTTGCCAGAAGCTACTGTCCTTTTGCAGGTACTTCTCCACCACAGCATCACTTCCCTGTTCATGCAGCTTCTCTCTCCCCATAATTACACTTATATTCAATCCCTATTTCCTAGAGTTCCTCTCTACCACTTGAGGTTTATCTCCCTCAGCAGTGTCTCTACGGTTGAATCAAGTCTCTTTTTCTCTCCTGCATGAAGTCGGTTTCCTAATTATCGGCTCTTCCTTCAGCAGCTTAATTTATTTGTCCCATGCCCTCGCTTTTTCCACTCCACTCTACACCACTCCATCCCCTCTTGAGCCACAGTTCTCCTTTCTGTATTTTTGGGTAACTACTGTCTGTCTCTAGCCATGCAGCATTGTATCTCCTGAAATCTGTCTTCTACAAAATCTCTTACACATATTACAATCTGTCTGCCAGCAATATCCATCTGTATATCTAAATATCTATGTCTATATATAAATCTATATATCTATATCTCTATCTATCAATCTATCTATCTATCTGTCTATCTATCTATCTATCTATCTATCTATCTATCTATCTATCTATCTATCTATCTATCTATCTATCTATCTATATCTATACATATATCTCTCTCTCTCTCTCTCTATATATATATATATATATATATATATATATATATATATATATATATGTGTATATATATATACACATACATAAATACATACATACATACATACATACATACACACTTACATACATACATACACTGGTGGTCCCCAGTAGGTAGTTATAGTTAGGACCAAGTTTCAAAAGGAAAAGTATTTTCTCTTTGCCAATAACTTCCACTGCCAATATCTTCACAAGATTTTCAAAACTTGCATGACAGTCAGTTCTGCTCTTGTTTTGAAAGTTTTGGGGTGATTCTTCAAGTGGGAGCCTAGAAAAAGGGGAAGTCCCAAAACAATTTTGCCACATGGAATTTTCCATAGGGATTTTAGACACGACTACAGCCCCAACCGCTGGACGCAATTTCAGCAAATTTGGCAAAAAGGTAGCTTTTGGTCCAGAATGTGACTTTTTTGTGAATTGGTGTACATCTGTTCAGTACTTTTTGAGATATTTATGAAAATCCACTTTTATATATATTGGGACACAAATACTTCGCAAACCCTCCCGATCTCATGCAGCGATCTGATTGGCCGCTAACATGGCGTCAGCCGAGTACCAATAAAAACATTTAAAAAAAAGAAGGGGGCATGGTAGTAATAAGGCCTCTTAGGTGGCGTCCCACAGGGACCATGCCTGTGGCAAAAAAGCATGGACTTCCAGGCTTCTGTTATGTATAGCTCAGTCCCGGGGGAGTGAGGAATTATAAAAGGCCCCCCTCCTAGGCTTATAAAAGTCCCATGGTCCGACACCACCCCTGGGCAAATGATACAGAAGGTCTATGGGGGCCCGCATGGCCCCCGCAGCCCAGGGGACCACCAACTCCCCAGGGCAATTCATTCAAATTAAGGGGGGCCATGTGGCCCCCACACTCTCAGGGACCGCCACCTCCTGGGACTAACTACTACAATGAACAGGAACATTGATGGCCCGAGGACCCCCAACCCTGGGGCTGACTCCTACAACCTTCCGAGGTGCCCAACCTCAGGATATAGCTGTTTACTTTTGCTACACCAAGCAAAAGCAAACATAACTCTGCTGTCAAACAGCTCCTGCTTGCATAAAGTGGAGTTTTCATCTGCGTCCCTGCTCACAAATGTGCATGCAGGGAAACAGATGAAAACTTTGCTCCCACTCTGCATGCAAGAGTAATCCAAGCTCCCGTAGGAGGCGGGGAGCTGGCAGGGACCACGGGGCCTTGAGTCTCCCCCCACGGTCTGAACTGAAAAAAGAAGAAAGAGGCAAAATATAGGTCAGAAACGAGCAGAAGAGGCAGAATAAGGTTAGCAATGAGCAGAAAGAGGCAAAATAAAGGTTAGAAATGAGCCGAATGAGGCAGAATAAAGGTCAGAAATTAGAACAAATAGGCAAAATACAGATCGGAATTGAGCAGAAAGAGCCAAAATAAAGGTCAGCAATGAGCAGAGAGAGGCAAAATAGAGATAAAAAATTAGCAGAAAGAGGAAAATAAAGGCGAGAACGAGCAGAAAGAAACAGACTAAAAGTCAGAAATTAGCAGAAAGAGGCAAGATAAAGGTGAGAAATGAGTAGAAAGAGGCAGAATAAAAGTCTGAAACAAGCAGAAAGAGTCATTATAAAGGTCAGCAGAAAGCAGTAAGAGGCAAAACAGAGGTCAGAAATAAGCAGAGAGGCCCCCAACAACTCCTAGCAGCCAAGGGGAGTTCATCCCCCAACCAGTAGTGTCCAAGAGGCCCAATTGCAGAGTGGTTGAGAAAGGGGGTGGGGCATCTGATGAGGTCTCAGCAATCCCGCTGTAGACTTACTTGACCGACCTGATTTGATTTAAGTTGGACAGTATTCTCTTGTCAAACTTTATTTAATACCTTTTGAATTCAATTTGACAATTAGTGAAATTAACCCTCGTTGCACTGAATCTAAATAGTTGCAAAAACTGTTCAATTCTTTCTATTTGTCTAGCAACCTGTAGATATTTTTTTGACAGGAGTCCATATTGCTTTTGTGTACATAGGTAGGTGAGGAGTATGAATGGTTTAGGTAGGATGTGTTATGTGTAAATAATGTTCATATGTAAATTCATGGTCTTGTGTTTTTTTTATCAAATATTTGTATATGCAAAAAAATTGTTTATAAATACCAAAAATAAAATGCATAACTAGTTTGAAATAAATAAACAACTAGTGACGTTAATAAATCACGGTCCGCTATGTTTCATTCATAGAGTGATCTGTATTCACAAACGGTTATCAACAGGTTCAGTATTGGCCCTTCTCTTGTTTCTTTTGTATTCTTGGCTTAGCCTTACTGCATACAAGCCAAAGCCCAGTTTTGTTTTTCTCTGGGGACTTACTTGTGGCATCAATAGGAGTGCTTTGGCCCCTAATGACCCTCAGCAGCCAAGGGGACCTCATCCTCCAACCAGTAGTGCACCAGGAGGCTTGTTTTCAGAATAGTTGAGAAAGGCGCAAGGTCTCTGATGACATCTCAGCAATCCCTCTGTGGGAGACTTACTTGTAGCAACAATAGGGGTTTTTTGCCCCAATAACTCTCAGCAGCCAAAGGGACTTCATCCTCCAACCAGTAGTGTGCCAGGTGGGAGAGTTGAGAAAGGAGGAAGGACCCTCCGACAAGGTCTCAGCTGTCCCACTGTGGGAAACTTTCTTGTAGCAACAATAGGGTTTTTTTGCCCCAATGACTTTCAGCAGCCAAAGGGACTTCATCCTCCAACCAGTAGTGTGCCAGGTGGGATGGTTGAGAAAGGAGGAAGGGCCCTCCGACAAGGTCTCAGCTGTCCCACTGTGGGAAACTTTCTTGTAGCAACAATAGGGGTTCTTGGTCCCCAGTGACCCTCAGCAGCCAAGGAGACTTCATCCCCCAACCAGTAGTGGCCAGGAGGCCCCTTAGAAGAGTGGTTGAGAAAGAGGGCAGGGCCTCCAACAAGGTCTCAGCAATCTCACTGTAGGGGACTTACTTGTGGCTCCAATAGGGGTTATTGGCCCCCTCAGCAGCCAAGGAGAGTTCATTCTTCAACCAGTAGTGCACCAGTAGGCGTGTTTGCAGAGGGGTTGAGAAAGGGGTGGGCTTTCAATAAGGGCTCAGCAATCCCACTGTTGAGGACTTACTTGTGGCAACAATAGGGGCTTTTGACTCCCAACGACCTTCAGCAGCCAAGGGGAGTTCATCCCCCAACCTTTAGTGCTCCAGGAGGCAAGTTTGCAGTGAGGAAATATAATTTTTTTTCAACTTTTGAAATTCACTGAAAAAACAAACAACGGTTACAGGGACGTTATAGATGGGAAATACAATTTAAAGAACCTTAGAAATTCACTGATAAAACCAAAGGTTACAGGGATATTATAGTTAGGAAATATATATATATTTTTTAAACCTTAGAAATTCACTGAAAAAACTAAAGGTTGCAGGGAGTTATAGTTAGGCTCATGTTTCACTAGCACAACACCAGTGAATTTCAGTAGTTATAGTTACCTGAGCTAACCATAACTTATGCCCCCACAAAGCACTGCTTATGACCTCACATATTACATCACTCATAACATGGTCAGTGATATCCCCGATGACTTCTCAAATTACATCACTGCTGACATCATCCACAGAACCACTCACACCCCCATGCAACATCTCATACACCCACTCACACACCCACACAACTACTCACATACCAATTCACAAAGCCATATAAATACTCATGCACCCACACACTCATGCATAGAGCCACTCATGCACCCATTCACTCATTCATGCAGGCACTCACACAACCAGTCACTCGCCATACAGATACTCACACACCTGTTCACTTACACATACAGATAGTAACACATGTACTCAGTCACCTAAACAGTCACAGAGACAACCACATAGTCTCCCAGGGAGCTTCTCTCACAATCACTTACTCACCTTACAGGCACTCACACACACACTCAATCACCTATACAGCCACTCACTCACTCATACACCCAATTAAACACCCACTCACTACACCCATAATGCCACTCATGTACCCTCACACTCACACAACCACTCACTCACCCATAGAGCCACTCATGCACCATATCAATCCCCATTTACAGCCACTTACCCACCAATTCACTCACATATACAGCCACTCACTCATAAAGCCACTAACACAGCCACTCGCTCACCCATACAAAAATTCACACAACCACTCACTCATCTATACAGTCTCTCACAAACCCACTCACTCATCCATGCACCACTTACACACACACTCACTCGCCTATACAGACTCTCACACAGCCAATTACTCACCCATACAGCTACTCACACATCCACTTATGCACACATACAGCCACACACACCCACTCACACATGGAGATTTCCAGTTACATGAACACTCACATAATCATTGTTTTGAAATATAATCACTCATTATTAGTAAACAAAGTAAACTAATTTAACTTTTGTGATATCTTAGTATATATGTTTAACACGTACCAACTTTTAGAAAACACTCACAATCACTGGATGATGTCATCAGTGATGTTATTTGTGAAGTTATCAGTGATGTCTCTGACCATGTCATGAGTCAGGTAATATGTTAGGTCATAAGCAGTGCATTGCGGGGGCGTAAGTTATAGTTAACTCAGGTATATGTAACCTGGGCCACTGGAATTAAACAGCAATGACAAGGACAAAAGCCATTTACAACTCCGGGTACAGTATTACAGTTTTTAATTGATAAAATACCAACCAAGCCAACCTGAAAGGAGCAAAAGCAACCTGTGACACATTGTTTCACTCTCATTAGAGCTCTACAGAAAGGTATAGCTTTGTACAGACATGAGGAAGGAGCCAGTATAAGTCAAAACAATACCCTTTCAGGCATAGAGTGACGCATAAATTATGCAAAAAAGAAGCAGAGAACTCTGGGTAGTTCTCAAGTTTAGGTTGAAAGCAGCTCCTGTATAGAACACCCTCAACACCAGCGACACACTAGATCTGCTCACTTCAATGTGTGCTTTTCTATCAAAATCTTTAAGCATGCTTAAGCATCTCCTCAAATGTCTGCTTTTCTATCAAAGTCTTTAAGCATACACAGTAGGCAAATGTTAGACTCCGAAGGCTACAGACCATGCAGAACGCTGCGGCCAGACTCATCCTCAACCTCCTCTGATAAACCCACATCACCTCTCCCTTCAGAGATCTCCACTGGCTCCCAGTTCAGAAAACATGCCAGTTCCAACTACTTACTCACACATACAAGGTCTTACACAACTGCGGACCCACCCACATGAACCACCAACTGAACTTTCACCAGCCCACCAGACAACTCAACTCTGCTTCCCTCTCTGTTACCCATATCGCCACATCCAATGCAGTGGCAGCAGAGGCTGCTCATTCTCCTACCAAGCAGCAAAGATGTGGAATGACCTTCCTTACCTCTCTAGATCTCCCATCTCAACCAGAGTTCTGACAGTTGTTAAAGACCTGGCTCTTTGACTTAACCATTGGTCCCTGCCAGCACCTGGGTATCCGTACAGGTGACAAGCTGCGCCCTAAAAATCCACTACTGTGCAACAGTAGGGAAAGCGTTGGACGTCTGAGGGGTTATATTTACTATTCTCACTCCAAGCAGGGCAACAGTAGGGAAGGAGTTTGACTTTAAAGGGGTTAAATTAACTAATCCCCCTCTAGTCTGTGTAATAGTAGGGAAGACATTAGATTTCGGAGTGGTGACATTTACTAATCTGACTTTAAACCGCGTAACAGTAGGGAAAGAGTTAAACTGCGAAGAGATTAATTTTACTAGTCCTAATGCAGTCTAAGCAAGAGGAGGAAAGTACTTCACTTCAAACACATAACATATATGGGTAACACCATGAATGTAGAAAAAAATATTTAACTCTTAATATAAAAATGATTAATTAACATGAATTAAACTTATATATATATGCATGCAATAAAAAACTAAACACCATTATTCAAATTACATAATAACTACTCAATAAAATAATAATCAATTAATAAATAATTGTTATTCAATTGTGTGTGAATTAACTTCCCACCTTATACCCCTACAACCCTAGGAGCCCACACCTAAAATATAACTAAAATATAAGGGCTTGATTTCGATGTTGGGCGGAAAGCTATCTGACAGCTAGTCGGAGGCTTTCCACCCGACATCAATGTTTTCCCTCCGACCGCTGTATTACAATACCGGCGGTCAGAGGGAAACCTGTGCGGGGATTCTGCTGCGCTTCCAACAGGATCAAGGAGCCACTCAGAGTGGGGGAAGGACTCATAATCCCATGATGATAGCAGAGCCAGCACAAGCGGGATTATGATGTCGCTTTCGACCTGCCCTTTCATCACGGTCTGCCTGCCATGAAAAGGCAGGCAGAAAGTGACTTTTAGGGGCCCCTAGCATGGTCCCCTTCCCCCTGACCCTCTGCTATTGGGCTATGGTTCCCCTTAAACATCCCTGCACCGTGTGGCAGGCACCACGGTGCAGGGATGTTTAAAAACATCCATTTTACAATTGTAACTTGTGCTGTGGACCATTTCCGACCACCGTACATGCTACAATTGTAAAATGGATGTTTCCGATCGACCATTGCGTGCAGAACCACCGACCTATGGTTGGGCAGTTCCATTCTGTAACGGCGTCTGACCGACATCATAATAATGCCCCATGTGTTCCAAATTTTAGATATTTGAAATCAGTTAAATAATTAACTGTTAGACCTGCCATTTCTTGGCGTGATTACCCCTGAACTTTTGCCTCTACCTCCTCTATTTTTGGTGCTGTGATAGATTTTGTTTTGCCAACGTAGATGCTTGGACACTTTGTCACTGCTAAACAGTGTCAAAGTGCAAGTGCTCCCTGTATAAAGTGTAATGGTAATTGGTTGGCCAGGATTGGTATGTTTGCCTTACCAGTAAAGTCCCTAGTAAAGTGCACTATGTGTGCCAGGCCTGGTAATGCACATGCTACTAGTGGGCCTGCAGCACTATTTGTGCCACCCACACAAGTAGCCTTAAAAAGGGAACTCAGGCCTGCCATTGTAGTGCCTGCGAAGTTTAGTATGCCTGAACTCTCAATGTAATAACACATCTTTTTATGAAGGTAGTTTTTGAAATCTGTGTTTATATGCCACTCTTTTAGAAGTGGCTGGGTTTTTGTGCTCTAATGTTTCAGTGTGTGTCTGCCTGGTTATGGATTTGAAAGCGATAGTATCTGGGGAATATCTTGACCCAGGGGAGGAGGTGAGACAGCAACATGCTCACCTGCATCTGGAGTGTAGGGGGAAGAGTAGCCCCTAGAAGTTAAGAGGCATGGGTTGCTGCTATAAAACAATTGTCCCAGCTCCTGCTGAGTGATTGAGACTCCAGACCCCAACTAATCAAAGGAAGAAGGTGTCACTAGCAGGGAGGCACTTAGAACTGGTTTGAACAGAGATCAGTGCCCCCCTGAACACAAAGACTTCAAAGCCATTGAGGGGTATAATTATGAGAGCTGAAGCCCCTGAACTTTGGAGAATGGCCTGATCAAGATTGAACAAGACTGGAGCTACTTCGTGGTCAAGAATAACCTTTGCCAAGGCAATAACAACTGAAGAGACTGAAGGAAAGGACTGAACCTTGCTGTGTGTTGTGGGACTGGCCTGCAGTTTTCTGTTTAACCAAGGGAAGGCTAAAGGGACTTTGCTGTGTGCGGTGTCCTGCTTGAAACAACTTTGCTGTGCCATGTCCTGAAGTCACTTATCCCCAAGGGCCCGAGGTGAGCTGGCTCCCTGTTGCAGAAACACACACAAAAGTTTTCAGGAGAGTCTCAGCGGCGCTGTGTGCATGTGCTTTTTGCAGCCTGAGACCCTCGTAAGGTGTGCCCTGTGAATGTGGGCACCAGGAGTCCAAGAAAAGATCAGCGACTCTGTGTGCGTGTGCTTTTTGCAGCCCGAACCCTTTGTGAGGATTGCCCAGTTATCATGTGTACTGGAATCCAAGTGAGTCTCATCGACGCTGTGTGCGTTTGCTTTGTGCAGCATGACTCCTTCATGAGGATTGCCTTGTTATCGTGTGCACGGGAATCCAAGTGAGTCTCATCGACGCTGTGTGCGTGTGCTTTGTGCACTGTGAGATCTTCGTGAGCATTGCCTTGTTACCGTGCACCTGGAGTCCAAGTGAGTCTCATCGGCACTGTGTGCGTGTGCTCTGTGCAACGTGAGACCTTCAAGAGGATTGCCTTGTTATCGTGCACCCGGAGTTAAAGTGAGTCTCAGCGACGCTGTGTGCGTGATCTTCGTGCAGCCTGAGACCTTTGTGTGGAGTGCCTGGTGATTGTGCACCCGAAGCACATGGGAGTCTCAGTGACGCTGTGTGCGTGTGCCCTGTGGCAGCCTGAGATCTTCGTAGCAGTAGCAGCCCAGACCTGCAGCCCCAGAGGAGCTGAGCCGCCGGCCCGAGCCCGCCGTTGCCAATTCACAAAGATTGCAGTGGAGGCCCAGCAGCTGGAAGAGGAGAGAAGAGTGAGTTCACGCCTCCCAGGTAACATGTGTCGACTCTTGGTGCGGGGTGCGGGCTCGGAGGGAGACGCTCTCGGCCCCTCTCTCATTCCGGCAGCGCGAGCCTCTGCTTCGGCTCATATCGCGGCCCGTATTGCTTAGGGAGTGGCAGCACCGGGGCCGGAGTGCGCAGCTGCACTTTTTGATTACACCATACCCATGTTGGGGGCAACTGTTGACAGAGGCTGACTGCGAGTCAGAAGGAGTAGCAGAGAGACCACCTAAGGCACTGTTATCGGAGCCGGAGTGTATTACGCATTGTTTCATTTCTGCATAACGAACTACCTGATTGTCGTATGATGCATTGCATTGTTTCTGCATAACAAACTACCTGATTAGCGTATTGCGCATTGCATTATTCCTGCATAACGAACAACCTGATTAGTGTATTACGCATTGCCTTATTTCAGAATAACGGCGTACCTGGTGGTTGTATTACGCATTGCATTATTTTTACATCTCAAAGTGTCTGATTGCCGGGTTACACATTGCATTATTTTTACCTTGCAAATGTGCCTGATTCTAGCATTAGGAACTGTATAACATGGTATTAGGATTACAGGGGAATGTTTAGAAGAGCTCATTAATATTGCCAGAACTTATAAAAGGCTTGCTGGCCTAACAACCGGCCAGGAGAAATGGTACTAATCTTCATATGTTGGATTTATATTGTGTGGTCTTATTGTACATCTTTTGATATAAAATGTATACTCGTTTTTATAAAACTCATGTGTAGTCTATTTGTGGTGTCATCGTTGGGTTGTTGTGAGTGTGGTTGCAAATACTTTACATATTTGCTTGAAGATAAGCCTGGCTGCTCGTGCCAAGCTACCAAGGGTATGAACGGGGCTATCTCAGAAGGTGACTATCCTTTCCTTGACGTGGAACCGCGGGTCCCTTTTAGCCTAAGGTACCTACCTAAGCCAACCAGGGATCCTGGGTCTAACATTAACATTTAATAATTTATTGTTAAATATTTATTCCTTAATTACCTTCTCACTTTAGACACCTTCAAACCTAGTAAACCCAACTAAAACATGATTAAAATAAAAAAGTTTTTCATAATTTACATATATAAAATTCAATTACATAATTAATTTACAAATAGAAACTAATAGTTAATCAAATATTACTTAATAACTTCCCACTCTAGACAAACCTAGCACGCTTAAATAAAATATGTGTACAATAAATAATTATTCCATAAATTACTTAATTGAAAATCAACTAAATGATGAATTAATAATGAATATTTACTTAATTAACATCACACCCTAATCATACAAGACTAACGCCACAAATAACATATAACAGAAATTATTCGGTATTACATAATTTACATAATAACTATCAATAATATAAATACATAAAATATATTAATTAATGTATCATTATTAATTACCTAATTAACTTCCAACCCTATCCTCCTACAAACCCAATAATCTGCTACAACAGTATAAATTACTTTAAAAAATTATATAAATCACCTTAACATTACATGCTAAATTAAAAAAATAAAACCTTTAGATATAAAAATAGTAACATATAACATTAATATATCACCTAAAGCACATTAAAATAATTATGTTTTGTCTACTATATTACTGAAAACTATATTTAAAATATCAATATTATCTAAAATGATATTACTTACTTCAAAAAATTATATTCTTGTCAGCAATATTTGTGCATCACAATATTTGTATTTCAGGCTATATTTTGTCAAAACACTCAGGGATACACCTGTCAAGAGTGTGACATTGATCAGCAGTTAGTAGCAGTAGAAGTATCGACGAGACATAGGTATGGACTTCCTCTGCCGAACAGGTCTGAGAAGATGCATAGAGTGAGGTGTAGTATGCTGCAAATGCGTCTGCCATCCATTCGGGGGTCACGTACGATACCTGATTCATCTTCAATATGGGTCACATGGCGAAGCGTGCCAGTAAGGTGGCTTGGCCAATGAGGCAGTTTACCCATTTTGCTGCCATGCTCTTAGAGCCGACTTTGAGATGCCTGCCATAGTGTCTGGGCCTCATCGATTTGTACTTGCTGAGGAGGCTAGTGTGAACGCGTGTCGCTACTCCCCTGAGGCCTATCTCAGATATTCATGTTCCACAGTTCGTATTGCCTGCTCAATGGTATCGAGCAGGCAGTGTTCTTGTTCTTTGAGAATCATTATCAAGATCATGGTGCCCCGAGACACCACTCCAAAAGTCTAAAGGGTTGCCATTGAAGGAACGGATCCAGCATTTTGTTGAAAGAATTGTGTCACTCCCTCTCTATTTTTCACCCAAATGTCCCGCTGGGTCAACCATCAGGCTCTAAGATGCCTAGGAGTGGAATCTCATGGATAGCTGCAATGAACATTTAGGTCTAACTGAGCATATCCAATAGGCCCCTGGCATGAAGGAACACCCAAGAGATTAAGGACAAGTAGGTTGTTGAACTCAGATAATAATCTAGTTGAGAGAGAGTGCTACGAACCCAAGAAAAAAGATATATCCTCCCGCTTTGTAGTGGTGGCAAATGTCTGTAAGACCCAAAATTTCAACAAATGTCCACAAGGGACTGGTTGGAGGCAGATCCCTGGGTGTGCCAGCAACCATCAGTCCGTTCAAATTCCCCTCTACAATGGTGATTCCCGGTGGGGCCAAACGCAAGGCCTTGCGTAAGTGTGAAAGAAATGACTGTGTAAAGGGGCGGGCATACACGCAGTAAAAAAAACAATAGGGGAACCCCAAAGAGATCGCACCACCCAAAGATCCCACACCATACTATCCAAATACACCTGATCCACCTTGAAGGGAAGGTAAGCATGGATCCGAACTGCCACTCGCTTTGAGCCTCTGTGGAATCCTGCATGGTACGCCCCAACATAAACGTGCCGCTGCAGGCCGCAATATTGATTGCCGAGTAGATGGGCTTATTGGAGTGGGGGCATGTCTATACCCAGTTGCTTGGCCTGGTGAAAGACCGCACAACACTTCATCTAGTGAAGAATACTGTTAACGTTCCAACTGAGGCAGTGGAGCTGCATGGTGTCAACATGAGGAGTCATGGCTATAAGATGAATAGAGAATGTGGGACGGTGGGTGGACTTCAGAGAAGGAGCCATGGAGGATGTGACATAAACAGGCAAATCTTAGAACATACTAAACAGTCCCAAGTCCCTATATTTCAAACTGTCACGGGTCTGTTGCTTGCAACTGGGGCCAATGTCCCCATTCTAGGCGGAGTGAGAGTTCTCCCCCGGCCCCCTCCCTGAGCAACACCAAAAAAACAGTAAAAAAAAAAAGAAAGAAAAGAATCATTACCATACCCAAACAGATAAAGTTAGCCATTGTAGTAAGAAGGTCGGGAGGCCTGCAGTAAAGGCCTACAGGATTGTGGGTATCTAACAATGAATAGTAATTCAACATTTACATTTACCATTTCTTGTGAGTGAGCTAGACTCAAAGAGGATGTTCCGGGCAGTCAACCCTCCCCCTCCAGTGACCACATGATGGTACAGCAGAGGGAAACGAGCCACATGGATATCACCAGGATTAAGCTTGGTTGGTGTCCAGTGAAAGTAGTGGAAAAGAAGAGCACAGAGCACTCTCACACAAGGTGTTGTGCTATCGTTCAGAAGAGTCCATGTCTGGCACGCGGTTGCTATATACTGTGGGCAGCTATGCTGCAGTTGCTTGTGGGCTGGGATGCCATCCAGTGCGTCTCCAGCTGCAGCTGGATCAACTAAGCGAGTGAGTTGCCATGGAACAGTTGTTGTGTGAGACCCGAGACTGCCCTCTCAAGACAGGCCTCTCATCCACCCACTGCCAGGCTAATTCTGTGGTGTCAAAGAAGTAGGATCAGATTGAAAAATTATCTCTAATTTTGCAGAAAAGGGTAAATGTATTGCTGTCCCAAACATCTCAGTTTTTATTTGCTGTTTCTGAACATCCATCATATAGTCTGGAAAGACTCAGCTGTACTGGGAGTCATAGTGTATTATCCCCTTGGACCGCACAGTGCAATGGACCAAGTCCTTATCTATGTAGTTTAAGAACCTGGCAATCGTGTCTACCAGAGGCCACCAGTGGCAGCCTTAGCCCCAAACATTTCCAACCACATTGTTGGACAGTTACCATGGTGCAATCCTTCAACCCCTTCTAGGATTCCTAGAAATCTGGTAGGACAGACCCTCCTTGTCCTATACCTGTAGATATAAATCCCTGGATTCTGCTGACAACTGTGCTACTGTGTGTCTGAGCTCCCCAAACGTATCTTCTAGTTCAGATATCCTGCCTTCCATTTCAATTATCTTTCAACAACATTATAGAGATTCTGAAGAAGTAGTGACACATCAGATCGGACCCATCCTTGTTTTCCAGGCTGGCATATGGACTGTAGAATGACTATTTTGGATGGTTGGTCCTGTGAGTAGTTGCTCGGCACAGCTCAGTTCACACTAAGGTCTACCTGTAAGGCCTCAGAGGTCAAGTGCGAGTGTTTGTAAATTTTTCGCTTTGTGGAGGATGATGTGGATTTCTCAATGCGTCTCACCATGTCAACCTCTCCTAGAAGCCTCCTTGGGGGGTCACAGAAGGAGAACCCCTGCACCTGTGTGAAGAGTGTGGGAGAGAGTAGAAAAAGCGAGGCTCCAGGCAGTGGTGTGGTATCCACTTGGTTCCCAAAATAAAGGATGGGGGGAGTCTCCCTTCACCACTGCCACTGTCTAGGCTGCAGGAATGGCCCCCAAAGACGCCAGCTGGACCAAAAGTATTTCCCAGTTATCAGACTGGTGTACTATGTAACTCTGCTTCCGCTAGGGATCAAAGAAACAGTATCAACCAGCTTGTCAAAGTCGGGCCAGTGAGGATTCTCCCAATAGAGGCCAGAATGAGGGAGCTGGGTGCTGTGCATGCCACAGCTCTCAGCACGCCCAAGAGAAGAGGACAGGGCCCGCTCACCAACCTCTTGGGAGGGACTCTCCCGTATCATATCCTCCCCCATGGAGCATCTTACCAGTGACCGGCACGCTTACTGCAAGAAAGCTATGAGCAGTCGGGCACTCATGATATTGCTCCAGTCCCATGTGGTTCTGGCTGTCAGAATCTTGTCTCAGCTGCAGATGCCAGAGGACAGCCTTGCCAGGTAGGAGAATGCTTTGCGCACACTCCACCGTTGCCTCTCTAATTTGGTTCACAGCATCTTGAGCAAGTGGGCCATGGCCAATCCTGGGGGTCTCCCTGGCTTTGTACATTCTCATGCCCATGCCTGGGCACTGGAGGTCCTCAGGGCACAAGGCAACAGGCTACTGTTATCGTAGCCAGACTCCCCAATATCAGACAGGATTTCGTCGGTCATAGACAAAGATCTTCTAAAGCACGTCTGCCATGTTGGCTGCTCAGCCATGATCCCCAGCCTCTTTCGTTTTTATGCCAACTCCTCTTTGTGCAGGCTGTGGTTTGTACTTATCTGTAGTTCTCTGCCTCTTACTCAATATTCATATTCTGTAACAATCTGTCTTTCCTTATGGTCTCTATCTCTTTCTGTCTTTAATTTACTGTCCTATATTTTATCTCTCTCGATGTCTGTCCTCCTCTGGTGTTTATTTAGTCTTTCAGTCCCCCCTCTGGACTTCCTCTTCTACCGCCAATATTCATATGCCCAGTGCTTATACAACAAGGAATCAGAAGAATTGATCTAGTCCCTTTTCAAAGTACTTAGACTTGCATAGAGTAACGTGCGTAGATCAATGTAATGTTTTTAAGAGATGGTCAGACTGACTGTCTCTATGCACTTGTTGGCTCTAGAGCAACTTTTGAGGAACACACAATTCTGATACCTAATTTAACTGCTTCTAACAGAAAGATATTAGTTGCACTCATGGATGCAGTTGTATGTAGCTTTGAAGTTTAAGCTGTATCGGCAGTCCTGTCGTGTTTCGTTCTTCATGGCCTTTCTCAAAAGAAGTCAGACAATTTAATGACCTTAATGGCGACTATTCATAAAATTGCAAATTTTATAGTATTGGCCCTCTAGTGGACCTCCCAGATGGAAACAGGCAAATTGCATTATGGAACTTGTGGTCACTCACATGCTTTGACCGCCCTCTGCTGGGCTTTTAATGCCGTTCTCTTGACACACAGTCATAACTCACTGCAACAAACGCACTCCTGGCAGTAATCTTCAAATGCAGTTATTTTTTATTTTTAAATCTTCCATCTTAATCCATGCAACAAAACGTTACAACATTAAGATATATATATGTATGTATATATGTACAGACATATATATATACATCATATGTATATAAATGCATACATAAATTCACTGAAAAAATCAAAGTTTTTATTGACGTTATACTTAGGTGAAAAACTTCACCAGTTATACTTGTTTCAAGTCACTATAACTCATGCTCAAATGTAACTATAACTCACACCCCCACTTTGCAAAGTCATGTCATTATTTATGTATTTACAAACACTGCAGTGATGTTATCAAATATGTTATAGAACATGTTATGAGTGAACTAATATGTGGAGTAATTAGCTGTGGCGCAAGATATAGTTACCTTAGGCCACGAGCAATAGCTACTTGAGATAACTATAACTGGTGAAATTCGGTGTTTTTTTAAAATTTGAAACGTAACTTTGTCACTGAAAGTTTCACTTAACTATAAGATCACTTCACTTTATCCTTTGTTTTTTTCAGTGAGTTTCTATGTTTTTTTTCAACATAAAATAATATTTTATTACCATATGTAAAGCCAATCCCGCTGCACACGGCCTTCATATGTGCACAGCAGGAGGGGGGTTGGTCACAGGGTCCAGCCTATGGGGAGGCACAGCGTCCTTGTCCTGCATCCAATACCTGTGGGCAGCAAATCCCACTCCATGCACGGCCTTTAGCCATGCCTGGCGTATGGTTGGTCCTGCATCAAACCCATTTGGGCAGCTCCCCTTCCAAACTTTGGGCCCTAGGGATCCCATCCCCTGGTACTTTTGCTTTTTTATTAAAGGGAGGACCCCTCTCCCATAGTCACTAAGGGCCAAGGGGACCCCTTTCCACTGGGCCAAAAGATATTTGGAATGGGGAGGGGTGTGCGCCCGCCTCAAGCCTCAAGATGCCCCAGGGATCCCAATCCTGCGAGGACCTTAAGGGGATGAACCCCCTACCTGAGCATATAATGGCCTCAGGGACCCCATTCTCCAGGGGCCAAAATATATATTCTAAGTGGAGGGGCATGAGACCCCCCTCCACAAGCTTTTGTAAGCCCCACGGACCCCATGGGACGATGTGCTTCTGGATGTGTGTTCAGGTACCCAGCCAGTGCACCCACAAAACAGTACATTGGGGGATGTACCAGGGCACCCGCAACCCTAGCCGGCTTCCCACATTCACCCATCCTGGGTGCAGCGGGAGCCGGCATTGCTCCCACTCAGAAGGAGCAGCTGTTTTTGTTCGCTCCCACCTGGTGGGAGCCATCTGAGTTTCCCTGCCTGTAAGAGCATAGGCAGGAAAACAAAATCCTGCTCCTACCCAACTGGAGCATTTTTAAAGCACCCAGCAAGTGGAAGCACACTTGCCTGCGTTTCTGCAGGCAGGCAAGGCAGGTCTACTTCCACCGGGGAGCTTTAAAATTATCCTGCTGGATCAGAGCAGACATATGAATTCCTGTCTGCGCTCATGTGGGTATGAAAACTACTGAGTCCCAGGACTAGGGTCCCTGGGACACAGTGTTTGAGCTGGCCCCAGGTTATGGGATCCTCAAGGCCTTTACAGGCTCAGGGAGGGGGAGCACATGCTCCTTTCCCCTATAGTTGAATGTAATGCCTGGGGGAGGGATCCCTGGGGTCTCTATCGGATGAGGGGGCCACGTGAAATCAGACCCTGAGAATAGGGGCCATGGGGCCTCACTGAGGCCCAGGGAAGGGTGCATGCCATCTCATCTATTTTTGCAAATGCGCCTCCAGGGAGTAGGGTCCCAGAACCCATTAGTGACTTGGGGAGGGGGCCGCATGCTCTCTCCCCATTTCAAGTATTCAGCCCTAGGATAAGGGATCCCAGGGGCCAGAACTGGCTCAGAGAATGGGGCTCCACTCACGTCCCGGTCCCCAAATACATTCAACAAAGAACCCCTGCCCTTGGTCTACTCCATGGGTGTCAATATGAAAGTATTACATGCTGGTGGTATTTTATTTGTATTTTTTTAAGCTGGGATCCCGCGGAACTTCCACAAGAAAAAATATTTTTGCCCCAAGAGGTGTCCCTTTGGGAACCCCCACACCTCACAGGACCCAATTGGGCAGGATATCCCAACCATGCCACCTTATATTTTTATTCAATATTAAACTCAGGACAGAGGACCATGTCCCCGAGTCCTATGATGACTGCCTAGCAAAAAAAATTCTCATGTTGCAGGTGGCCAATCAGAGCGCATGCTCCCGTGGAATGTGCAATGGTTAAAGTGCCTTTTTAATTAGGCTTAGTAATAATTAGAAAGCTATAATTTTATATGAAAAAAACACAAACTCACCAGTTACAGTTTACTGAGCTACCTATAATGTGCGCCCTTGCCATGGGCTGCTAATGACTTCACTTACATCACTCATAACAGGTAAAATGTTTGACTAGGATGAACCTGGTTGGTGTATCTGACTTGCGCTCCATCACGGTCAGCCTCAAATTGCTTCTAGGTCTCATTCTATCGCCACCATTGACTATCATTGGCACTTTATGCTTCTTGACATTATTCCCACTTTGAACTTTAAAAATACATATCTCCAGCTCACCTTATTGGATTTTTGTCATTTTTGTGTCATTCTGTTTATTAAATTGCAATCAACTTTCCTAATTTGGATTGTAACAGCATAAATACTTCATACATTGCCCCATGCTAAGCCTGTCTGTTGGGTACCATAGCTCCCGTGGGTGTTGATTTTAGGTTAATGCAGTGACATTAAAGCTTCACCCAGACAAGAGTTGTGATTGTTTCTTGAGGTGGATAGTTCTCTACCCCAAATTATAGGGCAATTTCTTGCAATCAATGCAAACTTGTGTTTCCATTGATTTGATCAAATTTCCCAATTTCAAAAACACAAAAACAAAAAAAACTCTTTCATTTTTTAACAGAATATGAAACTAAATAATTGAATAGACACAGGCCCAACTCTGCCATGTGTGAGTACAAACATTTATGATACAGCTGACTCAGATGTCCTAGTAGAGTCTAAATGGAGCAGAAAATGATACATCTTTTGAACAGTCAAGCCAACCTGAAATAAGTAAAACAGCTGGCTTGGGTGGTAATATGCTAATTCTAAACTGCAATAACTTGCATAGAATCCTAAAAAGTATGTTATTTTTCAGTATTGAAAGTATTGCAATAGTGGTTGCAGGATTTCTATTGAGATGGCGAAGTTGGTAATGTAGGACATAATTTTACTAATATCTGGCCCCTTTGAATGATTCTGTGCTAAACTTTCCAAATATGCAATTAGGTTTGGTTAATCTTTATCAATTCCACAGAGTTTGGATCAGGAAGGGTACTGTTTTAAAAGGGACTCTAAATTATGATTGTTCCTTTTTAATTTCCATTGGGAGGGTATATCCAAGGCTATGGAAAAGCAAGCTAAATAGATCAACTGCAAATTTGCCATGAAAGTAAATGCTACTGCTAGCTGTGCCATTCTTGTGGTCTAATGTAAATTCAGCTTGAATTTTTAGGAAACTTCTTAAAACGAGATATCACAAATATGGCTTACTGAAACCTTCTGATATGTGCATATATCTTTGGGCCTTTTGCTTGAATCTGAACACCAATAAGGGGCCGATTATGATGTCAGTTGGAAAGGCTCCGAACGGGACTCAGATTTGGAGAATCCGATTTGGAACCAATGTTTGTGACCAAATTGGATACAATTCTGACCAAACATTTACGATGCAAGGAAACTGTTCGGAATGTCCGATTCGGTTCCCATCGGCATTTCAGTCAGCCGGAGTCGTTCGGAACTAAATCGTACGGCTCTATGGACGCTGTTACCAACCAAGCAATTTCGATGCCTGATTATTATTATTATTATTATTATTAATAATTAATTAACATTTATTGACCGCATAGCTACCCTTAGGCATCCTAGCGCTAGCGGCAGAACAGGGGGGAAGGTTTGATGGCTCACAAAGTGGTATTCTGAAACAGCCAGGTTTTAACACGCTTTTGGAACGGGCGATGGTGAGTCTCTGAGCGCTAGTGCAGGGGAAGGGTATTACAAAGTCTAGCTATATTGTAAGAAAAATAACTGCCCCCACTCCTCATCCTCCAAATTCTAGGGATGGAGGCTAAACACAAATTAGCAGAGTGAAGGACTTTCCTAGGGTGGTAGAAGGAGATAAGGGAGTTATTAATAGAAGGGCCTTTCCCTCAAAGAATCTTGTGGGCTACACAGAGGATTTAAATGTTATTCTCTCCGGGATGGGCATTAAATGTAAGGTCCTCAGACCTGGCTTAGCCAATTGAGTACTGGGAATGCCAAGCAGAAACCAAGCGGCACACTTCTGAACCACTTGAAGTTTCCTTGTTGTGGATTTGGGTGCTCCCAGATACATGGAATTGCCATAGTCCAGGTGGGAGAGAACCAGGGCCTGGACCATAGATCTCTTGGCCACCTCAGGAAGGAGGGGTAGAATTTTCCTAAGCATTCTAAGAATACCATAGCAAACTCCTGTCACTTCCACTGCTTGCTGGTAAAATTTGAGTTATTTGTCCAGCCAGACACCTAGGCTTTTAACCTTGGACTTAGGGGTCGGAGTAGGTCCAAGGCAGGTTGCCCATGCATCTTTGAAATCAGTGTTAGGTGTGTTGCCCAGGGGCATTAATTCGTGTTTTTCTCCATTGAGCCATGAGTGTTGCATCCGAGTTGCCACCTTCTCCAAACAGGATTCCAGATAAGAGGGAGAATTCTGAGGATGGTTAAGGAATGCTACCAACTGTGTATCATCTGCATAAGTGACAATTTTGATTGCATATGGCAAGATAATATGAGCAAGCGGGGTCATGTACACATTAAATAGTATATGGCTCAGACAAGAGCCCTTAGGTGCTCCACAGCTGAGAGATAGACACCTTGAGGTACGATCGCAGCCAGGTAATGGCTCCACCTGACACCCCGGCATTCCTAAGTCTATAAAGAAGAATCTCCAAATTAACTGTATCAAATGAGGAGCTAAGGTCAAGGAGGATGATGGCTACTGCTCCTCCTTGGTCAATTTTTTTTTTTTGATTCTTCGACTACGGCAAGGAGTGCGGTTTCTGTTCCATGTTGTGGACGTAAACCAGTCTGAAAATAATGCTGAAGACTATGGGTTTCCAAAAAGTTGGAAAGAATAGAATTGACATATTTTTGCAAGACCTTACAGACTATAGGCAGCAAAGAAATAGGACAATAGTTACCTAAGACATCAGGATTTAAGCTTGGCTTTTTCAATAGAGCTTTCACCATGGCATGTTTTCACAGGGATGGGACTTTGCCAGTGGTAATCGAGAGATTTATCACGTCCAATATGACAGGCAGCACAACATCTTCAACTTTGCGCAGGAGGTGAGGGGGAACAAGGTCAAGGGGGGAACCCAACTTGATTTTAACAAACATTCTAGATAAAGTATCCAGATCCAGGATTGGAAATTCCTCCAGTGTATGCTTAAAGTAGTCTGGGGGCCTAATTATGACTGAAAGGTCGCTGGTCTACTGACAGCTGTTCCGAATATGTCTGCCTGACACAAATTGGCTGTGGGAATCTGGTGTTGGGGGCCCGTAGCAGGCCTCACTTCACCAGTAGGCCTCCGGTTGGGGCCCATAGGTCCCCTCTTAACAACCATGCACAGTGTGGCAGGGAACATGGGGTGCCTGAAACAGGGTGCAAGGTTTTCCCCAACCACCCCTTTTTTCAATGCTAGCCTGTGTTCACGTTCGGAACACAGGCTCCCATTGAAGTCAATGCAAATCCAACCAAACGATGTTCGGAAGCAGCGTAATCTGTCGGTCTGACTCGCAGTACCTGATTCGGTTGGAAACGATTCCGAAAACAATTTGGTCTGAAGAGTTTCTTACCGACATCGTAATCGGCCCCTTAGTGTTGGTTGGAAAGAGACGGCCATTTTGGTCAACTTACAAAACAACACTCTTTTGCATTGCATTGCAGACCCTGGTTCTTACTACATTGATTCATAATCGGATGAAAATATGTCAGTCTCTGTTCCGTCCTCAAATGATATCAATGTTATAATTACAAACATTCTCATTTAGAATACTTTGCACATCAAAGTAGGATCTGTTGAAGAATATTCTAAAGCTTTGTCTTAAAACATGCAAAATATGGTTTGCTTGTGATTTCAAATAACTATTTTATCTCATAATAATTATTTTGACTATCAATACATTTCAGACTTGTCTAACCCTTCATCATGAAGATAATTATCACTTCTGTGAAGGAAGGACAAACAAGAACACATGACCATTTTAACATTTATTATTATGCACAGTGTGGCAGGGAACATGGGGTGCCTGAAACAGGGTGCAAGGTTTTCCCCAACCACCCCTTTTTTCAATGCTAGCCTGTGTTCACGTTCGGAACACAGGCTCCCATTGAAGTCAATGCAAATCCAACCAAACGATGTTCGGAAGCAGCGTAATCTGTCGGTCTGACTCGCAGTACCTGATTCGGTTGGAAACGATTCCGAAAACAATTTGGTCTGAAGAGTTTCTTACCGACATCGTAATCGGCCCCTTAGTGTTGGTTGGAAAGAGACGGCCATTTTGGTCAACTTACAAAACAACACTCTTTTGCATTGCATTGCAGACCCTGGTTCTTACTACATTGATTCATAATCGGATGAAAATATGTCAGTCTCTGTTCCGTCCTCAAATGATATCAATGTTATAATTACAAACATTCTCATTTAGAATACTTTGCACATCAAAGTAGGATCTGTTGAAGAATATTCTAAAGCTTTGTCTTAAAACATGCAAAATATGGTTTGCTTGTGATTTCAAATAACTATTTTATCTCATAATAATTATTTTGACTATCAATACATTTCAGACTTGTCTAACCCTTCATCATGAAGATAATTATCACTTCTGTGAAGGAAGGACAAACAAGAACACATGACCATTTTAACATTTATTATTCTCACTTATATTTCCTTCACACACATTAAGCTATTTAGTTTCAAACCTTCACTATGAGAACCTCGATGTCTTACTTTTTTCTCCATTTCCCCATTTTCACACATTCAAACCTTGAATAATCTGTTGTCACATAATTACTGTCTGTTGTGTGCTTGTTGTGCACACATAATGGCATGTGCGATTCCCAAAGGCCTGAATGTTGACCTCTTCACTCCTTCCCTAACGGAATCCCACTGGTTCGCCTTGCCTGTCTACTTTATTTTCAAGACCATCATGTACAAGGCCTCTATGAATGCCACCCATGCCTATCTGCGAAACAAACTGACCATCTCGGTGGATCGATACACATCCTCATGCAGGCACAGTGGCCGATCCAAGATGAAGAAAAGTAAGGCATTAAAACACAGGTTCTCCAGTTAAGCACCTAGGATCTGAAATAACATTACTGGAACCATCAAAATTTCTTTAGAAATCTTCCAGTTCAGGAAAATACTAAACATTCGGCTCTTCAAAGCATCTGAACCCCTGGAAACCACCTTACCTGCTGTTGATTACAGTAGCTCCTCTCTGTCAACTCTTTAAATAACCTTGGATCATATTTGTGGCCACTGGGCTTCGTTGCTCTTGGCTGGGTTCACACTCAATAAATACACACAAGACACCAATAAACATTTATAGAATAAAAAATATATATATTAAATAAAGATATATGTTGGCAAGGACCATCTTTGCATTGTATTTTCCCTGTTTTTTGTTTTCTTCAAAAACCGATTTTGCTGGCCATAGGACAGTGCACACTTAACTCCTTGTAACCATTGGTAAGGTGCTTGTACTTGTGCTCTCCTCACTAAACATGTTAAAATTGGCATACCCATTATGAGAACTTTTAATTTACTTGTACATCCTTAGTAAATGCTACCATGTGTATCTGGGGCTTTTACTTTAAATGTTACTAGCGGGTTGCAGCACACACTGTGCCACCACTAAAGTAGCACTGCAAAACATGTCTCCAGGCCTGCCACTCCAACCGGATGACTGAAAAAATATCATGGTAAACAACCTAGCTGTTAAAAATATTGTGTCAAAAATATTGTTTACCACAATATCATACTCCTGTACTTATAAAGGTAAGCACACAACTATCGGAAAAAATGTAACAGCGACACTAATATTATCCAAAGAGAGATAGAAATATTGATTTTTTTTAATACAAATAGAGCCTAAAATACTTAATGTTAAATATTTTCCTATATAAATTTAAAACAATTTAATATATATTCCACTAATATTTAATAGTGTGCAAGGCGACCGGGCGGAAAAGCGGCGGACTGTCTTTCCGTCCGCCGCGGACCCCCCAGCCATGCTAATATGGTGGGGGGGTCATTCAGGCACTGATGGCAGGCGGATCGCCCCCGCCAGCCGGCAGTGGCGATCCGCCCGGCATCCTAATGGGCCCCTAAGTTTAAAAATAATAAATATACAAATATAAAAAATTAAACAATTAAAGCTATTAAATCTATTTATCCAATATTGTGAAAACTATTGGAGTCTAAGGATAATAAATATACTATTCCCCCTCTAGTTTATGCAACAGTAGGACTTTGGAGTGATACAATTTAATATTCCCACTTTAGTTAGTGCAACAGTAGGGGAAGTGCTGGATTTTGGAGAGGTGAAATGTACTATTCCTGCTGCAGTTCAAGCCAAAGTAGGGAATATATTTCAATTCAAATACATTACATGTATGAGTAACCCAATGAATATGAAAAATATTAAACTGGTATTAAAAAAGATTAATTAACATTAAATATATATATATATTCAAAAAACGAAACACTATTAGTTATTTAAAGAATGACTATTCAAAACGTTCAATTAATAAATAATTGGTATTCAATTATTAATTAACTCACCTTGTACTCCTACAAACCTAGTGGTCAGCATCTAAAATAGAACAAAAACAGAACTATTCCATAACTAACAATCGATAATGAATTACTACTTAAATAACTCCCTACACTAGACCCCTGCAAACCTTGCATTCCACAACTCAAATAAAACAAAATTGAATAAGTATTCCAGAATTAATATATCTAAAATTCAATTAAATAATGAATTTGAAATAAGAAAATAATTGGTAAAGAATTTATACTCAATTAAATGTCCACCCTATTCCCCTACAATCATAGCATCCTGCAACTAGAATATAAAAACAATAAACTAGTATTCCATATTTTTCATATTTAAAACTCAAATAATTAATTAACGATTAATAATAAGTTGTTAAAAATGTATTGCTTAACTTCCCACCCTACACCTCTACAAACCTAGCAGCCCACAACTAAAATATAAGTTAAAAAAATAAGTATTCCATAAATTACATGATTAAAAATCAATTACAAATTAACAATTCTGTTTTAACTAATTATCAATTAATTAACTTCCCACCCTATACCCCTACAAACCCAGTAGCCCACAAATTACAAACAATGAAAATAAATCAGTAATGCATAAATTGCATGATAAATATCAATTATATAATTAAATAACATTTATTGAATAATTCTCAATTACTTATTACCTAATTAGATTCCCCATCAACCTACAATTTCAGCAACCCCATACAGCACTATAGGTTCCTATTAAAAATTATTTAAAAAATCGAAATCACTTACAATTACAAGCTATATTTTGAAAACAATTATTTACATTTATATATAGAATTATAACAGATAAAATTAATATATAAACGAAAACACCCAAAAATATTTAAAATACAATACTTTTAACCATTAGACTAGTGAAAAAGATATTAAACACATCCATAGTATTTACAACAATATTACTTATCTCAATAAACAATGTTCTTGTCAACAACATTTGAGCATCACGATATTTGTGAGTCATGATATTTAATTTCCGATATTTCTGCCTCCTGATATTTTTAAAACAATAGTGTCTAAACACCATTCCAGCCTGGGTGGGCTGCTTTATATTGCCATTTTAACATGGCAAGACAAGCCTTTTGCCAGGCCTAAATCTTCTTTTTTAATACATATAAGTAACCCACAATGTAGACCCTAAATGCCTAAGCGGTTGGGTGCATAGTATTTGAAAGGTAGAGCATGTGTATTTAATGTTTTACATTTCCTAGCAGTGAAAAAACTCCAAGGTTGTTTTTCAACATGGCAAGGCTGTCTCTCTCATAGGAATACACCGGGATACACGATAAAAACATTTAGTGCTTAATTTCAGTTTGGGAGCAGCTAGAAAAGTCATTCAAGGACTCATTTTAATAGTAATTTAATATTTAACTTAATGGTCAAGTCGGATTTTATATTACTATTTTGGGAATTACACTTTTAGTAAGATGTCATTGTCCTGCCTTAAGCCAAAACAGCCTTTTTGCCAGTGTTCAGTGTCACGTGACTGCTGACGGTTCCTCTGTGGTAAGATGTAGCTTGCTCCCAGATAGTGGACAAAGGCTTGGGTGTTTGGAGATGTTTTTTTTCCTTGAGCAGGATGGCATTGGTGCTGCGTCCAGCTCCTATTTGAGAATCAAAGAATGCCTATGCTGTAGATGGCAGATGTATCTCAAACCAAGTCATTCCCCCTTTTTGTTCCTAGACAATTTGACTCCAAACCCAGTGGGAGGGGAAGATGCTCAGGACTGGTTTAGAGTGACCGCAAGGAAGGGTATGCCCATTATCATAGCCATACCTCTTGGTGCTCTGAGCAGGAGAACAGTTTTGCAATGTTGGTAATAGGTGGAGAAGGGCACTGTGGGGTATTTTACAGTAAAACATACAAAGTGTGCAAATGTTGGTATGGTCACCCTTGAGAACTATTACCATATTGGTTAGGGAGTGGCCAGATGGTTCCCCCACCTGAATGTGGCATCCCCAGTACCCTCCTCAGAACATTCCTGTACCTGTGAAGATCAGAAGGACTGCCCTGCTGTCTGAAACCTGAAGGAAGATTGGACCTGCTTGCCTTGAAAACAGGAGCAGCCCATAAGTGACTCAGAGGATCAGTTGGCTGACCTGTTTGAGCTATAGAGATACAACATACTCCCAGAGGCTTCTCTCCCTGCAACTGCCTAGCTGACCAGTTCCAACTGGCCCTACCATGGACGCTGCTGCTCCCCTCTGTTGGAGTAAATCCTAAGCGCCAAGTTTGGCTACCAATTCCAGGAACATTGGCTGATGGTAGAGTTTGCTCCTCCTGTCCCCAAAACTGGAAAATGGACTTAAAAACGTATTAGCAACTTTCTACTGGAAAGGAACCAGGATCACCGTCAAAGCTGCAGCCATCGATGTTGTATTGCTAGTCGGTCTCAAAATGCTGGTTTACCTGGGCTCAAGGAGATATAACTTCCAGAAAAGTTTTAAAGTCAGAACATAGAAGACTTCATTTGAGACCCACGCCGTGTAGTATCTAGTCAAGACCTTGCTTTGCATGGATTTTGAACTTTGCCTTCTCTGAAATTTCCCGCCTTTGTCAATGACTGCACTGGGACCACGCTCTTCAGCAGACTGCCATCGTCAAGCCCAATTTATGATCCAGCTTGCAGCTTGCCATCTGATGACTGATCGACAACCACTTATTCTCCATAAAAATTTCTAAGACAGGACATAAACTGTTCACAGGGACAAACCTAGTCTGACCGGCGATATATCGCAGTCAGCCTTAACATTTGACTTTGCTCCAGACTAGCGTGACCATATATCTGCAGTTGGGGTTTTGTACCTTTTGATGATATTTCATATTCAACCTTTAAAAATTCATATCTCATGTTCTACTTATTGAAATTCTGTTGTTTTGGTGTCATTTCATTTATCAAACTGGTTTATATTTTTCTAAATTGGATCGGGATCAATCTTGTGTTGGGTTTTCATTTTATTTCTGTTTGTGTACTGTTTAAATATTTTACATATTGCCTCTCAATTGAGCCTAACTGATTGGTGCTAGGGTATCAGAGGGTTAAGCGCAGGTTTACTTAGTGAACTTTGTGGTCCACCTTGACACGGATTGTGATTATTATTTGAAGTGGGTTCTCACTCTCCTCAACTAATGCTCAAATTTCTAACAAGAGCCAATTTCCAGTTGAATTTGTTTTGTTTACCAGATGGGTATCCAGGAACACTTAAGAGTAGGATTGCAGTTTTGTCCCTCACACAGTTTTACCAGCTGCATTACATCGATTTCTCTGTAGCCAGAAGCCAAGAAGCACCACCCAAAGTCCACTATTTGAAGCATCTGGATAAACCGTTGTAATTCTCCCAAATGGTTGCCTTTTTGTGACAATATTACTGACATTTCTGCATGTGTAGGTTCCTAATAGTAAAGTTTCAAGTGCACTTTCATTAACTTATTTGATTAAAAAATATTGTGAGTCTATTTACAAGAACAAAACAAAGGAAAAGTATGGCAGATGAAAATAGAAATTCATCCTATAGTGGTTGTGGACCCTTACATACACATTCTAAAATACCTTAATTAACCACCACCACCATGGCAATGGAAAACATTTTAAACAATAGATCACTAAATTCTGCAATGCACTTTCAGTCCTGATTGGAATTTCCTTAAAGACTAAGGGGCCTATTACAATGTTGTTAGGAAACTGTTCAAAACTAATGAGTTTCGGACTTGTTTCCAAATGAATCGAGGCCTGCAAGTTCGGACGACCGATTATGATATTTCCTAACATTGTTCGGTCGGACTCACATTGACTTTAATGGAGGTCTGTGTTCCGAAAGAGAACACAGGCTCCCATTGAAAAAATGGATGATTGGGGAAAACCTTGCACCCTGTGGTTGGGAAGAGAGGTCCAGTGGGTACACCCACGGCTCCCTTTCGTATTCCTCCAGGTGATGGGGGGCCTGCAACGGGCCCCCAAAGGCAGATTCTGACAGCCGTTTGGTGTCAGGCAGACCGAATTGGAACGGCCGTCCGAATGGGTCATCGTAATCGCTCGTCCGAAAACCATAGTCATAGAGCTGTACGAATCGGCTTTGAAAGGTTCGGGCTGTCCAAATGCGTTTCGGAACTGATTCGGACTGCTCGAACGGTTTCTGGGCATCGTGATCGGTCATTGGGAAATATGTAGGATTAGTTCGCAAACGACAGCAAAATCGGGTTCTGCAAAACCAAATCCCATTCGGAGCCTTTCCCGGACAATATCGTAATCGGCCCCTTAAAAGTTATTCGTACTCTACCGTTAGTATAGAGTACATAATAACTATTGACTTTCAGAAAATGTAGCTTTAATAACACTTAAAATGAATTCATTTAGCCTGTTTTTGATTCCTAGCAAAATATTATTAATCACATGAATAGGTGAAATCATATTTGCAATAGATCATAAGTACCAAATCATTTTGTTGCTCTGGCAAGTCCCATTTTAATGGAACTGTCTTATGTTTATCTGTATAAACTTTTTAGTTTGCATCATAACTGCTTATCCCAAGCAGTTGATTGAAACAAAATGCCCTTGCAAGTTGGTTTTCTAAAATGAATAATACAAAATGATATGCCACCACATTCCAAAGTTCTCAAGATGCCATGACAGAATAATCATTAAACAAGGTCCCAAGGTGTGCCCTTGGGCTCCACATTTGCAAAGCAAAAGATGTAAGATTGGTGATATATTTTTTGATAAAGTTCTTGTGTCGAAGGAAACTATTTGGAGCATGGTATTTTTATGTGGATTGTTATCTGTTCCATGTATTACTACTAATAAAAAAAACGTACCCTGACAGATTTCCTAGAAAGTACTCGAATGTGTAGAGCTGCCATAACAGTCTCGGGGGATATTGCTCTTCCTGGCTTTATAAAGCAAATATCTGCAATGTTTATATATATTCAAACACAACTGTTAGGATGATATCTTCACCATAGATTCAGACATCATAACCCAATAGGCTCTCACGCCCATGCACTCTACCAAACAATTACACCTGTGCAAGATACTATGTTGGAGAAGAAGCATTTATTTGCACATTACTCATAATTGGTACCTTCCAGAGATACACATATGATCTGTAATAGTGTGCATTTGTGTAATGATGCAACAGAGATCCTGTTCTGCTCCATTAAAGAACCCAAATGGCCGTTAAGGTGGCGGTGTTTGAGTGAGAACATCTGAGCATTTTAAGACCGAGGTAAAATCACTATATTAGCTCCATGAGTCCTCTGGCAACATCAGCCAAAAAATAAATTCAATCATAGATATAATGGGTTCATTCCGATTCCCAGCATAATCTCCCATTTGGAGTGAAGCACTTTTTTCCAGCCAAATTGTGAAGTGGTGGAAAAAAATGGATATCATGAAATTTTCCACGTTTGCTCTTCGCCAGGAAAATTTCAGGAGTCGTGGGGGCTTTTTGAGGAAAATGAACAGAGGGAGATGCACCGGACATTGTACATTAAAATTCCTAAACATCATTTTCTGATTACACGTCTTGTACATCAATGGACGCTGCCATATCTGTGAGACAAAAATTTAAACATACAGGAATGTGCACACCTGCATTTACATTTTTATATAGCAGAATTCGAAGAAATAACTATTCCATGAATGTATAGTTTTTTTAAAAACTTCCAGTGCTTAATGATGCATGTAGAAAATGTAACATAAAGACTACTTGTCCTAATATTTAATTATAAACATCACATGTGTTTGGTCTGAGTGATTAGTTGAACTAGAGCCAAAATTGCATTGCTTATTCACTCAGGGCTTCAGGCCCTACCAGCACTTTTGCGCCGCTGGGATGTCACTTGTTTAACGTTCCGGTAGCGCAATGTGCTGTGGCATATTTATAAGGCCATGTGAAGCCATATTACGTGGCTTTTCGTGGCCTTATGAATATGTGTCCCTTTCACGCAGAAAACTGTGTGAAAGGGGCGTTCCATGGGTGTTGCTGTGGGTGTTTCCACGTAACACCCATGGAACCAGACACATTCCCAGATTTAATAGAAATTGTAAACCTGGGAATACGTCAGAACCTAATACCACCCCAGGGGTGGCGTTAGGGAGGGGCAATGAGAAGTAATGTTTTTATTTCTCCTCTAACTTACCTGTTTCTATGTGTTCTGCATTCTGCAGCACACATAAAAAAAGGAAATTGTCTCTTGTGATTGATTTTATGAAGGAAGGTGTCCCTTCCTGGATAAAATCAATCAGCTCTGCAACGAAGGCACCCTTGCACCATGTAACATAAAGACTACTTGTCCTAATATTTAATTATAAACATCACACATGTTTGGTCGGAGTGGTTAGTTGAACTAGAGTCAAAATTGCATTGCTTATTCACTCAGGGCTTCAGGCCCTACCAGCACTTTTGCGCTGCTGGGATGTCACTTTTTTGACGTTCCGGTAGCACAATGTGCTCTGGCATATTTATAAGGCCATGTAAAGCCATATTACGTGGCTTTTCTTGGCCTTATGAATATGTGCCCCTTTCACGCAGAAAACTGTGTGAAAGTGGTGTTCCATGGGTGTTGCTGTGGATTCCTTGCGACACTGCCCTACGTTAAAACCTCTGAAATGAGGCCCTCAATATTTCTTGCCTTCTAGATGGTGTATATACCAAAAGGTTTGAAGGAGTACTTTGGACATTTCATCACAAATATGCAAAACAGAATTCATGTTTCTAAATCTCCAACAAGGTGTACAACTGCAAAAGCTTCAGGTTCATTGGGTCAGACTAAAATCCTGCCCACCATACCACCATCTTATCAGCGTCTGATCATCTTGCATCTAATGTGCCTGAAACGTATGCTACATCCATGCTCCGCCCACCCGTCTGATGTTTGTTACCCCTGTGTTTTTCAGTGATGAACATGCCTGTGCTCCCATTCAGCCATATTTTCCCTCATGATCCATTTTAAGCGAGCATGCAATGTGATAATACTCTCTACTGTATACTTTGTGTATACATTTCTGTTCTTCCTTGCAAGACTGTGAATGCAACGGACACTCCAACCGGTGCACTTACATCGACCTGATATATGTCTTCGTTTGCGTGAACTGTAAACACAACACTAGAGGGCAGCAGTGTCAGTTATGCAGGCCCGGCTACTACAGAAACACTTCAGCAAAACTGGATGATGAGAATGTGTGCATAGGTCAGTCTTCTTATAATTCCGACTTTTCTTCTGTGCCTTTTTAGGTTGTAGTGCCTAGAATAACTATGTCCTTTGTTTGACAATAAGGCCAAATGGTGTTTTCTTTGCAAAGCAGTATCCGCAGAGCAGGCTCAAATAAGCCTCTTTGCCAACCCTCCTGGAGTTGCATCCAGTGGCGGCTCTTCCACCATGGCGGAGTAGCATCATCCCACTGCTTTCAAGCAGTGCAAGAAGAGGAAACATAACATGATCATACCTTTGAGTTATTATCATTTTATGTTTGTGCTGCTTTGCGGGTGGGGGGCTGCTTTGCTCTCGGAAAAAGGCTGGGGAGGAGTGGTTTGCTTGCCCACTCCTAAGTGCACAATGACTGTTTCGTCGGCCAAACTAATCATGCACACTTTTCCCGTTCTCCATGCAGGCTGCATTACACCCCCCTGTGCCTGCCCCGCTACCCACGAGCAATGCCAGCTGCCACTGGTTTCATCTCCTCTACGAAACTTACAGACTTCTGTTACACACCATACATTTTTACAAAGTACTCCACAGAAAAGCATGCTGTACTGTTAGAATCCTGGAACAAAATAACCCAAAGGCAAATCTGTGCCGGCATGTGAATAAATCGATTCCAAGTTGTAATCCATGACTGCTGTTGAAGCGGAGGCACAGGTAAAAGTACTTTGGCCTGAATGGCACATGGCACTGGAGAGAGACACAGCAGCCAACATTATGAGCTTCTGTCTTCATAAAATGGACCTCTTCCGCAGAATGCCATGATGAGATGAAGGGACAGGAGAATCTCACAGAAAGAGGTTGAGCAGAATCATGATATGAAATGATCTCGTGATTTTTGCATTTCACGATTTTCCAACACTGCTTTCAACACAGACACATTCTCCAGCTCAGCGTCATGGGAATACAGACGTGGTATTAGTTTAAGTGGTTAACATGGTACCCACATCTTGAAGATGCAGAATAACTAGTGTCGTTCAGGATGTGGCCAAACCTTTAGCAGCACTGGATGCATCTACCATGCTAAAGCACCTTAGGGACACCGCTGCATCTCTGTGAGCACTCAGATTCTAGAGCATTCTTACTTTTGGGTTTGTACTATGTTATCCTCTTAGAGGTGTTATCAGCCTGTCACAAGCGTCTTTGGTTGCTCTCATAGCTTGTAGAAGGAAAGTATAGGGTGTATATATTTGTGCATGAGCTTGGATGCTTATGTCACTAGGCAGCTCCCTTGTAGTGTGTCATTTTGCAAGACAGGGAGGGCCCTGCAGAATCAGAACATACAGAATTTACATGTATTTTTTACATGAAAGGCTTGACCAGGGCAAAAGTCCTAAAAAGAAGTTGGGGAGTCTAACTAATTTAGACAGTATGCAAGTGACATCATAGAGGGAAAAGCTTGCTTTCAAATCGTAGTTTCTCTTAAATGCTTGTGAAGTGATAACAAGCTGTGTATCTTGGTTTCCTCTCCACTGCTCTGGCACCTAGGTGTGAGGATACAGATCACTTTCAGGCAGGATTGTACCCGCATAAAAGGGGAGCTGATGGTCTTTAATTCAGCCTTTAAATTGGTCCAAGCTGGGGGGGAGGGGGGGAATGCCACTCCTCCGCCTGCACTTTGTTGCTCAGTGGAAAGCTGTCAAGAGTGCAGGCGCTGCTGAATGTTTCCCGGTGTTGGAAAATTACACCAGGACAAGTTCTGCTTACTTCATTGAGCCCTGGTTCTTAGCTGGGGGTTGGGGGGGTCAGCGTCCACCCTGTGAAAATAGTGGGTGTGGATGATGGACCCTATTGTTGGGCACTTACCTTTACGTTAAGGCTGTCATGCTATGCTGAAATAGTGGCCTCACTGTAACAGTGGTGATAAACCAGGATATTTAGAGGCTTATTTAGGTGAGTGGCCCAGAAGGCCCCCAGGTCAGCAGAGGCTATGGCCTGTACTCCTCTGGTAGAAACCCACCTGCCAAAGATAGATATCCATGTCTGCCAGCTGGGGAGCTCTAAAGACTTGGGTGCAGTCACCAGAGTGGCAGGTACACTGAAGTCGAGAACTTTGCACAATGGATGCCATGTTTGAATCACTTGTTCTGCAAAGATTTAGTTTTTTTAAAACAAAGAAGCAATACCTCTGATTCACAGGAAGATTTCTCCCTGCATGTTGGCATCATTAATTGATTTTCCTGCCTGGGAACTCCATCCTTCACACCGGCGTCCTGGACAGGTACACATAGCAAATATTGTCCTGCCCTAAACCTGGTGGTGGCCCTCACTGTAACCTGACAGACCTGCAGCAGATGGACCAGACCAGAGGATTTCGAAGATAGAGCCCGCTGAGGCTTTAGTATCAGAAAACTTCTGATTCCCTACCTCCAATGGGGCAGATGAATCTCGAGTGTGGGCATCCTCCACACTATAACTAACAACCTAAATGTTCTCCCACAGACATTTTTTCATGGATAAGTTTCAAACTTTTGCTCACAAATTTGGAAGTGGTATTAACTGTTGCTTCATACAACTCAAACCCAAGACATCAGAGATGAATATCTTGGCAATCGGGAGCTCAATCCTACATTTAACGCCATTGTTGGAATTTCATCAGCAGATGTTACAGATACCGGGATCTTTGACCTAAAGAGTCTACAACTATCAGGAAGATCTATACTTGGAGGTCGATTCCGATGTCATTCGGAGGTGCTCCGAATCAGGTTCAGGTGTGCCGAATCTGATCCGGAACCCTTGTTGCCGACCGAATCATACGCAGTTGCCAACGACCGCTTATGATGACCGGAAACCTGCAGGGCTGTCCGAATCGGTTCTGAAAGGCATTCGGACAGGTTGCATCTTTTGGAGCTGAATCGTACAGCTCTCTGGATTCAGTTTCCAGGCGAGCGAGTACCATGACCGATTCAGACAGCAGTTCCGATTTCTCCTGAATCAATCTGATGCCGAATCTGTCTTTAGCACCCATAGCAGGCCCCCCTTCACCAGGGCCTTCTGAATCAGGACCATGGGAGTACCCTCGGGACCCCCCTTGCCAACCATGCATAGTGTGGCAGGCACCATGGGGTGCTCGCCACAGGTTGTAAGGCTTTCCCCAGCCACCCTTTCTTCAATGGGGAGCCTGTGTTCTCGTTCCGTAGGAACAGAGGCTCCCATTGAAGGCAATGAGAATCTGGCTAAATCTTACCCAGAAGCATCCAGATACATCCAAATCGCTCAGTCGGACTCCCCCGATCTGAGTCATCCGAAAGCATTCCGGGACAGATTCGGTAGGAATGCTTTCTGAATGACATCGGAATCCAGCCACGTCTGTGCAGGTAATAGCATTGGGGCTGTGGGGCCGCTTGGGGGAGGGGGGGATTTCGAGGGACAATGCAGAGGGAAAATTATTTATATTTATTTAATTTTCCCTCTGCATTGTCCCTCAAAATCCTCCCGCATGCAGCCCCACCACCCCACCGATGTCACCTGCATGGAATGCGGCTGTCAGAATTGAACCCCTTAGTGAGTTGTTGTGATCCAGTTTGCTTAAAATGTATGTGCCATTAAATTCTGTCCCTCATCTTGGAAGAACCTCCCACTGGAAGGTGCGTGAATGCAAAAGGCTGGGCACCACAGTGACTCTTGACCTGCTGGTAGGTTGCTCCCTCACCACACAGCTCCGCCTGTGTGCCCTGACGCCGCCGCTGCTGGAAGTCGAGGCCCTCCTCCACCCGCAAGCTACCACCTGCTCCTCATCCCTGTTGGCCAGTGGTAGGCCCTAGGTTTGTATCTTGTGCCCGTTATTGCCTCTGTCCCCCTCGCTGCCATTGTCTTTGCCACTCTTTTTTCTTTCTGTATCCTGTGCCCGTTATTGCCTCTGTCCCTCTTACTGCCATTGTCTTTGCCACTGTTTCTTTCTGTATCCTGTGCACGAAATTTCCTCTGTCCCCCTCGCTGTCATTGTCTTTGACACTGTCCTGCCGCTGCATCCTCTGCGGCCCCACCCCCTCTCTGCCATTCGCTGCCCTTCCCTCCCGCCTCCCAGCTGCTCCTCCGTCCCACACCTCCATATACGGCAGCCGCTGTGCGGCCGCGCGCAGCGGGCGCGTCGCTGGCGCACCAAATGTGCGCCTAAGGCAAGCCCATCTGCGCCCGTCCATGCCTAGAGCACGCACAGTGCCAGACCCCCTGGCCCCTGCGAACATCACAACACAACACCCGACTCCGCTACGACGCCAGCACCCTCCACGCACTCAACTCCAGACGAAAACACACCTGCCACCAGGCCACCCTGAGCGATACAAAAGGGGATGATGGGCGGAGCGTTTGAACAAATCAAACACTCACCCCTAGTCAACTGATCTGGGTTTAATCCATCACCATTCTTCAGTTCACTCAGCCGCCCCAGTTCAGACATGGCTATATGCAAATCAGTCTGACCCTGTGCCTCATGGGAACAGTGCAGCCCGAACTGCCAAGCCATGTCTTCCCTGGACCGGAAACAAGCATCCTGGGACCGGTTTCGGATTCATAATCCTCATGAGCCAGGCTATCTTGAATCCAGTGGCCAAGTGAACAAGGGACTCACGTCTGAGCATACCCTGCCACACTTAGGGCGAACAAAGCGATACAAAAGGGGATGATGGATGGAGCGTTTGAACAAATCAAACACTCACCCCCAGTCAACTGATCTGGGTTTAATCCATCACCATTCTTTAGTTCACTCAGCCACCCCAGTTCAGACATGGCTATATGCAAATCAGTCTGACCCTGTGCCTCATGGAAAAATGCAGCCCGAACTGCCAAGCCATGTCTTCCCTGGACCGGAAACAAGCCACCCTGAAGCGCATCCAAGGACCCTTCACCTGCCAGATCTGCAGCTTCACCAGCATCCGGCCCACCAAACCTCCAACAAAAGAACCCAACTACCTCAGATGCATCCTCCTCAACACCCGCCCTGCCCACAGAAACGCCGTTGAACTCTGGGACCTCATTGACTCAACCTCCCCAGACGCCGCCTTCCTGACGGAGACTTGGCTGAACCCCGCCTCAGTCCCCGACATCGCCATAGCCATCCCGGAAGGCTACAAGATCACCCGCAGGGACCGCCCCAATGGCGTAGGAGGAGGTATCGCCATCGTCCACAGGAACACCATCAGAGTCTCAACCAACACCGACGACACCCTCAGCACCGCCGAACACATGCACTTCCAGATCCACACTGACCCTAACACCACCCTCAGAGGAACCCTTGTCTACAGACCCCCCAGACCCCGACCATAGTTCAGCGACTGCATCGCCGACTTCATCAGCACACACGCCCTCACCTCCACGGACTACATCTTCCTCGGGGACCTGAACTTCCACCTCGAGAACAACAACGACACCAACTCCACCACCCTGATCGACAACCTCGCCAACCTCGGACTCAGACAGCTCGTGACAACACCAACCCACGCCGCTGGCCACACGCTCGACCTCATCTTCATTGCAAGCCCCCACGCCTCCTTCAACCACACCACCGAACCCCACTGGACCGACCACCACTGCATCCACTTCACCTTTAAGAAGACCACCACGTACCACCGCACCCGACAGATGCCTCCACGCCACTGGAGCAAGGTCACAGAAGACCATAAACCAACACCCTCGCCCAGAGCCCACCCGCCGACCCCACCAACCCCAACACTGCCGCCCGCAACCTCAGACAGTGGATCGACGACTGCGCCAACACCCTCGCCCCTCACAAGGCACCCTCCAACAGCCACACCAGCAAGAAAGCCACCTGGTTTACCGAAGATCTCCAGGCCTCCAAACGGACATGCCAAAAACTGGAGAAGAACTGGCTCCGCGAACGAACACCGGACAGCCACGCAGCCCACAAGAACGCCACCCGCAGACACCATCAACTCCTCAGAGCCGCCAAGAGGGCCTCATTCAAAGACCGCCTGGATAACGACTCACACAATGGCAAATAGCTCTTCAACATCGTGAAGGAACTCTCCAACCCCAGCTCCAACACCAACGACAACCCGCCTTCGCAAGACCTGTATGATTTGCTGGCCACCTTCTTTCACCGCAAGATTGCAGACATCCACAACAGCTCAATGCCACGACCGCCACGACAACCACCGCCCCCACATCCACCACCTGCACCAACCACCTGCTCTCCTGGACCAGCATCAATGACGAGGATACCAGCGAGATCATGAACACCATCCACTCTGAGTCACCGATGGACCCATGCCCTCAGCACATCTTCAACAGAGCCAGCACAACGATCGCACCCCATCTTCAGAAAGTAATGAACATCTCCTTTGAGACAGCAACCTTCCCGGAAAGCTGGAAGCACGCCAAGATCAACGCCTTACTCAAGAAACCCAAGGCGGACCCCAAGGACCTTAAGAACTTACGACCCATCTCCCTGCTCCCGTTCCCGGCGAAGGTCACCGATAAAATCATCAACAAACAACTGACCCGCTTCCTCAAGGAGAACAGCATCCTGGACCCGTCCCAGTCTGGGTTCCATAGCAACCACAGCACCGAAACCGCCCTCATCACCGCCACCGATGACATCAGGACCCTGCTTGACAACGGTGAAACAGCAGCCCTCATTCTCCTGGACCTGTCAGGCGCATTCGACACGGTCTGCCACCGCACACTACGAACACGCCTACACAACGCCGGGATCCAAGAGAAGGCCTTGGACTGGACCACATCCTTCCTCTCCAGTAGAACTCAGAGCATCCGCCTCCCCCCCTTCTGCTCCACTGTCACCGAAATCATCTGCGGCGTACCCCAGGGCTCTTCCCTCAGCCCAACGCTGTTCAACATCTACATTGGACCCCTCGCCCACGTCACCCGACAGCACGACCTCAACATCATCTCCTACGCCGACGACACCCAGCTGATCATCTCACTCACCAAAGACCCTCACACTGCCAAGAGGAAACTCCACAAAGGAATGAAGGCGGTCGCCGAATGGATGAGGAACAGCCTACTGAAGCTGAACTCAGACAAGACGGAGGTCCTCATCCTCGGCTCCACCCCCTCAGCCTGGGACGACTCCTGGTGGCCGACAACTCTAGGAACAGCCCAGACACCTGCAACCACGCATGCAACCAAGGGGTCATCCTCGACTTCACCCTCTCCATCACTAAGCAGGTCAACACCATCTCCTCATCCTGCTTCAACACCCTCAGAATGCTCTGCAGGATCTTCAAGTGGATCCCCACCGAGACAAGAAGAACTGTCACCCAGGCCCTCGTCACCAGCAGGCTGGACTACGGAAATGCCCTCTACGCAGGAACATCGGCCAATCTCCTGAAACGACTGCAACGCATCCAGAACTCGTCAGCGCGTCTGGTCCTCGACATCCCCCGCCGCAGCCAAGTCACACCCCACCTGAGAGACGTGCACTGGCTCCCCGTCAACAAGAGGATAAGCTTCAAACTCCTCATCCACGCACGCAAAGCTCTCCACAAGACCGGCCCAGCATTCCTCAACAGACGACTCAACTTCTACACCCCCACCCGCCAGCTCTGCTCCACCAGCCTCGTCCTCGCCACAGTCCCCCGCATCCGAAGAACGACCACCGGCGGCAGATCCTTGTCCCACCTAGACGTGGAACACCTTCCCCACCAACCTACGACAGACCCAAGACCTACTGGCCTTCAGAAGACTCAAGACCTGGCTCTTCAACCACTAGCAGCAGCATCTCCCCCCCCTACCCCCAGCGCCCTGAGACCCTCACGGGTGTGTAATGCGCTTTATAAGTGTCGTGATTGATTGATGGAGTGTTGTTTTGGAGCCTCATGAAATATCCCTTCAAAAAGCACCTTGGGCACAGTTCTCAGTGAAGCTCACAAGGAGCATCACACAAGAAGAGAAGAACAATATTATGAACAATGAGGTGAGTTCATTCCAATAAGCTAGAATTATGGATTTTTTATTTTACCATCTGGCCTAAGATAGAATTCAGTTTGGTCATGAGGCTACCTTCCTGCCAAGGACTTCTGCTAGTAAGGGGCAAATTAGAGCACATATAGATTACATGATTGTTATAAGGTATTTGTAGTCTTGTATCATGTGTCATGTGTCAGGGGTGAAGAGTAAAGATGTACACTGAAAGGTAAGCCCAAACAATTCTGCAGGTGGGTAGGTTCATGTGTATGAGATGCTTTTAACATATTGTGTGGAAGATGAAATAAACCATTGATGAGATAGAGGACTTTGAGACAAGCACATCCAATCAGTACACATTCCCAACAGGGGCATAGTGGAGGCCCCTGCAGCCCCCACAGTGTGAGGGAGCCCCTATGGTCCCTTGTTTTACAGAGGTCCCCTCCCCTCCCAAGGCCATGCCCTTGCTTGCCTTGCAGAATGTGTGCAATGGCATGGACTAAGAAATAGGAAAACATGCAGGAAAGTCACCCTGCTTTCCCAAGCAGGCCATCTGCAGCATTGAGGGGCCCCAACCCTTCAGTGGGTCCATAATGAGCCCAAGATCATTGAATATCTGTGCGATCTGGGAGACGGCGGGCCTCTCATCACATTTTGCAGGGGGGCCATGTCATTTTCTGTTAAGCCACTGATTACCAAATGTTCAAACCAGAAAGACGCGCTTGTACAAAATACACAATGGCACAGAGTTAAACCGAAAACAGGAATACATGCGTCGGACACAGAGCTGCACGTTAGGCACACACTGCTCACAGACAATCACAACACTCACCACCACTGAAAAAACACATGCACGCGTCTTTCTCTCTGACTCGTGTTTTGCTCTGTTTGGCACCGATTAAACTAAAATGCCCGATTTACTGTGAAATTAATTAGGCTGAGATAATGTGAACCTCAGTGTGCCAACGAGGAACTCGTGATCTAATAGCATCCTGTTAAATAGAATTAGCTTTTCTGCCAATTGCTGTACTCTGGAATAGAACAACCGCAGTCTAATGGCTGTGTGTTGTGGACACAGAAACTAGGACATCTTTGTAAGATAGTTTTAGACCGTTCCAAAAAATTCTAATGGAATGGGATTTTTATTTAATAACGTTGCCATTACAGCGGCTTCATTCCTTATCACTCGTAGAGATTCAAAGAGCACTATTAGGAACCTCTTAGATATTCCTTATTTATTAAATTGTATGTATTTTTTTTGCATTTTCTAATGATGCATCGGGTGCACAGTTGTCCGCAGCGTTGTTGTGAGGCAACATTTGTTTATGCACTCCCTCCGTCCTATAAATTCTAAGATAGATGACAAAATGCAGTTTAACTCGGTCAGATCAGCCAACTTACACGGGGCCATCCTGTGTCACGAAGTATTGGAGCTCTCCTCACGATCACCCGGGGAAGTGCCATGCTACCTGGCAGTGCTTAATATGTAAAACAAATTAAGTGCCAGGGTCCCTGTCGGAAGGCCTGCAGCCTGCACCACCCAATGCCCGGTCAGCGCTACCAATCACAGTACCAACATAACACCTAACCATTGCACCCCTACAAGTGTGGCAAGTCAGACTATTCCAGACCACACACCCCACCTGAATCACCTATTCAGCTGCTAAATTTGAGGAGAGGGTGAGAGGAAAAAGCAAGGGGGGGGCTGGGACGGGAATGCAGGGATATTCAAGGAAGGGATGGAACAGGATAAGCACCGTGCTTTCAAAGGCAAATATGGTCGGCTTGCAGCAATGAAAAGAAGTCTGAGCCCAGCCAGACCCTGATCAAGAATATGTGCTAAAAAACAGACACCAGGGAGGGCAGAGACATCATTATTCCAAGTGCCTCACTCTCCATCTTTTCACAACTCCAGTAATTTCATATTTTTGTGTTCTGCTCTACTGTCAACAGCTGATTATAGCTTGTTTTTATTGTAGCGTGAAATGTGGCTGCTTCTGAGTGCTAACAAGCAACAATAGTACTCCGTTTATTGACATTAGTGGTCACTTTTTGTCAACAATTTCACTTTTGACTTGCACATTACAGCTGTCAGCAATGTGAGTTTAGCTCAACAACGGGCTCGTGACCTAAAAATGCATTCAATAAAAGTGGTTCAAATTTGTATACCAACTTTTACCGAATGCATTTGTATTTTGCGAATTGACGTATGTAACTATAGGCTGGTTCACAAAAATGCAAAATCATAGTGGGTCACAATTGGACCTCACTCATAAATATTGCGACCCACTACGATTTGTTACGGTCACAGGCATGGTGGGCTGTTGAGGTCAGCAGACCACCATGCATGTGACTGCTTTTCAATAAAGCATTTGCTTTTTTTAATGCAGCACATTTTTCTAAATGGAAAACAGGATACCTTTAAAATCAAAAATGAAAATTTGCACAAACATGTTTTATTAGTAACTAGTGGTTCAGTGGATCACTGCTTACGCCAAAAAATTGTTTTCCTAAACATTCACAAAGGGGAACTCTTCCCATTAGCGAATGGGTTAGCACCTCCTTTGAGGTCGTGGTAAAATATTAATGTTTTGATACCGGATTTCAGTTGCAAATTATGAATTCATATCATAAGGAATAGTATTTGGAAGGGACGCTATTAACGCATCCCTTCCAAATACTGATTTATAATGGCTTCCTAAACCCTTTTAACGATTTGGAAAACCTTTTCCAAATCATTAAATGGGCTTTGCACCTTTTAACAATGGTTTTAGTATTTGCATACTCTCTGATTACTGAATCAGAGGGTTTGTGAATGCAAACACCTTTAGTACATGAGGCCTTAAGTCGTCTTGGTGATTAGAGACCAGTGTCAATGTAGGGCTCTTTGAATTTTTAACTAGCCCCTCAACCCCAACTCTCTTAGGTCTGAAAAGTGAAATCTGAAACACAAATACTCAATAAACAAACATTTATACCCTCGATTTTAATAAGCACTGACTAAATCAAACTCTTATTTAGCACAACATAGATGTTGCTTCAATCAGGACAGCTGTAGTCCTGTGTTTGACTTCCGCTCCCAGCATGCACCAGATCAAGTAATTACCGAAGCGGGGTCAGGTATTGCTTGAATGAGCACTGTGTGTGCCTTGCAAATGGGGGGCTTTTTAGAAACTGGTGAATTCCGTATTTACGTGCCAAGGGCTCCCTCAAGTCTCCGATGTCCAGCCATAATTTTCGACACAAACCGGGCCGTGAAGCAAGTACAATGAGCTAGCCTTCCAGTGAAGTCACATCCCACCACTGGCGGCGGCCACTTGCCTGGTTCGTCCTTGAGACGGTCCTGGGATGATTCAATCCCTTCATACAACAGTCACAATGCCAGCGTGCCACAGGACACTTGATGATATCCACAAAAATAGGAACCCAATTTGAAGAACAGCCACTGGACGTTAATTGTTCACTTGGTTTAATGGTCAGCGTCTAGCTCAAAGGATGGTCGAGGAGCTGGCGTCATTGCAGGGTGACGCTCGCTCATTTCATGATGGAAACAAGAAAGCAGGGCAGTTGCCTGACAGTTTTGTGACTTCTACCCACTTGGGAACTATTACGTTTTATTTTTTGAATAATGAGCGCGCCCACATGGGACTACATTATCCAGGAGGCCGCGCTGTCGGCCACGTCCCTCTAGGCAGGTGATAAACATTGAGCGCTGTTATTCATCTTTAACTAACGCCACATAAGAAGAGAGCATGGGGCTTTCGAAACGCGTCTGGCGTGCAACTTTACCGAAGTGACTCCCTGTCCAGTTATACTGTCAGCATGTTTTCCATTAAACCAAGTGAACATTTAACGTCCAGTGGCTGTTCTTCAAATTGGGTTCCTGTTTCTGTGGATATACATATGTATGTATATATATATATATATATATATATATATATATATATATATATATATATATATATATATATATATATATGTATATATATATATATACATATATATATATATATATATATATATGTGTATATATATATATATGTGTGTATATATATATATATATATATATATATATATATATATATATATATATATATATATATATATATATATATATATATATATATATATATATATATAAATGTATAGTGTGTCTCCTCCTACCAGTTGAGGCCTTTTGAAAGAGAGATAGAGCTGAATTCTCTTTGTGTTGAAATTTTGTATTAAGTTTTAGATGAAAATACAGAAATACGTACATTTGTAAATGGATAATAAAATAAGATATTGATAAATGAATCATAATAAAGGTATGAAAATAATATGATTATACATAGGATATAATGGATGTGGGGAGGTAGAAATAGCAAATATTCTGTAAATGATGAAGTAAAGGATATTAGAGAAGAAGATAGCGAAAGAATGAAAGGAAAAGTGAAAAGAAAAGAAAGAAAGAAAAAGAAGAAAAGAAAAGAAAAACCCCCAGAGTAACAAGGGAAAGGAGAAAATGCGATGGGGCCGAGGCACATGAAAAGAATTAATGAGCAGAAAAAATCTCAGGAAGAGTACACAAATACAAAATAAAAATAATTAAGAAGGGATAACAGACCTGAATTCTCTTTGGCAGTCGTCAGCCGTTATCTTTGGAATTACATTTACGAGAATTCAGAAACTAGGGACAACAGGTAAAGTAAATGGCATATGTAAGCACACGATTGACGCATTGGTGTTGTTCCTAATGCAGACAAGCCTGTATTGAAGGAGAAATGCACTCAGGAAATTCTGTGATTACCAGTAAGGCAAACGATAAGGGAAACAAATGGGTTGAAAATAAATAATCGTCCCTCTTACAGTGATATATTTTGGTTGGTTATGGCATATGGTTATTACAATCAAATGGAAACACGCTTGCTTCAGTGGTGGCTTAATTTATGGGCAGTGCAGCGATTTCCAGAAAATAACTCTGCTCCCAATTGCAAAGTCCGCTGATCAGCCTTACACAAGCAAGATGTCATGCAGTGCACACAATCTGCCCTGTGGGAGGTGTGAAGGGGTCAGCCTGTATTTTATAAGTAACTAGCCATTGACTATGCAGCAGCCTATTTGTGGAGAGAAAGGTACAGCTTGTTTATGTATACAATGGAAGAGGCCTTTCTCTCGATTTAGTTCCAAATACGGCAAACTTGCCTGGAGGGGAGAGAAATGTGTATTCACTCTCCATTTATAATGATAGAAGAGGAGGGGACGCGGGCGGAGGTGAAATCACTCAGTCATTAATGGCTTGAGAATGCCCTCTGGGGTCATGCTTGACATTATTAATAGCAGCAAAAATAATAATTTCCTTGTTGCCTGTTTACGGTGGAGAACGTTTCCTAGTCATTAATCCCAGACTACAGTAACCAAACCGAACGCTCCCAAGGTGCATCGCTGTTTTTTTAATGACACTGCGATTGCATGCAATTAAAATACTTGGATGTCACGGTGTCACAAAGAAAGCCTTGCTATTATGGGAAAAACTGGTCTACTCCAGCAACATTTCCCATCAGCACATGATTTGTCCAGCCGCCGCGCCACCCACCCGCGTGCACTAATAGCCGTGCAGATCCCCTGTAATATTATGTGAAATGCATGGTATGTTCAATTTCATTGCATTAACACCTCTGACCTTTGGTGGGAGCAGTGGCGGTGGGAACATTGCTCTTCCACAGATGATTGAAGGGATCTTCACATTTTAATTACTGCATCTTCAGAAGGTTTTTTTCTTGTCGCACCAGTTAATTTATGTCAGCACCACTTTGATAAACAGGCCTTGCAGGGACTTTGATGCAATATTAATGTGTCAGTGCACAAAAATTTGTATTTTCTAGTTTCCATATGTGTTTGTCGGCCTGATCTGTTGCTTGAACAGAAGCCCAACCATTTCGTTTTTGAATTATCTCCCGCTCATTACGACTAGGTTTGTTTTATTTTCTTAAATGACGGAGGTATGTCGTTTCCTGGCTGCATACTTTGACTCCAGACTTATTTTCTTCAGTTCAGGCTTCTGAAAGCCTGATTAGCATCAGCCCTGCCAGCTTTTTTTCCACGTCGCCCACGGAGGCGTCCTGCTGCTCAGCGTTCCAACATGTATTTTAGCATGTGGGCCTCCGACTTCATTAATTAACATCATTCGCTAATTGAGTGACTTATTGTTGTGTTTGCCAAAGTAACCTCTTCTCCTCTTTCTTTGCACCATGTCAACCGTCGGTTGAAAATTCAGATACTCAGACAGGCTGCGCAAAATGGAGCATGAATACAAATTGCAGAAAACAAACCTGCGTTCATTTTTTTCCACTTCCAAGTGTAGCCTGACTCTGCGATGGGTAAAACTGAAACATAAGAAGGATTTTTTGGCACGCCCGAAGCTCGCTTATACTGCTCTGTAACATAAAAACCAAAACCCCCTTTTTTTTATAAACTGCACAACCCAAAATTTCTAATGTTGTAGACAAACATTTTAATAATTTAGAACAAGTTTTACAGTGAATGGTGGTATATTGATTCGACTGCGCTTTACAAAGCTTTCACAGTCTTCATTAAACTATCGGAAAATGGCCGCCCGTACTGCAGCTCCATTAAGATCACTTAGCCTTGTGGACAAATACGGTAATGTGTATGCTCTCTGCTTCTGTTGATTTCCTCTCGTGTATTACAATTATTTCAAATTGTGTTACTGAGGAAATGCAGGTAAATAAATCAATGGTACCAGGTCCACTTAACGAGCCAGGCGGCCCCCACGCAGTCTGCCTTCACCGATGCACAGCCAGTCTCCCTCTGACTACTTCAAACACGTTCTCTCTGTTTTTGTCAAATTTCGAGGTCCATGGGATAGTTTTTCCTCAAATTAACAAATGCGCATGCGCCCATCAACTTTCTCACAGCCACCTTGTGCTTCTTTCTCGAAACCACACCAGCCGTAGCTGCATGCATTTATTGTCTTTTTCAACCCAAATGCACCCCTCTTGTCTTATTTCTACAGAGTGTCATTGTAACATTTTTGGCTCAGCCCATGACCGCTGTAAGGACACAGGATGGTGTGAGTGTAAGGAGGGAGCGACAGGGCCTAAATGTGATGATTGTCTGAAGGGATATTTCTGGCACAGAGGATGTCAACGTAAGTAATTGCGCGAGCTGCGCTTCTCCCGCAGCTTGGCTGCCTTTGCTTCTGTTTGCCAGCATGCGCCGCTCTTGTACCCGAGGCAGAACAAAGAGCGAAGAGTCTTCCAAGCTTCGTTTGAAATCAAATTTTAATGCCTGAACCGAAGCTGAGATTTTCTAAATGAGAGCAAGAAATTGACTTTTTGTTGCTCATTTAATTTCAGTCTGCTTTTAGTGCCCTCTTCCCCTCCCCTGCTGGAGCCCGGGAGTGCTTCTATTAAAAAATGCAGATCTATGTGCTTTGCAAGCTATAAATTAAAGTGCTCTGAGTGAGGCTATCAAGCTGTACGAACAGCACGAAGCGCACTTGTTATTAGCAAGCGACTAAAGGTGATGTCCTGCCCGTGCATGTTAACACAGCCCTTCCTTTGAATGCTGCCCTTTGGTGTTACTTCAAAATCTTTTCTCATTAATTAGGTGACATCAGTGTAATAAATAATGGCCGTGGAGTAATTCATTATCTGTCGATGTAGTAGTCATGGAGCCAGGCAGAAAACCAATGGCTGTTAAATAACTCAATCCTGGCTTAATTTCAGCATATTGCAATTAGAGACATTGAGGTTAATCTTTAATTGAAGATACTGTTTGGTTTTGAATTAAACATTCAGCTGAGTGCACTTGAGGCCTTTTTGCTGTCCCCTCATAATTACTCCAACAGTCAGTGCTGCCGCCACACTTTGCCAGGGGTGCAACAAAGGCCGAGTGCAAGCCTTTGTGTGCATACAGCAAGTACACTTGCAGTGATTTCTAAAGCAGAGCAACTTTGTGCCTGAGAATGGCATGCGATTCAATGGCTAGTCCGCTGTTTTCTGTTTCCTTACAAATATTAGCACAGAGATCCTTCCCAATTTTCTACCTTTACTGGTGTATTGTCTGTACTGTTTCCTACCATACCATGTTATTCATTTGCTTCGTTAGGTCTATCCTAAGACAGTGCATGCAACATCGCTTGCAAGAACCTTTGTGTACTTTCTGGGGGCTGAGAGCTGGCCCGATGTTTAGCATTGGTTTGCTTTATCATCTCTCTCATTTCTTTGCTTCTCTTTGATCAACGTGGGCCCACTTCATTTTCTGTTCATGTTTTTGTCGTTACCTTGGAACATGCACAAGTACTGCTTCCTTACTCGGTGGCCTTCCACTGCTCATGCTTTTGGAACTCCTTTTTTCTTTTACTTGCAGCACTCAATAAGAGTGCATGTGTTTGTAGGCCCTCTCCACACTGCCCTGCATTGTTGCTTGCCTCCTTCTACATTGCTGCTAGTACCTGGCCCCTCCCATGTTGCCGCTTGCCCATCATTGTTGGTTGCCCCTTTCCTGCTGCCCCCTCCCACGTTGCTTGGCTCGTTGTTAATTGCCCCCTCCATCCCATCCCATATTGTTGCATGCACTATCCCTCCCACCCCTGCCACATTGTTGCTTGCCCTGTCATTTTCTGCACTCTCTCCTGCCCCTCCCATATTGTTGTTTACCCTGTACCTCTTGCCTCTCCTGCTTTGTTGCTTTCCCCATCCCTCCGTCCCTCCAGCTTGTTGTTGTTTGCCCACATAGTTGCGTTCTCCTCCTCCCAGTCCCCTCCTGTATTGTCTCCCCATTTCTCCCTCTTTGTTACTTGCCCTGTCCTTGTCACACCCTCCCATGTTGTAGCTTGCGTGTCCCCCTTCTGTGTTGTAGCTTGCCCATTCCTGCTGCACCAGAAAAAAAAAGCGCTAAGATGCAGCTATCTATGTCATATCGCTTTTTTTCAACTTTCAGCCATGCTGCACAGTAAACGCGATGCTGTACAACATCGCTAAAAGACATTGACAAAGCCAATAGCCTCACATAGGAAAGACCCATAAAATTAGCCAATGCTTGCCTACTGTTTTTCTTAATTTATATACATAAAGAATCTTTGGCTCTTTTCAGAGGAGTATTTCTCTCTCACCTCGTTTTATTAGCTTTTTAATGTATCACTCCATCTCCTAAGCGGTACTTGCATTGCAGTGCATGGAGAATGTTTCACAACTAAAAGTACACAGAATCATCACGCATTAAGATCTTTAACTCACAAATGCATTGTATACGAAAAGCAATATGTGTTTGTCTTGTTTTTGCACTACTCCAGGCTTTTATTAAAAATATTTTACTCAGGACTCAAAGTGCAAGTCTGACTTGATAGCTGACAGTGCTTATTATATTGTGTCTGTATCAGTTGAGATCAAAATCCATCTCCTCTTTGAGCCTGGAAGCCTCATTAACACTCACATATTATGCATTAGTATATCTGCACCCTACATATCCACTATTAATCTTCTTGAATCCTTTGGAATCCACAAATGTTCTTGTAGGGAAATGTCCGAGGAATTTAGGAATTTAATGAAGTCACCACAACGTTTTCAAATAATGGGACTCATATTTTGTACTTTGGTATCGCCAACCTCCTCCACACCTAGAATATTAATAATTTTTTTAATAGAAAGGAGCCACTGTTTGCTATCGAGAGACATTGGTTCAGCTCTGATTTCCTTACAGACATGGCTGGTCATCACAGACGGAAGGCCAGGCACCCGTGACTCTTAATCAAGTGCAACTGGTGGGGGAGGAGTCATGAAATTGCTCTTGGTGTTTTAGTTGCTGAACAAAAAAAAATAGTTTTCATGCCACTCACTCCGAAGGCATTCTCTTCGAGACAAACGCATTTGTTATATATGTGGGAATTAATGATCTGACAAGATGAATTTTCTTTCTACTTAATTTGTATTCTCATCAATTTAGTTTATCAAGAACAAAGTATTTGACAGACACTGGCTTGTATTCACTACAAATACTTTCTGGAATTCTCAATCCTTACAACCCTAAGAGATATGGATTCATTGATGCATCCAGAAATAAAAAGTGTTGAATCCAAAATTCACTGGAACCACTTGAATTCTAAGGATGACTTCTGATTTTGCTAAAAGTCACGTTATACTAAAAATAACAAGTTACTTACATAGGTGCCGCTCACGGAGTGCTGCTGCTTTCCCCAGGCAGCGAGGGCAGGTCGTCGTGGGATCCCTGCGCTTTGCTAGCGCACATTCACCTCGTGTGTTCTGCTTGAAGGGGAAAGGACCTGGTGTGATTTAGACGCCGAGGGACTGCGAGGTCCAGCAGGCTCTCTGCCTACCCAGCTGCTGCCTCTTCCCTCGGCGTTCCCGCCCCCCGCCTTGGACATTTTAAATACCTATCGCGGCCCCCGCTCCGCGGCTGCCGCTCACAGAGTGCTGCTGCTGTCCCCAGGCAGCGAGGGCAGGTCGTCGTGGGATCCCTGCGCTTTGCTAGCGCACATTCACCTCGTGTGTTCTGCTTGAAGGGGAAAGGACCTGGTGTGATTTAGACGCCGAGGGACTGCGAGGTCCAGCAGGCTCTCTGCCTACCCAGCTGCTGCCTCTTCCCTCGGCGTTCCCGCCCCCCGCCTTGGACATTTTAAATACATATCGCGGCCCCCGCTCCGCGGGAGCCGCTCACGGAGTGCTGCTGCTGTCCCCAGGCAGCGAGGGCAGGTCGTCGTGGGATCCCTGCGCTTTGCTAGCGCACATTCACCTCGTGTGTTCTGCTTGAAGGGGAAAGGACCTGGTGTGATTTAGACGCCGAGGGACTGCGAGGTCCAGCAGGCTCTCTGCCTACCCAGCTGCTGCCTCTTCCCTCGGCGTTCCCGCTCCCACGCCAGCAGTGATATAATTTCGATCCTAATCCCGCGAAGCGGGACGCGCGCGGGACATAGCCCGGGGCGAAGCCCGGGCAAAGGGTGGGCCCTCTACGGCCCTCAAAGGCCGGATAAGGACGGGACAGCCACCCCCTTTGGCTGTCGCACTGTAGGCTAACTATAAAGAAGGCAAAGACCCCCTATAAACTATCTGTGTCCATATTGGTGGACTTTCTATTTCATCGTCTTTTTATATCCCTTTTATCACTATGACCTCCAAGTGGGACCATTTAATTGGCGCTGCAGATATTGGCTAAATGTCCTCTCTGCTCGACGACTTAAACTTTTTATTTAAATCCAACTATTTTGCATTGGAAACTCCCCCTCCGTCCAAAAACGATAGCACCCTTCCAGACAAGCCTACACCCCTAGATTCCCCAATATCTTCTATCCAAACCTGTAGCCCGAACACTAAAAGTAGTGATCCCCCCCAGGTCCCATCTCTGAAAAGGAAGTATAACGGGGTTAATCAAGGTGGAAACAATTCCAAATTCCAGAAATCGTGCCCAAGCCCTCCCACTATTAAACCATTAATGATTCCACCGATTGTTGAGTATCCAGAGGTCATACCATCTCCTCCCCTCTTGTACATATTACCCCTTATCGAGAAACTGGTTAGCTCAATGATAGCTCCGTTGTTAGATAAAATTACCATGTTAGGGGATAGGCTCACTGGATTAGAGAAAGCCATCAAGTCAAACCCGTTGGCTGGCAAACGTAGTGACACACCTAACCGCCCTAAGTCACCTCCTACGCATCTAGGACCTAAACCAATTGTGCAGGATAAAAGGCGTCAAATTCCACCCACTGCCCTTAGTGCAGCAGGGCAAAAAACACCAAAATCCCCCGCTAAAGTTTCTCTTCCCCAGTTGACCGCACTGAGAGTAGCCCACAATAAAGCTAATTTTATTCATTTACCACCAGAAGCGGCCCCGTACGTGTGCATCCTTGCGGGTGTACCTGCCCTCCCACTTGGAAAAATTGAGAGTCAACACGACTTAGCTAATAAAACTAAATTTTGGCTGTCAAAAAATAGGCCACTGCCTCGTAATTTATATGGAGTAATAGGGAGTGTCAGAAGGGTGGCCTGGTTGGGTTCCCTTCCCAAAGATGTTGTTGGGGACTTGGTGCTTGTGAGATTCAGAGACAGAAATATTGTCCCTTACCTGAAAACCTGGCCGCCTCAAGTAAGAGACGGCCCAATATCCACATGGGACTTACACGATTTCTACCCCAAAATCCCGTGTCTTCCTCCTCTTCCGATACCATATCCCATATGGCAGGACTCATAAAATGTATTATGTTCTGTTCTTTTTTTTTATATATGGGAAACATCTGGCCATGTAACAAAAGACTAAACATGAACTCCTAAGACTATATATGAACTCCTCTGATACTGTCTCAACCTCGGAGTGGGAAAATATTTGAGGTTACTTTAATGTATTGTAAATCCTAAATAGGGAAATATGTATGTAATTTTATGACAATGTATGTGTTTTATATCAGTGTATACTTTTATGACTCCTTTGTGGATTCGAATAAAGTTATTTGATTTGATTTACATAGGTGAAGTCTAATAGTGTTTTTTAAAGTAGCCACATCAGGCACTGAAGAGAGGCTGTGTTTGAGACATTAGAGCCTGTGGAGTTTTGTTAAATGAAGCGGTATTGCAAGTGATATCACTTGACATTAACCCCTATGACATCAAATAAACTGTCATTATAAATACTTGGTCTACAATGCCAGGCCATAATGAGCTTTTTAAGCAATCTTTACTGAACACTTAAAGCTGTTCCATGCTAATAATTACAAGCATTGTTAAGGCCAATATGTCTGGCGTTGGCAAGCAGGTTCAACGGTTATTTCTTCATATTTTTTTATTTTTAGCATGTGCCACAACATAAAAAGAGAGCAAAGAAAACATGTTGCCTCCTAAGTGTGACTGCGATATGCTCAAAATACATTAAACAAAAACCTCATGCAGCTGTTTCACTTGTTATAGTATTAAAAACTAAGCCTTTCAATTGCACTGTGCATTAAATAAATCACCACCTAACCTAGGATTCAAATCCCAGGCAGTCACAATGCTGCAATGTCTCTTGAAGACTTTATACTACAACTTTAAAAAGAGATAAAACATAAAGTGTCATCTAACTGGCCACTCTAATTGCAGGCAAAATAAATAGCTATAATAAAAAAATGAATATCAAATCTAAAAGCACACTTTAGACTACCATCGTCACTAAGAGAAGGGAACTATTTTTAAGCAGATTTTAACTATGTGCACAAGCATTGTGCAGTAGCTCAGAACAACAAGCATTTGCAATGCAATAGGTCTCGCATTTACACAACTTAAAGCTATTAGCATTGCAAATGGAGAGCCTTTTATTTATGTTTTAAAAATGAAAACAAAAACAAAAGGCATTGTCATTTACAATGCCAATAGCCTAAACTCCTGTAAATGTGAGACCTATTACATTGCAAATGCTTGTTTGGCTTTGCTGAGGAGCTCAGAAAGACATGCCAAAGTTTTTCTTTTGCAAATGTGCATGTGTGGTGAAATATGAATTTGCAGATAGGAAGGGGGAGATCATCCCAATGGGGAGATTAAAACGACGGGAAACCGAACTAGATGTTCTCCTCTGTTGGTTTGATCTCCCCCTATGGGGCTTACATATACAGTGAGCAATGACGGTATTTTTACAAAGGGGGAGATCATCCTGATGGGGAGATTAAAACGACGGTAAAGCTAACTAGATGCTCTCCCCCATAGGTTTGGTCTCCCCCTATGGGGCTTACAAATATAGTGAGCAATGACTGTATGTGTTGGCTTTGCTGGGGAGCTCAGAAAGACATGCCAAAAGTGTATTTTTGCAAATGCACATGCACGGTCAAATAGAAGGGGAGATCATCCCAATGGGGAGATTAAAACGATGGAACACCTGTAAGAAAACGTTCATGGGTAAGCTTCTGTCAGGTAACAGCTGCAATGCAAGGAGGGCTCTGGCACATTCTCTACAGCCTTGGGGCTTGGGCACAACAAATCATCGAGAAATCACAGACCGTGTCCTTGTAGGCGTCAGGGAGGAAGCTTGCTGTCCCATTGGGCATCTTCACCCTGAGACTGAGAGCCTGAAACTGAATGGTGCCCAGGAGACATTGACGGGAAACCCCTGCACTCGTAGGAGGTCATGTGTTATGTAAAACTGTTATTTTTTAGCTGAATTTGTGTGTCCCCCACAATTTGTGTTTTTTTGGGATCGACCTGTTGTGGCTGTCTGTGCATGCGTGACAGTTACCTTTTATATGGAGATCTGTGCCTCGGCGCTCTCTTGTCCATAAGGGTGGTGTCCAATCCCTTTAAGATAGGGGCGTAGTGTCAGACGCATGAAGAGCTGGAAGGAGGTCACAACTGGGACACAACACCCTTTACCCCCTCCCCACATCCTGTTATTCAGGGCAAATCACTTACTCTCCCAATGCCTAAAAAAACCAAAATAAAAAACAGACTGGCCTGTCCGATCAGGCGCAATGAGCCCTGTGCATGTTTACACAGAAGAATAAACATGCAGCTAAAATTGTTCACCCGATAGCGCCGCCACGCCCCAAAAACACCTGGAGGCATGAGCAGACCGCCCTAAAGGAAGCCGCCAGGAGGCAAGATAAAATGCCACAAAATACCCTACATCACTGACTCTTCCTCCTGAGGAACTAGCGATGTGGTAAAGGTGCATTAAAAAAATCCCTTCCTGTGGCATCGATGGGGGGGAGTGAGGCGGGAACAATGGCACACGGAGGAAGTGTCCACATATTTCTTTAATCAACACGATGCCCGCTTCACGAACCATGAAGCGCAGCATCTGTGTGGGGGTGGGGGTCACGGGGCATATTTAAAAGAGTTAGTACACGCAAATAAGAAATGGAAGGCGTGGTGGCGCTGGTTAAATGATGAGGAAAAAAGTTGCTGACTAGCACGGCTGCCGGGAAATGGGAGCCGCGCTGAGAGAAAGCAGCACCTACCAACTACTGTTTAGTTATGCTGCTGGCTTGTTTAGCTGAATTATAATAAGAAAGTAGTCCCTAAATGGAATAATAACAGTCCAGCGGTGTAACTAAAGAGTAGTTGGTCGGTGCTGCTTCCTGCAAACCAGAAGATAAACGGAAGTGACATTTTGCATGGCCAGCCAACCATAAACAAAATAAAGAAGAGCAATGCAATGTTAAGCAAATGGTGAGCAGCAGGACATATTAGACGCCAGTAGGCGGAGTTTCAGTCAACAATATAGATTACTTTAAGTCTCGGAGAGACAGCACATACATGTGCTGCCTAGCCGAGACCTAAAAACGACCAATGGGAAAAGTGGACTGACCTATTGCTGCATGCTGTGGTGGGTGGAAGTAAATTAAGAATGACACTTTAAGTTTAAAAGGCCAATGGACAAAGCCCGCTGGCTAAATGTCCCTCTATATTTGTATATTTTGTTTATATTGTTTGAAAAACAATAGTCTGGCCAACAGATGAAGTTGTCTTAAAGGCCATACCTAAAAACAGGTGCAATGCAGGTACAATCAACCATGTTTTAAGACTAGCAAAAGCTAAAGGCAAACCATTACTTTTAAAGATCAGTAATTCAATTGGTTAGAAAGGCTGCAAACAGCCAGCAGCAGGTGGAAGAGGCGAAATATGGGTAGCAAGAAAATTAGAAAAAAACAGTGAGACATAAAGTAAGTTATGTGGTCTTTGCTTTCGTTATCAAGTCGTTCCCATACATTATAATTTACTTTAGAGGATCTAAGAAATGCTTACATGGCTGTGAGCAATAAACAATTTGCAAGGAGCTTGTTAAAAAGCAAAATGTTAATTGTCCTACCAAATTAAAAGCAAGTTGGACAAATACACCCCTAGATTTGCTAACACTTTGCCTTGGGTTTGGATCACAAAGGTGATGCAGACAGGTGCAAAGTGTTGTTTTAATATTTACTGTGCAGTGCAAAACTTTTTTCTGTGCTGGAAAGTAGCCTTGGAGTACTGCAAAGTAGAGCTATGCGCTACATTGCGCCACGGATGTTTTCCCATGCAACTAACAATGCATATTGAAAAAATCTCTCTACTAAAAAGTTAGACAGGAATTTGTTCCAAAAAATTACACCCTCACAGGGCATGCGTAACATGTGGGAAAAGTTTTATTTTCCCCAAACCTTTCTGAGTTAGCTTGTCGTCTGTAATGCGCAACACACATGCAAAGTTAGAAAACCTTTTAACTATGTCTAAGCATAGTATTTTGTACTGGAAGTCTCTTCTTTCAGTACAAAATATGCAATATGGATTTGTAAAGCGTGGCTAATCGTGCTTGCATGTCCTGGAGCCTCATTCGAACAGCCAGGTCTTGATAGAAATGGGGTGGCTGAGTGGGCTAAAGAATGGTGATGGATTAAACCCAGATCAGTTGACTGGGGGTGAGTGTTTGATTTGCTCAAACGCTCCGTCCATCATCCCCTTTTGTATCGCTAGGTCTTGATAGAAAAGCAGGGAGAAAGCAGTAAAAATGTGGGAAAAGGAAAAGGCACTCCGAAAATAGGTGAAAAAGCAAGGAGAAAGCAGTGAAATGAAGGAAAAGCAAGAAGTCTCTCTAAGAATGGGGGAAAAGCAGGAGAAAGCAATGAAAAATGAGGGAAAAGTAAGGAGATGGCACTTAAACAAACCAGGAAAAAAGCATGGGGAAAGCAGTAAAAAAGGGGGAAAAAAGGAGAAGGCACTCAAAAAAATGAAAAAAAGCAAAGAGAAAGCAGTGAAATGAGGAAAAAGCAAGAAGAAGGGTGTCTAATTTGATTTGATTTGATTTTGGGTTTTATAGAGCGCATAGCTGCCCTAGGGCTTCCCAGCGCTAGTGACCACTGTCCTGTGGGGTGAGGAAACAGAGGGGAGGGCTCAGGGATGAAGCAGGAGAAAGCAGTGAAAATTAGGGAAAAGCAAGATGAAGGCGCTCAAAAAATGGGGGAAAAAGCAAAGAGAAGACAGCACCCAGAGCGATGCAGCAGCACCGAAGAGCTGGGCCCGGGGCATGCGCAATAGGGGCATGCTACGGCCTCCTAAGTAGGTACGCGGAGGAAGGGGGTGCTGGGAGGTGATGGGCGGGGCTAGGTGGGAGGCAGGAAAAAATAGGTGGCAGGTAGAAGTGGCAATGAGTGAAAAGCAAGGAAAACCAGTGAAAATGAGAGAAAAGCAAGGGAAAAGCACACAGAAAATGGGAGGGGGAGCAAGCATAAGGCATGCTTTCCTTCAGGCACATGATGATGGTGATCATAATGTTCAGGACACTACACACAAAGAATTTTCTAGTGTGAATTCAACAGATAACCGTCAGGACTTGAAAAATCTGCTTATCCACTCACTATGGCAAGTCAGATTTTTACGAGGGCAAGTTATTTTCAGGGCCTACTTGCCCGTCTGGCAAGCTGACAAACAACAGGTGCTCTGTTCTCTGAGAAGGTAAATGAGCATAAAAGATGCCTTTAAATCATACTTCCATCTTGTCACATTTGCTCTGCAGTCTAAGACAGAGGTCAATTGTCAACTTAGGCCTTCTTACAACTTGCTGCATATTTTATCCTGGAGGTTAGTTCTTACTTTTTTTACTCTGACTGCAAAGTTAGAGGCTTTTGTAAAGTGAACTGTCTGACAACTATACACATACGTGTGAATGAAAGGCTGTAGGATGTGAGTTTTTCCTAACACACAACCTGTAGCTAGCTTATAATTGAACTGTACAAATATTTAAAATTATATCTTAATAGTTAGAAAAGCACCTTGTTTGTACCTCTCTATGATGGAAACCAAGATTTTAATAAGATCAAACAAATCAAAACATTTTACTTGGTGATGTGCAAATGATAAATATTTTTGCTGAAACCAATTGCCACACAATATTGTTTATAACGATATAGTTTTATCACTAAAACTGCATGTGAGTGGGGACATTTGAAACCATTTCAATGGAAAATATGCTGTCTGTAAATTAGAGTGTGCTACCACATCATTCTTTAGTAATATATTTATTGAAAGTGATTTGTTAAACATGAGCTGAAAAACATTCATGCCCCCACCCTGATGGAAATGCTATCAGTGAACTAAACGGTAAGTAAGAGTTCATGTGTACTCTATATATCATAGATTCTTATTATACAATACATATACATAAAACGAATTTCGTTGCATGCACTGCATCACCAAATGCGATGCAGGGCGCACAACGAAATTTGTTTTATGTATTTATATGTTTACTTACTTATTAAAGTCTGTAATCCATACATTAACACCCCCCACCCTGCCCCTCCCCACGTCACCGCCCGGCCGGTACTCCCACTACCGGCCGCAGCTGCGTTATAATATTAGCTAAAATCGATATCCTTTAATAACTCTTAGATCGTTGGAGTAAAAATGCTTTTAATAAACATAAATGTATTCTTCGTAACAACAATAATTTTCTGCTAACATGGGTCTGAGTTCAAGTGTTCTGAAGCATTTGATGAGCATTACAATCCTCGAAAGCATGGTTCACTGTTCAGAAATCAGTGCTCTGCCTGCTCCCTGCCAATGGTTCTGTCATGCCTGCGTACGCGCTCACCGCAGCTCCCCGACAAGGGTCTCTGAGGACGCCGAGCATGCGGGCTCTCCAGGCAGAGGGTGGGCTGTTTTCTTCCACGAGTGAGAGTGGGCAAACGCAGACATCAGGAGAGGCCGTGCCACCTGAGAAAAGGAAGGGCACCTATATCTGTAGGTAACCAAAACCACCTTTTACTCTGTAACATGAAGTTTCACTGTTGCCATGTTTAGGATGGTTGAATAACTCCTTAATGCATCGCTCTGTCGCTGCCTTTTGTGGGGTATGCATGAATACATCAAACACATGCTTTAGTTTATCAACGTGGGGACTTTTCACACCACTAGTTGCTGTAAGTGACACCACACCCATATTAAGCCTAAACTTCAAAGACCCCATGTTCAGAAGCAGACAGCCCTAGTGCATAGTTTCTTTGGTGTAATTCAGACCTGTACAAAGTTAAGTACCAACGTTGTAGCACAACTCATATTAAACATATAATGTTCAAATGTTGACATTATGATCGGTGTCGAAAGCAAAAGAAAAGGTTACATAAATAAACATAAGCATGCAATATTCCATCCTAACCACAGTGGTGCCTATAACATCTGACTGCAGTACACTGGTTGTACATGTAACATATCAGAGTGTGGTACGTGATGGCACCTATAACACCTCTAACAGCAGTGCACAGGTGGTACATGTAAAATCCTAAAGTGCAGTGCATTAATGCTGAGTATAGCATTATGTTACAAAACATTGTTTTTAAAATGCTAAGCTGATACTGTGAACTTCCTCTCCAGCGACACTACGTGACTTTCTGATAATAAGCATACTATGCAAATGCCAACAAAAAAAGACACACAACACAGTTCTTTTGTTTATTAAGGTGGAGAAGGCTTATTTATCCATACAAACCGCATTAATGTTTAGCAGTTTACATCATGTAATATGTAATCCTATAAATAGTATTTATAGGCCATTCTGATTTCTGCACCATGGAAAACAGCCCTCAACAACACTCCACATCATTACACTTCACTACATACTATTCCACAACACAAAATACAATTCCACGTAATTACACCCCAAAACACAAAATCTAACTCCACATAATTCCAAAACACTCAACACCACATAATTACTATCCATATAATTCCATAACACACCATGTCACATAATTCCAAAACACAAATCCACGCCACACCACAAAGTTCCACTTTACAATGCCAATAGCTCCAACAAATACAGCACCTACTGCATAAGTACAAAACATTGCCATTTACAATGCCAATAGCTCCGACTTCAGCAAATGGCTTTAACTTAATCAAAGGCGGGAGCTATTGCATTTTCAATGCTTGTTAATTGTCAGCCTTGTTACAGGCCTTGGCGGAAGGAGGCTATCACCAAGGTTAAAATAGACTCTTTAATCTTGTTTCTCATCACTTTAATAAAATGTGGTTTATCTTCTTTGTGTTAATCAATTACACAACACGAGAATACAGTTGAACAGTTGGAGAAGAAAAACAGTTGGCATATTTCTGTGTATATATAGGAGTCTTTAACCTCATGGCTGCTGGAGCAATTCCCCTGCAGTGCTGAGCCATAATAAAAACGGGTGTGGTCATGACGAGCTCAGCTCATCATGAGCACCTGAGAGGTATATGCCATGACGAGCTGAGCTCGTCATGAGCACCGAAGGGGCTAAACTCACTGACTGTGGTAAGCATGTAATTGTTCACTGTCCCATAAAATTTTGTGGAACCCCAAACAGCACTGTTACTATCCCTCGGTTATTATTGGTTTATAGATAGATGCTTTATAACTAACTTCAGGGGTGCAACATCACAGTCCCCTGTCACACGTTATGTACAAAACATAATGCCAAGAGATCTGAAGTCTCACTGAAGATTCTGCTGTGTACTCATCTTGCATGTTTAGTCTTCACTCCTTATTTATTTGGTACATAATGTCTTTTGATCAGACTACAGATAGATCCACATTTATGTGATGCCAACTCACTGAATTCATATGTTTAGCACTTGTGGCACAGGTTAAAAGAAGTAAACAAGCGTATGCCTTATGAACTGGTGGGCTGAAAAAGTTTGATAAGATCTGGGTGGAGTTTTTCAATGGGGATGCTTAATCCGACAGAATTGGTATTGGATATTATCACCAGTGGTATCCCGACTTTTAGGAAAAAGGTAATAGCACTATATTTTGCTTAGAAGAGTTTTCGGGATCTAAGTGAACTATTTAGGATCAAGTTATACTTTTGATATATACTTATACTAGGTTCATATTTTGGGAACTGAAGATCTGAGAACATGTTTAAAACTGATGGGATTATAGGGCAATGGACGATATTTTAGGTCAATAGCCATTTTAAACTGTTGGACGTGAAATGTTGTTTCTTATTTGTTAGCTGGGTGAATTCTTGATGAAGTGTTTATGTCAAATTTGAATTCCTGCGATTCCGATGTTATTGATGAATTTTGATGTATGAATTTTGATTTTTTGACGTATGAATATTAAGATGCTAATTTATGTAATATATGGATTTCAATTAAAAAATGTTTAGCACTTGTTTAGGAGCATACATGTTAGATGTTAATGACCTGCTACATAAATAAGGACATGCAAAATTTAGCTTTGTCAGTACATGTTCCAAGTAACTCTTCACAATCAACTGACTATATAAGTTTTACGATCACCATATTTCATGTAGTGTTTGTCAAGTGACAGCCTCGTTGTACAAACATTCTTCACAACGACCTTATTATCACTAAAGCACCGAATTCATGTAAACTACACATTCAGTTTAAAAAACATTTCTATATTTGCTAAAATCATGCAGCATCTCCTTTGAATATGAAAAACTCTCTTTTTTATAGAATTCAACATATCTGGGTTGAATGACAGGTGCACTCTGAAGGTATCCACAGGACTATTTGTTCTTGGAATACTCATAGCCAAGAAGAATGGTACACATTTCATGGGATTCACAAAATATTGCTGTTCTTTTAAAAGACGCTACAGTTACCTAGTGACTGTATGGGAAATAATTGTATCTCGAGACAGCAAATTATTTCCACCATTGCAGGTACATTTTACTTGTTCTCTTGGCCGGACACTAATAAGTTGACGTATTTAAACTTGGACAAATTAGCTATCGTAGCTTCATGATTACTAAAACAGAACATATCATTAGAGTCAACAAATTATTATTATTATTCAAAATGAGTTAGACATATAGCAAAATTATGCAGTTATTATAAATAGTGTATCCACCTACATTTATATACACAGCTTCGAAAGTATTTTCCAACAGGGTTAGTATCACATGTAGAAATGGCTGGTAAAGGAATATTAGATGCTTCGAAATGCACACTAGGATCATCTTCACAAGGAGTGGGATATTTGAAATCTAGAAAAAAAATACACTTACCTGGCTGTGGCTGGCCGGCGCCTCTCTTCTGTCCTCTTCTTGTCTTCTTACGGTCTGGAGTCTTGCAGCAGGAAGCACCCAAATTCCCTGACTCCCCCAATTGTGATTGGTCCGAGCGCTGTCGTTCGGCACTCAGACGGGGAATATGAGTCTGGGCATTTTCTCCACCCAGACTGTATGCAGCCTGGATGGAGTACATCCAAAGTGCTCATGAATTTTTGGTGGGCCTGGGACGGCTGGCCAAAAATGTATGCCCACTTTGAGTGAGCAAACCACTCCTCCCTCTGGCCCCTGCTCTGTCAGCACAGCAGCCCCTTCCAGACCAGGAAACAGAAAACTAAAATGACAATATCTTTGTTTATTATCATTTTAGTTTTCCATTAACAACTGCTCACAGAGCAGTGGGCCAACGCTCCTCCGTCTTAGCGGGGGAGCCACTGCTGACGAATATACCATATACTGAAAAATTGTTGTGTCTTTGATCATTTCCGACCTAAGTTGTCATTCCATTGCAGTACACCAGGACGGAAACTTGGCACTTCACAATTTCACTGAAGAAAAGTACTATGTAGAAATAATGGTCTAAACTACTGAGCAGAATCCAAAAGCTATTATGAATACAGTTTGAGTATCTTTGTCTGTTTAATTGCCATATTTGACACACTGTTGAGCGATTGAGAGTGAAAGTTTAGAAACTGTCAACATTTTAAATGTGTATACAAGACAGGGTAAATCATTGTCAGTCCAGACGTGTGGACCACAAGATAAGGTTATTGTGTGTGGCAGGGCTGTCATGATAATAGTGCATGTTATATGCATTAGGGACCTGATTGCATATAACATTACTACATTTAACATGAGAGAATGCGTTTAGAAACAGGGTCTAGAAAAGTGGACTGACATTGTATATAGCGATGCTAACAAGCGTGTGCTCGATCACCATGTTTTCTGTTTAGAAACTACATTTTTTTCTAACTCTGTTCAGAATAAAAAGTTAGAGAATGAAACCTGTAGATCTCTGTAGTGCAAGTGCTGTAACTGTGGCTGCAAGGAATGATGATGTTGAAGAGATCCATCTTGGAAGGAAGGAGAAAACTGAAGCATTAGCTTCAGTAGGTTCTGTATGCCTGTACAAATGAGCAGTGTTCAGACATTTTTGTAGCAAAGCAGATGCTGAGCACAAACGGCTCTCCATTTGCTCTATAAGGCACCATTAGTAATAACGGTGTACAAGATAGCAGTACAGATTCGTAACGGTCTATTCACATGTTAAACTCTCTTAACTCCTCTTTCCATGCTACATCTATCTGAAGGGTAATTAGAACCATGGGCATAGTGAGATTAATCCTGCTACAGTGAAAATTTAAGATATGGAAGTAGATCATAAAGCTAACTCACTAACTCCATATCAGTTTAATTCTCAGTGTACTCATCAATTTATCAATCTCCTTTTTGTGTGGATACTCCAATGAAAGTACACAAGAAACCCTTGAAGATAGCATTCACGGAGATAGGAAAACTTACAGGGTGTACTCTGCCTGTACAAGTTTAAAACTAACAATTGTGTGTAATAGGGAAAATAAGGAAGGAAAAAATCTATGCCTTGCAAACTTATTGTTCACAGAATGTCTCCATGTTTAAAATGCCTACCTCAATCTAATAATTTAAATACTAGCCTGTACCACCAAGAAAGATGAGTAATTGTTACGAGGAATTAAAAATATAGTATTGCATACCTAATTTTAAAAAAGGGATACGACTGGTAATTGTCTGTTCTATGGAACATCTAAAAAAGTAATGGTCATTGTAAGCAGACTAAGAGGGATAACAGGAGATAATGGCACTAGGATGATAGAATATATTTGCTTTGCTTCCAGATTAAAAATAATGGTTTCTCATACATCTACTATAAACTGATATAGGGTCTTTAAATCCTGCATATAATTCTGGTACTTGTCTCTATGGAAATCAAAAGTCCCTTGTTGGGTGTTCATTCTCAAATGTTAATTTTCAATTTTAATAAAGCAATGATGTCTCTGCCCTATGCCCAGCAGATACTATGTGAAGCAAAATTTTAAATAGATCTAACACAAATATCACAGGAAATCAATATGATTACCCATGTAAGATCATATATAAACAATATATAAATATACAGAAAATACCACAGAGCATACACAAATTAGATTGCAGATGTTCAAACAAATTTCATATGATCATGAGTATGTATTGATATCTTACAAAGATTGCCTTGAAGGAAACAAATCATTTAAATTCATTCATTCAAAACCATCAAGTAAATCAAATTCTGTCTTTTATCCCAAGAATATCTCTTTGCAACGATGGCATCTGGATTACTACATCTTTAGGGACTAGTATTTTTTACAAGATTTCACTCTAATATGGTGTAGACTGTATCTGACCTCCTCTCTCAATGGGACTCTTAATATCGGTCATATAATTGATACGGTTCAGATAAGGCAAACAACGCCTTTTTATGGTGGTACCATACATTGTTATCTTGTACTGGAGCTATCAGCTTTGATGAGTATGTCACTGATAATTCTGTGCCATTTCTAGGACATCATTGGTTTCTCTGGAAATAGTTTCTGCAGTTCTAGAACCAGTTCAAGCTATTTCCAGTGTTTATGTATTATGCTGGAGATGTTTTGCTTACTTTAAATATTTGCATATTTATACTAGATGTATTTTTGTATATTGTTTCTCTGTACAAACTCTTTTACTTTGATTAAAGTAGAAGTAGAGTGAACATGTTCATAGAATTTTTGGAGCATCTTGCTCTTTTGTTCAGCGTAGTCCCCAGGATCTGAGAAAAGGTATTTAACTCTCAATAGTTGTGAGTATGGAAGGTGCTCAGTAAGACTATGTGAATGGAAGTAATAAGCGTGGAGTAAATAGTTTCCACCTGTCTCCTTGCGTAAAGTGTTGTACACCATTTTCCCGCCTTGATCATAACCTGGACATCAAGAAAATTATTTTCCGATTGTCAATATTATATATCAACGTGATCTTGTCATATACTCCATTCAGTGCTGGAATACTATTTTACAACATCTCTCTCTAGGTCCTTACCATACCAAAAAGAGGTAATTGATGTATCTCAGCAATATCTTTACTCCTGTTTGCCATCTTGTATTGTTGATAATATGGTCATGTTCAGATTTGTGCATGAACTTGCTAGCCTAGCTTTTAGCCACTGGTGAATCCATTTCGATTCTGGTCATTTGTAAATAGATGTATTCTAGTGCTCTAAGGTAGTTGTTGTAAAAGATGAAGTTCATTAACTCTAGTATACAGACTTAATTTGCTTCCAGATTATGTGTTCTTAGTCAAAAACGTGTTACACGTTTACGGGACCGTCTTGGTGTGCTATTGATGTGTAAAGGGTTGTCATATCCATTGTACATAAGTACATTTCTCTCTGAGCCTTGTTTGATATTTCACTGAGTCTGTTGGGGAAGTGTGTTTTTAACAAAAAAAAGGTGTTGCAGTATTTACCAATAGGCTCGTATCAAGGCTGAAATAATTGGTCCACCTAGGTTTCTCATATCTTTCTTTTTGTTCAGCAACAAGTTTATTATTAGGATTATTGCTCAGTTCTGTGTTAAAAACGTGTTTGTGTTTTCGGTGACCCAACGTAGTGTTTCTGTTTTATCAAAAAGCTTTTGTAGGTTTTTGTTGGGTCATCGGGTAGCGGTGAATATGTTGATTTGTCTCTAATGTGTTCTTTTAGTTCGACTTTATACAAATCTGTGTTCTTGATAAATATGGCACTGATCTTGTCTGCCAGTTTTTGGTGTAATTCATATTCGTTGAGAGCAAGCATCTTTCTTAGTGGTCGTCTTATTTGATCATTTTAAGATGCTCCCCATATTCAGCTATGCTTTTAGTGATTTATTTTAAAGTAACTTCCAAGTAATTTTTTTCTTTTGGATTTGTATTTCAGTCTTAATTTTCTATCTGTCTGTTTCCAATATATTAATTAGCTTCACTAGTCCTTCAGTAGTGTAAACCTTAAGGGTGCATTTCTTCACTGTCAGAGTGACCTAACGGGATGTTGGTTTGGTTGCCATCAAGTTGCATAGGGATTGTGTACATGCTAATACATGTTAATTTTGGTTACGGTTGGCATCGGGGCAAAGTGGTGGGCATGGGGACAAAACAAAAAACAAATTAAAAAAAAGCTTACCTGAATACCGCCACATCGCAGCTCTTCTGGCTGCACTGCAGACATAAGCTCTCCGACTGCCCTGGGGCCGATCCTGACGCTGCCCTCACAACAGGAGAGCAGCGTCAGGATTGGCCTGAGCGCCCTCAATTTGCACTCCCAGGGAGACTAGGAGCCTGTGCTTGCTGTCTCCAACCCTGCAATGCAGCTCGGGTTGGAGACAGCTTCAGTGCGCATGACGGTTTGGCTGGCCTGATGCACACTGATAACAGTGCCCACCACTCCCCCTCAGTGCCTGTCATCCCCTGGCTTCACCTCCAAGACTGCATGATAGGAAAAAAATAAAACAATACTAAACTTGGTTTATTATCATTTTTTTTTTCAAGTTTTGCAGCTGCTGCTGCTGGTGGGGGGGGCGCTCAACCGCCATAGTGGAGGAGCCGCTGTTGGTTAATTCTTCTACCAGTACCTCCAGAGCTGTAGGGGCTACTACAGGGAGTTGCAGGGAGCTTTAAAAAAAACCTTGTAAATACATTAATAAAATAACAATCAACATTATAATTATTCTGGCAAACAACCTACCTATTACCCTCTTGCCAGACAAGGTAGTGGATCAGTCATTCTAGATTATATGGTTGATCATCACCATTCCTGTGGACGAGTCTCTACATCATGGCCGATCAGATGCGGAACCTAAAGAGATTTTTGCAGGTCTGATAGTCATAATTTGCTAAACTCAAAATCAGCGTTTATTGCACCGTTAGGTTATAGTTCTAAAGCTGCAATTTTTTTAGCAGAATCTTTGTACTGACATCCTTAAAATCAGACTCTTTAGCTGTTATTCTCATGATGGTTAACACCATTATTAGACTCTTCCTAGCAGAGGCAGAACATTATGAATCCTCAGACTACCGAAACAATCACTACAATATATGTCAGGGGACATTCCAACGGTCTTGTAATAGCAGTGGGTTTTAAGGTTACTTCATAGAATAATAGTTTCAATGGCACACATAATCTAGGAATTCCATCGCAACCTTGCAACCACCGGGCCTTAAAATACCACATTTTACAGACTTTGCTTCTAACCAATATATTTCATTATACCGGTATTTTGTTCGTTTTTGTGCTTTATAACACACAATGCCTCTGCACACAGCACCTTCTCTTTAAAACCTCAAAGAGTGCGTCTGGCAGGTTAGATTGGAGCAAGGTCCGGAAGCATGAAGTGTAACCTCACCCTTTGAAAATAGAAGAAGGGCATGATATATACACGAGAAAGGATACTTTTTAGAAGCCTTGCATCTCCTCAGAAGAGAAACATCAAAAGAGACTTCTCTTTTTACTTATTTTCCTGAATCCCCAGAAGTTTTCATGTATTCTCACTAGTATAAGCCAGGAAGACCTGTATTTTTAAGTATATTTCGTCTTTAGACTCTGTGGACAGTGTTGTTAACTTTTTTATTCGGCCAGCAAATATTGTACGACATGTTCTAGCTGTAGTTTCTAATAAGAAGAGGCTGGAAATCCTATTTCTACTTTTTGATTCTATACAATCCATTCAAAGCAACACGCCATACACTAAAGCTCTTTAAATACGTCAAATAAACCTCTAGTAAGCTACCCAGAGGCTGCAGTCAGGATAGTTAGGAAGTTTGGTCACCTGCTGTCGTTTTTTGTTTATAACCTGTGTGACACCAAGCAGACACAGTGAGTACAGCTTGGGAAAGAGCGGGTGTACAGAGATTACCCAGTGAGCATAGATTGAGAATGTTAATTAATACAAATTGTGAGGGGCAAGTGAACTGTTTTTAAACGGAAGTGAAAATAGAAGTGAAAGAAATAACTACCGAAGTATCAAAAAGACATTTGTGTGCCAGCAGCAATATCATTTCATGAAATTCATATAGAAAGGAATGAACATATATAGGCATGGATCCGGCTGGAAAAGAGGAAAGGTCATACACTTAGTCGGAGGTAAAAGTTAGGATGAAGAGTTTCTCACTAAAGCTGTCTGGTACATATTGAAAAGGCAGATTCAACAGATGTGCCAACAAAGTAAAAGCAACAGTAGAAGTAAATGTTAAATTTGAAAGTTTAACCAAGATTTGACCACATTTCTAGCCTAGAGTAAGAGCAGAAGGAAATGCAGCGTTGGACAGGCAGGGTGAAGTTGGTCCTGGTAGTGAGCCAAGATGAGCCTCCATCTTGGATGGGTGCGTAGAGAAAGAGAGCTCATGGAACATTCATAAGCAGTAAGTCTTGATGCTTGGCCTGGTGACAGAAGATGTAGTGGAAGACAACGGAAAGGGGATCTTAGTTTCCATCGCTCTGAGAGGGCAAATAAAACGAAAGAGTGAATGATAAAAGGAAAAAAGAGTGGAGTCAAGAATTTAGCAAAAGCCCAAATTAGAAAAGTGAATAATGGGAGCTGCTCTTACAATACCGACACTAGTAACAGGAATAAAGACACATTATAAATTGTTTAAATGCTGTCTTCACTAAGTTAAACAGAAAGTGGTGAGCTAATAAACGAACTGTGCCAAATGCACGGGATGATTGGATGAAATAAGAATAGGATTAAAGAAGTTCGTGTTATTAGGACGGGAAACGTGATTAGTGACTGCAATCTCGGGAGATGCATACAGGAGATGGGAAATGCAGGGCACTGATTTAGCTGCAGTTTAAATAGCCTGTGTTTAAACTGCATATTTAGCTTACATTACCATAAAGAATAAGCGCATCCAAGCTCCTGAACTCAGCAGGCACTGCGTGGGTCTCCTGGACAGCTGTGAAACTCCGGGAAAGATTATCATTTTCCTCCCCTGCCAGCTTCTGTTTAATTCAGTTTTCCTATTCACTTGCATCCCAGCATATGTTTGTAAATCATCCTTAACTAGGTAGAAGCTCCTGGGGGTAAAAATTCGGGCCGTGGAGTAAAGCTGTTTTTGTAAGAAAGCTCTCCCACAGGAGCATCATCTCTTGTGGGCACTCATTTGTAGCAGCAAGTAAAGCAGGAGTCAAACGTGCTATGGTGATGTTTTCCGATATTCTCCGAGAATTCTGACTTGCTGGGGTCTTATCATGAAAGTTTGCAGCAGATGTAGACAGAGCTGTGCTGTCTGCAACTCATCCACTAACTTGGAGAACTTTTGAGTTAAGTGTGTGCACTCGAGACAGTGGAACTGAATAAGAAAAGGTGCCCAGCTGTGCCCTGCACAAGATAGTTTCATTTTTAAAGCCTAGGGGTCATGGCCAGTTGTCAAGTTTATTTTTGTTTATGGTACGGAACTCCGAGGCGAACTCCGAGGCGATCCACATAGAATATCAAAATACATACATTCAAATAAAATAAGATTCCAAATTACTATTTTGTGCACAGAGTACAGTGGAACTGCCCTGGTAATAGATCCTTCAATCGTAAGAAATATCCAAATTTCTAAAAAGCTTCATATTAGACAGCTTCCAAAAGCAGCAAGATATTGCACCAAAAAGTATATAAAGTGTTTTTTGTGCCGTTAATGCAAAATGTGCAAAAAATATATAAAAAATACATTGAATGCAACAAGTATACAAAAACAAGATCCAGGTATATAATACATGAAAAGGCAAGATTCCCTCTTAAGAGTCAATAACAGCCTCAATACCTTACAGACTGACACATCATTAGTACAGCTTTTAAAAGCACTTAAAAGAATTCTGTTACAAAACATTTCATTCGCGGGTACATAAAGCGACTGCAATACTGCTGGGGCTGAGATGATAGACAACTGCAAACATAGGCCTCAGCCAACATAATAAAAGAGTGGGGCAAACAAATGAGACATGGTTAAGAATTTGCATACAATTTGGCATAAATTACAAACCGCTGAAGAGCCATACCATTTTGCCAACAGGGGATTTAGTGGGAGCACACTGTGCCTCAAAAGTATCCAAAAGCGTCTCACTCCACTCAGCAGGTTTCAAAAAAATATAGGCCTGTGTTTTATTTACTAAACAAGAATCGATAGCTGGATGGTAGTCCCTTTTTTGTATACATGCCTCCCTTTCCAGGCAAAAGCTCAAAGACCATGTGGCTTGTTTTAAACTAACTTTGAATTGATGCGATGTCAGAGTGCAGATCAAAGCACAATATAATTGCAGCAAATCTGCCTCACGCACTAACGGAGGATAAGGAAGATAACGGATGAAACTGAGAAAAAAAAGAGAGTGCATCTCACATTTCTTATGATAGCAAATCTGCCTCAGCCACAAAATTTCTATAAATGAATGAGTTTTCTTTTGGGCCATCTAAAATGTATTTTCTCAAATAAAACTTAATAAACCGTGATCACTCTTTGCTAGGCACACGGCCCAGTGCACCACCCCTGCCAGACCCAGTACAAAATCACTTCTCAACTCAATTCTAACCTTAAAGCCGCTGCAGAGAGAGCTGGATTAACTGAGGCCTAGCTTCTAAGGACTCGGCTTTCCATTATATTAAAAAAAAAAACATTTTGAGAGATCAGTCTATTTTAAACCATATTATAAAGAGGCAGGGATCTTAGCTCACTAGACCTCCAATAATGTGAAAAGCGCCTTCTCCCAGTAGCCCTATAGAGGGCACCCAGGCATTTAGCCTGAGAGTTGGCTTTAGTCTTACTGTTTACCATGGGGGCTTTTTCATTTAAATTCCTAACACAGTCTTCCCCAGGTAGATATATGATTTCACAGTTTCCAATTTTGATCACCCAAAGACCATACACAATTTACATATTTTGGCTTATTCCTTCCATGGAAGCACATATCTTTATATTTAGATAAATGAATATTTAAGTAATGAGCTTCCTAAAAAATTGTAATGCCTGCAGGGGATGTATGTCGTTACAACGCATGCTTTTTCCACGCATGCCTTTACAGCGCAGGTTTTACAACGCAAGTCGTTACAACGACTTGCGTTGGGGGGCGCTGGATAGTGAATAGTTTAATTTACTATTCCAACTGCAGTCCCCGTGGATAGTAGGGAAGGTTTTGGATAGTAAATTAAACTATTCCCTATCCTACAGCACCCTCCAGCGCCAGTCGTTGTAACGACTTGCGTTGTAATTCCTGCATTGTAAAGGTACTGCGTGGAAAAAGTTTCGTTGTAAAGGATGTTTCCCCCTGCAGGCAGCTATCTAGACCTTTTGGGGTAAGATCAACAATTATTATATTGTCTGTATAAAGTAAGCACACTATAGATTTTCCCCCAACAATCGGAGCGATACCCTCAATTCGAGCCAAATAATCAGGAGAATCTGAAAAAAATGTATACTGAAAAAAGAAGAGGGGCAAGCAAACACTTGTTTTAACCCATTAACAGTAGGAATTGCTTGAGCTAGACCCCTATTCCTCTATCCCCGCCCAGGGGAATTCTGCAGCAAGTATCGATATGAAGGGCGCAAACTAACTCTCAAAGGGTACCTGGCATACCCAAATGTAAAAGATTACTCCACAGTAAAGGACAGTCTACATTATCAAATGCTCTAGAGCATGGGTACTCACAAACTTTCTCTCGTGGGCCAAATCTACAGAGCAAAAACAAAAACTGTGACAATGAGTTTGAACACAGGTCCCTGCAGGGGACGCCTTCGTCTACTGAGCCACCAGACCTGGCATACACACATCTCTCTTTCTCTCTCTCTCTTGCTCTCTCTCTCTCTCTCTCTCTCTCTCTCTATCTATCTCTCTCTCTCTCTCTCTCTCTCTATCTATCTATCTATCTATCTCTCTATCTCTCTCTCTCTCCCCCTCCCCCTCCCTCTCTCCCTCTGTCTCCCTCTGTCTCATTTCCTCTGACTGTCTTACTCACTCTCTCTCTCTGTCTCCCTCTCTCTCTCCCTCTATCTCCCTCTGTCTGTCTCCATCGGTCTGTCTCCCTCTCTCTGTCTCCCTCCCTCTGTCTCCCTCCCTCTGTCCCCCTCCCTCTGTCGCCCTCCTCCCACTGTCTGTCTCCCACTGTCACCCTCCGCCTGTCTGTCTCCCTCGGTCTGTCTGTCTCCCTCCCTCTGTCTATCTCCCTCTGTCTGTCACCCTCTGCCTCCATCCCCTGTCTCCCTCCCTCTGTCTCCCTCCCTCTGTCTCCCTCACTCTGCATCCCTCTCTCTGTCTCCCTCCGTCTCTGTCTCCCTCACTCTGTCTCCCTCCATCTCCCCCTGTCTGTCTTCCTCTGTCTGTCTCCCTATGTCTGTCTCCCTCTCTCTGTCTCTATCTCTCTGTCTCCCTCTCTCTGTCTCCCTCTCCCCCTGATCTCCTCCCTCTGACTCTCTCTGCCTCTCTCTGTCTCCCTCTCTCTGTCTCCCTTTCTCTGTCTCCCTCTCTCTCTGTCTCCCTCCCTCTCCCTCTCTCTGTCACCCTCTGTCTCCCTCTCCCTCCCTCTCCTTCTCTTCCTCTCCCTCCCTCCCCCTCTGTCTTCCTCCCTCTGTCTCCCTCCCTCTGTCACCCTCCCTCTGTCGCCCTCCTCCCCTGTCTGTCACCATCTGTCTCCCTCCCTCTGTCTCCCTCTCTCTATCTCCCCCTCTCAGTCTCCCCCTCTCTGTCTCCCCCTCTCTGCCTCCCTCTCCCTCCCCCTGACTCTCTCGCTCTGACTCCCTCTCTGTATCTCCCTCCGTCTCCCTCTGTCTTTCTCCCTCTGTCTGTCTCCCTCTCCCTCCCTCCCTCCCCTCCCTCCCTCTCCCTCTGTCTCCCTCCTTCTGTCTCCCTCTGTCTGTCTCCCTCCCTCTGTCTCCCTCCGTCTGTCTCCCTCTGTCTGCCACCCTCTGTCTCCCTCCCTCTGTCCAGGGCCGGACTGGGAAACAAAACCGGCCCCGGCAAAGTGCTCGGCCGGCCCCCCCTCCCCACTCGGGGGTGTTGGAGGTGCCGCCGAGTTCTTTGACGGGGCCTTTTTTTGGCCGATTTTGGTACAGGGCCGATTTTGCCAAAACCGGCCCCCACCCGTGCGGCGCACCGGGGGATTGCCCGGTGCCCGCTATGGCCAGCTGTCTCCCGCTATCTGTCTCCCTCTGTCTGTCTCTGTCTCCCTCCCTCTGTCTGTCTCTCTCTGGCTCCCTCTCTCTGTCTCCCTCTCTCTGTCTCCCTCTCCCTCTGTCTCCCTCCCTTTGTCTCTGTCTCCCTCCCTCTGTCTCCCTCTGTCTGTCTCCCTCTGTCTGTCTCCCTCTGTCTGTCTCTCTCTGTCTCCCTCTCTCTTTCTCTGTCTCCATCTCCCTCCCTCTCCCTCCGTCACCCTCTGTCCCTCTCTGTCTCTCTCTCTGTCTCCCTCCCTCTCCCTCCCGCTGTCACCCTCTGTCTCCCTCCCTCTGTTTCCCTCTCCCTCCCTCTGTCTCCCTCCCACTGTCTCCCTCTGTCTGTCACACTCTGTATCCCTCTGCCTCCCTCCCTCTGCCTCCCTCCCTGTCTCCCTCTCTCCCTCCCTCTGTCTCCCTCTCTCCCTCTCCATCTGTCTCCCTCTGTCTGTCTCTTTCCCTCTGTCTCTTTCTCTCTGTCTGTCTCCCTCTCCCTGTCTCCCTCTCCCTCCCTCTGTCTCCCCCTGACTCCCTCCCTCTGTCTCTCTCTGTCTCCCTCTGTCTCCCTCCGTCTCCCTCTGTCTTTCTCCCTCTGTCTCTCTCCCTCTGTCTGTCTCCCTCTTCCTCTGTCTCCCTCCCTCCCTCCTTCCCTCTCCCTCTGTCTCTCTCCCTCTGTCTCCCTCTGTGTGTCTCCCTCCCTCTGTCTCCCTCTGTCTGTCACCCTCTGTCTCCCTCCCTATGTCTCCCTCCCTCTGTCTCCCTATTTCTGTCTCCCTCTGTCTGTCCCCCTCTGTCTCCCTCTCTCTGCCTCCCTCTCCCTCCCTCTGTCTCCCCCTGACTCCCTCCCTCTGTCTCTCTGTCCCCCTCTCTCTGTCTCCCTCCGTCTCCTTCTGTCTGTCTCCCACTGTCTGTCTCCCACTGTCTATCTTCCCCTCCCTCCCTCTCCCTCTGTATCCCTCCCTCCCTCTCCCTCCCTCCCTCCCTCTCCCTCTGTCTGTCTACCTCCCTCTGTCTGCCACCCTCTGTCTCCATCCCTCTGTCTCCCGCTATCTGCCTCCCACTGTCTGTCTCTCTCTGGCTCCCTCTCTCTGGCTCCCTCTCTCTGGCTCCCTCTCTCTGTCTCCCTCTCCCTCTGTCTCCCTCCCTTTGTCTCCCTCTGTCTGTCTCCCTCTGTCTGCCTCTCTCAGTCTCTGTCTCCCTCTCTCTTTCTCTGTCTCCCCTCCCTGTCTCCCTCTGTCCCTCTGTGGAATTAAGACACTCCCCTTCCAAAGTGGGGGGGGTGGGGGGGTTGGGGGTGGGTACTATTTTTGTTTCACAGCAGCTTTTTAAAGCTGGGGAATTTTTTTTACACTAGAGGGGTACATTTTGTTTTATAACAGAAGCCCAGCACCACTGAAGTGCGCATTCCGCTAATTGCAAGTTTGATCTCTTTTTCAGAAGGCAGGCCATACAAAGCAGAATCTTCCTTTACTGTAATCTTATTTACCACTCCTTTATTTGACGCACAGAGACCCTGAATAAAATTAGCCCATCTCACTTCTTCAATAGCTACCAGAAGGAACAAGCTCTTGCTCCACAGCCCTCCTCGACGAATGCGCAAAAGGGCCTTGTCTGACCGTTTACTACTGCTTCCCTTAATTTTACCCAGAACCTGTCCCCTTCCTCTTTTGTCCAGATGAGCCTTCAATCGATTCCTCATCTTTAAAAAAAAAAATACAATACCTTAGTATATCTTTCAGGGACATAATCCAAATATTGCTCCCTAACTAGGGCATTTATTTCCTGATTTAACAAAAGGAGAGGGCGGGGGATCCCATTGAACTTCCCCCCTAGATTTGCTTGTTTTACAGCTTTAACTAAGTGCTGCATAAAGGTATTCAAACTTTAAATTTCAGTTCCGGACCAGCCAACCAAATTATCGAGAGTAGCCTCCAGAAAACCTCTGAGGCCTGTAATTGCCCTATAATCCCAATGTGTTCTCCTTGTTTTCCTATTACACCTGGCAGATTGTCCATCCAACTTCCAAGAGCTGATAGGGGATGTATTAAATTTACCAAAATTGTTAGAAGATTATGGTCACTAAGAAGGAAATCAGTGACCTTAAAGTCACACAACAGAAAGAAGGAAGTGCATCCTGCCACCACATAATCCAATATTGACACTCCCTTGAAGCTTGTGTGTATATACTATGGGGGAATCAGAAGGTAACCTCCCATTCACTATAACACCGTCAACTTTTTTCAGCTGAGCGGCTAAAATGTTTCCTCTCTTATTATTATTTTTTATTTTGGAGGAAAAAGAGCTGGTGGTATCCGCAGAGCTTCCTCTTTTTCTATCTCCCGCAATTGGCGGAATTAGATATTTTGCTATGTAGATCCCCTACCAACATTATATGCGGGGGAAATTTTTTATCAGAGGCTTTTTTGATATAAGAAAAAACCTCACATAAGAGAACATCATAAGTGGCCTCCGGGAGAATATAGGCATTTTTCAAAAATAGAGGGGGGAGTCCTCTGATTTCTTCCTAAGTTTAACAGGGTTATTGCTATAAATAAATTACTTGGATATTTATAACATTTATATCTCCCCTGAATTCTATTTCACAACATGCATGCTACCCCTCCCTTCACATGTCCCCTCCTTAAAGGTATTGTTTTACAGTATAAAATAATATATTCATCACAAACTAATTCCCCATACACCATGTCTCCTGGAGACAAACTACATCTTCCTTTAACACTCTCAAATAATACAGTTTCTCCCTGCTGTTCTTTATCCCAGCCGCATTCCATGATTTTTTTTAGCTCATTGTTAATTAGAAGGACGCTGCAAATAGTTACTTTGGGAAACACTGGATAATGCACCAGGTAACCAGTTCAATCCGAATGACTCATCTTCATGTAGTACTTTAGCCGGGAGGGCAGAAGATTCCCTAATGGACACTTGTCTACCTTGTTTATCTAAATGGATTTTTATCCCCCTTAAATGAAGCACAGACTCCCCACAAAAAGAAGCAGGCGGTGAATCAACAGCCATTTACCCTCAACACATACCCTATCCTCTTGGAAAATTGGAATGACATCCATCCCCCTAAATTGCAAACATTCAGAAAATCTTAACATCAAGTTTGCTGTAAGTTTAGATTACCCTTGCTTTAAAAACAGCCCCAAAGGGCAAAGGGGAAACCAAATTGATGTCACTACCTCGAATAAGCTCCAAATTCTCAATCTCAGAGAAACATTTGAGCAAATAGGACCTTCTCAAAATTAAATCTGCATCAAAGAGGAAAATAAAATCCAACATATAAGTCCACATTACACCATATAGGGTCTGACCATTCTGGCACAAAAGGCCCCTCTTTGTGCCAGAATCGAAAAAGGGAGCAGTCAACGGATTAAATGATGTTGGTATATAAGGAGGATGAGCGTCATGTTCTACCAGTAACACAGCTACAGACCCCTCGGCCAGTGTTTTAATTGGCCCATGATACAGGTCCATAATTTGATGATTTGCTTGCGAAGTCCGTATTACAGTCTCTGCACCTTCAATTCTCTCGCTAAATCGTAATCTCTTTCTTCCCTTTTTAACAAATCTATGGAGAGGCTTTTTTTCCCATTTTGCTTTTTCTACCTTTCCACTACCTTTTACTAGTGATGTGCTTACTCCGGTCTGGAACATTGGGAACAAATCCTGTTCAAAACCCTGAGAGTTTTCGTTCAAATTCTTCGCATTAGGGGTAGTATCTCAAATACATTTTATATAGTCAACTAGACTTTCAGTATGTGAAGCTTTTTGGGTAAACTTCTTACATTGTGGTTTACCGCCCGTGAACCAAAATCAATTTGACAACAACCATCTTTCCGATGATTCTATTTAACAGGCATCAATGCCCCTTCAATTTCTACAGATTCTTCAGGGCCTATACCCTTTTCCTTTTTATTGCTTATCAAGCATCTTAACATTGCAGTCACAGTGTCAAAAACACAGTCCGAACCACCAACACATTTTTCTAACAGCTTTAAGATTGAAGATAAAAGCCTATCAAACACAACAGGGAGGCTGATACCTTCACCTCTTGATTAGATGGGTGACATGGTTGTATACCACTTACATCAAGATCGGGGGTACAGAGAGATGAGATATCAAGGAAGAATTAATTTAAGCAGTACTGCTAAAAAGTTGCATTCAAGTGGGAACCATCGCAGAAGGTGTACCCCCGGTCTCCAAAATCTTACTTTTATCTTTTAAACCATATCTCCGACATAGGTCTAAATCCAAATCTGGCAAGGCGAAATCCTCATCCCGGACATTTCCCACTGTTTGGTGACAAGAAACTTCTTGAGGAATAATGTGGGGGTCACTGATTACCACCACCGAATCTGAATAGGTTGGTCCTAAGGAAGTGGGGGGAAGGTGGTCCTATGAGGGGTAAACTTAAAATGCCCCCAGAACGTTGTATAGTATCCTTCTGCAATGAGGGCAACTCATCAGCCCTAAAACCAGACTCCACAGAGCCAAGAAGATGTTCATTAACAATAGACCCCATTTCAACTCCACAGTCAGGTTCGACTTCTCTTGCAAAAGTTTCTCCTTTTCCCACAAGCTGAATAACTGTTTTTTTCATTTTCAGCATCGTTGCCGAGGGTCTTTGTTCCGGAGAGATTTGATTTAGTCGTTGCAAAGCTCCTACCCTAGAGCAGATGGCCGATTTCAGCTTTCTTGCAGTCATTGTAATCTTGGGTATCTTTAAAGGTTTCAGACTTTGAGGACTCCACTTCTTTCTTGTTAACATCTCCTAACGCTTAAAGAAATGGAAATTGCAGGAATGACTCAGCTCGGCCAGCTCCAATCAGCCAGCCACAACCACAGTAACACACCCCGCTGATTCGGAGCCCCGAATGCCAAGATTAGTGGCCAGGGGTATGGCCGTTTGCTAGATGCTAGATTCACCTACCCCCGGCAAGACAAGAGGCGTCGGGTGGCCATGTCCTCATTGCCCCCTCATGGTTACCTCCTCACGATGAACTCCTTCTCCCGCTGGAAGTCCAATGAGCACAGGCATGCTTCTTCTGCTCCTTGCTCGCCCGACCTGCAACTCCCCTGGAGGTAATAAGGGTAAATGATAATCCCCGGGGATCCCGCGTGGCGTGGATTGCCGAGCAATGAAATCTAGGAGCGGAAGCAGAGCAGAATCTGGTGTGCCTCTCTGCATATCTCGTGAGCACTAACTCCTCCTTTTCCTCCACCAAAGATCAAAGCCTGTATTCAGTGTTTAATTTGAGCCTGTAGATTTGGGTGGGGCACAGCTGCTCTCCTTTTGGGGAGCAGCACGTATTTTCACTCATCAGACTTTGATCCAAAACAAGAGTGAGCAAAATACAGGAAGAAAGGAGGAGTAAGACGATATTGAAAATACAGTGACAAAGGGAGAAAGCGGGGATGAAAAAGTACCTGCAAGAGTGAAATAAAGGGACAGGAAGTGTATGGAGGAGGAAGAAAGATGCATGAAGTGGAATGAAGGCTCTGCAGCCCCGGTATTCGGCACTCTGTATACCGTGATGTGTGCAGCACCAGCTTTGGGCTTCCGAGAAAAAACTTTGGGCACAATATTTTACAAGGTAAGCAATGTCTGTTGTTGGGTTTCATACACAACCTTTGTCTTGGGGCTAGAGCGATTTTTTCATTACTAAAAATCACAGGATTCATTGCCTCCCATCAAGAAGACTGCAACAACCTGTGTTAATGGAGACATTTTCTCTTGAGTGATAATTGATTTCACATATGCTAAGAGTGTAGCTCATACTAGCTCATACTAGCCCATCCTATAAGTGGTACCCTTATTGGCCTGAAAATTGAAAAAAACACATATGGCCTCAATCCTTGAGTAAAGTCTTGGTAAAGAGCTCCCGTTGCCAGCTGAACAGCCTTGACTTATCATAAGTCTTTGCCAAAGTCTGAAGAGGAACTTTAAATTAGAATGGATCTGCCTAATATGCAAACAATTACCATTGGCACTGTATTGCTCTGAATCATCGTTGATGCTGTGGATCTGTTCTCCCACCGGAGATCTGGGAACCCAATTTCTTTGAAGAAAAGAACATTTTTCTAAGAAGCTTTCTAGGTACTGTGACAGAATCACTGAAAGGAACCAACTTTGCTGTGCCAAATGGTAGCTTTCACCAGAAGAAACTTAAGGTTGCAAATATTTATTTGTATGTGATTCATAAGCATCAAGCAACATTCAACAGCATCTTTGAAATGTCTGTTGCTGCTCAAACCTTTTTCTAAGATTTCTTTATTGTTAGAGCCTATTTACCATGCAATCCACTTCAAACATCATCTGTGATCTGTTCCCTGTTAAGTTAATTAAAGTTCAGCCAAATATTCTAAGGTAAAAAAACAACATTATTTACTTGACCCAAATTCCACTTCACAGGTCTGGCCTACCCTCAATGAGGTCTGAACCTGAATGCAGACTGTTGAAATTAGTACTTTCCAGTTGGCCGAGGCGAGGCCCTAGCCAGGCAGAACCTACCACTCCCATCAGGGGTGGGTGATTACACTCACTGTATATCCTGCGTTCACCCTTGGGCAGCTTGGCACTGAGCAGTCAGGTTTATCATAGAGGCAATGTGTAAAGCATTGGCGCAGCACTCACATTAAATACACTAAGAGTCACAAAAGATACGTCACATGGGATGTATATAAATAACGTATTCAACACACACAGTAATCAACACAACATGAACATCATGTATTTCTGGGCATAAATCACAATTGGAAATATTACTAGCAGTGCTAGACCCAACTGTGTTGAAATGACATCAATAATATGCACACTTGGGCAAGATCCTATTCTAACCCCCTTACCCCACATCCCCCAAAAACGTTATGCGGTGAAACACGTTGTCAAACCTAGGCCATCCTAGAAATTCCTATAGTTCAACACCACACAGTTATAGGGTACACACCAGGTCACAACAATATCAAAAATATGTACATGCAAAGAATTATAACGCTTTTGGCTCACTTTTTTTCCCACTACCCAATCTGGGCAATAGTACCTGGCAACACGTTTCGTCAGAGGCTGGGTGAGGAGAGAACAGTTGGTCCGGCACACCGAGGTTCTAGAAGGGAACAATGAAGCCTTCAGGTACACGTCGATCAGAGTCGCACTCAAGCAATCCAGGCACAATGTCTAGTGTGCGGTGATACTAGTCGCACCAGACAATTCCGGCTTCCCACAATAAGTAGTCCCAGTCTCAGTACCTCCCTGAAAAGGCTATGGGGGAATTTAAATTGGGATCCCCCCTTGACCCCTGTCCACCTTTTATCTTTGCGCAGATCATACCCACCCTTAGCCCATTTATCACGCAGCTATTTAACAAATCTCTGGAGACAGCAGTTTTCCTGGAGATTTGGAAACAGGCCATAGTGACCCCCTTGTTGAAGAAGGCGGGCTCAGATGTGACCAATTCAGTTAACAATAGGCCAATTTCCCAACTCCCCTATCTCTCCAAAGTAATGGAGAAGCTGGTCAACAGACAGTTGTCCATTTATCTAGAAACCAATGACCTGATGGACCCCTCCCAAACGGGCTTCAGGGCTACCAACAGTACAGAAGCAACTCTGTCCTGGATAACATAAGAGCATTACTGGACCAGGGTAAGGCAGTTGCCCTGATCCTGTTGGATCTGTCGGCGGTGTTCGATACAGTCTCCCTGCAACTCCTACTAGAAAATTTGCATGAAAAAGGGATACACGCAAAAACCCTTCAATGGCTCAGCTCCTTCTTGAGCAGCGGAACTGAAACCGTGCAATTGGGTACCTTCTCATCAAGTCCAAAAACCTTAAGCTGTGGTGTCCCGCAGGAAGCATCCCTTAGCCCCACTCTTTTTAATGCCTACGTCTCATCTCTTGCAAAAATTGGTACGAAGTGGGGCTTCAGCATTTGCTCATATGCAGATGACACGCAACTAACAATAGCCATCGGAGACAGGCTTGAGGACACCAGGACCAAACTCAATAATTGTCTCACTGAAATGGCAAGCTGGGTGTCGGACCACTGTTTAAAGATCAATGCAGAGAAATCCAAACTCCTGCTCTTCGGTGAAGCCAATTACATCTGGGATGCAACACGGTGGCCACACACACTAGTAAACGCCCCAAAGAAATGCTCACTTTCTAGAAGTGGCATTTCTAAGGTAGTAATGACAAAACCACCTTTACCACAGAAATACCACAGTATTCTGACTTCCTGGTCAGAATACTGCTCTTTCCTGTGCGCAGCTCCACCCTAGAGTGTCTGCCCCCAGCGCTGCTCAATGTTGGTGTTCGAGGCTTCTGTGCCTCCCTCTGCCTTCTGGATGCTTATGTTCTACTCTCCTTAGTTCTGCCTCATTGTTGCATTGCTGCCTTTTAGCTTTCTTGCCTCTTTACTCTTTTTGTGCCTTTTTTCTTATTTCTCCCTTGTTCCTTTTTGATCCTTTTTCTTCTTACTTTTTTCCTCCTTTCCCTGCTTTTCCACCTCTGCTGCCCCTGTGACCACTCCCGCGTGTTCCCGCCTCCCAGCTGTCCCACCCTCCCCTGGCCCCTACTAAATGGTGGCTGCTGCACAACGGGGCAAGCAGGACCTCTGACCTCCTGGTCAGAATACTGATATTCCCACGTGCAGCTCCACCGTAGAGTGTCTGCCCCCAGCGCTGCTCAAATTTGGTGTTCGAGGCTTCTGTGCCTCAATCTGCCTTCTGGCTGCTGACATTCCTCTGTCCTTAGTCCTGCATCATTGTTGCATTGCTGCCTTTTCATTTTCTTGCCTGTTTACTCTTCTTGTGCCTTTTTTCTTAATTCTGCCTTGTTCCTTTTTGATCCTTTTTCGTCTTGCCTTTTTGATCCTTTTTTCCCACTTTTCCGCTGCTGCCCCCACACCCCTCGTGTTCCTGCTCCCACCTCCCAGCTGTCCCGCCCTCCCTGACTCCTACTCATTGGCAGCTGTTGTGCTGCCGCACAGTGGCCACACTGCTGGCATACCGCAGGAAAGCCTGTCTGCGCCCGTCCAGACCTGAGTGCGACCAGCGCCAGGGACCCTAGTTCTCCGACCTGCCACCGCAACATCTTGTCAGCCCTCCACGCTCTCAACACAGACCAAGACAACAACTGCATGCGGTCCTCACCCAGGAAACTCCCACAGACCCTTTGCCTGCCGCCACTGCACCCACTCCTTTGAATTCACTGAGACCCAGGACCCACCACAAACTGCCCACCACTACTCCACCGCACCCCAAACCCTACAATGCATCCTCCTCGACACCCGCTCCCTCCACAGACACACCACGGAAATCTGGGACCTCTTAGACAGCACCAACCCCGATGTTGCCTTGTTCACAGAAAGATGGATGAATGCCGCCTCGGGACCAGACATCGCGATCGCCATTCCCAAAGGCTACTAGATCACCTGGAAGGACCCCCCCCTTAGGTGGCATTGCCATCACCCACAAATCCAACCCCGCTTAAGCTCCCACACCGACGGGTCCATTGACCAGATGGAACACCTTCATTTCAAGATGCAGACTAACCCGATCACCACCCTCTAAGGCACCCTCATCTACAGACCCCCCAGGCCCTGTTCACCTTTCTCTGACTCCATCACCGACATCATCACCCTGCATACCATCACCTCCACCGAATACACCTTGCTGGGAGACCTCAACTTCCACCTCGACAACCTCCAAGACCCCAACTCCACCTCCCTCCTGGACCACCTCCTCAACATCAGACTCAAACAGATCGTACCAGAACCAACGCACTCAGCAGGACACATCCTCGACCATATCTTCACAGCAGTAAACTCAATCACCTTCAGCCACATCCTCGAACTCCCATGGACAGATCATCGCTGCATACACTTCACCTTCAAAACAACCACCACCTGCAAACCTCCACTCCAGCACCCACGGAGGAACAGGAACAAGATCTCAGATGACCAGCTCATCGCCTCCCTCAACAGCTCGACTCCAGCCACCACAGACGACAACCCAACCACCGCAGCCCGGACCCTGCACAAATGGATCACTGACTACGCCAACACCATCGCCCCCACTCAAGAAAACTACCAACACACATGCCAAGAGAGCCAGCTGGTTCTCCACTGAATTCTGAGAAGCCAAACAACCCTGCAATCACCTTGAAAAGATATGGAGGAACACCAAAACAACAGCTAAACTAGATAACTTCAAAGCAGCCATCAATGCCCACCACCAGCTCATCAGAAACACAAGGAAGAAAGCCCTCCAGGACAGAATCTCCACCCACGGGCACAACAGCAAGGAACTCTTCAGCATCATCAAAGAGTTCACCCAGCCCAACAGTGAGGAACTCTTCAGCATCATCAAAGAGTTCACCCAACCCAACAGTGAGACAACCAATATTCCCCCCTTCCAGAACCTCTGCGACAAACTCAGCTCCTTTTTCCACCACAAAGTCAAGACCATCTATGACAACTTTGATGATGCCTTCCAACACTCAGAACCTACTCCCCCTACTCCTGACACCCCGCAGCCCACACTTGACAGCTAGACCACCCTCTCCATCGAAGACACCCTGAAGACCATGAAGTGAACTCATTCCGGGGCACCAATGGACCCCTGCCCCCACCACATCTACCACAGAGCCACCAACCTCATTGCCTCCAAGCTTTGACAAATCATAAACTGCTCCTTCGAGACCGCCTCCTTCCCCAATGACTGGAAACATGTGGAGATCAACCAGCACCTGAAAAAACCCTGAGCTGACCCCACTAACCTAAAAACTTCAAACCCATCTCCCTTCTCCTGTATCTGGTGAAAGTCATTGAAAAAGCCATCAGTAGCCATCTCACCGCCTTCATTGAAGAAAACAATATCTTCAACACTTCCCAATCCAGCTTTAAGAAAAACCACAGCACCGAAACCGCCCTCCTCGCCGCAACAGATGTCATCCATTCCCTCCCTGACTGTGGCCCTCTTCCTCCTGACCCCCTGTACCTCTCAGCAGCCTTTGACACAGAATCTCACCCCACCCTAGCCCGCATACTCCACAACGCAGGGATCTGGAATAAGGCTTGCGACTTGATCCGCTCATTCTTCTCCGGCAGAACGCAGTGGGTCATACTCCCACCCTTTCTCTCGGATCCCACACCGATCACCGACGGAGTTCCCCAAGAATCCTCCATCATCCCCACCCTGTTCAACGTCTACATGGCCCCGCTCGCACCCATCGTCAGATACTACGCACTCAACATTGTATCCTACGCAGACGACACCCAATACATCCTCTCCCTATCCAATGAACCCAACGTACCTAAACATAACTTTCGAGAAGGAAGGGAAGCTGTCGCCAGGTGGATGAAGAACAGCTGCCCACAACTCAACCAAAGTTCTCATCATGGGCCCGGCCCGATGCCTGGAACAACACCTGGTGGCCCCCTGCCCTTAGGAAGTCACCCTCTACCATGGACCATGCATGCAAACTCAGAATCATCTTTTACTCCGAAGCTGCCTCATCCTCCTGTTTCTACACCCTCTGACTCCTACAAAAGACCTTCTATTGGATCTCCCTCGAACACAGGAAAACCATCACCCATGGCCTCATCAATAGCAGACTCGACTATGACAATGCTCTCTACACCGGGATCAACAAGACTGTCACCCACAAACTTCAGAACATCCAAAACACCTCCACCAGACTAGTCCTCAACCTACCATGCCACTGCCACATCTCCCAACACCTGCAGACTCTACATTGACTACCCGTCGAGAAGAGAATCACCTACAAGCTTCTCACCCAAGCCCACAAGGCCATCCACAACACCGGACCTGCCTACTTGAACCACCGCTTCTCGTTACACGCACCCCAGAGATCCCTCCGTTCAGCCCAGCTCTCCCTCGCTAGAGTGCAGAGCATCAAGAAGACCAGAACAGGAGGCCCCTCCTTCACCTTCCTCGCAACCAAGGCATGAATCACCCTTCCACTCCACCGCAGACAGAAACCAACACTCTTCAAGTTCACAAAGGACCTTAAGTCCTGGCTCTTTGACTAACCAAAAAAAACACAACACAATTGGGTCAGAGCTATTGACTGCCTGCACACTATTCCACTGTTTTTGGTCTAGTATCTGGTATTCTGTAGCCTGTGCGTATAGGTCGAGGGCGTGACCCGTAAACACCCCCTAAAGTATGATGAAAAACATCACATCCAATGATAATTAGCAAAAGGACCCGCACAAGGGAGATTATATATACATTGTACTTTTTGCTCAGTAATGCAATAATCTTAACATAAATAAAACTTTAGCGCTTTCCAAAAAGAAGTGAAGTCCAGATCTTGACAGGTATGTAGTAAGGCTTTTTATTCAAAGATAAGCATGGTGTTCAAGATATTGCTAGCAGCCAACGCGTTTCGTCACCACTGTGACTTCTTCAGGGCTCTACGGTTGATTGAGCTGTAAAACATACACCTTGCGTCTTTTTGCACCAGAATTTATCAATCTGAACACAAGATAGGGGAATGTATTCCTTCCTTCAATTCCTTGTATTGTTGATCTGACTTATCAGTCTTTCCTCTAACGTGCAGCTTTTAATAGTATTCCAATCTGAATCACCGGGATAATATCAGAAGTAGTATAATGTATTAAATGTGGCGTCTCTCGTTTTCTATCCTCCGAGTTCAATGAATGTAATTTACGGAACCATCAGAAATTTCTTCATTAAGTATTGGGCATTTTCGTCGGTTTCCCGGATCCGAGTGTATCGTCCCTTCCCAGTGAATCTTTGACTAACCACCATGAACTTCCAGGATCCGGGCATCCCCCCCAGTGCCTTGAGACCCTTTCGCTTCACAAACCCATGATTGGTTGATTGATTGATTGATTGTGAATCCAATGATAGAAAACATTATGGGGCTGTTCCACTGTAATCCACTATTGCAGCCAGATGTAATTTCAACCCTTTCCCCATGTTAGTCTATGGGAAGAGCAAACCTCATAGGTAATGAAAACACAAATGGGTTTCCTCACTACCTGGGCAGGGAAAACACATGTGTGCCTGCCTGTCCTCTCACCTAACACTCACTTCACCCCTTAAGTCTTACCCTAGGGATACTATAGTGGTAGTGAAAAGTCCCCTCGGGATGGCTATTGATTTAGAAAGGCCAGTCTGAGAATAAGCACAATGGCGCACACACAGACCTGCAATGGCAGGCTGGACACATGTTAAAAAAACACCATAGGTACTAGTGTGCACACCGGCCTGCCATGTCAGGCTTGTGACTTGTTTAAAAACATCAGGTAAGCACCATGTCCTAATGTGGGTAGGAAGGGTGTGCGTACCTTAACACTGCCTTTAAAGTGTCAAAGTGCCCCGGGCCCTAAGGTCACATCCAGAGAATCAGCAAAACCCTGCAGGTATTCCATGGGAAGATCCAAACCCCCTAGGGAGGTAAAACCCACATGGGGGTTCTTCTCTACCCAGGCAGAGAATGTGCATTTGTACCTACTCAGGCACCCACCTACCCCTAGCTTCACCTCTCAGGACATTACACTAGGGGCGCTCTGGTTGTAGTGAAAGGCTCCCATAGGGTTTGCTAATGAGTGGAAAAGGCCAACCTGAGCATGATACATGTTTTACAGTTTATTCTGGTGGATTGCATAATCAGTGCTGCGTCCCACTACTAGCCAGTTCAGTACCCACCCTGGGTATGTGGTGTACCTTTTTACAGGGCACTCACAGGTACAACACCTAAACCAATCAAGTAAGCACCCCTTCCTGGCATGTAGGAAGGGCGTGGGTGCTTTCCCGCTACAGTATAGTGGAAAAGTGCCCAGAGTCGTAAGGCCACGAAAAGAGAGCAGAAATCACGATGACAAAAAGCAAAATGTTTTAGGGAAATCCCCTAAGAAGGGCCATGTCCAACACGGGCACTATAACTTAGGAGACAATATGCACTCAGACATGCGTTATAAGGGTATTGCAACTCACCATGAACATACAGAGGTAAGAGGCTGAAGTTACATGTTGGAATGTGACTTGCTCTTTGAAGCCATAGCCCAAAAGAGAAATCCACCCTCTACCATGTAACATGCCTGTCGGGGTCTGTGTCTCCAGAAGACTCTTGGAATCAGGCTGTTGGGCAGCCATGTCATGGTCAGCTTGCTCCAGTGTCTGTAACAGCAGTTTGAGTGTTCTGCTCACAGCTCGTCTTTCATTTCTCTTCTATGGTAGCGGCTATATGAAGCAGGCGTTGGCCTGGGTGGCCTGATTATATGTTTTTTCCACCTCCCAGTAGTGAAGACATTGAGGGCCGTGAAAAGAAGGCCCTACATTAGTAGCCACACAAAAAGGAGCACAGTGACGTCAATTATCAGTTAGAATAATTTGGTGCAATTGATTACTAATTTCTTTTTAATTACTGGTGCCATCTGACATCAGAACACGCATGTTATAAGATAATTAGTAATAATAATTTCTCGAGAGATTACCAACTTCCACTCATTAAAAAAAATACATCTCACAAAATGTAAAAGAAAAATGTAATAGTTTTCGAGCTCCATGCACTTTAATCCACTCCAAAAGTAGATCTTTATTATAGGGCTGTCAACTATGAAATCTGTTGGAAGGATAGCTCCATTGTGATAACAATTGCTCCTATTTTCATTACTGATCTCTCAGTGGTTCCTCATTAATACATTTTTACTATTTATTTATGACTTAACAGTTTTGGTTCGCAGTTACTTTCTAAACCTTAGTATCAGATTCTGTGTATTGCCAGAGGCAGGAGCTATATTAGACGTAGCTACCCTCTGGCCTCACTTAATGTCTCGAAGGAGTTCCTTATATAAAATTAAACTGAAGCAACTGCAGTTGAATGTATTTAAGTAGACATCTTCATGCAGAGAGACAGTCTTGCTTACAGTAACCTGGAATTTTGCTACTACAATTTAGGAAGTAACTGTTCAGACACTACAGCAATATATACCAAGCCCCATACATAGTCTCTCTCATCACAGTTCGACCACTTACCTTTACACACATTTCTCTTACTCTTAGTACCACTGCGTCCACACTCATGGGTTGCAGCCTGCTTTTGCGCTTCTTGATTCATAACCTTGGTGCAATATTTGTCTCCCCCTTTGTCTTGAACCATACTAAATCACACTTGCATACTACGTATGGACCTAAATACCCCATCCACTAGATGTTTGTTTATTCTTTGTGTGCTGAGATTGCTAGTGCAACCACTCTAGGCCCAACAGTCTGGTCTAGTATTCCACTTAAAGTTTCCTCCATGAAAAGCCTGAATAATGTGGACTGTTTATTGTTCTGGGGTGACCAGAGGCCTTTTTGAAAAAACACCCCAGGATACATAAGATATTTGCAAACACTTCTTGCACCACCTGGGCACTTTCATATATAAAAGGGGCTACCGATGCTTGTGCAGTCTGTTGTATGATATGTTCACACTGACACATATTTTGTGGCAACGCTGTAGTGAGGTAATAATAATAATCCACATTTGTAAAGCGCACAATCACCCGTAAGGGTCTCTAGGCGCTGGGGGCCGTCGGGAAGATTAAGCAAGCTATTGCCCAGAGTCACATGGTGCTGGGCTAATCTGCTGCCGGTGCCGGGGATCGTACCGTGATCCCCAGATTCCGGAGTCAGTCACCCTGGCCGCGGCGCCACACCTCTTCATGTTCTCTCATTTGCATGAGAAGTGTGGCTCACCAATTGGAGAAGTGTGGCTCACCGATTAGAGCGGCAGACCCTGAGGCAGAGGTCTGGCCTGGGACCAGGGTTCAATTCCCAACGCGGCAGGGTCTTGGGCTAAAAATGTCCACGGACTTGATAATTCTCGCCTAGGTGCCTACTCTAATCATGGGTCCCACTCTGCAACTCTGGGCAATAGCTTGCTTAATCTCCACAACTGCCCCGAAAGTGCTAGCATGCCTGGCCTCACCTTGGGGGTGTCCAGTAGGGAGCATCTCACAGGGAAAGCCAGGAAGGGTTCCACAGCGGTATACAGCGCCAGGATGCCTGAAAGGTGATAGTGCGCTTTACAGGCATACATACATTTACACACACATTTTCTGTCACATGGCCCCTGGTCTGTCCTTGCTTCTGATTACTGGTAGCATGTTTACCCATGGTTAGCATTCCCAGTTTTGTTTCAAAGAGACAAGAGGTAGTGGAAGAGGAAACTTCCACAATTCAAATCTCGAATATTAACACATCATAAAGTGAAGCAGTCCCTCCAACTGGAAAAATCAGATATATATTTTATGTCACCTTTTACTCAAGCTTCAGTTTGATGTGCAACCTTTTAATTAATAGCCAACTTCTGCAACGACAATGAAATGCCTAATGGAGACCTTTTATCTTTCGCAAGTTAATTAAATCTTTGCTCTATTAGCAGCATTTTGCTAATGTGAAGTGCAGGCCAAGCAGACACACTGTTCACCTTTACACATTCCGCTTGAACAAAGGGTAATTAATTCAACACAAATGGAGCCCCGGCATCAAAAATGAAAGCTAACGAGCAATTCTACGTGTAATACGCGGGTTCCTTGTGGCTACAGAATTAATTGAAAGTGAATCTGTGTCAGCAAAGTCCTCCAGCAGGACACCGGCCACCTGTTAATGCCACAGCCTTGCGAGATTATGCCTCATAAAACACTATTTTTATCATTCCCTAGTGAAGGTTTATAAAAAGAGACTGCTTATGAAGGTGGGAAGTTTATTCTCATTGGAGTGCTCACTCACCACTGAAACTTTTTTAATGGACACCGGATGGGGATGGTGAGACTATTTCATGCCATCTGCCCCCCCAACCCCGCCCTCTCCCCAGTTCTCACGAACACTGCACTCACACTGCCGAGGCCCCCACCTGTGAGAGATATGACGTGTGTTCACTTTCATGGGACAAATTATACACTTCTTTCTTCTATTGTTGATTTAGGAAATTTAACAGCGTAGAAAACTGCACACTATAAAATGCAATATATATTTTTATTCATGAAGTTTCAATTTCATCTCTAGTTTCTGTTTTCCTATATCTTTCCCAAGTTATTTTTGCTTTTCTTTCACGTTAACTCCCATCTTTGTTTTCGGAACAGTGTAATTTCCACAAGTATGGTGTATTAATTTTGTTGTTGATGGATTTAGGTGTGAGCTGAGAATCATTCACAGTGAAAACTGGTATTTTTACAGATGGGTGACACGGATACTATTAGGAGTGAGTGGATACATTTGCATTAATTGAGGAATACGTCCTGCTGGAATAGTCAACATTGAAGATGAATGCTGTGAACTGGTGAGATGGGAAACACCTTGTGAAATTAATGGAAATGAGTGTAGGACTAGGCGCATCACTCAAAATTGCTTGCTGAAGACGGGTGCTGTGCTAGTGAGCTCGAGAAAATCAGAGGTAGAATCTTGGAGCCTGGATATTTATTCGACATAAAAACTAGTGGGAGGGTTGTTGGTGTACTATATTCAATCCATTGTTTAACACGTCTCATGGTATGACAGTTTCACTGAGGACGATCATGCGGAAAAATCTGACTGATCTTTTCGACTAAGATTAGGACATTGGGGCCCTGAGTACTAGCTGAGCCCAGGGCATGCCTGGTATTGAAATTCCACCCACCTGGTATCTCCACAACTCAATTAATATTAATCAGGGCCTAACTCTATGGATAACAATAGGCGGAGCCTGCAGAAAATCCAAAGTCTGCAAAAATATTCTTCACAGAGACTCATCCTTAAGGAGACAAACTTGCAAATGTTTTCATATGAGGTGATGGGTATCCAAGCTAAACGGGTCTTAAGACTTTTTAATGCTCTATCCCCCCATGTAAAACATGTCATTGTGCTCTCCTGAATTCCAAACATATTTTCTCACATAATTCCTTTAAATTTGGCAGCTTTGCACCTATTTAAAAAATTTATACATTGCAGTTATTTTCCATGTAAAAGTGCACTCAGATACTTGATTGCCAACAATCTACTGTCAATTCAATCTTCCCATAAAGTGTAAATGTCGCTGCTAAAGCCCTCCTTGAGATCAATTGCCCTCCCTGTATTTGGGCAGAGGCCTGCTCTACAGTTTAAAGTCTTGTAAGTTTGGTGAAAGGAAGCAACAGGTGCTTGTGATTGGCTATCACTCAAGCTAGTGGGTAGCAAAGGTGAGGTACCCAAAGCAAGTTTATCACGTGTGATGTAAACATTCTCCTTCAGTAAATGTACTAATACCCCGTGGTCCAAGAACAAGCAGAGTGTCACTGTGAATCCCGAATTTGATCTTATGTATCTGAACTAGTGCCCTTACTGCAGGACCGCACCGCCACCTAAAAAGCACATTCCCGAGCTGGGCTCATATAAATGAACAGAACATGTATGTTCAGACTGCGAGAAACATCAAAGCCCAATGAGAGTCAGAAGCACTTGGAGGCTTGAGAACAACACAACTGTATCCTGGCACGCTCTTTCTATTAGCACATTTTAATTAATGCATTGATAACTGAGACAACAAGGGCACAACATGCCGGTGCATGAAAACCTCAAACATGAGGGTCTGAACTCAACAATTATAAAACATGAATATTATTTGGAAATAGCTTTTCAAACGTCAGACAGGACACCCAAGCGTGCACAAACTACAGACAGCCATTAGACGGATGAATAAATGTTAGATCTCAGAAAATAAGTGGGTTATCAGCCCATGCAAAACATTTCACCGCTGCAAGATTACAGGAAGTTAGTTTCTTCTGAAGGTGGAGCGGTACAGATTGCTAGCATCTGTCTTGCTGATTTGGCTCCTGTCGCTCCATATGCTACTGGAAAATTCATATTCCTACACAAGAGATTTCGATTTCCTACTTAGATTGGATGTTTTCAATTCTTATACAGACAGCTGCTTTAAAATATCAGCATAGCAGATAAAATTCCGTGTGTGCTATCAACCGGACTGGAAATATCAACTAGTTGTAACCAAATGTTAATCACAGTGCATTCATTTGTGATGCAAGCACATTAGAAAAAGCATTGGTAAACAAAGACATACCTAAGTTAAAAAAAGAAGCAGAACACACCTTTGAAAGAATTTGAGAGAAACCCCAAGTAAGTATCCACTTCAGCCTGGGTCCTTCCATCATTTATTTTGATAAATACAACAGAAATGCAAAGGAGGAGCTACACCATGTTGGAAAGCATAGATAATATGTCAAGATAAGCTCAGAGCCAGGAGCAAATGAAAGTGAGCACATGAGACGATGGGAAGCAGCATAAGTAAAACACAAAGAGGAGAAGGCAAGCGCGAATTGTAACTGTGTACAGAGCAGGAAACTTCCGCCAGGTTTAGAGGTGCAAGAGGTAAGTTTATGGTTGTGGGGTCCTGATGGGAGAGTAAACTGAGTTACCTAGACACATTTAAAAAAGTAAATTATGCGTGTAGGGGTAAGTAAAAAAGGAGTCTGAATGGTATTTCATGGGAGCAGCAAAAAAATGGGGATCAAGGCTAAGATGCCTGCACCGGTACTCACGTCCCAAAGGTAGTGTCTAATGCAGTGAAGGTGCAAGTGGCCTGGAGCACAATCCCCGATGTCCCATAAGTGAGAAAAAGCAGACAAGTCCACTACTTCCTCAACAATTACATACACAGAATAGCCCTGCACCCTTCAAGTATTCATTACAATATTAAATGAAGTTCTTAGCGATATTCATATCATAGGTAATTCATAGATGATCAATTGTTTTCCCAAGAGTGGTCAACCAGATGACCACATGTAGGACGGATCGCATACACTTGCAGATTTATACTTCATTTGTGAAATTACTCTTGAACCTAAAATCGCTGCTGGAGCATGTAGACCACTTTTTTTTAAATTGACTGGCTTTTTCCAGTATGTAAAGATTTTGAATTACGACTACCATAAAGAAATCAAAGACCTGAAGAAGTCCAGTAACGGACGAAACGCCTTGGCTATTCGCTTTATAAAGACATTTGAATAAAGAACTTATCTTAAATCTGAAGAGCCTTCATTTGACTTTTCTTGGGAAATCAATTGATCATCTATGAATTGCCTATGATATGAATATCGCTAAGAACTTTTTTTAATATTGTAATGAATACTTGAAGGTTGCAGGGCTATTCTGTGTATGTATTTCATGGGAGGAATTTCTTTGGAGTTTCTTCTTCACAAATAACCCAAACAAACCTAAAGAAATAGCACAATTAAAAGAATTAGAAATTTACAACAAACCACAGCAAGGTTCACAATATATGCCCACAATAATGACATTTACTCCCAATTGTAACCATCAAAAAGCACGAAAAGACTGTTAATAAGTAAGAACCCAGCAAACAGTGTCCTTTGTGTATGTTTATGACTGTTTATGGGTAAATGTCAGTAAAGTCTTAACTGGAAAAGAAGCTGCTTATCCCTTTTAAGAGAATTGCATCCACTGTCTTGTTCCACTACTGTAGGAAAAAAGGTACTTTGGAAGGCACAATTATCATGAAATCCATTGGGGGCCTTTGTGCATAAGACTTATGTCAGCAGTATAAAACAAAGTACTCTTCTTTAACTTATCTAGAGGCATTAAATCAAATTTGTGGCAAACAGGGCCCGCACAAGAGCCTAGACGGTTACACTGTTCTAGTGCTTCAGCAGAGCCACCACTCCCTTTGGCTGTTGCCCCTGAACTTGGTACAGTTGAAGTAGCTGGAGCTTGACACTTGAGGGAACCAGTGGTGTATATATTTTGGCATGTTACGAGATTTGAGGGGCTTAATGGGTGCAGTAGTGCTGTTCAACCTGAAGGAGGTTCCTTCTGTGATGGGCCCTCTTCTCCCCCATGAAGATGTAGGTGAGGACAAATGGGGAGTGCAGTTGATCTGGTGAGACAGGATGGAGAGATTCTCTGTATACAGCCTTTTAGAATAATGGAAGCGGACGGCAAGGCTGGAGGAAGTGAGTCAACAAGGTTGGTAGCATCAGGTCCAGGATGCAAAGTCTCTTCACTCAATTGGCGTATGCCTTGCCCCGGGAGTTATGTTCCGTCCACATATACAGACCCAGTAGAGAGATGGCTTAACCTAAGGGTATTTTTTAGAGCAGTGTTTTATTGTTAACACTATCATTCCTTTTAGTCATGTAGTCTTGTTTCCGCCCTAGGAAAGGTGTAGTTTTGCTGAAAAAAACAATGATTGAAAAGTTAGTTTGAAGGGGGTGGCTCCACTACTTTTACAGCAGCAGACAAGATTCATGAAACAAAGTACATGCTAGCTAACCATAATCTGTAATGGCGTCTCCATATAGACAGTGTTAATTCGGAATGCAATTTAACTGAACTAAAATTATGGAACAAATGCAAATCGACGACAAGAAGAACAAATAAGACATTTGTTTTCCTAAGCCGGTCTGATCTAAAGATAGTACGTATTTGATAGCGCCACTCTAAATATTGCAATATATAGTAGACCAATTGTAATTGATCAAAAAGATGCATTGTGAACTGCAGAATATGCTCATATATATTCTTATCTACATTCAGAGCATACTTTATCTTAGTTCATATCATTTTTACTTAAAACATAGTCTGAAAGAAGAAAGTAACATTTCAATTCAAAGATAAAAAAGCCATTGCTTCGCCACTTCAGTTACATTTTACCTTCCTGAAATGGAATAAGAAACATGCGTTATTGTTCTTATTGTAAATCTTTCAGAGATTGTTGCAAAAGCCCACCTGCATTAATTATTTTGGCTAGATGCAACGGACACACTGCTAACGGAATCGTTCATAATAGGAGCACAACACCCGTGTATGTTGTGAGTTTTGTTTATGGCAAAGAGAACTTGAATTTTATTTTCAATTAAATTTAATTTGGATTTGTAAAGCATGCTTATCACCCCGGGGGTATCCAGGTGCTGGGGATGGATAGGTCAGTCATACAGCCAGGCCTTGACTGCTCTTCCGAAATGTATGAGGGAGGAGGAAGTCTGGAAGTGGAGGGGCAGGCCGTTCCAGGACTTGGCAGCGAGGTTGAAGAATGCACAACCCCTTCCTTGGGTTCATGGATGCATGGGACATGAGCGAGGGCTAGATGGGGTGAGCAGAGTTGTCTGGTGGACGGGTTGATGTAGGTTAGTCCTGTGTTGTGGAGGGCCTTGAACGCGTGGGCGAGTAGTTTGAAGTTGCTTCTCTTCTTGATTGGGAGCCAGTGTAGATCTCTGAGGTGGGGGTTATGCTTGAGCGTTTTGGAAGAGGCAGAAGGAGTCTTGCTACTGTGTTTTAGATGGTCTGGAGTAGTGTAAATATGTGGTTTGTGATTCCTGCATAGAGTGCATTGCTGTAGTTCAGTCCACCTGAAGATCTTATGCAGCATTCAAAGGATGTGGAAACTTGAGGAGGTAACTGTGTTCACCTGGCGCTTCATGGAGAGCAAGCTGTCCAGTATGGTGCCTAGGTTCCAGGAGTGGGTGGTGGGACTTGGTGCGGGTCTGAGGACACAGAGCCACTAAGAGTCATTTCAGGGGGAGGTGATTCAACCAAAGATTAGCACTTCTGTCTTGTCCGTGTTTAGTTTCAGGCTGTTGGACTTCATCCAGTCCGCGATGTGGTCATGGTATTCCGGAAGTTTTCTCTGATGGTGGGGGAGATGTCTTCAGTGAGAGATAGAATATGAGTTGAGAGTCATCGGCGTATAAGATGATGTTGAATCCATGCCAGCGGACGATGTTGGCCAATGGAGTGACGTAGATGTTGAGGAGGGTGGAGCTGAATGAGAAGCCTTGGGGGACACCGCAGATGGTGATTTTATTTTATTTTTAAAATATTTTTATTGATATCTTTTTTTTCTTTTAAACGTAACATCAGCCATTGCATTGGGATACATAAGTTACAGTTCTACTGCAGAGTTGACAAGTACAAGTGACCAATCTTTAAAATATTCATGAGATCTACCTTAGAGATTTCAGGTAAATATGCAACAGTGCCATAAACAGCACATTTCAACATTCATGGTTCGGGTCTTCTTCAGATGGTGATTTTGGGTTCAGATGTGAACGGTGTTTCCTATGAGTGCGTCCTGAGAGAAACAAAATGATGAGTTTGAGTGCGTTGCCACTGATGCCAATGTGATATAGTTTGTTGACCAGGATGTGATGGGAGATGGTTGAGGAAGATGAGGTCAGTTGACTCTTCATGGTCGAGGATGGTCCTGATGTTGTCCATTGCAGCTATGAGGGCTGTTTCGGTGCAGTGGTTCAAGCCGAAGCCTGATTAGGAGGTGTCCAGCAGGTTGTTTCTCTCAAGGTGGTCTGTGGGCTGGTGGTTGATGGCTTTCTCAAGGACCTTAACTGGGAATGAGGGGAGAGGGATGGGTCAGTAGTTCTTAAGGTCGGTGGGATCTGTGGTGGGTTTCTTTAGTAGGGTCCTACTTCTGCATGTTTCCAGGTTTCCCGAAAGGTGGTAGAGTTAATGGTCGAGTTGAGGATGTGTTTGAGCGGATGGCAGATCTCCTCTTGTCTTACGTTGAAGGCGTCATGTGGGTAAAGGTCCATCGGGGCCCCGGAGTGTATGAGGTCATGATGGTTGTGGTGGTCTCGGTGTTGAGGGGTGTCCAGTCTGTGAGGTGGTTTTACTGGGTTTTCATGGGGAACGTGGGTCCAGTGAGCTCCCCGGCTTGAGGGTCGAAATTGCTGTAGATGTCTGCTATTTTGTCAGGAAGTAATTTAAAAGGGCATCACATAGGTCCTGGGAGGAAGGGGTTGCATTTTCGACTGCTGTTGGGGTGGAAAATTCCCTGATGATGTCAAAAAGTTCCTTTGCTTGGTTGCTGATGTTCTCAAGGTGAGTAGCTAGGCTGGCTTTTTTGGCTTCTTTGAGGGAGTGGTGATAATTCCTGAGGGTGGAGTTTGCACTGAGTGGTTTGTAGGGTTTCTGCTGGAACATCGTCTTTCTAGTCTTTTGCATTCTCTTTTTGATGCCAGGAGTTCGGTGGTGAACCAGGTGGCGTGTTTATTGGACCCCTTGGTGTTGTGTTCTTTGATCTAGGTGATGCTGTGTTTTTGTATATTTTATATCTCCTATTTTCATTATTTTGGATGCAAGTGTAATTGGTCATTCCTTTCCCTCATGAGTGTTGAATCTCACGTGAGAAAAAGTGTTTGTAAATTATGCACTCGCCCTCAAAAAGCTGATCTTCGGGTTCACTTATACACTTTTTGTGAGTCTGAGATAAAAGTGAGTGAAAAGGAATGATATTCCTGTTGCTTGATGCTTGTTTTATTGCTGCAAATAACAACATAAGGTAAAAAGTATCCTTTAGTGTAGAAGTTGGAATGCATAACACTCTAAAAACTATGTGAAGGCCATAATGCAAAACAGCAGGAAAAACACATCCATAGTGACAACTGTGCACACCAATGAGTACCCTGCTTACATCATGTTAAGAGAAACTGTGGAGGTGTTGGACCCACCCCCCTCCCACCCTCCATCCTCTCCTCATTTCATTTCTGATGGGAGGTGATGCTGCTAAGGAAGTAGAGGTAAACTGGTGGAATGAGAATGACAGCTAGGACCAATGCTTCAAATGGGCAGGTACTGTCCGGAACTGAGTGCCTTCTTGAATTTGACAGGATGCTTACCTGCACTTCTGAGAACTGCTCCACTACATTTAAAGGGAGAGTACCGGAACTTCTCAGGAGCCACCATGCACCCTAAGTAGTGAGAATCTGTAGTTCTATATTTCCACTTAAAGCACTTTGCTAGGACCTAACCTCAAATGCCTTTGACCCAGTCTCTGATTCAAAAATGAATGAAGTGCTTTGACAACCTAAAGCATGCATATTCTTCTAACTGAATGCACACCTTGTGTAGTGTAGTTCCTATCTTCCCAATAGGCTCTGCGCATTGGAATAATACCTACAGCAGTAAAGGCCTAGGCCAGACGTTAACTAGGTCTACTACTGTCGATACTAGACTTAAGTTTTGGGTTTGCCAGCGTAGCTCAGAGTTCGCTAGAAACTTTCTCGAATGTTCAGGAAAGAATTAACTCCCCTGATTAGACAAGAAGGGATTTAGTTTCTGACAACCATAGAACATGACAACTTTGCTCTCCCCTAATCAAGAGTGTATCTCCAGAGTCATGTGAGCACAAGGCAATTATTTTACTCAGTCAGTACGTGCATTCTTAGTCTCATCAGATTGTAGAGAAAAGGAAGAGACGGGCGTGTTCAATAAAAAGGTGTTATTTATTGATCAGTCTCTTTTCTCGTACAAGAGAAATGGATCGATATTATTGCAATACTTATAGTTAAGTAAAGTGCATACATTAAAAGCAATAGTATAAAATAATACTGTAAAAACATTGATATGGTTTCTGAGCCATATGATGTTTAAAATGATTAAAATATATTTATATACACATATACATTTGACTAAACGTACTCAACTGGTGTTTCTAAATACGCCTACCCCGTGTACCTGACCTAAGTCTAATGCGTGGGCGGGAATAGAAAGTTACAGTTTAAGTTAAGTTTGTTTTTGCCAAGTGAATAACTAAAGAATTCTCTGTGAGGGGTTATTCAGTTCTGTACCTGGAAGTTAGGATGAATGAGGAATGTTATCTCTTTCTCTGGTCTCGATATTCCAGGCTGCCTGCGAGGGCTGCCCGAAAGCGCCGGTGCTGGGTCTCTCGGTAGGAGATAGCAGCGCGTCTCTCAGCGCGTCAGGAAGGCGGGGCTGCTGCCAGCGGGGTCTGCTCTGCTCTTGGCTTCGGCAAGTATGGCTGCTCCGTCTCGTCACCACGCGTGTGTTTGCATAGGGCAAGATCGGCAATATTTATACCTTAAAGGTGCCGGGATTGAGGTAAGGATGGACATAGATACGTCAATAAAGATGTCATACGACTTGCTCGTTAGCACATTCTTTTACTGAAGTTCTCTGTGAAATCAAAACAATGGCCGCACGGATTTTCCAGGTTGTCATAGGTTTGATTTGTTATGAGAACGTCGTATGCCTTATCAGGGGCTGGAGGAATGTCGCTTGTCTAATTAGATCTCAAGCGTTATGACCTAATCAGATAACACGTTCCTGTGCCGTAGTGTGACTGCGTCAGATAACGGTATCTGCATCATGGGGGCTTTTCTTGCCTCATGGGCTGACTGTTAGTTAACTTGATAGTTAGTTTAACCAGAATAGGGTCAGGAATAGGGGGATCGATTCAGAACCTATAGGAATACATGACACTTGCAGTGCGAGATTGTGGTCTGTCCAGTCCTAAGGAAAGTTTCCGAAAAGGGAGATAACTTTAAAAGAATGCAAGCAGCAGCAAGGATGCTTCCTTGTGAATGTATTGGACAGTGCTGCAGAACATCCTTTCAATGTTTTATTGAGGTCTTGCCCCAGAGCAGAACTTCAATAGTCCTGTAATGATCACTTTGGGAAAGGTGCTCAGTTTCACTGCGCGTTGTTGCCAAATAATTAATTATGTTGCAATCCTAGGCCTCCCAGCCCCCTCCAGGAGGCTGCAGGAGGAAGGCCAAGCAGGCAGACAGATGCCTGTAGTTTTGCAGGTGGGGCACGTCCATACAAACAGTACAATCATCTGAGAATTCCTTTATAAGAACCGTTATTCTATGCTCAGGCCTGCTGCAGAATTACAAGTCAGCATGTTTCAAAAGCAAACGTTACGTTACATAAGGCAATAGATAGTGACAAGTGTGCATGTATCAAGAGCAAACAAAACACAAGAGGTAGCAAACGATACATTACAAGAGGAAAAAAAGTGACGTGTGTATGTTACAAAAGCGTACAAAGTACAAGTAGAGGTATACTACTGCACTAAATGGCAGATACTAAGAACACAAGAACAAACGTTACGTTATATGAGGCAATGGTGGCACTTGTGCATGTATCAAAGGCAAACAAAATAAAATACAAGAGGTAGCAAACGATACATTATACGAGGGAAAGTGACGTTAGGGGATCAGGTTAGCCTTATGAAACCGGTGTGAACCTGTTCGAGAATAAGCCGAATCTTATGACTGATCACACACAAGTGTGATTCTTATCTTGTCGAATGAGTGTGTACATTTGTTAAGCGCATAACACGTCGCTTTTAGAGGAACATCGTATAAAGGACGCACATTTACGGAGCCTTTTGCGCAAACGCCTCGAGTTGCAAGTGCAAGTCATTATCAAAGGTGACCTTGAACTCGGAAACCTTTCATTTAGTTGTAATATTACCCCTCAACGGTGTAATATTGTGTGTGAGTATACCTAGTGAATGGGCGATAAGTGCTTCTTTCAGGGTATGGGTTCCCCGAAAGATTTGGGAATATCCACCAGCTGAAGGGTTTGGGGTACCCTCAAACTTTACTTCGACCCTTTGCCGGTCTGAAAAAAGTCGGAGATTTCTTGGCATAAGATTGGTCAGGGATGTACTCTTCCCAACAGCAGAATTAAAACTCCTTCTAGGGTGGTGTGGTAGGTTCAAATGACGATGCACACACAGGTGATGTAAACATGTAGTATCCATTAACTGAGGCATCCAAACGCCTCAGCACAGGATTCAACTGACATTAAACACAGTTTGGATTTTAGAATGTTATACGAACAGCAACAGCTTAAATCAATGGAGAATATGCAGGTAAACATACAAGTGATGTAAGGAAATAAGAATGTAGAAAAATACAGAATATACCTCAATACTTTAGCTTACCACAGATGGAATGGAAAACCTCCAAAATCTGTGGGGGTGTATAGGAAAGGGATTCCCCGCAGATATTTGCCATATGGAGAAAAAGCAACAACTTATGCTGTAGAAATGCGACAGTGTATACAATGCATGTAGAAACACCCTTGTATTGCTGCAAATAGGAATTTACAAATGTTTTCCAGAAATATGCTGAAAACCTACAACTGACGCAGCTTCTAAGGCACATTTCTGGAAATCTCTGTGAATGGTTGAATACCATAAATGGTTCCCAGAAGGGGTAGACTACTACAGGTGCACAATTAGGACTTTCTATATCAATCAGCCTACTTTTTTGCATAGTGCTGGTACGTACTGTCCTTTTTGACATCATTTCAGGGTGTATTTGTATTCACTGTAGCCAACTTGTATCAGGTGCTGTCCAGTCACTAAATGGTTCGACAGCTGAGGCATGCCAAGGGTGCACTGTAGAAAGATCACAATGAGGGTAAAAAAGCAACAATGAATAGAATTTTCACACGACCATAAATTGCAATAAACCATGCAAGCTTCCACTTGAAAAAAGTAAGTTCCTATCTTTCCCCACCTGTACCATACTTGCAGTCACTGGCCCTAGTCTGGCACAGTTGGGTTCTCTCCAGTGGCATAACAAGGGCATAACCCGCTCCCTGCAGCCCCTGCGATGCAGCAGACCCCTCAAGTCATCAGGGGGCCCCCATTCAGCCCAAGATCGATGAATATCTTTAAGAAATGGGAGACTTGGGTGGGGGGGTCATCACATTCTGCAGGGCCCTATCGTTTTGTGTTACACCATTGGTTCTTCCTTAGGCTGCAGTTGAGCAGCTCATTCTCATGCCCAGAAGAATCCTAAAGCCCATGAAAAAAGAGCAAGAATTTGGCAAGGTGAGCACAAAGTAGCATCACAATGAAAGGTATTACAAACCCCACCTGAGGCATAGGCACAATGTAAACATCCGCAATAAGGTAGCTCCCTAGCAGTGTGGAACTCAGCACTGTCAGCAGATATCTACTGATGTCTTTAGCAAGACGTTAAAAACTGGTGAAGTAGAGATGCTTCGTTGGTGCATATGTGTAGATTTACTGCAGAAAAAGCTCCACCAATCTGCAAGTAAATTGTGGGTGATTCAGAATAGCAGGCTGCTTGTGAAGCAGTGCTGCTTGTTCTAAGTATGTTTGTTCATGCGCTACGAAATTAGTTCTACTCCGGCCATTACCAGCTTGCTGGCCCCTCTTCCCAGCCCCTGCTGCACAAATGAAGACATGGACCAGGAATATGAGTTAGTGGAAGGGAATCGGACACTGGATCAGCCATTCCAGCCCTTAGTCAAGGGTATGCACTGTGCTAGCCTTTCGACAGAATGGAAAACAGGTCGCCAGCTTCAGATCCACAGCAAGTTTCCCTGAAACAGGCTGTTCGACTGTCCTTTTCATTGCAGCACCAGTTTTGTTTCCCTTAGTCCTGAAGTGCAACCAGTCACCGGCCTTTGCTTCTCTACAAAAGGTAATGTGCTATTACACCTCTCCCTGCAATATCTCTGTGTTATTGATTACATTAAATTGGAGGATGGTTGTTGGTTCATAGGAACAGTGCACCAGGAAAGGTTAAAAAAGACATCAGCAAATCAAAAAGGAGAGAGAGGACTAGGTAAGCCAGTCCGGGTCCCCTGGTTATATGTAGAGATATCAATATAGGACTAGCTATGTTGTGTTAGAGGAGACTCAGAAGGTATATCTGTAGGCAAACCCTTAGGTTTGGACATGAAGCCCTCACACACCAACCTAGTTGGTGTCATGCTTCATCATCGGGCCCACCACAGTGACACCGAATGTGTCCCGGGTGTGCTGCGACTCCAGATTACTGAGGAGCAGGTATTCTTACTGAGTGTGCAGTGCTGGTGAGAATGGAGGTGAAAGGTTTAAAAGCTATCCAGGAGGTCCCAGTTCCCGAGGGTAAAGGTAAATTTAATACCTGGGCCCCTGTTAGCAAGATAAAAAGGCTGTGGACGTTGTGGAGTATATTAGGGGCTCCTACGTCCTTGTGGTCTACATGTTTCAGCCAGGCCTTTTGATTAAAACTGGCTTTCCTCAGGACCAAATGAGTATGTGTGAGTGAAAATAAACTATATTAAGTGAAAGTGTATGGTAAAAAAGTGTTGCACTCGCTAAGGTGCCGTACGTGTAAGAGGGGGATTCCCTCTGCTTTACTGTACATAAAACACAAAACAGTACAGACATACAAAGAGAGTCATTGAGAATGGTATTAACCAAAACACAACAATTGCCGGCTTCTGGTGTGCGTGAGCGACCTAGAGCGGCAAAGAACTTAGCCATGAGTGTGCCATGGCTATAGTGAACTATGGCGGTAAATTATTAAACGCAGTGGCAGTGGTGGGCTACACAGCGAAACAGGCATAGCGTGAGGTACAGGTAAGTGTAGTACATAATTCCTCACACTTGCTACTTGCTGTTAAAGCCTCATGGGTCACTTGGCAGGGAGGGAAAGGAGACCCTAAACATTTGTAGAGGATTACAGTTAGGATATCACCTGTGGAGAGAAATTGTTGCTTACCCAGAGCGTTGTGCAAAGATCAAGCTTACTCACGGTATTTCCGATCAGCGGTTCCTGCGACCTATCGTCCTGCTCCAGTGTCCCGAGTGAGCTATGCCAGAGTCAGGTAAGGGCTTAAATAGCCGGTTTGATTGTTATCACCTGGAGAGGGGAGAGGGCGCGGTCGCGTTTTCTGTTTAGGGCGCAGGCGCTGGGAGCTAGCGGTTTTCACCTAGCGCATGCGCAATGTGAGGTTTCCAGCGCATGCGCGGTAGAGGTGAATGCGAGCGCTATGCAGTCGCGCATGCGCCATGGTACTGGGTTGGCAATGGTAGTGGCAAGTGCGCGCGGGTCCGTGCGCAACTGAAGGAAAAAAAAAAGGAATAAAGTAAAAGGCCCAAGTGGGTCCCTTATTATTTAAAAAGCAACAACAGGAATTACAAGGTATATATAGGTCAAGGAGGCAATTACAGAATAGGGACAGACCACGAGTCTGAGCGCAGACAGGGATACTGACCACTATCTTACATATGAGTTTTTTATCTCGCCAGAGCATTCCACGGGATGGAATCATTGAGCCCCTCTATATGGGTAGAAAGGCGATAAATCCAGCGTTGCTCTTTGGTGAGCAGGGTCTTCTCATCACAACTTGAAAGTGCGAATTGTTCGATCACCGTCCAGGTGAAATCATTCGGGGTGTGATTTTGCACGATGAAATGCTGGGTCAGTTTGCTGATGTTTTTACCACAGCGCATGGTGCTTCTGTGTTCAGTCATCCTAGTTCTGACCTTCCTAGTCGTCATGCCTACGTATCTCAAGCCACAGCGACAGGTGATTAGGTATACTAGGTTAGATGAATTACAGTTTGTGAATTGTCGTTGTGTCCAGGTTTTCCCAACTTCCAACGACAATGTCTTTGAAGGGGTAGTCAGGTGGCAGACGCTACAGTTGTAACACGGTTGGTGGCCTGTTAGTTCTGGTAGGCCCCAGGTGTTTAAAATTGTCTGGCTGGTTTGGTGTGTTTTTCTGGGTCTCGTAGTGACCAGCTGATCCTTCAAATTTTGTGCCCTTTTGTATGCGAAGCGTGGGAGGTCCCAGTTCCTCGTGCCTGAATTGATGATTTTCCAATTTTTGCGAATTATACTGGAGACCTGATTGGAGGCGGTGTTATAGGTGGTCACACACGTCATGGTTGGTGTTTCTGGTGGTCTGACCACGGCCTCCAGAAGGGCCTCCCTATTCTGGTTGCGTGCTCGTTTACAGGATTTTGTGATGATTCTGGACGGGTAGCCACGATCTTCCAACTTGTGGACCAAGGCTTTGGACTGGTGTTTGAAGTCATGGAGGTTGCTGCAGTTCCGGCGAATACGGAGGAACTGGCCAAATGGCAGATTCTCCCTCAAAGGTCTGGGGTGGAAACTGTCAAAACGCAACAACGAGTTCCTGGAAGTTGGTTTGTAATGAGTCGTTGTGGTCAGACTCCCCTGATCAGCTTTTATGTTGAGGTCCAGGAACGCCAGTTCAGTAGAACTGCTAGTGCAGGTGAACTTCAGAAAGGGATCAAGGCTATTGATCCAGGTGAGAAAATCTCTCAGTGTCTCCTCATTGCCTTCCCAGACAATGAGGATATCGTCAATGTATCGACGCCAGATTGTTATATTTGCTGAGTAGGGGTTCGTGGGGGCTTCGATGTTTGTCTGCTCAAAGTGGTGGACGTATAGCCCCGCCACGCTCGGCGCAAAGACACTGCCCATCGAGGTACCATTCGTTTGTAAGAAGAATGTGTCCTCGTATTGGAAATAATTCTCTTTTAATGCCAACGTGGCGCAATCCAAGATGAAATGACGGGGTGTGCGATGTTGCCAGTCAATCTCCATCAAGACATCATGGAGTACCTTCAGTGTGGCATCCTGAGGGAGGCTCGTATATAAGCTCTCCACGTCTAATCCCACCAGGAGGTGCTTGTCACTATCGAAACTGACATCCTTAATGATGTTAAGGAGGTGCTTCGTGTCTTTGACGTAGGATGGAGTTTTTTGAACCAATGGGTTGAGGTAGTGATCACAGAACCGCGATAGCGGTTCTAGGAGGGACTTTATCCCAGACACTATGGGTCTGCCCGGTGGTGGGGTGACCCCTTTGTGCACCTTGGGCATGATGTAAAAGTAAGGTACTTTTGCATCACGTGTGTTAAGATATTCAGCTTCTTGTTTTGAGATGTATTCCGCGTCAGAAGCCTCCTGTACTAGTTCTGTGATCTTTTTCTGTAGATCTTTGGATGGGTCTCTCAGTAATTTCCTATAGTTACGAGTGTCACTTAATAGCCTGCGGCATTCGGTGTCGTAGTCGATCTTGTTCATGATGACTATCCCTCCACCTTTATCTGCTGGTTTGATGATGCGGGTAGGGTCATTTTGGAGTTTTTTGATGATTTCCCTATCCTGAAATGACAGATTGTTGAAATGGTTTTGGGGTTGTAATTTCTCAACTTCTGAGTATACTGCCAATTCGAAAGTACTGATTTCTACTGGCACGGTAGCCGGTGGTGGAGTGAAGTTGGATTTAAGTTTCAGCCCTGTTTCATTGGTGTTTTCTGAGTCAAGGGGTTTCTCCTTGTTTTCGAAAAACGCTTTTAGCTTGAGTTTTCTAAAAAACTCGGCCAGCTCGACATGGAGTTTGAAAGTATCTAGTCTGATGGTCGGGACAAATGACAGTCCTTTATTCAGGACATTGGTTTCTTCATTGGTGAGGGGTACGTCGGCGAGGTTGAATACCAGGGTGCCGGTATTGGTTGGTTCAGCTACTTGCTGGGGCCCGCTTGCTCTTTGGCTTTGTTCCTGGTGTTGGCACTGACCGGGTCCTCTTCTGTGGACCACTGTGCTGGTTGAGGCGCCCACTGTACTTGCTGTGGTGGATTCCTTCTCTTGCCGCGGGGTCTGCGGCCTTGGCCTAAAAAAGGATACCGTTGATTTGGGTTGTTCTGGTAGTATGGTACCTGGCCAGGCGGAAATAAAGGTGGATATCCATAATATGGAGGCATTGGGCCGAATGGCGGAGGCCCGAAGTTTTGGAATTGCGGGGGGCCTTGCCATAGTTGTGCTTGTTGTTTTCCTCCACGGCCTCTCCCTCTGGCTTTGTAGGATCCATTACTGGAGCCGCTAGAGATTGAACTAGTATCACCTGAGCTGTCCGTGTTCTGGCCTCTTGTGGGTGCAGTATACGTGTCGTCAGCATAGGGATAGGTTTTTAGATAGCTAAAGTTTTTTAGATCCTTTTCGAATTTCTTTATCTTGGTTTGGGTTAGGTATTCTTTATAATCGTTCATCTCCCGATTTTGATCTTCCAATTTCTTCTTGTATCCTGTCAGAGTGGTTTTGAAATGGGTCTCAGTCGCCTGGATCTCTATCATCACTGCGTCTGAAAGGCGTTTGGCAGTTTTTATTATCAAGATGAGCCAGTCCCTGGTGCAATGCCAGGCTATCTGAGCCCAGTCTTTCCTGAAGGTGACATCGTCAAGGAATATTCTAGGAGCGTTAGTGACCAGTAAGCCTTTAGGCGCTGTGTTGGTCCTCAGGTATTGTGCGAGGATAACGCCATGCAAAATAGTGCGTATCCTGTTACGCTTTTTCTCAGTGAGAGTGTCCCAATCTGTAGTTTGCGCTACTGTTGTTGCTGTGTTAAAATCTGCCAAGAGTGTGGGGTCATCGAGGATCTCAGTGACGTCATCCTCGGTGAATGTTAGGCCTGTGTTTTGTGCCATCTTGCATCAGTTAGGTATCTCTCGCAGCTGCGCGCTGCCAATTATCAGCAAATCAAAAAGGAGAGAGAGGACTAGGTAAGCCAGTCCGGGTCCCCTGGTTATATGTAGAGATATCAATATAGGACTAGCTATGTTGTGTTAGAGGAGACTCAGAAGGTATATCTGTAGGCAAACCCTTAGGTTTGGACATGAAGCCCTCACACACCAACCTAGTTGGTGTCATGCTTCATCATCGGGCCCACCACAGTGACACCGAATGTGTCCCGGGTGTGCTGCGACTCCAGATTACTGAGGAGCAGGTATTCTTACTGAGTGTGCAGTGCTGGTGAGAATGGAGGTGAAAGGTTTAAAAGCTATCCAGGAGGTCCCAGTTCCCGAGGGTAAAGGTAAATTTAATACCTGGGCCCCTGTTAGCAAGATAAAAAGGCTGTGGACGTTGTGGAGTATATTAGGGGCTCCTACGTCCTTGTGGTCTACATGTTTCAGCCAGGCCTTTTGATTAAAACTGGCTTTCCTCAGGACCAAATGAGTATGTGTGAGTGAAAATAAACTATATTAAGTGAAAGTGTATGGTAAAAAAGTGTTGCACTCGCTAAGGTGCCGTACGTGTAAGAGGGGGATTCCCTCTGCTTTACTGTACATAAAACACAAAACAGTACAGACATACAAAGAGAGTCATTGAGAATGGTATTAACCAAAACACAACAATTGCCGGCTTCTGGTGTGCGTGAGCGACCTAGAGCGGCAAAGAACTTAGCCATGAGTGTGCCATGGCTATAGTGAACTATGGCGGTAAATTATTAAACGCAGTGGCAGTGGTGGGCTACACAGCGAAACAGGCATAGCGTGAGGTACAGGTAAGTGTAGTACATAATTCCTCACACTTGCTACTTGCTGTTAAAGCCTCATGGGTCACTTGGCAGGGAGGGAAAGGAGACCCTAAACATTTGTAGAGGATTACAGTTAGGATATCACCTGTGGAGAGAAATTGTTGCTTACCCAGAGCGTTGTGCAAAGATCAAGCTTACTCACGGTATTTCCGATCAGCGGTTCCTGCGACCTATCGTCCTGCTCCAGTGTCCCGAGTGAGCTATGCCAGAGTCAGGTAAGGGCTTAAATAGCCGGTTTGATTGTTATCACCTGGAGAGGGGAGAGGGCGCGGTCGCGTTTTCTGTTTAGGGCGCAGGCGCTGGGAGCTAGCGGTTTTCACCTAGCGCATGCGCAATGTGAGGTTTCCAGCGCATGCGCGGTAGAGGTGAATGCGAGCGCTATGCAGTCGCGCATGCGCCATGGTACTGGGTTGGCAATGGTAGTGGCAAGTGCGCGCGGGTCCGTGCGCAACTGAAGGAAAAAAAAAGGAATAAAGTAAAAGGCCCAAGTGGGTCCCTTATTATTTAAAAAGCAACAACAGGAATTACAAGGTATATATAGGTCAAGGAGGCAATTACAGAATAGGGACAGACCACGAGTCTGAGCGCAGACAGGGATACTGACCACTATCTTACATATGAGTTTTTTATCTCGCCAGAGCATTCCACGGGATGGAATCATTGAGCCCCTCTATATGGGTAGAAAGGCGATAAATCCAGCGTTGCTCTTTGGTGAGCAGGGTCTTCTCATCACAACTTGAAAGTGCGAATTGTTCGATCACCGTCCAGGTGAAATCATTCGGGGTGTGATTTTGCACGATGAAATGCTGGGTCAGTTTGCTGATGTTTTTACCACAGCGCATGGTGCTTCTGTGTTCAGTCATCCTAGTTCTGACCTTCCTAGTCGTCATGCCTACGTATCTCAAGCCACAGCGACAGGTGATTAGGTATACTAGGTTAGATGAATTACAGTTTGTGAATTGTCGTTGTGTCCAGGTTTTCCCAACTTCCAACGACAATGTCTTTGAAGGGGTAGTCAGGTGGCAGACGCTACAGTTGTAACACGGTTGGTGGCCTGTTAGTTCTGGTAGGCCCCAGGTGTTTAAAATTGTCTGGCTGGTTTGGTGTGTTTTTCTGGGTCTCGTAGTGACCAGCTGATCCTTCAAATTTTGTGCCCTTTTGTATGCGAAGCGTGGGAGGTCCCAGTTCCTCGTGCCTGAATTGATGATTTTCCAATTTTTGCGAATTATACTGGAGACCTGATTGGAGGCGGTGTTATAGGTGGTCACACACGTCATGGTTGGTGTTTCTGGTGGTCTGACCACGGCCTCCAGAAGGGCCTCCCTATTCTGGTTGCGTGCTCGTTTACAGGATTTTGTGATGATTCTGGACGGGTAGCCACGATCTTCCAACTTGTGGACCAAGGCTTTGGACTGGTGTTTGAAGTCATGGAGGTTGCTGCAGTTCCGGCGAATACGGAGGAACTGGCCAAATGGCAGATTCTCCCTCAAAGGTCTGGGGTGGAAACTGTCAAAACGCAACAACGAGTTCCTGGAAGTTGGTTTGTAATGAGTCGTTGTGGTCAGACTCCCCTGATCAGCTTTTATGTTGAGGTCCAGGAACGCCAGTTCAGTAGAACTGCTAGTGCAGGTGAACTTCAGAAAGGGATCAAGGCTATTGATCCAGGTGAGAAAATCTCTCAGTGTCTCCTCATTGCCTTCCCAGACAATGAGGATATCGTCAATGTATCGACGCCACTCAGCAAATATAACAATCTGGCGTCGATACATTGACGATATCCTCATTGTCTGGGAAGGCAATGAGGAGACACTGAGAGATTTTCTCACCTGGATCAATAGCCTTGATCCCTTTCTGAAGTTCACCTGCACTAGCAGTTCTACTGAACTGGCGTTCCTGGACCTCAACATAAAAGCTGATCAGGGGAGTCTGACCACAACGACTCATTACAAACCAACTTCCAGGAACTCGTTGTTGCGTTTTGACAGTTTCCACCCCAGACCTTTGAGGGAGAATCTGCCATTTGGCCAGTTCCTCCGTATTCGCCGGAACTGCAGCAACCTCCATGACTTCAAACACCAGTCCAAAGCCTTGGTCCACAAGTTGGAAGATCGTGGCTACCCGTCCAGAATCATCACAAAATCCTGTAAACGAGCACGCAACCAGAATAGGGAGGCCCTTCTGGAGGCCGTGGTCAGACCACCAGAAACACCAACCATGACGTGTGTGACCACCTATAACACCGCCTCCAATCAGGTCTCCAGTATAATTCGCAAAAATTGGAAAATCATCAATTCAGGCACGAGGAACTGGGACCTCCCACGCTTCGCATACAAAAGGGCACAAAATTTGAAGGATCAGCTGGTCACTACGAGACCCAGAAAAACACACCAAACCAGCCAGACAATTTTAAACACCTGGGGCCTACCAGAACTAACAGGCCACCAACCGTGTTACAACTGTAGCGTCTGCCACCTGACTACCCCTTCAAAGACATTGTCGTTGGAAGTTGGGAAAACCTGGACACAACGACAATTCACAAACTGTAATTCATCTAACCTAGTATACCTAATCACCTGTCGCTGTGGCTTGAGATACGTAGGCATGACGACTAGGAAGGTCAGAACTAGGATGACTGAACACAGAAGCACCATGCGCTGTGGTAAAAACATCAGCAAACTGACCCAGCATTTCATCGTGCAAAATCACACCCCGAATGATTTCACCTGGACGGTGATCGAACAATTCGCACTTTCAAGTTGTGATGAGAAGACCCTGCTCACCAAAGAGCAACGCTGGATTTATCGCCTTTCTACCCATATAGAGGGGCTCAATGATTCCATCCCGTGGAATGCTCTGGCGAGATAAAAAACTCATATGTAAGATAGTGGTCAGTATCCCTGTCTGCGCTCAGACTCGTGGTCTGTCCCTATTCTGTAATTGCCTCCTTGACCTATATATACCTTGTAATTCCTGTTGTTGCTTTTTAAATAATAAGGGACCCACTTGGGCCTTTTACTTTATTCCTTTTTTTTTTCCTTCAGTTGCGCACGGACCCGCGCGCACTTGCCACTACCATTGCCAACCCAGTACCATGGCGCATGCGCGACTGCATAGCGCTCGCATTCACCTCTACCGCGCATGCGCTGGAAACCTCACATTGCGCATGCGCTAGGTGAAAACCGCTAGCTCCCAGCGCCTGCGCCCTAAACAGAAAACGCGACCGCGCCCTCTCCCCTCTCCAGGTGATAACAATCAAACCGGCTATTTAAGCCCTTACCTGACTCTGGCATAGCTCACTCGGGACACTGGAGCAGGACGATAGGTCGCAGGAACCGCTGATCGGAAATACCGTGAGTAAGCTTGATCTTTGCACAACGCTCTGGGTAAGCAACAATTTCTCTCCACAGGTGATATCCTAACTGTAATCCTCTACAAATGTTTAGGGTCTCCTTTCCCTCCCTGCCAAGTGACCCATGAGGCTTTAACAGCAAGTAGCAAGTGTGAGGAATTATGTACTACACTTACCTGTACCTCACGCTATGCCTGTTTCGCTGTGTAGCCCACCACTGCCACTGCGTTTAATAATTTACCGCCATAGTTCACTATAGCCATGGCACACTCATGGCTAAGTTCTTTGCCGCTCTAGGTCGCTCACGCACACCAGAAGCCGGCAATTGTTGTGTTTTGGTTAATACCATTCTCAATGACTCTCTTTGTATGTCTGTACTGTTTTGTGTTTTATGTACAGTAAAGCAGAGGGAATCCCCCTCTTACACGTACGGCACCTTAGCGAGTGCAACACTTTTTTACCATACACTTTCACTTAATATAGTTTATTTTCACTCACACATACTCATTTGGTCCTGAGGAAAGCCAGTTTTAATCAAAAGGCCTGGCTGAAACATGTAGACCACAAGGACGTAGGAGCCCCTAATATACTCCACAACGTCCACAGCCTTTTTATCTTGCTAACAGGGGCCCAGGTATTAAATTTACCTTTACCCTCGGGAACTGGGACCTCCTGGATAGCTTTTAAACCTTTCACCTCCATTCTCACCAGCACTGCACACTCAGTAAGAATACCTGCTCCTCAGTAATCTGGAGTCGCAGCACACCCGGGACACATTCGGTGTCACTGTGGTGGGCACGATGATGAAGCATGACACCAACTAGGTTGGTGTGTGAGGGCTTCATGTCCAAACCTAAGGGTTTGCCTACAGATATACCTTCTGAGTCTCCTCTAACACAACATAGCTAGTCCTATATTGATATCTCTACATATAACCAGGGGACCCGGACTGGCTTACCTAGTCCTCTCTCTCCTTTTTGATTTGCTGATAATTGGCAGCGCGCAGCTGCGAGAGATACCTAACTGATGCAAGATGGCACAAAACACAGGCCTAACATTCACCGAGGATGACGTCACTGAGATCCTCGATGACCCCACACTCTTGGCAGATTTTAACACAGCAACAACAGTAGCGCAAACTACAGATTGGGACACTCTCACTGAGAAAAAGCGTAACAGGATACGCACTATTTTGCATGGCGTTATCCTCGCACAATACCTGAGGACCAACACAGCGCCTAAAGGCTTACTGGTCACTAACGCTCCTAGAATATTCCTTGACGATGTCACCTTCAGGAAAGACTGGGCTCAGATAGCCTGGCATTGCACCAGGGACTGGCTCATCTTGATAATAAAAACTGCCAAACGCCTTTCAGACGCAGTGATGATAGAGATCCAGGCGACTGAGACCCATTTCAAAACCACTCTGACAGGATACAAGAAGAAATTGGAAGATCAAAATCGGGAGATGAACGATTATAAAGAATACCTAACCCAAACCAAGATAAAGAAATTCGAAAAGGATCTAAAAAACTTTAGCTATCTAAAAACCTATCCCTATGCTGACGACACGTATACTGCACCCACAAGAGGCCAGAACACGGACAGCTCAGGTGATACTAGTTCAATCTCTAGCGGCTCCAGTAATGGATCCTACAAAGCCAGAGGGAGAGGCCGTGGAGGAAAACAACAAGCACAACTATGGCAAGGCCCCCCGCAATTCCAAAACTTCGGGCCTCCGCCATTCGGCCCAATGCCTCCATATTATGGATATCCACCTTTATTTCCGCCTGGCCAGGTACCATACTACCAGAACAACCCAAATCAACGGTATCCTTTTTTAGGCCAAGGCCGCAGACCCCGCGGCAAGAGAAGGAATCCACCACAGCAAGTACAGTGGGCGCCTCAACCAGCACAGTGGTCCACAGAAGAGGACCCGGTCAGTGCCAACACCAGGAACAAAGCCAAAGAGCAAGCGGGCCCCAGCAAGTAGCTGAACCAACCAATACCGGCACCCTGGTATTCAACCTCGCCGACGTACCCCTCACCAATGAAGAAACCAATGTCCTGAATAAAGGACTGTCATTTGTCCCGACCATCAGACTAGATACTTTCAAACTCCATGTCGAGCTGGCCGAGTTTTTTAGAAAACTCAAGCTAAAAGCGTTTTTCGAAAACAAGGAGAAACCCCTTGACTCAGAAAACACCAATGAAACAGGGCTGAAACTTAAATCCAACTTCACTCCACCACCGGCTACCGTGCCAGTAGAAATCAGTACTTTCGAATTGGCAGTATACTCAGAAGTTGAGAAATTACAACCCCAAAACCATTTCAACAATCTGTCATTTCAGGATAGGGAAATCATCAAAAAACTCCAAAATGACCCTACCCGCATCATCAAACCAGCAGATAAAGGTGGAGGGATAGTCATCATGAACAAGATCGACTACGACACCGAATGCCGCAGGCTATTAAGTGACACTCGTAACTATAGGAAATTACTGAGAGACCCATCCAAAGATCTACAGAAAAAGATCACAGAACTAGTACAGGAGGCTTCTGACGCGGAATACATCTCAAAACAAGAAGCTGAATATCTTAACACACGTGATGCAAAAGTACCTTACTTTTACATCATGCCCAAGGTGCACAAAGGGGTCACCCCACCACCGGGCAGACCCATAGTGTCTGGGATAAAGTCCCTCCTAGAACCGCTATCGCGGTTCTGTGATCACTACCTCAACCCATTGGTTCAAAAAACTCCATCCTACGTCAAAGACACGAAGCACCTCCTTAACATCATTAAGGATGTCAGTTTCGATAGTGACAAGCACCTCCTGGTGGGATTAGACGTGGAGAGCTTATATACGAGCCTCCCTCAGGATGCCACACTGAAGGTACTCCATGATGTCTTGATGGAGATTGACTGGCAACATCGCACACCCCGTCATTTCATCTTGGATTGCGCCACGTTGGCATTAAAAGAGAATTATTTCCAATACGAGGACACATTCTTCTTACAAACGAATGGTACCTCGATGGGCAGTGTCTTTGCGCCGAGCGTGGCGGGGCTATACGTCCACCACTTTGAGCAGACAAACATCGAAGCCCCCACGAACCCCTACTCAGCAAATATAACAATCTGGCGTCGATACATTGACGATATCCTCATTGTCTGGGAAGGCAATGAGGAGACACTGAGAGATTTTCTCACCTGGATCAATAGCCTTGATCCCTTTCTGAAGTTCACCTGCACTAGCAGTTCTACTGAACTGGCGTTCCTGGACCTCAACATAAAAGCTGATCAGGGGAGTCTGACCACAACGACTCATTACAAACCAACTTCCAGGAACTCGTTGTTGCGTTTTGACAGTTTCCACCCCAGACCTTTGAGGGAGAATCTGCCATTTGGCCAGTTCCTCCGTATTCGCCGGAACTGCAGCAACCTCCATGACTTCAAACACCAGTCCAAAGCCTTGGTCCACAAGTTGGAAGATCGTGGCTACCCGTCCAGAATCATCACAAAATCCTGTAAACGAGCACGCAACCAGAATAGGGAGGCCCTTCTGGAGGCCGTGGTCAGACCACCAGAAACACCAACCATGACGTGTGTGACCACCTATAACACCGCCTCCAATCAGGTCTCCAGTATAATTCGCAAAAATTGGAAAATCATCAATTCAGGCACGAGGAACTGGGACCTCCCACGCTTCGCATACAAAAGGGCACAAAATTTGAAGGATCAGCTGGTCACTACGAGACCCAGAAAAACACACCAAACCAGCCAGACAATTTTAAACACCTGGGGCCTACCAGAACTAACAGGCCACCAACCGTGTTACAACTGTAGCGTCTGCCACCTGACTACCCCTTCAAAGACATTGTCGTTGGAAGTTGGGAAAACCTGGACACAACGACAATTCACAAACTGTAATTCATCTAACCTAGTATACCTAATCACCTGTCGCTGTGGCTTGAGATACGTAGGCATGACGACTAGGAAGGTCAGAACTAGGATGACTGAACACAGAAGCACCATGCGCTGTGGTAAAAACATCAGCAAACTGACCCAGCATTTCATCGTGCAAAATCACACCCCGAATGATTTCACCTGGACGGTGATCGAACAATTCGCACTTTCAAGTTGTGATGAGAAGACCCTGCTCACCAAAGAGCAACGCTGGATTTATCGCCTTTCTACCCATATAGAGGGGCTCAATGATTCCATCCCGTGGAATGCTCTGGCGAGATAAAAAACTCATATGTAAGATAGTGGTCAGTATCCCTGTCTGCGCTCAGACTCGTGGTCTGTCCCTATTCTGTAATTGCCTCCTTGACCTATATATACCTTGTAATTCCTGTTGTTGCTTTTTAAATAATAAGGGACCCACTTGGGCCTTTTACTTTATTCCTTTTTTTTTCCTTCAGTTGCGCACGGACCCGCGCGCACTTGCCACTACCATTGCCAACCCAGTACCATGGCGCATGCGCGACTGCATAGCGCTCGCATTCACCTCTACCGCGCATGCGCTGGAAACCTCACATTGCGCATGCGCTAGGTGAAAACCGCTAGCTCCCAGCGCCTGCGCCCTAAACAGAAAACGCGACCGCGCCCTCTCCCCTCTCCAGGTGATAACAATCAAACCGGCTATTTAAGCCCTTACCTGACTCTGGCATAGCTCACTCGGGACACTGGAGCAGGACGATAGGTCGCAGGAACCGCTGATCGGAAATACCGTGAGTAAGCTTGATCTTTGCACAACGCTCTGGGTAAGCAACAATTTCTCTCCACAGGTGATATCCTAACTGTAATCCTCTACAAATGTTTAGGGTCTCCTTTCCCTCCCTGCCAAGTGACCCATGAGGCTTTAACAGCAAGTAGCAAGTGTGAGGAATTATGTACTACACTTACCTGTACCTCACGCTATGCCTGTTTCGCTGTGTAGCCCACCACTGCCACTGCGTTTAATAATTTACCGCCATAGTTCACTATAGCCATGGCACACTCATGGCTAAGTTCTTTGCCGCTCTAGGTCGCTCACGCACACCAGAAGCCGGCAATTGTTGTGTTTTGGTTAATACCATTCTCAATGACTCTCTTTGTATGTCTGTACTGTTTTGTGTTTTATGTACAGTAAAGCAGAGGGAATCCCCCTCTTACACGTACGGCACCTTAGCGAGTGCAACACTTTTTTACCATACACTTTCACTTAATATAGTTTATTTTCACTCACACATACTCATTTGGTCCTGAGGAAAGCCAGTTTTAATCAAAAGGCCTGGCTGAAACATGTAGACCACAAGGACGTAGGAGCCCCTAATATACTCCACAACGTCCACAGCCTTTTTATCTTGCTAACAGGGGCCCAGGTATTAAATTTACCTTTACCCTCGGGAACTGGGACCTCCTGGATAGCTTTTAAACCTTTCACCTCCATTCTCACCAGCACTGCACACTCAGTAAGAATACCTGCTCCTCAGTAATCTGGAGTCGCAGCACACCCGGGACACATTCGGTGTCACTGTGGTGGGCCCGATGATGAAGCATGACACCAACTAGGTTGGTGTGTGAGGGCTTCATGTCCAAACCTAAGGGTTTGCCTACAGATATACCTTCTGAGTCTCCTCTAACACAACATAGCTAGTCCTATATTGATATCTCTAAGGTTAAAAAAGAGGCATTCAAGACTGTTCATTTGGAGCTTTGCTTGTTGCCCTCTGAGTGCTAATCCTAAACAAATAACTGAAACTGTCTAGTAACTGTGCCATGCCTACTCCCATTGGATCAATGATGCTTTCCATTAGCACCCCAAGGCCCTTACTTCTGTTCCTATGTTTTCTCTTCAGTTACCAGCCTTGTGGAGAGCCAAACCCTCTATGAGGATGCTGTTTTCTGATTGACTGCACAGTAATAGATTTTTGTCACAGGAAATTTCATATACAATGAAGGCTTCTAGGGCTGAAACCTTTTGTTCTTGGCTTTCAATTCAAATAGACTTGGGAACTGCACTAAAAGAATGGCCAGCTTTTTTGTGACTGCAGTGTTTGCCACCATCCAAACATGCACCTGAAACTTATTTGCCCTTGTGGCACATAAACTCGTCACAAGCAATTGGAGCACAGCAGTCCCTTTGTACAGAAACAAGTGGATTGATTTTGGATATCTCTAATATGTGGGTCAAAGCACTAAACACATTAAATGTGCATAATCCCAGCAGTGCCTGTGTACCCTCTTAAATAATACCAAAATCAGCTAAGCTGCAGCATATTCATAAATTATTTGAACCGGATCTGTAGTATAAAGGCACAATGAATTTCTAAAGAGACATGGACTTATCATATTTCCTTCTCTTAGTGCATTGTTATGACCTCATTGATGAAGAAGTAGTAAATGGAGTCCACTTCCATCGTTATATCATGGCTCTCAGACCTACACCATTTTCTAGTTCATGCTTTTGCTCGCCTGCTTCTGATTGGTAGAAATAATTATTCAGCTGCAGTGTTGTTCTCCTTGATGATGACACCATCAGTTGGTTGCTCATTGTGTACTGATGTCTTTAGGAAGGAGGAGAAAACTTGAGCTGTGCAATTCCAACCCAGGAAACAGAGTATGAAGGATTATGTCCACTTTTCAATTGACATCTGGATTAATTAGACTTGAACAGGATATTGCTCCTGCTTGTTTCTAACTCAGATTCCAAGCATCTCATCTCCACAGCATTCATTTAGGCATGTTAGAAGCAGTGTTACTCCCGCTGCCAAATTGTGATCGAAAGGGTCAGCATCGGTAGTCAGGCAATCAGAGCTATTAGGTCCTCATTGCTAGTGGGGGAGTGTTTGTTGCTATAAGCTTGATTTATCTGCAGCCTTCGACACGGTCGACCATAAGATTCTAGTTGACCGTGTCGGAAAAATGGGCATCCAACTTTATGGCCAAAGATTTGTTGGCCTAATTTCTGGCTGGGAGGACTCAGATGGTCACTCTAGGATCCTTCCAATCAGCTCAGTTGTCTCTGCCGTGTGGGGTCCCTCAAGGCTCATCCCTAAGTCCGACACTGTTTAATATCTATGTGTCGGACCTGGCTAAACTCATTAAAGCCCATGGGATGAGCCTAACCTCATACGCAGACAACACGCAGCTGGTTCTGGCCATAAATAGCGATGGAGACAGGGTTGCAGAACGTTTTCAAGGAGGCATGCTAGCAATTGGGGAGCGGATGGCCTCCAATTGTCTTAAGTTAAACTCTGAGAAAACAGAGGTGGACATCTTTGGACCTCTCTCACCAGGATGGTCTCCGGCTTGGTGGCCAGCATCTTTTGGAGTTCCTCCCAAGCCAGCTTCCAAGGTGAGGAACCTGGGAGTGACATTTGATGATGGCCTTAATTTCATGGCCCATGCTAGGAAAACAGCAGCCACAGCTTGTCATAAATTAAAACTGGTAAGGAAAATTATTCCTTTTTTACCTGACACAGCTGGAAAAACTCTGGTGGTTGCCCTAGTTTTATCTTCCCTGGACTATTGCAACGGACTATTCGCAAATGCGCAGATTAGAGTTACTAACAAATTGCAAACCATTAAGAATGCGGCGGCCAGACTCCTCTCTGGAACACCCAGATTTAAATCTGTTTCAGACACAATAAGGAATTATCACTGGCTGCCGATTCGTAATCGAATCAAGTTTAAGACTTTATGTATAGTTTATAAAGCACTACATAATCAAGGTCCGCAGTTTCTCAGGGATCAGTTAACTCCATATACTCCCTTTAGAAATCTTCGTTCCGCCACCTTGAACCAGCTAGCGGTGCCACGGACAAAAACTGTTACCTGGGGTGACCGTCGATTTGTGGTGTCGGCCCCTAAGCTATGGAACACTCTTCCGCAATCCATCAGGACCAGCCCCTCACTTCTGCTTTTCCGTAAGCGCTTAAAGACCTGGCTTTTAACCAATAAATGTAGAGAAACACTCTCTGAAGATCGTAGTTTAGCGCCGAGACACCTACGGGTATTCGTTCGCGCTTAATAAATATCAATAAAAAATAAAATAAGTAATTACTGTATTCAATGATTCCTTATGGGTTATACCCATGATTCAGTTGTTTAACAGAAGAAGGAAGGCATAGGGAGATGTTATCGAGATCCATATCGTTGAATAATTCCTGGATAAGGGGATCATCCGTGGAGCCTCAATTTATATTGAGAAACTCAGTCTTTAGTTTTTGTTTTAGATGCATTGCAGACACCCTAGTTTGAATAAGTTGAGTGTTATGATGTAATTAGCCAACTTCATTTTAGGAACGGAGGGAGATATTTGTGGAAAGCAATGTCATATTGAGATGAACATCATGGGAGAGAGAATAGAGCCCTGTGAAACTCCACAGCTAACAGGCATCGGTTGCGTTCTCGGGGATTCCATGTGTGAAAATTGTTTTCTGCCTGAGAGCTCAGTGATATACCAATTTAAAACTGTGTTAGTGATGCCCAGGCTAAGATTGGAAAGTTTCACAGAAGCTTGGTCAGCTACGGTATCAAAAGCTGATGGAGAGGTAGTACTATGAGACATGGATCATCATCAGCAGTGATTGACACAACAACATCTATTAGGTCTCAGAACTATATTTGGGCAAAACGATTAGGGCATTCTTGAAGTTGGTTGGCTACTGCCTTTTCAAGATTTGAATGAAGTAAGCTTGTCACAGAACAAGTTGCTTTTAGAGAGTATAGAATAGTGGTCAATGACTGTGCTAACATGAGGTTGAAGGTGTGCCGGAGGAGATTTTACATCATAGAAGGTGGAGATCTCATTGTTGAGTCAGATTGCATCAATTTCTAATTAAAATATTCATTATGTTACTCGATTTCTAAAATCAGAGATGATTGTGGAGAAGCACAAGTGCAATAGACCAGTGTTTTGACAGTTTTGAATAAAGCTTTGGTTATTTTGTCAGATTTTAAGAATAGTTTGTATATAGTAATGAGTGTTGGCAGTGCCAATGATTTTCTGGGTGTGAGGTTGGCGCGGCCATGTGGAAATTTAGAACTGCAACAGGTTTTTGCATTTTTCACGTGATTGTTTTGTTGCCATCAGTTTCTGGATGCCCCAAGGTTTGGAATGTTTAGTTGTTACCTTTTTGTATGTATTATGGTAAAAGTGTTAACCAAGGTTACAAGGGTTCTCTTCCAAGTGAAAAACAATGTGTCAAAGTCTGAGAGGGTAGACGAAGTGAGTGATATCAGTAATTGTATGAGACTTTATAATAGGGCACTCTTAAATCATCTTCTTGTTATCACAGATCCTTTATGAAGAAACCTCAGATACCAATATATTAGTGATTACAGGTAGGTGAAACAGTCTAGAGCAAGAGGTTCATGACACGTTAAGCAAAGCAGGCCAGGTATAACTTGGTCAAGGTTGTTGCCTTTGGAATGCGTTGGAACAGTAACATGAGGCATCAGTTTGACTCTGGTAATAACATTTAGGAAGGAGTCTCTCTTACTTTTAATGTTGGGATCTGGTGAAAGAACGAAGTCTCCAAAGGGAAGAATTGCTAGAAAGAGAAACGAAGGCAGAAGAGATGAAATTGCAGATGTTAGCAATGAAGTGTACCTTGTAACCAGGCATGCAACAGATGTGATGAAATATGGTAAAGAATGGTGTGGGTGGGAGAGTTAGTCTAGCATACAGGTGGTCAAAAGAAGAAAATGAGAATGCAGGGTAACTCAGAACCTGGATGGATTTCCTATCAATGAAGGCAATGGCGCCCACGGGTTTATGTGATTAATGTTAGTGGATGATGGAGCAGTTGTCTGGAATGACAGGCTGACATGAGAATAAACCACATTTCTGTAGTAAAGAGAACATCTAGGTTATTTAGAGTGATCAGGTGTTTGGTGTCAGAAGTATGAAATCTTTGAAGAGCAGAAGTTTATGAGTTTGAGTGAGAAAGGAACAAGGGTTCTGGGGTGGTGGTATGTTTGTTTTGTGTGGTGTATTTTAATGTGAATGGGATTGTTACCAGAAGCTTGATAGCCGTGGGGCATTTGCTGGATGAACTCTGCATCATGGCTGAAGGAGTGGGATAGGAAAGATGAGACACATGATGGCTTGCCCTATCGGAAGGTGGTTCAAGACAATCTCAGGGAAAACTGATATACAGATCAACATAAAAAAATATATATATATTGCCACTCACAAGGTGAACACACTTAAATGAATGATGGTGTACATAAAGAGAGGAGAGATGTGTTTCACTGATGGTTCCTGCTGTGATAGCTAGAATGTTGTGGGGAGAGGGGGTTCTGATTAAAATGTTGCTTGGATCATGCTGACGAGTGGTAACAGAGAATGAGTGAATATTTCCACAGCTTTGCAGTTTCCACATGGATGTAGAGATAACCTCATTGGCATGTTGGTGATACATGTAGGTGTATCACCAGTCTTTACTTCATTCATCAATGATAGTATCCAAAAGCATTATGAACATTCCTAATAGTGTGGAGGACATGAAGTAATAACGGCAAAGGCTGGTGTCTGGAAGCTTAGCAGTTCACGCAATGTTTCTGGTCGCAAATTAAATCTGCCATTGATATGCTTATACCTCTAATCAGTGATTAACATATCATCAATTTATTAATAATCCTGTGGAAAGATCTCATAAATGGTCATAAAATAATCCATCCTAAAGCAAAGGTCCTTTACTACATATTCTACTGTATTCAGCCTGATGCCGAAACTCAGAAGTAGGACAACTTTCAAACATTGTGGAAATATTTCACACATCTCTTCTTTCCCGCCACTCTTGCACGACATTTGCAGTGGGTTAGATGTCTCCTATTTCTTTTCCATCAAGTTGACCTTTTCTTCTCGTTTGCAAACGACGCCTTTGCTGTAGCGCTGCTTTAAAACGGAGCCGCTAATGAGAACCTCCTTCACCCTATACAGTAAGGTTTCCATTCCGGTGGAAAATACACGGTTACTGTATCAAAGAGCACAAGGTATCAAAGCCTTGCATTATGTCATTCCCGCCTTTGAAGTGCTCGACGGAAGTATGCATTGTACGGCCAGGTTCACTTTCTGGCGTGGGCGAACACGTCATTTGCCATTCCTGCTGCAGACAATCATGAAAGTGGGGAACAGGCACACTGAGGTTTTGTGTATATCTATTCTCTGACATTTCACAGGCTCAAAGCTGGGTTTAAGTCTGCCCAAAAATGGCCTGGGTGTTTGTTCTCCTCAGGGAAAGGACGACTGAAGGGCGGGAAAATGGTTTTCTACAGCAACATGTGGAGCACCTATTGTACTGCACTTGCACAGCAAGGAGGGGTGGGAAGCGAAGAGAGTGCCTTTACAAGCTCTATTCATGCTCCATCAGCAGAGAGAGGTACAGAGATCTTAGGGCTCAGGAGTATGCAGGGGATCTAAATTATCGTAAGGCACATAGCTGTACATTTTGTGGACAAAGACTCAACACGTTAAGTTGTTTGTTTCTAAAGAAACAGTATTGAAATGGGCTTGTCTTCTTTCAGGATTATCACATAAATGTTGGAAGTAGATATTCTTGCTTGTGGCTCAAGTTGCTGCACTGGGTTGTGTCAAAGAGGTAGGTGGAAACAGCACTATATCTACTATGAAATGGCACTATTTTTCTCTCGCCTAACGCTACAGAACCTTAGTACATGGAAAACCTCATCTACCACTCATGGTATGCCCCTTGACGCAAAGTAACACAAAGTACATAGTTCCACTTTGTGTTACTTTAGGCAAGTTTCCAATGCTAATATATTGTGTCGCAGAGCGTTAGTAAATTTGGACTTCCATGTGGAACAGTTTGAGGCAATTAAAAGTATTGCTAGGTGCTAGCAACGCTTTCAACTTCTCACAGTTACTTTTTGTCAGTTGTAACATTATTTCCTGGACATTCTTTGGGAAGAAATGTGTTTAATCATCACAGTAGTCCTGCTACAAATGTCATAAAATCCTTCCCTGGCAGATTCTAATCAGTAGTACCCTCATGTGCAGCGGTGCATTCCACATGTGAATGAAGCAATTCCTGTTGCCTCAGTGCATGTTGCATTAAAGAATATGTGACTGGGGAAATTGTATTGATTGTCTGTAGGAATATATTTTACAGAATTATCATCTGACATATATATTGTGCTCTAAATATTGTTTACAACAATGTAGTCCCATTGAGCTGAGGTTTTCTGTTGTTAACTTCAATACTGGTCAGTATTTATGTAAACGATATTTAGGACACACTATTTATGGCAGAATTTGTTCTGACAATGATGTTCGGTGACATACTGCTTGCTTGAGGGGGACTTCAAGCCCCACTCTCGTGAAGGTGTCTTAGACCATGATCACACAGTTAGAAAATAGCCAGCAACATGGAACAGAGGCACTCAACCCATATGCGCTCTGTGCATCTGTGCCAACCCAGCCAATGGCTGGAAATAAGATGAAAAAAGTAAACTAGTAACATTTTCAGAGTGTTGGTACTACAGTCATTTTATTAATGATCCATCAACTTCCACCTCATCACTTTTTCGTTGCTTGTTTAATCAGAAGACACTCTAAGTGCACTTATCAATCTGTACATAAAAACTGTTTAATGTAGGTGACAAATATGCCTGTCTTCCTTTTGTATTTGAATAGGGCAGCATTAAAAGCATGAAATGATTTCTGCAAACTGGACTTGATTTTTTCAGTTCTTTTAGTTTCTATGTCAAAGAGAGAAAATGATACAGTCTAACATATAATTTCTCATAGAATAGAAAATACCTGTGTCTTGCAAGGACACCACACTGTGCTCAGAAGATTTCGTCCTGTACTTTGAATCAGGTGTATAAAGTATTACATAGAGGTGGTTTAGTGCTGAGCCCATTCATTTCCCTACTCTGTTCCACCATCGTTCAGTGGTAAAGTCTACCATTTCAGTAGTAGCGGCAGCTGTTTGGTGCATGTTATTGCACTTTACCTACTTCTGGTGCGTGACAAAAAACACTGAATGTTCCCTAACACCTTGGTTGGGGATTAAATGGCTGCCTGTAGCCCCTTGAGGCCATTCTGGTCTGTGATGCCCATCACCATAGGACTGTAATTAAGACCATCTGATTTATGGTCCTATTTGTAACAAGTGTTGTTGAGACTCGACCCTACTTCTGTAACGTCCAGAAATCGTCAGTACATGCCAGGGGTTTTGGGCACAGCTCATTTTCAGATAGGTGGGAAAAGTGTCTGTTAGACATGAACTCTTCAGGTAGCAGCTCCCCCCATTTTTTGCTTTCTTCTCATGGGTTTTGCTGATTCTCCTGTGGTGGCCTCAGGACCCGGGGCACTTTCCCACTGTAAATACAGTGCAAAAGTGTGAGAACCCTTTCTACACACATTAGACAGTGGTGCGGACCAGAGTTGCTGAATATGTGTCCACAATTGCAGACTGCTCTGCACCGAGGGTGTCCCTAAACATGTGTCAGGCCTGCTATTGCAGGTTAGTGGGTGCCCTTTCAACAATGTTATCCCTGAGGAGGAGCTACGCGCGCAACCGAGATGGTCGCGTGAGCACAGGGCTCCCGGACCTTCGCCACCTCCGGCACTTATCCTGGATATGAATACGGCCCATCGCAGATGAAACCCAGCTGATATGATAGCTGCTTTCAAAATTTGAATTGGTCCAAGAAATCCGATTTTATGGTGATTTGAACTTTCCTGGCCTGCTCCACGGTCCTGCCCCGGGCTCGAGTTGGTGAACTGCCTGGATGGTAATTGAATAACAGCGGCTTCCCTGGTCCCACTTTCGACCCTGGACTTGGCTTTCGGTTTTGCTTTTGGCCCAGACCCCTTTATGCAGCAGATCTGGCCCCACCGCTCCCGGATCACTTCGCTTCCCGGTCCCACTCTAGGACCGGGATTGTATATCACCGCTCGGTGTGTGACTTGGAACACGCCGTCCTTTGGTTGAGCGTTTGTGGGTGATTTTGACGTAGCCATTTTCACCAGATCTCGGGGTCCCCTCGGTGGCGCAGCGTCCAAGATGGCCGGCAAGCTCGAGATTGACAAGCGGAAGACCAAGGCTGTTCACCGTGGGGGCTCCGTACAATCTAATGTCATGGACCGATACACCCATCCCAAGGGGTCCCCCAGTGGAACTGGCAAGCCTCCAGCGGACAAGGGAGATGACCTTCCGGCGGACGAGGACCCGACTCTGCATGATATCATGGGCGCCATTGCGAGTATGCAGGCCTCCATCGGTGCGCAGTATGAAACCCTGGCGCAAAAACTGGATACAGTGGCGATCGATGTCACCTTGATCAGGGCGGATTTGGCTAAGACAAACGAAAAAGTAAAATCCCTGGACTTAAAGACTTCCAGCCTCACGGCGGATGTCTCCGATTTACAAACGGAGGTCCGCGATCTACAGTCCTCTAATGACTCATTCTCCCGTCGCCTGGAAGATTTTGAAAGTCGTTCTAGGCGGAACAACGTTCGTATTGTGGGTGTCCCTGAGAATTCAGACAACTTAAATGTCGATCTTATTGTAGAGGACCTTATCGTCAACCATCTTGCACCCAAAGGCCTGTGTAAATTCTTTGCAGTGGAGCGGGCTCACAGAGTGCCGGGCGGTAAACCTAAGCTGGGTGCTACCCCGCGGCCCATCATCGCCAGGATATTTCATTTCCGTGATCGGGATGCTATCCTGCAGGCATCGCGCTTGGGTGGCCCCACGAAATTTGAGAACACGACGGTGAGTTTTTATCCCGACTTCACTCAGCTGGTACAGAAGCAAAGAATGGGGTTTCAAGGAGTGAAGAGACGACTGAGAGACAGGGACATGAAATACGCGATGTTATTTCCAGCCCGACTGCGAGTGGAACATGGGGATCGGACGTTCTTCTTCGATCGCCCTGAGGCTGCAAGTGACTGGCTCGACACGCTGCCCAGGCAGCAGGAACACCCTGAACATTCTGGTGGAGCTGAGGGTGGACTGATGGACCAGGAATAGTACTGTGATTTGGTTTGCTGGACTGCCCATAGATCTTTTGGCATGGTTTGCGGATCCTTTAACTTTCTTTAATTGCGGTGGCCCTCCAGGGGTGGCGGGGGGAGTGAGTCTCTTCCTCCTCTGGGGTTTCTTTTCGTAGATTAGTTATTTGCTAGGGCGACAGGCACACTGAAAGTTGGGGGGGCCTTTGAGTCTAACGCAGGGGTGCAGGGTGGGGGGTTCTGTTTATTGGGTAGGTTTGGGGGTGGGGGGAGTTGTTTTTGTTTTGTTCTCTTCAAGGCACTATATTGATGGACATTTGGACTTGGCTGTTGCGACTAATGTGGGGTGGATGCTGCGACTACGTTTGGGATGGGGGTAGGGGGCTAAAATTGCTGTGTTGGAATGTTAACGGGTTGGGAGACAGGATAAAACGGGGCGTGGTATTACAACTCTTGAGACGTCTTTCCCCCGATGTTGTGCTGTTGCAGGAAACACATCTGATGGGCAACACATGCCAGGCTATGAACCGTATGGGCTACCGTCTCCTGGCACACTCCGGCTTTACCACTGGCTCTAGGGGGGTGGGTATCTTGGTTAGAGTGTCTCTCCCCCTTGAGATCGATGCTGTCATCCTTGACGACAGGGAGAGATATGCTGCCATTACGGGACGGTGGGAGGAAAAGGTCGTTACTTTGCTTTCCGTTTATGTCCCGCCTGGCCTTCAAACTACGACCTTTGCTGATCTGGGGAGGGTGATACTGGGGCTCCCGGAAGGCATCCTTGTGGTGGGTGGCGATTTTAACTCTGTGGTCTCCGGTCATGTCGATCGCTACCCACCCAGGGATCTTGGGAGGTCACAGTCCTGGCTGGGTGGCTTCCTTGACACTCTGGGTCTAATAGACTGCTGGCGGCTGTTGCACCCTGGACAATTACAATAAACCTTCCACTCTGGTGCACACGGTAGTCTTTCCAGACTTGACTATATCCTGATGCCCGCAACACAGGCCCCTCTTGTTAAGGAGATCAGACATTTGGCTAGGGGTATTTCAGATCACTCCCCCTTATGGCTTGTAATGGAAACGGGTCCGGGAACTGAGGGCCGGGTAGCCCCGGTCAACCCTTGGTATCTCCGTGACCCTAAGATCCGTATGGAACTGATCAAATCACTCGACCATTATTTTGTGGAGAATGTGGGGTCTGTGTCATCGTCTGTCTCGCTATGGGAAGCTTATAAGGCGGTCGTCCGCGGCCAGGCCTTATCGTTAATTCATAACGCTAAGAAACGTAAATGCGAGGCAGTGGTCCGACTTGAAACTGAGATATCAGACATAGAAAGGGAGCTGGAATCTGATGTTATCCAGGACAGGTTACACCTTCTTCGCCTCAAACAAACTGACTACAGAGCATTGGTCACTGATGCCGCCAAGGTGATGAGTAGAGAGCAGCAAGGCCGCTTGTATGATGTGGGTGATAAGGCTGGAAAGTTGATAGCCTGGTTGGACAAGAAGGAGAGGGCTAGTCGTGTGGTTCCTTTGATTTTTAGGGCGGATGGAGTGAGAGTGACTGACCTGGTTGAGATTGTGGGGTGTTTTTCTGAGTATTATCAAACCGTATACTCCCCTTTATCGGACAGACCGGAACATGATTCGCATTTGCTCCTGAGAGACATTGCTTTGCCCTGCTTGTCGGATCTGGATAGGGAACAGATGGACGCGACACTCTCTGTTGAGGAGGTCGCGACCGCAATCCGCTCTGTGAGATCGGGAAAGGCCACGGGTCCGAATGGTCTCCCCATCGAACTCTATAAGCTGCGCCCAGACAAAATAGCACCACATCTTCGCTCGATGTTTTTAGAATCGCTTGACGCGGGTACCCTTCCATCTGATCAGAGGCTTGCGTCTATCGTCGTGATTCACAAGGAAGGGAAGCCACGAGATTGCTGCGCGTCGTACAGGCCCATATCACTTTTAAACGCTGAGCCTAAGATCCTCGCAAAAGTGTTTGCGGATCGCTTGACCTCTGTCGTCTGCGACCTGATCCATCCGGATCAGTCCGGGTTTATTCCGCACCGGAACACGGCGCTGAACCTTCGGCGTCTACATGGCGCCCTTGCGAGAGTGTCTTCGCTGCGTGAATCGGCCATTTTGGCTTCTTTAGACGCCACAATGGCGTTTGATACGCTGGAATGGCCGTATCTTTGGGCTGTCCTTGCCAAGTTTGGTTTTGGCCCAGTTTTCATCAGTGGGGTGAAACTATTATATCAAGACCCCTTGGCTCAGGTGGTTGTTAATGGTCGTGTTTCTGGCTTATTTTCTCTCGGAAGGGGTACTCGCCAGGGATGTCCGTTATCTCCGCTTCTTTTTGCTCTTGCTTTGGAACCTTTAGCGGCTTGGCTGCGCTGGGAGTCGTCAATGAAGGGAATACGCTGGACCCCTGGTTTCGATGACCGGATATCACTTTACGCTGACGACATCCTGTTATATCTCACGTCGCCTCAGAAGTCGCTCGTGGTACTATTCGATGCCTTGACTTCCTTCGGTAAAAACTCTGGCCTTGTGATCAATTAGTCCAAGTCCTGCGTGTACGTTCTCTCGGGGGATCCTCCTCTCTTGCCGCGTGGGTGCCCAATACAGGTGGTACACGCGGGTTTTAAATATTTGGGGGTGTTTATCACCTTGGATCCTGTGGTTCGCTATGAACGTAACCTGCTGCCCCCACTTCAGCGCTTGCGATCCGATGTTGTGGCATGGCGTAAGCTTCCGTTGTCCCCGCTCGGGCGTGCAGCTTTATTTAAGATGATGTCATTGCCCCAATTTTTATATGCCCTACAGAATACTTGCGATACCATCCCGGCCAGTTATTTTCGGGAGATTGAAAGCTTGCAGCGCCAACTGATATGGGGTGGACGGTCTCGCATAGCACTTGCCAAGTTGACACTTCCTTGGTATGACGGTGGAATTGCTCTCCCGGATATTAAGCGCTACTACTGGGCCTCCCAACTGGGGGCAATTAATCACGGCACTTATGATCCCGCATCGAACCCCGCGTTCGAAATGGATAGATGGTTGCTGCCTGGTGGTGACTATAATAGGGCGCTTTATACGAAATCTGCAGGGAAGCTGCTCACTGGCCCTACCAAGATAGCGGTACAAGTGTGGCATCGTGCGAATGATGCCGTGGGATGGCAGAATAGACTTACATGCGCTACTCCGCTTTATGCTTCTGAGAGGCTGGGCTCCCTATAGCAGACAAAAGGCTTTGATAGGTGGGACGTGATTGGTATCTGCAGGGTGAATGATGTGTGGACTAAGGGTAGGGTTAAAACCTTCGACGAGTTGAGATTGGAGTATGACCTGAGTGACAGGGAGTTTTTTAGATATGCTCAGATCCGACATGCGCTGATGGCGGTTTTCCCTACGGGTACTATTGTTCCGGAGGCATCGCCACTTGAGGATCGGGTGCTGGATGGGCACGTTCCCGACAGTACGATATCACTTATTTATAAAAAGTTGATAAACGATAGGACTGACCTTTTACAGCGACTCAGGGAAGCCTGGACTGGCGATGGTTTGGAGTTAGATGACGAGGACTGGCAGACGGCCATATCCTCGCCGAAAGAGGTCGCAATTCCGGCCCGCCTTAGGTTTGTGCAGTTTAAGATTCTCCACAGGATCTATGTTACTGGTCCGCGCTTGGTCGTTATGGGTTATGCGTCGGATGGGCTGTGCAGGCGTGGTTGTGGCCTTCCGGGCACCTTTCTTCACATACTCTGGGAATTCCCAGCGGTTGTTCGCTTCTGGAATCGAGTGCATGCTGCAATGGAAGAGGTCACGGGTGTTGAGTTGTTGCCTGAGGCTAGACGATGCTTGTTGAATGTGTGGGAACCGAATGACTATGATTTGTCACAGACTCGGTGGGTGACCATTGGCAACATGATTGCCAAGAGGGATATCACCCAGTTGTGGGGCTCCCAGAGGCCACCCACAGTTCTGGCATGGAAGGAGAATATGGATTGGTGTATGTTCAGGGAAAAGACGGTGTATGTGGCCCGTGACAGGCCCCGCAAGTGGGGTAAGATTTGGGGTCAATGGAATTCCTACCGGGGAGATATATGTACACCCCCCTTCACACACTTGGGTACGGATCCTCCCTCCCCTTGAGAAGACATTCCTGCTATCATGTTGCTTTGATTGTCTTAGGACTTGCTGTATCCCTCAATCCTCCCATCCTGCAATGTCATTGATTGTATTATGATCTTATGCTTTCCTCCCCGCAGGACGCACCGCCATTCAATTGATTGTACTGCCTTGATTATTTCTTTTTATTTATGTTGTTAAACGTTCCAATAAAAAGAAATATATAAATAAAAAAAACAATGTTATCCCTAAATACGTGTCACAATTGCGCTCTTACACAGATTGTCCTGTCTAAGTCACTGGCCATTCTGAGAGGACCTTTAACTTCCACTGTGTCCCTCGAGGGTACGCCTTCAGGAGTGAAGTGAGTGGCAAATGAAAGGCAGGGCAGGTACACATATGTGTCCTCTGCCCAGGCAGTGCAGATTACCCATGCATGTTTTCACTTTCTATGAGGATTGCTCTTTCCCTAGACTAACGGTGAAAGGGTTGACATCAAATCAGTCTGCAATAATGGATTACATATCTTGGTGCTTGACTCCAATGCACACTGGAGGCTGGGGAGCACATCCGGTCATTCCCCAGCAACAGCCATAAAAACTGGGCATGCAATTAGAACAACAGACCTCTGTCATTTGCGGGCCGGCTGTAGAGATTAGAGTAAGAGGTTTAGACACTTGGCCTCTGGCAGACAGATCATGGCCCCTAATAAAGTTTAAGAACTTATTAGAAATGGGGGTCTCTAGTTGGCAGACGTAGGTACCTTTGTCCAAATAGGGACTCTGCTTCGAGTCAGGGTATGGGGGTTACACACTTTAGGTAACCCCTGCTTACCCCCTTGGTAGCTTGGCACAAGCAGAAAGGCTTATCCCAAAGGCAATGTGTAAAGTATTTGTACCAACACTCTGAGTAACACAGTGAAAACACCACAAATGGACACAACATCAGTTTATAAAAATAAAGTATCTTTATCTGAACTTAACAAGACCAAAACAACAAAAATCCAACATACACAGTTAAAATATGGCTTTCAAAAGGATTCAAGAACTTGTACCATAGAAATCTATGGATGCATGACTTATCACCAAAGTATTTGTAGATGCGTCAAAAGTTCCCAAGCCAAACAACCACAAATTCAGAAAACAGATGCAACACTCCTGAGACCGGAGGGAGGTGATTCAACAGTTCTGCGGTCCGCAGAGGACGAGTTGTGCCGGTTCCGGTCTGTATGGGGAGTGATGCGTTGATTCTTGTGCTGGTTCCGGTTCACAGGAACTCCTGGAACTCCCTGCCCCTCCAGATTAGGACGGAACCCGACTACCTGAGATTCCGCAGACAGCTAAAAACATGGCTCTTCTAGACCTGCCTTTGCCCTGCCAGGGCCTCTGCTAGGAGGTTTTCTCTGCAAGCACTCTGAGACCTTCGGGTGATTTATGCACTGTACAAATGTAAAAAATGGAAATGGAAATGGACAGGTGATGCGTCGGGAAAGCATGCCATACAGGTATGATGCGTGGATCCTCAGGATGCGTCAGTGATTGATGCAGCAGCGTCCAGCGGTGCTGCATTGTTCCTCTAGCTGCGATCCCTCGATGTGTCGATTCTTGCAGCGGCGAGAGGCGCTGCGACGGCTTTCGCAGCGGCACAGCAATGCGTGGAAATTCTTCTCGCGCCGTGGATATGCGTCGAGAAAACTGCAGCAAAATGAGTGATGCATCGATTTTAGCAGTTCTTCACGTTTCTTCTTTCTTCCAGCTCCCAAACAGCTTCAACAACCTCCAGAGGCCCAAAACTTGCACAGGCACCTCTAGGCAGGTCAGAACTCATAACAGCATAGTTCAGGGGAGCTGAGGGGAAGTCTTTGTGTCCCTGAGACTTTAGAACAGGAGGACAGCACACACAGGCCCTTGGAGATCTTCTTAAAGCAGGGGACACAGCACACAGCAAGGTTTTTCTCCTTTCCTTTCTTTGGCAGAAACCGCAACTGCTGGCCTACCCCAGACACATAGCAAGGGCAGTACTTCTCCTCAGTTTCTCCTGCTCTTCTCCTTGGCAAAGGGTCCTCTTGAATTCCAGGAATGATCTACAGTTCTGGGGTTTTGGCTCCAATATTATTACTACAAAATCTTTTGTTCTCTGGTGGCAGAGTAGCGCTGTACCCAGCCAAATTCAGTTCTGTCCTCTCTGGTGAAGCTTCCTGGCAGGAGGTGGAGACAGCATTGTGGAAGGCAGACCAGGCCCATTCAGGTGAAAGGAAATCTCCTCCCCCTTCTCTGAATGCAGTCCAGGTCTATTCAGCCCAGCCATGACTCATCAGGCTCTCTGGAGCCACTGCCCCTCTACAGCCCCTGATACTCAAAAACCCAGACAGGCAATTCACGTATCAGCAGAGGCACACTGGAAGGTTGAACAAGAAAATACCTACTTTCTAAAAGTGGTATTCTCAAACACAGAATGTTAAAATCACCCTTACTAAAAGATGCATATTAACAATCTGAGCTCAGTCATACTAAACTTTATTTTCCTACCTTGTTCCCAGGGGCGGTTATGTTTATAAGATGTTATAAACAAACTCCCCAGTCTGTCCTATGGGAACAGGTAGCCGTGCAACAGTAAAAAACTAATTTGACAGTAATTCACTATCAGGACATGTTACACACCTCAGTACATGTCCTACCTTTCACATACACTGCACATTGCCCAGAGGGGTACCCTGGGCCTTCCATAGGAGTGTCCGATATGTGAGAAAAGGGAAGATTTGGGCCTGGCAAGTGGGTGCACTTGCCAAGCAAACATGGTAGTTAAACTGCGCACAGGCAACGCAGTGCAAGGCCTGAGACAGCTTTTCAAAGCTACTCATGTGGGTGGCACAACCAGTGTCGCATGCCCACTAGCAACATTTGATTTACCAGCCCTGGCACACTTAGTGCTCTTTACTAGGGACCTACTAGTAAATCAAATATGCCAATCAGGGAGAACTAATTACCTTCACAATATACAAAGGGAGCACTTGCACTTTGACATTGATCAGCAGTGGCAAAGTGCCCAAAGCACCTGAGCCAGCAAAACGAAATCCAGCACAGCATCGTAAACACAGGAGGTAGAGGCAAAAAGTCAGGGAAAACCACACCAAGAATGTCAGGTTTAACAGAACTGCATTTCACAGCCCCATGGCAGACAAGCCTGAAATGTAGGGGACACATCTATGGTTCTAAGGGAGACCCTTTGAACCAACCCCATCTTCAAAGGCACACTCTAGTATAACTGCTTGTGCCATACTTCAGCAAAGGCTGAGATACGCTTGTGGGGATGTTGGTCCGGAGAATCTGGACTTGTGTGATGCACACTGCCAGAGGAATCTATTGTGCACAAGGAGGAGTACTGCTATTGAAAGGGGCTGCATTCCCTTCCTGAATCATGGCTGAATCATGGCTGGCCTGGGCTGACTAGCTGCTGCGTGGCACCCTGAAGTGTGCTCTTCAAGGGCTTGGTGAGCTCTTTTGTAGGTCTCAGATCTCCTAAGCAGGAACTACACTATCTGTGACACCTGAATAGCAGTGCCCTCTCAAGTGTCCATATTGTCTGCTGGATGCCAAATTGTGGAAAAGTCAGCCCATAACGCACCTGATGCCCAGGCTGCTGGCGCAGGACGCCTCTTAGTTCCCATCTTGAACAATTACCAAATAAAGAGACGGGCGCTGGAAGCAGGAAAACAAGAACAGAGTTTTATTTCTCATGAGGAGAGCCTGTCATTTCGGACACTCGCATAGTGTCTTCAGGAGGTGCACTCTCCTCCCACACCCCAGTTTCTCTGAGGCTTCGTCTTTTATACACATGTTTATGATGCACAAACATTCCTTATTACAATAAAGACACTTTGAAGTAGGAAAAAACATGCTTGGAATCCCAGCTTCAGGCCTATTCCCATACCAGTCGCTCAGATGTCATCCTCCCCTCCTGAATGTAACAAGAGATTGTGATCTCTCAGCTGGACATTCCTACAGGACACGAGGGCAGGAGGGGATGATCAGATCAAAGGTTGGGCAGGCGATAAGATCGGGCACTTCGGCTGGTGTACCACGGTTTTGTTATGGTGAGCAGGAAAAGGGGGGGGGTGTACATTCACGAGGCTTGGTCTTAGGACTTGGGACCGGGTCGAGAGGCCAAGTGCAGCCGGGGGGGGGGGGTCGTCAGCTGAGGGGAAGGGTGTTCTTGGGAGGAAATGGGGGGTGTGGGTCAAGCAGGAGGGTTACTTCTAGAGCAGGGTCACGCAGAGGGAGAGGGTCTTGTGGCCGATGCATGAGCAGTGCGCGCGGGGAGGGGTGCCGGGAACAAACGGGCAGAGAGGCCATGGTGCCTAAAATGGCTGTCGTGTACGTGTGTGCATGGGTCTATGCTGGCGGGATAATACAGTCAGGGTTTAGCGATATCCGTTCTGCTTGCAACAAGGGGTACAGTGAACACAAATGAACGCCGCTTATGTGCATATACATTGCCATTTTCAACAGTCGGCGCTTTTTTACATAAGCTAGTTGATTTTCATACAGTCGATACGATTGGCGGAATGCGGTACATATGATTTTACATTTGTTGGGTAATTCATACAAGTCTAGAGATCGGGGTCAATCAAGAAAAATGTTCCGAAACATTATAGAATCAAGTTCAGACTTTCTCTCCATTGACATCAACATACAGTAAAAGTACTCTGATACCTTCGGGTCTTGTCAGTGCTATAGGAAACTTTTGGAAAACTAAATACATGAGTGACCGATGAAACGTTTTAGAAAGCAATACAAAATGGTTGAGGGAGGAATTCAGTTTGATACAAGCAATTAGTCAAGGGGGTGAGTAGAAAGTTCAGGAAGGGGGGGGTCTTCGTCACAATGTCTTTTTAACAGAGTCCGTCTTCTTTTGTTGGTGCTGTTGAGCACCGGCGGTGGAGCTATAGGTCCAGCTCGGATTCATCCTTACGCGTCGCAGGGTGCGATCAGTCCTCTGCTGTTAGATCACAGTCCTGTTTCCTAACTGATCTTCTTAGGGGTGCCTCATGCTGGGCACCTGCGTGTCTTTCTTCTTCCGTGGCAAAACCTTATTCTATAGTCAAAAGTTACGCGAAAAGGGTGATGTTGTTGAATAATCAAGGGAAGAGAGGGCGGAGTGGGATCAGATCTTTCAACACACCAAGGGACCAAAGGAGCAAAGGACGACGAGCAGGCAGGCCCATCAGTCGGGCTCAAAAGGGACGGGGACTTCAGGCACGAGTGGGTCAGCAAATCGAGGGCTTCAAGGCAGCCCCTCATTCCTTCATCTGCCGAGTTTGACAGTGGTGCCTCGTCCCGCGTCTCGTTGCTCTGCGACTCCACCTTTGGTCGCGGTCACACGTGCTTCATGATCTGTGGCCAGGCTGTGCGTCACGTCCAGCTCCTCTCCTCCGGTAATTGTATCTTTGAATGGGTACAAAACAAGTTTTAGAAAAACTGGCAGGAGAAGACATTTATACATCTCAATTCCGTCCCCAATCCTAAGTAGGTGGGGGATAGGTTCATTGGTCACAGTCAGAAGTCATCACTTATGGAGTATGTAGGAGGGCATTTCCACTGAATTCGTAAGCCTATTTGGCGTTCATTCGTGACGTACGTGGAGAGAAATCGGACTCCTATCGACAGTGTATTATATCAAACTCGAAATCGAGTTCTTAGGTAGAGACTCGCCCTTTTTCTTTTTAACCCAAGTACTGACAATCTTACATTTCCCTTCGGGGTCGGCTAACTCTTGCAAGCAGGGGGTTATCATCATGAGAGGGGGGCAGAGGTTAAACATGCTTTTCTTGGGGAGCGACGGTTAATCAAGGTCATCAATTACGCTTCGGGGATAGCTGATATGGGGCTGGGGTCAATCGGGAGAAGCGAGGACGCTTTGGACAGGGGGCTGGGGTCAATCAGGGGAAGCGAGGATGCTTTGGACAGGGAGCTGGGGTCAATCGGGAGAAGCGAGGACGCTTTGGACATCCGCACTTAAGTGCAGAGGGGTGAGGCAATCTGGGCATTGGGGATTGCATTTCTAATTAACTGAAAAACAGAAGACCATTGACGTTATAGTCCCCCTATAAAAAGGCCAGATTAGGGGACATCAGTCGTCTTACCTGTCCTTTCTTTCATTACCAACTCGGGTTCTATCGTTTTGCAGAAAGGAGAGGTAGTAATATGGTAAGTTACAATCGTTTTAGTTTCTGTCAATTTTGCCGAACACCTTTGTGTTCGAAGAGACCCAATTAGGTGTGTGCCGGTGGGGCACAACGTTACCATACAAGGGAGGAGGGAACGGGGGGGTGCCCTGAGAGAGAGAGAGAGAGAGAGAGAGAGAGAGAGAGAGAGAGAGAGAGAGTCCGCATTCTAAATGGACCATTCGGTACACGTATGACATGGAGAGAGAGAGAGAGAAACGTGTACAATAATGGGCCATTCAGTGCGCACACAACACAGAACAGCAGGGGTCAAGTAATACGGAAACACAGGCAGAGGGACGACGTAGATCCATACATTACGTACACACAAACTCAGGCGGGGGAGACAGTACATGTATTATTTACAAAAATCCAAGACAAAACATAGAACAGTTATTGGCCAGAAATGATCTCTTCCTGTATGCTGCGCATCCTTAGCATCCTAAGCTCTTTTTACCTTTTTCTTCTCTTTTTATCGTCGGCTGCCTTCACTGGTGGCTTTTGTTGCGCAAACTTACGCTTTTGGCAATTGGTCAAGAATTACCCTGGTCGGGCTAATGCTCACGGTGGGCTGAGGCAACAGTAGGTGTCAGTTGGGAGAACAATAGGGCAGCTTTGAGTTTCATGTCTATGAGGGTGCGAAAAGGAGGTAGTAGATTTTTAAACACTGGCAACATTCCTAGTCCTCCAAGAGGAGGGTACTCGGGTAAACGCCACCTCGGAATATTCCTTATATTTTCCCTATTTAGTTAAACGTAGGAATTAATTCATTAGTGCATGTCATTCTTGATTGTATTATTCGGGGTGCCAAGCGAAGTCATATTTTGTAGTTTCCGCTTCAGGCTGTCCTCCCAAGCGCTAAGTTCAGGGAGAGAAATAGTCATTGTTCGCTCGTAGTGTGTAGGCACCATAATCGAGTCCCCTTTTCCCATCTCTTTGTCCGCTAGATCATCATTTTCTTCCGATGTGACCTGCAGAAAAGACGGAAAAAGAAGGGGGGCGGGGGCAGCATTTTAAAAACACATCAGCGCGCATAAACTCGAAAAGGCTTTTACTTACTACATACTCGGCCTATCTCCACGGGATGCAGTCCTTGCCAACTTGGCGTTTGAGCCCAGGTGGACCGTTTAGTGTGGGAGAGATGATTATCGGAAGCCTGTGGATAGCATAGGTCGCCCAATTGTGGTATTACGGATCGTGTGCAGGGGGGTGGGTCAGAACAAAGGGCAGTCGGTGCAACGTGGGGGGGCGAGCTCGTGCTCTCCTTTGGAGAAAAAGGGATAACCTACAGCGGTACGGTGTCGTTGTCGTTCGTACTGGGGGGTCAGGTGGCACTCCTTCGGGGCGACTTAGGGGCATTCTTAAAGCAACTTTCCTGACACAGGTAGCATATAAAGTATTGGCTAAATACCAGGATCTTTAGCAGTTGCTTTAGGCTTGCACAAAAATGAAAAACACATACAACAAAAACCTGGACCGTTCATATTTGCAATATTTCTGCGTACTATACTTTTTAACCCTTAACTAGTCGAGCTGAGCCATTTCACCTGTAATCTAGTTATATCGGAAATAGTGGTCATTTATTCGAAACTTACCAATTTACGCGTGACAACTACGTTTGCTTTTTCCAAAAATGTTTAATAAAAAATGTTGGTGCATAAATACGGGCCTACAACCCAGTGGGCCGGCCAGAATTGTACATGTGGGGATACTTATTAGTGGAAAACCTAATGGAGTCGGTGGTTGTTGATTTCATAATAAAAAGTGCGACAAGTGCAATAAAATCATATCGGAATTTCAGTGTGAGCGAGTATCATAAGTGTTGAAATTCGAACTTTCAATAATCATGGTGCGCCAAAACTCAACAACAATTCATTGTCCGAATGTTCAATCAGCACCCATCTCACTTCAATTCATTGTCCGAACACATAATCAGTACCCATCCCATATCAATTCATTGTGTTTAAAAACTGCATACATATTTCATGACACCAAGGCTGAGCAATCGGGGTACAACAAGGAGTTGAAAGTTTCATTTGTACCAGCGCCATTTTGGGAGCAGCCAGGCAGATCCAGGCATAGTCAAAATCTCCACCAACTCGTGGTTGGCCCAGAGCCTCTTTCGGCAGTCCAAAAGTTCCGTTAAAGGGTAACAGAAAGGATCGGCAGTATGAACCATCAGTCAAAGGGGGAGGGAGGCAACAATTTTTTCTACCGGGTCATACTGGGTTTTCACCGGAACTGTTCCGAACTGTAGTCTGCAGGATTTTAGTCATTCAAACTGAGGCTGGCGTCAGCATGGGAGCGCCGACGTCTCGCGGCCACATCTTCATCGTTCCGCGGACAATCATGGCAGTCATTTCCCATCGGGGGTGTCCGCGGGGGTCGGGGGCCAGCGTGGCTCTTATAGAATCTTCAAAGTCGAGGAGAACACTTATGATGGTGGGACTCATTTCTTAATCAACAAGCAACCGGGCCATCTCTTCACGCCGGGCCCGCTCCAGCAGGGTCGACCGCCATTTTTTACGAGTGGGCGAACCCTCGTCGGGTGAGTGGAGCGTTGGGGGTGCCGCTGGGGGCCTCCACCTGGGGAGGTGGGAGAGGCTCGATCACATAAGATTTGGGACCCCCTCTATGGTTAATTCAATTGACCGGGGATAAGAGAGGACACAACACAACTAGTACTAGTAGAGATCCCCCGTGGTCAAATTATACTTTCACATATGGCATCAACTCACAAAGTCAAATATAGACCCTTCAGAAAAGGATTACAGGTACAACAATTGTTTTTTCTTATTTCATTTTTTGCATTTTATTTATTTTTTTCATATTTGTATCAAAAATATTTTTCATTTTTAAAAAGTTTTTTGTAGTTGAATATATAGCTTATCACAAACATATTATAATTCATATTGTGATACTCATACAATATATTTGAAAATCTAAGTACCTTACAGTAAAATATAATGCCCTGTGTAACACACACCCACTAACATACACACTAACTCATACACACCACTAAACAATTCAGCATACAGACTTGAAAAAAAGAGAAAGAGAGAAACTCAGAAAAATTCAAAAGAACCACAGAGGTAAACTCATTTCTACATCTGAGGTGGCACCGATACTAATTGTGCCAAAGTAACGCCAGGTCTACGCGCGTTTCGGCGGATTTAACCACCTTCCTCAGGACCACATCAAGTAGCGATAGACTCTACTTTCTTTACTGTGTGCACAGGGTATCTGCAATAACAAATAACATATATTTGTGTCTATAATTACATTTCATGTACAACAACTCTTGTATTTAATTCCTTTACTTATAGCTAATAAAAGTCATATTACGACAACACTTAGTTACCATCCATTATATGAATACAGCATAAAGGACCTGTAATAGACAGCTATGTCAGAAGGGCCACTGATCCAATCAATCATATTGGATCTCTCTAATTTATATCGACATTACAGACTGAGACATAAGGTACACTTGAAAACAGGTGTCATGTGACTAGCTTTGTCCATTTTTTATATCAACTGTGGGATGCTTGGGTAGTTATCTCTAACCAACTAATGAGTGCTCCACCCACCAACCTTGGCTGTCTTTAAACTAGGGCAAATGCTAAGCATATCTCTTACTTATAGGCTGCTAAGTCAGTCCCTAGATCGTTTAAATCCTATCTAAATGAGACAGGGTTAATTCATATGCTCTTGATTAGTTCTTACCTCCCATGTAAAAACACACCCAGTTCTATCCACTTTCCTTTACTAGTAGATGGTAGTTACTTCTTAGAGTGTACAGACGGTATAACTTTTGCGCCTGGAAAAGATAATGGAGGATTTGTAGGGACCTGCTATTATATACAGCGTGCAGGGTAATGGCAGCATAATGAGATTGAACTCACCCTCGAGTTATACAACTTGCTTCATTTTAGGAACTGTCTTTTAACTGGGTTGATTAACAAAGCGGTTCAGCCACTTATGCCACTCAGTTCTGAAAGCGTAGTAAACTCAATATTAGACACTTACAATTGCAATTGTGTCACGATGTTTTAAGTGCGCGATAGTAATGCTTACCAATGAAAATGAACGAATGGTTTTATTCGCATTTACAGGTGGGTGAGGTTCATATTTTCAAACGGTTCGTTGCTTTTGTAATCGTGTCTTGTTTATGAGTGCGATAATGATTAAGTTTGCTTCCTTATCATTTGTATTTCCAGGATCTGTAAGTTAGAGCAATAACAGTGTCTGTGATTATCAGCATATTTCCCAATTGTTTGTAACTTTCATGTTAACGACTTTTTAAACCAAACGTTAAGGTTGAGCATAATTGAAATATAACGCGCGTTCAAATCTTATTTCTTCTTTCTGGACGATAAGAGGCCATGTGGCGCGCTCTCGTTTGCCGTCCCTAAGTAGTTGCTAAGTCTCCGCTGAGATCTTTTTAAAGATGGCATGAGCTAGAAAATGCCTATCCTTCCCAGACTTTCTGATTTCCACCCCACATACAAAAGGCTTCCTGTTAATCACATCGCTAACCGCAATTCCTGCGACATACCTTTCTATGTTATCCAAGTCCGCCTACAAAGTTTCCCAGCCTCACCGACCGTGCTCCGATCCGCTTAGCCGTATAGTTCGAGATGCCTCCCCTAAATAGGTAAGACATGCGCCACGTTGTTACCGGCGTCCCTTAACCCGGATATGATTGTGTGTAGTTCCGGTTTCAGTATTTGAGCGCCATCTTGCAGCGGGAAGAATAAACGAGAAATAGCATTGTTCTTCACAATAATGCCCTCAATTCCTATTCTTTTTACCCCTTAAAAAGAGAATTGATTATAATTCCCAAACCTAATCCACGAGGCAAAAATATTAACACACTCTTTAGCGTAGTCGGTATGAGGTAGTTGGCATTAACACAGGACTCTTTATTTCTATTTAGTATGATATTAATTATGTATATACTTCCGGGGTTCAGATGTCTCCGCAGCATATACGATATGTACATATATTCGATAATAAACTGAATACATGTAAAGCACCTGACATATTTTCTATGTGGGCGCCATTTTGAAGCGGGTAGATAATCCGTATCATCACCTTATACTTTTCAATAGTACTCACCGTTCCTGATGTTACTCATTATTACAGAGGCATTTATATATAGCTCCAAGGTCTTAGTTACAAGTCAAAGTATTATTCTTAGTATGATCAGCTTGTGTAAAGTGCAACCAACTCTAGGATTCATGTTTCAATTACACATTGGGTACAAGATATTTCCCCAATTCAGTGGTTAGTACATCACAACTGTATTTGGGATGTATATGTGTAGACTCATGAAATCATAGAATTGCTTGTTTCTAGGAATATAATGATACATACCACATAGTACCAGATTCATTGAATGTGAGCAGAGTACACGGGTCTCCTGTCTTGTTACGCATGTTTAGTGACGAACCAGGAAATATTTTCATTCAACCCCCTGCGAACACAATCAAATTGGAAGATCCAAAAACTTTCGCGTTTCTTACGGGTATATTCCATAGTTTGGCCGGGTTTGTATTGCACTTTCTCCAGAATACACCATTTTAGCTCCATTTCATTATGGTTCTGGTCTGTGCAATGTTGTACTATGGGTGCTGTTAATTTCCTCAATCTCACCGCCGACTTATGCTCACTAAATCTGATGCGGAATTCCCTCCCTGTTTCGCCGATGTATGCGAGGCCACAAGGGCATAAAATAATGTAGACGATATTACTGCTTCTGCAATTAGTAAGTGACTTTAACTTTATTCTAAAGTTATTGTATTCCAGTGATTCAGTAGTAATCGCAGCATCACAGGCATGGCAAGAGCCACATCTGTGATTGCCCAAGACTGGTTTGGATTCAATAAGGGACGTTTGAATATTGCCATTCTTCTGTTTACCTCTGGTGTGGACGAGGTGGTCCCTTAAATTCCTGTTCCTTCTGTATGCCACCAAAGGTTTCAATGCGAACAAATCGCTCTCATCGGTTTGTAACACATTCCAATTCTTGTTGATTATGTTTTGGATTTTGTAATTCAGAGGTGAGTGGTTGATGACACATGTTATTTTATTTGTGGGTTTCCGTCTTGATCCAATCAACAATGAGTCCCGATCATAGTACTTCGCTCTTTTGAAGGCTTGCCGCACCAGCCGGTGGGGGTAGCCTCTAGCAAGGAGCCGTATTTTCAATGCTTCTCCGTGGCGTTGATATTCCACTAGGGTAGTGCAATTGCGGCGTGTCCTAAGGAATTCGCCAAACGGTATGGAATCTTTTTGACAATGGGGGTGGAAGCTCCCATATTGTAGAATAGTATTTTTGGCAGTGGGTTTCCTGTAGAGACTCACTTCCAGGCCCCCACTCCTGCCATTTATTTCAATATCTAGAAAGACTACCTTCTCTGTACTATAATTAGATGTAAATCTCAGATTTGAGTCACTCAAGTTTAGCCATGATATATATTCTTTCAGGTGATCCTCTGTCCCGTGCCAAACAAAAAAAATGTCATCAATAAATCGACGCCATAAAAGAACATTCTCAAAAAAGGGGGCCATCTCATTGTACACATGTTTCAATTCCCACTCTCCCATGTAAGTATTCGCCACACTGGGCGCACAGGAAGCTCCCATGCTGGTGCCCTTCACTTGTTTGTAGAGGGCACCATCATAGTCAAAGTAATTATTGAGTAATACAACCTCCAGGCATTGTAGGATAAATCCATTAGGTCGATCATCTGGATATCTATGCAGCAAGGCCGACACCGATTGTAACGCTTGACATTGAGGAATGTTGGTGTACAACGCCTCAATGTCAAGCGTTACCAGGATGTCACACAATGCATCAAAGTTAACTCCCTCTATTTTGGTGATCATATCACCAGTGTCGCGAACAAAGGAATCGTATTTCTGTGTAAGTGGGCATAAAAACTTGTCGACGTATTTCGACAGAGGTTCTGTACTGGACCCAATCGTTGAAATTATTGGTCGCATTGGGGGATTGATCTCATTTTTGTGAGTCTTCGGTAGCCCATATAAAGCAGGTACTACTGGACATGTTTTATTAAGGTAATTTAATTCTTCTTCACAGATGTATCCATCTTCAAAGGCTGAATTTGTAATTTCCCTTATTCTCACATTTAATCGTTGTAATTCTCTCGGGTGTGCTGGTCTGTAATGTTCCTCTACATTCAGTAATTCTAACATCTTTTCATTATACCTACCTTTGTCGAATATGGTGATACCCCCACCCTTATCGCATGGTTTTATTACCAAATTGTTGTTTTGTTCGATTTTCCTGAGGGCATTGTTTTCTTCCTTAGATAAGTTGTAGTTTGGTCTATTAGTTCCTCTCAAAAGACGTGTGACGTCTTGTAGTACCAGACGCTCAAAAATTTGGACCTCCGGTCCTACCGCGTCTAATGTAGGGGTAAAGCTAGAGGGAGGTTTGCAGCCAGATAAGTTAATAGTTTCTTCAGTTATTGTTTTTCCTTCAAAGAATTTTTTCAACCTGACTTTTCTAAAGAATGCAAAGAGGTCTTCATGAAGTTTGAATTTATTCAGATTGGTACCAGGAACATATGAAAGACCACGGCTTAGTAGTGATGTTTCCTCCCTGTCAAGTCTCGAGGAGGATAGGTTGTAGATCGGTATTGTATCATTCGCTTTATCTACACTACTGTTATTAATTGTATCTACCACCAGTATTGCTGATTCCGTGTCTTTACGTATTGTTGCTGAGGTTGAGGGCTCATCGTTTGATGTCCTCCCCTGTCCTGCTGCCAATGCACATTTTTCCCTCTGTAAGGGCCTCTGGATAAAAAACCACGAGAATTTTGATATCCTTGTCTCCCTCTGTATGGGGGTCTAGAGTTGTATCTGCCTCTTCCCTGATCTTGATAATTGTCCTGATCTGAGTCAGAGGAACCTGTATCTGAGAAGTTTGTATAGGTTCTTTTATAGGAGTTATCATAATTTGGATTATAGTTACCTTGGTATCCTCCTTGATAGTAATTGGGGTTTAAACATTCCTCAATGTCAAGCGTTACAATCGGTGTCGGCCTTGCTGCATAGATATCCAGATGATCGACCTAATGGATTTATCCTACAATGCCTGGAGGTTGTATTACTCAATAATTACTTTGACTATGATGGTGCCCTCTACAAACAAGTGAAGGGCACCAGCATGGGAGCTTCCTGTGCGCCCAGTGTGGCGAATACTTACATGGGAGAGTGGGAATTGAAACATGTGTACAATGAGATGGCCCCCTTTTTTGAGAATGTTCTTTTATGGCGTCGATTTATTGATGACATTTTTTTTGTTTGGCACGGGACAGAGGATCACCTGAAAGAATATATATCATGGCTAAACTTGAGTGACTCAAATCTGAGATTTACATCTAATTATAGTACAGAGAAGGTAGTCTTTCTAGATATTGAAATAAATGGCAGGAGTGGGGGCCTGGAAGTGAGTCTCTACAGGAAACCCACTGCCAAAAATACTATTCTACAATATGGGAGCTTCCACCCCCATTGTCAAAAAGATTCCATACCGTTTGGCGAATTCCTTAGGACACGCCGCAATTGCACTACCCTAGTGGAATATCAACGCCACGGAGAAGCATTGAAAATACGGCTCCTTGCTAGAGGCTACCCCCACCGGCTGGTGCGGCAAGCCTTCAAAAGAGCGAAGTACTATGATCGGGACTCATTGTTGATTGGATCAAGACGGAAACCCACAAATAAAATAACATGTGTCATCAACCACTCACCTCTGAATTACAAAATCCAAAACATAATCAACAAGAATTGGAATGTGTTACAAACCGATGAGAGCGATTTGTTCGCATTGAAACCTTTGGTGGCATACAGAAGGAACAGGAATTTAAGGGACCACCTCGTCCACACCAGAGGTAAACAGAAGAATGGCAATATTCAAACGTCCCTTATTGAATCCAAACCAGTCTTGGGCAATCACAGATGTGGCTCTTGCCATGCCTGTGATGCTGCGATTACTACTGAATCACTGGAATACAATAACTTTAGAATAAAGTTAAAGTCACTTACTAATTGCAGAAGCAGTAATATCGTCTACATTATTTTATGCCCTTGTGGCCTCGCATACATCGGCGAAACAGGGAGGGAATTCCGCATCAGATTTAGTGAGCATAAGTCGGCGGTGAGATTGAGAAAATTAACAGCACCCATAGTACAACATTGCACAGACCAGAACCATAATGAAATGGAGCTAAAATGGTGTATTCTGGAGAAAGTGCAATACAAACCCGGCCAAACTATGGAATATACCCGTAAGAAACGCGAAAGTTTTTGGATCTTCCAATTTGATTGTGTTCGCAGGGGGTTGAATGAAAATATTTCCTGGTTCGTCACTAAACATGCGTAACAAGACAGGAGACCCGTGTACTCTGCTCACATTCAATGAATCTGGTACTATGTGGTATGTATCATTATATTCCTAGAAACAAGCAATTCTATGATTTCATGAGTCTACACATATACATCCCAAATACAGTTGTGATGTACTAACCACTGAATTGGGGAAATATCTTGTACCCAATGTGTAATTGAAACATGAATCCTAGAGTTGGTTGCACTTTACACAAGCTGATCATACTAAGAATAATACTTTGACTTGTAACTAAGACCTTGGAGCTATATATAAATGCCTCTGTAATAATGAGTAACATCAGGAACGGTGAGTACTATTGAAAAGTATAAGGTGATGATACGGATTATCTACCCGCTTCAAAATGGCGCCCACATAGAAAATATGTCAGGTGCTTTACATGTATTCAGTTTATTATCGAATATATGTACATATCGTATATGCTGCGGAGACATCTGAACCCCGGAAGTATATACATAATTAATATCATACTAAATAGAAATAAAGAGTCCTGTGTTAATGCCAACTACCTCATACCGACTACGCTAAAGAGTGTGTTAATATTTTTGCCTCGTGGATTAGGTTTGGGAATTATAATCAATTCTCTTTTTAAGGGGTAAAAAGAATAGGAATTGAGGGCATTATTGTGAAGAACAATGCTATTTCTCGTTTATTCTTCCCGCTGCAAGATGGCGCTCAAATACTGAAACCGGAACTACACACAATCATATCCGGGTTAAGGGACGCCGGTAACAACGTGGCGCATGTCTTACCTATTTAGGGGAGGCATCTCGAACTATACGGCTAAGCGGATCGGAGCACGGTCGGTGAGGCTGGGAAACTTTGTAGGCGGACTTGGATAACATAGAAAGGTATGTCGCAGGAATTGCGGTTAGCGATGTGATTAACAGGAAGCCTTTTGTATGTGGGGTGGAAATCAGAAAGTCTGGGAAGGATAGGCATTTTCTAGCTCATGCCATCTTTAAAAAGATCTCAGCGGAGACTTAGCAACTACTTAGGGACGGCAAACGAGAGCGCGCCACATGGCCTCTTATCGTCCAGAAAGAAGAAATAAGATTTGAACGCGCGTTATATTTCAATTATGCTCAACCTTAACGTTTGGTTTAAAAAGTCGTTAACATGAAAGTTACAAACAATTGGGAAATATGCTGATAATCACAGACACTGTTATTGCTCTAACTTACAGATCCTGGAAATACAAATGATAAGGAAGCAAACTTAATCATTATCGCACTCATAAACAAGACACGATTACAAAAGCAACGAACCGTTTGAAAATATGAACCTCACCCACCTGTAAATGCGAATAAAACCATTCGTTCATTTTCATTGGTAAGCATTACTATCGCGCACTTAAAACATCGTGACACAATTGCAATTGTAAGTGTCTAATATTGAGTTTACTACGCTTTCAGAACTGAGTGGCATAAGTGGCTGAACCGCTTTGTTAATCAACCCAGTTAAAAGACAGTTCCTAAAATGAAGCAAGTTGTATAACTCGAGGGTGAGTTCAATCTCATTATGCTGCCATTACCCTGCACGCTGTATATAATAGCAGGTCCCTACAAATCCTCCATTATCTTTTCCAGGCGCAAAAGTTATACCGTCTGTACACTCTAAGAAGTAACTACCATCTACTAGTAAAGGAAAGTGGATAGAACTGGGTGTGTTTTTACATGGGAGGTAAGAACTAATCAAGAGCATATGAATTAACCCTGTCTCATTTAGATAGGATTTAAACGATCTAGGGACTGACTTAGCAGCCTATAAGTAAGAGATATGCTTAGCATTTGCCCTAGTTTAAAGACAGCCAAGGTTGGTGGGTGGAGCACTCATTAGTTGGTTAGAGATAACTACCCAAGCATCCCACAGTTGATATAAAAAATGGACAAAGCTAGTCACATGACACCTGTTTTCAAGTGTACCTTATGTCTCAGTCTGTAATGTCGATATAAATTAGAGAGATCCAATATGATTGATTGGATCAGTGGCCCTTCTGACATAGCTGTCTATTACAGGTCCTTTATGCTGTATTCATATAATGGATGGTAACTAAGTGTTGTCGTAATATGACTTTTATTAGCTATAAGTAAAGGAATTAAATACAAGAGTTGTTGTACATGAAATGTAATTATAGACACAAATATATGTTATTTGTTATTGCAGATACCCTGTGCACACAGTAAAGAAAGTAGAGTCTATCGCTACTTGATGTGGTCCTGAGGAAGGTGGTTAAATCCGCCGAAACGCGCGTAGACCTGGCGTTACTTTGGCACAATTAGTATCGGTGCCACCTCAGATGTAGAAATGAGTTTACCTCTGTGGTTCTTTTGAATTTTTCTGAGTTTCTCTCTTTCTCTTTTTTTCAAGTCTGTATGCTGAATTGTTTAGTGGTGTGTATGAGTTAGTGTGTATGTTAGTGGGTGTGTGTTACACAGGGCATTATATTTTACTGTAAGGTACTTAGATTTTCAAATATATTGTATGAGTATCACAATATGAATTATAATATGTTTGTGATAAGCTATATATTCAACTACAAAAAACTTTTTAAAAATGAAAAATATTTTTGATACAAATATGAAAAAAATAAATAAAATGCAAAAAATGAAATAAGAAAAAACAATTGTTGTACCTGTAATCCTTTTCTGAAGGGTCTATATTTGACTTTGTGAGTTGATGCCATATGTGAAAGTATAATTTGACCACGGGGGATCTCTACTAGTACTGGTGGGAGAGGCTTGTTCGCGCCGCCTCTCCCTCCCAGCGCACCCCACGCCGTTTTTCTCAGTGCTAATATTCATGATGGCCGGACCAGGCGATGAGAGGGGGGGGGGTCGGTGGCATGAGCAAGACATCCCCCCCCCCGGTGGCCTGCAAGGCACCGCTTCAGGGCCGGACGGGGAGCTTCTACCAGGCCGTGGCTGGACCAGGAGATGCGAGGGGGGGGGGTCGGTGGCATGAGCAAGACATCCCCCCCCTGTGTTGTCGCAGCCATTATTGAAGAAAGAAGAGGGGACGCCCGGATCCCGTCGGCCTCGGCTCCTCTTTTGGCCCACCTTACTCGACGACCTCCGGCCGACGGCTGGCAGCAGGACCCGCCCTACACGTGCCGAAGATCTCGTCTTCCGGATGGGCGTAGCCGCGAACCTGTTGCACTTCGGGAGTTTCCAGAATGGGGGTAGGTATCTGTTGACTTGTATCTGTCTCATGTTACCGTTATTGGGGCGTGGCAGGCGGTGGGACAGACATGTTTGGAGCAGTGAGGGGTGGCGAAGCCTGGTTGCCTCGTGGCTGCCGTGATGTCAAGCTTGGCTTCTCTCACCATTTTCATGTTTCTTATTACGGACTTATTTCTTAGCGTTTCTTATTTCTAGCGAAATCATGTGTTTTATCGTGAGCTATTTCTAACGTTTTCTTATTTGTAGCGAAATCAAAAACTCATCAGTGGCCTACTGATTTTGCTTTCTTATTTCTTTCTTCCCTTTTTTTCCTAGCGTGTTTCATGCTAAAGTTTCTGTTAACAGGATACGGTTATTACTTCGTTATTGTTGCATATGTCCTTTTTATTAGGGGTGCCCTCTGGTCGAGCCAGATGACCTACCTCTAATAAATGGTCCGGGTGGAACTAGTTTACCAATCAGTGGGGAGTAGATAGGCCCGGGAGATTACAACGGGGGACAAAGGTCCGCATTACCTACCCTTCACTACTTGTAAAGATTAGACAGAATATTTCTTTTCTACGTTATTTGCAAACAGAGGATACCTTAAAAGAACTATTCCTTGAACAATAAATGTCCAGACAATCAATCAATCAATGGGGAGAAAAACAGGCATGACGGATTACAACGGGGACAAAAATCTGCATTACCTATCCTTCACTATCTGCAAAGGGGGGCAGAATATTTCTATTCTTCCCTGTTTGTAGACAGAGAATATCTCAAAGAGCAATAATCGATAAAAATCGATAACAAACAATCAGTGGGGAGAAAAATAGGCATGACGGATTACAATGGGGGACAAACGTCTGTATTACCTATCCTTAACTATTTGCAAAGAGAGAGAAACGTTCCTATTTATCGCTGTTTGCAAATAGAAAATGTCTCAAAGGGAACCAATACTTCAAGTACAATCAATCAATCAATCAGATGGATAAAGCCATCCTACCAATCGGACGTAAAGACGTCCTACTTAACCTTACCCGGACCGGACCGTGTGGGCAATTCTTCGCCTTCCCTTTTCCAGCGCCCAATCGTTCTCTTTCTCCATGTTTTTACCGCAGCATTCCTGTGGGATTCCAGTCAGGACAGTAGGTCACTTGAGAGAGGTCCGTTCAGAATCGGTGAAGTTCATTCAATCGGCAGCCGGACGAGGGCCCTCTCAAGGCAGGTATACTCCAATCGTTTAGATGTTCACCCCATCGTCTGGACCTCTCTTACCGGACCTTATGTCGCTGATGGACCCCGCGTTGGGACGCCAATTGTGGAAAAGTCAGCCCATAACGCACCTGATGCCCAGGCTGCTGGCGCAGGACGCCTCTTAGTTCGCATCTTGAACAATTACCAAATAAAGAGACGGGCGCTGGAAGCAGGAAAACAAGAACAGAGTTTTATTTCTCATGAGGAGAGCCTGTCATTTCGGACACTCGCATAGTGTCTTCAGGAGGTGCTCTCTCCTCCCACACCCCAGTTTCTCTGAGGCTTCGTCTTTTATACACATGTTTATGATGCACAAACATTCCTTATTACAATAAAGACACTTTGAAGTAGGAAAAAACATGCTTGGAATCCCAGCTTCAGGCCTATTCCCATACCAGTCGCTCAGATGTCATCCTCCCCTCCTGAATGTAACAAGAGATTGTGATCTCTCAGCCGGACATTCCTACAGGACACGAGGGCAGGAGGGGATGATCAGATCAAAGGTTGGGCAGGCGATAAGATCGGGCACTTCGGCTGGTGTACCACGGTTTTGTTATGCTGGGCAGGAAAAGGGGGGGGTGTACATTCACGAGGCTTGGTCTTAGGACTTGGGACCGGGTCGAGAGGCCAAGTGCAGCCGGGGGGGGGTCGTCAGCTGAGGGGAAGGGTGTTCTCGGGAGGAAATGGGGGTGTGGGTCAAGCAGGAGGGTTACTTCTAGAGCAGGGTCACGCAGAGGGAGAGGGTCTTGTGGCCGATGCATGAGCAGTGCGCGCGGGGAGGGGTGCCGGGAACAAACGGGCAGAGAGGCCATGGTGCCTAAAATGGCTGTTGTGTACGTGTGTGCATGGGTCTATGCTGGCGGGATAATACAGTCAGGGTTTAGCGATATCCGTTCTGCTTGCAACAAGGGGTACAGTGAACACAAATGAACGCCGCTTATGTGCATATACATTGCCATTTTCAACAAACTGATAGTGTGGCGTAGGCGTGAACCCAAGAATTGTTGATTGTGCAGAGCCCCAAAGTCTTGCCTGCAACCATAGCATATGGCCCTCACATCGTGGGGAGCTTGGCACGCATAAGCATCTTGTTTTGGGTGAGTGGATTTACCAGTTGCGGGACCCAAAGTGTCAACTGCATGCTCATTGCATGTGGTGTCTGATGCACAGCTTGCGACCCTCGGAGGTGGGGGTGCAACCGTAGTAGTGCCTCGTTCTACCTTGTGAGACATTGTGAACTTGCACTTGTGTATGTACTCAGAATTGTCTGGTGTGACCAATCGTGACGTTCACCAGACATTGTGCCTCATTTCCAGGGAGGTGCATAATTTGCAACACTTTATTGTGTGTGTGGGACCAGATTCATTTGGTGTGGACAATCTGGTCATGCACCAGAATGTGTGCCTCATATCCAGAGAGGTACAGAATTTGCAATTCTTCATGTGTGACTGGAGTTGTCTGTTACGGCCAATCTCGACATGCACCTGACATTGTGCCTCATTTCCAGGGAAGTACAGAATTTGCAACTCTTCATGTGGGACCAGAACGGTTGACTTTGTGCCCAGATTGCCTGGGTGCGACTCTGATCATTGTGTACCTTACGTGGTGCCTCCTTCTTTTGAGAGGCACCCCTGCTTCATTCTTCATTCATCCACTGTTCCTCTATTTGGCCCTCAGCGCGGCAGACCAAGTGCCGTCTCCTCAACTGTCCTTTCCCGATGACACCCAGTTGCCAGGTAGTATTGCCCGTCTCTGGCCTTGGTGGTGAGGGTGACTAACTGGGCTTGAGGAACGCTTCTAAGAACCATCGGAAGTGGGTCCCGGATGACCCCCCTGTGCTTCACAGAACTGAACTGAGCTGGTGATGGGTGGCCCCTGGGGACCACTTGGGTGTGACTGACTGTTGCTCCGGCGTCCTGTGGGTAAACTCCTTAATTGGCCGCCAAATCCCATTTTTCGACTGCCTCCTAATTGACCTGGTTGTTTACCCTCACCTGCTTCCCTGGGACCCTGATTCAGAGTGACTTTGGCCATGTGCGGCCTAGTGCCCGAGGAAGTGACTCCAATTCGTGGGTGTAGGATAGTCAGGTTGAGTTGAAGGGTAGAGGAAGGCTCGGGCCACAGGATTTGCAGTGTATAATCCATTGACCTGCTGGGTATCAGTTGTACTGCATTAGGGTGCTGAGTGTGTATGTGTGCGAGTGCATTCTGTACAGACTTGCTTGATATCTGTTGCACCGTGTATCGGTGCAAAGTGAGTGAGTGAGTGTGTTTCAGAGTGACAGTGGGGAACCACCATGATTCATGACTCTGTATGGTGGTTTGCCCTATAAGTTGATTTATTTTTTATAAACGTATTAACTTTGATATTGGTTATTTCCTGCGCGGCCTTGTTTCTCGGTGCTGCTAAAAAGTGGTATAATTCTCTGTATGTACATATTTGTGATAACGCTGTGACCAGGGGTGCCCACTCAAACTGCGTGGGATTGAATTCAATGAACTGCTAGTGTTGGCCCAGGGTGTACAATATGTTGCACTGCATAAAGGTGCTGGGGGAATATGTAGAATAGGATCTTTCCAGGTGTCATTGTTGCTATTGTCAGTTTAGTACGGTTGGGCCTAGTACTGCTAGTAATATTTCAAAGTGTGATTTATGCCCAGAGATACATGACATTCGTTCATGTTAATTAATATGTGTGTTCCATATAAACTTTATTCACATTCATCCCGAGTGGTCTCTTTTGTGATGCATGGTGTATTTATTGTGATTGCTATGTCAATGCTATACACATTGCCTCTGTGGTAAGCCTGATTGCTTAGTGCCAAGCTACTCAAGGGTGAGCGCAGGTTATAAAGTGAGTGTAATCACCCGCCCCTGACGGGAGTGGACTCTGCCTGGCTGGGGCCCTGCCTCAGCCAGCCAGAATGTGCCAGTTCCAACAGTGACACTGTGCTATTATGCCTTCCTTCAATCCCATCCTTAATGCAGAATAAAACACCACTGTTTGTAACTTTTTGATATTGCTGGCAGTGCCCTCCCGACCATCTCGCAATGGTTCTCATTGCATCAGGCACAGAGACATTTTTTCACCAGTACTGCTTATCTTTTTACAATTCTTATGATGGGCTACAACCCGCCTCACGTGAAGCACCTCATTTGAGATTCAAAATGCTCTCCTTGAGCTTTAGGCTCGGATGCATTTCATTAGAAAAAACCCGAAATGTTTTCCCAGAAACATGTGAGGGGCTGCACTGCTGATGCCCTGCTGATGTTTGTGTTTCTTATGCAATAATCACTGTTGTTTCTTTGGCACTGAAAATTTTCTTTTCAACTTCTTTGAACTAAACTTGCTATGTTGATTACTTGCATAAGCCTAACTTTTGCCAAGATCTGATTGATATTCTGGTCCAAACCAGAACTAAAAGATCTCATCTTCTATTAAAAAGGGTACTTAATTAACTATTGATTTGTGCTCAATTATTCAGGACCAGCAATGATCAGTGTTGATGGGACAGATATTTCTCCACTGCCTTAGCCCAAATCAAAGGAAAGCTATTGCAGTCAGCCACTTATTATCTCCTTCCAAACAGGGCGCAGCAGATTTATCTTGAAAGGCTCCAGATGAAAATGAAAGCTACATTAACCTAAATATTTTTTAATTTGAGGAAAACAGCCACGATTTCCAGTTCAAACAGAAATATATGGCGCTATGTTTCACATTCCATAGTTTGTCATTTATCTAAAAAAAGTATTCACTACATTTTGCTGGTCTTTCTTTTCTTTCATTTTTAAACTGTAGACGAAAATATAGCTTAGTCAGTGCAGCTACCATCTACAGTGGAGAACAGGCAGCAGAGAGGTAGCATGGAAAAGCAGACATATATTCATCACCCGGTGACACCTGGAATATAATTTAAAATTTAGAATCTGCAAATTGCTAGTCAGGATTACATCAGTAAATCAACCAAAAAGCATTATTAAAGAAGGTGGCAACTTCGGCACTATGATTAGATATTGCCTAATGGTCATTCGAGTAGAATTTTATGATGGAGTGTCATGTGCTGTGAAGGACGGCAATAAATATTCCCCATTTGCTCATTTGCATGCACAAGATTTGTTAGAGTTTGTGTGGGAAATTGTGACTTTTAGTGTGAGAAACAGCTTGCAGAATGACTCAGCTTCCGAGAAGGGGAAACTTAATTCATCTCCTGCAGCAGTTTTTTAGGATGTTGCTTTAATAAACCAACCTTGTTATTTTCTTTACTGGAACAGAAAATCCAACCTTTTTTTGCATGAATGGGTATCATGTCAGGCATAGGGGTATGACCTCCTTCCTGGTCATTTGACAGACACTGTTTCCAGCCTTGAAATGTTGCGTGAAGTCCTTTTTCATTCTGGATTTTGAAGTCTTGTCTTCTCACTTCCAATAACCTAATTAAACTAACACCTAAAATTAATTATTTGTAGGTGAAAAGTTCCGAACTGGAGACAGTGTCCGCAAGGGCCTGGATTAAAGTGGGCACTCTAGTCGGGCAGTTGTATTAGCCAATCTGTATTCATTAAAGAAGTCTTCCCACATCACAAGTAACTGTGATGTCTAGATCTAAATTAAACTCATGTGGCTTCTCGTGTTTACGTTGCTACAAAACACGAGAAAGATAAATTAATGTAGTTTTAAGTCAAACTTCTTTCAGTGCTAGAAAAAGTTCAAGGTACCAATGAAAAGAAGATAAGTAAACCATTCCAGCATTAATGCATTAATGCATCAGACGCTAACTGAGATGTGCCATTCCCACAGCTGACATTTTAGGTGTCAAAATCACGAAAAGTCACGACTCAACAAGCGACACCTCTGAAAAACCAAGGGCCATATTATCAAGAAAGGGCGATACATTATCGCCGCTTTTATCGGCAGGAAACTGCTGCTAAAGCGGCGATAATGGGCTTGATAATATGCCCTTAGGAATTCCCATAGCAGCCTAGGTTCTGGTGTGAACATGGGGTTCTATGGGAATTCACAAGGGCATATTATCAAGCCCATTATAACCGCTTTATCAGCAGTTTCCTGCCGATAAAAGAGGCGATAATATAACGCCCTTTCTTGATAATATGGCCCCAAATCATTACCCTAAAAGTGGCCCTACTTTTTATTGCTCTCCAATTTATTTCAGCCTTATACCAAAACACCTTCGTCACCACTAGCGTTTGACTTCCTGTTCTAGCAATGTGCAACACTGCCCCTCAACCTCTCTACCAACATACAGTCTTCTGCTGGTCTATGCAATTTCTCACCATCCAAATCCATGAGCAGGGCTCTTTTGTCCAGCCTAGCCTATGGGTGATTTTCTAAATCTGAATTCATATCCTTGTTAATGCTGGAAATTAGACAGTCATGACGCAGAAAGCTACTTCAAAAAAATGCTTTGATTAATAGGAAATACGCTTTATTTGCTCTATGCGATTTTCACGTGCTATATTTTTCATTAAAAGCATTTTACAAATATGCTATATAGAGATAGGACGTGCAGTGTGTACCTCCCTACACGAAACATAAAAAAATAGCCCGTTGTAACAAAGAATCACCCTGCCAAAAGGGCTTGCTATAAATAACATGCTGTGAATTGTGATATGACTGAAAGTCCACGCTTCATTCGAGCCAGTCAATCAATCAATCATTGTTTATATAGCTAGACTACTCACCCTTGAGGTTCCCAAGGCACTGGGGGTGGGGAGCAGGGGTTGCGGGTGTGGGGAACTGCCACTTATTTTTGGGGACGGACCTCCACTTATTTTTCTGTATCCGTACTGTTACTGAGTGCAAGAGAGAGAAAAATACACAGTTCAGAAACACGGAGGAAGAGAAAAATGGCAAAACCATCACAAACAGAAAGCAAGAACCATCAAGAGCAAGAAAAAGATACAGGGGGGTCTGATAGTGGATTAAAGACTGCAGGCCTTGGTATTTGGGGCGCCGATGTTTAATTGCACTGGCTTTTGAGCAGATATGTATGCACTCTTTCTTCCATGAATCAAGCCCTACTGAAACGAGTACTGTGGAAAAATTACATTAAAAAAAATAAATTATACCATCAGATGCTAAAATGAATGGCATTTAAACCATAAAGAATACATTCTTCTGTGATACCTTTACCGTCCCACTTGTCCTAAAAAGAGTTGCAATTTTATTTTAGTCATGTACATTCATCAAAGCTTGTTCCCTGCAATGATGCAAGGTTTCTTACTAGTGTTGTGTTGCTAGAAAGAATATATAAAGAATGTATATAAAGAATATATAACCAAGAAGAGAGGTGTACAGTTGTAACGATTGTAAAGATTGAGGCAGAATGAGAGTGCAATGAGCTAAAATCAGTCCCACAAAGCACAGACTAAAAGGAAAATTCTGAAAGAGCAGAATTTAAAAGCCAAATACATTGTAGAGGATGTAACTGTATGGCCAGAGCTGCCAACTTTGGAACCGGGAGCCTAGTTGGAGGCTCGGCGTCGGCTCAATATCCTGTGATTCTGGGCAAAATACTTAATGTTTCTATGCCTAAAATTAAAAAAATATATATATTTTTTTAAGATGGGACCTTATGTGATATAACTGGTACTCATAGAAAGTGCTCCAATACCTTCAGGTCGAATTTGCGCTATTAAAAATGTAAAAATTTAAATTGTAGAAACGTCAGAGAGGAACTTCATATGAAGGAGGATGACTTAGGACAATGACTAAGCATGTGGTCATTTTAAGGGGTAAAGCTTTATGGTATATTATCCATGTGTCAATGTCGTCGATCGTAAGTGGCAGGGTAACCTTTCACATGTTCAGTGGGAATGCACATATGTGGCTCAGTTAGAGAAATTTCCATTTACAGATCATTTCAAACGGAATGCTGCTTGATTTAGGCCTGCAGACTACACAAATGTCTTACATTGTAGCTTCTCATGGCCTATTTTGGCAAGTTTTCATTTAATGCATGTGTAACTTTGTTGTCCTCCTTTAAACACATAGGGGCATATTATCAAGGGGAGCAATAGGGAATTATTGCCGCTTTAGCGGCAAGCGTCGATAATTCCATCGCCCTATTAGCAAGCTGTCGCTAACAGCAGTTAGCGACAGTTTGTAGGCGATAGCGAGCGGTTTGGGGCCCGCTTTGCATGTCAGCGATATTTATCGCTAATGACATGCAAAGTGGGCATACCCTACCTGTTAGCGACTGAAAGCAGTCGCTAACATAGCTATCGCCTATTACCAACACAGGCGAGCGATGGGAATATTTGCACTAAGGGCCTCATTATGATTGCGGTGAATCCGCATACTCCGGGCCGGCGGAGGCCACCGCCGGCCCGGAGTATGCGGATTCACCGCCGCAGCCACATAGAACACCCACCGCCAGATTAGGATGGCGGTGGGATTGCGGTTGGACCAGCGGCGGTCACATCGTAATTTGCACAGAGGGACCGCCGCTGCCCCTGCGGACGGTCCCTCCTACTCTATGGTGGCGGACGGACTCAGGTCCATCCGCCATCATAATCGGCCCCTTAGCGCGAATATCTCCAAAAACTAACACCTGCTCAGACCAGTTCTTAGCCATTATATCCGATGGGAGGTGGATATAATGGCTAAGACCATGTTAGCGATAATGCGTGAATATCGCTGTTTTCTCAGCGATATTCACGTATTTTGCCGCTATCGCCAGGAATTTTATCGCTTTTGAGATAAACTTTGCTAATAGCACGTTATCTCAGCGAAAAAATCAGGTGATGCGCGGCGATAAAAAAAGTAGCCGCTAAACCTATTTAGCGATAAATATCGCTATTTGTTGGTAATATGCCCCATAGCTTGCAGTTGTGATTTATTCGTAGACTCTTTCATTTGCTCTTTGAACTGCTGCATGTGGTTGATTAGCAAATCAGACAGGAGATGAGCCTTCAGAGCAGTTTTTGTTTGGTATCATTTCTTTAGCCTCTGGTAATTTTAGCAGCTTGTTGTTCGTACCACGATATTTCAATAATGATAAATATTTTTTAAAACACAGTTTTCGATCACTAAGAAGTAGAATGCATGCCTTGGCTTTCTCTTATGACATCAGAGTTATAGTTTATGTGATGTTACTCTCACGACCACTATCATTTTGGGAAAATTGCATACTAGTCTAAAAAAGTAGTGTGGGGAAAAATATTTCTGTTCTTAAAAGATCTTTAGGTGGGTTCTGTAGCTCTTTTCCAGACCCTTTTCTTTTCTCTATATACATGCTCACCTAGCAACGTTCACTCGTTACTCACATAAAGAACTGCCTCACCTGTTGAATTCGCAGTTTCAAAATCATTGGCAAAGGAAGGGTATTTTACAGTGGAACTCCAATGACTGAGCTGCGGGCAATGCATGCACTCACTTTCCCCAGGGGATGCCTGCTCTTCTACCCCCAACCCCACTTCCCGTCAAAGGAAAGTCGACCAAAAATACCTGTATATACATACTCTTTGGTATGTCTATTGTGGATGTTCTGTTGCTCTATTTATCCACCCACAACATCTATTTACTGTTGACAGATCGGAAGGTACTGAGAGCCCAAGAAATCGTGTTTTGATTTATTGTTACATTGACCGGGCTTTAATTAAAGCATAGTGCAGAGTACCTGACTCATTCCAAGGCCGATGAAAACAAAGATGGCGATCATGGGCAGTGACCAAACACTGTTGCCCTAAAATTTGCAGTTACATATTATTCCTTTCAGTGATTGTGATGTACTTTGTTCAAGTAGCATCAGCAGAAGCTAGATGACCCTTTAATTAGAGCTTTTGGCTCTTTTGGGTCAACTTGATGATTGTCAACCTTGCAAGCCATCTCAGGTTCATAAGGAGGATATCCCGCTGCAGACAAGTCAGAAAAATCTATCTGGGTAGCAACCGGGTGCAAGGGTTTTGCGCTGGTGCAGATGTGGTGGATTTTCAAGGGAAGGGTAATGGAAAAATGGAGAGAGAGGTGGCCTTTGAAAGCAGGGGAGACTGTGGGTGGATGCAAACACCTTTTGCTTGAACTGAGATGACCTTTTGTACACCACTATTTTGTTTAACTCATGCCTGATTAAGGGTTGTGGGATGACTTGGAAAAGTTAAACAAGTTAAAGGTTACAAGATCCGTGCCTATTCTGTTGGGGTTCGAAGCAGTAGAGATGGAGGCTTAGCAGGAGAATATTGAAGTCGTTTAGCTTGATTTGTATTTGTGAGTTTAAAGGATTGTAGGAAAAGTGAAAGATGCCAGTCAGGGTGATTGAGAAGGAGATTCTGACGTTGCTGTCGGATTGAACCTAGATCTTAGGGTGAGTGAGGGAAGGTAGCCTTATTTGCACACCACTGAAGTGACGTAGTAAATGAGGGCAAAGAGGCACAGATTTAGAGGTCAACATCAAAAGACAAGTTGTTATTTAAGAAATTAGATCGTGGGAGCATTGCCAATCTAGGAAAGACAAAAGTGTCAAGCTTAAATGGGCAAATCAAGAACATGGAAAGTTCATGAGAAACTTTACCAGGATGGTATGTTAGCTAGAAGACAACTAAATCAATGACAATTTGTGATATTGGTAAATGAGGGCAATTTGAAAAGGATGGGGTTTAGTAGGGCTAGACTAATTTGAAGTTGAAGGAACATTGGGACCAAGATCATGAGAGTGAGAGCCTGTGGGCCAATGAGGCTATGGTGGTGGGGTGTGTAGCTGATTTATGTAACAGTATACCATAATAGTATAGTTATTTTGTAAGTTAAAGCCGTAAAGTGTTATGGTAGGCATCTTTAGTGAGTACTGCACCACATCTTCTAAATGTGTGTCTGAAAACAAGAAGAAAATGCCACCATCTCATTTTTCTCTACCCCACCATTTCACTAGAGGGTGTAGGGAAGTTGTGATAGATGTCCTCGTTTTGCTCTCGATAGCGCATGCAGTCCAGTTACTTTCAAGCCAGTAAGCCCCAAACCCCTTAATACATTTAAACGGTAATCTTTCTTTTATTAAAATATGCTAACCTGTGCCTGTCAATTGCTACTGGTATTTTTGTGAGTACCCTGCATATTCAAGGGGAATAATCCATTTTAAACAATACTTTCAGATGTGTTACAGAAGGGGCAGTAGCAATAGGCCAAACTCTGGAAATAAAGTTTTATGTTGTCATTTAGTCGAAAATTAAAAATACTGTTCTTCACAAATACGCAAGTAATCTTTAGAATAATTACTACTACGTAATTACGAGAGTATGGAAACTATTACTGTGTACTGCATTATTTTCTCTGAAACACCAAAAAGTAAATACTGCCCGTATTTTATAGCTGAAAGCTCTCTGCACCAGATGTACCTCAATTTGACGCTTATAAACATGTTTTGTTTCATTTTTCAGCAAACGTTTGTGACAATGAATTGCAGCGGTGCCAGAACGGGGGCATATGCCACAGAAACATGAGGTGCGAATGTCCCGCGGCCTACACCGGCATTTTGTGCGAGAAGTTGAAGTGTGAGAAGGAGTCTGGTGGCTGCGGCTCCCGCAATGGCCAGGGGGCGGCGTCACGGAGCTGGGGACTCACGCCGACTGTGCTGCTGGGAGCCATAGTGCTCGCCCACGTCTAAGCTCCGACGCGCTGGATGGCATCGAGTTCAGACTGCTTACATGAATGTGCCACCTGAAAACCAACCAAGAGCAAGCAAGCGTTTGCATCGAAAACAAAAACAGAAAAAAAGAAGGCCGAACTGAACTAAGCCATATTTATCAATTTGTGGACTGCATTGCGAGTCAAGACTGTTAATTTGTGGCTCAAGGCAGAAAATGCTGAATTCTATTACAATAAAAAAAATAACAACGCCAGCTGCAGGAGCTTACAGTGGAATGAAAGGCTTTGACAGCGCCGAGCAAAACAAAACCAGAAAGGACACACACAAACTTCCGCTACTCCGATGGGGTGCGCTACCGTACCTCTGCCCAGTCTGTGGACCAACCAAATAAAGGGATTCTTTGCTGTCAGTGCATTGTGGGTATAAGGAAAAGCTGCCATATTGGCCTGCTTCAGTCCCTGAGCCCCTCTCAACCTGTGCTTTAGTGAACGTTGCTCTGTAACCTTTGTTGGTTGGACAATTTATCTGTCTGATGTTAGTGATGCACTTGTGTAACAGCCCCAAAACAAGTCAAGCCAGTCATACCCTTGTATATACATGCAGCACTACGTCAATAACAGGCTGGTGTTACCGTACAAGAGTGGCTATAGAAAAATAAAGTGTATTTATCCTTTTGTATTCAAATGAAGTTATTTTTCTTGAAATACTGTTCAGATGTAGATTTTTTTGTATTATTGCCAATTTGTGTTACCAGACAATCTGTTATTGTATTTAATTATGATTCAAGGAGAACAGAGTTACTTTTTATTTTTTCCTTTTAATTCATTTTTGTTCTGTTGTGCAGAGATTTCTCTGTATGGGCAGCGTGCTGGCATCAAAGAATATCCGTTTACATATATAACAAGTGTAATAAAATTCCACCAAAGGTCATTACTAAATGTTTTCTCGTTGCTTTAACACTGAAAGGTTTAAAATAATAAAATTTCCCGTATAAACAGTATCAGGAATATGTACTGCACTTTGTTATAACAATTAAAAGCAAAGCCTAATTTATTTCAAATTTCTTTTGTTAATCTTTTGTCTTGATCGAAATGAATGTTTCTTTAAGCTTATTTGAGCTGCTGTGTCAGAACCCTCAAATTGTACAAATCATGGTTACATCATAGGCGTGATTACAATACATAGACACTGAAGACATACAAGATGTTCAAGAAGCTCCCATCATCATTGTAATGTTGGTAGGGCTGAAATGATCATGCAAGATGTAAAGATAGCAGTGGATAGGCTGGGAGATGTTTTCAGGGTTGAATAGGTTTGGAGATGCGTTCAGGAATGGAATAGCTCATACACGCTCTGTTCATCCTGCTCGGAAAGCCCAGCTTTGAGAGTGGCACATGCATGAAGCCAATAGCTAACTCAATGGTGCTGAGTAATTATTGACCAGTTTTCTCTTTTTGCTTCACTATAAAGAAATATTAATCTTCAATGTTTCTCTTTTATTGAGTCTGACTATCTTTTAGATGCATTTCAAACTGGGTTCTCCCTTTACTTAAAACAGAAGAGGCCCAATTAGCAGTTAGTGTGATACCCAGAAGCCTCTTAGTAAAGGAAGCAGACTAGGGCAGCTCTACCCTTTAAGTCTCAAGTGCAGCTTTTGATACTTTTTCTCACAATACTCTTTGTGCAAGACCCAACTCTATCAGAGTCCACAATCAGTCTCTGAATGGTTTGTATACTTTTTTTTTAGTGAAGTTCACTTAATCGGTATTCTGGAGCCTGTATTGTTCCAAGGCAAATTCTTTAGTCTATGGGGCCTTGCAGGGATCTTCTTTGAGCCAAACACTTTTTAATGTTTATTTATCTCACCTCGCTGACCTCATTTGCACCTGTGAAGCTGCATTGATGTAGCATGTGGTCGATGTGGAAATCGTTTGTTTTTGCTAATGGATCTAATACCACTGCTCAGAACTTTTAGGCTTGCCTGGTAGCAGTAGCAGGGTGGATGCAAAATCAAGCTAAATGGGGATAAACTACAGCAAGGGAATGACCATGTCTGTTACTGTATACTTTACAAAGCAAATCAATGCTATTAGGTCTTCACATTTCTTTTATTTTCCTCTGTTGCTTTGACACCTTCCTCTTTTTCTAAAAGACTCATGGCATATCGTGGTCTTAGCAAATTTTCTATCCTTCATTCACTACTGTAATTCTCTTTATCATTGACTCCCAAGGAAATCCATTGAATGCGTCCAATGAATTCAGAACCTCACTGATGAGGTCTTATTTACAAGCCCCTTGCTCTACTAGTGCATCACTTTTAACATGGGGAAAAGTGATGTACCAACGGCGCAAGAGGCTCATAAATAGTCCCATAGTGTTTTATTAAGTCTGCCGCCTAACAGCCGTATTTCTGCCCAACATTAAAATTGGCAATGGCTCCTGGTAAAATAGCATGTATGTTTAAATCTCTATGCTTCTGTCACAGAGCCTACTAAAAAAGGGCACACATTAGTTCAAACAAGACTGGCTTGTTGTGCCCTGTGATTGCCTTTATGTTCCTATGAAGCGCTGCTGTTATTGCTTCCACACATACAGAACTCCTGACAGGATGGGATGGGATGGCTTTTACTTATCTCCCTCCAAAGTTGTTGAATCTTCTGCTGATCACACATCACACTACCAGCTGAGTAGAGCTTCTAAAAAATTTGCAAGAGTCTGTAGACCTACCCCTTTTGCTAGATGTCTGTGCCAGTAGCTACTTAGAGCCATGATGCCCTAATTTGGCAACTGTTAGCACTTTACAAATAGCATATTATCATCATCATCATCAAAAGAGTTGCTGCTACTGAAAAATATAATTCCTGGCAATTGCCCCAGATGCTAAAATACTGGAATATTTCATGACTTTCTTTTCAGAACTACTTGCAAATCTTGTGAATTTTTTTAAACAACTTCATTTAGCATTTTGATAAACACATCATGCCACACATTAAAGCATCATCATAAAGGTCAGAGAATTTATTTCAAATTTCTTTTGTTAATCTTTTGTCTTGATCGAAATGAATGTTTCTTTAAGCTTATTTGAGCTGCTGTGTCAAGAACCCTCAAATTGTACAAATCATGGTTACATCATAGGCGTGATTACAATACATAGACACTGAAGACATACAAGATGTTCAAGAAGCTCCCATCATCATTGTAATGTTGGTAGGGCTGAAATGATCATGCAAGATGTAAAGATAGCAGTGGATAGGCTGGGAGATGTTTTCAGGGTTGAATAGGTTTGGAGATGCGTTCAGGAATGGAATAGCTCATACACGCTCTGTTCATCCTGCTCGGAAAGCCCAGCTTTGAGAGTGGCACATGCATGAAGCCAATAGCTAACTCAATGGTGCTGAGTAATTATTGACCAGTTTTCTCTTTTTCCTTCACTATAAAGAGATATTAATCTTCAATGTTTCTCTTTTATTGAGTCTGACTATCTTTTAGATGCATTTCAAACTGGGTTCTCCCTTTACTTAAAACAGAAGAGGCCCAATTAGCAGTTAGTGTGATACCCAGAAGCCTCTTAGTAAAGGAAGCAGACTAGGGCAGCTCTACCCTTTAAGTCTCAAGTGCAGCTTTTGATACTTTTTCTCACAATACTCTTTGTGCAAGACCCAACTCTATCAGAGTCCACAATCAGTCTCTGAATGGTTTGTATACTTTTTTTTAGTGAAGTTCACTTAATCGGTATTCTGGAGCCTGTATTGTTCCAAGGCAAATTCTTTAGTCTATGGGGCCTTGCAGGGATCTTCTTTGAGCCAAACACTTTTTAATGTTTATTTATCTCACCTCGCTGACCTCATTTGCACCTGTGAAGCTGCATTGATGTAGCATGTGGTCGATATGGAAATCGTTTGTTTTTGCTAATGGATCTAATACCACTGCTCAGAACTTTTAGGCTTGCCTGGTAGCAGTAGCAGGGTGGATGCAAAATCAAGCTAAATGGGGATAAACTACAGCAAGGGAATGGCCATGTCTGTTACTGTATACTTTACAAAGCAAATCAATGCTATTAGGTCTTCACATTTCTTTTATTTTCCTCTGTTGCTTTGACACCTTCCTCTTTTTCTAAAAGACTCATGGCATATCGTGGTCTTAGCAAATTTTCTATCCTTCATTCACTACTGTAATTCTCTTTATCATTGACTCCCAAGGAAATCCATTGAATGCGTCCAATTAATTCAGAACCTCGCTGATGAGGTCTTATTTACAAGCCCCTTGCTCTACTAGTGCATCACTTTTAACATGGGGAAAAGTGATGTACCAACGTCGCAAGAGGCTCATAAATAGTCCCATAGTGTTTTATTAAGTCTGCCGCCTAACAGCCGTATTTCTGCCCAACATTAAAATTGGCAATGGCTCCTGGTAAAATAGCATGTATGTTTAAATCTCTATGCTTCTGTCACAGAGCCTACTAAAAAAGGGCACACATTAGTTCAAACAAGACTGGCTTGTTGTGCCCTGTGATTGCCTTTATGTTCCTATGAAGCGCTGCTGTTATTGCTTCCACACATACAGAACTCCTGACAGGATGGGATGGGATGGCTTTTACTTATCTCCCTCCAAAGTTGTTGAATCTTCTGCTGATCACACATCACACTACCAGCTGAGTAGAGCTTCTAAAAAATTTGCAAGAGTCTGTAGACCTACCCCTTTTGCTAGATGTCTGTGCCAGTAGCTACTTAGAGCCATGATGCCCTAATTTGGCAACTGTTAGCACTTTACAAATAGCATATTATCATCATCATCATCAAAAGAGTTGCTGCTACTGAAAAATATAATTCCTGGCAATTGCCCCAGATGCTAAAATACTGGAATATTTCATGACTTTCTTTTCAGAACTACTTGCAAATCTTGTGAATTTTTTTAAACAACTTCATTTAGCATTTTGATAAACACATCATGCCACACATTAAAGCATCATCGTAAAGGTCAGAGAAGACAAGATACAGGAGGATTCAACACACACCACTTCCCCAAATTGTACAAGATGGTTAAACAATTTTCTTTTCCATTGTAAGCGGGTTTCTTTGATGGGGTAGGATTGAGCATGTAGCTTTATAGCCCCAATATTTATTAGAACCTGACATTTGAAAGGTATAATGATTCTAAGAGTGTCTCCTCTCTTTGCATGACTAGGTGAGCCGAGGGTCGCCCAGCTCAGTTTAGTGCTTATACTATCCTGTATGTGTCGCACCTGTTCAAGGCATATTTCTCCCTCAAGTTCTAATTAGATCTCAGATCACCATCATCATAGAAATCCCTCAACTTGGAGGATCACCATCATCCCAGCAGAAGGAGCCACGCCGACTCGTACCCAGCTGGAAATCCAGATTCGGCACGAGAGGAGTGAGAGGAAAAGGATAAGACAGGAATTGTCGCAGACCACCTGCCACTAATCTAGTAGTTTAGATGTCAGTGGGAGAGGTGGCGGGTCTAGAACGCTTGTTGTAATAGGAGCCATAGGAGGCCATCCAAGGCAGTCTGGAAAAGGCCTGTTAGACCTGAACCCAAAGTTTGTTCTCAAGGTCATGATTCCAATCTAATGAGGGTGTAAGTTGTGCTACATTAATGTAAATACACATATTTGAGAACCCCAGGCTGCCCTCTGCTGTAGGTCGAGATAGGGTCGCTCATAACACTGTGTTTCTGTGTTTGTGTCGATTTGGGTATGATAAGGGGGAGGGTCAACTTGTAGCTATTTTGCCAATATATTAAAAATATTGTGATGTAGAATGAATGCTTTAGCCATTTCATAAAAAGAGAAACTTAAGTTTGAAGAGTGGACCTTTTGTGGAAGGAAGGCAAGTTTGAGCACCTCAGACCCTATATCTCAGCTCTCAAAAGAGTGATTAAGTATGTGCTTAAGGGAATTATCATATTGATGGCTCCTTGGTTGCTCGCAAGTGTTTACACATCAAAGAAGGTCTCAGAAGTTGGTTCCAGAGCACCCGAAAATTAAGGTGCAGTACATCATGGTAATAAGATATCACTCTTGTGGGTCTCTAGTTGGCACAGGTAGGTACTTGTGGGGCTAATGTGTAGTCAGTATCTCCCTCACAGTGACCATATGCATCTCCAAGCCAGATTAAACTAAAGAACCAGCCACTTGAAGTACTAGAAAAAGAAAACAGTGACTAGAAGTTCACCTAATAAATGTGAACCTTACAACTTTGCCCTATGTTTTGTCAAACTATGATGAGGTACAGTAATCACATTTCTGATAAGCATAAAAGGCAGAAAAACAATATTGGCAGCAACTTCAAACTCAATGTATCTTTCAGGAAGTTACACATAAGTACATCAGACTGGTAAGGCTCATAATAACATGCAGAGCAACTTGATGCTACCTCAAAGTGTAAAAAAAGCTGAGAGGAGCATATGGGAGTGGGAGTAGATAGGGGCATGAACCTCAACATTAAGCTACATGAAAGTCCAAGGATGAATCGTGCAAGAGTAGTCAATGGAGAAGTGAGACCAAAAAAACAAAGAAAGCTACTAAACAATGTTCTGACAGACCTGAAAACCAGGAAGGAGTGGCAGTAGTTAAGCAGAAGTAAGTTAACAAAACTGGTAAGCAGCACTCCCCATGACCATCTTAAGAAGACAAAGGATTCTAGAAAGCACAGAGCCAAGAAAGCAAGACCCATGGTCTGACAAATACCAGAGGAAATCTAATAGAAGCCTATAGCACAAAAAGCAAAATAAATAAAATAATATTTATATGAATGGGCACAAAATCAAAGCAGAATTTTTTTAATGAAACCAATTTAAAGCAGTAAACATACAATAATTCATAAACTTTATTCGGATAAACATTGTATCCATAAAAGTACAGCATGATAAAAAATGTAAGTGACAAAAGTAGAGTAACAATAAATATGAATAAAAATATACAGTTTATAAGACACAATATCACAAGTTTCAGATTGTGAATAAAATGGAAACCCCAATCCATCCAACAATTATAAGCTTATCCATACATGACTAAAAACTCAAGGGTTGAGCATTGCCTTACGTGCCCGAGTAGCAATTTTCAGAAATGTACTTATATGAAAAATCAGCTCTTCATCGGTCAAGGCAAGCACACTTCAATATGCAGAATCCAAGCTAATGAGCCTGCTCCTATTAAAAAAGGGTAAAGAAGCCCCTTAATATATTTCATGTAATATTTGCAGAAAAACTAAAAGTGTAGTTGTATGGCCGCTCACACCATCACATGGACAGGGTACTGAATCGAGTTTCGGGTGGTAACCAAGGGGAACACACAATGCAAATTTTACTGTCCCTGCTCACAAGTGGAATAGAAGGCTCCTTTCCCAGTATCTCATAGGTAAAGTAAGATAGTTTGGTAGGGGTTAGCAGTGCCGCTCAAGAGACATATAACTGGGAACAAAGGATTTATTCGATTCCAGCACAATTCTTTCTGTGCTATAAGACAAATAAAGGGTGCTTCTGAGTTCTTTCTTATGCAGAGTTTCGGCTTTACTGGAATTTAAGAAGATGCAGCCTTTATTGACACTGCATAAACTCTGATACACTCCAGATAGCCAAGGAATATCTATCCCCTTCTCACACTTCAAACAATCAGTAATAATGTTTCTAGTTTGAGTCGCTGCCTGATTCTTCCAGACCGATAACCAGAAAAGGGCTGGTCGGGCACGTATAAAATCAGTTATATAATTAAAATGTAATTCTTTGTGGAAAATGTATTGTGGAGTGGAGATTGGGATACCCAGCAGTTTCCTACAGAACCTATTTTCTTCCTGCTGAATGCAGGAACTATTTACAGTACCCCAAATCTCGGCTCCATAAGTGGCCACTGGAACACATTGTAGTTTAACATTTTTTAAAATAGCTAAAATGCACCTGTATTCTTTGGGCGGGTAAAACTAAATATAGAATTGATGGTCTTTGAGATCTTGCTCCTGGAATGGGTGAGATGCTCAGTCCAGCAGCCGTTCACAGCAAAAACCACCCCAAGGTAGGGGAATTTACAGGTGCTTAACAATTTTTGACTGCCAACAACAATGGAGCTAAGCTGGAATTTCGGAGGGCCACAGGAAATTAAAAATGATTTATTAAAATTAACACTTGATCCAAACTATCCATGTATTTAACAAAGGACTGTACTAGAATGCGCAGAGAATTTGGGGTGCAGCATATAAGACCCGCATCATCTGCATATAGAAGTACAGGAGGGGGTTAGCCAATATTCATAGGAACGTCTTGGGTTCTGCATACTAATGATTTATTCAATCCATTATTATAGATGATAAAAAGAAGGGGGGCCAAGACACACCCCTGCCTGACCCCCCTTCCAACCATAATGGGTTCTGAAACCTCTCAACTTCTGCCAATCCTCACTAGTGCCTGGAGATCTTTATGAAAATATGCCAGAAAATTGACCAGAGGCTCATCCAGTCCATAGGCCAACAGGATAGCCCACAGCTTTGACCTATTAACTAAGTCAAACGCTGAGGACAAATCCATAAAGGCCAGATAGACTGGGGAGTTCCGTGCGATGGTACATTTCCCAATTACAAGGCTAAGGTTGAGACATTGTTCATTAGTCCTAACCTTGCTGCGAAAGCCTAGCTGGCAGGGCTCTAAAATACTACATTCCTCTGACCATTCCAGGATCTTATTATATAAAACTCTGCCCAATATTTTGAGGGTGTTATCGATCAATGAAATAGGCCTATAATTAATAGGCTGCAACCGATCCCCCTTTTTAAATATTGGGACAATAATATACCTAGCCCAGGTATCAGGTAACGGAGCATACATTAAATTATTAAAAACGTTTAGAAGGAGCAGGGCCCAAAAGTCTGGTTTCCATTTAATAAGATCTATTGGTAGTCCATCAGGGCCATACAACATGTTGCAAAATGAGAGCTATTCGAAGCAGCAGCCTCAAATAAAATTATTAGAAGTACAGACAAAACAAGACAAAATGACTAAACCCTGATATGAAAATACAAAATCAGAGGAGAGATTGCACTGTATCTGAACATGCATACTAGCATTATCACTTCCATCCCTGAACTCTGAATGAATTTAGGTGCATGCACCAGCATAGAGAATTATATATTACTCATTTTATAATCAAGAAATCTGAACCATCACAGTACCATATCAAACGAGGTCCTCATGCATTTATTAGTGTAGTCAAACAAATAACAAATCTCTGAATCCTCTAAACACTGTAACACAGACACTGCAACAGAACCTTCTAATGTGACCAGGAAGCAATCACTGCTTGCAATATGAACAGTTCAGCCACACTCATAATCAAAGATCATAGGCACATCAAGCCTCAATTCCAGATCCCTATGCTTTCAAACATAGGCCTGAAAAGACACTCATGGTGAACTATCATCTGCTGATCAAGAGCAGGTACCACAGGAACACTAGAGATGAATTAGACAAGTTGTATACATTAGGATGTAATTGACATCTCAACATCCCCAATTGTATCACTTGGCAGAAAATCAAACCAAGTTAACTGAAACTACAACCTGAGACCTGTGCATACTCCTTTCATGGATCAAATTTTAACTTCTTAGCATGAAAAATGTTCCAACACCAGCAGCAATAGAAAGCAAATTCAAACCATCACTACAACCAACCAAAATGAAACCCAGGATTCCTTCCCTAACACATTCAAGAATGAGCCTTGTGGTGTCCTAAGTTCAAATATAGTTACAACTCTAGATGTCTCAACAAAGCTGCAGCTGAATCTTCACATAGGTGGGGGCCGTGAGGAGATAATTTTCGACACGTGGAGCAGGTTGTCGCTGGAACTTCGTGTTGGCAGTAGATATTGGTGGTTGGTGATTGGCACGAAGATCTGGCCGGTGAGTTGTTTTTTGCAAAATAAATGACTCAGTTTGAGAGAGAGACGAGGTGAGGCATCAACGTAATCGTGCTTCACCTCGCAAGCAGAAGGAGAGATATTTGCTTAATCACGAGCATGGACAAATACGGGGAAAGTACAATATTGGGCTAATAGAGTAATCCCTGAAGGCTATTTCTAATCACCAACAGACCTGCCTGAGCCCTGCTGCTGTCCTCTGTTGTAGTGAGCCCTGATCACAACAGGTTACCTCCAGCTCCTGGACCCTTGCAAGCACCAAATTATACTCCTCCGCTTCAAATCTGGGCTACATGTGAAAATCCAGACATTTGGGGCTCTTCGCTACTGCGAGCGAGCTCTCCCATCAGTTGCAGTTATGATAATGACCAGATCTTCATGCCAAACACCGACCACCAATATCTACTGCCAACATGAAGTTCCAGCGACAACCTGCTCCACGTGTCGACAATTATCTCCTCATGGCCCCCCCCTAGACGTATCTTTGAAGGCTGGGAATAAAAAGGCGAACAAACCTGTAATTCGTGGTAGATGAAGACCCCTGCATAAGACTGTAATAAACCTATGTAAAGGAAACGGTCAAAAAGACATTTCCAGTACTAAAATATATAGATTAAGAATAGTCACGCAGTATGAGTAATTTATAAGCGATACCTACGCTAATTTATAAGTAATAAAAAACATAATAGAAGTAAACAGTTATAAATATAAAGAAAACAACAGAATGATATACTTATCTTGTTGTGAGCAGCTAACAAAAGAGGAAGATAGACCTGTGCACTGGATGGTTATACTTTTTTACGAACATTCTATATATTTTTGATGTATTAATGTTCTTTATAGGGCTGCATGTTGGGGCAGCAAAAAAAAGTATATGCATAATGGTGACCTCCGGTCTTGTGATGAAATCAGTCGACTGTTCAAAACAATAAGATAAAGCCAAGCCTCTCAAGGTCACTACATAAGATGCTATATCTTCATCCATTCTTTGTGCTCTTGAAAAGAACTTATGATGTTCGAACACCAAATTAGTCTTAGGAGTGAATTGAATATCTAACCTTCACATTGCCATATCAAAGACATTACTGGGTTGTCCATTACATATCCTCAAAGACACTTCTGGTGATTCTTGATGTATTCTCCCTCCCTCAATACCTAAGTAGTAAAGAAAAATGGCTTGATGTCTAAGAGGTCCATAGAGATCACCTCCAATGGCTAACATATAAGTAATGAAAAGTTTTTTTCCATTGATTCCATGGTATAGGTGGATCTCCAGCTAAAGATAGGAATGATGGATGCAACACCATACTCTGATCATCCATGTTCCTGCAAAAGAACTTATCACAACAAACTAAAATACGCATTTAAAATAATAATCTAAAACAAAAAATTAACATAACAAACTACCATAACAATTTTAAATAATTACTGATCCCATATATTTGTTGGGAACTATTTGAGATAAAAAAATCTTACACTAGGGACCCAATTCCAATCTTGCTTGGAAACCCTTCCCAACAAAATGGATCGGGAATGCCTTACGACCGACACATAGGCGCGCTGTCCGACAGGCGGAGTACGATGCAATGCCTGTCAAATACAAACGACTCGCACAGAACACAATGCGAACGACAGACTCATACGGAAATCACTCTGCCCGAGTGAATCATCCGTAAAAAAAGCCCGATGCGACCAACTCATTCGCGAATGCTGCAACATAGCTTAGTGTGAATGGGACAGACTCGGACCACCCGCTAATACATGAACAAGCAATCTTTGCGGTCAACGGAAAGTTTCTGTTATGCTCAACAAAATACAATAGAAACAGACAGAAAAGGTCCAAACAAGCAATGGCAATGTCAATAAAAAAAAGAAGCTACACCCACAACTCCACCTATATAAAGGGGCATAATCCTTACCTTGATCCTTTGCAGCTTCAACAGTCCTGCCAACAGATACCACTACTACACTGCACTGATACATACAATCACAAATCATCCACCTCACAATCTGTACACTACTAGGACTTGTCAACTGCTACACTCACAAACTCACACCTTTACTCATACTCACTCACCCTCACATTCACACTCACCCACACATCCATCTCCACCACCACCCATCACCATGCCAACAAAGAAGATTCCAAAGTTCACAGACAGTGAGTTGGAAGTCATGGTAGTTGACATTCTCAGAGTAGAGCCACAGTTTTTGGGAACTTGGTCCAGCAGACCCCCCTGTCCCAGAGAAACAAGATGTGGGAGAGGATTGTCAACAAGGTAAATGCTCAAGCACCGTGCCTGCGCACAATGGAGGATATCAGGAACAGGTACTATGATGTGCGAAGGAGGGTCAAGAAGCTCATTGGCAAAGAACATTTGCTGAGCCAGCGGACTGGCGGAGGCACTCCTGCAACACCTGTTCACTTCACTTCCTGGGAAGAGAAGGTGCGGGCCATCATTCCACCGGATGGCATCTATGGAATATCAGGAGTACCAGAGCCTGGTGAGTACCTACTCAAATAGCCAATATTGACAGCACACACACAGCCACAGACATCACTGTCAAGGATACAGTGATACAAATCTCTGTTAGCAAAGCCATAACAAGATTAAGCAAATGAGCCTGTAATGTGTATGCCAGTTTGACATACAAAATACCTGCACTCTCAGAGAAATATGTAACTATTTAATGACATGTACCAACTTACAAAAAAACAGAGCAAGGCTTTGTGCTTAAAACAGCAGCCACCACTGTTAGCCATCTTGCCAGCACTGTTTCACTCACTCAGAGGGAAGCTGAGTCACAGGAAGAAAAGATTGGTTTGCTGGGAAGGTGGGCGTAGCTTATAGCATGATGGGAGTCGTAGTCACTTCTAACAATCATTCTCCCACATGGCCCATCAAGACACCTTGTACTATGCCCATCTCACAGGGAGTGGAAAAGTGCTGCCAAGATGGCTGACTCTGGGCTCTGGTGTGGGGAGCACAAGTCCCTTTTGGGAGTTGTGCCCAAACAAACACCAGACCATCATTGTCAGTCATCTTGCCATCACTGTTTCACTCACTCACAGGGAAGCTGAGTCACAGGGAGGAAAGTTGTGTTTGCTGGGAAGGTGGGTGTAGCTAAAAGTATGATGGCAGTTGTAGTCACATCTAACAATCCTCCTCCCACATGGCCCATTAAGCCCACCTTGAACTATGCCCATCTCACAGGGAGTGGAATAGTACTACCAAGATGGCTGACACTGGGCTCTGGTGTGGGGAGCACAAGGCCCTGTTGGGAGTTGTGCTCAAACACCAGGCATCACTGTCAGACATCTTAAATGTAAGGTTGACTCACTGTCATGGAAGCATGGTTCATGGTGGCCAATTTGGTCCGGGTGGAAGGAGTAGTGCTGGCTCTGACTACATCTGCCAGCTGGCCCTGTCCCACCCACACCCCTCCGACCAACACCAAACACCACACCTGGGGCTATGTTGTCCCTGAGAGGGAATGAAAATGTACTGCCAAGATGGCTGACACTGGGCTCTCATGTGGGGTGCACAAGGCCCTGTTGGGAGTTGTGCCCAAACAAACATCAGGCCATCACTGTCAGTCATCTTGCCATCACTGCTTCACTCACTCTCTCACTCACTCACAGGGAAGCTGAGTCACAGGGAGGAAAGTTATGTTTGCTGGGAAGGTGGGTGTAGCTAAAACTATGATGGCAGTTGTAGTCACATCTAACAATCCTCCTCCTACATGGCCCATCAAGCCCACCTTGAACTATGCCCATCTCACAGGGAGTGGAATAGTACTACCAATATGGCTGACACTGGGCTATGGTGTGGGGAGCACAAGGCCCTGTTGGGAGTTGTGCTCAAACACCAGGCACCACAGTCAGACATCTTGAATGTAAGGTTTACTCACTGTCATGGAAGCATGGTTCATGGTGGCCAATTTGGTCTGGGTGGAAGGAGGAGTGGTGGCTCTGACTACATCTTCCAGCAGGCCCTGTCCAACCCACACCCCTCCCACCAACACCAAACACCACACCTTGGACCTATGTTGTCCCTGAGAGGGAATGAAACTGTACTGCCAAGATGGCTGACACTGGGCTCTGGTGTGGGTAGCACAAGGCCCTGTTGGGAGGTTTGCCCAAACAAACACCAGGCACTTTGGACAGTACATTTTCAATCACTCTCAAGGACAGCATTCCCACAGGTGTGCTGCATGTGCTGAGTGGGAGGAGTGTGTGTGGGTCAGGGCCTGATGGGAGTCAGAGTCAGTGACAAAAATCTTACTCACACACGGCACAACAAGCCCAGTTGAACTGTGCTTATCTCACAGGGAGAGGAAAAGTACTGGCAAGATGGATGACACAGGGGCATTATCTATGATTTGTTTACAAGTCACATCCAGGCCTTGGGATCCTCACACCAGTACCCACTCTCGACATATTAACGGTAAATTTCCACTCACTGTCTGGGAATGCATTGTCCCAGGTGATCTCCCTGGGCTGGATGGCAAGGTGAGCGGAGGACATGACATGGTGTGAGTTGCAGTCATAGCACACTTCTCTAACCACACACAAAGCAACCTGTTCATCAGTGACAATGGCTACCTGACAGTGAATGGAAGGGCAACAGCAAGACACTGTTGCATGGTGTCATGTACACAAAGCATTGTTGGGAGTTGCATTCAACTCCTACGTCATGCAGCAGTGTCAGCATCCTTGCCACAATACTCCCCACACTGTCATTGATCCTTTGTCTATGAGGAGTAAGCTGGTCTGGGTGGGAGGAGGTGTACACATTCAAGCAGCATAACACAAGCATACACAGCCTGTCCCCACAGTTCTGAGCATGAAAACGCAAGAAAGCAGCCTTGGTTAACTTATCTATCCATGGAGGATAAGGACAACATACCTGATGTGACCAGGTACAAAGCTAAGCAGCAACACTATGTGCTACTGAAAGCTATTCACATGTGTGCAATGAGATGAGTACTAGGAACACATTCATCAAAATAATATGTACAAAATGCTCACATACATTCTGGACTGTGAATGTGTAGATAACCACACCAATGTGACTGCAAAATACATGCACAAAGGACAGCACACATGCACACATCTTACAACACATCATAAGAGGAATAGTACGTATGTCATTGTAAAAGCACAGATGTTGGAAATAACAACACACCTGTGTCATGCACAGGGTCTCACTCGACCGTCAATGTCTATGTATAGTCATAGAAACAATACATGCCCTTTATGCACAGAGCTGGACATGCTCACCAAGACACATCTTGTTAAAATGCAATGTTCTCTTAAAAAATAGGCCTGTGTCTGTGATGTTTGAGGACTATATAATGCACATACTCTCATTATAATGTACAATAGCAAATGTAATGTGTAAGATACGTTGACCTGTGCAGAAACACAACAAACACTGTGTCTCTCCCACAAGGCCTGCTGGGGACACTGCAGGAACAGAACAAGAATCCTAGGCCCAGACTCTGGTTGACCCTGAGCTCTCCAGTGTGTACGTCTCTCTGCCCTCATTGGATGAAGAGGAACAACCTAGCCCCTCTGGTGTGGTTCAGCATGCAGCACCAGCAGCTGTAACATCAGCACCCCATGCGACTACTGCCACAACATCTGTCAACACCCAGTTGACCAATTCCCACACGGACACACCAAGGCAACAAAGCACTGGGAGCACAGCAACATAGGGCACTATGGAGTTGGCGGACAACCTCACCACTGCCAATAATGAAGGTGGGCCAGTGTTGTCTGTGCCTGCCACAACAGGTCCTGCTCATGTGGGTAAAGCTGACCCACAGATGGGACGCATTCTTGATGCATATCAAGAATGCACCGGAGGCTTTGGCCAGGTAGTTGGGATCCTCAGGACAAGCAACAACAGCAGGCTGCCCAATTATGCCAAAATGGAACAACATATGGAAAGGATCGAATCAAACATGTCCAAAATAGATGTCCTGACTGCGGTGCACAGGGACATATTCACTTGCCTCCACCAGATTGCTAACAACATGACCCCACCACCTTGTGTTCCCACTACATATGTTGCCTCTAAATCTGCCAAAGGGAGGGATGAGGACTCTGGCGGACAGTCCCCTGCACCGCAGCAGCCTGCACCTGAGCGTCCCCCTGAAAAAAGAAGAGGGATCGTCCGAAGAGGGAGAGACAGATGGCTATGCCTCCCCCCAGGAAGTGTCAACCTGCTCCTAATACCCTCCATTGTGTGAGAAGCATTCCACTTTGTTGACTGTCACTGAACTCTCCCACATGGGGTGAAGGGTCCAAGTAGGATCAATTACTCAAATGACTGTGGAATTGGCTCAGGAAATTTAATCTACTACCACTATCAACTCATCTGTGAACTTTGGACTTCAAAGATTTGTATAGCACTATCCCTTTTTTGTCAAATTGCACACATGCACTGCATTAAATTTATATTAACACAATACTTGTTTCTGTCGTGAATGAAATACTGTTTTTCAGATAGAAATGATGTACAAAAAAAACAAGGAATTGGCTGAAAAACAAGTACAGGAATTTACCTACTGTCTTATGAGTAAATATAACCTGACACATATGAGATATACTAATGGACTTGGCCCTTTTTGCAGGGTCATCCCTGAATTTTTTGCCTTCCTCCTATATTTTCTCTGACCTGTTTTTGTTGGTTTAATAACTCTGGGCACTTTACCACTGCTGATCAGTGCTAAAGTGCATATGCTCTCCCTATTGTAAATTGATGTATGAATTAGTGATTCCATGATTGACTGGTTTGATTTACCTGTCAGACCCTAGTACAGTGCACCAGGAGTGCCCAGGGCTTGTAACCGAAATGCTGCTGGTGGGATTGCAGCACTGGTTGTGCCACCCACAGAAGCAGCCTGTAAAAATGTGTCTAAGGCCTGCCATTGCAGAGCCTGTGTGCAGTCTGGTACTGCCATGCTGACTGGGCAAGTGCACCCACTTACCAGTCTTTAAACCTTCCCTTTCTTCATGTCAGAACCCCCTAAGGTAGGCCCAAGGACAGGTTGCATTGTAATTATAAGGTAGGACAAGCCCTGGTGTGTGTGACATGTCTAATAGTAAATTACAGCCATTTTTGTTTTTCACTATTGCAAGGCTACCTGTTCTCCATAGGCCAGAATGGGCAGTTAGATTATTACATCTTATAATCCTAACTGACACAGGGAACACAGTAGAAATTCGAGTTTAGTATACCTGAACTCAGAATGTTAAAATACATCTTTTAGTGAAGTTGATTTTAACATTCTGTGTTGAAAATACCACTTTTAGAAAGTAGGTATTTTTTTGTCTAATTATCTAAGCCTCCCTCTGCTAGGCTGTGTATTTCTTGTCTGGAGTTTGAGTGACAGGGGCTGGGGGATTCCAGGAGAAAGGGTGAGTCTGCCCAGTGGTGAATAGAGAGATCTGTATGTAGATGGGAGGAGTTGCACCTGGGACCTGAATAGGGCTGTGCCTTCCCTCCACAATGCTGGCTCCACCCCCTGTGGTGCGTCTGATGTCTCTGCCCTGCACTGTGAAAGGAGAGAAGGAGTCATGTCAACAGAGTACTCCAGGGCTGTGCCTTCCCTCCACAATACTGGCTCCATTCCCTGTGGGGCGTCTGATGTTTCTGCCCTGCACTGTGAAAAGAAAGAAGGAGTCATGTAAACAGAGTGCTCCAGGACTGACCAGAACTGGTTCTGACTAGGCAAAGGCTCTTCTGTCCTCAGAGGACAAAGGATTTTGGAGTATAGGTATTGGGACCCTGATCCCAAGAATTTAGATCACTTTTGAACAAGAAGTAGCCTTTGCCGAGGAGCGGAACCAGAAGAAACTGAGGAGAGACTATCCCTGAGCTGAAGTGCTGCTTGGGGGATAGGCCTGCAGTGGTTGCCTGACTGCCAAAGAAAGGAGAAATGACTTGTGTCCACTTTATTCAACTTGTGAAGGATCTCCAAGGGCTTGCGAGAAGAGCTTGCCTCCTGCTGAAGTCTCAGGAACAACAGACTTCAACCACCAGCTCCCCAAGATTTCTTTGGAAGTGCCTGCTGCTGTATTGGGGCCTCTGAGGGACTGCGTGAAGCAAGGAGCTGGAAGCCCGACTCACGAAGAAGAAGCATGTTGCCATCGCAGCCGCTGCCGTTGTATCCCTGACCAAGGGTGTTGCCGCTGTAGCTGACGCATTGCACCGCATCACAAGAAATGTCTCGCAACCTCGAAGAAGCGTGTCGCCGTCGCTGCTGTCGGATTTCTGAACAAGGATGTCGCCGCTGTAGCTGACACATTTCACCGCAGAAGCACCTCGCATCCATGGAGAAGCGTGCCGCCGTCGGAGCCGCTGTCGTCGCATCTCTGAACAAGGGTATCACCACTGCAGCTCTCGCATCGAGCGGAAGCGTCTCACATCAAGGGAGAAGAGTGTCACCGCCAAAGCCGCTGTTGTTGCATCTCTGAACAAGGGTGTCCCCGCTGAAGCTGACGCATTGAGTCGAGACATCTTGCATCATCGGAGAAGCGTGCCGCAACAATAAGATGACAACGTCTTTATTTCTTTGCACCAAAATTTCAACGCATCACCATCTTTGCAACACTTTCTGTTGCCCTGCGTGTCGCATCTAAAGGTACATTGACTCAAAGAGTTGCATTTTAAGATCTAAAGAGAACTAAGCGAATTCTACCATTTTAGGGCAGTATTTTGGATTTATGTCGTTTGTGGTCTTGTGTTAAATCTATATAAAGAATACTTATTTTTTTCTTTGAATTCTGTTTTATTTTCTCAACAAAAAAAAGAAAAGGAAGGAGGGGGGAAGGGGCCCCCGTGTACACAGCGTTAAGCCTACAACCCAGTCTGGGCCGGCCGCGTTCTGTGGAGGAGAATAAGCCAAGTGTAGAAAGGGGACAGAGAGAGGATGTTTAACACAGCATATCGCCTACAACCCCGGAGGGGCCGGCCGCGTAAGCTAGGACATGGGGCAAAAGCCACATAATGTAGAGTCACTTAAGGTCTGTGCAGGAGCAGCTAAGATAGGAAAGGTTCTATGTACGTCCAGGTATGCACAACAATGGGCTCACAATCCATGCGCGGCTAGTTGCTTCCACTGCGAATATCCCTTGATGGGTGCGTAAGTCACAGGGATCCCACTATGAGGGGGTACAACGCCTGTTACATTCGGCCGCAGACTGCGTACACCACATGAGACAGTATTAAGATCAGGGAGTGGTGCAATATGGGGCATGAACAATGTTAACATGGGCAACAGGCCCCAATAAAGAGGATAGTAAGAGAAAGACAGAAAAAAAAGCAAAGGAGTAAAGAGGGAGGGGGAGATCAGCAGCAGGGGCAGCTACGCAGGCGAGTGTGGGGTCTAGAGGTGGGTAGCACGTCGTGGGAGCCCGGCAGGGCCACCATGAGGTCCGCGGTAAGCGTGCTGGGGACTGAGCAACTATGTGTGAGCCGTGCGTAAAGTAAGCTTATTGGGGTTGGGCGGTTGCAAAGAATCTTCAAAGAGACGCAGCGCTCTAAGCTTAACAGGGAGGCATCGTGCATGTTCTACTTTACAGAGGTGATGGACCAAGGGGCGCCACACAGCGTTGAAGCGTGTCTCCCGCAGTTGCAAGCGCGCAGTGAAAAGTTCCATGGTTAGAACGTGCCACAGTCGTACAAACCATGCTGCAATCGGTGGCGCCTCCGCCTTTTTCCAGTAAAGCACAATGAGTTGTTTAGCGGCCCCTAACATGTGCAGAGCTATAGTCCAGTTGCTGTTTTTGAGCACTTTAAGGGCGGCAGGCTTAATACCCAGAAGAACCGTGGCTGTGGAATCAGACAATGGGAATCCCAAGACCTCCTTAATGTGGCTGAGAACCTCCTTCCATAGCATGGACAGTCGTGGACAAGCCCACCAAATGTGAATGAAGTCGCCAGGTGCATTCGAGCATCTCCAACATAAGGGGGACACTGCGGGGAACATGCGATGTAGTCTGACGGGTGTGTAGTACCATTGCGTCATGATCTTATACGCATTTTCCCTCTGCGGGATGCTACGATAAACCCTACGGATGTCACGCCAAAGTTGTTCCCATTGTCCAGATGTGATGTCCGTGCCGGACGCCAAGTGCCATTGGCGTTGGTATGGGTGCAGTGACTGGGAGGGCGGGTGCTGAAGAATCTGGTACGTTCGGGATATAAGACCCCTCGAACCGTCGAAGGAACGGACCAGCCGTTCGAATGGAGTGTGGGGACGGGTGGCCGCCTGCCTCATAGCGGGTGACAATATCCAATGGCGCAACTGCACATACTGTAAGTGCGCATCCAGCGGGAGGCAAAATTCATCCCTGCACTTGGCAAACGTCTTTAAGAGACCCCCCTCAAACACATCCCCAATGACTCTGCACCCTCCCTGTATCCATTTAGCAAATGCTTGCATATGGTAGGCCGGCGGGAAGAGCGGGTTATCGGCGATGGGAGTATACGGTGAAGGGAACGTCGTCAGGCCCTTACGTACCGCAATCTTGTCCCATATGTCAAGGACCGTTTTTGTAGGTACTGCCATGTAGGCACTGCGAGAACGCGCCGTCCGATGGAGCCATGTAAGGTCCCATGTGGTACGCCCCGTCACCATTCGGTCCATATGGAACCACACCTTTTCACTTTCTGTGGTTGTCCATTCTGAGACTATTCGAAAGTGTGAGGCCCAATAGTAGTCCAGGAGGTTGGGACACGCTAGCCCCCCCTGACAGCATTAAAATCTTGTGCGAGAATCGTGTTCGACGGCCACCCCAAATAAACTTAGTGACCTCCTCCTGAAGCTCAAGTATCTGTTGTTGCGGTATAGGGGTAGGAAGACATTGGAACAGGTACAAGAGTCTCGGGAAGAGTGACATTTTGACGGCATTTAGTCTGCCAAGCCAGGAGATAGTCAGGGGCTTCCACCTCCGCATATCCTCCCTGACAGCCGCCCTACACTCGCGCCAATTAGCCTGGGCCATGTGTCCAGGGAGGGGGTCAATTTCAGGCCCAGATAGCGGACATGGTCCGAGGTCCACTGGTATGGGGCTGATGCTTCCAGGGCGGGGAGCTCCTCTTGCGGAATCGTGAGGTTTAATGCCCAAGACTTGGAGTGGTTGATTTTGAGGCCAGAGGCTCTCTCAAATGTTTGTAGGAGGGTGTGAAGTGCCGGAAGTGAAACCTGCGGGCGCGACAAGGTGAGAATGAGGTGTTCCGCAAATAGCGCTACTTTATTCTGGTGGCCCCCTAGTGTTAGGCCATGGATGTCCTCGTTTCGCGGAACCATTTCTGCCAGAGGCTCCGCCACCAGGGGGAAGAGCAGAGGCGAAAGGAGGCAGCCCTGCCGAGTGCCCCTGGATATATAGAAGGGTTCCAAAAGCTGCCCGTTGACGCAGACCTGCGCTCGGGGGGAGAGGTATGGCGCCATGATCTTTGAAACCATGTTGTGCTCCAGGCCAACCTTGTGCAGAACCGAGCGCAGAAACCCCCAATCCACTCGATTGAAGGCCTTCTCCGCATCTAGCGAGAGAAGGCAAGCCGGGATCTTCCGGTGTTGTGCCTTCCCGACCAGGTGAGCAATTCGCCACACATTGTCCGCCCCCTGCCTATTACGGATGAAGCCCACCTGATCGGGATCCACAAGACTCGGCATATGGGGGTCCAGGCGTTTGGCCAGCATTTTTGTGTAAAGTTTAAGGTCCGTGTTGAGTAATGCTATGGGGCGGTAGGAGGCACACTGAGTGGGGTCCTTTCCTGGCTTGGGGATGAGAGCTATTTCCGCCATTCCCAAGGAGGGCAACGGTCCCTCTTCATCTGAGAAGGAATTATAGAGGCGCAGAAGATGGGGCTGGGGCTGAGATACAAACAGGCGATAGAAGGCCACTGGCAGGCCATCCGGGCCTGGTGTCTTGCCCACAGGGAGGTCCTTTAGCGCCGCTGTCAGTTCTTCCGGCAGGAGGGGGCCCTCTATCTGAGCGGCATGGTGCGGGTGTATCGGGGTCCCCGACCAATGAGCCAGCACCTCATCAATATGAGTTTGTGAGGGCGTATCAGCCTCGTAAAGAGCAGTGTAATACGCCCTAAAGGAGTCACATTTCGCTCCCTCCGCCGTGACCCTCCCCCCGTCGGGAACCTGAATGTTTGCGATGTGCGCCTTTGCTGCCCGCACCCGCAGGCACCGCGCCAATAACCACCCCACCTTGTCCCCCCCCTCGAAATTTCGCAGCTTCAGGGCTAGCAGAGAGCTTTCGGCCTTGTTAGTCCGTAGACAACGGAGCTGGCCCCTAAGGTTAGCCAATTTCCGCCTGGTTGCGAGCGAGGAATGCTCCCGGTCCTGCACTTCCAGTTTGATTATGTCCGCGGAAAGGCTGTCCTCCAGTTTGCGGGCTTCTGGAGAATGCGCAATGGCGAGAGACGTGATGTGGCCTCTAATCGTCGCCTTGAAGGCGTCCCATACTACGGGGAACGGGGTCTCGGGGAGGTCGTTGGTCTCGAAGTAGGAGTCTATGGCCGCCCGAATTGAGTCCACCGCGTCCGGATCCCGCAGAATGTACGGCGGCAGGCGCCACCGTGGCGGACGGGCCGGGCCGGAGGCTTGATCCTGCAGGAGGAGTTCTACGTGTGCGTAATCAGAAATGGAGATATCCGACATAGTCACCGTTAACACATCCCGCATGAGTTCGTGTGAAACAAATAAATAATCAATGCGGGAATACGAGCGGCGGACGTGCGAGTAGTACGAATAATCACGCGCTTCCGGGGAGCAATAAGGCCAAGAGTCGATGAGGCCGAGGTCAGACAGCTGTTCCGAAGCGCTGAGGCCATGGCACCAGAGCCATTCAAGGAGGCCTCACTACGATCCAGCATGGGGCTCCACACCAAGTTGAAGTCTCCTCCCACTATATGCGAGGGGTCGCCCCGAGGTATCTGACCCTTAAGCAGTGTCTGAAGATAAGAGTCCTGCATCTGGTTCGGCGCATACACATTACATAGTGTAAGTGAGCGTCTGCCAACCACCACCCCTGCCCTGAGGAAGCGCCCATCCGAGCCACAGAAGGTCTTTAGGGTCCCCTGTCCGATGCCTCTTCTGCAGAGGATAGCCACCCCCGCCGTCTTGGTATTCGCTGCCGCCCAGAACTGGAGGGGATATTTAGGATGAGCCATGCGCTGGGTATCGGCCTTGAGCAGGTGGGTTTCCTGAAGGAAAATAATGTTGGGGCGTGTAGCAGGATATAGCGCCTTACTTGCCTATGCTTATTGGGGGAGTTAAGCCCCTTAACGTTGAGGGAAAGGATCTTGAGGAGTTCTACAGGGGCCACAGACATCACAGTTTACTGGCCAGAGTGTCAAGCCTCCCAAATAACCACATCCCAGGCCACCCACGGGACAGTGGAGTGAAACCCCCCTGCACCGCAGCGCCCACCGCAACCCCACGAGCCCCCACCCACCGCGCGCCAGAAGTAGGGTAGCTAGAAAGAAGAGAAAGAGAAAAACTAGGAACATCGGCCAACTGGGCCACATGTGTCCATTCCAGGCTTGGGTCATCCTTCACCCTAGGGTTCGGAGGGACCCTGAGACGTCACTCTCTCAGGAACGGCGGAGGAGATGGCAAGCACGATCCACAAGTTCCACATCGTAGGCTGCTCCGGCATCAGCCACTTTGTTGAGCACAAAGGGAGGAGGTTGTGGCCAATATGCAACAGCCGGAGGGAAGAGCAGGTCAATGATAGGGAATAACAAACACCGTTGGTGCCAGGGCCGACTAACCAATGCCAGGTGACTCCGGGCCCCCATCCGATCTCTCCGACCTGTCCCCCCGCCAGGGACCGGATATGTTTAATGATGTTGTTCTTGGCCTGCAGGGAAGCATGTTCATCCATGGGCGGCGACCGTTTACGCTGAGACACAGTGGACCAAGCAGCCGGGCTGGCAGGCCGGGAGGCGGGTAGACGTAATAGTTGAGCCGCTTCCTGATACGATCTCATCGCTTGGCTTCCCATTGAAAGATGAGGGCAAATGGATGGCCGCATTGATAAGGGATTTGGAGACTGCACAGCTTGTCCGTTATCGGTCGGAAGGCACAGCGGCGGTGTAAAGTGTTGGGAGCCAGATCCTGAAAATTTTGGATTTTGTGCCCTTCGTACACGAGGTCCGGCTTATCTCTCGCCGCCCGAAGAATGGCCTCCTTCTCGGTGAAGTAATGGACCCTGGTCAAGATGTCCGGGAGGAGGCCTGGTCTCCCCGCGGGCCCGGCAACACGGTGGGCCCGGTCCAACGTCGGCAGAGAAGCGTCCTCGTCGCCCCAGACCGCGTGCAGGAGCTGCGCTACATAGGACATCATGTCCTTCCCGACTGTGAGGCAACCTCCGCCTGGGCCGGGCCGCCCGCCTTGCCCCATAATGTTGCAACCAAGGGATCTTTGGATGATGGCGCTGGAGCATCTTTTCCGCGGTTGGTGCGTGTCATCATGGATCTGTTGCTAGCCCACTGACAGCCCTACAGACAGTTGTGGCAGGACTTCGGAGTGGGAGGGTCAGAAGACCAGGACTAGCGCTGTATCTCGGGGAGGGGACGGGCAGGCTGGCGCGGTAGGGCTCCTCACCAGGAATGTCAAAGGGAGATGCAAGGCACTGGGCCCTCAGGTAGGGTGATGACCCCAGATACGTCTTCGCGGGCTGGCACCAGCGTAGCGGTACCCCCCAATGCCGGGGTCGTGGATCGGCTGGACCCCGGCCCACCACTTCCGGGTCTCGCCGCTGCTCCTGCCCTCAGCCGCACGGTCCTTGGCGGGCGATTGCTCACGAAACTGCAGTCACGGGCCACCTGGCCCCACACCCCGCGCACACTCCCTCCGCCACGGGAAACTGCAGCAAAGGTAAGGGGTTTCCCTGTCCACTCCAAACTCTTGTGGCTCCCGACCCCGTGGCATTCAGTGGGGGCCCCCTCAGCCCCACCGTGCAGGGGGCGCCGGTCGCCTGCAAAAATTAGTCCACCCCACTGAGCTAGGGCAGCATCTCCGTGTTCAGCCACCCGGGGGGCACGGTTTGCATCCACCCACCTATATGTCCATTAAGTGCAAAAGCCCCAGGATAGCTAATGGGGCCCCAGCCACAGTGACACACCGCGGCAATATGATGGGCCCCTCTCTTAGGCAGTCACATATGTTGGGGGGGCACTTTTCATGGCAGCGCCACTCTTCCCCGCCCCCCCAGGTGGCAACAGCACCTTGCCCGCAGTGGGAGCGCCCCCGGGGCCGCGCTACACAGTGTCCTTAAAGCGGGCCCCTCCGGGCCCCCGCTCCTCCTCGCCTACGGCCTTGTCCACCTCTCTGCTGTGGCTGCTCCCGCCGGCGCAATCCCCGGCCCAGCTCCCCTGCCGCCACAGGGCTCAGGCCACCGGAACCGCAGCAATCCAGCGAGGGCCGATGTAGATGGAGGGGGGGCAGCAGGGCACACGACAGAGGGGGCCACGTGCACTCCGCCGCACCTCATGGTCGCCGCCCCCAATCACCGCCAGGCCAGGCACTCTAGGCCAGTCCAAGGGCAGGCCCCACAACGGCGGGCGATGGCCGCGGGCCGCCGCACCCCCCCCGCTGCGCTGTACCTGCAGTCAGGCTCCGGTCGCGGGCCCCTCAGAAAACGCCCCGCAGTCCTCCTCGGCAGAGAGACGGTCGAGCAGGTCTCCGCAGCCAACCCGGACCCGCCTCCGTTGCCCGTCCTGCCACCGCACAGGGGCTCACCAGATCAGGACCAGGGGCCCGCCGATGCTCCAACAAAATGGCGGGTCCCGCTGACGGCCGCTGCAGAGCTCCTCTCCGCTCCCAGGCACTCCAGGGGTCGCCGCCGCGTGACTCACAGCTCCTCACCAGCCAGGAGGAAGCAGCGCCGCCACAGAGCCACCTCGCCCCCGGTCCGCCGATGCTCCACGCCACCAGGGCCCCAGGGGAACGTCCATGGAAGATCTCCGTCAGGGCCGCCCAAGATGGCTGCCTGCGTTCCCGGGCCTCCGGTACTCCGCAGCACCTCCGAACAAAATGCCACCGGACCGCTCACCGCCTTCTCTCCGGGGACCCTGGACACCACCATCAATGCCCCCAGCAAGGGAAAGTGCTATAGCTCCCCAAATCTGCTTGCAATAGCTAAAACCAGTGGCACTTCGCTGGAGCTCCCAGGAGTCACGTCCTACTCCATAGCCAGCTAAGCCACGCCCCCAAGAATACTTATTTTTGATATAAAACTTGTGTGGTGTTCATCTGTAGTGTTGTCACTGGATTACTGTATGTGTTCACAAATGCTTTACACACTGCCTCTGAGATAAGCCTGTCTGCTCGTGCCAAGCTTCCAAGGGAGTGTGCAGGGGTTATTTTAGGAGTGTACCCCCTTTACCCTGACTAGAGGCAAGGGTCCCTATTTGTCACATGTACCTACCTGTGCCAACTAGAGACCCCCAAATCTAACAGATACAGACAACAAGGTCAACACAACACACATAGTACATGTCATAGATCCTCATTGCATCCACTGTTGTAAAAGAAAACTACATTTCAATGCACAAACACTAATCATTGTCATATAAACTGAACATCAGGGCATATATACAGTGTGTAAATGAATGTTGGATGTGTGGAAACAGACAAGGCACACCTCAATGTGGAGCAAAGGTTTATTCCACAGGCACAACATGTTGCCTTCACACCAAATGTAATCAAATAACACTGTGCCAATACGCACACATTATCCAAGATTTTCATTACTGTCTGAAGTGAGTATGTGGCACAGATTCATGATCTCAGGAAAACTTCAAATCTGTAACTGCATTGTGGGTCTGGGAGGTCACATGTCTTCATACAACAGTCAAAGGACCCTGTGAAGGAGAGACATAGAACAGTCTTGAAATCAGTAATTTTTTCATTAATCTCCAAGAGACATTTCAAAATTACAAATTTCAACATGTGAACACTATCTACCAGTCTTGCCAACACTGTATTGGTTACCATACTAACTTAAATGACACTAAACAAATACAAGGTTCATTTTAAGTAGCATACACTCACACCTATACAAACATATTGTACAACAGACACATATCATGCTTAGAAAGTGTTTTGTCATCTCATCATTGTATACTTACACTAATGAGAAAAAGTTGTTGATGATCTGTCACCTAACATTCTCCTCCTCATCATCATCACTGGCAACATGTCCCAGTCCATGATCCTCCCCTGCTGGAGGCTGCTGGTCTCTGTCATCTTGTATGAGCGGTAGCTCATTCTTCACTGCCGGGTTGTAGAACATGTAGCTCAAAATGCTGATCTTACACACCTTTGATGGTGCATATTGGATTGCTCCTCCTATACGGTCCAGGCAGCGGAATCTTGTTTTCAGTAGGCCAAATGTCCACTCAACCACTCGCCTGGTCCAACCATGTGTCTCATTGAAATTAACCTCAGCAGTGGTGACAGGGTTCCTGAGTGGTGTCAGCAACCATGGCATGTTGGGGTATACAGAGTGTCCTAAATTGAACACAGAAAATACTACAGTTGTCTGAAAACAGGGTACAACATGACATACAAGTAACACACAACAGAAACAGACAATATTACCAACCAACAAGCCAGGCATGCTCATTTTGCAGCTGGAACATCATATGTGAAATCTTACTATTTCTCATTATGTAAGCGTTGTGTGCTGATCCTGGGAAACAGGCACAGACATGGAAGATCATCATGTCAGGCAGACACATCCAACAAGAGCATTTATGGAGTTGTAATGCATGCGATTCCTGTATATTTGTTCATTGGCATTTGGTGGGATCATAGCCACATGTGTACCATCAATGGAGCCAATGACATGTGGCCTTTGGCCCAAAGCATAAAAGTCACTCTTGATGTCAGAAAACTGTCCTGGTGTTGGGAACTTGATGTAGAGGTTCAGAAAATGTAACATTGCCCCCACACATATCACAAAGCACACGGCTAAACATTGTCTGTAACATCCTACCAGCAGTAGCCACAATATACTAGAAGGATCCTGTGGCAAAGAAATGTAGTGCCGCCATCACCTTCACCTTGGGGGTCAGCCCAAAGGGATATGTGCATCCAGGTTGCAAATGTGGGGCCAACTGGTCTGCCAACTCCTCAATGAGTGGTCTGGTGAAGTGGTATTGTCTGATGCTTTGTCGTTCTACCATGGTCTGTAGGTCAGGGAAGGATCTGTGGACAGCTGGTCTCCCGCGTACCTAGGTAACAAATAAAACATTTTTAAAGCACTTTCCAATATAGTAAGAAACATGCAAAAACTCATATACAACATTAAAGCAAGACTCAATGAAGTCAGATGTGTAAGGTTGAGCCTCGACACAAAGGTCAACTATGTGAACCTTACCAGACATTTCATTTTAATATGGTTTGTTAACAATTACAGTGCTGTACTGTGACTAATCACTGGTGTCTGTCGTTGTCCATGTGATCAAACAACACATACTCAACACACCTAATAAAGTATCAAAGATAGATGTGGACACTGTCATGATGTCATGTCTGACATACATGTACTATCACATACACAAAACATTTATGATGTGTGGCACATCTATATGTGATAAGCATACATGTATGTCTGTGACCAAAAGGCACAACAGCAACTTACATGCGAAATACAAGCTGATGTCTCAGATAAATATCATTGAAAACATCAACAATGAAGTGTCTGCGTTGTACACGACTCAGATACTGTGGACTCACTCAAAATAACTTTACATAATACAGTTTCTAAGACCCAGTCCAAAAAAGCAGTTATTATGTGTGCATATAATCTGTGTTAACACAATGATCCCCTGGGACTGTGTCCAAGCTCAGCATGGTGATCTGTGATGTGGTCACTCACAATTGTGATGTTCCTCACAAACTATGTATTTAGTGCACATCAAGCTTGGTTCATCATGGGAGTGTGAGCTATAAAGTACTATGGCCCATATGACATGTGAATCACTATACCCACACAAGTAATGAAGCAGAACATAAAGATTTGCTATACTGTCTGCATGCTGAATGATTAGTGTAGGGCACCTAAGCCTCACCCGAAACGTGTGGTTCGCATCCTTTGTCTGTTTACTGTAATGGTGAATGACATGGGTGAGTATTTAATGTGCGCTTTATCCGCATCCTTATCAAGCCAGATGCATCCGTTGTTTGTTTACTGTAATGGTAAACGACGTGGGTGAGTATTGAATGTACGCGTTATCTGCATCTTAACCAAGCCAGACGCATCCTTTGGCTGTTGGTCATCATGGTGAATGTCGCAGTTGAGTATTCAAAGGACGCGTTATCCGCATCCAAATTGAGCCGGACGCACAACTTGGCTGTCGGTCATCAGGGTGAATGTTGCAGGTGAGTATTCAAAGGCGTGTTCTCCGCATCCGAGCCAGATGCACACATTGGCTGTTGGTCGTCATGGTGACAGACGCGCGCTTAGCTTTGTGTACGAATCACATGCCATCTGAATCGGTTAGCTTACAACACAAATGCAGCAAACTCAAAAGTGTCAGGAAGCGTATAATTTGAACATCGCGGTGGGGTTGCCCGATGTGCGCAATGTTATGTATTGGACAAATTCGGATAATGCGAACAACTCGGACCTATTGCTTTGGACGCATGGAACAGAGTCCGCCTCTGCTGCACAGATATGTCTGTCTGTTCCCAAGAGACTTCACATGCCTGTGCTACATGCAACTTTACAACATTTCCACATACCACTGCTGCTGTCTGTGCATCCACTGGGATATACAATGGCACGTATTGTGTTGAGGGCACCAGCTTTCACAGAGGAGGAGAACCAGTCCCTGCTGGAGAGCTTCCTTCCACAGTACAGCAAGCTGTATGGAAAACCAGGGGAGCAGGTGAGTGTTGATTACACTGCCTTTTTAATTGTCCATGTGTAAAAACAGGCACTACTAGCATTGGGATCCCCAAGGGCAAGCATGAAAACATAGTTAATGTAAGTCTTACAGTATGTAGATTTATGTTCTGGACAGGTACAGTGATGTAGAAGTGTGTGTAGTGGGATTGATTTCTCTGCAATGTTCTCATGTTTTTAAGGGAGATTTACACACAGGACAATTGCCCATGATGATACTTGGCTAACCTTTAGACGTTATCTGCCAATATGACCATGACCTATATGTCCAAGTGCGTGATGCATAAACATGTAGCATATGGAGTAATGGTGTGTCACCATGTCATCTTTACAGGTCGACGCCCATCAGAAGAATGAAATTTGGGATGAGTATGTGCCATGTTGCTGATCTTAGTTTGACATGCATGTTGCACTCCCTCAGCCTGCTAACCTTCTCACGGGTCATCTGTCTTCTAAGACAACACGTCTGTGGCTAAATGTAACTATGCCCCATTATCATCAGATGCCCAGGTGTGTCCCTTTCTGTCTGTGACATGTGCCACTTAGGTCCTGTGTATGTGCTGTAGTCCAAGGTTCATGTGATCAGCATCATATACAACAAGTGCATTGAGTTGACCATCATGAGTGATGTAATTGTCTGACATATGTCAGCACATTGACTGATATAAGACCCGTACTCTGTGTAGTACATACATATATGTGCAAAATGGTGAAGTAGGTGCACACAGGTGTGCGTAAGCAATGCTACACATCCGTGCAGCAGGTGAGAACAATGTGGATGCCGCAGACAAATGAAATTGTTAAGTGTTCAAAATGTAGAGTCTCCTACATAGTGCTCTGTGTAATCACATATATGACATGGACCAAGGACAGGTATGCCAAACCAGGCCATCGGAGACACTTGCACATCAGAATTGTGTGTCAGGCAACACTTTCACCATTGTAATGTGAAAATCCATGGGTCAGACACGGTGACAGTGTGTACATGCGGCAATGTTTGAAATAGCCAATATAGAAAACATGGACATACATCTAATGGATGGAATGTTGCTCAGATATACAAGACAAGGCATGTATTTATCATCTCTTGACTGTACATAATGGTGTCTAGAGCCTAAAGAGTTCAAGTAGACAGAAATCTTACTGCACATACTCCAATGTGTAAGTAGAACAACATGAGGTTGTCAAAGTGTTTAAATTGTGTTTAGCACGTAGGGGACATGCATACTTGCCCTCTACAGATGTTGCCTTAATCAGTAGATACAGGACTGTGACAGTGCTGACTTTGAAGTCAAGATTTACTGGTCCTGGTGTAACAAGAGTCAGTGCAGACTGTATAGCAAGACAGGCCAGTGGCATAATATGCCACATGAAAGTTTGTGAGGATGCAGTATTTGTACTTGCCTGTTGTCTTGCATGCAGACCATGAGAGCATTAACGTTCTAGACATAGGTGCCCATCATGAGGACTGGGGAGGGAAGTATGTTCATCATGTAAACTTATACATTTGTACATCCCATTTGCTGTGTCACTTCCAGTCTCCCTTGCAGGAGATGAGACAGGTTTTTTAATGACACATGAGTGTCAGGAGCATTACAGATCATACAACACCCCAAATAGTACGTTAGTGGACATGTATTTAGCGGTATTTGAAATACATCTAAGAGATGTTTCACATGCCATCATGTGTTTGGGAACCATCGTTTACTGGCAGACTGACAAGTGCCATGTTCATATATGTGTAATGATTCAAACACTGCCGTGAACATTATACAACTGCTTGCTCTGTGATGTGTTGTGATGAAAATCATGTGTCAAGTCTATGCAGATGACTGATGTGAATCTCTTTCTCATCCTTGTTCAAAGCATCATCAACGGCTACTGGCGGAGACAGTTCCATGGACCAAGGGTAAGCGGCTAGCTAGACTGGGTCCACTGTGGAGGAGGAGGAGGGACCCAGTGGCACTGAGGGTGAGAGGGCCGTGGATTTGCTAAAACAGATACATGTGGGGCAGACATCCATGCTGAGTGTCCTCCATGCACACACCAGTCTTTTCACATAATTGTTGTCATACATTGAGGGCATGTCATCAGACATGTCTGCCCTACAGCAAACAAATCAGGCCATGGCCTCCTCACTGCCGGCAGCTGTGCCTGTCCTGCAGCAGTCCCTCACCCCTCCTTCCTCTGCCCAATCCATAGTCCCCACTACTCTACCTGACCACACACATTCACACAGGCACATGCAAGCACAGCAACAGACACAAGCAGCACACAACCACCCAAAACAAAGTCCAAAAACACTCAGGGGACTGACATCACACACCCAGAGGAGAGGGCCAAAAATCTCACACAGCCATCGACAACCACTCCGCATTCCTCAGCTACTGCTCCCTCCACAACCCCTATCCTTGACTCTTCTGCAATCCCTTCTTCCTAGCGGGTCTTCCTCTGTGACCTTGGCCTCTTCCCCACTGATATCCCCACTGATACATTAGACCAGACTTGCAAGGGGAAGAGGAAATCACCTGACACAGAGAAGATCCCTCATGCACCCCCCCTAAGAGCAAGAACACTGTGCCCCCACCCGTACATCCCCCAGAACAATCACTTCTACCACAAAATCAACTTTTTCCCGGTCCCAGGCCACCCCTCCCAAAGATCACACATCAGACCCCATCTCCGTTTCCCACACACACCGTTGCACCCTCCCTAGGATGATAAGGCCCTCCCCTACCACAAGCACTTCCCCTCCCACAACACCACACCTTCTGTCTGTTCCTGCCACTGCAGTGGAGCCCCCACCCCTTCAATTAGACCTGACCACTGCAGTGGAGCCCCACCCTCTCATTCAGACCAGTCCACTGCACTGGAGCCCCCACCCCCTGAATCAGACCAGTCCTTTGCAGTGGAGGCCCCACCCCCTGAATCAGACCAGTACACTGAAGTGGATCCTGACACAACAGTAGACCTCATCCCTCCCACAACCCAAACTGGTACACCCTAGTCCTGTCCCTGCGGTGCCTGGCATGCCCCTAAAGATGCCACTCCAAGGGAAGATGTCCCCTAGTTGTTGCAGGGCAGGCAAGAGAGGGAGGAATAATTTGTATGACCCCCTCAAAGACCCTATAAAATGGACTGGCCATTGGCCTTGTTGTTCTTAATGTTTTTTAAGGTTCATCACAAATGCTGAATAAAGCATTTTCTTCTTTTGTAGATCTACCTTTCGTGTACCAAATATTGTTAATAAGTCTAATGAAATTGATGTTCAAATCTTGTTGTGGGAAAACAATGATATAGTGATGTGATGAACTGCATGTGGTCCATGGCGTACATGTCCTACTACAGTATGTATCTGAGTCATCATTGGCTACAATTGCAGGTTGTCATGATCTGCAACATTTTGGACAATGAGGGTGATATGCTTATAACAATCTACCATCTTTGACTTACACTTTTGCACATAGGTTGTGCTGACATTTGTACACATTGTACAAGTTTTTCAAGGTGCAACCATCTACGATGGACATGCAGAATAGCGCAATGATAATCTACACATCATCTGTCTCATCAGTACAACTGAAGTTTGACTACGTGCAGATGATTTTGTACACACACATGTACACAGGCTGATGGAAACTGTGACTTGTAATTGTTGGATCCATGTCTAAGCCCCATTCTGACATGGTAGACCCCTGCCAAAAACACGCTTGACACAGCTGACCTTCCACTGTAGTGAAATCACCTCATGGCAGTGTGTTAATCTGTGACATTTCCTTAGCCCATGGTGTGTGTGAGGTGAGCAGGAATCTCTGTCTTGACACCCCCTTTCCTACCAAGATTATAGTCCCTGCAGATGTTCCTGTTTGAGAAGCTTTCTGTGGGCTGACTAGTCCAGTGCTTTCTCAACCTAGTTGACTTTGAGTGGCCAAGATGTGGTTGCACCAGTAGAATGGAGTCCTTATGATGACATCCCTGGTTGCGTTGAGAGAAGGGCCTGCACTGTGAGCAAACTCACATGTGACACATTTAATATTTACGGAGTTAAATTTGTGTTAGCATCATCAGCGTGTTTTGAATCTGTCATCTGTTTTTGCAAGTGTGGCACTTGTATGTGTCAATGACTGATCACACTCAGCAGATTCTACCCTTCCCTGTAGCCTGGTGGCAACATGTCTTATGTGTAGGTCTCCTTGAGGGAGTTCATTATTCTGAGACACTGTTAATGTACCAAATGTGTCCAATGTATATCCCATTATGCACATGTACTCCATCCTAAACGGATGTACAAATTTCACGTGTTATGTCTAGCTATGTGTATTGTCTTTGCGAAACACAGATCCCACCACCACCCCTGGAGTTGTCAACAGTGCAGGAATATTAGCTTAGACATTTGCCTGTGCATTGGAGCCTACTGGCACATTTGTTGTATCCCCTATCTGGTGAGTCATGTGTTTTCCAAGTCTCCTGCAGTACACACTCAGCATTGGCAATTTGACATTAGTGATGAGCTGTACATAATGCAGCTTTTGTAGTTAGATGCAGAATTGGTGTGATAGACATGCAAACAAGTTAACATTGTAAATGGTCTGATCTTCAGTTGTGTGCAATGCACATAGTCAACACATGTTGACTGACTAATATGTTATTGTTGGTCCATGCTTTTCTACACAGCAAGTAGGAATGTTGACAGCTGTGACACAACCACTTCATGTTTGTTGTAGTGGGAGGCTCATGATTCTATTTTGAGTGTCTGTGGACTTGTGGGAAGTCTCCTCTGTGCTTCATTGTACACCAACTCATCAAAATGTCACCCTTCTGTGCGTGTGTGTTCTCCTGTTGCCCTGTAGGTTTGGAGTATGTGTTGTTGTGGGCAGATACTGTGAATTTGTGTCCCAAACATATGTGTGTCTGGCAACTCTTGTTCAACCATCAAATGTGTGTGTCCTAGTATGTTGTGTGCTGAGTGTACCTTCCCGATACAGAGTTTGCCACATTGGTCATACACAACAGTACATGGACCCATGTTTGTATTGAGATCACAATGATGTGTGGTCAATAATATATTCCTCATTATACAGCCAGTGATCCACACTGTCATGGGGATGTGTGCAATATCACCTGTCTATGTAGGTTTAGATGAGACACATTGCTGCTGATCAATGTGTGTGATGTTTAGACTAGCCAAATGTGGCATGACTCCTGCCAAGTCCCCTACCTACAATGTGGCCTCTCATTATGGGACATGCCCTGGGAATAATGGTTGGGTATGTGAGATGACAGTGGTTCTTGCAAGGCACGTAACACAGTGTGCAAGAGTGAGTGCGCTCAGAAGTATAGCCCACATACTAATTTAGCATCACGGAGGGTCAGCAGACAGGATACTGTCACCACAGTGCTGTAGCCTTGAGGGTACTATGGAAGAGAGTCAGTCTCTTGATGTATTGTTTGTTGTTCCACTAAACTTGTTCTGCATGGGACTCTTGTGCACTCGCTCATCAACCAATGTCTGATTGCCCACATTCACTATCCCAATTTATGGAATACTTCCAGATTTCACTCAGCGCGCATATGTCTCAGTGGAATTCTGACCCACATCGTGTGTATTGTGCCAGGCAAGAAACACTCCAATACTTACACACATATTGTGTTTGTTCTGCAGTGTGTGGCTGGTTGGTTGTCTTTGTGCATCTTCACCCATGTATTTCAACTGTCTTTGAAGGGCATTGAGTGAATGTTTAGTTGTGTTTGTTTCTCTATTGCCCTGGGACTCCTTCATCTTCACTCTGCACATTCCTTATGTTTTGCATTTGACCTTGCTGCCACAGTGTGGTACTGGATCTCATCAAAACTGTAGTTTCAGATCGAATCCTTTGTATTGGTGTCTACTTGTGACAAATATGTGTGTTTATGCATTTGGGATGGTCACGTAGTACATTTTCCAATTGTACATTGCTGGCATTGTTAGCTCACAAAAGCACTGATTGGCTGCACATGGCTGAGGGTATGTAACACAAACAACGTTTGCCTCAACACTTCTGTTGTAGGTTTGCAAACAACCACTATTTTTTCACTAAATTGCCTGTGTATTTTGGTCCAAAACATACATAATTGCTCGAACCTGTTGGGGGTGTGAAACCTACATTCACCTTTTTGTCACTACAGTGATGGAGGGGGTTATCCCCCAACACCTAATTGTTTGATAATGGTGGGGGTCTGGCCCAAAATCACCTTTATATCAGTACAGAGATGGGGGTGTTATACCCCAAAACCCCTATATGCTTGATGATGCTGGGGGCTTGAACCCCTCAATCGCCTTTTTATCACTAGAGAGATGGGGGTATTACCCCAAAACCCCTATATGTATGATGATGCTGGGGGCTTAAACCCCACAATCTCCTTTTTATCACTGCAGAGATGGGGGTGTTATACCCTAAAAACCCTATATGCTTGATGATGCTGGGGCTTGAACCTCATAATCGCCTTTTTATCACTACAGCGATGGGGTGTTATACCCTAAAACCCTGTATGCTTGATGATGCTGGGGGCTAGAACTACACAATCGCCTTTTTATCACTACAGAGATGTGGGGGTATAACCCAAAACCTCCTATATGCTTGACAATGATGGGTCATTTACCAACACATTCACATTTTTATCAGTACAGAGATGGGGGGATTGTCCGGCATTTGAATTTATGTGTCAATTTTGCAGACAGTTTGCTCACAAAACATACATTTGGCATGACGACAATGGTGGGAGTGTTAGGCAGCCACCCCCTGTGGGATGGGCAATGGTGGGAGTGATAGGCATCCACCCACCTATAGGTAGAAAATGCTGGTAGTGTTGGGCATCCACCCCCTATGGGGTGGACAATGGTGGGAGTGATAGGAATCCACCCCCATATATGTAGAGAATGCTGGTAGTGTTGGGCATCCACCCCTATGGGTTGGACAATGGTGGGAGTGATAGGCATCCACCCCTATAGGTAGAGAATGCTGGTAATGTTGGGCATCCACCCCCTATGGTGGGAGTGATAGGCATCCACCCCCTATAGGTAGAGAATGCTGGTAGTGTTGGGCATCCACCCCCTATGGGGTGGACAATGGCAGGAGTGATAGGCAGCCACCCCCTATAAGTAGAGAATGCTGGTAGAGGTAGGCATCCACCCCCTATGGGGTGGACACTGGTGGGAGTGATAGGCATCCACCCCCATATAGGGCTGAGAATGCTGGTAGTGTTAGGTGTCCACCACCTATGGGGTGTTGCCTTTCGCAGGGTAGTGATGTTTTTGTGTGTGCTAGGTGCCTGACTTACCGTCTGTAATGAACTTGTCAGTTGCAGTTGTTGAAGCGACCGTAGACGTACAGTATAGGGATGACATCCGCGATCGGATACATGCCTGCTTTGTCTCGTATGCAGTGATCATGTTGTGGTGTGAATCGGAGCTTAAATACGGCTCTTCCGGGTGCTCTGATGTGCTGGAAGTGGCAACCTGTTTGGCGCGTAAGAAGTACGCATTGTACTTGGCCGGACGGAAGCTGCTTGGGAAAGTACTCCATTCAGTGTTTGCAGAGCCTGTGTGTACGGAAAGTAGTGCTGGATCCGGAGTGTACGTGTCGTTTGGGAATTGGAGACATTTGCGCATCGTACTTCATCGTTTGGATGGACCAGCTCCCGGAACGAGTTGGTCGGAAGGTAACACTACGGACGGCTCTCAGAGGGCCTTCCAAGTTAGATCGGAATCAAACCCTATGTCTTTTCTTGAAAGTGAAAGAGACAGACTCTGTTTGTTGGTAGCATTGTCTTGAAGTTTATTATTAGCAAATGACCTTTCCTCTTATCTCATGTTCTGGAGCCGAAAGCCACTGATAGAGACCAACTGCACAGCTGCATGTAGGTAGGACACTTACTATTTAGCGCTAAAGCAAACCGACCACTGTAAACTACAAGGTTATGCTGACTTGTGCCGAGGCGTGTCAGACGCTGGTGGCAGCAATAATATTTCTTTTCTTTTACTTTTAGTGCTAAAGTGAACAGAGTACTGTAACTATGAGTTTGTGCTGACTCATGCTGAAGAATGCCTTTTCCTTTTACTAAGGGCGCGCGCCGCTCTTTGCGCGTACACTCGTGCCAATAAAGAATCCCTTCTACGATGAGCTTGTGCCTACCACACAAGTGTGCGCCGACGCTCATGTTGGTTTCTAACTCTGAGTTTGTCTCGATCCGCTAGGATTAGCTGTATTTACTCAACCTGACTGGACAGGCGTTTAACACTTGCCAGCCCACGGTAGTCAATATTACAGCCGGTAATAAATATTTCAAAACGCACGTATTTCAAGTCTTTTGCCTGTCTTGAAGGAGAAAACTAATTACCATTGTTTTCCAAGGGTGGAGATGCTTGCTGCACAGCTATACCCTGCACAGTTCTTTTAACTCATTGCCTGTGTAAGGATCAAAAAAGCCTTTATTTCTTCTTATATCTTTATTGTAGTACACAGCATCCCCAGCTGAGCTCAACGCTCTCCAGCTCCAACAGTTACAATCTCCCTCAATATTATTTTACTGTCCTCTGACCTCACCACTTTCTTCATCTCCTGCCAGCACTTCCATGTCTCCACACAATTCCAGTCATATGACCCGGGACACGGACAGTATGTACCAAATGGTTAGGGCAAGAAAATGCCAACTTTCCAAAAGTGGGATTTTCAGAATTGTGACTTGAAATCTAAATTTACCATTAAAGAGGACTTTAAATTACAATTCATTTGAGTTCAAACATGACATTCCTAATCCTTCCTCCTTAGCACTTATTTAATGTAATAAGATAACCCAATGTTATTCATTGGGAGAGATAGGCCTTACAGTAGTGGAAAACAAATTTAGAAGTTTTTCACTACCAGGACATTTAAAACATAAAAACACATCCTACTTTTTCAATTTAATGCTCCTTATCCTTTGGGCTATTTAGGGCCTACTTAGTGGTGACTTATAAGAATTAACAAGCATTTGCAATGCAAATTGGTCTCACATTTGTGAGAGTTAGAGGTATTAGCATTGTAAAAGACAATGTCTTTTAACGACCAAAGAAATGAAAGAGGAAAGAATATGGAAACAGAAAGGATGCTAGAGAAAGGAGGAAAATGAAATGGAGATGGAACTAACTGAGGAAAGGAGACAACTGGGGTGAAAAGAAAATAGAGGGGAAATGGAAATGTTACAATAAAGATAGAATGTGAAAAAGAGAAGTAAAGACAGCAGAAAATGACCAAAGATTAATGAGGTAAAGAAAGCAGGAAATTGAGACGAGGAAATAGAAACAGGAGAAGAAAATAACAAAAGAAATCAGAGCAAAACAGAAAAAAGCCAGGTGAATGAAATGGAGCAGAAAGGCGTGGATTGCCAATCCATGTTTCCCAATTTCCATGAAATCCCCCTCATAGATTAACAAACATTTCCTTTCTTAAGACTGTACAAGCTGCAGGGAAAGCAGCAATGCATAAAATCAACATAATAGAAAATTGTTTGAAACTTATAGGCTTAAAATGTATCTAGTTCCCCCACCCTTTAGGTATTCACTGCAATAACCGAGTCAGGTGAGGAGCAACCAGCTGGTAGCACAAAAAACAAACTACTAAGTGCCTAAGGTGCCATCTGTTGATTTCCATCCTGCACATTAAGCCATGCAGGTAGGTGAGTCATGTCTTGGGTTATGGCGACCTAAAAAACTGCATATGCAACTCATGCCAACATCTGGCAACACACAAAAGGGAGATGTTAATGCAATAATAAGGGAGGTTGAATTGTCTTTGCGATGTTCTTGGAAGAAAACGAAAGAAAAGTCTGTAAAATCGATATTATGCACAAAAACCCTAGATGGCCTAAAGCAAAGCTGTTGAACAAGCAGGAGGATGTACATAAACATAATGTTTAGGATGGAAGTATAAAAGGTAAAAAAAAAAAGAATATGTAGCCAAACTTTACTCATTGTGGTGTCCCTTGGAAATATTTTAATTGTCGAAAATCCATTCGATCAATTCTAACACCAGACTGAAAAATTATCAGTTTTGGGTATATCCTTGGAACCCGACTGAAGTTGAATTATGTCTCCCACGTGGCAGAATGTTCTTTTTAATTGTTTTGTGTTCTTGATACAGCGCAGCGAAGGCTCCTGTGTGATGGGTATCTCTACATAACAGTTCAAAAAGAATACCAATAATTCGCAATCAAAAGCTGTGTGGAAGGTACGATGGCACTGAGGCGTGATAATAATTTGTGGGTGTGTCAATTTGACTCGCCTCTTGTATGCTGCTGTGCCCTGTGGTCTGCTGTTTGCAGGGTGGCTGCTGGAAGAAAGCAAGGGAGAGGCACAACTGGCACTGTGAGAGTACCAGAGGGTGGGGGTAATGGCCGCCACCAACAGGCGGTTGCCACAGAGCCACTGGTGGGGAAATGAGCTGCTTTGGAGGCAAAAGGCAGCGCGCACCTGTGAGCAGGAAGCCCTGATTATTGGAAATAGGCAGCACACGTGAACAAGCCCAGCATCTGGAGGCAGCTTCTCCGTGTGCGCACAACTACAGCAGATACTAGGTGCCCAATGCAGAACCTTCAGGGAGCGCAGACCCACAGCTCGGGTCAAGAGACTAGGTGGGTGTGTCGGAACCAGACCTGCAGCCTGACAGAATTGTAGCACAGGACATGGAGACTTGAGGCACCTTCATAAGGCAGCGAGAAGAGACTAGGTGTGTCTGTTGGAATGAGACCCACAGCCATACAGAATTGTAGCATGGAGGGCATGACACAGAGACTCATGGCACTTAAGTCAGGCATCGAGAAGGGAACCCCTTCTGCAGTGCAGTGCCGAGTATACCTACAATGGGGTTGGAGGCTGAAAACCCAAACAGAGGGGGCTCTGGTGAATCCACAAGCAGGCGCAGCAGCGACAGGTAGTAGGGGTTGTACTTGAATGTAGGGGAGGGGCCATTGCACGCTATGAAGGAGCATTGTGGCCGACCTAAGGAAATCATTAGTGAAATCCCCACATAGCGAAACAGACACAGAAAGGAGCGACCAACACTGACAAACACCAATAGTGAGCCAGCATTTCCTATTGCCACAGATAATAACCAATGGCAATAGGTGGGTGTGCAAAAAGTCTACTAAAGAGACTACAACAGGTCGAGGCTCGGCCTAAGAGGGAATGTTTAGGCCTGGCAAAATCTTTATTTTGCCAGGCCAAACCAGCAGTTTTAAAACTGCACTACAGACAGAAATGGCAGGCCTGAGACATGTTTTAAAGTGCGACTTAAGTGAGTGTCACAATGAGTGCAGCAGACCCACTAGTAGATTTTTTTTACAGGCCCTTGGTACATACAACACCATTTACCAACATGCAACTAATGCGAGTTAAACCAAGTATGAACTAATAATTCTCACAGTCCAAAATGTGTTAATCAGAAGATATGGTACATTAAATACGGCTACTCTTTTACCACTTCCAAAAGTAGGCAAAGATATTGAGCACTGAAAATGAAGAGCATGATTGTTTGGAATTAATAGAATTGGTCACAAAACCAAGACTTAACATGAAAGACGTGCCATTGAATCAAGCTGATTTAGGTCTGCTTGCTGATGGCTCTTGTTTAAGGAACATTGAAGGAACAAATGTATTAAATGTATTAATCACCCTAATGTTTTCCATTCATATATAAGCCCATGGAATAATCTCACCATTTGTGTGTAAAAGTGAATGTGGCAAAACAAATCTTTAATCCTTGCTTTTCCAGAAGCCATCATGTCTTTGTTTACATTCCACATTGTCCCACTTTTTATTTTCCTCATCTGACAATGCATCCTGTACTTCCCTCTGCTCATCTAATGTTTCTATTGACAAACAAGTAAGAACAGGTGCCTGGTGATTATCAACCCATATTGGTAATTCAGTAGCCAGTGCGGCATAGCAACGTTTACCTGCATCTCCATAACTATTTCCTTTAGCTACATAATTACTCATGCATCCATGTGGTACACATTTAACAACTGCAATATTAGATGGCAATCTCAAAGAATACAACAAACCAAAAATCTATGGTCCATTTTTAATTGATGTCCCAGCAGATGTCATGAAACCATGCTGTGACCACAACTAGCCATAATTGCGCACAAAAGCATTCTATCAGTGTAGACACTCTGTGTGTGAGCAATACAACAGCCTCTAGTAAGAGCAATCAGATCAGCATCTTGGGCAGAAAATACATTGTACAACCATAATGTTTCAACAATGGACATTAATGTGCAAACAGCACAATGTTCCTTCAATGTTCCTCAAAGCAAGAGCAATCAACAAGCAGAACTAAATCAGCTTGATTCAATGACACGTCTTGCATGTTAAGTCTTGGTTTTGTGACCAATTCTGTTAATTCCAAACAATCATGTTCTTCATTTTCATTGCTCAATATCCTTGCCTACTTTCGGAAGTGGCAAAAGTGTAGCAGGATTTAATGTAACATATCTTCTGATTAACACAGTCAGTCAATTGAACTTTATTCGATTCGTTAAAATCATAAAAGCAATAAAACATTTATGTACAATATAAAAACACTTATTTCATAATATACACAATCATTGCAAAGTCAATAATAGGACATACAAAAATGACAAATACAGGTCTGACGGTGTTGTAAACATTTCAGTGGGTTGCAGGTTCAATAGTACAGGATCACTTGGTAGGCACTTTTAGTTTAATTCTGTAGGCCGCCACTAGGAAACTGGCCACACAATAAATGACACGAATGCTACATAGAGACTGTAAGTAGACATACACAGGCCTGACTTGAATAAAACCTGCCTCTCTTAACAGAGGTGCCAAATATTTCTTCCTAGGTGCCGTATACAAACTGCAAAACATAATAAAGTGCATGGAATCTTGTGCAGTAAATTCATCGCAACTACATGGGGGGCCACTTTCCGGTTTACACCATGAGTGGTAGGAGCCTAGGGAGTAATGTATTAAATTAAATCTAAATTTAAATAACAAAAACCTGTGAAAAGGCTTAGTTACAATTCTAAGGTAAGGCTCAAGGGAAGGCGTACTTAATTACAAGTAGTGTTGTCTGACCGTTGGTTTTGTCAGTTCCTGCTCTTCCCGAGCCATTCTTGTCGCGTCCAGAAAATTCTTTTTAGTCCAGATCACGTCCTCCCGCCTAATGCTGGGAGTCTGGGTGTCCCAGCCGTGCAAAGGTGTGTCTAATATATTCTAGCCAGGGGATTTTTGCTACATGATCCAATGACATGACATCCGACATAATAGAATGGTTGAGTGTTAACTCTTCGTTGAGCCATGTCCTGAGCCAAAATAATAGGGGGGCCATTCTGATTCTATCGGTGATATAGTCAAGACCCGCCTCACCATGAATTGAAAATGTTGGGATAGACTGGGGGATGGATAGCAGGCCTCTCAAAAATGTATTTTCCGCCTTTTGTATCGGTTCTTGTGAGACATAACCCCATAATGGAGAACCGTACATGACTATAGATGTACATTTGGAATCATAGATTTTTAATATAGCATCCATAGGCCTGGCGCCTAACCTATTAGAAAAGCTCAGCAGAGCTGATGATGCTCTTACCAAGGATAAACTTTTAGCCTTTATTTGTGGGCCCCACGTGCCCTTCCCGTCAAAAATTACTCCCAAGTAGGGGAAAACTTCCACCCTCGACACAGCTTCGCCCTTACAGGCAAAAGATATAGCTTTCCTCTTATTTCTGTTTTGGCCTACCACCATAGTGTGTGATTTGTGTGCATTAATCTTTAAATCCAACTGGTCCATAAAATTACCAAAAGAATCAAGCAGACGCTGGAGGCCCACTCCTGTACGTGCTATCAGGACAGCATCGTCCGCGTATAGGAGAGCTGGGATCTTCACTTCTCCTATACGCGGTACGTCCCCCCTCAACTGCCTCAAGATGTTTATCCAGGCCATTTATATAGATGGTAAAAAGGAGGGGGGCCAGGATGCAGCCCTGTCACACTTCCCTTAGTGATTTGAAATGACTTGTGCACCTCCCTTCCTTTGTGACCCTCACTTTTGCAAATAATTCCTGATGTAAAGAGGCCAAAAAATGGACTAGTGGTTTGTCCACCCCCATCTGCACTAAAACCTCCCACAGTTTTGACCTATTCACAAGGTCAAAGGCCGAGGAGAGGTCCATGAAAGCTAAAAACAAAGACCCCTCCTTGGCAACTGTGTACTTAGATATAATCAGATGCAGGTTGGAGCACTGCTCCACCGTGCCCCTTTTTTCTCTGAAGCCATATTGGGTGTTTGATAGCCCCCCACATCTTTCGATGTTCTCCCTAAGTTTGTATAATAAAACTCTGCCTAAGATCTTAATCGTAGAGTCTAAAAGGGAAATTGGCCTGTAACACCCTAGGTCATCCCACTGGCCTTTTTTAAAAATAGGCACGATGATGGAGGTGGACCAAGTACTAGGGAAAACTTTGCTATTTGCGGCTGTAAATACTTTTGATAGGATCCCTGCCCATAATCCCGGAGAGTGTCTGTAGAAGTCCGCAGGGACACCATCCGGCCCTGGCGCCTTCTTCTTAGAGGTCTCCAGGATTGCTTTCTCCACATCCTCGTGAGAGAAGGGCAAGGGGGCACACTCACCCAACTCCCACAAAGAGTCCGGATCTGCAGTTTCGTTATTCCCGTATACCTCCCCGAAATGCTTCACCCACTTGTCGTCCGGAATAACACATTCAGACGGCGTGTTGTCCCCCTCTGAGAAAAAGGGGTGATTAACTATGGCCGAAAACTGTGAGCTATTGTGCAAAACCTCACAGGAAAGCAAATCTTCCCAAGCTTTCTTTTTGATGTCATTTTTCCTCACGTTTACAACTGCCTTATACTCTTTTCTTAATCTTGCCACCACAACCCTATCTCTCGGGATTGATTTCAAAGCTGTTATTAATGCTTTGTGGGCTTTAGAACACTTAGCATCAAACCAGCGATGCTGTTTGAACCCGCCCTGTAAAGGTTTAGCCGCTAGAGCTCCGGCAACGTGGGAACATATACATTCAAAGGCCTTCATCACTTCTAAGGGGGTAGCCTGTTGGTTCTGGCAGGTAGCCATATGGCCTTCAATCGTGGGCAGTAACTTGTCCATAAAATCTTGAGGGACCACTTTAGCCCAGTTAATCCTTCTTCCTTGGTCCACAAGGCGTAGGTTATGACCAATAGCCGGGGGACAGAGCTTAACCTCCCGGTGGACTCCACATTGCATGATTAGCTAAACTGGATTATGGTCACTGTGAATTGAAACAAGAGCTTTATAGGACAATACTCTATATATTAGACCTGGAGTCATGAAAATATAATCTAAAATTGAACCAGGGTCAGATCCTTTGTATGTAATCGTTCTGATCCCTCCTTCGCTAAGGCAGGGTTCATATAGGTTCCAGCTAGCGAGGGCTTCCTCAAGAGCCTCTCCTGCCTTGGTATGCTCAAAGTGGGGTGCCATTGAACCCATTTGACCCTCCTGATCGCCTAGAAAACATGATTCATTGCAATCTCCTAGTAAAACTATCTCATAATTAGTGCAATTTGTTTGACTGTACAAATTAATGCATTGTTGCAAATCAGCTACATGGTCATTCCCCCTATCCCAAGAATTATAAAAGTTAATGAAAAGAGTTATACTATTTGATGGGGTAATCCATTCAACAATTAGGATGTTCGGTGAGGTGCTCGGGACTTTCTTAAAGCTACCTTTAAGATTAAGGGAAAACAGAAGGACGAGACCGCCCTTTGCCCTACCAACAGGGCTAGGAGTTGCTGGGATGGAATAGGATAAATAACCATCTAGCCAGGAATTGGGTGATATATCCCATGTTTCCTGGCATGCTATAATATCATAGCTGTTGACGAAATCAATCCAAGATGGATCCGCCCTCTTTGATCGTATCCCAGCTACATTCCATGTTATCAGTTTACAAACCGTTACCTCATTTAAATAGTGGGGCTCTTGGGTGACTGACTGAGATGGTGGTGATTGTCAATCAATGTCTTCAATGTCAGAGAGGGGAGAAAAACGGTTACTTACTACTGCCCCTCCTCCTGCCCCATGAGTGTATGTGTGTAACAGATTTGGTACGGCCTTTGTTCCTAAATTTTCCATATTTTGTTGCCCTATAGAATTCGTAGAACTTGCCCCGGTCCCACCTGTTGACCAAGTTCTGCTGGATATGTGCGAAGTTACAAGGCAGCGATGTGCGGTATGAGGTGGATAGAAGAACCCCAATGGGACTGGTCTCATGTAGGCTGCCCCCTCCAATTTGGAACCATCCCAAAAGAGTTTTTCAGCCTAGTCCGGTCGATCAAAATTTACAACTACACAATTCCCCTGTACTAACTTAGAGCATTTCCCTATCCAACCCACCCTGTTGGCGGATAAGACCCTGTCTGCTAACTGGGTTGAGGTAACGGGTTTTTAGGAACCCGTTTGGTGCCAGGGGATAACACCCGAAGACCTCTGAGTTCTCCCTGTTCCGGACCACAGAAACACGGAGTCTTCTAGTCGCAGTCAGAGATCAAGTTTTATTGGCAGCTACCAAGTAACAGGTGTCCTAGAAGCACGACAAACACGGGTCATGTGTTCTCAGGAGACTGTTCGTTTTTACAGAACCAGCCTTCTCCTTATATACAGAAATAATAGCTGCAAGCAAGAATTCTTGAGTTTATGATATGGCTATACACATATTTCTACAATAATACAAAAGAGCGAAGTCATGTAGGCAAGCCCGCATTTTAGATGTCCAATTCGTGATAGATTACCTAGCCAGGCCCGGAACTCCCATCAGATATCGGTGAAGCCCCAATAAAAGAAGGCACCTCCTAGTCATAAAACTGGCCATAAACAGGGAGCGTGGACAGGTGTGTGTGTGTGTAGAAAACATGATCTGTACGCGGTGAATGGTTTGTGGTATGTTGTGCATTGATGCTATCGTGTTTGGCCACTGGGCGAGGAGCTGCGCAAACAGGTTTGGCTGGAGGCAAGGGAGTCAGTTGGGACAGGTCAGGGGGGAGTCAGGGAAGGTGGACGTGTCCTTTTAGATCAAGCTCGACCTTTAATTGACTTATCATGAGGGCAAGACACAAGATGGATACCGTTTACAAAATGGAGTCTGAGGGGTCGGGACGGAAACTACGATTCAGGGGTGTTAGCATGCCTCGATCATGACGCAAATGCATAGGAATGATGTCCTAATCATTATCGGTTCGTCGACACCAAATTCGTCATGGTACGTTGATGTTTCGGGACACGGGTATCGGACCTCGATACCGGGACAACAGTAGGGTCCAGAATTTCAGAACCACAGACCCTCCTTTTGCCCTCATATAAGGCAATAATTCATGTTAATCCGAGTCTAAGTCTGTATGAAGGAATTCGTGGAGATGCTGCTGTAGAATCATTCTGTTGCTCAGTTCGTCCCTTGACACAGGCTTCCGTACACATGAGGTAGCACAGAGGCCACATAGTGCAGGAGCGCACTGTACACACAGGCAGAACATAAACAGAAGTGCTAAGATCATCCCAATGAAGATCAGTGTTTTCCATCCCCAGGTAGCGATCAGTTCCCAGAACCACCCTAGTAAGGACCAGTCCCCTTTTTCTACGTGAAGGGAACCAGATATCTCGTGTAGCTTAGAGATGGCCTGGTACACTGTCGGTGCGTTATCAGGGATGAAAATGCAACAACTGGATTGGATCACTCTACACACACCACCACGATCGGCGAGTATGATATCTAGGGCAACTCGGTTCTGAAGGGTCATAAGTCGATCCGACTGAAGTTCGGTCGTCAAATTGCCAAGGGCTCCGGCCGTTGTAATCACGGCGGATTCAACTATCCTCGATAACTGGCGAATATTCCTGCTGTTCACCATAGGCCCCCAAAATGGCAGAAAACCCTTTGCGAAGTCAGCGAATTCCTGACCCGCGGTGTCGTCTTTACTCACGACCCCTCTAGCTGTCCTTGTCCGATGGTAATCTGCTCTGGCCGTGTAGGTGGGAGGCAGCAGAAATGAGATAAATCATGTACCTGAGAAGTCAGGGGGCAACCAGGTGTAGGCTTGGTCATGGCAGACGAAATACGTGCCTTTGGCTGCTAATAGTATAGGGGAAGTTCGGGAAGCGAACACATAGGTTTCCGTGCATATACTCTTTCCTAATTGTTCTTTGGGATCCCTGCCGATACCTTGTAAACATAAGTGACCTCGGTTGGGTACTATCCAAACTGGGCGGGATTTCTTTGCTGTCTGGCTCTTACTCAGGTAAACCCCATATTTAGTTACGTTCCAACGAGTGTACAGAGTGAGTTCATCTTTGGGAATCGTAAGATAGGTGTCGAACTCTCTACTCATATTTCTTATCCCTGCTACTAGTGCCTTGTTACTGGAATCACTCTCAGTAGAACGGGTCGGGTATGGTTCTAGGGCGAATAGGAACATGGTCTGGAAAGCCCACAGAGAACCATAATAACTGAATGGCAGGATGAAGTATGGGATACCCTTATCAGTCGTGTGCGGCATGAGTCCGCATACCCAACAGTTCGATGTGTTCATTATGGACTGGTGTTGGTGTAGAAGTTGAATGGATGAGTTATTTACAAATTCGAGTCTTCTGGCAGACTCGTGTTCAGGTAGAGGGTGAAAGTAGTGTGGAGAGATAGTAGGAGGAGGCGGTGGCCGGGTGTCATTTGAAAAAGTAACTTGGAATACGAATAGAGTATAACTAGTCAAAAACATCGTTATGCTACACAACATTAAAATACATGTTATCAAAAACCTTCTTTTGGCCAGTACAGTGCATAATTGTCTTTCAAAGTTCGTGAGTCTGGTAGGTCTCTTTACCCTAGGATACTCCATCCTCTAGTTGCTGCCCGCTGTGGTAGGTTGGTTCTGCCAGGGAGTGCGCTCTGTTCAGTCCGGGGTAACTCCCTTGGACCAACCAGAATCGTTGACCTAGACGTCCCCAGTTGCACTCCCCAGACTTCAACCGCGACCCTAGCAGCAGAACCGGATGGCGGTTCGAAAATCAAAAATGAGCAAGTTTCCTGAGAGTGAGAGAGCTGAAAAATCAAAAATAGTTCTTGGGGGAAGGGAAATCACATTAGTTTGCTTTTTATTAGTCTCTTTGTCTTGACCTTAGATTATATTGTTGTTTCCCAGGTACGGTGTGGTCTTCAAACAATGTCTTAGGTTCTGAAGTGTCCAACTGCATTGACGGTGGCACAAGTCCTTGTAAAATATGATCACTCTCCTTTTCGGTACCAGTTTCTTTTAAACGTGCATCGCTGAAAGGGATGAAGTGAGGTATGGATTCTGTCTCGGAGTCGGCAATTCCTTCGTTGACTCACCGGTCGTATGGAAGGGGCAGAGGGACCCGTTTACAATGGGTCCCGTGCACCCAGTTCTTTTTGCCTTCCACCCGAACAGCTGATCTCGTGGAAAGAAGTACCAGGTACGGTCCGGTCCACCTCGGCTGTCCGTTGTTTGTGCGCTGGAAATTCCGCACCAAGACCCATGTGCCGGGTGCGATGGAGTGACCTGGATCGTCAGAGGCTGGCGGAGAGGAACTGTGAACCTGTTGGTGTAAAACACGCAATTTAGTTGTTAATTCGCACAAATAGTCAAGCAGTACGGGGTGCTCTATTTCGCTGAGTTTCTTTGGCCTTGGCACGCCCCAGACGTTGGCTGGGCGGCCAAACACTATCTCATGGGGGCTAAGTCCTAACCTGGAATGGACGGTCATTCTGGTTGACAAGAGTGCTAGGGGCAAGGCGTCAGGCCATTTAAGACCTGTACAGGCTTGGATCTTGGCTAATTTGAGCTTTAAAGTGCCATTGTAGCATTCTACTAATCCAGCTGATTGGGGGTGATTCGCAGAGTAAAACTTTTGTTGTATGCCTAAACACTCACACACTCTCTTCATCACGCGTCCTACGAATTCACTTCCATTATCACTCCAGACGATTCTAGGCATGCCGAATCTCGGGAAGAACTCTTTGACAAGGGCTTTGGCAGTTGACAAGGCAGTTTTGTCCTTAAGGGGGTATGCTTCCACCCACCTGGAGAAAGCGCAAACAACAACGAGCACATACTTCAGATTGTTTTATCTCTCCATGTGAATGAAATCGAGCTGCAAAACCTCGAACGGATACGTTGGAGGCGCAAAATGACCAGCTGGAGTTGGGGTTCCCCTACCGGGATTGTACTTAAAACACTCAGTTGCCTCGGCTTGTATAGATTTCACGCTTTCGATGGTGTCCTCACACATTCCCACATCAGTAATCCATCTAGCGGGACCTACAACATACATCCGACTCATTGTGTTCCTTGCAGTCTCTTTCGCAACCTCGTCTGCAAATGCATTCCCGCGGCCAACATCATCCTGAATCTTTTTGTGTGCACTGCATTTTACAATTGCAACTTGTAGTGGCAAGGTCAGTGACTCGAGGAGTTCATTAACTAACTGACCATGTTGTATCTTTGCACCATGTGACGTAAGAAACCCACGTTCACGCCACAATCTCCCAAAACTGTGAGCCACACCAAAGGCGTATTGGCTGTCAGTGTACACATTCACTCGCTTTCCTTTCGCTAACACACATGCTCTGGTAAGCGCAATTAGCTCTGCAGCTTGTGCAGAATTATGGGAAATGCGCGCGGTCTCTATAATGGTGTGTAATGTCGTTACGGCATATGCTGCAGTCGTATCACCATTCGGCAGCTTGAAACATGAACCATAAACCCATAAAGTATCGTTGCATTCAGGAAGGGGAGTGTCCTGTAAGTCTACTCTCCCTTTTGTCTCTTCTTCTGTCCTAAAACAGCAGTCATGGTTATCAATCTTGTCTGTTTCTGTCGGAATGGGTAATAACGTTGCGGGATTCAGTGTATCGCACCTCTTTATGTGGATGTGACTTGCTAGCAGTGTAAGTTTGTAACTGGATAGTCGAGCGCTAGTAAGGTGTTGTGTCCTCGTCCTGTTTAGTAAAATGTCTACGGCATGCGGAACCATAACGATCAGAGTATTATTCATGACTAATCCAGCGGATTGTCGAATGCAGACAGCTGCTGCGGCAGTAGCCCTCAGACAACTTGGTAGGGCTTTAGCCACAGGGTCTAGAGTTGCCGAAAAATATGCGCATGGGCGCTGTCTGTCCCCAAAATGTTGTGTTAAAACTGATAATGCACAACCTTCCTTCTCATGGACATATAATGTAAAAGGCTTACTGTAGTTGGGGTTTCCCAACACAGGAGCCGAACATAATGCATCACGCAACTTGTGGAAACTCGTCTGGCAATCTTCAGACCAAGGCATAGGATTTGGCGTGTCTTTGCAGAGTAGTGCCAGCAAGGGTTTAGCTAGTAGTGAGAAATTCGGTATCCATTGTCTACAGTACGATGTAATGCCCAAGAAGGCTCGAACCTCTCTCTGTGTCCTTGGGGCACTCAGTTCTGCAATTGCCTGTATTCTTTCTGGTGTCAGTCTCCTTCCCTCCTTCGACAAGATGTGACCTAAGTAGGTTACTTCTTGTCGGCAAAATTGTAGTTTGGAAAGAGAGACTTTGTGCTTCATGTCACATAAGTTACGTAATAATGATAACGTAGCTTTCTTGCAAATCTCTTCAGTGTCTGCAGCGATCAGCAGATCGTCTACGTACTGAATCAGAGTTGAACCATTCGGTAGAATAATCGTGTCTAGTTGTGTTTTCAGGGCCTGACTGAATATTGATGGGCTTTCGCAGTAGCCTTGAGGAGCGCACTTGAAGCGGAAGCTTCGTCCTCCTAAATTGAATCCAAAAATATCTCTACTCTCCTCGGCAATCGGGATGCTGAAGAAAGCGTTCTTCAGGTCAATCACCGAGAACCAATTTGCTGAAGCTGGAACCATCGTCAATAAAGCAGTAATGTCGGGGACAACTGGAAACTGTGGGATAACTATCTTGTTCACTTCTCTGAGGTCGATCACGAACCTGTACACAGGCGGTTGTAAAGGATCAGTACGCTTTAAGACGGGCAGAACTGGACTGTTACAAACATTTCCTGTTGTTTCTTCGATGACGTCTTTATCAATCAGGTCATAAACAATCGTCAATAATGCATTTTCGCATTCGCTAGATATTTTGTATTGGGGAATACGTGGCAACCTAACGTTGGCTTTCAATGTTATGACATACGGTGCTATCTCCAAACGACCTACATCATTAGAGCCATTAGCCCAAAGTATATCAGGAAGTGATGACAATTCAGTCGGAATATTGTCCTTTGACAAATACATTGGAGAAATGACTTTCTTACCTAAAGTAAGTTGTACTCCCAAGGGGGAACAGTAGACAGTCGCATATAACCTTTTTAGCAAATCCAAACCTAACAAATTTTCACCGCAACCTGTTGTAAGAATGAGGGGTGCTTCTAATTCGCACGGGCCAATAGAAAGAGATATAGGACTGGAGATCGCGTTTCTAACAGGGGCGCCAGAGAAACCTACTGAAACATTCATTTCGCCAGACAAAGGTGCGCCAGGAAGTTTCGAGTGCATGATAGAACTTTTTGTAGCACCAGTATCCAGCAGAAATGGCTCTGACACTCCTGAGGTAATTACCTTGACATAAGGTCCATTCTGATCTACTGGAACTGAAACAACTCCCTCTCTTTGTCCATGGCTGTCCTAGCAATCGTTACCCTCATTTTCGTGTTCGGTGTAATAGTCGTCAGCATAGTACTGAGCTGACCTGGGCGACGCATTATTCTGTTGGTCAAAGCTGTTCATCGAATTCTGAGGCGGAAAAGAAGTTGTATTCTGGGTGAAATTTCCACGGCCCCTACCTCTAGGGGCATGTTGAACACCTCTTCCCCTTACACCTGAAGCACCGCTCGAACGTCGCGCAAGAGCCGGACAATTACCTTTAAAGTGACCCTCTTCTTTGCAATACGCACATTGATTCGGGCCATAAGCAATACGCTGATGGGAAAACTCGTTTCCTTGCGCGTTTCTCGAATACTGCTGTTGTTGTTGGTAATTGGGCTGACTAGTCGTACGAGGCGGATAGGCTTGCTGGAGAAGAACTTTAGTTTTTAAATCTTTTGTCTTTTTGTCGACTTTATCTAGCTCGTCTTTGCGCCTATTTTCATAGTACTGGGCTGTAGCTAAAATTTGCGCTGACGTAGAGACAGCCCAAGCACTCTCTGAATCTTTCAGTTTATTACACAGTTCAGGGATTAAATTATGTACGAATTTGTCTACAAACAATCTTTGACCACCCTCGGTAGCCATATCCTGACCACTATGATCGGTGAAAGTCTCCTCAAATCTTGTGAAAAAGTCAGACACATTCTCATCTTTCTTCTGCTTGCACGCAGATAGCTTGTCCCAGTTTACGCGTACTTCAGGCATTATCGTTTTCATGTACGCGATAATTCTACCGGGAAGTTCAGCTATTAACGGCTCAGGTTTAGAACCACCAATTTGTCTAGCATCTATAGCGGCAATGTTCGCCCATGAGTCACCTAGTTCTTGGTCATGGTTCGTATGACGTATTTTGCTCCATAGAGGATGTGGAACAACGTTCCCAAGCAACATGTCGATATCCGCTAAATTCATTATACATGAGCTTGCAGTTTGTGATAACTCCTTATAATTCCCAGTCGGGTTTTTACGAGGATCAGGCAGTGTCTGCTTGAGTGCTAAGACATCGGATCTTTTCCAGGGGACATGTACCCATACACGCTGGAAATGAGGCAGAATTGGTGGATTCGCATTCGCATCACCTTCCCTCCAAACCGGAGGAACGTCTCTCATGGGGTACTGTCTCGCTCTTTTCCCGCCTGGTGCATCGTCTTCGTGACATGATCTAGAGACGTTTCCCTTACTCCTATAAGAGAGCAATAACTCTATCGCTTTCTCAACATCTGCACCTATAATCATACCTTCATAGAACTTAAAGCGTGTACGCCATAGTTCGTTCATTGTGTATTTGGGATCATTTGTCTTCACATCTTCGCCCAGATATACACACATTTCTTCGAATACGTATCTCTGAGTGGGTGCATTCCATTGACGGAAAACTTCCATAACAGACTGAACATCATATCTAACAGTATCCGTAATCCATTTACGGGCTAGTTCATTCAGCACTTTTCTTTCCTCGTAATCAGGCAGTTGACTACGTAACTGTCTATCTTCTGTTTTAGGGGTCGTTTTAGGCGACCCGAAGAAAGGTGAAAGCAGACCAGTGACGGTACCTGTCACTCTTTGTCTAATAGAAGGAGAACCTTGCGGAGGAGCAAGTGCATCGGAAAAAACAGGCTGAGGCAAAGAAGAAGTAGAGGCAATAGCAGAGGAAGTTGAAGTAGTAGCAGACGTAGTATCATAGACAATAGCTGGAGCTGTAGGCAAAGTCGTAGAAGTAGATGGAGTAGGTAGCAAAGATGGCGGCCCTTGAGAAGGCTGCGCCGGAGAAGTAGAAACCAGCTGAAGAGGAGCTGGCGTTCGTGCAAGAGCTGGGTTACGTGCGCCGGGGCGCGGTATAGTAAAATGCTTTGGCGTTGTAGTAGCGTCTAACGCATACGGTGGAGGTGAGCTTAATAAGTGGGACATTAATGGATCTTTCTCGGATCTCTCCTCTTGACCTTGTCCCTTATTTGGTAACATCGGGTAGCATTTATCTACTGCTAGTTTCTTGCTCCTAAGTATTTGTTCGCTTTCTTGCTCTTCCTCGTTATCCCTGTATGCAACGGCAGCTTGCACCATTGACATACCTCTTTTATTCCTTTTTGCTAATTTTATTTCTTTCTGTTTGGCTTCTTTGTGCCATAAGCGGAAAGAGTCAAACATCGCCGGCCGGGCTTTTCTCTTAAATAATTTGACCTCTAGGTTATCTAATATTTCTGAGTCGAAACTACCATATTGGGGCCATTTTAAAACACCATCCTTGCGGGTGTATTTTATCCACACTTCATTATATGTGATAGGACCTACGCCGTGCTTTACATAGAGCTCATATGTTGGAGTTCCAATCGGAGGAACCGGACAGGAATCCTCTAATCCGGAGTCCTTACTATAACCAAGACAAAACAAGTTTCCAAGTCTGCTAAAACCAGGCATCTTTGCTCACTAGTCTAGCTTCAAACTTCAAAGGATTATCTGTTACGATATTTCTCGTGAATACACAAGTCCTTCGGCTTTGGGGCTTGCAAGTACCAAATCAAAGTGTATCTCAAGGATACCAAAAACTAAGGACAAACTAAGGACTGGGAGACGCTCCACTTATACTTAACTGAAGTATTTGAAGATCGGTGACGTCGCTAGAAGACTCGTCTATCGTTTCGCTCTACCAAGGATCACTGGGTCCAAAACAAGGCGATAGTCAGGGCAGCAGTCCTTCGTAGCCGTCGGGACACGGGGAACCTCGCAGCAAAGACCTTTGGAACCACGTCGACATACAGGGGTCGCTGAAGTGGCTGGCCGTCCTCTGGAATTTTCACACGAAGCTCCTCACGAACATCTGGCTTGGACCGTCGCCGCTTGATACCGCCCCGAGTTGGGCGCCAACTGAGGTAACGGGTTTTTAGGAACCCGTTTGGTGCCAGGGGATAACACCCGAAGACCTCTGAGTTCTCCCTGTTCCGGACCACAGAAACACGGAGTCTTCTAGTCGCAGTCAGAGATCAAGTTTTATTGGCAGCTACCAAGTAACAGGTGTCCTAGAAGCACGACAAACACGGGTCATGTGTTCTCAGGAGACTGTTCATTTTTACAGAACCAGCCTTCTCCTTATATACAGAAATAATAGCTGCAAGCAAGAATTCTTGAGTTTATGATATGGCTATACACATATTTCTACAATAATACAAAAGAGCGAAGTCATGTAGGCAAGCCCGCATTTTAGATGTCCAATTCGTGATAGATTACCTAGCCAGGCCCGGAACTCCCATCAGATATCGGTGAAGCCCCAATAAAAGAAGGCACCTCCTAGTCATAAAACTGGCCATAAACAGGGAGCATGGACAGGTGTGTATGTGTGTAGAAAACATGATCTGTACGCGGTGAATGGTTTGTGGTATGTTGTGCATTGATGCTATCGTGTTTGGCCACTGGGCGAGGAGCTGCCCAAACAGGTTTGGCTGGAGGCAAGGGAGTCAGTTGGGACAGGTCAGGGGGGAGTCAGGGAAGGTGGACGTGTCCTTTTAGATCAAGCTCGACCTTTAATTGACTTATCATGAGGGCAAGACACAAGATGGATACCGTTTACAAAATGGAGTCTGAGGGGTCGGGACGGAAACTACGATTTAGGGGTGTTAGCATGCCTCGATCATGACGCAAATGCATAGGAATGATGTCCTAATCATTATCGGTTCGTCGACACCAAATTCGTCATGGTACGTTGATGTTTCGGGACACGGGTATCGGACCTCGATACCGGGACAACAGTAGGGTCCAGAATTTCAGAACCACAGGGTCCCGCCACTGCTACCCTCTGCGCACCATGTCCTAGCCTTTCTTAGTAGGTCGATAGAAGTTTCTACCATACCTTCTGCTAGGGCAGGTACGCCAATGAAGATAGCTACTAGTGGGGCTGCCTCCGGGAGTAGATTAAGATGCAGCTTACTTCCACTAGCCAACCTAATAGGAGCAGGTTTTCTTGGGCAGATGTTAATGTTTGTGTTAGCTGGAATGTTCCCCTGTACAGGACCCTCCAAGCGGGGAGAAGTAGTCAATACATTAGTAGGTCGTGCCCCAACGGGCGCAGTGTTCTCCCTGATAAGAGGCAAATGATGATCTGTAGATCTATTGGGCATATCAACAACAGCATGGATACCCGGGGCAACAGCGTCACCTTTTAATAAAATTGGGACAGAGGACAGATCTTTAACGATTTTATCTATTAGGGAGCTTTTCTTTAAGAGACCTGAAAGGCAAGTGTTCAAAGTGTCCACAATGTCTTTAGCAATGTCTGCAATCAAGGGCTCAATCCTTGCGCAAAAGAGCGCCTCCAACTGCTCACCCAAACTTGAGTCAGTCACCACTTGCAGGGTCGTACTGGCCACCGCCTTCTTCCTTTTAGCAGGGTCCCTTTTAGGGCTTTGGTCCAGGATCAAATCCCTCTGAATTGCTTGAAGTGGGGGCATGTCGATAGTAGGAGGACAATCCGGTGCTGCCCCCACCGGTTTATTTTTTAAGATAACCACCTCAGGAACTAGGGGAATAACAGGGCCTCTGCCATTGTCAATGGTTTGGTGTGCCGCGGATGGTAAGGAAGATGAGAGCCCCAATTCATGTTCGGCACTGGCTATTTCCTTAGTTAGCACCCCCACAGCCGAAGATAGGTATGAAATAATGGACTCTGAATGTATCGGCACCTTGGCTCTTTTGCCCCCCTCTTCCATAGTAACAATGTTCTTGCGCTTACCCATTGATGGATGTCAGGGGACTGGCCCTGCCCTGCCTCCTTCTGCCTCTGATGGCCTCAGATGGCCCGCCCTCTGCCCGGGCTCAGCCCGACGATGCCCGCGTGCGTTCCGCTCCACCGGAGGAAGGGCTGACTAAAGTACGCCTCCGGGCGGAAGCCCCAGCTGTCAGAGTTATAGTTTTCCCTGCCCTGCCCCTCTCGGCGGCCGCGGTTGGTCGGCGGCGGCGGGGGCAAGCAGTGGTGACTGGTGACCTGAAGATGCAACAGACAGGTAACGTGATCCCCAGGACCGGTAAAGATGTTCTGATTAACACATTTGGGACTGTGAGAATTATTAGTTCATACTTGGTTAAACTCGCATTAGTTGCATGTTGGTTTCTGCTTCTGATCAAAGCATCTCCACTGTGTAGCGCACAGACACAATTATTGTATGACCACAAACCACTCAAACACTTTGGATGATGGCTACAACAGTACCTACAGACCATCACAACCATCCGGGAAGAGCAATAGCAACTGGATTGAGGGTTCCAGATAAATATGCAACAGGTCTTTTCCCACTGTGAAGTGGAGTGCGGAGTACAGCCCAAAAACTCCATCACCGCAGAGTAGCTGAGTTTACCGGTGCTGCGACTCCCACCCCTAAGTTTAAATCTCTCCCTTTCAAGAAATGTGTGACGTACGCGTCTTTTCGGTTGCCATGTGCTGGAAGCTCCTGTGGTTCATTTATGAAACATCTGTCTGTCTGGAGAACATGGCGGCTAGCAGGCGTGGCTAGTCGGGAGACTCTGGAGCTCCGGGTGTCTGGGCTGAGTTGTGCGGATTGTGAGCGGATTATGAGCCGGGCGGCAGCGGTGGAAATATTGCTCTAATTTCTTTTGCCCGTCGTGGTATCTTCGGCGTTCTTAAACGCAAGCAGCGACTGCTGCAGGGATGCCATAGCCGACAACACCAGGATTAAGTGACGGAGGGCGGATAGCAGAGGTGAGCGGGCGGAGCCGTGATCCGAGGTACTGGGTGCCTGTGCCTGTGCCGGCTCCGAACTCCGAGCTTCTCCAGCGTTGACAGCGGGGAGAGGCGGGGGTAAGAGCTGCTTTAGAAGTGCCGCAGCGTTTCTCAATTCCTACCGGCTTTCTTCGAACTGCGCAAGCAAACGTCTCTGGACTCAGGTTGGCTGATGGGGGAAAGTTCGAAGCGGAGTCCGGGACATAAGGTGCTCGCATTAGCTTGTTTGTGCTTCTGAGCTTCTGAGCACTGAATGGCGGTGGGGATTTGTTGATATCTGGTGTTTTTCGTTGTTCCCAATTTTTTTTATTTTTTTTTTCTCTTTCTCTTCGTGTCAGAGCTTAAACAAACAGTCTGGAGAGGCTCATTCATACCGACACGGCAAGGGCCGTGATTCCTCTGCTGCCACGTTCTGCTACCTGTACCTTAAAGGTAGGAACATACGATGCATCAAAACAGCGTTTAATACGATGGTTTAAGGCTGCATACGAGCTCAAAAAGGGGAGAAGAGCTGGTTATAGATATAGCCTTTACTACCCAGGGGGGAAAATTCAAACCATAAAATGGGACTTAAAACTACCAAACCCACAATGCAATGGGCTAAGTGAGATTTCGAAAGATTTACACGCATTAACCCCAGACTTGCATATGTCAGAAAGAGAGACTCAAGGCTCCCAGGCTTCGGGATATACTCTTAGGAGCAAGGGGGGAAAGCAACTTAATTCAAATGCCTCTCTAGATACTCCTCCTACTGCTATTTCAAAATCGAAAATAAAGTCTCTAAAAAAAGCTGGGAAAAAAGGTGCTAAAGCTCAGAAAAAAGTCGAAAAAACTAAACCACCTCCTTCCTTGAAGGCATATTTTAAACCCGTGCCTTCAGTGTTAGAACTTAAACTGTCGGAAGAGGCTCTAGGTGGGGGGCTCTTAAGTAATCTAGAAACTACCAATAAATACCAAGCTTTGGAGGGGCTAGAGATGGACTTGGGGCTCGAGGAAAAATCTGAGCCTGTAGAAAACTTGAAACAAAACATTACACATAGTTCTGAAGATAAGGATTTCGAATCAAGAGAAGCAGCTCCAACGCATATGATGAATTCTAACAGTGAGGACAGCTTATCTACAGTCCCCACAAATGTTTCAGATACGGATCAGTCAGTAATACTAATGTTAAAAGCCCTGAGTCATGAGGTTAAAAGTGGTTTCGAGGCAACACTAGTTAATCAGCAGGAGATTAAGGAGAAATTCGATGCCTTAGCTGCTAGAACCACTGATTTAGAATCCTCAGTAGCAGAACTAAGAAAGACGGCTACTCAACACACGAAAAAGCTGGAAACATCTGTCAAATCATCGGTTATTTAGTAAGCAGTGAGAAAAAAGGCGTGTTCCACTGTCGGGTTCCATATTTTGAAAGCATTTCTAAACAAGCGTGTTAACTTCCCAAGGCTTGAGTGAGCTCATTGCGGCATAGGAGCTGCCCTGGTTTTCTCTCCACTGGCCCTCTGCAAAAGGACAGAGGCCAGGAAGCAGCCAGCTGACAAGGAAATAATTATCGGAAGCGCAGCAGCAGAAGTTTAGCTGATATGTTTAAAATGTATTTATAACTGCCCTTAATAAAGTCAAAGAACTTGACTGTAGCAGGTGTGCTCCACTTGTAGCTATTAATTACCCATGGATATTTTGCCTACACTTTATTGGGCCCCGGTTCGAAAGGAAAGCCACGTAAATCCTCTGCCTTTACCTCCGCTCCGTCCCAGTGCTTCCCTGGGCACATTTGTGAATGTAAACTACAATAAAAAAAGGTAATTTTCTCCTTTCAGCAACAGTAACACAAGTGGCTTGATTCTCAATTAAGTTCAAGATATCAGGATGGCGGGGCTGCCTTCTGATAAGGGTCTTGATATTCATCCTCCACTTCCCTGTCTTCCATATCCTGTGTCGGGGAGGATGTGGAGGTGAACTGAAAGGGGCTATTCTTTTATTTGGCAGTTAACCCCATCTGGGTATATAATATGGTGTTATGCAATTGAGCCTTTGCTGTTATGATCAAGGGCCAGAATCGGAAAGCAGCACTCATGCACCGATAACAATATGCTTCAGGGACAGATTTTCATGTCAACTATACTCTTCAGATTGCATTACATAGTACAGTAACAAGTAGAGCACAGTCGTCATGATAAGCGAGATAAAGTGTCAATTCACCAACGATTGGGCTCTTGTCTTTCTTTTATTTTTAAGTCCAGGTTTCAATTCGAGACATGCATGCTCGGGGCAGAATGCTGTTTGCATCTCTCTTACATGCTCCGTGGCCTTTTCTGCAGCCTGGTGATGGCCTTACTGTTGTTGGCCCATGTCATGTAGCATGTAATAGGCGGGCCACTCAGGGCAGTGCACGTCCTGCCCAATCCTCTTCTTTGACTGTCTTTGCAAACCTCCCATCTCTCTTTCTGGCATGGGCAGTTGGACTGCCCTGGACATCCATCATCACACAGGAAATGATTCCTGTGCTGTGCGCTCACTGAGCTGGCTGTTCTCAGGATCTGCCGTTGTGGGAGGCTCAGTGACCAAAAAATCATAGGCAGATGTCTGGTAGGACAAAGCTGAGCTTTCAGAAACCAGATTGGATATATACAATTTGTTTTGGTAGTCTGTTCCCCTACTTTGAAGTGTGCCCAATGTCATATGAAACCTCTAGCAGATCTGTCAGGCAGGTCTTGATTCCAGCAGGAGCTGACACTTCCATGTCAATAGGAGGCCCACTATAACGGAGGCCTGTTTGGATGGAGGGACTAAAGAGGGGCACAGGCCAGCTTGTGACAGGATAGGCCTCTTTGAAGTTAAATACGTTCTTGGGGCAAGCCCACAGACCAATCACCAAAGGACTTATGTCCTTGTCCTGGGAGCAACTTAACATCTCATTCATGCTCTTGGAAATGCTAATGCTAATTACTTTAAAAAGGGACCATTGCCCTGCCTGAAGTCCATGGAAGCTACATTTGCATTTCGATCTCTCCCTTCAGCCAGGCAATAATTAGCTACATTTCATTTATCATGTTGTACTGTTGAAGGGAAGTTCCCATTGATAGAGGTTCCCTGGTCATGTGGTCTGACATACATCAATGTGCCATGTAGCAGACATGATTTATGAGCTTTTACAAAAGATTTACCAAGTTTGATAGACGAATCAGTCAAGTGGTATTCAAAAAATGATAGGATTGTGAGTGTTTAGGAGGTTTTGTGGGCAGATTTCGATGCTTTTTTATCCTAAAGAATTTGCAGCTTGAATGCAAGGCAGTGACTAGAGGGCTAAAACAGGAAAAATGGAACCAAAAAGGTCTTTACCAAGGTATAAGCCTTCTCTAGAGTGTTTGGAGAAATAGAATGAGGTTATTGATCATATGAGAAAAAAGGTTCCATTGAAGCATGTGAACTGACAAACAATAATGAGAATTACCTAGATATTATGAGAGACTGAAGCTGGTGCGCCTGCAATATAGTGGGATGGAGGATCAGACTAAAGAAAGTGCATCATTTTTTGTGTTAGTTTTTATGTTGGGACTGAAACCAGAGCTGAGCATGAAACTTCAACTTCAACAGAGTGTGATGCGCTGTCAAGCAAAGTCAATTCATGAGATTTTGGCTAACGAAAAAAAAAATTGTGATGATTATTTTGATTCAAAAAAGAAATTGATGAGGAGAAGTTAATGCTGTAACAGCCTGAGTGTTTTCAACAAGGAGAGCAACAGGCCACAAAGAAATGGTTACTTAAAAGTTATGTTTCTAAAATATTTATCACAAATCCAACTTCACCAGTAAATTGAGCTTGTAATAGATATTTCAAAAATTCCCAAAATATAATGTGTAGCTGGTTCCTATGTGTAAATAACATATATTAAACTCCCATTGCTTTACTATACGACAGCCAACCCTGCTACAGTCAAAGTAGCTTTAGGTGCTAGTCACTGTAAAGACATGTCTACCATTGGCCTTTACGTGTTCTGCTTTTAAATACCATGCACTCTGCCTTTTGGTCAGTAAAAGTTTTAGGAGTGTTTTATATATATTAAAAAAGAAGAATGTAGGCCCCACAAAAGGGGTCATTGTAGCAAGGCAAATTTTCAGTTTAAACCGATACAGCCAGGCTGGTTGTGGCAGTCTTACTGTCATATTTCAATCATCTCTGCAGTGGGTGGCACAATGAGTGCTGCAGCCCACTGGTGACATTTAACCTAAAGGATGTTCTTACACTTTGGGCACCATATACCAGGAACATTGAGGTAGGTTAAATATGCCAATTAAGGTTGTGCCAATCTCATCATGTTAAATGAGGGAGCATAAGCACTTTACCAATGGTTACTAGGGTTAAAGCTCTGTAGCTAGCAAAAATAGTATACAGAAAAAAGTCAAAACAACGTTGTGAGGGACCCTGTAGAATGGACAATATTCCAAAACCCACTTTTTACAATCTATTACAAATATGGTGGAATGTCCTCTTCTGTGAGAACTGGAAATGCCTTGACTTTCACTGGCTCTCATTCCAATACATATTTAGCATCTGGGTCATTTGCTTGAATTAATGTTAGTAAATCTGTACCCAGCAGGTTCACAGGACTTGTTTAGATAATCATAAATTCATGCTTATTTGAAACTGACCCTATCTTCACTGGGAAAAACCAAAGGTGATGATGGACGGAGCGTTGACAATACAAACACTCACCCCCAGTCAACTGATCTGGGTTTAATCCATCACCGTTCTTTAGCTCACTCCGCCACCCCAGTTCAGACATGGCTATATGCAAATCAGTCTGACCCTGTGCCTCATGGGAACAGTCCAGCCCGAACTGCCAAGCCATGTCTTCCCTGGACCGGAATCAAGCTTCCCAGGACCGGTTTCTGGCATTACAGCCGTCTTCAGCCGGGCTTGCTTGACTCCAGTGGCAAAGTGAGCAAGGGACTCACGTCTGAGCATACCCTGCCAACTTAGGGCGAACAAAGAAAAACCAAAGGTGATGATGGACGGAGCGTTGACAATACAAACACTCACCCCCAGTCAACTGATCTGGGTTTAATCCATCACCGTTCTTTAGCTCACTCCGCCACCCCAGTTCAGACATGGCTATATGCAAATCAGTCTGACCCTGTGCCTCATGGGAACAGTCCAGCCCGAACTGCCAAGCCATGTCTTCCCTGGACCGGAATCAAGCTTCCCAGGACCGGTTTCTGGCATTACAGCCGTCTTCAGCCGGGCTTGCTTGACTCCAGTGGCAAAGTGAGCAAGGGACTCACGTCTGAGCATACCCTGCCAACTTAGGGCGAACAAAGAAAAACCAAAGGTGATGATGGACGGAGCGTTGACAATACAAACACTCACCCCCAGTCAACTGATCTGGGTTTAATCCATCACCGTTCTTTAGCTCACTCCGCCACCCCAGTTCAGACATGGCTATATGCAAATCAGTCTGACCCTGTGCCTCATGGGAACAGTCCAGCCCGAACTGCCAAGCCATGTCTTCCCTGGACCGGAATCAAGCTTCCCAGGACCGGTTTCTGGCATTACAGCCGTCTTCAGCCGGGCTTGCTTGACTCCAGTGGCAAAGTGAGCAAGGGACTCACGTCTGAGCATACCCTGGCAACTTAGGGCGAACAAAGAAAAACCAAAGGTGATGATGGACGGAGCGTTGACAATACAAACACTCACCCCCAGTCAACTGATCTGGGTTTAATCCATCACCGTTCTTTAGCTCACTCCGCCACCCCAGTTCAGACATGGCTATATGCAAATCAGTCTGACCCTGTGCCTCATGGGAACAGTCCAGCCCGAACTGCCAAGCCATGTCTTCCCTGGACCGGAATCAAGCTTCCCAGGACCGGTTTCTGGCATTACAGCCGTCTTCAGCCGGGCTTGCTTGACTCCAGTGGCAAAGTGAGCAAGGGACTCACGTCTGAGCATACCCTGCCAACTTAGGGCGAACAAAGAAAAACCAAAGGTGATGATGGACGGAGCGTTGACAATACAAACACTCACCCCCAGTCAACTGATCTGGGTTTAATCCATCACCGTTCTTTAGCTCACTCCGCCACCCCAGTTCAGACATGGCTATATGCAAATCAGTCTGACCCTGTGCCTCATGGGAACAGTCCAGCCCGAACTGCCAAGCCATGTCTTCCCTGGACCGGAATCAAGCTTCCCAGGACCGGTTTCTGGCATTACAGCCGTCTTCAGCCGGGCTTGCTTGACTCCAGTGGCAAAGTGAGCAAGGGACTCACGTCTGAGCATACCCTGCCAACTTAGGGCGAACAAAGAAAAACCAAAGGTGATGATGGACGGAGCGTTGACAATACAAACACTCACCCCCAGTCAACTGATCTGGGTTTAATCCATCACCGTTCTTTAGCTCACTCCGCCACCCCAGTTCAGACATGGCTATATGCAAATCAGTCTGACCCTGTGCCTCATGGGAACGATCCAGCCCGAACTGCCAAGCCATGTCTTCCCTGGACCGGAATCAAGCTTCCCAGGACCGGTTTCTGGCATTACAGCCGTCTTCAGCCGGGCTTGCTTGACTCCAGTGGCAAAGTGAGCAAGGGACTCACGTCTGAGCATACCCTGCCAACTTAGGGCGAACAAAGAAAAACCAAAGGTGATGATGGACGGAGCGTTGACAATACAAACACTCACCCCCAGTCAACTGATCTGGGTTTAATCCATCACCGTTCTTTAGCTCACTCCGCCACCCCAGTTCAGACATGGCTATATGCAAATCAGTCTGACCCTGTGCCTCATGGGAACAGTCCAGCCCGAACTGCCACGCCATGTCTTCCCTGGACCGGAATCAAGCTTCCCAGGACCGGTTTCTGGCATTACAGCCGTCTTCAGCCGGGCTTGCTTGACTCCAGTGGCAAAGTGAGCAAGGGACTCACGTCTGAGCATACCCTGCCAACTTAGGGCGAACAAAGAAAAACCAAAGGTGATGATGGACGGAGCGTTGACAATACAAACACTCACCCCCAGTCAACTGATCTGGGTTTAATCCATCACCGTTCTTTAGCTCACTCCGCCACCCCAGTTCAGACATGGCTATATGCAAATCAGTCTGACCCTGTGCTTAATGGGAACAGTCCAGCCCGAACTGCCAAGCCATGTCTTCCCTGGACCGGAATCAAGCTTCCCAGGACCGGTTTCTGGCATTACAGCCGTCTTCAGCCGGGCTTGCTTGACTCCAGTGGCAAAGTGAGCAAGGGACTCACGTCTGAGCATACCCTGCCAACTTAGGGCGAACAAAGAAAAACCAAAGGTGATGACGGACGGAGCGTTGACAATACAAACACTCACCCCCAGTCAACTGATCTGGGTTTAATCCATCACCGTTCTTTAGCTCACTCCGCCACCCCAGTTCAGACATGGCTATATGCAAATCAGTCTGACCCCGTGCCTCATGGGAACAGTCCAGCCCGAACTGCCAAGCCATGTCTTCCCTGGACCGGAATCAAGCTTCCCAGGACCGGTTTCTGGCATTACAGCCGTCTTCAGCCGGGCTTGCTTGACTCCAGTGGCAAAGTGAGCAAGGGACTCACGTCTGAGCATACCCTGCCAACTTAGGGCGAACATAGAAAAACCAAAGGTGATGATGGACGGAGCGTTGACAATACAAACACTCACCCCCAGTCAACTGATCTGGGTTTAATCCATCACCGTTCTTTAGCTCACTCCGCCACCCCAGTTCAGCCATGGCTATATGCAAATCAGTCTGACCCTGTGCCTCATGGGAACAGTCCAGCCCGAACTGCCAAGCCATGTCTTCCCTGGACCGGAATCAAGCTTCCCAGGACCGGTTTCTGGCATTACAGCCGTCTTCAGCCGGGCTTGCTTGACTCCAGTGGCAAAGTGAGCAAGGGACTCACGTCTGAGCATACCCTGCCAACTTAGGGCGAACAAAGAAAAACCAAAGGTGATGATGGACGGAGCGTTGACAATACAAACACTCACCCCCAGTCAACTGATCTGGGTTTAATCCATCACCGTTCTTTAGCTCACTCCGCCACCCCAGTTCAGACATGGCTATATGCAAATCAGTCTGACCCTGTGCCTCATGGGAACAGTCCAGCCCGAACTGCCAAGCCATGTCTTCCCTGGACCGGAATCAAGCTTCCCAGGACCGGTTTCTGGCATTACAGCCGTCTTCAGCCGGGCTTGCTTGACTCCAGTGGCAAAGTGAGCAAGGGACTCATGTCTGAGCATACCCTGCCAACTTAGGGCGAACAAAGAAAAACCAAAGGTGATGATGGACGGAGCGTTGACAATACAAACACTCACCCCCAGTCAACTGATCTGGGTTTAATCCATCACCGTTCTTTAGCTCACTCCGCCACCCCAGTTCAGACATGGCTATATGCAAATCAGTCTGACCCTGTGCCTCATGGGAACAGTCCAGCCCGAACTGCCAAGCCATGTCTTCCCTGGACCAGAATCAAGCTTCCCAGGACCGGTTTCTGGCATTACAGCCGTCTTCAGCCGGGCTTGCTTGACTCCAGTGGCAAAGTGAGCAAGGGACTCACGTCTGAGCATACCCTGCCAACTTAGGGCGAACAAAGAAAAACCAAAAGTGATGATGGACGGAGCGTTGACAATACAAACACTCACCCCCAGTCAACTGATCTGGGTTTAATCCATCACCGTTCTTTAGCTCACTCCGCCACCCCAACGATGGATTTGGGCCCAGATCTTTGGACTGGGGTGAATGTGTGACATTGATCCACATTCTGTCCATCACTGTTGTGTTTGCAATTACCGTCCTATCTTCACTGGAACAAAAGCTGAAATTTGATGAACCACTTGTTTATTTGCCATGCCTGCAGCATGGACTTCTTTTCTTGAGAGGGGTAAGTTAACAATTTCCACCGGTGTAATTGTGGATTGGGTAGTACCCATTAACTGTAAAACTTTATACCTTACACATATGGTCCACTCTGAGAGCTGACAGAGGCTTATGTTAATTAGTCTTCTCGCCAGTAAAGTGTAACTTTCTAAAAGGTACTTTACTTTAATATTTATTAAAAATCTGACTTCACCATTGGATACAATTTTTAATAACTTTTCATTACAGATCGTATATGCAATATATTTATCAAATACTTTTAACAGCAGTTCCTAACCCTTTGATGTCTGTGGACCCCCACTGCTCCATTACTGGAACCCGAGGACCTGCACTGAGTCACTATTTGAAGCTGGGGACCCCCCCAAGCAATTGTTGTGATTTGCACCTTAAAATAATACACAAAAATGCAGAATTAAGTATACATCACTCAAATATTTAAATATTTTACTTAATACACAATGAAATATAGGAAAATCTAAATTCTTATTTTAATAGGATGTTTGGAATTTTTCCAAATTCGTTTTCTTCATACTTGAGGATAGCAATATAGCTTTGTTTTACTTGCTCCTAATGTATGCTCTCTTTTTGTTGTAAACAAGACTAAAACATCAAAAATTCAATAAGTAGAGCCAGAGTAATAACTGTACATCATTGTTGAGCCACGCAGTCCGTCAAAGCGATGTCATTGATCAGCTCCTGTGTTGGCATCGAAGGACAATGCAGAGGTTCAGATCAGCGCAAAGCCAACACTGCATCAATGTTGGTGGTTCTCGAATGCAGAAATCACCTTTCCAGGGCCCAGGACTGGATTGGCACCACTTGGCAGGGCAGGACTCACAGATGGCAAAGTAGTCCAGGTTCTGTTGCAGAGTTGAAGGGAAGTCTTTGATGGCCCTGAGACTTCAGAACAGAGGGCAAGCCAGCAAGCCCTGGGAGTCACTCAGGTTTCAAGTGAGATGGGCCCAGTCCTTATCCTAAGCAGGGCAGAGATCAGGAGGCTGCAGGTCAGCACAGCAAAGCATAAAAACAGTTCTCAAAGAGCAGCAGTCAAGCAGAGTGGCAATCCTTATAGCACAGCAGTCTTTACTTGTGGCAGAGTACTTCACAGGTCCAGTAGTGTGCCATCTTGGTCGGGTCGGAGGCCCAGGACTTATACTCAGTTGTACCTCTGAAGTGGGGTGACTTCAAAGCAGACCATTGAAGTGCACACGACCCCCTTTCATCCCAGCCCTGGCTCCAGACTATCAGTTGGAGGTAATCAGCCCTTTGTGTGGGAATCAGGACACTGCCTATTCAGGTGTAAATGTCAGCTCCCCTCTCTCTTCCTGCTCAGGAAGAGCGTTTAAGATGCAGATAAATGCAGATGAGTTGTCTATCACACACACCCAGCCTGCGTTTGTGGCTGTCTAGAGGGAGTCCACAAAGGGTAGCTGTCACCCATCACAGACCTGTATTGGAGACAGGCTGCAAAGCACACAGAGCAGTAAGAGCAGAGAAAGTCCCATTTTCTAATAGTGGCATTTCTAAAATAGTAATGTTAAATCCAACTTTTCCATTAAAGTGGATTTATCATTACCATTCCTTCCAAAGATATAAAATATGATGCAGCTTCTCCTTTATCATCAGGAATTGCCAATGCTTACCTAGGAGAGGAGTTGGCCTCACAGTACTGAAACACAAATTTAGCTGTTTGTCATTACCAGGACATGGAAAAACTAAAAGTACAAGTCCTACATTTTAGTTAAACAACACCTGGGTCTACCTTATTGGCGACATATGTGCAATAAAAGGGGATTTTAAGGCTTGGCAAGTGGTTTTGAATGCCAGGTCGAAGTGACACTAAACTGCACACACAGGCCATTCAGTGCCAGGACTGAGACAGGTTTGAAAGGCTACTTGTCTGGGTGGCACAACAAGTGCTGCAGACTCACTAGTAGCATTTAGATTACACGCCCTGGTTATTATATATGATGCTTTGAAAGGGACTTAGTGGTAAACCAAATAAGTCAATTGTGTATTCACAATTATTACCATGTTTAGGGGAGAAGCACATGCATTTTAACACTGGTCAGCAGTGGTTAAGTACTCAGACTCCTATGGCCAAAAAAATGATACAGCAAAAAGAGGGGGTAAGCAGACTAAAAGTTTGGGGGAAGATCACCATAAGGATGACAGGTATAACAATACCTCAACCACAGGCAATGCTTCAAACCTTCTCCTTACGATAAATGCAAGATTTATTGTTGGTCACAAAAACACAGGAAAATTGTTTGCTAACTATCTTAAAAACAAGAAAGAACACACTGGTAATCTGTATATTTAGACAGAGATATAATGGATCATTTGTGAAATTATATGGCACTCTGTTCTCACCAGATGTCACTTTAACGTTTCTAATATTGGCCCTTATCGCCACTCAATCCAGTGTTCTGTTAAAGATCAAAATTATTTTACTTCTCTTGATCAAAACCTTTCGATGTCAGATGTTATACAGGTATTGGCAGTTTTACAACTTTGCAAGACCTCTGTATCTGATGCGATTACTATTGAGTTTTATTCAAATTTTTCACGTAGATTCCTACCTACATTATTAAATGTATTTAATTATTTCATCTTTACTAGAAATGCTCACAGTACATTTCAGGAAGCCAGTATTTTCCTCATTCCAAACCAAGGTAAATACCCACAAGTTTGTAAAAGTTACAAGTCTATCTCATTAGTTAATACTGGCTACAAGCTTTTTACAAAAATGTTGACTCTACTGCTTAAACCTTTCTTGAATTGTTTGATTGGTGAAGAACACTCTAGATGCATTAAACGGAGGTTATCCTCAGATAATACTCGTTTGATTTAGAATGTTTTGAGCAAGACCACTAATTCCATCATTGCTTTAGCTGCAATTACCATTAATGCGGACAAAGCATTCGATACAGTGGGCTTGGACTTTCTTTTTGAAAATGAAAAAGATCTGAATTTGAACCTAAATGTAGCTCTATGATTTCTTTACTATGTAACTCCCCCAAAGCTTGTATTTGTATCAATGAGTTGACATCCGATTTCTTTTCTTTAAAAAGAGGAGTTCATCAAGGATGCCCACTTTCACCCTTATTCTTTATTTTAGCATTAGGACCCTTTTCTTTCAAAAATACAGGGCAATCTTCTTATTTCTGGTTTCCAGTATGGCTCTAATTAACTGCATCTAGCTGCATATGCATAAGCTCTACTCTTATTTTATATATAATTCTGATAGTTCTTCATATCCTCATTTACAGGAGATTAATTCCTTTTCAGAAGTATCGGACTATAAAATTAATATAGATAAAACTGATGATCTCCCCTTAGAAATTGCTTACACCAAACAAATGTTTGAGGTTAATGGCTTTTGTTGGCTTACTTCTCAAATAAATTATTTGGGTATATTTTTTCTAGCTCTATTTGTGCCATAGTCACTCTTATTTTCAAAGTATTATTAATAAAATAGAAGCCTATATAACTAAATGGAATCTTTGTGCTATCCTGGGTCCCTGTAATTGCCTGCTTGCTGCCAAAGGTCACGCTGACTCTGCCTGCGGGCTTTGATACCCGCCAACGCTCACCTGGAGGCTCTGTTCTGCCGCTGTTTGTCCTGCCATCACCCTAGGGACTGCATTGCCCAGGGTGCAACGCGGATTTGCTCAGCTGTTGCGGGATTCGCTGACGAGGGGGAGGCTCCGGGCCATCTCTGCGCATAAAGCACCGCCTCTCCCCCTGCAGCCAGGGTCCCTGTAATTCCCTGCTTGCTGCCAAAGGTCACGCTGACTCTGCCTGCGGGCTTTGATACCCGCCAACGCTCACCTGGAGGCTCTGTTCTGCCGCTGTTTGCCCTGCCATCACCCTAGGGACTGCATTGCCCAGGGTGCAACGTGGATTTGCTCAGCTGTTGAGGGACTCGGTGACGAGGGGTAGGCCCCGGGCTATCTCTGTGCATAAAGTGCCGCCTCTCCCCCCGCAGCGCAGGACGTGCGCAGGACGTGCACGGGACGTGTGCAGGACGTGCCAGACGAAGCCCGGGCCAAGGGCGGGCCCGTTCTTGCCTGTCACTGACCGGAGGTGGCCGGGCTGGGCCATCCCTCTTGACTTGTAGTTCCGGGACTAAGGTAATTATATATGATGGCTACAACAAATGTCCCCGCCCGCATCCAATGGATACGTGCATGTGCGACAAAACGGCCCTGTGTACAGCCAAATAGTCCCTCACTAAGTTTGCCCACAGCTATTAACTTAATGCTTCAGAAGGCGATTGGGGTAGTTACCTCAGAAATCGAACTTACTGAAAGACGATTATCTATTATCCCTGATTTTTCCCCTTTGGCATCGCCGACTCTAGCAAATATTGTAAACATCCCTGAACCTACTGTACATGAAAGTGCCCCTTTACATGATTCTGTGCAAACCCCTGCACTTAGTACAAAAACCAGTAGAGAGGGTGTTGCTGCCGTGACTAGGAAAGTTAGGAAAAGAAAGCAGGAGAACAGTAGGGGTCTCAAGGGAAAAAAGGCAGAGGGTGAGAATGCGAAAGGCATACCAAATACATCCAGCATAGAAAATCCCTTGGGTAATAATCATGTTTCTTCGTTAGCCCAACCTTATCCTTCTTGGGCCCAAACATTGATATCGGATCTTCTTACCTAATGCAGAATTATTGTGAAGGAGGAGGTTGCCCCTATTCTTGACCATATTCAAAAGCTAGCAACTAGCGTGGGTAAAGTACAGGTAATTTCCCAACAGAATGACAACTCTAGCACATCATCTAGACCTCAAAATATGAGGCCCGAGCTAATTCAATCAAACACAGAAACCATCCTGGCTCAAGACCACACTAATTGTAAGAAGGCAGTTTGTAACATCAAAGCTGTAGAAAAAAGTACTCCTGTACTAGATGGGCAAGTTCAATCAGGACACCAGGCTCTGACAGAACCTAATCCTTATTCAGGGAGGGAGGCCGAAATGCAAAACCAGCGCACAGGGGCAAACTTAATTAATAATGCTGTGATGTCCAACATACCCACTGAAGGGAATGGAGGTGGTGGCCTTTTAACAAGAGAAACTAAAATATTTTCCCTTCCAACCATTAACTTACTCCCAGCGGCGGCCCCATATGTAAATCTTTTGGCTGGAATCTCCAAACTAAAGCACGGACAGAAGGAATCACAGCTAGATCTCAGAAATAAGATCTTGTTCTGGTTGGCAACACACAAACAATTACCTTACAATAGGGCTGGTGAGATTCTGATGGTACGGAGGGTGGCTTGGGTGGGTCCTACAACAAAACAATACAAGGGGACTGTGTGATTGTTAACTTCAAGTACCCAGAAGTTGTACGTAGATTAGTAACCCAACCTTTTTGCCCTACGGAACAACAAATGGCCATCAGAGTGTTTACTCTAGATTTCTTTTATCCCTCTTCCCGAAGTATGGGTGAACCATATACTGCCTTGGACTGTGGTAGATGGCGAATGGAATCTCATTAAACCCCTACAATTCATCCACATTACTCTTCCTCCTTTAATATTGCGGTCTCAAATAGATTTGGGCTCTTGGAGAATGTAGATTGACTGGGAGGGCCTTAAGTCTCTAAACATGATAAACTTGGATCATGGGCCCCTGATGCATCATCTCATTTAAGCCAGGTCTACCAACATCTCACAGTGAATAGCAGGGTGGGACTGGATCTACAAAACTGGGATATTCCTCTTTGCAAGAAGCCCAATGGACCACTTGAAATTGGTGGACCTCCCCTTACGGTTGTCTACAAATCTATGGGGTTACACACGGAGAATAAATGCACCAGTGCCTGTGGAGGAAATAGCGCTATTTTTCCCGCCGGCCCAGTCCCTGTGTACTCTGTCCCACAGGAATGTGGCAGGCATATCTAACAAATTAGCTTGCCCCGACTGGGGGCTTTTTATAGACCAGTATGATATCTACCTACTTCAGGAGACATGGGCATGGGAAGAGATTGTAACGTTGGTTTGCGTCATATACCAACATGGCATCTATAGGAGAAAGGGGTAGACCTTATGGAGGATTATCCATATTGGTAGCCTTGCATTTGGGCTGTACCATGACACAATTAAATACTCCAACTATAGATCTTCAATGTGTCACACTCAAGTTCCCATCTAAACTAAGGGTGACTTTTATTAATGTCTATTCTCGCCCTGTTAGGTTGGGGAAAGAATCCTCCACTTTGGCCTTGCTGGACAATTTTATCTCCACTGTCTCTGGTGAAAGTAGACTGATTATTGCAGGTGATTTTAATTGTCAATATGAGCCTTTACCTGGCATTGGAAACTCACTTACCAGAGAAGAAGATGAGCAATGGTCTATTCCAGAGCTTCAGATTGCTCCTACTAAGGCTTGGTCACCACTGACTCTCCAATCAAATTCTATAACTATGGCCAATTCTTTGAGAGCCTGTAAAGGATGTGCCCATTCAGATCGGGAAGGGAATGCCACGTTTAATCGTGTTGGTCAGTCCTCCCGGTTAGATTATATCTTGGTAGAGACAAGGACATGGTCTTGGGTCATTGACTTTGAGATTCTTTTACGCCATGACAGTGACCATAATGCTCTGGTCTTAAATTTAAGACTTCCTGAGACAGGCATTGCCCCCGGGGAAAAAACTAATAAGGAAAGTGTATTGGTTCTCTCTAATGATAGCAGAAGGCTCAAATGGCCTATGATAAAACAATCCCCTGATAAAATGAGTGCCTTATATTTAGTTGTTCATAAGTTTTTTGCGGAGATAGGTGGTTTCATTGAGCACGGACAGGAAGTGATGATAGATAAAATGTATAAATTACACGTGGGGCTGGTGGCTGATCTAGCAGACTTACTTAACCCAATAGTGACTAAACCCAGGTCGAACCAGATGACCCAATCGTGGTTTGATCATAAGTGTAAAAAGGCAAAGTCTCTATTAATTGAGTCAATTAAAGCCCATGACAGGAGCCAAATAAAACTCAGGAGGCAGGAGTATAAGCAGGCTATTACAGAGGCTAAACAGCATTGGGAAAATAGTAAATGTTACAGTATAAAAAGTGCTCTTGGGAATAGGAATATGCGGGAATTCTGGGCAATAGTGAGAACTGGCAGTGGATATGGTCAAGTGGCAGATGAGCCGAATATTGCGCCTGAGAAATGGATGAAACCTTTCCGGGCATTGTATTCGACGGAAATGGTTACTTCTATATTACAGACAATCTCCCAGAAAAAACACATCGACTTCTCATATAGTCCTGAAAATGCTCCCACACTGCCCAGAATTAAAACTGATGTAGGCATAACGATAACGTTGTTGGAGGTGGAGGGTGTGATTAAAAGACTCCCGGCAGGTAAAGCACCTGGTCTTGATAAAATCCCCGGGGATCTCTTTAGGGATCAACCACTAGTATGGATTCCATACTTTTGCCTTAACGCTATACTCCAGGGCTCCCCTATACCAGAAACCTGGTTAAGGGCTGAGATTGTACCAGTGATTAAAAAGGGCTCTCCAATAATCCATGCAAACTTCCGTCCGATCAGTTTGATCGATGTTAGCCAAAAATGTTTTGCGCTGATTATCCTCGATTGGCTACAGACCTGGATGGAGGAATATGAGATATTGAGCCCATATCAAGCCTGATTTAGGGAAAAAACATCCACCTTAGACCAACTTCTTAGATTGCAATTTTTGTATTGGAAAACGGTGAAAGTAGAGGGTGGCAGCCTCTACTTAATTTTTGTTGACCTTAAGATGGCATTCGATCTGGCACCTCGGGACATCCTGTGGGTGGTACTGGCAGACATGGGGATCCCCACCTACCTCCTTGATATTATCAAGAGACCTCACTCAAAAAACTTTGCCCAAGTCAGAAGTGGCAAAAGGGGTGTTTTGACACCTAGGTTTTCAGTCAATAGAGGAGTGAGACAGAGTGTGTCTTGGCCCCCACCCTTTTCTGTCTTTTCGTCAATGCCTTAATTGCCCACCTTATGGGGGCTAAAGACATCGATGCCCCGAAAATAAGAAATGAGCAGGTAGTGGCATTAATGTTTGCTGACGTCACCCTTCTATTGTCGAAATCCCCGATGGGAATACAGCGTGCCCTAGGCACCGTTGCCAATTTTTGTAAGAATAGGTGGTTGGAGATCAACACACAAAAGACAAAGTATATGATCTGTAATCCACCAAAGACCACCCGGCGAAACCCTTCTTTAAATGGCATCATTCTGTAAAGGGTAACTGTGTTTGAATACTTGGGTGTCACCCTTACAGATATTATGGAGTGGGGTCCCCAGATTGCCAAGGCCAAACTTAGGTTGGTCCAGACTACAGGAGGTATCCTAAAATTGCATAGGGATTCCACCTCAAAACCATTTGCCTTCATTTTGGAAATTTACAAAGCACAAGCTAAGGGGCCTATAATATATGGGGCAGAACTTTGGGGACACTGTTCGACTGAATATATTCTCAAGGCAGAAAATTGTTTTTTGAGATCTCTATTGGCTCTCCCGGTTAGCACTCCCCTTATCCCCCTGAGAATGGATTTAGGAATTAGACCATTAGATGAAGAAATTGGCCTGCACCCTTTAATATACTGGCGCAGATTGTGGGTAACTCCAGAACTGAAGCATTTTAGATCTGAAGCAAAAGAACTTATGGGACTTCCTGGGACAGAAAAATTCCAGTGGTTTGCTCATATAAAAAGTGAGAGTAAGAGGCTGGGTAACCTGGATCTCTGGAGCAACCCTGAAGTTGCTTGTGCAGAGATGTCACGCGCTGACTTGGTTAAACTCTATCATAACCAACAGATGGCGGATATCCTCAGTAACTCCATATTGGGATTTTTAACCACAGAGTTTCTTAGTATTAAAAAGGAGTACAAACTAGAGCCATTTTTGGACGAGATTTTACCTAGTGCAGCGAGGAAACTCTATGTACAATTTTGACACGGTACACTACCACTTAGGTTTTGTTCTCATAAATGGTCCCATTGTAAGCTGTTGGAATGTCCAGCGTGTGGTGCACAGGAGGAGACTGAGCCCCATGTTTTTTTTCTTCTGTCCATGTTATAAGTTTCTTAGGCAGCGTTGGCTCATCCAACTGTGTAGAAGTTTGGGGTCCAAACAGTACCATCAGACATTTAGAATCCTAAAATGTGACATCTCTTCGCCTGTTGTATTTTCAGTGTCCCGTTTCTTGCACGCCATGTGGCGCAGGCGCTGGTCATTTATCAATAATACTTCCCGCTGACACTGCTTTGCTTAGTTTATCTTGAGGTGTGTTACATGGGTCCCGTTTGCTTATTTTTTGTACTTTTTGTATTCTCTTTTTAACTTTTTTACTTCTTTTTTTAACTATGTCCCTAGCTTTTATGATATTGAATTGAATATTTTTATTTTAATGCTGATGTACATAGTCATAATGCTGTTTTTTATCGATTGTATGTTTGTATCTTTTTTAAGGTCTATGACCGAAATAGAGATTATTTGAATGAATGCTATCCTGGTGAGGCTGATTGGTTATCGTGTTAATCATGTATATTATTTCTGTGATGCCACTTAACATTCCCTTTTCCACTTTTGAGAACTCCATGCTTACAAAATGTTTATGGAATGGTAAAACATTCAGTCCAGCTTTTGAAAAACCTAAGAAAGTTTGGCAACATTGTGGGATTAAATTACCGTATTTCTTCTCTTATCATCAGACTTTTGTATTAAAACAGGGCTCATTTTGATTGTTGGCTAATTCTGGTTTCTTGTTTCCTCTTTGGGTTGATGTGGAAAAATCCAAATTTGCCTGTATGCTTCTTTGCCCCTTTTTAAGCTATGGCACATCACAACAGTAACTTTTCTTTTCCTGCTCTATCTGGTATAATAAATACATTTTAACACAACTATGTCAAACAAGGGAAAGAGCCCTTTCCCAATGCCGTAAGGGCCGAGTGGACATCTCATGAGGGAGTACACCCTTCCGTGTCCAAACCACTATATCACAATAAGTGCTCCTTCTGTAGTAAACCCTGATAAGGTATAGATGGGAAGTCCTATGATGAAGAGACCCACTAAGGAGTGGGGAAGGAAACGATTCCTTTTGTTTTAATTACCCTCACACACCCTCGTGGTGTCATGCTTCATCATCGGGTCACCCTGATGCCTACAAGTCAGGGTGGGCTCAACCGTATTTCAGGGAGCTCTTTGTGATAATGTGACCAGGGGAAATTAAAGATTAAAAAACCTCAGGCAGATCCCAGTATCCCTTCCTTATTGGATCTGCTAGGATTATTAAAAATATATAAAAGGGGAGTCAAATAGGAGTATTTATGGTTCTATGACCCTAAGGCCAACATGTTTCAGTCCTGCAAGGGCCGTAAAGGTCCTGGACTTTCTTCAGGGCATTAACACGCCTTCCCTGGCAAACGCAGAACGAGATTTCCCTCTACTGTTGTTTATAGAAGGGCAGATAGCTGCTCCTTATTTTTCTTAAAGGAGATAATTTATCTCTTTCATTCTCTTAACTCTCCATCTGTAAATAAAAACAAAGACAAACAAGAGAATCATAGTGTATTATTCATTGAATACATTCAAATCCTTCCCATGTGTGATGTGCTAACCAGTCCACCTGTGTTGTCAACACAGTGTGAAAAACCACATGATTTCTCATAAACACATTGGTATGTGATTATGACACTCATTTACTTTTACCACACTCACATAGGTGGCAAAATATGGTGTTGTGGCGACCATTGTCGCATACTACCATTATCCACATACTTGTGCGTTCATAATCAAGGTGAATCCACCCGTGTCACACTCACTCAACAGCACAATGCTGCTATCAGTCGCCGTGTTTTAGTCTTGCAATCCAATCATTCACACTGTAACCCTTACCCAGTTATGGGCGAGGGAACTCATCTCTGGGTACCTCACAGCTTAAAGGGGTAGCACTGTAGTCATACACTGAATGTCAACAGCAGACACACAACAGAAAAGACAAAAAACAAATTTCCTGTAGGGTTCAAATAACAGTAATGCCTGCTTCATCGTGGGTGCTCTCGTAGCTGTTTCTAAGCTGGCTGCCACAATTACTCACAACATCAAGGGTCCTGCCCTGCTCTGTAACCTACTTGGTGCAGGCTTCCCAGGCTCTTTGGGTGGAACACCCGGTTGCCGGTGTTTAAATCTGCCTTTCTTGCGCGAAAAAATAAACCGCACAGTCTATTGGGTGCGGTCATGCTCGCACGTCATAGATGAGACGCCGTCGAGAAGCGTAATCAATTGTAATTGAATGCTGGGAATTGTGGTTTGTACTGATCTTTATTGGTATGAAAATGCATGAACCGCATTTGTGCCAGGTCCATCTAGTAACAACTGGCCAATTTAGACGGCTCTTCACAGATTCCATATTTCATTTTGGACAGGCACACAAAATAATGTGAAACCATTGGTTCAAGCAAGGGGGGAATACTAATGAAGGATGCAAGTCCTTTCTAATAATATGAGTTGGCTGGATATTCAACCCCAAACAACTTTATTAAGATACACAAACAACACGGATCACTACTTTTTTGAGTAGAGGTGCACGCAAACAAAGGCACTATACCTAGGAGAGGTGATCAGCAAAGACTGATCACGACTATATGCAGAGTTGCGAGTGAAATGAGTGTTGGATAGCGTTTTCCCTCTTATTCTGCCAAAAGTACAGATAGGGATGCTCTTATTGTTAAGGAACCCAAATTCCGGTGCTCATGCTGTATAGATACACACCCTTTATAATCGGACCGACCCTACTCATATGAGTACTGCATTATATTAATCATGTTTGTCAACAGTAAAATGACAGGATGTTTAAGGGCTACAGTGAGTTTGAATGTACTTGGTTCCATGGAATAGAGTCATTGAGACCGATTAAATGGGTTTTCAATCAATAAACCCATCATTGTTCACGTTCTAATAGTCTAATGCTCAGGTTGCCTGTACCACTTATTTTTTCAATGACTGTCCATTTGATATCAGTGTCACTGTGCTTTTGTTCAAGGTGTTGTGCAGCAAGCTTAATAGCCATGATTGCCCTCCTAATCGTACTTCTGTGCTCGCTTATTCATGTTTTTATTTTCCTGCTCGTCATGCCCACATACAACAGCTGGCATGGGCACCTGAAGACATACACAACACTACACTGTCGATATTACTATTAGTATGTGAACGTTGTTCCCACAGGTATGTCATACCAAGATCAATTTGTTTGGTGTGTTCTGTGAGAGGGCATTCAACACATGACCCACAGGGATAGTGACCTGTAACCGGTGGATTGTTCCAAAGTATGAGTTGGTTTAAATTCTTCAGGTTTGTACATGTAGGTATGTATCAATGTGACTCTTAGACTCTTTTTTCTCTTAAACGAGAACATTGGTTTTTCAAACATGAGTTTGTTTGATGTTAAAACCAGCCATTTTTTATTTTTTATTTTTTTAATGTCGTTAGACGAGGAATTGAGCCGTGACACATATCAACGTATCCTTTTCCGGTTTCTTATGGGATTTTAGTAGTGCCTCCCTGGGGGTGCTATGCAATCTTTTATTCACCCTTACAATGATTTTTTGTGGGTAAGCCTTCTGTTGTAACTTCTTGGTTATTAGTGCTGCATCCTTTTTGTAGTCTTGTAAGTTAGTGCAATTTCTACGGACCCGGAGGAACTGCCCCACTGGTAAGTTCTCCCTCAGGGCGCGCGGGTGAGCACTATCAAAGTGTAACAGACAATTTTTGTCTGTGAGCTTAGTGTACGGTGAACTCATCAGGGTACCACCACTGCAGACAAGTTTGACATCGAGGAAGGAGACCATTTCGCTGTTTGTGGTCATGGTAAATTTTAGATGTGGGTTTAGTTGGTTCATCCAATTGAGAAAATTATTCAGTATGGACTTGTTCCATTCCAAATGACCAAAATGTTGTTGATGTACCTAAACCACTTACAGATATTATTCAATTATGGGTTAGTGGGCCAGATATGCTGATCTTCAAGATGGCCACCATACAGACACGCTATGGTAGGCGCGAAGGTGCTGCCCATCGATAACCCATGTACTTGTAGATACATTTGGTCTTCAAAACAAAAGTAATTCTCCGTCAGGGCAAGACGCATAAGGGTGATGACCCAACTCACCGGTGCTTCCCAATGCCATTCTTCCTGTCTTAAAAGGCCTCTATTACTCAAATACTTTCTTCTTGTGGAATGCTGGTATACAGCGCTTCCACGTCCAGACACACCATTGTATTTTCTACTGGATCGTATCGTATGTCCATCAGTAGGTTCAGTAGATGTTTGGTATCTTGCACATACAACTAAATTCATGTGACCATGGGTCGTAGATACCAATCAGTATATTTGGACAAGGGGTCAAGGAGGGACCCCACACCTGACACAATAGGCCTCCCAGGAAGTGGAATTCTTCCTTTGTATATTTTCGGTATTGTGGAAAACAGGGGCACTCTGGGATAATCTGGAGTCAGAAAATCATGTTCTTTCTTTGTAATCCAGTCACAGCCTACTGCATCTGTGGTCAATGTTCTTATTGTCTTTTTAAGTCACACAGTGGGGTCTTTGTAGATTTTTTTGTAATATATTTCATCAGCCAGGAGATTCATGCATGCTGTTCTGTAGGCATTCGTACTCTAAATGACCATTGCTCCCCCTTTATCGGCCGGCTTGATCACAATATCAGAATTAGTGCTCAAAGATTTTATTGCTTGTCTCTCATTGTTACACAGATTGTTAAAAGTACCTCTCTTCGCCTGAAGTTGTTCCACTTCTTTAGTGACACTCTCTTCAAAAGCAAGAACTTCTGGGGGCATCAGGGAAGCTGGTGAAAAAAAGGTAGACTTGAGACCTAGTGTAGTGTGGTTGTCATTGTCCTCCAGTTTGTCTTTGTCCATAAAGAACGTCTTGATGCTTATTTTATGAAAGAATTCGCTCAACTCACAGTGTAATTGGAACTTGTCCAGAAAAGCTGTGAGGACAAATCCTAGTCCTTTTTCAAGTACTGATAGTACCTTGGTACTTAAAATGGTCTCCATCAAGTTGACAACTAATCCCTTGTTCCACTCGTGCTCTGTTGTTGTCCTCTGGTTATACTGCGGGTGTTCATGGCTGTCATCTCGTCTTGCCATTTGACTCTTCTGTTCTTGCCCCTTCTTGCGTGTCTCCCTCTTCTCCCACCCTGTCCTAAAAAACGATTATAATTGTAGTTGAGTTGGAAGGAGAGTGAATGCAACAGTAGGGGAAGTGTTGGACAGCGCAGGGCTAAACATTAGTATTCCCACTCCAGTGAGTGCAACAGTAAGGAAAATGTTGGATAGCGGAGGGGTAAAAACTACTATCCCCACTCCAGTGAGTGCAACAGTAGGGAAAGTGTAGGATACTGAAGGGGTAAAAATTACTATTCTCACACCAGTGAGTGCAACAGTAGGGAAAGTGTTGGATAGTGGTGGAATGGAATGTACTACTCCCACTGCAGTGAGTGCAATAGTTTGGAAAGTGTTGGATAGTGGAGGGGTTAAAATGACTATTCCCACTCCAATGAGTGCAACAGTAGGGAAAGTGTTGGATAGCGGAGGGGTAAAAATTATTATTCCCACTCCATTGAGTGTAACAGTAGGGAAAATGTTGGATAGAGGAGGGGTAAAAACTTACTATACATACTCCAGTGAGTGCAATTGTAGGGAAAGTGTTATATTGTAGACGGGTAACAATTAATATTCTCACTCCAGTCAGTTCAAAATTAAAAACAAAGAAAATGTTAACAAAAAAAAAATATTTAAAAATCAAGGTATATAAAAACATATAAATATGTTAAAAATTTAAAGTCAAATATATTAAATAATATAACTTTTAAAACGTATTATGATGTTAAATACAAATGACAAATACCTACAAATAGTATATTAAATAAAATAAAAAATACATTTCAAACAACTTTTAAGTAGAAATGATTTAAAAACAAAACCATTAATTATTACATAAATTTACATTTTTTATTTCCTATCCTATAACACCACACAATTCACAACCCACATCTAAATTAAAAAAAATTACTTCTATAATTAACATAATTAATTACCAATTAAAGAAATATTATTAATTAAAAACGAATTAACACTCATAAAGATTCATTAACTTCCCACACTTTACCCCTATAATCCCCACAACCCACAGCTAAAATTAAACTCAAAAGAAATGACACAATTAAAACTTATTTTCAATTAAAAAACTAATATTATTTAACAACTAATTATAAATAAGGCTTCCAGTTTTCCGTTTTTACAGAATTTTACAGATAATTACAGACAGAAAGCAATGTGCTTCCTCTCTTTATTTATTGTAAAAAGTAGAAAAATACAGAAAATTATTCTTCATGTGAGTGACTTTCCATGCTGTCCTTCGTGAATTCTAAGCCATCCTCTGAGCAGAAAGACAGCATGGACAGTTAAAAACCAGGATGACATTTCCTCAAATACAATTCAGAAAAGGGGGTGGTGATGAACAGAGTGTCTGAATTAAGCAGACCACTCTTACCCAGTCGAAGGATCAGGGCTTGATCCATCACCGTTATTTAGCTCACTGCCCCATCCCAGCTCAGAACCTGGCTATATGCAAATTAGTCTGTCCCTGGCCCAGTGCATCATGGGAACAGGGCAGACCAAACTACCAAGCCAATTCTTCACCAGAAAGGATACAAGCTACCGGGGACCGGTTTCTGGCATTTCAGCCTCGTCGGCCCGGCTTGCTTGAATCCTGATGGAGCAGTGAGCAAGGGACTCATGTCTGAGTATACCCTTCCACACCTATAGTGGCCAAAAACGATTCAGAAAAGGGGGTGGTGATGAACAGAGTGTCTGAATTAAGCAGACCACTCTTACCCAGTCGAAAGATCAGGGCTTGATCCATCACCGTTATTTAGCTCACTGCCCCATCCCAGCTCAGAACCTGGCTATATGCAAATTAGTCTGTCCCTGGCCCAGTGCATCATGGGAACAGGGCAGACCAAACTACCAAGCCAATTCTTCACCAGAAAGGATACAAGCTACCGGGGACCGGTTTCTGGCATTTCAGCCTCGTCGGCCCGGCTTGCTTGAATCCTGATGGAGCAGTGAGCAAGGGACTCATGTCTGAGTATACCCTGCCACACCTATAGTGGCCAAAAACGATTCAGAAAAGGGGGTGGTGATGAACAGAGTGTCTGAATTAAGCAGACCACTCTTACCCAGTCGAAAGATCAGGGCTTGATCCATCACCGTTATTTCGCTCACTGCCCCATCCCAGCTCAGAACCTGGCTATATGCAAATTAGTCTGTCCCTGGCCCAGTGCATCATGGGAACAGGGCAGACCAAACTACCAAGCCAATTCTTCACCAGAAAGGATACAAGCTACCGGGGACCGGTTTCTGGCATTTCAGCCTCGTCGGCCCGGCTTGCTTGAATCCTGATGGAGCAGTGAGCAAGGGACTCATGTCTGAGTATACCCTGCCACACCTATAGTGGCCAAAAACGATTCAGAAAAGGGGGTGGTGATGAACAGAGTGTCTGAATTAAGCAGACCACTCTTACCCAGTCGAAAGATCAGGGCTTGATCCATCACCGTTATTTCGCTCACTGCCCCATCCCAGCTCAGAACCTGGCTATATGCAAATTAGTCTGTCCCTGGCCCAGTGCATCATGGGAACAGGGCAGACCAAACTACCAAGCCAATTCTTCACCAGAAAGGATACAAGCTACCGGGGACCGGTTTCTGGCATTTCAGCCTCGTCGGCCCGGCTTGCTTGAATCCTGATGGAGCAGTGAGCAAGGGACTCATGTCTGAGTATACCCTGCCACACCTATAGTGGCCAAAAACAATTCAGAAAAGGGGGTGGTGATGAACAGAGTGTCTGAATTAAGCAGACCACTCTTACCCAGTCGAAAGATCAGGGCTTGATCCATCACCGTTATTTAGCTCACTGCCCCATCCCAGCTCAGAACCTGGCTATATGCAAATTAGTCTGTCCCTGGCCCAGTGCATCATGGGAACAGGGCAGACCAAACTACCAAGCCAATTCTTCACCAGAAAGGATACAAGCTACCGGGGACCGGTTTCTGGCATTTCAGCCTCGTCGGCCCGGCTTGCTTGAATCCTGATGGAGCAGTGAGCAAGGGACTCATGTCTGAGTATACCCTGCCACACCTATAGTGGCCAAAAACGATTCAGAAAAGGGGGTGGTGATGAACAGAGTGTCTGAATTAAGCAGACCACTCTTACCCAGTCGAAAGATCAGGGCTTGATCCATCACCGTTATTTAGCTCACTGCCCCATCCCAGCTCAGAACCTGGCTATATGCAAATTAGTCTGTCCCTGGCCCAGTGCATCATGGGAACAGGGCAGACCAAACTACCAAGCCAATTCTTCACCAGAAAGGATACAAGCTACCGGGGACCGGTTTCTGGCATTTCAGCCTCGTCGGCCCGGCTTGCTTGAATCCTGATGGAGCAGTGAGCAAGGGACTCATGTCTGAGTATACCCTGCCACACCTATAGTGGCCAAAAACGATTCAGAAAAGGGGGTGGTGATGAACAGAGTGTCTGAATTAAGCAGACCACTCTTACCCAGTCGAAAGATCAGGGCTTGATCCATCACCGTTATTTAGCTCACAGCCCCATCCCAGCTCAGAACCTGGCTATATGCAAATTAGTCTGTCCCTGGCCCAGTGCATCATGGGAACAGGGCAGACCAAACTACCAAGCCAATTCTTCACCAGAAAGGATACAAGCTACCCGGGACCGGTTTCTGGCATTTCAGCCTCGTCGGCCCGGCTTGCTTGAATCCTGATGGAGCAGTGAGCAAGGGACTCATGTCTGAGTATACCCTGCCACACCTATAGTGGCCAAAAACGATTCAGAAAAGGGGGTGGTGATGAACAGAGTGTCTGAATTAAGCAGACCACTCTTACCCAGTGTAAGAATTGGCTTTTGTAGTCTGGTCTGCCCTGTTCCCATGATGCACTGGGCCAGGGACAGACTAATTTGCATACAGCCAGGTTCTGAAACTGGGATGGTGCAATGAGCTAAAAAACGGTGTTGGATCTAGCCCTGATCTCTTGACTGGGTGAGAGTACTCTGCTTAATTCAGAGACTCTGTCCATCACCACCCCTTGTTGTAAATAATTTTGTCCACCCTAAGCGTGGAAGGGTATACTCAGATGTGAGTCCCTTGCTCATTGCACCATCAGGATTCAAGCAAGCCGGGCCGAAGACGGCTGAAATGCCAGAAACCGGTCCCCGGAAGCTTGTTTCCTTCCCAGTGTAAGAATTGGCTTTTGTAGTCTGGTCTGCCCTGTTCCCATGATGCACTGGGCCAGGGACAGACTAATTTGCATACAGCCAGGTTCTGAAACTGGGATGGTGCAATGAGCTAAAAAACGGTGTTGGATCTAGCCCTGATCTCTTGACTGGGTGAGAGTACTCTGCTTAATTCAGAGACTCTGTCCATCACCACTCCTTGTTGTAAATAATTTTGTCCACCCTAAGCGTGGAAGGGTATACTCAGATGTGAGTCCCTTGCTCATTGCACCATCAGGATTCAAGCAAGCCGGGCCGAAGACGGCTGAAATGCCAGAAACCGGTCCCCGGAAGCTTGTTTCCTTCCCAGTGTAAGAATTGGCTTTTGTAGTCTGGTCTGCCCTGTTCCCATGATGCACTGGGCCAGGGACAGACTAATTTGCATACAGCCAGGTTCTGAAACTGGGATGGTGCAATGAGCTAAAAAACGGTGTTGAATCTAGCCCTGATCTCTTGACTGGGTGAGAGTACTCTGCTTAATTCAGAGACTCTGTCCATCACCACCCCTTGTTGTAAATAATTTTGTTCATCCTAAGCGTGGAAGGGTATACTCAGATGTGAGTCCCTTGCTCATTGCACCATCAGGATTCAAGCAAGCCGGGCCGAAGACGGCTGAAATGCCAGAAACCGGTCCCCGGAAGCTTGTTTCCTTCCCAGTGTAAGAATTGACTTTTGTAGTCTGGTCTGCCCTGTTCCCATGATGCACTGGGCCAGGGACAGACTAATTTGCATACAGCCAAGTTCTGAAACTGGGATGGTGCAATGAGCTAAAAAATGGTGTTGGATCTAGCCCTGATCTCTTGACTGGGTGAGAGTACTCTGCTTAATTCAGAGACTCTGTCCATCACCACCCCTTGTTGTAAATAATTTTGTCCACCCTAAGCGTGGAAGGGTATACTCAGATGTGAGTCCCTTGCTCATTGCACCATCAGGATTCAAGCAAGCCGGGCCGAAGACGGCTGAAATGCCAGAAACCGGTCCCCGGAAGCTTGTTTCCTTCCCAGTGTAAGAATTGGCTTTTGTAGTCTGGTCTGCTCTGTTCCCATGATGCACTGGGCCAGGGACAGACTAATTTGCATACAGCCAGGTTCTGAAACTGGGATGATGCAATGAGCTAAAAAACGGTGTTGGATCTAGCCCTGATCTCTTGACTGGGTGAGAGTACTCTGCTTAATTCAGAGACTCTGTCCATCACCACCCCTTTTTGTAAATAATTTTGTCCACCCTAAGCGTGGAAGGGTATACTCAGATGTGAGTCCCTTGCTCATTGCACCATCAGGATTCAAGCAAGCCGGGCCGAAGACGGCTGAAATGCCAGAAACCGGTCCCCGGAAGCTTGTTTCCTTCCCAGTGTAAGAATTGGCTTTTGTAGTCTGGTCTGCCCTGTTCCCATGATGCACTGGGCCAGGGACAGACTAATTTGCATACAGCCAGGTTCTGAAACTGGGATGGTGCAATGAGCTAAAAAACGGTGTTGGATCTAGCCCTGATCTCTTGACTGGGTGAGAGTACTCTGCTTAATTCAGAGACTCTGTCCATCACCACCCCTTGTTGTAAATAATTTTGTCCACCCTAAGCGTGGAAGGGTATACTCAGATGTGAGTCCCTTGCTCATTGCACCATCAGGATTCAAGCAAGCCGGGCCGAAGACGGCTGAAATGCCAGAAACCGGTCCCCGGAAGCTTGTTTCCTTCCCAGTGTAAGAATTGGCTTTTGTAGTCTGGTCTGCCCTGTTCCCATGATGCACTGGGCCAGGGACAGACTAATTTGCATACAGCCAGGTTCTGAAACTGGGATGGTGCAATGAGCTAAAAAACGGTGTTGGATCTAGCCCTGATCTCTTGACTGGGTGAGAGTACTCTGCTTAATTCAGAGACTCTGTCCATCACCACCCCTTGTTGTAAATAATTTTGTCCACCCTAAGCGTGGAAGGGTATACTCAGATGTGAGTCCCTTGCTCATTGCACCATCAGGATTCAAGCAAGCCGGGCCGAAGACGGCTGAAATGCCAGAAACCGGTCCCCGGAAGCTTGTTTCCTTCCCAGTGTAAGAATTGGCTTTTGTAGTCTGGTCTGCCCTGTTCCCATGATGCACTGGGCCAGGGACAGACTAATTTGCATACAGCCAGGTTCTGAAACTGGGATGGTGCAATGAGCTAAAAAACGGTGTTGGATCTAGCCCTGATCTCTTGACTGGGTGAGAGTACTCTGCTTAATTCAGAGACTCTGTCCATCACCACCCCTTGTTGTAAATAATTTTGTCCACCCTAAGCGTGGAAGGGTATACTCAGATGTGAGTCCCTTGCTCATTGCACCATCAGGATTCAAGCAAGCCGGGCCGAAGACGGCTGAAATGCCAGAAACCGGTCCCCGGAAGCTTGTTTCCTTCCCAGTGTAAGAATTGGCTTTTGTAGTCTGGTCTGCCCTGTTCCCATGATGCACTGGGCCAGGGACAGACTAATTTGCATACAGCCAGGTTCTGAAACTGGGATGGTGCAATGAGCTAAAAAACGGTGTTGGATCTAGCCCTGATCTCTTGACTGGGTGAGAGTACTCTGCTTAATTCAGAGACTCTGTCCATCACCACCCCTTGTTGTAAATAATTTTGTCCACCCTAAGCGTGGAAGGGTATACTCAGATGTGAGTCCCTTGCTCATTGCACCATCAGGATTCAAGCAAGCCGGGCCGAAGACGGCTGAAATGCCAGAAACCGGTCCCCGGAAGCTTGTTTCCTTCCCAGTGTAAGAATTGGCTTTTGTAGTCTGGTCTGCCCTGTTCCCATGATGCACTGGGCCAGGGACAGACTAATTTGCATACAGCCAGGTTCTGAAACTGGGATGGTGCAATGAGCTAAAAAACGGTGTTGGATCTAGCCCTGATCTCTTGACTGGGTGAGAGTACTCTGCTTAATTCAGAGACTCTGTCCATCACCACCCCTTGTTGTAAATAATTTTGTCCACCCTAAGCGTGGAAGGGTATACTCAGATGTGAGTCCCTTGCTCATTGCACCATCAGGATTCAAGCAAGCCGGGCCGAAGACGGCTGAAATGCCAGAAACCGGTCCCCGGAAGCTTGTTTCCTTCCCAGTGTAAGAATTGGCTTTTGTAGTCTGGTCTGCCCTGTTCCCATGATGCACTGGGCCAGGGACAGACTAATTTGCATACAGCCAGGTTCTGAAACGGGGATGGTGCAATGAGCTAAAAAACGGTGTTGGATCTAGCCCTGATCTCTTGACTGGGTGAGAGTACTCTGCTTAATTCAGAGACTCTGTCCATCACCACCCCTTGTTGTAAATAATTTTGTCCACCCTAAGCGTGGAAGGGTATACTCAGATGTGAGTCCCTTGCTCATTGCACCATCAGGATTCAAGCAAGCCGGGCCGAAGACGGCTGAAATGCCGGAAACCGGTCCCCGGAAGCTTGTTTCCTTCCCAGTGTAAGAATTGGCTTTTGTAGTCTGGTCTGCCCTGTTCCCATGATGCATTGGGCCAGGGACAGACTAATTTGCATACAGCCAGGTTCTGAAACTGGGAGGTGCAATGAGCTAAAAAACGGTGTTGGATCTAGCCCTGATCTCTTGACTGGGTGAGAGTACTCTGCTTAATTCAGAGACTCTGTCCATCACCACCCCTTGTTGTAAATAATTTTGTCCACCCTAAGCGTGGAAGGGTATACTCAGATGTGAGTCCCTTGCTCATTGCACCATCAGGATTCAAGCAAGCCGGGCCGAAGACGGCTGAAATGCCAGAAACCGGTCCCCGGAAGCTTGTTTCCTTCCCAGTGTAAGAATTGGCTTTTGTAGTCTGGTCTGCCCTGTTCCCATGATGCACTGGGCCAGGGACAGACTAATTTGCATACAGCCAGGTTCTGAAACTGGGATGGTGCAATGAGCTAAAAAACGGTGTTGGATCTAGCCCTGATCTCTTGACTGGGTGAGAGTACTCTGCTTAATTCAGAGACTCTGTCCATCACCACCCCTTGTTGTAAATAATTTTGTCCACCCTAAGCGTGGAAGGGTATACTCAGATGTGAGTCCCTTGCTCATTGCACCATCAGGATTCAAGCAAGCCGGGCCGAAGACGGCTGAAATGCCAGAAACCGGTCCCCGGAAGCTTGTTTCCTTCCCAGTGTAAGAATTGGCTTTTGTAGTCTGGTCTGCCCTGTTCCCATGATGCACTGGGCCAGGGACAGACTAATTTGCATACAGCCAGGTTCTGAAACTGGGATGGTGCAATGAGCTAAAAAACGGTGTTGGATCTAGCCCTGATCTCTTGACTGGGTGAGAGTACTCTGCTTAATTCAGATACTCTGTCCATCACCACCCCTTGTTGTAAATAATTTCCTCAAATACAGGCACATGTTAACATATATTTGTATATTATGCTAATATTTACATGTTGGGTAGCGTTTTGCTATTTTGGCTGCCTAATTTGCTAAAACGCAGCAGGCATCAAAGTATGAGTGGATATTTATCACTTAAAAATTGTGGAAATATACCATGTTACCACTCTATTTATTCTTAAAACAAAAAATAAATATGGATAAATACTAACAGGATGGCACAAAAAATAAATATAGATAAATGCAGATGGAAATGTTAACAAAATAAATACAATAAAACCAGGAACCCTAATTATAAAGTAAGTCAAATTAATTTACTCCCCACCCTTTACCCCTGTAAAAGTAAAACCAACACACTTTTTCTTAACAATTACCCTAATTAAATATCAATGAATTAATTAATATAAATGATCAACTAATTATTAATTATTAAAAATAGATTACTTCCCACCCTTTACCTCTATAAACCTCACAACCTGCACCCAAAAAATAATAACATAATCACCACAATTAATTACCAATTAATTAATTGTTAATAATAAACAATCAATTAATAATTAGTAATTAATTAAAAATTAATTACTTCCCAAAATAAGTACTATAAAATCTCAATCAAATAAATAATAATAAATAAAAAACTACCACACAGATATACCCAGAGAGAGGTTGGAAATGGTGTTGAGCACGTGCGCCCAGCCCTTTTTATTGGCAGGGTCACATGTCCTGTGATGCGTGTGGTGGATGGTTGTGATGTGGGTGTAAACCAGCCATGAGGGAGTGGCTGTGGTATGCTGACAACTAGACCTGTGATCAGCAGATCACTACAGGGTAGACCTGGGACATGTAGCGTTGCTGTTTCCCCCTGTGAGCTTAGGCGGAGTGGGCTGGCCTGACATTTGGATGTTACATGTGATAAACCACACAGTTTACATTGATATCACTTTGTATAGCTGCAAGGTACTGCACATCATGTTGACATGAGGTGGAGGTACCTACATTACTTGTCCATGGTGTAACATGTAAATAAATACCATGTTCCATGTACAGATTGTGTGCTTACAAGGACATGTCATCATCGAACGACTTTCAGCACATCAACTGTATATGATGCGTCTTTTTAGTTTGCTCTGCATGGAAGACGTTTCATCTGAGCTAGGACTAGCCATTGTAATCTTATGCATACCTTTGTTATGTCATGTACTTTACTTTCTTTTACCAACTGAACATGCATGTTCTGTGTTCATATGGGCCTTCATGCTCTGACACCATGGTACCTACACATAGCATTCAGTGCTGTGCATGATTGGGCCCTGAATTTCTTCAACATGTGACTTGGTGAGTCAAAGTTTGTTTTCAGTGGCTGTTACGTATGCTTAGCTGTCTGCACACTGGAAGTGGCTTTTGGGTCTGTGCCAAGTTGGGTGACATGTGAGAACTGGTGTGGTCATATGGCTCCATGCTTTTTGAGAGGTATGGCAGGGTGCATGCACTATCTACCTATCTGTTCTGTGACACAGTTGAGGGAAATTGCTGCCACATGGGGTGTGGGGGGTAACCAATCCTGCTGAGCTGTGGGACATGGGGGTCTGTGTGAGTTGGAGTGCTGGCTGCCTGTATACGCACACCCCTCCCTGTTGAGAAGCCTACGTCCCTGTGAAGTGGAGCAGAGGAAGGCAATAGGTTATACATGGCTCTTGGGGGGGAATGTACCATCCTGGTCAGCTGTGGGGCAAGGGTGCATGGTGGGAGTTGTAGTGCTGGCTTCCCACCCACAAACACCCGTCCCTGTTAGGATGGGTACCTCCTGTGAAGTGGAACAGAGGAAGGGAATAGGTTACGCATGGCTCTTGGATGGGGGAGTGTTCCATCCTGCTCAGGGGTGGAACAAGAGAGCAACAGATGGCTACCTACCTGTAAGATTAAAGAGAGCAATGCAATGTCTGCCACATGGTCTGGCCCGGGGGGGCGGGTGTTCCATCATGCTCAGGGGTGGGACAAGAATGTAAAAGATGGCTACTTACCTGTAAGTTTGAGCAATGCAATGGATTCCCCACGGATCCGGCTGGGGGGAGTGTTCCATCCTGTTCAGCTGTGGGACAAGGGGGCCTGTGGAAGTTGTAATGCTGGCTTCCCACCCGCAAACACCCCTCCCTGTTAGGATGGCTACCTCCCTGTGAAGTGGAGCAGAGGAAGGGCATTGGTTACACATGGCTCTTGGATGGGGGAGTGTTCCATCCTGCTCAGGGGTGGGACAAGAGAGCAAAATATGGCTTGAAGAGAGCAATGCAATGGCTGCCACGTGGTTCTGGCTGGGATAGTGTTCCATCCTGCTCAGCTGTGGGATAAAGGTGCCTTGTGGGATTTGTAGTGCCGGCTTCCCACCCACAAACACCCTCCCTGTTAGGATGGCTACCTCCATGTGAAGTGGAGCAGAGGAAGGGAATTGGTTACGCATGGCTCTTGGCTATGGGAGTGTTCCATCCTGCTCAGGGGTGGGACAAGAGAGCAAAAGATGGCTACCTACCTGTGAGTTTGAAGAGAACAATGCAATGGCTGCCACATGGTTCTGGCTGGGGGGGGGAGTGTTCCATCCTACTCAGCTGTGGGACAAGGGTACCTGGGGAAAGTTGTAGTGCTGGCTTCCCACCCACAACCACACCTCCTTGTTAGGATGGCTACCTCCCTGTGAAGTGGAGCAGAGGAAGGGAATTGGTTACACATGGCTCTTGGATGGGGGAGTGTTCCATCCTGCTCAGGGGTGGGGCAAGAGAGCAAAAGATGGCTGCCTACCTGTAAGTTTGAAGTGCTCAATCCAATATCCCCATCGTTCTGTCTGGGGAGAGTGTTCTATCCTGCTCAGCTGTGGGACAAGGGTGCCTGGTGGCAGTTGTAGTGCTGGCTTCCCACCCCCAAACAGCCCTCCCTGTTAGGATGGCTACCTCCCTGTGAAGTGGAACAGAGGAAGGGAATTGGTTACACATGACTTTTGGATGGGGGGACACTACACAAAGCGGCGCACAAGAAAGTCTCCCAGCATATATCACACCATTCTTTTGTTCTCGTGAACTTTTTGTCTTGTAAATCAATTTCATCTGAGTCGCCACTTGTAACTAATGAACTAACAGTGTCCTTCAACCACCAAAGGGCAAGACATGATCCTTGTTTAGTTTGAATGGGGAAAACCCTTTTACCAAGCTGAAGTTGGTCCTATAAAAAGAATTGTCGCTCGCAAAGGTTTAGTCCAGCTGAAGCTACCATTTACTGCCAATCAACTACCATCCTCATAATAACATGATGGAACTGTTCAACTTTTCCCTTGGCTTAAGGGTGGAAACAAGCTATTTTTAGTTTTGTATGCTGCAATTGTTGAGATAATCAGAAAACGTCACACTATTGAATTGATGCCCATAGCCATACACTAAAAATTCTCCTTTGAAAAACAAAACCTTCCATGAAATGGATAACAGAGTTCGAAGTAATATTCTCGACAATTTCCAATTCTGGTGACTTTGTTAAGTGATCTATTAAGACTAAAGCATATGCATCTATTTTGGCCGAAACATGGAAAGGTCCTATTAGGATCAATCTTAATTTCCACCATTGACCCTCAGGGAGACATACTGGCATGGGATTTGTTAAACAAAGCTTGATAGACTTGTCACTCTTTTTCCAATATTTACATTGTGTTACCCACCTATCAACAGCTTTCTCAAGGCTAACCCGCCAATATTCATAACGTTTTGTTTTGTACAAGACTTTCTCAAATGCCCCTCATAAATCTGCAAAGCCTACTTTATCCATCATGAGAACACTATTTTCCACAGGTAGTTCCCGTGATCCATGACACTTGACTTCAATTCCCCTTGCAGCTTCAGTTCCTCCGACCACCCAAAAATAATATAGTCCTCAACTTTCTTCATAATGGGATACTTTTGCATTGCATGCATTAAATTTGCCTCATTGACAGCTACATCAGAATATTGACTCTTAGCTCGACATCAAACATGGTAAAAGTCATAGGCATCAGTGTACAAAAATATCTTTCATCTTCCTGTGATTCTTCATTTGGTAACCACAACAGAGAAATGCATTCAGCATACTGGTTACACTTTCCTGGAATATATTACACTCTGAGCTGGGCTGCTTAGAGCTTAGTGGCTAATCCGGCTGTCTCTACCTGGCAATAGCATGTTCACAAGAAAGTTATGGTCAGTTCTCACCATCAATCCATTCCCCTTAAAGCAACATGTAGAAATGCTCAGCCACCCTGGTGCAAGGTATGAGTTCTTCCTCTATAATAGAGTACCGCCTTTCTGACTTACACAGGGTTTTGGAGCCATGCACTGCAACCCACCCATTCTCACAACCCGCTGCTGTAAGATTACTCCCAAACTACTGCTAGTGGCGCCATCAGCTACTCAGTTATATTTATTGTTTACCAACATTAAACGTTTGTAGGCAAAACATTTTCAGTACATCTTGTTAAGGTAGTCTGAATGCTTGTATTTGTTCATTCCCTCAAATAGATGTAAAACATTTTTAAGTAAAGATTTAAATGGTTTTGATTTTGAGCAACAATGTTCATCAAATTTCATATACAATTCTGTAGGAACTAGAAATACATTGTTATTCTTTAGAAGGAGGATCAGGTATTTACAGGATGGTTCTGATGTGACACTCATTGGGTTTTATGCCACCTTTAGAAAGAGTTGACTCAAATATTCATAACTGTCACAGCTAAATCTGCATTTTTGAGTTTTATTGTCAGCCACATTTCAGATAAGGCATGAAGAACCCATTCAAGGTTTCTATCATATTATGCGGTACCTGATATATCACAAATGCAATTATGTTATAGTGAAGGTGAGTACCCCTTTCACACCATCCAGAGTCTCTTTCATGATGTGCTGGACTACAGAGGCAACTTTTTTGTTATACCCGACCGCCTTGGTTGGTTAGTCCCCCAAACATTTTGCCTTCACTCTCCCCGTTTGGCTGAGTTTGTTTTTGTTGCCATTAAAATTCTGTGCACTTTACCACTGCTAACCAGAGCTTATATGCTTGTGCTGTCTCCCTCAAAAATAGTAAAATTGTACTACACCTAATTGGAACATTTAGTTTACATGTAAGCCCATAGTAAAGTGTTCCTACCTATACCCAGGGCCTGTAAATTAAATGCTACAACTGGGCCTGCAGCACTCATTGTGCCACCCACTACAGTAGCCTTATAAAAAGTGCCTCAGTCCTAAGACTTGAAGCATGCAGTTTAGTTTCAAACTGCCATTTTGACCTGGCAAACTAAACCTTTTGCCAGGCCTAAAGCTTCCTTCTTAATGCATATACACCACCTCCAAGATAGACCCTGAAGGCTAATAGGGCAGGGCACATAGCCTAATAAAGCTGGGTGCATTGTGTTTAGAAGCTAGGACATGTATGTTTTGTTTTTTCACTGTTGCAAGGCCTATCCCTTGTTGTAGAGCATTTTAGGACCCTAGTGTAATTTTCCCGATTCATGCCCTTATATAGGTATAAATCACCATATCATTATATTCGCCCGGCCAACAATGTGGTCCCCAACAGATGGTGCTCTTCCCCGGCAGCACCAGTTCTGGTTTGCCGGGGTTAAGCTTCAACTGGTTCAGGTCCATCCAACGTTGGATATGCAGCATTGTAGCTTGAAATTCGGTGGCTGCATTTAAAGAATCCAACTTGAACACCAGCTGAAGATCGTCAGCATAGTTGAAGACAGTTGTTTTCATGATTTTAAGTGAATGAATGGGGAGAAAGCACACCTGCCCAGCCTCGACAAAGCTCACAATTGTTTTTGGGCTGATGAATGCGTTACTGAATTTGAGCATCAATGCAGGCACATGCTTTATTTATATCTGTAAGTGCTTACTGTTATGCTTTAATTTTTGTGAGCATCGTGCCAGAATGAACCCTGCCCTTCATATTTATCCAAGAATACGCCATTGTTTTGTGCGATACCTCTACTCAACTGGAGTACTTTCTACTGGGTAATCAGTAAGTGCTACCTCATTGGGTAAATGTATAGTGCTTTTCCTACACCACAGCTGCGTAAAGTGCCAGAAGAGTTGTCTCCAGTGATCATGTGTGTGTTACTGCCATCACGCCGAACGGCGCAGGGGTCCCTTGTGTGAGCTGGCCATTAAAAAAAATAAATCCGCCCGCGAGCGAATTTGAGAATTTTCGGCAATTTCGCGAGATTCGCGGATCGGGGAAATTGCAGAAAATCCGCAAATTTCGCGAGCGGAACAGATTTTTGGTCCATGCTTAGAAGAGATACCGACAGCAGTTCAAACTGCAGAAGCAAAAGAAAGAGCTTTCGCGCATGGTAAATGCATAATGATAGTTACAAAGCGATACAAAAGGGGATGATGGACGGACCGTCTGAGCAAATCAAACACTCGCCCCCAGTCAACTGATCTGGGTTTAATCCATCACCATTCTTTAGCTCACTCCACCACCCCAGTTCAGACATGGCCATATGCAAATCAGTCTGACCCTGTGCCTCATGGGAGCAGTCCAGCCTGAACTACCAAAGCCATATCTTCCCTGGACCGGAAACAAGCATCCTGGGACCGGTTTCGGATTCATAATCCTCATCAGCCAGGCTATCTTGAATCCAGTGGCAAAGTGAGCAAGGGACTCACGACTGAGCATACCCTGCCAACTTAGGGCGAACAAAGCGATACAAAAGGGGATGATGGGCGGAGCGTCTGTTGTTTTTGCATTTGTCACCCCGAGTGGGACGGGTATGCTCAGACGTGAGTCACGTGCTCTCCAGGCCACTGGAATCAAGCTATCCTGGCTGATGACGGCTGATAGCCAGAAACCGGTCCTAGGATGCTTGATTCCGGTCCAGGAAAGACATGGCTTGGCAGTTCGGGCTGGACTGTTCCCATGAGGCACAGGGTCAAGACTGATTTGCATAAGGCCATGTCTGAACTGGGGTGGTCTGGTGAGCAAAATAACGATGGATTAAACCCAGATCTGTGACTGGAGGTGAATGTTCTGCCATTGTGCAACATTCTGTCCATCAATTGTTGTTTTTGTAATGATCGTTACACCTGTACCTGCTTTAGAGGCAGTAACGAAAGCGAGCATTCCAAATGCTAAAGCTTTACATCCAAGATGGATACAATGGGTTAATTCTCTTGCTGCAACAGACGTTGAATACATTTTTGACCCCTACTTGAAAACACAAGAGTTTCTACAATACGAACACGAATGTCCTCTGCCGACCGAGATTCTGCCACTAGAACATTACATATGTATAATTTATACAGCCTGCAATTGGGGGTAAACGAGTCTATAGTGCTATGTGCGCGATTGTTAAAGGTCGCTGGCACGAAGGTTAATTTATACCTCTGGTCACTAAAACTCAATCACTCGGAGACTGTACAGCTCAGCGAGCTGAACTACAGGCTTTCAAGATGGCGCTTGAAAATATCAATCGCGAATTCCCCACACTCATAGTGTGCGATTCGTATTAGTGGTTCCAGTCTTACAATGAATATGTGCAGAACTGGGTTCAAAACGGTTTCAAAGATGCAAAAGGTGGCACAATAAAGCATAAAATGCTTTGGGAACAAGTAGTTCTATTGCAGAAAGAACCGCAAAAGACTCGCGCGATCCAAACACTGAGTCATCAACGTGATGGTGTTCATGTTGCAGGGAATTCATTGGCTGATGAAGCCGCGAAAGCAGCTGTGCAAACGTCTTCCGTAGCTGCAATCACTCGTTCTTCAAAAAAAATAGATGGTGAAACAATGCTAGCTGTCATTGTCACTAGCAATGGCAGCGGAGCTACATTACCTCCAAACTATCCACTCGAATATACATACATAATTGATGCAAACTGCGTTCCTTTTGCTAGAATCCCTGGAGTGGGGGACAGAGTAATTCCAAACAGGAAATGCAGAGGTGCTTTGATAGAAGAAGCACATATGGGAGAGGGTTTGACACATCAAGGGATCTCAAAATCTCTAATAGAACTGAAAGAGTTGTACTGGTGGCCAGGGATGAATGCCCATATTTACGAATTCGGAATTAACTGTGATACCTGTTACAGAGATCATAGCCTTGAAGGCCACCAGATACCTGACTACAGTGTAGTCAGCCCAGTACAGACACCACTATTAGACAGCATTAGACTTTCTACACGCAGACGTCACCATGGATGGATACGGTCCCACAACTATTAGAACAAGAATAATTTGGATGTGGCCTCAGCGCTCGGCTGATGCCCGAACTGTTATAAAAGATTTGCGAGTCTTTATCGGCACATACACAATCCGCATGCTACATTCTGACCAGGGTCCTGCGTTTAGCTCTCGAGCTTACAAAGAGGCCATGGCTAGCTTGGGTGTTGCATTGCGGTACTCAAGTCCATTCCATCCCGAGGGAAATGCAGTAGGGGAAAGAAAAAATTGCGACATAAAGCAATCTATAACAGCTAGGGTATTAGGCTCGGGTGACGGGTGGGTCAAACATCTAATAAGTGTCCCGCGTAGTCTTAATAATCTGCCGAGAAATTCTCTGGGTGGAATCACTCCATATGAAATACTATTTGGTACTAGAATGCTCATTCAGGATCTTGATCATCACACTTCAGTGGTGGAACAAAACCGTTTGATATCAAAGAACGTTTGGCTGTTTTGCAGGACTTAAATGAAACAAGAAGAAGTCTGAGTAACACTATACAGAAGCCAACGACCACTGAATAAACACCACTTGTCTCAGCAAGACCTGTCTGGATTCCAAAGATTGGGGATCTAGTCAGGGAAAAGATCACGGTGAAGAAGAAATTTGGGCCTTCTTACAGAAAACCAGTACCTGTCTTAGCAATCCACGGAACAAGATCAGTGTTACTACCGCCCCTTGCTGGAAGAAAGGAGAACCAAGTTGTATCTATCGACCTGGTCAAACCACATCATGTGGCCGATAATAAGTGGTAGGCCCAGTGGACTCCCAAGATGTAGCAGATGACAAAATCTTGCTACAATCCAAGAGGTTCAAACTGAAAGACTTATCACCTTTGATAAACCTGCAGTGAGAAAAGAAGGACTATGCAACCAAGCCATGGAACTGGTACCTCTTGAGACCCAAATAACAGTTCATCAAGAAACACCAGTCTACAAAAATATAGCCTTTGACTATACTGATATGACAAAGGAAGAAACAGCTTCAGCGATTCCAAACAATCCTGATGCAAATCCAACAACTGACAGAATTGCCTCTGGCTATTTCATCAACTTTGATACATTTTCAGAGGATCTCAGTGAACCTGAAACTACGCCAGCTAATAAAACTTTCCAAGAAAAAATAACAGAACTGTTATATCAACTTGAAAGTACATATCTGGTGTAACCATGGGTTGAATTTTGGATTGTGTTAGGTGTGCTTTTTTTCTTAATTTGGCTCATTCTTGTTTTAAGTTTGGGAAAGATGATAGATGGAAAATACAGTATAATGGACACAGCAAGTAAGAAGAAATTTGGGCCTTCTTACAGAAAACCAGTACCTGTCTTAGCAATCCACGGAACAAGATCAGTGTTACTACCGCCCCTTGCTGGAAGAAAGGAGAACCAAGTTGTATCTATCGACCTGGTCAAACCACATCATGTGGCCGATAATAAGTGGTAGGCCCAGTGGACTCCCAAGATGTAGCAGATGACAAAATCTTGCTACAATCCAAGAGGTTCAAACTGAAAGACTTATCACCTTTGATAAACCTGCAGTGAGAAAAGAAGGACTATGCAACCAAGCCATGGAACTGGTACCTCTTGAGACCCAAATAACAGTTCATCAAGAAACACCAGTCTACAAAAATATAGCCTTTGACTATACTGATATGACAAAGGAAGAAACAGCTTCAGCGATTCCAAACAATCCTGATGCAAATCCAACAACTGACAGAATTGCCTCTGGCTATTTCATCAACTTTGATACATTTTCAGAGGATCTCAGTGAACCTGAAACTACGCCAGCTAATAAAACTTTCCAAGAAAAAATAACAGAACTGTTATATCAACTTGAAAGTACATATCTGGTGTAACCATGGGTTGAATTTTGGATTGTGTTAGGTGTGCTTTTTTTCTTAATTTGGCTCATTCTTGTTTTAAGTTTGGGAAAGATGATAGATGGAAAATACAGTATAATGGACACAGCAAGTAAGAATATCAACTTGCTCCTGAAACCTCACAATCATCTCATCGTGAGCGAAGAGACCTGTCATCAGTGAACATCACAGCCATTCCTATACCTGGTGGTATAGCAAGGGACACGACTGATTATGACATTTATGGCCCGGTGGAACTGTTGAAAATTCCACACCAGTTTAAGGTTTCTTTGAGTGACTTTGTCTCACCCAGCACATTTTCTGATGATTGGGACTTTGAAACTGTTAATAACATGATGACAGATTTAGAAATGTCAGCTAAAATTCACAGAACATGAATACTTAGAAGGTTCATAAGATTATGAACAAATGTATTGTTTTAATCATTATGGTCACTATTATTTGCACAAATCGGCAAACCCTAGAAATGTTTTTACTTACAATCAATGGGAACATTGTCCAACAGCGCCAAAAGGCAGTTCAAAAACATTTTATGAAAAGTTTCCATACTTCTCAGGGTTTAATGTCACAAATCCAAAAACGTTTTATTTAAAAAATGTGAATAAGACAGGAATGAAAAACATGTTGACTAATACTAAACAAATGTATTCTGCGATCTTTTATGCTCAGCTATTTACATTAGGTTTTAACTTTTGGAAAGACAACATTGAGACAAAAACTGTCTGGGGCACAAAAGACTGGTAAGTGCAAGGTTTAGAAGCCTTATTCAGAGCCTGCATTATCCCAGAACAAATAATGTTTTTAAATGACACTTTTCAACAAACATCTTGTCTTGTCTTGGCTAAGATAAAAGATTTAAACAAACCATCCATACCTAAGCCCACACCTGACAGTAATAGCAGTCCAGATGAGGAGGTAGACGTAAAACAGATTTTACAACAGAACAGAACTAATCCTGATTGGAAAAAATGGTTAATCTGGCCCACAAACACAAATAACTGTCAAGATAGATTCCTGAACAAAACACAAGGCTTCAAAGTAACTAGGCCAGACCCAAGATATTCCCAGAGACAACATCCAGGGATAGTTACAACATACAGTGTAGGAAAACTATGCCTTGAATGGCTACAGAAATGCACACTTCCAGAAATTAAACAACACTTAACTTTACTTAAAGAAGGCGTTGATTTACGAGACTTCTTACTTGGACCTCGTAAACCACGTCAAAAATGTTTCATATAAGCCGGTATATACACTGCTTACAATGAAGCATGGAAAGTCACGCAAATGGAAACTGCAGAAAGAATACGAGAAATCTATTGTATTCATTTAGAGAAAGCTCTCTCTATAGTGGACAATGGTTTAACGACTCTGTCCTCTAGAATTTATTCTTTGGACCGCATTGCAACCTCTGCCATTGACATAATAGAGCAGGACTTGCTAATGTTACAACATGGTCAGTCTCAATTATGTTCTATAATGCTGCTAGGCTGAATGTTACAAAATCTCCGTTCAGGCTACGTGCTATGGTGTCTAATTGACACCACGTCATTGTTTACTGTATTTAAACTTACAGATAGACAAATTTCTTTGGCACAGAAAAACTGGAAAGATTACCATTAACTGTTTCTGAGAAGTCAGTCGTGGAATGGATAATACATGGCACCATCACGATACCAGTGACGATTTTCCAGTTTCAGTATTGCTTAAGACACATACCAGCGGGCCTGTATGAAAGGTTGGGTAAAGAGTACATTAAGTCGACCTGGAATTTACCATAAACACACAAATGTTGGAGTGGGGGAAAGGAGGTATTTCTTAGTGGACAAAATTGTAAGAACTCTGTAAGCGGTACACTTTTGAGTAAAGGTATTAATTTACACGGAGCCTGCGAGGGTTCTTCAAATAACCTTTCTTGCCACCTGCACGGTTCTCCAGCAGCGGTGCTAGACCCAGTTTTTAGGCAGCTATCCAATGGTAGCTACATAATGTTGAGTGATCACAGCTATCTTGTTGGTGTGTCAGCCAGGGTCACTTGTTATATGCAAGTATTGTTTCCTAAAAGCAAGACAGACGAGCAGTCGCTGCTATGGCCTTCAATGAATATCTCTTCTATACAAATTGATACTTTAAGCAAAATGAAAGCCATTCTTTTGCAAAAAACTGTGCCACTGACCTCGTCCAGAGAAACGTATGATCTGCAAGTCGCAAGGACTTCTGCGGAGATACATGCCCTATTATCAACGAACTGTCCAATACATTTCGCAGAAATGTTAGGTCGTATCTTAAACATGTCTGATACGAGTGGTATTGTACATGTATTTAAGACAGTTTTTTCGGGACTGTTAGCACCCTTTGAACCAGTCCTAGGCATTTTTACAAATTTCGTGCACTCTGTGTTCGGCGGCCTACCTCTCATTTTGGGACTCGTAGCAGGAATTCTATTTTTGTTTCTTCTGCTCCGATATGGCAAGTCCAGTCACCAGCGATACCCAGACTACCATGGAGAACCCTCTCGTGGCCATGCGGTACCATGACAGGATTACACAGATTCTTGGCTTGTCTCGTTTAAGACATCTGAATACCACATGGTTTCTTTCGTTTAGACCAATCTGGCAAGATTGCATCTTACCTGTTCTACGATGCCTGCTTTGCGGAGAAGAATGCGTGTTGGACGTTTGTCTTAAACTTCCATCAGCAATGCCAATGGATATTGACGCTTTGCTAGGTCCGGTAACGGCTCATGCATCCTGTTGCCCCCAACAGCTGCCAATCCTGATGACGGCGTTCGTAGAGATCTCACCAGCAACTACAGCTAATGGTGAGGTACGTGGAACAACAGGCACACAGGTACCATCTACTGCGAACATTGCTAATGCGACTGACGCTGACGGCGATGCACAATTGATCTACTTAATGAAGTAGTTCCACTTTCACCTACTGTGGTAGACGATTTCTTTGTCAGCTTTGACAATTTGATGTTTTCTCCTGACACCGAGAATAACTTTTCAAATCTGCACACAGTGTTCCATGAACTCTGAATTCAGCCTTCATTTTTCAAAAACAAAGCTCCTAACTTTGGAACCCTATTTTTTCTACTATTTGGATTTGACTTTTTCCAACAGTGAACACTTTTTGGCACAAAGTAATCGGCTTAAAGTAGAACTATTCTTAGAGAACGAGAAATTCTTTTTCGAACACTTCCTAGAGACAATATTTGACCTTGTCCTCAAAAACAATAACAGTCTATATATTCTGCTATGGAATGGTCTCGACCTTTTTCTTCTGTTAACCTAGAGCCATTTCATGAAAATGTAAACTCATGATTCATTCAGTTAGCATTGCTAATATCATACTATATGCTTAGGATGACATCATTCCTTTTATATGCGTACTGTACAACTGCTGATTTTTTGTGTGCAACCATCTTAAAATGCATTTTGTGTATTTTGGGTGGGATTGAAAACACATGCTTTCGATATGTTTTAGAAATGTTTATAATTGGTAATGTCAAACATAATAAAGTGGAGTGGGTGTTGTAGAGCATTTTAGGAGCCTAGTGTAATTTTACCGATTCATGCCCTTATATAGGTATAAATCACCATATCCTTATATAGGCATAGAAATCATAACCATATTAAGACATAGCTCAGGCAGTCCAAATACGGCATAGCTACTTCTACTAGTACCGAAAATCCACACCGATTTCTTGGAAAAACCCACCTTCAGCAGTCAGGGACCTCCCCTTGCTTGAATATTGATTTATCCAAAAACTCATGGAGTTTTCAAAGAACTGAGTCTTTGATGACGTTATTATGTCCAACCTTACGTCAAACTCGGCACCTTCAAGGTATAAATATGCCCACACTTGCCCAGGCAAACACACGGTGGTTTGGAGCAGTTCGACTATCTACCTACACGACACAGCTCTCCGCAGCAAGTGCCGAAGGAAGCCGACCCTCCAGCAGACGCACTGAGAGAGACGCTGCCTTTTATCTTGCTCCAGTGTTTCCAAGGTACCCTTGCGGGTTGTTGGGAAATTGAGTCCTGAGAGCGAGAGAGAGAGAGAGTGAGACCAGACCTCCTTCATTCTAAACCAAGGTACGGAGCTGATTAGACCCATAGAGAATTCTTGAATAGATTCTTGGCAAAGAATACTGACACTAAGCTACACCTCACTTACTTCTTCCCTCGTACTAGACTTAGGTTAGGTACACCGGGGTAGACGTATTTAAGAAGCACCAGTTGAGTACTTTTAGTCTTTATTTATTAATGTATGTATTCTATGTATTTTATGGCTTAGAAACCATATCATGCTTTTACAGTATTATTTTATAATACTCTGTGTACTGTACGCATTGTACTTCACAACCAGTATTATGATTGTAGCAGTTAATTTCTTCTGCATGAGAAAGAAGACTGTTCAAAAAATACTTTTATTGAAAACGCCTGTCTCTCTATTTCTCTGCACCTCTGGTGAAAAGAAGCATGCACGATTGACTGAGTGAAATAACTATCTATTGTTTCCGCGACTCTAGAGATATATTTCTTATTCTTGGGAAACAAAGTTGTCATGTTTATGCGGTTGTCAGAAACGAATCCCTTCATGTTTATTCGGGAAAGTTTCTAGTGACCTCTGAGCTAGCTGGCACTCACAATTAAGTCTAATATATTCATAGAGACCTCGTCGATCTCAGTTCTACGTCTAATCTATAGTATATATTATTCCAATGCGCAGAGCCTATTGGGAATATAGGAACTACACTACACTCTTGCATTCACTAAAATTGGGTTACTTTACTGCAGCTAATAAGTGACAATTGGGATCAGATAGAGATATGCTGATACACTCAAATGTATTGTAAGTTAAAACCCTCTTTTAAGGTGAAGTCGGATTTCAGTTAGAATTTTGTAAATGCCACTTTAAAAGAATTGGCATTTTCTTCTCCCAGCCATTTGTGCCTTCTGACAGTGTACTGGATCAAATAACTGTGAACTGCTCTGATTTTAGGGCTTGTGTATTCCTTTTAAAACAGTGACAAATAGGGGTCTTAGGTGTGGGCAGGGCAGTCCATCCTGCCAGGATAGCTGGGGGTGGAACTGTAGTCTGCCTCGCTTAAACTTCGGCGGGCCTGCCTCCAAAACACACAAAGGAACCTGACACCAACCTTTTGTCCCACCAGACAGTTTGGAGCCTAGAGAAGGAAATAAAGGAACTTATCAAAACCAGATTTGGGGCTAAGACTGGATGTCTGCCCACACACAAAGGCTGGCACCAAGAATAAGTATTGGACCTTTACAGCTACTCATCTGTATAGTCCTGAAGCTGTGGACATTACAGAAGAGGGACTGTCCTGCTGCCAGAACACTGTCCTGCTGCTTGAGGACTGCCTTGCTGTCGGAAACGGAAGACTGGACTTACTTACCTTCATCCCAGTCAATCTGAGTGACTCTGAGGTTTAGTTGGCTGACCTCCTGATGAGTTACAGAGACACAGTAAGCTCTAGAGGCCTCCATGCAACTGCCTAGCTGAGTTGCTGCAACTGGGCTTGCCTACACCTGCAACAGGACCTGCCTGAGCATTGCTGACATCAATTGAATTGAGTTTCTGGACCCTAGAATGTGTTCCCCAAGTCCTGAACCCTTGCTAGCATCAGCTTAAAATCCACCAAAAAGAAATGACAAAATCCTGAAGTTTGGGCTCTTCATGAAGGCAAAAAGGCCCGTTTGTGCCAAGACTCTCACACAACAACCTCCAACAGGGAGCTCCGGTGAGACCTGTTCTTCATGCTACTGCGGCTGGCAGCAACGACTGACAGTATGAGATCTGCACTTCTCACTACAGTAGGGACAGCCCACAGTGATGGGCAAAGTGAAGCTCCAGCAATGACCTTCTGTGGTACCTGACTGAGTTTATGTGATACAGTGATGACTGTCAGTGACGCCAGGCTTGCTCCTCATGCTACAGTGATGACCACCCGCATTACTCTCCCTGCTCTTTACAACACAGTGACAGCCATCCACAGTGCTCTCCCTGTTCCTCGTGGCCTCCTCCATCATGAATTTAACTCCTTGTGTCAGACACAATAGTTAACTCTTCAGGTGGACTGACCTGATGCCTGTGTCCAACATGCACTCCATCAAGGTCAGCGTGAACTTGGGACTTTCCTCTGCTCTAGCTTTACTAGATGACCGCGAATATCTCCAGTTCTACTGACTACTTGTTCTTCTGGTATTATTTTATTTATTAAAATGTACTCACATTTTTTTAATCTGTTTAGGATTTTCATGGTGTTGTGTTTTAACTATATTACTGTTTGTATGCTGCATAAATATTAATCAATCAATCAATCAAAGACATTTATAGAGCGCACTACTCACCCGGAGGGTCTCAAGGCGCTAGGGGGGGGGGTGCTGCTACTGCTCGAACAGCCAGGTCTTGAGCTTCTTCCTGAAGGAGAGGTGGTCCTGGGTCAGGCGGAGGTGGGTCGGAAGGGAGTTCCAGGTCTTGGCGGCCAGGTAGGAGAAGGACCTTCCTCCTGTTGTCGCTCTTCGCATGCGGGGGACGGCGGCGAGGGCGTGGTTGGTCGATCGGAGGTGGCGTTTGGGAGCGTAGAAGTTGAGGCGGCTGTTGAGGTATCCTGGGCCTTGGTTGTGTAGGGCTTTGTGTGCGTGGGTGAGGAGCCGGAAGGTGATTCTTTTGTTGATCGGGAGCCAGTGCAGGTCTCTCAGGTGTCTGGAGATGTGGCTTCTTCTGGGGACGTCGAGGATGAGTCTCGCCGAGGCGTTCTGGATACGCTGGAGTCTCTTCTGGAGCTTGGCGGTGGTTCCGGCGTAGAGGGCGTTGCCGTAGTCCAGACAGCTGGTGACGAGGGCCTGGGTGACCGTCTTCCTGGTCTCGGTGGGGATCCACCGGAAGATCTTACGTAGCATGCGCAGGATGTTGAAACAGGACGAGGAGACGGCGTTGACTTGTCTGGTCATGGAGAGGGAGGAGTCCAGGATGAAGCCCAGGTTGCGTGCGTGGTCTGTCGGTTTGGGTGCGGTGCCCAGGGCGGGGGGCCACCAGGAGTCGTCCCAGGCGGAGGGCGAGGAGCCCAGGATGAGGACTTCCGTCTTGTCTGAGTTCAGTTTCAGGCGGCTGGTTGTCATCCACTCGGCTACGTCTTTCATCCCTTCGTGAAGGTTGGCTCTGGCGGTGGCGGGGTCGTTGGTGAGGGAGAGAATCAGCTGGGTGTCGTCGGCGTAGGAGATGATGTTGAGGTTGTGTTGGCGTGCGATGGCCGCGAGGGGGCTCATGTAGACGTTGAAGAGGGTGGGGCTCAGCGAGGATCCTTGAGGGACGCCACAGATGACTCCGGTGGCCTCTGACTTGTACGGTGGTAGACGGACTCTCTGTGTTCTTCCGTCGAGGAAGGAGATGATCCATTCCAGTGCCTTCTCATGGATTCCGACGTTGCTGAGGCGCTGCACTAGGGTGCGGTGGCAGACAGTGTCGAAAGCCGCGGAGAGGTCTAGGAGGATGAGGGCCGCTGTTTCTCCGTTGTCCATCAGGGCTCGGATGTCATCAGTGGCAGCGATGAGGGCGGTCTCGGTGCTGTGGTTGGCTCGGAAGCCAGACTGTGAGGCGTCGAGGGATCCATTTGTCTCGAGGAAGGTGGCCAGCTGTTTGTTGACGATCTTCTCGATGACTTTGGCTGGAAACGGGAGGAGCGAGATGGGGCGGTAATTCTTGAGTTCGGTGGGGTCCGCTGTAGGTTTCTTGAGTAGGGCGCTGAGTTCGGCGTGCTTCCAGCTCTCCGGGAAGGTGGCGGTGTCGAAGGAGGTGTTGATGATGTCCCGCAGGTGGGGTGCGATGACAGCGTCGGCCTTGTTGAAGACGTGGTGAGGGCAGGGGTCGGTTGGAGATCCGGAGTGGATGGAGTTCATCATGCGGACGGTGTCTTCGGTGCTGATCGGGGTCCAGGCGCGGAGGCTGGTGGTGGGGGGCGGTGGTTCGGTCGTGGCGTGCGTCGGTTGAGTGCTGAAGCTGTTGTGTATGTCCGCGATCTTGTTGTGGAAGTAAGAGGCGAGGGAATTGCAGAGGTCTTGCGAAGGGGTGATGCCGTTGTTTCCGGCGTTGGGGTTGGAGAGCTCTTTCACGATGTTGAAGAGTTCCTTGCAGTTGTGTGCGTTGCTGTCCAGCCGGTCCTTGAATGCAGTTTTCTTGGTGGCGCGGATCAGTTGGTGGTGCTTCCGGGTGGCAAGCTTGAGGGTGGTCATGTTGTCCGGAGTTGGTTCCCTTCTCCAGTCTTTCTCGAGGGTTCGGCAGTTCTTCTTGGAACTCATGAGTTCGTCGGTGAACCATGGGGCCTTCTTGCTGCCGGGTCTGTTGGGCGGGGTCCTCAGTGGGGCGAGTTCGCCCGCGCAGTTGCTGATCCACTTCGTGAGGTTGTCGGCAGCCTGGCTGGGGTTCGCTGAGCTGGCGGGAGGGTGCTGGCTCAGGGAAGCGGCGAGCTGGTCGGCTGTGATCTTGTTCCAGCTTCTTCGAGCAACCTGTTGCTGGTGGTGGTGGATCGTCGTTCTTCTGAAGGTGAAGTGGATGCAGCTGTGGTCCGTCCAGTGGAGTCCGGTGGTGTTGCTGAAGGTGATGTCTTTGCTGGATGAGAAGACGGCGTCGAGTGTGTGTCCGGCGAGGTGGGTGGGGGTGGACACCAGCTGCTTGAGACTGAGGTTGGCGAGGTTGTCGAGCAGGGTGATGGTGTTGCGGTCGTTGTTGTTCTCCAGGTGGAAGTTGATGTCCCCCAGGAGGATGTAGTCGGCGGAGGGGAGGGCGTGCGGGCTGACGAAGTCGGCGATGTCCTCGCTGAATTGTGTGCGTGGTCCCGGGGGTCGGTAGATGAGGGTGTCTCTGAGGGTGGTTTTGGGGTCCGTGTGGATCTGGAAGTGCAGGTGTTCGGCGGTTGTCAGGGTGTCGTCGGTGTTGGTCTTGATGCGGATGGTGTCCCTGTAGATGATGGCGAGGCCTCCTCCAGTCTGGTTGTCGCGGTCTCTTCGGGTGATCTTGTAACCCTCTGGGATGGCGATGGCGATGTCGGGCGCTGAGGAGTCGTTCATCCAGGTTTCCGTGAGGAAGGCGACGTCAGGGGCTGTGGTGTCGAGCAGGTTCCAGAGCTCGACGGCGTGTCTGTGGACGGAGCGGGTGTTGATCAGGATGCACTTCAGGTGGGTGGTGCTAGTGTTCGGCTTGGTGGGTGCTGGTGTGGCGTGGGTCCGGTTGCAGGCGAACTTACAGGAGTGGCAGCTGAAGGATCCGTGGGTGCGTCTCGGTGTGGCTCGGTAGCAGCCCAGGGTTCGGCCGGTGTTGAGTGCGTTGAATTCGGTGGCGTCGTAGGTCCGGCGGGTCGGCTTCCGTCGGTGGGGGCCAGGGGTCCTGGCACTGGGCGCGGTCCAGGCGCGGACGGGCGCAGACGGGTTTACCTTTGGCGCACCTTCGGCGCTCAATCGGTGCTCCCGCTGCGCGCGTCCGCTGCGCGGTCGCTCAGGGGGCGTCATAAGAAGGGGGACGGGAGGGCGGGTCTGCTGGGCTGGGCGAGCGGCAGGGCCAATGGGCCGGTGGTGGGCGGGGCCGCAGGGGGCCAGCGGCGGGAAAAGGTGGCGAGCGGCCGGCACAGCTGTGGTTGGGCCGCTCGGGGGTGCTGGGGGGCGACGGAATCGGCAGGCAGGAGCAGCAGGCGAGGCGGCAAGCAGGATCTGCAGGCGAGGCGGCAGGCAGGATCAGCAGGCGAGCAGGTGAGGGGGTAAGGGGGTGACCCGGCCTCGAGAGGCACGCTACACTTTTCATCTAAGTCTAGCCTGACTGCATTTGTGGCAAGCTACCAGAGATCTAAACACAGGTTAATTAGTGACTTTAGTGGTTCACCCTGACAAGAATTGTGGTCGCTGTCTGAGTGGGACTTCCGCCCCCTCAACCAATACCCCGATTACTTACAGCGTGCAAGACTAAAATGCATAGGTTTACACTGAAACATACCCTCATGTTGCCAAGTTTTTTAACCCCTTCTGCTAAATAACCTGACTATAAGCACCAGCAAGGTTGAAGGTTGAAAATACATTTGACTCTGCCAGTGTGCTTGAAAGGAGGTGGTGTTCTATCCAAATCGTAGTATTAAGGCTATGCAAGTAAATACATAGATGTATATTACTGAATTCTTGAGAGAAATGACAATTGCGGCAATCCCAGGCGAAGATTTAATCACTGTTATAATTTTTGCCAACAAAGATCTTCAAGAATCTCTTCAAATCAATAAAACGTTCTTTATTCGATTAATACAAAATTAATCATAAAAGTTCAGAGATACATCATAGAAAACTCTAAAAACAAAAAATTCATGTCAGCAAATGATCATTTTCCGAGTTCTCAGAGATGCACGTAAAAAGGAAGCTACAGGTTAAGGGTCAGGCAACATTCGTAAAAAGTATAAGGCTTGGCGACATTGTCTCAAATTAAGCTTGCGAAAAAGAGGAGTTAAAAATCTTTTTCGATGACAATAACATTTACAAAAAGAATATGTGCAAATTAGTTTGTCGTGAGAAATCATCACAAGGACAACAAGGAATATCACTACTAGAATAAATACCAGCAAGGTGGCCCAACATACACAGGATATAATTAAGGCGAAATTTTAACAAGCTAAATCTGTGCAGAGGGAATGTTACAAACTCCAAGTAGGAGGATAACCCCTCATCCTGCAGTGGGTCCTCCATGTATTCCCTTTTGGTAGGTTTATTAGGGTTTGCATTCATTCTCGCATCATTGGCAAAGGCTAAAAAACAGGTTTTTAAAACTTTTTTCGAGACAGATACACAGTTTCAAGGTAATTTAAATAGGCTCCCTACATCTAAAGTATGTAGGATATTTTCCACATACTTCAACCATTTAATGGTCTCTGTATGTTCTAGGGGTAAACAATCCATTATTATTTGTTGGGTAAGGGGCACAGTATCACTACACCATATTGCATGCCAAAGTAGAACTGGAACTGCATTAATCTTTTCAGTTATATAGGGGATGTTTAGCTCTTGATATCATTTTAAATTGGGGCAGCTAATGGGAAGGCTCATCATTGATTTCCAGAAACTATCCTCTATTATTTGTAGCCCCTTTACATTAACATGACCCCACACTCCTGCACCGTATGCAGCTACTGCACTAGATTTGGCCCAATTGACGTTCCTTGAGATATCTGGATATCTGGATTTCTTGTTCCCAATTTGTTTGAAAAGCAGCAAATGGCATTTGTACTCTTTTCAAACATGATCCTGCGATTTGCAGCCATATTCATCCAGGATGCTTAATAGTCAAAGGTCACCCCCAGATAGGAAAATACCTCTGTCTGCAGCTCTTTACGATGAAAGAAAAAAAAGGTGGGGGGATTTTTCAACTTTTTTTCTGCAATTAAAACAAATGGCTTAGATTTGTTTGTATGAAGATCCAGACTTTTCAGATATTCTACATAGTTAGTTAATAGTTTCTGGAGCGACCTCCCTGTGAGCGCAATTAAAACTGCATCATCTGCATACAGTCAAATTGGAATGCACATCATATTTATTCTGGGTACATCTGTGGCTGATTCGAGCAGTCGAGACTCCACCCCATTGGCATAGAGCAAAACCCAAAAAGGTGCGAGAACCCAACCTTGGCGAACGCCGCTAGTGATTGGGAACTATCTGGGGCACTCGTCCTGTTTGCCATACCTAACACATGCTTCGCTCATCGAATACAGTTGTCTTATGTAGGTAATTATTGAGTGGTCTACCCCCATTTCCCTCATGAACCTACATAAATGGGAATGGGATACACAGTCAAAACCTGCGCTAAGATCCATGAAGGCCAGATATAAATTGCCTTGCTTAGCATGGGTGTACTTCGCTATAAGTAGACTCAGGTTCAGGCACTGATCTTGGGTACCTCTACCTTTTCTAAAGCCATATTGTGCTGGGATCAGAATATTGTTTGTCAGTGCCTATGTCTCCAGTCTATTTAGTAGCACTCTTCCATTAGTTTAGCCGTGCAATCAAGGAGGGAGATTGGCCTATAGTTCCTGGGGTCTAGTTTATCCCCATATTTGTAAATTGGAGTTAGAGCTGCTTTATGCCAGGAGGAAGGCAGTCCCTCTTTGGCTACGGCATTGAATATGTTGGTAAGCAGGGGGCCCCAAAGATCAGGGTAATCTGTGAAAAAATCTATTGGGGTACCATCTATACTGCCAAGGCTGCACCTATCTCCATGTTATTAAAAGTGAGGACGATATTAGGTGGGGGCAGGCTCCTCGTCAGTCGCTCTGGTACCCTCTCACAAACCATTAAAAATGTTACAAAAATGTTCCACCCATGAATCCTCATCCACATGTGTGTCCAAATTAGGAACAGAATTCGAGTTTAGAAATGGATATTGAAGGAATTCACTAATCCTAAAGTAAGTAGTACAGCGGTTCCCCACTCGCAAGAGCTATGTGACAACCTGGCCAACCACTTCAGTGAGAAGATATATAAAATCTATGACTCTCTGGGGGGCATTAAGGGGACTAAGCCCTGAGGGAAGGGACCCTTTATCACCTAGGCTTGACTCATTTGCCACCAACACCACAGAGCAAGTTAGTCGCCACTCACGGCAACTAAATCGGGGGCAGAGTCAGACTGCCCCTCCCTTCATCATTTCAGAGCTGGCGACGGTCTTAGCCGCATCGCTCTCTGCAGTATGTAACGCTTCCTTGGACACGGCCACTTTCAGCCAGCAAGTGGAAAAGAGCGTTCATCAAACCTCTGTTGAAGAAGGTGTCCGCAGATCCGGCAGACATGAATAATTATAGGCCGATCCCCCTCCTTCAATGCTGTTTGAAAGTCATGGAAAGGATGATCAATCAATAACTGACGGGCTTTCTGGATCAGCATGAACTGCTGGATCCATCTCAATCAGGCTTTCGAGTGGGCCATAGCACGGAGGCAGCCCTGATGGATGTCACTAACAATATTAGGATGTCCTTTGACAGAGGGACTCCTACTATGCTGGTGCTTCTGGACTTGTCGGCGGCCTTCGACACCATCTCACACAACATCCTGCTTTGTAGGCTGTGGGAGATTGGTGTCGGTGGTATAGCACTAGCCTGGTTGTAAAGCTTCCTGACAAACAGAACACTATCTGTCAAATTAGACAGTTTTATGTCATCGACCATTCCACTGGAGAAGGGGGTACCCCAGGGGTCCATCCTAAGCCCTACTCTGTTCAACATATATGTGGCCCCTCTGGCTGCTATTAAAAGAGCCTGCGGTTTTGAGACGATCTCGCATGCGGATGACACGCTGGTGATAATCCCATTTGAGTCGACTCCCACTGCAACCAGAGCCAAGTTTAAGATCTGTATGTTGAACATAGCGGCCTGGATGGGAAAAACTTCCTGCAGTTAAACTCCAACTAAACAGAGATCCTCCTGTTCGGGAAGGCAGAGGAACTATGGACGGCAGACTGGTGGCCCTCCAAACTGGGGGAACACCCTTCCCCCACAAAGCAGGTAAGGAACTTGGGAATTCTGCTTGACATCAGACTATCGCTGGAAGATCAGGTGAAGGCACTCTCGAGTACGTGTTTCGGTACTCTGCGAATGCTAAGAAAGATCTTTCCTTGGATCCCCCTGGACACAAGAAAGACCCTTATCCAGGCGCTTATTCTAAGCAGGCTAGATTAAGGCAACGCCCTACTTGTAGGAGCAAGAGAAGATCTATCCTCCAGGCTTCAGGTGGTGCAAAATACTGCAACAACGATGGCACTGAACAAGCCAAGTTGTTCCCCGTCTCGACCCCTAATGCAGAGCTTACACTGGCTATCCATCAGTAAGAGATTTGTGTTTAAACTCCTGACTCTTGTGTTCAAGGCAAGAAAAGCGTTGGGGCCAGTATACCTAAGGAAGAAGGTAATTCCAGATGTCCCAGGCCGCCAGCTTAGATCAAGCAATCAGAATCTACTATGCCTGTGCAAGATTAATAAAGCAAGAATGGGAGGGCCTGCATTCTCCTATCTTGCCCCCTTTCATTGGAACAGGTTACCGGAAGAGATACGACGCTGCACCTCCTTGGGGCACTTTGAGAAATGTCCAAAGACCTGGCTGTTTTAGAGGGCATGAGTGCCTTGCCATGTGCTGCCAAGCACTGAGAGATCCCCCTGGGGATGATCCGATGTGCCATATAAGTGTTAAATACATAAATAAAAATCACTACCCAGAAGTCCCTTGCATTGTTTGTAACTGAGGCTTTCAGTAATTTTTCCCAAGCTTCTTCTTTTAATATCTTTGATCTATTCTTCCTGGCCATAAAATAACTTAGCCGGGGCTGTTCCACAAGGGTGGGATTTCTTGGCAATCACTTGAGTAATTGATGTAGAAGGGAAAGTGATTTAGTGCAGTTATGGACAAACCATTTCGGTCGTATTGTTTTTTATGACCTGCCACTCTTTGAAAGGTTCTTTCTTACCTCTAGCAGAATAGCCTCAAAGGCCTCAATAGTAGACTGGGGGTCCTGTTTTGGATCTAAACATATTACTATTTCCTTCATTCTGCTATATACGACCTGGAGAATGAGAACAGCCTTGTCAGTGCCCTCTCATTTAAATGTTATTCTATTCTATTCTTCCTAGCTATAATGGGTTTTATGTGTGAAAAGTTAGGGCCATGAATACCTAGGCATTTCATATTCCAAGAACTAGCCGCATGATCACATCCTGATCACATCCTGTTACTAAACGCTCCTCCCAATATAGCAGAGGCTATTATAAAATCAATTGATGTGCCATATAGGGTAGAGCAAAAGGTTTCAAGCAGGAACCCGGTAGATTCCGACCGGGGGGTTCATAATCTTCAAGTCTTTTGTGATAATGGAATGTCTGACAAAATATCGACATTCACAATATCGACGTACAAAAATATCGGAGCAAAAATATCGAAATCAAATATATCGGCTTCCTATACTTAACTAGATATATACACAAATATCGATTTTTTAATATCGATATACAAAAACATCGTTTACTTTTATATCGACTACATTAACATCGGAAAACAAAAATATGGCTATCTACAAAAAATAATGACATTAACTATAATATCGACATCAAAAATATCGTGCACTTCAATATCGGATTATCAGCTATATCGACTTTTTATATGCATCTGTTTGCATAATTAATTAACGTTTTATATGTTTTCACATCTAAATAAACACACAATACTTAAATTAATACTATAGACACACTATTAATTTGTCAAAAATATCCTATTGGTATAATTATATCACCTACACATATACAAATATTCTATACTACTTTGTATAATTTTATAATTTTTTTTGGTTTTTCACTTCTATTACAAAGTAATCACAACTGAAATTCAAATATACTAACTAACCAATCACAAACCTAATTTTTTAAATGAACCAATAGCAAAGTAATTACTACTGACACTCCCCTATATAAACAATTAAAATCTAAGCACAAACTACTTGCCAAAAGTCACTGAAGGAGATTTATCTCTATCCGAATTGCTGCACAACAACTAGAAGAACCAGACTATCAACCTACTATCACATCTTCTAAGTAAGTAAATAAAATAGAAACTGCATTATTTGCTACTACTACTTACTTACCTGCTAAATACCCAGTGCCCCTTTGCTATTCATACTACTTAACATGCTAAATAATTATATGAAACTATTTTTTTAGATACAACGACTACTGAATATTCTACTCAAAATAACTGTGAACAAAGCATAGGAATACAGATTCTAATAACTATGTAAGTAATTTCACATTGTTTCATTATGTGCACATAAATCTAAACACACAGAAATAATGACTTTTGCCCCACATATTTCTTTTTTTCTGTAGATTCTACTACTGAAAACTGCACTACTAATGAACTAAGGACATCAGTACTATTTCTCCAATACATTTTACTAAGTAAGTATTATGCAACTGAAATAAATGTGGAAAAACAATACAAACATTTAGAACTGTTCTAATTATTTTCTATTATATATTGTTTATTTACAGAGCAAACACAACGAATAGATATACAGACATAATACAGAACTCCACATTCTGAATAATAAAGATACTAATCACAAAGTAAGTATATTAAAGAACATAATTACCAGATAATCTATTAAAAAACATACCAACATGGTGATTATTCTAACACATATGTTCCTTTTTTTATTTAAGATAACACTACAAACTACTCTCCAGAAGCTGAAGAAACAACTATACTGGCAAAGACCAACCTAAAAAAATATGTAAGTATCTTCACAATGTGAATCATGAAGATACACTTTTGTAGTAGAAATGAGCTCTAACATTGCAAATGTACCGAAACATTAATTAATAATATACTACTTTCATGTTTTTCATAACAGCTACAACAACATCACAAACAATTATCCCCAACAAAAGAAGCAAGCAACTCCTAATTTTGCTGTAAATTCTAAAACACGTAAGTATAAACATTCCTACTTATCACTAACATAGATTATTTATCACATTTAATTTGACATTAACTATTATATATATATTTTATAGATATACAAAGTACAAAATGACCGAAGGAGCCGAATTTGTGACCAGCCAGAAAGGAAAACTATTACTATGCTACATGGGTTACACTTATACACAAGAAAAGCAATATGGCATGAAAGTTAATTGGAAATGTTGTAAATATTATTCTAACAAGTGCTATGGCAGAGCAACAACTAGAGAAGCTACAGTACTGTATACTAGGGAACATAATCATCCACCTAATGTTACTGAAATAGAAGTTAGAACAGCTTTGGAAAATATAAAAGAAGCTAGTACAGGTTCCCAAAAGCAAACAAATTTCATTTTAAAAGAAGCCATTCCTAAAATCCCAAAAACTGCCACAACTCAAATGCCAAATATCCTCTCCTTAAAAAGAACTATAGCACGAACTAAAAAAGCTACTACTGCTACAACACCATCTCCCAGAACATATCAGGATATAAATTTAACTGCTAACCAAATAATAACTTTAAATAAACAACCATTTATAGTTTACGACAACGAAAACAATGACAAAAGGCTTATAATTTTTGGTACCAATATGAATTTAGTTAAACTGCAGCAAAGCCAACATTGGATGATGGATGGAACATTTAACATCTGTCCCAAACCATTTTTCCAATTATACACAATACATGGCCTCTACCACAACTGCAACATACCTTTGCTATATGCACTATTACCAAACAAAAATAATTCCACATATATGGAATTAATAAATATAATTAAACAAAAAACTAATGATTTTTCTCCTGAAAAAATCATTCTTGATTTTGAGCAAGCAATGCTCTCAACTATCCTAAAAATCCACCCCCATACCTGCATTCAAGGCTGCTATTATCATTTAAACCAGTGTTTATGGAGACACCTTCAAAAAACTACCCTAAGTGTCGAATATGCTACAAACTCATCTTTTGCTTTCCAAATTAAAAAACTCATTGCACTTGCTTATGTCCCTGAAACAGACGTAGCTGAACACTACAACATTCTTATAGACAGCCCCTTCTACAAACAAAATGAAGCTAAATTAAGTCCATTTCTCGACTACTTTGAAGACACCTGGGTAGGCAGACTCCACAGATCTGGCCACAGACGAAATCCCAAATTCCTCATACCCTGGTGGAACGTTTACAGAAGTACCCTTAACGGAGAATCAAAAACTAACAATGCAGTGGAAGGTTGGCACAATGCATTTGTACAATCAACTGGCAGAACCAAACAAACTCTAGAACATTTCATTAAATGCCTACAGAAAGAACAGAGCTACCAGGAATTTAGAATGGACCAATCTATAACTGAACTTGTCCCTAAAACATCAAAGCAAAATAAACAAATGCACAAGTACCTGGAAGAACAAGTTAAACTTTACCCTAGTACAAAAGGCATAGAATACCTAAACATCATTGCCAAAACACTATAATTAATTCCCAAAATGTTATAAAACACTAAGGGGCCGATTCCGATCCGGTAAAAAGTGCTCCGAATTGCAGTTCGGAGCGTTTTTCCCCGTACGAATCGCACCCGTAGGCGTCCCCGTACGATTCAGCAAGTACGATCACAAATTAATGCGTGACTCCGGACGACTCGTAAAAAACACCGTACAAATCGAAAATCCATACGAATTGCAGTCGGCTGACGCACCACGCAGCGTCCGTACGTAAATAGACCGCGCCTTCCGACCCAGGAAGTACGATCCGTGTCGAACACACACCGTACGGCTCTTTTGCTACGAGAGCTCTAAACTACCGTAAACCCACACTCCGGCAAACCCGGCACCCGGTACACGACAAGCAAGACATGAACGCCATCGTCCGTGTCATCCCTATCCTGTACGCCCACCACCTCGTATATAGAAACCGACGACGGCGCAGAAGGTGAGTACAACGAACTCCAACATACCTGTACATGTTGCCACTCGGCACATCTCCATTGCACGACTGTCATGTCTGGGTACGTTGCACCACACACTCCCGCACATCACTAGTGTAATACGGATAGAGGCTGCACCAACGTCATTGACCACGGGGTACGTTACGTCACCGCACATCACTAGTGTAATACGGAGACGTACCGCACCTACGTCATCGACCACGGGGTACGGAACGTCACCGCACATCACTAGTGTAATACGGAGACGTACCGCACCTACGTCATCGACTCTGGGGTACGGTACGTCACCGCACTCCACCAGTGTCATACGTGCCGCATGTACGTCATCCAGCCCGGGGTACGGTACGTCACCGCACAACACCAGTGTAATACGGAGACGTACCGCACCTACGTCATCGACTTCGGGGTACGGTACGTCACCGCACTCCACCAGTGTTATACGTGCCGCATGTACGTCATCCAGCCCGGGGTACGGTACATCACCGAACAACACCAGTGTAATACGGAGACGTACCGCACCTACGTCATCGACTTCGGGGTACGGTACGTCACCGCACTCCACCAGTGTTATACGTGCCGCATGTACGTCATCCAGCCCGGGGTACGGTACGTCACCGCACAACACCAGTGTAATACGGAGACGTACCGCACCTACGTCATCGACTTCGGGGTACGGTACGTCACCGCACTCCACCAGTGTTATACGTGCCGCATGTACGTCATCCAGCTCGGGGTACGGTACGTCACCGCACAACACCAGTGTAATACGGAGACGTACCGCACCTACGTCATCGATTTCGGGGTACGGTACGTCACCGCACTCCACCAGTGTTATACGTGCCGCATGTACGTCATCCAGCTCGGGGTACGGTACGTCACCGCACAACACCAGTGTAATACGGAGACGTACCGCACCTACGTCATCGACTTCGGGGTACGGTACGTCACCGCACTCCACCAGTGTCATACGTGCTGCATGTACGTCATCCAGCTCGATGTATGTCATCCAGCTCACCGCACAACACCAGTGCAATAGACGTGTGGGACATACGTCTGCTAAGTAATTGTATGTGTAAGTATGAGAGTGTGTGTCTGAGACCCCCCCCTGGCCACCTGTGCCCAGCATCAGAGTGTGTGTATGGCTAACCCCCCCCCCCCACTGCCCACCACTGCCCAGCATCAGAGTCCCCACCACTGCCCAGCATCAGAGTGCCCAGCATCAGAGTGTCCCCCACTGCCCAGCATCAGAGTGCCCAGCATCAGAGTGCCCACCACTGCCCAGCATCAGAGTGCCCAGCATCAGAGTGCCCACCACTGCCAAGCATCAGAGTGCCCAGCATCAGAGTGCCCACCACTGCCCAGCATCAGAGTGCCCACCACTGCCCAGCATCAGAGTGCCCACCACTGCCCAGCATCAGAGTGCCCACCACTGCCCCGCATCAGAGTGCCCACCACTGCCCAGCATCAGAGTGCCCACCACTGCCCAGCATCAGAGTGCCCAGCATCAGAGTGCCCACCACTGCCCACCACTGCCCAGCATCAGAGTGCCCACCACTGCCCAGCATCAGAGTGCCCACCACTGCCCAGCATCAGAGTGCCCAGCATCAGAGTGCCCACCACTGCCCAGCATCAGAGTGCCCACCACTGCCCAGCATCAGAGTGCCCACCACTGCCCAGCATCAGAGTGCCCACCACTGCCCCGCATCAGAGTGCCCACCACTGCCCAGCATCAGAGTGCCCACCACTGCCCCGCATCAGAGTGCCCACCACTGCCCAGCATCAGAGTGCCCACCACTGCCCAGCATCAGAGTGCCCAGCATCAGAGTGCCCACCACTGCCCACCACTGCCCAGCATCAGAGTCCCCACAACTGCCCAGCATCAGAGTGCCCACCACTGCCCAGCATCAGAGTGCCCACCACTGCCCAGCATCAGAGTGCCCACCACTGCCCAGCATCAGAGTGCCCACCACTGCCCCGCATCAGAGTGCCCACCACTGCCCAGCATCAGAGTGCCCACCACTGCCCAGCATCAGAGTGCCCAGCATCAGAGTGCCCACCACTGCCCACCACTGCCCAGCATCAGAGTCCCCACAACTGCCCAGCATCAGAGTGCCCAGCATCAGAGTGCCCACCACTGCCCAGCATCAGAGTGCCCACCACTGCCCAGCATCAGAGTGCCCACCGCTGCCCCGCATCAGAGTGCCCACCACTGCCCAGCATCAGAGTGCCCAGCATCAGAGTGCCCACCACTGCCCAGCATCAGAGTGCCCACCACTGCCCAGCATCAGAGTGCCCACCACTGCCCACCACTGCCCAGCATCAGAGTGCCCACCACTGCCCAGCATCAGAGTGCCCAGCATCAGAGTGCCCACCACTGCCCAGCATCAGAGTGCCCAGCATCAGAGTGCCCACCACTGCCCAGCATCAGAGTGCCCACCACTGCCCAGCATCAGAGTGCCCACCACTGCCCACCACTGCCCAGCATCAGAGTGCCCACCACTGCCCAGCATCAGAGTGCCCACCACTGCCCAGCATGAGAGTGCCCAGCATCAGAGTGCCCACCACTGCCCAGCATCAGAGTGCCCAGCATCAGAGTGCCCACCACTGCCCAGCTCGTACATCAAAAACATACCATTGTCAACCTCATTACCCTCAGGAGATAGACACATTTTAGTATACCTAAATGTGAACATCACACCAGCTCCCAGGCACCCAGCAGTCACAGACATCATCACACAAACTACAAATCTGAAAAGCAAAAATTAGCTTTATTCTGCGGAATCACAAAATAAAAGCAAATGAGAGTCCTCGCTCATTAAAGGCCAATGGCCAGTCCAATAGAGTCTCAGCAATAGTTTGTGCCTCCATGGGTGTCATCTCACCCAAACCTGCCTGCACATGGCGTTTAATCAGCTGTGCTGACTACGGGGGCACCATCTCTGGAATCCTCCGGCACCGCATGGACAGGAGAGGGAAGGACAGGTGGAGTGGGTGCAGGTGTAGTGGATTCATCCACACTGGTTGGGGCATCGCAGAAAGTAGATTCAAAAACCTGGCTGCACACCTCAGCCAGGGCGGAAAAACTACCACCTGAACCCGGGGACACATTGGGGGTGGAGGTACAGGGCTGTGAGTCAGTCCTACTGGGTGTGTGGATGCGTGTGTGAGGTGTCTCCCCTCTCCCTGTGGGTGTGCCTACTTGCCCTTGAGACTGTGTGCGTGGAGCTTTGAGCTTCTTATGCTGTGTGTGTGCGCTGGGTGTGTCTGACCTGTGGCGTGTGCGTGTATGCTGTGTAGGTATGTGAGAGGCAGAGGTGGATGGCTCTGAAGGATGGGGGGGGGACAGATGCTTCTGGGTGTACATAGCTGCCGTCAGTGTTGATTCAATGGCAGCCACACTCCGACGCAGATCAGACATGGCTGATGACATGCCCTCCATGAACGACACCACCTGTGTAATCAGTTGTGTATGTCCATGGAGGACAGACAGCATGGATGCCTGACCTACTGCAATCTGCCGGAGTAGGTCCACTGTCTCAGCACTGAGGGCAGCAAGGGACACAGGGGCAGGGGCTGCGGTGCCGGGAACAAAGGAGACACGGGGGCTAGCACGGACCCTAGGCACACCAAGGAGTGGGAGGTTGGAGATGGGACTGGAGGAGGGGAGGGCAGCCAAAGATGTATGAGTGACCATTGCTGCATATTCCCCCCCCTCCTGAGAGTCTGTCTCGGATTCGTCGGCATGGTACGATGTGTCAGTCACATGTCGTGCGGCCTGTAGACTCTCCTCCCACTCTGTGCCACTGCCTCCCTCTGACACCTCCCAGCAGGTGGCACTGTCGGTGTGTCCCTCCGCCTGGTCCGCACCTCTGTCTCCTCCAGATTCAGATGATGATGCTGTGAGCAAGGAGAAGAATGAAAACATATCAGTCACCTGTACACATCAGACATATCAGCTGCAAATCATATGGCCTCTTTCGTCAACATGGCATGCATCATGAGTCACATGACACATAACTCTTCATAATGACAATTCTACTTGTGGAGAAATGTCAGAGACACAAAGCTCAATGTAAGGTAGGAGACAAGGTATAGGCAAGGAAAATACTTGTATGAGAGACACAATCATGATCCACTGCCTGACAACAGGATAGCTGATGATGCATAACAGTTCATTAGCCAACCCTGCCACCCAAATGAAGACCTGTCCATGTTTGATTCGCTTTGACTCTGTGCCACATTAGAAAAGTCCTGGGCAAACTGCCATGTGATGCCATCCTGGGACCTGAAACAAGTCTTCCATCACCTCACACTGCCATCACCGCTTTGTACATCCAAAGTCACATTGTGTGGCAAACCATCAATACTATGTACAAAGAACATGCCACAGATGTTGAGAATATGCACACACGCACTGCCCAGTGTGAGTATGCAGAAGTCCAAAAAATAGCACATGTACATTGTGCACCTGCAGCTAACACAAGATAATTAGAAAGTGTACCATGGACAAAGGCCACTGAGGCTGACTTGTGCACAAAACACATGTTGAGACTCAAGAACAGTGCCACAATATGAAGAAGGGCAGACATAGTGCACATGTGGTGCTACATCTAAGGTACGAACAGGTGTCACATACCCCCCTACAACATGAAGATGTGCAAAGGAAGATGCAACTTGAGACACTGCACCATAGGAGTACATGTCAAAAACAAGCATTAGCCAAAGCAAACCTCTACTGTGGAGTAGGGCAAGGCATGTAAAGAAGCAGCTGCTGACAGAGGGACAATCGAATTCCAATGCATGAACTGCCTGTCTGACCACACCACTCAAACTATGGGAGTGTGACCATGCCTTGGAGCTCTTCAGGTACCATTTCTCACACACATGACTACAAACAGACATGTACCTACCCCCTTCGTGCTGCTGTCCCTCCTGCAACTGCCTATGGAGGTCTGGGAACACCACTTCCAGGACCCGGAGCATGTTGGGGGTGAGTTGGCGGCTGCCGCCATGCCGGCGTGGAGCTTCCAGCTTCAGCTGGACTCGGGCGATGCGGCGGCTCCAGCACCGGATGTCCTGCCACCTCTTCTTTATGTTTCGAAGCCTCCTGCGAGGCCCCCCCTCTCTCCGGACAGCCCTGGCGATGTCCACCCAGATTTCACCCTTCTCATAGGCAGATACCTGTCACAAATGTAAAGTTACAGAACATCAGTATACCTGGTGCATGTTCCCAAGACACCCATATGTCCACAAAATACATGATGACAATAGGGCAACGTATGGCACACACATTAGCATCATTGTCCAGGAGTGTGTGGCCTGTGTGCTAACACAACTGCTTAGCATGACATTGAAAATCTACAGATTACATGAGGGCTGTAAAACACTCTTTGAGCATGACACTCACTGAACAAGATATGCTATGTCTGGGTGCAATGCAGCACGTGACATGCTGTCACACACCACACTACAACAAATAACTCTCTTCTAACAACACTGTGCACCCTGGCACTCACTCACAACAACATTGCATCTATCCACTATTACTACACAGTGGCTATGATGTCACACACACAACAGGTGCACACTCCAAGGTATTGCACACATCACTCACCTGATCCTCTGGTCTCCCATACAGCTTGCTGAAGTTTGGCAGGAGGGCATCCAGAAGGGCCTTGTTCTCACCATCAGTGAATGCAGGTGCCCTCTCCATGTTCAGCTAATCAGGGCCAGAGGATTCAGAGACAGCAGCTGTGGTTAGCACACCAATGTTGTGCAGGCAAGTGCCCTCCCACAGCCACATGCTGCCTTATATCTGTGCTGCAGAGGGTCTGTGAGTCCAAGGAGTAGTGTGTGATAGGCCACCATAATTTGCATCCTATGTTCCATCCAATCACATCACACCTAAGCCCATGACACACATATGCATGGTTTGAAAATAGAGCCAGAGCTGAACAACAACTTTCGCAACATTGTATACTTTTTCCTAACTGATTCTTCCAGGACACCTGTAGGAGTGTAAAAAAACTCCGTATCCATGACAACCTGGTTGCATTTTGAACAGTACACTGTTCCCCTAGTTGTTCCCTATGCATATTTTAAAATCCACACACAAGTACGGTGACATTGCCATTGCCAATGCTACACATTGAATGGTGTAACGATGCGTACACAGGCACGTACCATTGGGGTACGCTCAGCTCGCGCAGAGCCTAAAGGCGATAGGGAAACGATGCGTACACAGGCACGTACCATTGGGGTACGCTCAGCTCGCGCAGAGCCTAAAGGCGATAGGGAAACGATGCGTACACACGCCCGTACCATTGGGGTACGCTCAGCTCGCGCAGAGCCTAAAGGCGATAGGGAAACGATGCGTACACACGCCCGTACCATTGGGGTACGCTCAGCTCGCGCAGAGCCTAAAGGCGATAGGGAAACGATGCGTACACAGGCACGTACCATTGGGGTACGCTCAGCTCGCGCAGAGCCTAAAGGCGATAGGGAAACGATGCGTACACACGCCCGTACCATTGGGGTACGCTCAGCTCGTGCAGAGCCTAAAGGCGATAGGGAAACGATGCGTACACACGCCCGTACCATTGGGGTACGCTCAGGCGCAGAGCCTAAAGGCGATAGGGAAACGATGCGTACACAGGCACGTACCATTGGGGTACGCTCAGCTCGCGTAGAGCCTAAAGGCGATAGGGAAACTATGCATACACAGGCACGTACCATTGGGGTACATTGTGTCAGACATGGTCAAGTGAACGATTGTGTAGGCTGCGTCCCTGTCCACCTTCATGTCACCATTGGCAGAGTCACACTAGGAAATCACACAGCAGGGATGTAGTCTACACTCATGTCGACCATGTGGATGCATACATCAGCATGGCACACATACATCAGTATGTGCCAGGTTTGGCAGACATTGAAGAAGCACAGGGATTGTGACCCTGTGCCTCAGTTGATGTGTGAATAGCTTGCACAACATGTCATCATTCATGATGCACATGTGCATCACATGCATTCAACAATTTCAACACGATTAACGTCTGCAACATGTAGCGAGGCACATGAACACTCGAATGGGCCACAATTCAGTACAGGGAACTGGCACATGATGACAGGAACATTCCCACTGTCACAGAGGTGTCATAGCCGCACAGCATGACCCTGTGTGACCACGTCATGTGTGTGCCATGTGGTACATTGTGCATGCTGTTAGCATATGCCATGAACAGGTCAGTAAAGTATTACTCACCTCAGAAAATCCCCACATGTCATCCTGGACATGGCAATTTCCGTAATACCGTACACTTGTGTGTTGGTGTGTAAATCCTCTGGCTCTGCAAGTATCCTTGGCGTTGTGTCTGCCCTGATGACGTTATCTGAGTAGTCATATGTCACCTCTGCGTCCACACGTCAGGTCCTCTGTTTGTTTCTCAACACCAACGCAGGTCCGGTCTAAGTTAAAGCTTACACATTTTGTACCCTAAATCATTGTACTAACACTTCAGAACATTTATCTTTTATTGTCATACTCAAGACCGTGCCAATAGGGATGTCACTTACAAAGCCTGTGAGGAATGAAAAGGCCTCATGTTGGTGAGTGACCCTCACCGTCTGTGTCTCCACGGTTTTCACGTCAGGCACAACAACAAGAGCTGCTCCAATTGCGGGGACCTGACATATGAATCCAGGTGTGATATGTCCCACAAGCCACTTAGACTCCAGCAGTTGGCACAGCACCACAATAGCTCATGGTTGGGATGTAGGACCAGTGCATGTGTGTGGGTGTGGAGACATGTGAGCCCCTCATTAGTACATCATTCCCCAGGGCAAACTCGTCAGGTAAACAACAAAAGTCAGAGATGTGTAATTGCATTGACAATTAACCACGATGCAAGTGCAATGCTGCATGGGATTAGGGTGACGGCGACCACACGGCTCCATCAGAATAGCAGCCATCGTAGCCAGCACCACGACCTACGGTCCCAGCCCTGCATGTGACACAGGAGGAGTAAGTGCACTTCCTCATGTCCATGATGTCCCTCACCCCGCCCACTGACTCCGCATCAGCTTCTGGCCCACCGTACCCGTCAGGGGGCAGTTGCGCCTCTGTTGATATGCCCCTGACGCCATCATTCGCTGAGTGACGGACGCAGGCGGTGCATACGTCCCAGAACCGCTGTGACAGACATGATCGGAATGTTCATCCTGGTCCCCGCTGGTTCAACTCACAACCTTACTGCCAGATCTCCCCCAGGTGTCAGCCGTGGCGCCATTCTGGGGTGGTGCTGGCCCCGATACCACACACTGTACGGCTCCGCCGTGGTAACTGTGTGGCAGAACACCGCTCTTAATGCTGCATGGGAATGTAAACATCAATGAGCTGGCCACACCTCATTACAATAGGCGCTAATGAGTATTGGGAGGGTCAAGAAGACCCACTGGCACGTGAGTGTCAGTCCCAACACCACAGGACAGGTGGACTGGGGGATGCGAGTGTTGTGGACACCTAGCCAGACACAGGTGATGTCTCATCTCAAAAGATGTATTTGGATGATTGGGCAACGTTCAGTGTAGTGTTTATGTGGGCGGTTGGAACCATGGCCCTTCATCTCCCTGTTGCTGCGGTGAGGACCAACTTGTCACTCAGGTCCTTCAACTACACTAACGCTACGCTGAGCCTCTGCAGGCCTATCTTGATGAGAGTACTGTATGTATATTTGCAAGCATGTACAGCCACGCAGCATGTTTGTCTGTACATAGGCACGTTGTCAGACCCCCACTGTCCTACCCGGACTGACCATGTTCCCTGTCCTACCACCCCATCCCAGGAAGCATCTGCATGCAGCCCTCAAAACCACAGAACACATTCCCGTTACCTACGCTGTAGAGGGTATCCAAGAGGTACAGGCACTACGCAAAGATGTCATCATCCTCCCTGACTCTGGGAGTGATGTTTAGCTACTTGACATGCATCTTTGCCTGCTACCCACACTCTCTGTGGGATATGTTTGTGTAACAGCTGCCAGTGTATGCGTTGTAGGTACGGCCAAAACGTGGCCACGCCCTTGTCGGATGCCAATCAACAACACTAGTTTTGTTCCAGTGTGGCATGGATAGCCACCACTCACTGGTCAGATCGATGACACCCAGGGAGGCTAATTAGTCCAAAGCTATGTATGTATTGAAACGTGACACTTTGCTACTGCCTACTGTTCCTTACAGATATTGGTTTACAAAAGGTAAGTAACTAGTCCTTGAAAGTACTGTGCATCTGCTGTAGGAGCATCTATGTTGTGTCCTTGCTGTGATGGCAGGGTGACTAATGTACACACACCATGCCACGTGTGTTAATGACCCGTTCACATGTGTGATGGCATCACAGACCGTCAGTGACAAATGTAATTATCATGCTGTATGATGATGGTCATGTAATTGTCACTGAAAGTACACACCGCGACATGACTAAGGCTGAACAGTGCAAATGATTGCACATGTGGTGTGTGTGTGTATTGTAGTCTGCCCTCTGGGTGTGCAGACAACCTCCTACTGACATTGACATGACGTGTCTCACTGACATGATACATTGTCATGGTCACTAGGACCTTTACATCTGAAGGCTTGTATGCATGTCACATCCATTCCACACACTACAGGTATTTTCCTTCGCCACGGAGGAGTGTGTGGGAGCTGGCATCTGTGTGTATCCCACACCACACTCCAAATTGTCTACATTATTTGAAGAAGTGTTGCTTGTGCCATGTACATTGTTATAGTCTTAGTCAGACAGTTGTAGACATATCCTTAAAATTGTGTCTTGCAGGGCACCCCCTCTGGAAAGGCCGTTGCCTGACTTGGAAGCCATGACGGAGCGCAACTGCATCCGTCGATATCGCTTTGGCCGACAGTTGATCAAGGACCTGACGGGCAGGCTTGAGGCTCACCTACAACCACGCCACAGGTATCCAAGTGCACTGACACCAAAGGTAAAGGTGATGGAAGCCCTCCATTTCTTTGCCACAGGTACCTTCCAATTTACCATAGCTGATGTGGGAGGAATGTCTCAGACCATGTTTAGCCGGGTATTGGGTGATGTTTTGGGAGCAATGTTGCTCCACCTTGATGAATTCATTACATTCCCTACTCCAGAAGAGTTGACAGATGTCAAGGGGGAATTCTATGCCCTGGGCCGTATGCCACATGTAATTGGTGCAATTGATGGTACACATGTTACTCTTGTCCCACCACAGGCTCAGGAGCAAGCGTATCGCAACAGGAAACACTACCACTCGATAAATGCCCTGGTGGTGTGTCTTGCCAACATGATTATCTCACATGTTTGTGCACGTTATCCAGGATCATGCCACGATGCTTTCATCATGAGGCGTAGCAGGGTACCACAGATGATGCTGCAGCTGCACAACCACCGGGCATGTCTAGTTGGTGAGTATACACTGTGAGCTCTGTATGTCAGTATGTCACAACTTCATGATCTGCATCATATGATTCACTCTTGTACATGATGTCAAATTGCAGGAGACGCTGGATATCCAAACATGCCGTGGCTAATGACTCCGCTACGCAACCCCAGGACAGCTGCAGACCAGCGTTACAACAATGCACATGTGAAGACCAGGCAGGTGATCGAACGGACCTTTGGACTCCTGAAGAGCCGCTTCAGGTGCCTGGACAAGACAGGCGGAGCCCTCCAATACAGCCCACGCAAGGTGTGTGACATCTTCACCGTGTGCTGCATGCTACACAACATGGCAGTGGAGAAGGCTGTGCCACTCTACCTGGATCCTGATGAGCTGGAACATCTGCCCGTTGAGGATGAAGGCCTTGGCCAGGATGCCAGTGATGAGGAGGGTGAAGATGATATCCGCGGTCACCTCATCCGCAACTTCTTTTCATGATGGTGAGTCCTTTCATCTTTTAAGTAAAAGATGGACTATAGAGTAGCATGGGTAGCATGCTGTGTATGCAACAGACTGTAAGCAAGATCACTTGGATGTGTGTTGTGCTGTGTCACATGTTCAGTTGTAATGCTACACACATACGTGCTATGAGTGCACTCGGAATGTACAGGTGTCATACTACATCTGGCTATTCAACAGACATTGACAAAATGACATTATACCGAACGTGACCCCTTGTGTGCCACTCTCATCCACAGCTCGCCCTGCCTGTTGTCCGTTGGGGTACATCGTGGTCATCCTGCTACTGCTCATTATGATTGCAACGTCAGCCACATCAACGGAGCATGCTTGAACATGTGGAGAAGTCAATTTGGGTAAGGACTCATATGAGGCTGTTTAGCGTTGGTATGTGTAGAAATGTGTGGTACATGTTCATGTGCATGTGGTGTCATCTTGCATACATGCTACTCCATTATGTACCTCATGACATGTATGGCCACTCCCATGACAGGATAGTCACCCCTTCTGTCATCTGTTGTACTTTGATACTCTGGTGAATGCATCAATGTGTGTAGACATTGCCACAGCAACATTGCACATACCATGGCATGACATTGTGTCAGAGGTCACAACCACGGACTCTGTGGGGGATTGCAGCCTCACTGTGTGCATTAGAATGTGACTGGATCCTCACCTCCAGCTTGTGGGCCAGTCCAGTGTGATTACCATGAAACCATGTGGTGTTGGTGTTGGTGTTGCCCAGTGTATGTTCCACATCTTAAGACAACTGTCCTGTGAATCAGTTAACATGGATGCATTGCCCCTTGCAGCAGTATATCATGTCACTGTCATGTCGTTACCTCAGTGCAGGTTGAGAATACTGCTACGCCAGCCTTCACAGTGAGTAGCCGTGATGTTTAGATGCACATGATGCCATGTATGTTTAGCATGACAAAGTAAAAAGTGTGAAAGATGCATATGTGAATTTCTGTGTAGCACCAGTGGAGTGCGGTCATTCACATGAATCTCTGGTCGCCGGCACCATGACTGTGCTATGGTAGGGTCTGATTATGTAGCTTGGATGGACATCACTTGCACGTAATATTTTTTGTACATGCATATCATGTTTAGCATTGTGATGCATACTTGACACGCCAGAAGACTGGCTACAGAGTGCCTTCATTGCATGTCGATCATTAGCTTCCTCATCATATGTGATACTAACAGCTGTAGTGGATTTGCTCAAGTTAGCCTACAGGGCCCTTATGGCTAACCAATATCACATACAGACTTTAGAGTTAGCGGTAGTTGGATTTCCATATGTTTCCATTTGTTACTGAGGTCTACCTCATCTGTGCCTGGGAATGTGTTTATACTACATAGATCTTTTTGCATGGGTGCTCACTTGTGAGCGTTACACATGACTCTAATGGATGACAGACTGTCCCAGTTTTTATGTGTCTGTGTCACAGCATCGAATCTGATGTGATGGCATGATTAATCATCATTATTTGTCACCAGACAGTACACTTCACAGGTGTGACTGGTACAGTGTAGCTAATGAGGTTTTTGAAGTGTCTGTGACATGAGAATGTTGTCCTAATGCTTAATTGCCTCTGTTTCAGGTCTCCCTCCCAGCAGTTCCCATCCTCTCCTTCCCTCGCCTGATCACCCTTTTGTGTCTGTTGTTTGTACTCAGACCAATGGGCTATTTGGAGGTGGAACCCTTAGAGCATCACACCAGTCTGATGAAGAAAGGTACGGCCAGTCGTTGACAGCCTTGTAGGTATTCGTAAAGCGGCATTACAGGTGACATCATGATTAGTGTAAATTGGACTTATTGACAATGCACATGTATGATTGTGAAAGCTCCATGGGCTCACAATGTAGATTATCATGTTGTGCATGACGTCTGACTCCTACAGAATATAGTGCCTGCTTGTGGCTCTACACACATGTCCGTCTTACGTGCACATATACTATTTTGAACGTAGTTACCTCATGCTTGTTAGGTGTGTAACTGTATATTGACCACACGCATGGGGTGGGTGAAGGCTAGAATACTATGTTGTGTGTGAGGTACATGTCTTTGTTGGTGCAGTTTTCCTTTGAACATACTAGCTCTTGTATACACCTGCAGACGCTGTGTGTCTTGTGCCCCACTTGACCGTAAGGGCCCTGATCCACTGACTGTGATGTGTGGTGATTACTGTGCCATTTAGTTGTCAGTGATCCTGAGTGAGGCAGACACTGCTGCCTTCACATCCACATGTCACTTTGTGCATTGCGGCTGCCCTTATGTTATGTGTTTGTTTAGCAATTAGTCACACCCCTCCTGCCGTCATGTATTCACTCATTGCTGCAGCTGCATACACAGCCAACATGCAGCGCACACTATCCAGGAACACAGACACCTACAGGATGACCCTCCTTCCATCCATTAATAGAGCATGCTCCGGCCACCCTACACACAGACAACACCAGACATTCACCCTCGTGCTATGAAAATGCTGTGTACTCAGCCATAGCTGCTGCTATGCGTGTGTGTGCAACACATACTGGCACAACTATGCAGATTCACATGACATTGGGTCTACGTACCACCAGGTCATGTGGCGTGTCCAACACACACACACCTTACATAGGCACAATATTGTACAGTGTTAGCTTGTCAACACCACTAGATCCGAAAACTGTTAGCTTACAGTCACGTGCCAGAACACAACATGCTCACACCACTTCAACATTGCTGTCACAGTCAGTCAAGTTGGCACATGGGACACACACCATGACCCTGTCTCTTGGGTGTGGTGTGATTTGGCCGTTCCGGGGTTGGTATTTGTCTGATGTGTGTCGTTTTTCTGTATGCGTTGCTCCCATTACAGTAGTATAGTACTTGTAGCTCCATAGGGGTAGGTCACCTAATCAGGTGTGCTTGTGTAGAGTGCTCCAGCCCATTGCCCACAGTCTGTCCTGCCACCGTAATCCTGTGCGGCATTAATCACATACACAGTAATGCATCATGCTGATGGTAGCTCACATACCTGAGGACACAGTTGTAGGTACTCCCTACATGGACTACTACTTTTGTGACACTGACATGTACTCCTCAAAGTGACTCTCCTGGGCCTGCCTGTGCTAGCAGTATTGGGATTCAATCCCCCCTCCAGCATTGACTGTCCCACACAGGTGTGTCTTACCATCCATGTATGTAGTTTGTGGAAATTTCTGACCAATGTGTGTCCTCACTCAGATTCTGATCCAAGTGTGTGGATGACTGCTGTTTGTTGTATACCTTGCATTTATGACATTTGCTGACACATATACATGTATGCTGTTTCAAAGATTACTCACCAAATGCGTATGATGTATAAATTATTTATTGGGTGCTCTAGTGCATGAAACGTGAATAGGTGCTGTACAGAAAGGGGGGGAATCCAAAATTCACTGCTGGAGATGAGATGCCTTACTGTTTCAGTCAACAGAGTCCAGCCCACAGTGCCTGACATCATTGGGCAGACTGGGACCAGCAAGTCCATGTGGGAGAGTCTCATAGGGGATGCTGTTGCACCCAGGGGCTATATGCCAGGTCCAGTGTCCTGGGAGAAGTCCATGGGCCACAGGCCCTCAACGTCTTCGGCGTGGACGACCCACCTTCCTTGGGGGACCCTCATGTGCAGGCATGGACGATGCATGGGACGCTACGTCAGAGGGTTCATCCTCCTCCCTCTCCTCCCTCCCTGTGGCTGGTGTTGCACTTTGCCGTGATGTTGCTGGCCTTGTGACACAGGGAGGGGGCTGCATGTTGGCAGCCATCTGACGTAGCACATGGACAATGTCCCTATGCACCATCAAGAGCTGAGCCTGGTGTGCCTCCACCCGTCCATAATGCAGGTCTTGCCTGGCTATTTGCTCTGCCTGCTGTTCTTTGAGCTGGTTGAGGGTCTCCGCAAGCTGGCTTACCTCACTGGTGTCCCGCCGGTATGCCTCAAGTATGTTACCGAGTTCAGCCATACCGGTCCCTGCAGCTGACTGCCCAGATTCTCGCCTCCGCCTTGCGCCACTCCCACCACCCTGACCCACATGAGCACGGCCTGCGCTTGTGGGCACATCCGATCGACGGGCCCCCCGAGTGCTGGGAGAGTGGAGGTTGTCACCAACCTCAGGGGCGCCCGACAAAGGGTGTCCCTCATTTTCAGACTGGCTCGATTGTGAATCATGGGCAGGGCTCTGACCTGTCTGCTGGGATGTGGTGGGAATAGGTCCGGTGGTTGGCAGAGATGTAGCTGGTATAGTTGCTGCAGGGGTTTGGGATCCAGAGGAGCCAGGTTGGCTGGGGTCATCCACAGTGCGTTGAGGGACGGCGCTGGCGGTGGGGTCTGGGTCCTGCTGAGCCTGGGACTGGGATCCTTGGCCCCCCTGGCTGGGGGGGAGATCCGCACGTTGCCCTGTGTGTGGGAGAGAGAGAGACACTGTTAGGGCTATATCAAGTGACATGTGGTTTGGTTATCCATTATCAGCATCACTGTTCCACAAGCTATACATAGTTGACATTGTACAGTTGTGTATTTAGTGGTAGAAAAAACAATAGTACGATGGGGTATATACATTCTTCCAATCTCTTGACAATGACTGACACAGCCATTGCTGTGTCTTGTGTTGCCGGCACCACACGTGTAAAGCATTTGTAAGTTTCACGCAACATCCTGGATGTGGTGAAAATTCTTATGTGTGCGTCAAGCATGCACAGAGTTTAGATGCAGCATGTTGATGTAAGAGACAGAGCATCATTATTTAGCATGTCAGCGACTACTTTGGATGTCTTTTGCTGTTCCATGCTGGCCAAACAATGCCAACACCGCTGGACCTGTACACCCACTTGGAGATCATGGCTTTAGAACTTGGCACTTCTCTGAGACGCATCACCTTGTCAATACCCATGTCCATGTTGGTACTTATGTACATCCACAAAGGTAATGAGATGGGGCACTAGCTTTTTTAGAGGGGCACAATGGACTGGAGCTTCTGTTATGTGCATGTAAGAGTTGTATGCATATTCATATGAGTACGTGTTTTGTTGTGGTACATGGCAATTGGGACAGTGTTGCAATACAATGCCTGTCCCCCGGGGATGAGTTTCTGTAAGGGGTGTGTACAACAGGCCATGCTATTACTTTGTTTGCGAATTGCAAGCGTCCATTGTTCATGTTTTGGCTGTCCCCTCATGTGGTATGCTGCCATTATGTTGGATTTGTGTTGGTGCACAGGATGTGTGACCTTGTCCTGATGTTTGTGTTGGCAATGAGCACAGGAGGGACTTGTGCTGCCTACACCTGTGCCCATTGTGTACTATAGAGCTTTCTGAGATGTGTGTCCTGACACAGTACAGTGTTGACAGCAAATGGTGGGTGACTTACAGGCACATAGCAGATGCTTGCTGGTACTTGTGAGACATCCCTTAACATTCAGCTCTATGGAGTTTGTGAGGCCTGTGCAGTGCTTGTGTGCAACTGTGTGTGTGCCCCAGGGATGTGCGTTGAGGTGACCGAGGGACAAACACTGACTGATGGAGACAGAGGGAGAGGGAGACAAAGGGAGTGGGTGACAGAGGGAGACAGAGGGAGACAGAGGGAGAGGGAGACAGAGGGAGAGGGAGACAGAGGGAGAGGGAGAGGGAGAGGGCGACAGAGGGCGACAGAGACAGAGGGCGAGACAGGGATGGAGACAGGTAGATTGTGCTTGCTCTCTTGCTACACTGCCTTACTTTGTCACAAAATGATGCATCTCTGAAAGGTGTGTCAGCAAAATGTTAATATTTAGCAGCTGTGGTCTAGTATCTTGTGTGATCTTTACCTATCCCTGTGCATTGGGCATTATGCTTGTGTGTGTCCCTGGGACATATGGCATGAGAGCAGCCTCTTACCCTACACATTGCACCCTATGTGCCTCCCCCTTGCAACTACCACCATTTGGTTGTGTACTGCTTGGAGTCATGGCCACCCACCCCATGCTGCTGGGCACTGTTGTTAGTCTACCCATGTAAGTTGTGTTTTTTGTACACTCACCAGACTCAATGGCTCCTTCTATTCCATGTACTCCCACCGCTGGCAGTAGGACCATGACCTTCTCCTCCCAGGGCTGGTATACAGGAGGTCTGCGGGGACCACCGCCTCCAGTGTGGTGTGCATTGGCGTAATCCTGTGCCATCTTTTTCTTCACCATCCTCCGCAGATCGTACCACCTGGACTGGCAATCATCCCTGGTGCGTCTGATGGGTGCAACAGCATTGACCCGGTCTACAATCCTCTCCCACAGGCGTGTTCTTTCTGCCAGGCTGGTCTGTCTGACCAATGCGCCAAACAGCTGCGGCTCGACTCTGATGACTTCATCAGTAAGTATCTCCATCTCCGGGTTGGTGAATTTTGGATTCTTGGGTGTGGTCATGGTGTGAGGTGTATGTGATTGAGGGTGTGATGGTGTGTATGGATGAGGGTGTGTGTTTGTGATAGTGAAGGAGGTGGTGTTGGTGTAGATGTGATAGGGTGTATGTGTGAAGGTATGTGGCTGCAATTGTTGGTGTGCTCTCTGTTTCCTCGCAAGCATGGGTATGTTGCAAAGGATGATGGGTTGTATGTGTGGTCCCTTTTATTGGTCAAATGGTGGGTGTGGCTTAATTAGAATTGTAGGTGTGGGTGTTATATGGGGTGGGTGTTGGTGTTGTCCTCTGTTTGGCTGCTTGGCTGTGACCAGGACATTGATTGTCAAAGGTGTGTACACAGGAGACATGTTCAGTGTGGTAGTGCGACTCGTTAGCAAGGTCCTTGTGGTCGTTTTGGTGTTGGCGTTATGTGTGCTTGCGGTACTTGTGCGTGCGAGTGAGTAGTACGGACCGTTGGCGGGTGGGGGTGTTCGCGTAGGCTTGGCCGAGGGGTGTGCGTGTCGTACTTGTGCGTGCGAGTGAGTAGTACGGACCGTTGGCGGGTGGGGGTGTTCGCGTAGGCTTGTTGGGGGGGTGTGCGTGTCGTACTTGTGCGTGCGAGTGAGTAGTACGGACCGTTGGTGGGTGGGGGTGTTCGCGTAGGCTTGTTGGGGGGGGGTTCGTGTCGTACTTGTGCGTGCGAGTGAGTAGTACGGACCGTTGGCGGGTGGGGGTGTTCGCGTAGGCTTGTTGGGGGGGTGTGCGTGTCTTACTTGTGTGTGCGAGTGAGTAGTACGGACCGTTGGCGGGTGGGGGTGTTCGCGTAGGCTTGTTGGGGGGGGTGCGTGTCGTACTTGTGCGTGCGAGTGAGTAGTACGGACCGTTGGCGGGTGGGGGTGTTCGCGTAGGCTTGTTGGGGGGGTGTGCGTGTCGTACTTGTGCGTGCGAGTGAGTAGTACGGACCGTTGGCGGGCGGGGGTGTTCGCGTAGGCTTGTTGGGGGGGTGTGCGTGTCGTACTTGTGCGTGCGAGTGAGTAGTACGGACCGTTGGCGGGTGGGGGTGTTCGCGTAGGCTTGTTGGGGGGGGGTGCGTGTCATACTTGTGCATGCGAGTTAGTAGTACGGACCGTTGGCGGGTGGGGGTGTTCGCGTAGGCTTGTTGGGGGGGGTGTGCGTGTCATACTTGTGCGTGCGAGTGAGTAGTACGGACCGTTGGCGGGTGGGGGTGTTCGCGTAGGCTTGTTGGGGGGGTGCGTGTCGTACTTGTGCGTGCGAGTGAGTAGTACGGACTGTTGGCGGGTGGGGGTGTTCGCGTAGGCTTGGCCGAGGGGTGTGCGTGTCGTACTTGTGCGTGCGAGTGAGTAGTACGGACCGTTGGCGGGTGGGGGTGTTCGCGTAGGCTTGTTGGGGGGGTGCGTGTCGTACTTGTGCGTGCGAGTGAGTAGTACGGACCGTTGGCGGTGGGGGTGTTCGCGTAGGTTTGTTGGGGGGGTGTGCGTGTCGTACTTGTGCGTGCGAGTGAGTAGTACGGACCATTGGCGGGTGGGGGTGTTCGCGTAGGCTTGTTGGGGGGGTGTGCGTGTCGTACTTGTGCGTGCGAGTGAGTAGTATGGACCGTTGGCGGGTGGGGGTGTTCGCGTAGGCTTGTTGGGGGGGTGTGCGTGTCGTACTTGTGCGTGCGAGTGAGTAGTACGGACCGTTGGCGGGTGGGGGTGTTCGCGTAGGCTTGGCCGAGGGGTGTGCGTGTCGTACTTGTGCGTGCGAGTGAGTAGTACGGACCGTTGGCGGGTGGGGGTGTTCGCGTAGGCTTGTTGGGGGGGTGCGTGTCGTACTTGTGCGTGCGAGTGAGTAGTACGGACCGTTGGCGGGTGGGGGTGTTCGCGTAGGCTTGTTGGGGGGGTGTGCGTGTCGTACTTGTGCGTGCGAGTGAGTAGTACGGACCGTTGGCGGGTGGGGGTGTTCGCGTAGGCTTGTTGGGGGGGGGTGCGTGTTGTACTTGTGCGTGTGAGTGAGTAGTACGGACCGTTGGCGGGTGGGGGTGTTCGCGTAGGCTTGTTGGGGGGGTGTGCGTGTCATACTTGTGCGTGCGAGTGAGTAGTACGGACCGTTGGCGGGTGGGGGTGTTCGCGTAGGCTTGTTGGGGGGGGTGCGTGTCGTACTTGTGCGTGCGAGTGAGTAGTACGGACCGTTGGCGGGTGGGGGTGTTCGCGTAGGCTTGTTGGGGGGGGGTGCGTGTCGTACTTATGCGTGCGAGTGAGTAGTACGGACCGTTGGTGGGTGGGGGTGTTCGCGTAGGCTTGGCCGAGGGGTGTGCGTGTAGTATGTATTGGTGGAGCTTGCAGTGAGGCGAATGTCCCATACGAATCAATGTTGAAGCGTGAATACTTTGGCCCGTACGTATCTCGCTCAGGCATTTCGTTCCGAATCGGAATAGTGAGTTTGTACGGACTGATTACGAATCGTACGGTGGTCTGCCCGAGGCTTATTCGTACGGGTATACGAATATCAATCGTACGGATCGTAGCAAATCGTACGGAAATCAACGGTAACGGATCGGAATTCGCTGGTCGGACGGTAGTTTCCCATTCGTACGGAATCGGCTACGAATACGAATCGTACGCCGGATTTTTTTACCGGATCGGAATCGACACCTAAAAGTATCACCTAAGTATGCAAAAATATGTAACGTGAGCTTCTAAAGTATTTAATGTATGCAATATATAGAGATATTATTATAATATATGCACACATTAAAACTAAATAACAAGTAAAAAACAATTCCATAATAAAAATAACATTACCCACCCACACAAAATAAGAAAGCAAGGACTTACCAATCATGTTGTCAATCCAATAACGTCCTTCTCCACCAAAGTAATCCAGGTAGTGCAAAATTAACCCAAAAAAAAATGTAAAAATACAACTGTTCCAAAATTAAGACATCCACGTTGTCCAGAGCCATCGTATATTCAAAATAGAAAGAATCGCTCCAGCAAAACCGAAAAATGTAAAGAAGTGTTTGTAAAGCAGTGTTGAATTAAACAAACAAACACTTCCTTTAAAAAAAAACGGAACTTCCGATGTAGCGTACACCTATGACAAAAACATAGAAAACAGACATTCCCACCCACATTAATTAGCTAGTAATTAGGTACAAACATATTAAAATTGATGATTTCACTTGTAGATATACCGTAAAAGACTAAAATTCACTCTATATATAATGATTTAACTAACTAACACTACGTGTATATACCATAAGTAATTATCTGTTTTCGAAATCTAAAACATAACTCCGTCACATTCAACAACACAAAATATAAGGTCACTAATCTCAAAACATCATTAAAATACACATAAAACATATAAAATAAACCTTACCTGAAGCGACGTGAAGTGTCTCCCAACCGCGATCAGCCCTTCTTCCAAATAACCCAAAACGACCTAACCCGGTTACAAAATAAAGCACCCAAATGCAATAAAATAGTCCCAAGTATAAAATATAATATCTATACTTAACTAAATAGGCAAAAATAAACATTAAGTTTCTATTATTGTAAATAAATATTTACTTTAATCCTACAATGATTTGATTAACAAATATATAAATGAATGTAATAAATACATATTAAAAAAAGAATAATATTTATGTTAACAATGTCTAGAAATATAAGTACATTGTCACAAATTATAATAATTGAAAAATGTGTAAAAAATGTGTGAATTATATAATAAATATTTGATGTATTGAAATGAAGTGGAAAAAATACTTTTGTTATTTCTACATTTCTTTCTGAAATTACAATATGTAAAAGAGATAATAAATAATTTTCTTTTTTGTACAAAAAGGATGAAAATAATAATGCTTCTGTATAGTTGCTTATCATTGTGTTTATAAAATATGTTTATAAAACCAAATGTAATAAAAAGATTTTTGTTATGAAATAACATTTTATTTGTGAAACATAAATAAAAATAATGTTTCTACAATCATGTTGAACAATTTGTATCATTATCTTACTATAATGTAACAATCTTATTAGAAATTTTGCACTGTATATTAAATGTGAGTATATGTTGGACTCTAATAATTTAATTATTACTATACCAAATCCAGCGTACATTAAATTAAAACTGACCCTGAACCCAAACAATACCCCTTTACCTGAAAACTGACCCTGAACCCTAAAAATACCCCTTTACCCAAAAAACCAAAACTGACCCTGAACCCTAAAAATACCCCTTTACCCAAAAACTGAAAACTGACCCTGAACCCAAAAAATACCCCTTTACCCAAAAACTGAAAACTGACCCTGAACCCTAAAAATACCCCTTTACCCAAAAACCCAAAACTGACCCTGAACCCTAAAAATACCCCTTTACCCAAAAACTGAAAACTGACCCTGAACCCAAAAAATACCCCTTTACCCAAAAACTGAAAACTGACCCTGAACCCTAAAAATACCCCTTTACCCAAAAACCCAAAACTGACCCTGAACCCTAAAAATACCCCTTTACCCAAAAACTGAAAACTGACCCTGAACCCAAAAAATACCCCTTTACCCAAAAACCCAAAACTGACCCTGAACCCTAAAAATACCCCTTTACCCAAAAACTGAAAACTGACCCTGAACCCAAAAAATACCCCTTTACCCAAAAACTGAAAACTGACCCTGAACCCTAAAAATACCCCTTTACCCAAAAACCCCAAACTGACCCTGAACCCTAAAAATACCCCTTTACCCAAAAACTGAAAACTGACCCTGAACCCAAAAAATACCCCTTTACCCAAAAACTGAAAACTGACCCTGAACCCTAAAAATACCCCTTTACCCAAAAACCCAAAACTGCCCCTGAACCCTAAAAATACCCCTTTACCCAAAAACTGAAAACTGACCCTGAACCCAAAAAATACCCCTTTACCCAAAAACTGAAAACTGACCCTGAACCCTAAAAATACCCCTTTACCCAAAAACCCAAAACTGACCCTGAACCCTAAAAATACCCCTTTACCCAAAAACTGAAAACTGACCCTGAACCCAAAAAATACCCCTTTACCCAAAAACCCAAAACTGACCCTGAACCCTAAAAATACCCCTTTACCCAAAAACTGAAAACTGACCCTGAACCCAAAAAATACCCCTTTACCCAAAAACTGAAAACTGACCCTGAACCCTAAAAATACCCCTTTACCCAAAAACCCAAAACTGACCCTGAACCCTAAAAATACCCCTTTACCCAAAAACTGAAAACTGACCCTGAACCCAAAAAATACCCCTTTACCCAAAAACTGAAAACTGACCCTGAACTCTAACAATACTCCTTTACCCAAAAATAATTATTATGTAATTACAAATTAATTATTAATTAACAATAACAATAAAGTAAATATATTAGCACATTAGCTGTAAATAAATAAATTTAATTATTAATATTTTTTCCAAATTAATTTACAATAAGTAAAAAATATATATTTAACTAAATGAAGCTAATTAATATAATTAACTAATTAATATTAATTAATTACCAATTAATTATTATTTAAAATTATGTAAAATGTATATTAATTAATTAACTAATTATTAATAATTAATTACCAATTAATTATTATTTAAAATTATGTACAAAATTATATTAATTAATTAACTAATTAATATTAATTAATTACCAATTAATTATTATTATTTAATTACCAATTATTTATTATTTAAAATTATGTCCAAAATTATAATTAGTAATTAAATAATTAATATTCATTAATTACCAATTAATTATTATATACAATAATGTACAAAATTATATTAATTAATTAACTAATTAATATTAATTATTTACCAATTAATTATTAATAATTTTTTTTTACAAACATATATTAATTTATTAATTATTTTTAAATTACTTCCCACCCTTATCCTCTATAAACCCAATAACCCGCTCCTAAAACTTGATATCTATTATTATTTATTAATATTATTAATTTAAATATTATTTTAAAATTTCTCTTTTTTTTCATATTTTTTATTATTTTATGTATTTTTACATACATTTTAATACACTCCCCACCCTTATCCCCTATAAACCCAATTACCCGCTCCTAAAACTAGATATGTTTTTTTAAAATATTTTTTTATTAAATATATTTTAATTTTTTAATATAGACCTTTTTATCAATTTTTTATGTACAATTATTATATTTTTTCCTATACTATTTATTTTTTCCATTACTACACGATATTTTGTATTGTCGATATTTTGTCATACGATATTATTATTATCGATATTTATACTTACTTACCTATTACGATATTTTTGTATCCGATATTTTTGCTTCCCAATATTTTTTACCTTTGATATTTTAACTTCGATATTTTGTCTTTACGATATTTTATTTTCGATATTTTGTCTGAGTACCGTGATAATGAGCTTATTTAGAGCATTGCCATATACTGTTGGATCTTTTTTACAAGAACCAATTAACTTATTCATATTTTCCTCCACTAAAGCAACAACTTTGTACATATCACCCCCAAATAAATTAGTAGTAAAAATTAATCAATAATATGGTGTCACCTTCCGGACCTTTAAGATTTAACATGTTAAAATATTACCATTCATTAAAAGATGATGAAACCTCAAATTGGAGGGTGTTCTTTAAAAATGTTACTATCCCACCCTTAGCCATTCCGGCGGGTGAGGCAATTGCAGGGGTACAGTATGACATATAGCCATCTACATTAACAGGACACACTGCCCAGGTCTCTTGCAGACATACTAGATCAAAAGTGGAGATATATTATAACCAATCTGGGTCCATCCCTTTCTGCCTCAGGCCTACAAAGTTCCATGTGATGTCTGTAAAAGTATCTATGTCCTTTAAAGGAGGAACTTCTTCATCTTGGTTCTCCCTAGAATCGCATCAAACAACATTCTGGGGTTGCTCCCTGGCACACAATCACAGGCATCCAAGTCCGGCAATGCCAAAAAGTGATTTGCAGTTGGTAATAAAGGGGTGGTATTTCCTCTGTACTGCAAGTGAGTTTGAATCTCCGCTTTAGAAAAAGGAAAATCATGAGCCCTATTACAGTCTATTCCTTTCTGATTCCTCACTGGTTTTTAAAAGAAGCCGAGAGGTAGTGCGAATATTTGTGTAGTTGCTGAAGCGTTATTGGGTATTAGTTGTAGTAGCTTTTCAGCCATAACCCTGGTGATTTCAAAGTTACTACCACACAGTCTCCTTGAATAGATTTGGCTTGCTTCCCCAGCCGAGAGACTCTGTGGGCCATTAGGATATTACAGAAACCCTCTGCCCATCCATGTGTAGTTTTGTAAATCCAGTGCCGAGCTTTGTGGATTAGTTGGGTTGTAGTTTCTGTTTGGTCATTTTTTAGAGTTGAAGTATTTGTAAAAATGACTAAGTAGGGGCTTGCGGCTAGTGGGTAACTTCTGCCACTCTTCTAAATGTTGTGAGAGATTAGGATCTTTCCTACCCTTATTGCGGAAGTCTCCTGATCTAAGCCCCTTCTAGCCAGGAGTGGGTGAGACACTGATGCTAATCCTGGACCTTGAGCCACTGATAATACCGAGGCGAGGAGGCAACAGCATTGCACTGTGATGGGAGCCGGGATACAGAAGACACACCATGAGTTTGCTGAATCACTGTCGGGGATTTTTACTGATGTTTGCCGTATCACTATGGTCACTTACTACAGGATTTTGCAACTGCCCTAGGGGGTTCTCCCTCTCCCCACCCTCACAAAATGGCATGTTTCTTCATGGTGCTATCTCTTTTATTGCCTTTCGATTGACTCTAACAGCAGAGTTATAGGAGCTAGGAGTTCTTTGAATTTTTCTAAAAAGTCTTCCATATTCAAAGCCTTAGGTGAAACAACTATCGCCTGTTGTTGTGAATTTTCCCTGTTACCGCCTAATACACTTTCAGGACCGATTTTTCTTTTTATTGGTCTCTTAGGACTGATTGTGGGAAGATTTCTTGAGGGGCGGCTTTCTTTTTTGCACTAGTACTTCATCCGCTGGAATTTGTGTCTCTGATAGGGGAATGGAACTGCTCATCGCAGGAGTAGAGGGGATATTGGGGCTTATTGCACCCAGGGTTGACCCCAAAAAATTAGGCAACTGACCTTCAGGTATTGATGATGGGATATCTTTATTTAGGATCACTGACATAATATTGAATACAATAATATAGAATTACCAAAATATCGAGGAAAAAAGTATAGAACAAAAAAATATCGAATTCCCATCTACAAACAGGCAAGTACAAAAATATCGAATCAAAAATATTGTTTTAAAAAAATATAGTTAGTCAAAATATCGAATTTTTTTAACTGTCTTAAAAGTAATTTAACATTAATGAAATAATGAATATAATTAACTAAAACATACTTAAAAATACATAAATAACCTTAAACTTATTAGATAATTAATTTAAGTTATAAGAAAAAAATATTTTAATTTTTAAAGCATATATATATATACATATATTAATATAATATTATTAAAAAATATACAATATTTTGACCGTAGAATAGAGGGAGGGTAAAATTTACTATTACCACTCCAGTGAGTGCAACAGTAGGGAAAGCGTTGGATAGCGTAGGGGTAAAAATTACTATTCCCACTCCAGTGAGTGCAACAGTAGGGAAAGTGTTGGATAGAGTAGGGATAAAAATTACTATTCCCACTCCAGTGAGTCCAAAGTAGGGAAAGCGTTGGATAGCGTAGGGGTAAAAATTACTATTCCCACTCCAGTGAGTGCAACAGTAGGGAAAGCGTTGGATAGCGGGAGGGTAAAAATTACTATTCCCACTCCAGAGAGTACAACAGTAGCGAAAGTGTTGGATAGCGTAGGGATAAAAATTACTATTCCCTCTCCAGTGAGTCCAAAGTAGGGAAAGCGTTGGATAGTGTAGGGGTAAAAATTACTATTCTCACTCCAGAGAGTGCAACAGTAGGGAAAGTTCTGGATAGAGTAGGGGTAAAAATTACTATTCCTACTCCAGAGAGTGCAACAGTAGGGAAAGCGTTGGATAGCGTAGGGGTAAAAATTACTATTCCCACTCCAGAGAGTGCTACAGTAGAGAAAGCGTTGGATAGCATAGGGGTAAAAATTACTATTCCCACTCCAGAGAGTGCAACAGTAGGGAAAGCGTTGGATAGCGGGAGGGTAAAAATTACTATACCCACTCCAGAGAGTATAACAGTAGGGAAAGTGTTGGATAGCGTAGGGATAAAAATGACTATTCCCACTCCAGTGAGTCCAAAGTAGGGAAAGCGTTGGATAGCATAGGGGTAAAAAATACTATTCCCACTCCAGAGAGTGCAACAGTAGGGAAAGCGTTGGATAGCGTAGGGGTAAAAATTACTATTCCCACTCCAGAGAGTGCTACAGTAGAGAAAGCGTTGGATAGCATAGGGGTAAAAATTACTATTCCCACTCCAGAGAGTGCAACAGTAGGGAAAGCGTTGGATAGCGGGAGGGTAAAAATTACTATACCCACTCCAGAGAGTATAACAGTAGGGAAAGTGTTGGATAGCGTAGGGATAAAAATTACTATTCCCACTCCAGTGAGTCCAAAGTAGGGAAAGTGTTGGATAGCATAGAGGCAAAAATTACTATTCCCACTCCGGAGAGTGCAACAGTAGGGAAAGCGTTGGATAGCGTTGGGGTAAAAATGACTATTCCTACTCCAGAGAGTGCAATAGTAGGGAAAGCGTTGGAAAGCGTAGGGATAAAAATTGCTATTCCCACTCCAGAGAGTGCAACAGTAGAGAAAGCGTTAGATAACGTAGGGGTAAAAATTACTTTTCCCACTCCGGAGAGTGCAACAGTAGGGAAAGCGTTGGATAGCGTTGGGGTAAACATGACTATTCCCTCTCAAGAGAGTGCAACAGTAGGGAAAGCGTTGGATAGCGTAGGGGTAAAAATTACTATTCCCACTCCAGAGAGTGCAACAGTAGAGAAAGCGTTGGATAGCGTAGGAATAAAAATTACTATTCCCACTCTAGTGAGTCCAAAGTAGGGAAAGCGTTGCATAGCGTAGGGGTATAAATTACTATTCCCACTCCAGAGAGTGCAACAGTAGGGGAAGCGTTGGATAGCGTAGGGGTAAAAATTACTATTCCCACTCCGGAGAGTGCAACAGTAGGGAAAGCATTGGATAGAGTCGGGGTAAAAATGACTATTCCCACTCCAGAGAGTGCAACAGTAGGGAAAGCGTTGGATAGCGTAGGGGTAAAAATTACTATTCCTACTCCAGAAAGTGCAACAGTAGAGAAAGTGTTGGATAGCGTAGGGGTAAAAATTACTTTTCCCACTCCAGAGAGTGCAACAGTAGGGAAAGCGTTGGATAGCATAGGGGTAAAAATTACTATTCCCACTCCAGAGAGTGCAACAGTAGGGAAAGCGTTGGATAGCGTAGGGGTAAAAATTACTATTCCCACTCCAGAGAGTGCAACAGGAGGAAAAACGTTGGATAGCGTTGAGGTAACAAGTACTATTCCCACTCCAGAGAGTGCAACAGTAAGGAAAGCGTTGGATAGCGTAGGGGTAAAATTACTATTCCCACTCCAGAGAGTGCAACAGTAGTTAAAGCGTTGGATAGCCTAGGGGTAAAAATTACTATTCCCACTCTAGTGAGTTTAACAGTAGGGAAAGTAAAGATTTAATATATTAATAAAAATAAAATAAATATCAATACCAATAAAACATTAATTAAAATGAATTACCAACTTAATATGATGTAATAATTAATCAATTAAAAATACAAATAAATATTAGTTATTAACATTAATTACCTATTAATACATACTAATTACCAATTAACAATTAATTAACAATACATTAAAAATCAATACCAATAAATAAATAAAAATGATTTACCTAATTACAAGTAAATTACTTCCCACCCTATTCCCCTATAAACCCACAACCCGCTACAGAAAATAAATTAATACAATGAACATAATTATCAATTAATCAATTAATAAAAAATAATTACCAATTGAAAACTAATTAATTACCAATTAAAAATTAATTAACAATTAATTCAAAATGAATACCAATTAATAAATTACAATATTTCATTAATTACAATTAAATTACTTCCCACCCTATTCCCCTATAAACCCTCAACCCGCTACAGAACTAAAACGCTAAATTAAATTAAAAATAATTAGTAATTTATAAAAAATAATATTTAATTTAATATAATTAAATTACTTCCCACCCTATTCCCCTATAAACCCACAATCCTCTACAGAATTAAATTAGGCAAAACTTAAATAACATAAAATTCATTACTTAAAATAAATGACAAAAAATATATACTTTTTTCACACATATAATAACCTACAAAACACTTTTAAATATTCGATATTATTAAAAATTCTATATTTTAATACCTATATTATATCTATACTACTATTATAAAGAAAGAACTTTGAGGCTTTGAGGTGGGTAAACTCGGGAACTACAGCGCCAATCCACACACCCGATACATCTTTGTAATCCTCAGGGTGTGCAGATGGACATAGGCTATATAAAGTAAAAAAATACGTTATATTTAAAAAAAAATTACATTTAAAAAAAAAGTAGTCCCTGAGAAGTAGCTCCGGCCGCGACCTGCGTGCTCACGTCAGGAGCGCGAGGAGGAGCGGCAGACATGGCGCGGGGGAGGAGCGGTGACAAGCGGCCGTTGAGGAGCAGCGGACCGGGTGGACATTGGAGCGGGGGAGGAGCGGTGACGAGCGGCCGGTGAGGAACAGCGGATCGGCGGGAAGAGAGGTGAGCGGTGGAGCGGTGAACTGAGGAGCGGCGGCTGAGGTAAGGCTCCGGGGGACAATGTCGGGGCAGGCAGGGGACTCAGAGCGCCTAAACACGGACAATGTCGGGGCAGGCGGGGGACGGGGACTTACAGCAAAACAGAAGGGTCGATTTTAGATCTGGCATGGACATTTATGCAGAGCGCCTCAACACTGGGCCTTTGTGATATTTTCGTTATACTGCCATAATTGTGTACTTTTCAGCATTTCACGAGGTAAGGCTCCGGGGGACAATGTCGGGGCAGGCGGGGTTCGGGGAAGGCGGGGGACAGGGCGGGCGGGGCCCAAAATGATGGACAATGTCAGGGCAGGCGGGGGTCGGGGAAGCCTGATTGCTAGAAACAGTGGACACGAGCGTGGGCAGAAGCGGCCAGGACCAACAAAACGGGAGCAAGGAAACACTGTAAGTACGCTCTGCTGCTCCCGGCCGCTCTGCTGCGCCTCTCCTGCTGCGATGCTGCCCCCAGCCCCCTTCTGCCCCGGGCAACTCCGGGGCGGGCTGCAAGTACTTTGATATTTTGACTTTCTATATTTAAAAAAATCGATATTAAATTACTTACCTTAAATTCGATCTTTTTTACCACTATATTCTGTCCATTCGATATTTTGTCCAATCTATATTTTTACTTCGATATTTTGGTAATTCTATGTTTTGAATTCGATATTTTGTGTAGTTACCCTTTATTTATGGCAATGTCTGCATCCAGTGATAATCTCCTCTCTGCTTGGTCAATCTTTAAGACTATCGCACATGAGGGCTTTTCTTAAAAAGTATCCAAACAAGTAAGATTTACCTCCTCCAACGAGGTGTGGGCAGCTTTCCTCCCCGTGCTTGCAGCATTCTTTTTTACCATCTTGTAGCTCTTTACTTTAGCCAAACGTTAGAGGGGGGCCCATCCCAGCCTCCTCTGGGCTCCGACAGGCATGGACGGGCCCACCCTTGGCCCAGACTTTGCCCGGGCACACCCGCGCATGTCCCGCGCTGTGGTAGACCCTAGCCCCCTTTGAGCACCTCTGGGCATGGGCCTACGGTGACGCTGGGGCTCTCGAGCCCCAAGGGATCCTGGGGATTGAAGTCCCCCTCTGTAGGCAGTCACTGGCAGCAATGGCTATGTTTTGAATTCGATATTTTCTGTAGTTACCCTTTATTTATGGCAATGTCTGCATCCAGTGATAATCTCTTCTCTGCTTTCGTCAATCTTTAAGACTATCGCAGATGACGCCTTTTCTTAAAAAGTATCCAAACAAGTAAGATTTACCTCCTCCAACGAGGTGTGGGCAGCTTTCCTCCCCGTGCTTGCAGCATTCTTTTTTACCATCTTGTAGCCCTTTACTTTAGCCAAATGTTAGAGGGGGGCCCATCCCGAGGGGGGGCCCATCCCAGCCTCCTCTGGGCTCCGACAGGCATGGACGGGCCCACCCTTGGCCCAGGCTTTGCCCGGGCACACCCGCGCATGTCCCGCGCTGTGGTAGACCCTAGCCCCCTTTGAGCACCTCCGGGCATGGGCCTATAGTGACATTGGGGCTCTCGAGCCCCAAGGGATCCTGGGGATTGAAGTCCCCCTCTGTAGGCAGTCACTGGCAGCAACCGGTAAATCTCTTAAAGCTTCCTGCTTTTTGAAAATGAAACATCTCTCACAAATGGTCTTCCACGAATCACCCCAAGATTATGCAATTTTCAAAGCTCGAGCCTCTCCACAACATTTTGCGAAACACTCATTGAATTTCTCCCGCAAATTGTCTCACGTTTCAGGCCATTTCTCTCCTAGCTTTTCCCTAAGTGATATCAGTCTTCACTGAATCTATCGCATAGATAGGGGATCAACTCTTGGATCCAACATGTTTCCCAATTCCTCCTGCTGTTACCGGCCCAAATAGCTATCCCCTTTTTCTGAAACATATTTTTTGGCATAGGTTCTATGTCCCCGGATAATATGTTACCCCTGAAGTAACCTATAATGTTTATTTTGTGCCCAGTGTAACCACTGGGAAGACCATCAGTGATTTACAATACACTTACATTTCACAGTCTTTTGACTAAAGCTCTGTCAAGAATGGTGAACCATGTACACAAACTAACCATAACTTGAACACCCGTCAATACATACTCTACTAAAAATTGCCCTTCTTCCTGCATTTATTGTAAAATTTTTCAAAAGCAGGGCAATTTTTTTAATATTACCAACAAGGCTATTGCTACCACACTTGAATCAAATCGCTGAGTACTTGTTTAATCATGTTAAATATTTTTTTTTGTCAAACATATGTTTATTAGCATTTCAACAGACATTACATTACCATTTTCCAAAATAAGTATGCATAGCAGTTGAACAATGTATGGCTTACTGCTTATAACATGGTTGAACTTCCATCTGTAGCCTAGGCCCACGCTTTTACGATGTTAGACCGCCAGTGATAGGTACAGTTTCTGAGTTTTTACCGGCATGGGGTGTTCCATATAATAGGCATGTGTACATTAACTTTTGTGATAGGTTTTAACATGGACCCTTGCAACTGGGAAGGTGCCCCCAGAAAATAGAATACCCCCCGAAAAGAAAAAACCCTCCCCCCTCCCAACAAACAGAATGAGTGGTGGTGGCGACACATTGTGGTGTTCTCTACCATCTAGCCACATGCAGGCAGTTAGAATTGAAAGAGGTGCATGCCCCTGACTGAGGGTGGACACACTGCCAGTGGTAATTCTTTTGTGAGAAAGCCAACCAAGAGGCCCCATTTATATTCAAAACTTTTATAATCGTCCCAGAATATATCAGTCATTCTCTCGAGACAGAGTATCTTTCAGAGCCTGGAGGGCCATAGAGAGAGGGCAGGCTGCTTTTTTCTTCCACACTGCCGCGATTGTCACATTTGCAGCTCCTATGCATGTCCACATGATGGCTTTATCAGCTTTAGTTTGGTGCTCGAGCGATCGGTCTCACAGGCCCAAAGGATTCCCTCAATGGAGGTCAGTATAGGATATCCTAACATGCTTTTAATTTGGGCTAGGATTTCCTCCCAGAAATGTTTGATCATGGGACTGTGCCACCATATGTGTTGAAAGTCGCCCAGTACCCCACAGCCCCTCCAACATTGATCTGATTTCTGCATGAAAACTGCGCATGCGCAGGCACCCGTGCTTGCGCATTCCTCGCGAGAAATGCGCATGTGCAGTTTTCATAAGGAAGTCGCGATGAAGGAAGAGGGACGCCGCAGATAAGGTAAGGAGTTTTTATAGTCTTAAAATTGCTCTTTTTAAACATAAACTACCTTGTTAATAGCGCAGATGGGAGGCCAACTCCGCTCCGCCGTGAGTGTGCGGGGATTTGCCTGCTCCGCCTACTTCGCGGAACGCAGCACAGGCAAAATTCTGCACATTCCGTGGGCGGAACGGAGTTTCTCTGCCCACCCCTAGATTTTTTCTTTAGAATGAAAGCTTTATTAAGTTCGATAGGGAGTGCCTGGAATAGATATAAATAATTGGGAGTACTGTCATCTTTACCGTGTGTATGCGGCCAAGTCATGAGACAAAAAAGGGTTTCCAGCACAAGATGGTCCTTTTGTGGTTGAAGGAGAGAGGATGGGAAGTTGGCTTTGTAAAGCCCTGCTATTCATGGCATCAGCTGTATATAACCAAGTGTTACAAAGACTGAGTAGTCTGGAGTTGAGTGCTTGCCTGTAGTGCATTGGCCTCTTCTGCCGGACTGTGAGATTATGTTTATAGGATTTGTTTAATTTAACTTTAAACCCTGCAACCGCTTCAAATCTCATCAGTTCGGATTGCAGTGCGGGGAGAGATATGGCTGGTTCCCCAAGTTACAACAGTACATTGTCTGCGAAGAGCGATATTTTGTGGGAATGTGCTCCAAAGGGTATTCCTTTAATCATGGGGGACTCCCAAATGGCCATCACCAATGGCTCGATTCTTAGAGCAAACAACAGGGGTGACAACGGGCATCCCTGTCTAGTCCCCCTCATAAGGGGGAAGGGGCCGAAAGGGTCCCATTCACCTGTACTCTAGATTTGGGTTGTGTATAGTTGGCCCTGACCATGTTAATGAACTTATCAGTGAAGCCAAAGTGTGCGAGATTGCTGAAAAGGAATGACCAGTCCACCCTGTCAAAAGCCTTCTCTGCATCCAACCCTACAAGGACCGCTGGTATCTTGCATTTGGTGACTTTCTCAATGAGGTGCACCATGCGTCGGATGTTATCATGGGTCTGCCGACCTTTTATGAAGCCTGATTGATCAGGGTGGACTAAGTCTGGCATCAAGTCGTTCAATGAAACCGCTAGGCTATCTGAGTATACCGTTGCATCTAAATTCAAAAGAACGATTGGGCGATATGAGGGGCACAGGTGAACATTTTGTCTGGTTTCGGAATGACCGTGATCACTGCTTCACCCATCGATGAAGTTGCCCCCCCCCCTCCTCTGCCATTGTGTTAAAAAGGTACGTGAGTTGTGGTATGAGGTCCGGGGTGAAGGTCTTATAAAAGTGGGCCGTTAGACCATCAGGACCGGGGACCTTGTGGATTTTGAGTGCCTGGTTGTCCCTACTTCCACTTATGTAATGGGAGCTGTAAGTGTTTTGTTCCAGTCTCAGTAGACCTGCGGGAGTTGTAATGCCTGGAGGTATCTAGTTTGCTGCTCTCTGTCCCTTGTTACCCCAGTGTACAGTGTCTTGTAAAAGGTTCCAAATACCTCTGAGTTTCCCGTGTCCGTGTGGACCATTCTACCCTCTGCGTCATGTATACCACCAATATATTCCCTTTCTTGTTTCTCTTTCAATTGTCTGGCAAGTTGTTTGCCGATTTTGTTGCCCTTGGAATAAGAGAGTTGGCGTAGTTTCAAAAGCATGTATTCTGCTGTGTTGGTGTATAAAGCCTTGCGTTTGCCCCGCAAGGCTGTTAGACTGCGTAGGGAGCCTCTAGTGGGTTTGTTCTTGTGGTCTATTTCAGCATTTTCCAGGTCTGCCTCTAAGTCTTCTCTTTCTCTCACCCTCTGTTTCTTTAGGGGAGAGTTAAGTTCTATGAATTTCCCTGTATTACTGCTTTAAAAGTGTCCCAGTTATAAAATACCGTTGTTTCTCCAGGTGTATTTAACTTGAAAAAGTAAGTACTCGCTTCCCGCAATTCGGTTCGTAACACTCTTTCTCTTGTAAGAGATATTGGAAAATACCTCTTTGGTGTCGTGGGCTTGGCTCCACTCCATTTCAAGCAGATCGAGACTGGGCAGTGGTCCGAAATGGAGAGGGGGGAAATCTTAGCCTCTTGAAGAGAGCCTATCAGATTCTGGCTAAGGAAAATGTAGTCAAGGCGGGAGTATGTAAGGTGTACATGTGAGTAGAAGGTGTAGTCTCTAGTTTGTGGATAAAGTGTACACCAGGCATCTCTGAGGCCTATATCGTGTAGTTTCTGCTTAATTTCTGCGGAGAAAGTGTTGGTTCCTGTTCTATGTGGTTGGGTGCTATCTAAGTCTGCTTGCCATGTGAGATTAAAGTCACCTAGTAGAATTGTTGGCCCATCCGCGAATCCACTTATTTTATCTAGGACTTTAATTGAAAAAGGCTGTTTGACCTGTGTTAGGTGCATACGTTGCAATGAAATTGCACAGTCTAGCCTTTAAAAATCCCTTGACCATGACCTACCTACCCTCTTTGTTGGACTGGATAGCTGTTGGTTGGAATTTTATCGTACTATGGAATAGGAGAGTGACTCCATGCTGTTTAGTGAGTGCTGAGGATCTATATATGAGGAGATATTGTTTATGTCTAAGCCTCGTTTCCTCCGCCCTTTGGAGATGTGTCTCCCGGAGAGCTACAATTTCGAAGTGAAAGTCTATATTATATTTCCATACTTTTTGTGGGGAGTTGAGACACCTAACGTTCCATGACCGTATCGTAATCACCATCCTTCCAGAGATACACCCTCCCTCTGTCTCTTGTCCCCCCTTGTCAAATCCAGATTCCCTCGCCCCATGACTAGTATCGTGGGTCTATTCTAGTGTGTCTGTCGTGATTTAAGCGTATGGACGAGAACGTGTCTTCGGTAAAGGTTTCCACCAAGCCGCTACCCGACCCAAAAGCCTCCCCCTCCCAATAAACAAAAAAGTCCACCCCAATATTACCAATGTCCCCTCATGTCAGAGTGATGATCGGACTCTGGTCAAGGGTGCCACCACCCGGCTGGACATGTTGGTGGAAGGCGCGGCCGGAATTCCCCTCTGCGCCCCTCTTGTGAGTTTGAAAGACAACATGGTCGCCTCTGTGGTGAGGCCATCATGAGCAGGGCGGAACCCGCCTGTTCAAGTCTCAAAGTAAGTAGGAATCTGCATCTCACACGCGGCCATCAACCGGAAATGTCTGTCCTTCCCTGTAGATCAATAGGTCTCCTGTGGCCTTTCCTCATCTATCTCAAGTGTTCATAGAGTTTGCCAGTATGAGGCCCTCAACAAGCGTCTGCTCCAGTATGACTGTGGCCTCAGCAGTAATTGTTGCCTTCGGGCCTTGTGTGGTCCCCATCCAGCGTGACTGATCTCCTCTTGGGATGGTTTGGGTATTGGACCTCCGTGATTCCTGGATGTCATACCCTATCATTGGGTCATCACTTGTGTCCACTCTTTGAGCTTGTAGACCATTGTGATTTATTTGTGCCGCCTCGATATGGTCGTGTGGACAGATCCTGTTCTTTCTCAACCTCACTACTGGCTGTAGGCCCAGCAGTCTCATCGAGTCATTCAGCTCAGTGATGTGTCTCATTTTGTTGTTGTGTTCAAAACTCAGGCCAAATGGATAGGTCCATCTACATTTCACATGGTCTTCCCGCAATTTCGTCGTGAGGGGTCGGAATTGCTGCTGCCGCACCAAGGTTGCGGGTGCCAGGTCTTGATATATACTGCATTTTTACCCTTGGAATGAAATGTCATTTTTCCTTCGGGCTGCTTGCAGAATAATTTCTTTCACCTTGAAGGAGTGAAACTTCGCGAGAATATCTTGCGTTCAGCGCAGCTCTCCCGTCGGTGGACCCCCTACTCGGTGTGCCCGTTCCAGCTTAATCTTGATCGACTGTGGGCTCACGATCTCTGCGAAGAGACGCTCAAGGAAAGCTTTGAGATCCGATCCTATAGCCCTCTCTTTCAAGTTCCGAATTCTTGTGTTGTCTCGGCGAGCTCTGTTTTCCAAGTCCTCGAATGTCAATTGGGATTGGTATAATTGGTCTTGCAGCTCCCGCAATTTGTCTTGCGTGTCTGCTGTTCTCTTATCTATTTCCTGAGTTTGTGTTTCAAGATTAACCATCCTCACGCCCACGGAGTCGACGTCTTTTTGAAGCGCGGTTAGACGGCAGTGCAGTTCTGTTTTAAGGTGTTCGATGGAGTCCTTAATATCTTGGCTGAGTTTTGCTCGTAGCTCTGTTCTAAAGTCTCTGAGGGACGTTAGTAAGTCCTCTTTCGTGAGGGCCATGGTTCCCCCAGGGTCTGTGTTTTCGGACACCTGCCTTTTCTTTGTAAGTGGGAAGAAGATGGATGCTTTATTTGGCGCCTTTTTCGGCGGCATAGATGCAGCCACCACGGCACTCTCTGGGTTTGCGGCAGTCCTGGTATCCCATTGTGTGGGGTATCTCCTCTCCTCTCCTCTCCCTGGAGAGGCGTCAATATTAAACAAAGCTGGTGCTAGCTCCTGGAGTTGACAGTACGCCTATCCCGGGTGGTTGACTCACCAGTCTCTCATGCTCCCACTTCTATTGCCGGGGAACTATTTCTGGGTGCTGTTACTACCCTGCGTGGCTCTTCAGGGGTGCAGCATGGCTTGTCGGTCCATACGCCGATATGGTGCTGAGTTTAATAAGAACGCCACAGTCTCCCAGTGCAGCCCCTATTTACCATCATGGATCTCTGTGTCTACCCAGCCGCCATCATAGGGTTAGGCAGGTTCTCTTACAGGGACCAAAGACAGTTTGACGGTGAGTGCAGTGATTCTGGGCTCAGTGCCCGCCAAGCACCGTCTGTCTGGGCCTCATTAGCCTGCGTCCCCCCGGGTGGCCCCATCTCTTTTCACCACTCACCCAGCACAGCAAGGGCTCCTCCCAGTGGTTTATGCGTTGCCAGAGGCGCATCAGCTGCTCCCCCACGGAGACAACAGCCGCGTCTCCGACGCTTCACTGCCTCAGTGTTCCCAGTGTGGCACTCTGGATGGCGGTGAGTGTGCCTCAGTGGTGAGATACTTATCTCAGACCCCCTCTCCATAGTTTTCCAGCCTGTCAGGCTCCGGGTCTCAGATCTGCACTGGGTGCCATGTTATGAATCTCCCTGGTCCTTTTCACTTGGAGCTGATAATGTTCAATGCTTGCGCGCCCGATGGTATTCTTGCCTCCTTTCGGGTCTCTGTAGTTTCCGCCACACTTTGGTGTTTCTTGGTGTCAATTTGGAGGTGTTTGGGAGTTCCAGTGTTCTTGAGAGTCTAGCGTGGACCGGGAGCCAAGATTCACTTCGGTTCCGCCATCTAGCCCGGCCACGCCCCCCCCCCCCCCCAATTAAATAATTTTTCATCCATAGCTTAGCCCCCTTATCACCCCCTTGATGGCATTTACTTTAAGTTGTTTGGGCATCTTATTCCTTATGCACACTAGTCTGACTGTTCCATACCTTTTTCTGTGTCAATAGCAGTGTTAAATGTAAAAGAGAACTTGCCCATAGCATCTTCTGAACTTTCTTAGTATTGTTCCTCATTATTGTTTGAGCCCTAAATACTTGGTGGTAGTTTATGTTGTTAAAGTCACTGTTAGTCACCAATGTTCTTAGGGCTGCTACCTAGCTCGTCTTTTCTCAAGTAAGATGTAATAGTTTCCATTACTGTATGAATCTTGTACCCATATTTAAACAATAATTGCTAATTGCTGAATGGCATTGCCAATTACCTCGAGGTTGATAGCATTCTGTAAACTATGCAAATATTTTGAATTCTCTTAGATATTCTTCTCCTAAACAGTTTAAACAGTAAGGCAAGTTTTCTTCATGAGGTGCAATTTTCTCTCTCTAAAGCTTCCACATAAGCGGAGAATATCCAATACGAACTATTCCACTCAATAAGAGGTTCGTCTGGGTAAGGCAGAAGGAATAGGGACTGCAAATGCTAAACATTTTGTAAGGAACTGAATAGAGCAAAAGGGAAGAATTATTTTGAACAATAAAAGTAGCCACCTTTGACTCAAAATAGATGGAATCAGCTTTCAGGTTCATAACTAGACTTACTCTTGGTATGCTCACTAGTTCAGTTTAAAAAAAACATCCATGTAAGAAATTGGGTTACTGGTTGAGGGTGGGAGTGAAACCCTACTCAAGCAGGTACCATAATCCTTTTCGAGTTGAAGTCACATTCTATGCTCAGCCCTCATGTAGCTTGGCTCAGAGAAGTCAGGTTTAACTCAGAGGTATGTGTAAAGTATTTGTGCAACACTTCAAATAGTTACAACATGAAAACACACCACGAAAAGGATCCCACATCAGATGAGAAAAATAGAGTAAATTGTAATAAGTAAAACAAGCCAAAACAACAAAAATCAATTTCAAAGGGTCCAGGACTAGGGTGGGAACACTTGTCAGTGAAAAACCCACAGTTGCAGAGTCTATTTAATAGTTACAAGAGCCTAGTCCTTCTGGTCACTCTGGTAGTCCTGGGTACAGGTTGAGGGTCCAGTCCTTCTCCCACATGCAGGATGGCAGCAGGCAGCAGGTCAGCACAGCAGGCAGCAGTCCTTCAAGGTTACAATATATCAAAGTGGCAGTTCTTTCAGCAGCACAGCAATTTTTCCTGGCAAAGTCTTCCACAGTTCCAGAAGTGTACTAAAGAATTGGTGTTTGAGGTCCAATAGTTATACCAGATGCCTACTTTGAAGTGGGAAACGCTTCTAAACATTTCCTTTTGCAGTGCACAGGTTTCCTTCCTCCCCTGCCCTGGCTCTGAACTAACTACAGGGGGTATGCAGCCCTTTATGTGGAGGAAGGACACAGCCTATTCAAGTGTAAGTAGGGCTATGCCCAGCTCTGACCGCCCATCCTGCCAGTGATGACAGGCTACAGGCACTAAATTGCTAGGGCACGAAAATGCCGACTTGGGACTGGTATGCCTAGATGCGGGTCCCGTGTTCCCCAGGCCACTGGAGTCAAGCTATCCTGGCTGATGCGGGGTGAAACCCCAAAACCGGTCCTAGGATGCTTGTTTCCAGTCCAGGGAGGACCTGGCTTGGTAGTTCGGGCTGGACTGTTCCCATGAGGGACAGGGTCAAGACTGATTTGCAAAGAGTTGGGGTTCCAACTGGAATGGTATGATGAGCAAAAAAACAATGGATTTAGGCCCAGATCTCTGTACTGGGGTGAATGAATGACATTGTTCTGCATTCTGTCCATCAACTGTTCTTTTTGCAACTTTCTAAAACGGGCATTTTTAAAATTGTAACCAGAAATCCGACCTGACCATAAGAGAGGATACTTCATTACAATTCCAAAGACACCAAACATGAACTGGGTACCTGTCCCAATTTGGAAGTTACAGCTTATTAAATGTAATAAGGGAACTCCTTAGTCATCCAATAGGGAAGGTAAGCCTGGCAGTAGTAAAAAATGAATTAAAGAGATTTTTACTACCAACAATTTTAAACCTAAAAGGTTCATGTCCACCTTTTTCAATACACTATACTCTGCACTCTGGCTGGCAGTGCCTCTACCTGCCAATTGAGTTAGCCAGACTTGCACTCCAAGGTGGAATGTGTATTTTGGGACAAAAATGTACCATACTTCTCAGGAAGTTGTCTTAGCAGAAGGTGGACAATTGAATCCCTTTGGTTGGGGTATCACCCCTGCCAGCCCAGAATGTGGAATAAATATGGGAGATCTGCAGGAGCTTCCCAGGTCCCTGCCTGAAACATATGGGAAGAAAGACTGCCCTGCCGAACTCAATGACTGCACCACAGGAGACTGCACTCAGAAGGACAGCACCTGCTGCACTCTAAAGGAGCCACACAAGAAGGACTGTGCCTGTCTTATAGGATTAGGAGTGGACTCCCAAATCAGCAACAGGTGGAAAAGAGCTGGAAGAAGTCACCTGCAGCATCTTCTGAAAGGACAACTCCAGCTGACCAGCTTCACCTGGATTTTCCTGGACTGACCAAGTGCATTGTGGGAGTTGGAGTCCCAGACCCTAAGAAGCAAACCAGAGCCTCTTAACCATTGGCTGGTGCTGTTGGTCACTTCCTGTCCATCAAGGAATCTTTCTGAAGAAGATCTGAAAGTTTGGGAATTTTTTCCAAGTTTTGTGAAAAAGCTCCAGAAGAAGACCATCATCACTGACAAGAGTTAAAAAGAAGACAAAGATCACCAGGCTCACAAAGGCATGGCACTGCAGTAGGCCACTGCCGTCGACGCGAAATCCAAATCCGAAGTCCCCAGATCATAGGGCTGACAGGGAAATGTTTCGGCATTCTGAAAATGCTGCAGAAGTTTCTTCCTCTACTATCCCTGCAACATAAAAAAATTACTGTCCAGGCCTTGGTAGGCTCGCGTCTTGATTACGCGAACGCTCTCTACCTTGGCCTGCCCAAATATCTGATGGCACGCTTGCAGGTTGTGCAGAATTCGGCTGCCAGAGCCATTTTTGGATTACAGCGAAGGGCAAGAGCCTCGGAGCTACTCGAGAGACTGCATTGGCTCCCGGTCTCTAAGAGAATTACTTTTAAGGTCCTGATCCTGGCTTTTAAAGCCCTCCATTTGATTGGCCCAAAATACCTTGGGAAGCGTATGGCCTTCTATGCCCCCAGGAGGACTCTAAGGTCCACTTTGCTGGCTAAAGCCGTTGTTCCCACCATTAGACGTGCACGCACTGGAGGTCGTTCCTTCCGGTACCTGGCACCTTGATGCTGGAATGAGCTTCCCTTTTCCTTGAGAACAGCCAATAGTTTACTTTCTTTCAGAAAGGAACTGAAGACCTGGCTTTTCTCCCAGTAATTCTCTGTCGGCCTGCGGTCGGTGTTGTGCATTTTTCTTTGTAGTTCTCTTTGCCAAAGCGCCGGGACACTCTATGGAGTAGCCGTGCGCTATAGAAGAGACTTTTATAACATAACATATTGCTTGACGTCAAGAGAAAAAGCTCCAAAAAAGTCAGAAGGTAAAAACTTGACTGGGCTCAACCACTTATTGTATCCAATTCATGGTCCATCTCTGTCATCCTGAAACTGTGACTTTGTCCCGTTACAGCACGACCAGATAGTCGTGGTTGGTGCTTTATATTTTCTGGTGCTAGGAAGCACTTTAAAAAAAAAGTAAACTTCCAAAATTTATAATTCTGTTTCCCCGCATTGGATTTTCTTCATTTTGGTGTCACTTTAAAGAAAAAATATTCTATTTTATAATTTGGGGTTAGATTTTTTTTATTGTGTTGTGTCTTTTACTTAGTTACTATATGTTAATATTAAATGCTTTACATACCTATTCCCTAAGTTAAGTCTGACTGCTCATCTGCCAAGCTACCAAGGGTTGGGCAAAGTTTAATTTATTGAGACTTGACTGGACCTTATCAATGATTGTAGTATTATTACTAGCTTTTTGGTACCTACTAATAACCCACCTTCCAACACTAAGAACGGTCATAACTAAAACATATGTTTACTGTGCTTAACCCTGGGTAGCTTAGCAAACAAACATATAGGCTTAACTTAGAGGCAATGTGTAAAGTATGTATACAGCATAAAACAGTAATAAAGTAAAAACACAACACAAGAAAAATCTCAAACCACTTTCGAAAAATAGATTATATTTTAATAAATTATTTAACACCAAAACAACAAAAATAAAATTAGTACAACTGGAGATTTTGATTTTTAAAGAATTACGTGAAAATGAAGCCAAAAGTGCCAAGAAAGGACATCTGGCCGTGCTGGGCCGGGATAAAGTCAAGAGTTCAGATCAACTGTGATGGGGTGCATACCGGCCACAAAGACCAGGCTTGGCTAGTTGAACAAAAGTACCTTGGTCCAGGTTACATCAATGTCAAGGATCCGGTCGATGATGAGGTTGCGGATCGCAGATAAGGTGATCAAGGCAGTGAAGGTGATGCGTTAGCTCTGATGAGCAGGTTGCTGCGATGCAAAGTTTCAGTGTCATCGTCAGGCTATCGTTGATGGGGATGCGAGGCCCTTGCTTTGAGTAGAGAGGTGCGCAGTGGCAGTTCCAAAGTCGATGCGGCATCTCTGAGCCATACAACAGCAGCGATGCACCAGTTCTGATCCATGAAACAGGGGCGATGCACTGGTTCTTTTCCCTCCAGCAGCGGTGATGCATTGTTTCTGTTGAAGCAAGCACCTTAGGCCCACTTCCAAGGTTCCAGTACTGGGATGGCACCACTTGGCAGGGCAGACCCACAGATGGCAGAGTCCAGGTGCAGAAGCAAGATCGTTGGAAGTGTTTTATGCCACTGAGACTTCAGATCTAGACGCCAGCCAACTAGACCTTGGAGTCACTCTGGGTTCCAGGGCCAAGTGGGGGGCAGCAGGCCAGCACAGCAAGACAGGCATTCTTCCAGAGCAGCAGTCAGGTTGAGTGACAGTCCATAAGCAGCACAGCAATCCTTCTCCCTTGCAGAGTATCCACAGGTGCCTTCGAAATGAGGGAGCCTTCAAAGAAGGGCTTTTGAAGTGCACAAGGGTCTCCCCTTCCTGTCTTGGCTCCAGACTCTCTACAGGAGGCATGCAGCCTTTTGTGTGGAGACAGAACACAGTCAATTTATGTGTTAGTGTGAGGCTGTCTAGCTCCTCCTGACACGTGGCCAGGATAGGCCAGCTAAGAAATGCCACCATTTACATGCTCATGTTTGTAAGTTGCCTTCTCTTCTAAATAAAGTAACTTTTGACATACATTTGCATGCACTACCATTCAGAATAACGTACTCTGAATCTGCATTGCTGACATTTCCACTTCATAAACACACTATCACAACACCTTGAACATGCAGTACAAGGCATAAAGTTCACTGTGCAAATTTAATTTGTTATTGACTGGTAGGAGATGAAGATAACCAACTAGAATAAACAATTGTGGCCTGACAGGGGTTGCAACATGGTCACATGGGCACTAATAATATATATACAGAACCAATTCCTTGTTTAGGGTGAAGAGCACTCAGCTCATACTGTGAGGTCACTGCATGCAAAAATTCCAGCTCAGCTGATTCTTGCGTACCAACACAAGGGATGTCCAGCTCTAGACAATGGGTAGTTAGACCACTCAGGCAGGGATTTGGCAGATCACCCATCCTAGGCAAGACTAGATTAGGGAGCTCTAGGTAGGAGAACACTATACTGAGGGGCAGATTTATGATGACTGGCGCATCCCTGCAAATCAGGAGGGATGCGCCAGGTAAGATGCGTCACAAGTTTACCCTTGCGCCACCACAGAAGCGCTGCATTTACTATGTGGCGCATCGTGGCGCAAGGATAAACAGATGCGTAACGCATCTCCCGTCAGAAGGGTGGCGCATTGCTGGAGTCGTGTCGCACGCGTGACGCAACTCCAGCAATGCTCGTGGCCTGCCCATACATAACGTGGTGCATCATGCCTTACGCCTGCTTGAAGCAGAGGCATCGGAAAAGTGACTGAGTGGAATCTTGTAGATTTCACTCAGGCACTTTAAAGAGGCTTTACAGCGCCGAAACGCCCCCCCCCGTGCCTGAACGCTCACATGAAACCTGATGCAGGTTTCATGTGGCAAAGGGCTTTACAACGTGACACATCTCCCTGTAAATAGGGCGCAACGTGGTGGATGTTTTATGCCGCCGCTGCCTCACAGAAGTGACTGGTAGTTTTAGCATTTTTATTCATTATGTTTGACAAAATTGACCTTTTACGATATATGCTCTATCTAATTAAAAAATTCTTAAATATGCATGATCCTTACTAGATCATTTTCTCTCTTGGTTAGCACAAAAATGTTCTTTTTCTTGTTCACACATATTCTTCATGATTGCTTTCTGGGCTTCCTAAATCTTGCCATCACTTAGCTTGAACAATTTTTCCTTTTCTTCTTCTGTTTTATCCGTTGTTTTACTAACTTCACAATATGTAGCGCATCAATAGGAAATTAAGAACTTCCCCCGGTACTGTAACTAAGCTTGTTTTCATATTGTTCTTGTTAACAGCCTTAAAAAAGTTGTATAACGACTAAACACGTGTCGGCTGTTCTTTTGTATCATCTACGTGTCAATCTGTAGATCGATCCACCTATGATCAAGACTGTCCCATAGTGATTGCTCTACATTTAAAAATAAATTGTCTTCTGACTGTTTGTCAGTCAGTTAGAATTTTTAAATGTACTGTGCTCTGCTGTTTGAATTTCTACATTTTATGCGCGTGGAGGATCTTTCACCACGTACTGAGTCATATTGTGGGTGGCACAATAGTTGCATTGATCATGCCGCAAAATATATTGAGTGTTTACATTTGTAAACTTGACTGAGGTGCTGGCTGCGCTGTCTAAAACCACTGCCACCCTTTCTGTATAACAACTCCATAGGTACTAAACAGGAAATATCCACCTCCTACTAATTAGAAATTACAGTGTATTATATGTAATAAGGAATCCCCAATGTTATCCTATGGGAGGGGTAGGCCTCACAGTAATGGAAAATTAATTTGGGGGTTTGTCACTACCAGGACATGTAAATGTTAAAAATACATGTCCCATCTTTTAATTACACAGCTCCCTGCCGTATTAGCGACCTATGGCCTACCTTACAGGTAATATTTATGTAATAAAAGGGGAGTTTAAGGCTTGGCAAGGAGTTTAATGCCAAGTTGGCATGATAGCGGGACACTGCATTCAGGCAGCAATGGCAGGCGTGGGATACGTTTTAGAGTGCTACTTAGGTGGGTGGAACAATGAGTGCTCCAAGCCCACTGGTGGCATTTCATTTTAAGGCCCTAGGTATATGGCTAGGTATATGGTATACCACTCTACAAGGGACTTGCAGGTATATTAAATATGCCAATGAAGTATATGCCAAGCAAACCAAGTTTATGGGAGTGAGTGCAAGCACTTTAGCAAAGGTTAGAAGTGGTAGAGTGCCCAGAGACCTAAGGTTGACAAAACGAATGCAGCAAAATTGGAGGCAAGCAGGCAAAACGTTTAGGGGAAGCCCACTGTTGTAATTAACCAGTTCAAGCTGAGTTGTAGAATGCTAGAATGTCATTACCTCAAGGACTGTCGTGTAACATTCTGGCTTTGGATTTGCTGCTGTGAAGACCTCCAACCTCTCAGTGGTTGCGTGAATAAAGCCATTTCTCCTTGCACCTATTTACCTTGCTTTTATTGCTGGCGACAAGTTGCTCTTGATTGGGGACAAGTGTGAGCAACCACTGATTCCCCTGCAAACCATGTGGACCATTTCTTCAATTTTGGGACTTGGCAAACTACTGATCACGCTACACTTGGGACACAGACTACTGTCTACGCTGCACATAAGAGCACACTGCTAACTGTGCTGCACCTGGGACATCACAACCCACACCGGAATGCTTATGTTGTATTTGCTGATGCTTGAGTCCTAAAAACAGTGAGTGATGGGTAATGGCTTACCTTTGAACCCCTGCCTTCCCGTGTACCACTGCATGTGCTCCTTCATTTGTTCTCTGTGTTCGCATCCCTGACGTGCCGAAAACTCGTGCACCACTGCATGCGCTCCTTTATTTGTTCTCTGTGTTCGCATACCTGACGTGCCGAAGACCCCTCTCTCCCTATCATGTTGTGATTCTGACGCTGGACGCACGTGTCGTTTCACGAAACGTGCAACGTGGCGGCCATCTTAATAAAGGGAAGAAACTTTCTAACAGTAAAGGCACGTGCCAACCAATCGCTTTAATCATTAAATTTGGTTGTCAAGCGAGTAAACTGGATTAAAGAGATTAACAATCTCCAACGTACGTGTGCCATATTTTTTACTTCACAGTGAGAACGTTGTTTACTTTCTTCCCTGCTTTCGTGTGTAAGTCATTGTAGGCTATTGTTTCTTTTCATTACCATTGTGGTTTATTTCAACATATTTTCATGGCCACATCAACCAGCATGTCCCAACCTCCCGCATTTTTTTCTGAAAAAAAGAAACCCAATCCTCCCATGGAAAAGATGGAGGAACCTGCTGACTCTTATATTGTGGCTATTGGGGGAGAAAAATTCTCAGCCTTCAGAAAACAAGCCATTCCTGCTTCATAACCTCGGCATTGAGGACAGGAATATATATGATAATATGGATCCCATACTAGTAGGAAATGGTGAAGGTGAGCCTGCTGACATTTACGAAATGTCAATGACTATGTTAGAACGTTACTTCGGACCTCGCATCTATGTGGTCCTCGAACACCTCAGATTCTTCACAAGATTCCAAGGCCCCAGTGAACGTGTGGGCAGCTATGTTGCCTCTCTCAAGATCTTGGCACGGACCTGCAAATTTGGCAAACTCTCTGATTCCCTCGTGAGTGATCAACTCGTAAGATGCACCAATAGTACTAGAGTGCAGGAAAAGCTCTTGTCTAAAAATCCTACGTTGACTGAGGCCATTGCAATTGTAGAAGAAATAGAAAATACTTCCTCTTGCGTAAAAGAGATAAGTAAGAATCCTGAAGATAGTAACCAAAGCTGAGTGATAGCATTAAAAAGAGCCAAGATGGTGTACGTGCTCTATCTGATGTTGACATTTGTGAAGAATTCAATGACAATGCTGCTAGAGTGTCACATGATCCCAAGAACAAGAATGTTTCAAAGAACACTCAGCCTACAACCCATAGGGATAATCAACCACACACCAAACGTAATCTACAACAACAGGGTTTTCCTACTCGTGACAGAAATCCCAATGATAACCAAAAGGGACGATGTTATAGGTGTGGAAGTGATTCACATTCTTCTGCTTATCCCAATTGTTTTGCCAGACACTCTGTGTGTGTCAACTGTGGGATCAAAGGGCACTATGCCTGAGTTTGCAAGTCCTCCAAGAGGACTCACCCAGCTGAAAGTGTTCCTGAGACAGTTCGCACTGTAATTGTCTCTACTATTTCTGAATGCAATGGGAATGTTGACTCCAAGAAAATTACCATGCCGTTTTGTAACACATCCGTGGATGAGAATGAGTTTAGTGTTATGGCGGACTCAGATTCCCTTTTACTTTAATAAGTAACAAACTATGGAATGAGAAAGTAGGGCTTGAGAATGTTGCACTACTGCCTCTGGATATCTCTCCAGTTAGTTATGGTAGATCCCCCCTCGACATCATTGGGTATGGAGTTGATGCCAAAAATCCGCAAGACCAAGTCATGTTAATAGACAATGTGAATAATACAAATGAGTGTTTTGAGGAATTTCGTGAGCTGTGTACTGATGCTCTTGGTCCCCTGAGTGTGAAACATCCTTTGAGTTGGTTAAATCAGAAATTGACAAAATGCCAACTTTGGGACATTTCGACACCAAGTTAAAAACGGTTTTGACTACTGATGCCAGTTTGAAGGGACATGGAGCTGTACTCTCACAGATGGTTGATGTAGAGGAGAAAGTTGTAGCCTTTGCCTCTAGGGCTCTTAGAGACGCTAAGGTCAACTACTCTTGTATTGAAAGAGAAGCATTAAGTGTGTACTGGGCAGCACAACACTTCAAATGTTATCTTTGGGGAATTCCATTCACTGTTAAATCCGATCATCGCCCCCTTGTCCAAGTTTTTTCTTGCCATCAGAGTGACCACATGACCACTAGGCTGAAAAGATGGAGCGAAGGTCTACAAGAGTTTAATTTCCATGTGCATTGTCTCGGGCCAAAGTAATGTCTGCTGACTGCTTGTCTCACCCCCGCACCGCACGGCCACCAGCTGTGTGTGTGCCCCCGCCTCGCTGCTGCCTGAAAGCCTGTTGTGCCTGCCTCGCCCCTCCGCCGTATTGCGTGTCTCCATTGTGACTGTCTGACTGTCTAATCGCTTCTTTGCCTCCTATTTTGTTTTTCCTGCCCTGCACTGTTGTCCCTGGTTTAATCGTTTTGCCTCCGATTGGTTCCTTGCCCTGTACTGTTGTCCCTGGTACCCCCCTGCACGTTGCTGTTGTTAGATGTTATCTCCCAGCCCCCATGTGCCTTCCCGCCCCGCTCCCCGCTTCCCGCCGCCGTGCATACGGACACGCCCCCTCTTTGTTTTGTGCCTGCCCCGCTCCCGCCTCCCAGCTGCTCCTCCCTCCCTCCCACTTGGCCATATATGGCGACCGCGCGGCGCAGGTGAGCGTGACCTGCCCGCAGGACACCCCCGCGCCGCACGGCCACCAGCTGTGTGTGTGCCCCCGCCTCGCTGCTGCCTGAAAGCCCGTTGTGCCTGCCTCGCCCCTCCGCCGTATTGCGTGTCTCCATTGTGACTGTCTGACTGTCTAATCGCTTCTTTGCCTCCTATTTTGTTTTCCTGCCCTGCACTGTTGTCCCTGGTTAATCGTTTTGCCTCCGATTGGTTCCTTGCCCTGTACTGTTGCCCCTGGTACCCCAGTGCACGTTGCTGTTGTTAGGTGTTATCTCCCAGCCCCCCTGTGCCTTCCCGCCCCGCTCCCCACTTCCCACCGCCGTGCATACGGACACGGCCCCTCTTTGTTTTGTGCCCGCCCCGCTCCCGCCTCCCAGCTGCTCCTCCCTCCCTCCCACTTCGCCATATATGGCGACCGCGCGCACGCGCAGCGTTGACGCGCTGCGGGCGCGCTGATTGTGCGCCGAAGGCGCGCCAAAGGCAAGCCCGTCTGCGCCCGTCCGCGCCTGGACCGCGCCCAGCGCCAGAACCCCTGGCCCCCACCGTCGCAAGTCGACCCGACAGACCTACGACGCCGCCGCCCTCAACGCACTCAACGCCGGCCGGAACCCCGCCTGCTGCCGGGCCGCACCAAAACGCTTCCACGGACCCTTCACCTGCACATCCTGCAAGTTCACCTGCCTCCGACCGTGGACCGCGCCCACCAAACCAAACCCCAGCAGCGACCTCAGGTGCATCCTGCTCAACACCCGCTCCGTCCACAGACACGCCCTCGAACTCTGGAACCTCCTCGACACAACATCACCAGACATCGCCTTCCTCACTGAAACATGGATGAACGCCTCCTCAGCCCCCGACATCGCCATCACCATCCCGGATGGATACAAGATCATCAGGAGGGACCGCGTCAACCAGACCGGAGGAGGCATCGCCATCGTCCACAAGAACACCATCCGCGTCACGACCGACACCGACGACACCTACACCGCCGCCGAACACCTCCACTTCCAGATCTTCACCAACCCAAAGACGACCCTCAGAGGAACCCTCATCTACAGACCCCCGGGACCACGCACACAATTCAGCGAAGACATCACGGACTTCATCAGCCCACACGCTCTCCGCTCCGCCGACTACATCCTCCTAGGGGACCTCAACTTCCACCTGGAGAACAACAAGGACCGCAACACCACCACCCTGCTGGACAACCTCGCCAACCTCGGATTCGAGCAACTGGTCAACACCCCCACCCACTACGCCGGCCACACGCTTGATCCCGTCTTCTCATCCAGCAAGCACATCACCTTCAGCCACTCCACCGGACTCCACTGGACCGACCACAGCTGCGTCCACGTCAGCTTCAGAAAATCCACCACCCACCACCACCCGCAAAAGGTTCCTCACAGGAGCTGGAACAAGATCACCGCCGACCAGCTCACCGCCTCCCTCAGCCAGAAACCACCTGCCAGCACATCGGACCCCAACGAAGCAGCCCGCAACTTCACGCAATGGCTGACCGCCTGCGCCGACGACCTCGCACCACTGAAGAACCCCCCCAGCAAACCCAGAAGCAAGAAGGCCCCCTGGTTCACCGAAGAACTCAAGGACTCCAAGAAGACCTGCTGCACCCTCGAGAAAGCCTGGCTCCTCGACCGAACCACTGACAACATGACCGCCCTCAAACACGCGACCCGCAAGCACCACCAGCTCATCTGCACCACCAAGAAGAAATCACTGAAGGACCGTCTGGACAACAACGGCCACGACAGCAAGGAACTCTTCAGCATCGTCAAGGAGTTCTCCAACCCCAGCACCGGCAACAACGACATCACCCCTTCACAAGAGCTCTGCGACTCCCTCGCCTCGTTCTTCCACCGCAAGATCGCCGACATCCACAACAGCTTCGACACACCATCCTCGCACCCTACCATCGAACCAACGCACCCCACTGCCACCCTCCGCACCTGGACCGCAGTGACCACCGAAGACACAGCCCGCACAATGAACACCATCCACTCCGGATCTCCGACTGACCCCTGCCCCCACTCATCCTCCTGGACCTCTCCGCCGCGTTCGACACTGTCTGCCACCGCACCCTAGTCCAACGCCTCAGCAACTCCGGCATTCAAGAGAAGGCACTGAAGTGGATCGTCTCGTTCCTAGCTGGAAGAACACAGAGAGTCCGCCTTTCCCGTTTCGTTCCGAGGCCACCGAAGTCATCTGGGGCGTCCCGCAAGGATCATCACTCAGCCCCACCCTCTTCAACGTCTACATGAGACCCCTCGCAGCCATCGCTCACCAACACAACCTCAACATCATCTCCTACGCCGACGACACCCAGCTGATCCTCTCCCTCACCAGAGACCCCGACACCGCCAGAACCAGCCTCCACGAAGGGATGAAAGACGTCGCCGAGTGGATGAAGAACAGCTGCTTGAAACTGAACTCAGACAAGACGGAAGTCCTCATCCTTGGACCAACACCCTCCGCCTGGGACGACCCCAAGCCGACAGACCACGCACGCAACCTGGCCTTCATCCTGGACTCCTCCCTCTCCATGACCAGACAAGTCAACGCCATCTCCTCTTCATGCTTCCACACCCTGCGCATGCTCCGCAAGACCTTCCAATGGATCCCGATCGAAACCAGGAAGACGGTCACCCAGGCCCTCGTCACCAGCCGGCTGGACTACGGTAACACCCTCTACGCCGGAACCACAGCCAAGCTACAGAAAAGACTTCAACGCATCCAGAACGCCTCCGCCCGACTCATCCTGGACATCCCTCGACGCAGCCACATCTCCGGCCACCTGAGGAACCTGCACTGGCTCCCCGTCAACAAGAGGATCACGTTCAGGCTCCTCACCCACGCACACAAGTCTCTCCACAACCTGGGCCCCAAGTACCTCAACGACCGCCTGACCTTCCACGCGCCCACCGCCAGCTACGTTCAGCTAGCCTCGCCCTCGCCACCGTTCCACGCATCCGAAGAGCCACCGCCGGAGGCAGATCCTTCTCCTACCTGGCAGCCAAGACATGGAACTCCCTCCCCATCCACCTTCGGATGACCCAGGACCACCTCGCCTTCAGGAAACAACTCAAGACCTGGCTGTTCGAGCAGTAGCGTCCCCCTTCCCCCAAGCGCCTTGAGACCCATCCGGGTGAGTAGCGCGCTATACAAGTGATATGATTGATTGATTGATCTGCCTTTAAGCAGCAATCAAGTCGTTGAGGAGTTTGAGTGTGTGAATTGGCTGTCTGAACCCTCGATATCAAAGGAAGAATGGATATGATGTACTAGTAATGATAAAGTGTTTCCTCCCTTAAAGTTATCATCTCTAAGTGATGGCCGGAGTAAAAAGATCTTGACTCTGTTTTGAAGCCTTTCTGAGCTGTGAAAGATGATCTCACCTTTTGCCAAGGATACCTCATGAGGGGTGACAGAGTGGTTCCACCTGATGAGCTGAAAGGGAAAGTGGTGAATTTAGCTCATGAAGGGCACTTAGGGAGGAGTCTTACCAAGGCTTGTGTCATAGAACTATATTGGTGGCCTGGAATGGACCGACTGATAGAGAGTGTGGTCAAGGACTGCCGACTGTGTGCTATTATGACAAGTCTCATACCACCAGTCATGCTCCTTTGTCTGCCGTAGAGGTCCCTGATGCTGTAGGGACCAAGTTGGGGTTAGACATTATTGGTCCATTTAACTTAATGCCCTCTCATGAAAGATATGTTACCCTACTAGTCAATTACACCTCTGAATGGGTACTAGTCAATTACACCTCTGAATGGGTGATCTCCAAGTGTATGAGTGTTGTTAACACTAGGTCAGTGATCGAGTTCTTGAAAGATGTCTTTGTTTCGGAAGGAATTCCCAAATACTTGGTTACTGACAATGGGGTGCAGTTTACCTCCAATGAGTTTTATGCTTTCCTAAAAGATCTTGGAATTGTTCATCAAAAGACAGCCCTGTATTCTCCACAGGCCAATGGTCTAACGGAAAGGATGAATAGGGTTGTCAAAAGCTGTGCCCAGCGGGCATTGGATTCCAAGATTTCTCTCAGCAGTGTGTTTAGGGAAACCTGGTGGGCACACCAGACTGTTCCCAATACAATTTCTCAAAAATCTCCTTTCGAAATCTTGAGAGGCAGAATAGCCAATTCTAAGCTTAATCCAGTATGGTTTCCTGTTCGGAAGGAGAGAGTTGTGTCTGATGATTTGAGAAAAATCAGGTTGGCTGACTACCAGCAGAGGTACAAACTGCAGTATGATAATAAAATGTCAGTCAGAGTGAAGAAGTGGAATGTGGGTGACCGTGTCCTAGTAAAGAGGGCAAGACATGATCACAAAGGGTTGTCTAATTTCCTAGGCCCTTTTACCATCACTGCTATTAGGAAAAATGTTGTAATCCTGGACAATGGCTGTACTTGGAGTATGACCAGGCTTGCTAAATTCACTGAGATGTCCCACCACACTGCTGTTAACCCTCGTCCTACCTACGTAGAGGGAGATGTGAACACTGGTTGTTCAATCAGGCACAGGCAACTTCCTGTGAAATTTAAGGATTATGTTCTGTATTCAAATTTGCTCTTGTTCTTTTGCCACGGTTCATTTTTTTCCTACTATTTCTGCACTTGTTAAGGCTAATAACGTGCTCTCTATTAGTTTTCTAGTTTCTTTATGTTTTTCCATGCTTTATGTCATTGTATTGTGCCATCTTGTTTTTTTCCCGTTTAATTTTTCTCCATGATTTTGTAAGGGGGATGTGGTGTAAATAACCAGCTCGAGCTGAGTTGTAGAAGGCTAGAATTTCATTACCTCAATCAATCAATCAATCATTCCATTTGTATAGCGCACTACTCACCCGGGAGGGTCTCAAGGCGCTTGGGGGAAGGGGTATGCTACTGCTCGAACAGCCAGGTCTTGAGTTGTTTCCTGAAGGCGAGATGGTCTTGGGTCAGTCAAAGGTGGATGGGGAGGGAGTTCCATGTCTTGGCAGCCAGGTAAGAGAAGGATCTTCCTCCGGCGGTGGCTCTTCGGATGCGTGGTACGGCTGCGAGGGCGAGGCTGGTGGACCGTAGCTGGCGGGTGGGCGTGTAGAAGGTCAGGCGGTCGTTGAGGTACTTGGGGCCCAGGTCGTGGAGAGACTTGTGTGCGTGGGTGAGGAGCCGGAACGTGATCCTCTTGTCGACGGAGAGCCAGTGCAGGTTCCTCAGGTGGCTGGAGATGTGGCTGCGTCGGGGGACATCCAGGATGAGTCGGGCGGAGGCGCTCTGGATGCGCTGGAGTCTTTTCTGTAGCTTGGCTGTGGTTCCGGCGTAGAGGGCGTTTCCGTAGTCCAGTCGGCTGGTGACGAGTGCCTGGGTGACAGTCTTCCTGGTCTCGGTCGGGATCCAGTGGAAGATCTTGTGAAGCATACGCAGGGTGTTGAAGCACGATGAGGAGACGGCGTTGACTTGTCTGGTCATCGAGAGGGAGGAGTCCAGGATGAAGCCCAGGTTGCGTGCGTGGTCGGTTGGCTTGGGTGCGGTGCCCAGGGCTGGGGGCCACCAGGAGTCGTCCCATGCGGAGGGCGAAGATCCCATGATGAGGACCTCCATCTTGTCCGAGTTCAGTTTCAGGCGGCTGTCCTTCATCCACTCGGCGACGTCTTTCATCCCTTCGTGTAGGCAGGTTCTGGCTGTGTCGGGGTCTCTGGTGAGGGAGAGGATCAGCTGGGTGTCGTCAGCGTAAGAGATGATGTTGAGGTTGTGCTGGCGTGCGATGGCTGCAAGGGGTCTCATGTAGACGTTGAAGAGGGTGGGGCTGAGTGAAGATCCTTGCGGGATGCCGCAGATGACTTCGGTGGCCTCGGAGCGAAACGGGGGGAGGCGGACTCTTTGTGTTCTTCCGGCGAGGAACGAGATGATCCACTCCAGTGCCTTCTCTTGGATACCGATGTTGCTGAGGCGCTGGACTAGGGTGCGCTGGCAGACAGTGTCGAACGCAGCGGAGAGGTCCAGGAGGATGAGGGCAACTGTTTCCCCCTTGTCGAGCAGGGTCCGGATGTCATCGGTGGCTGCGATGAGGGCGGTCTCGGTGCTGTGGTTGGCTTTGAAGCCGGACTGCGAGGGGTCGAGGGATCCGTTCGTCTCGAGGAAGGCGGTCAGCTGTCTGTTGACGATCTTCTCGATGACTTTAGCAGGAAAAGAGAGGAGCGAGATGGGGCGGAAGTTCTTGAGGTCGGTGGAGTCCGCTGTAGGTTTCTTCAGGAGGGCGCTGAGCTCGGCGTGCTTCCAGCTCTCCGGGAAGGTGGCGGTGTTGAAGGAGGTGTTGATGATGTTCCGGTGTTGGGGTGCGATGGTGGAGTCGGGCTTGTTGAAGACGTGGTGTGGGCAGGGGTCGGTCGGTGATCCGGAGTGGATGGTGTTCATCGTGCGGGCTGTGTCTTCGGTGGTCACCGTGGTCCAGGTGCTGAGGGTGGTGGTGGGGGGCGTTGGTTCGACGGTTGGGTGCGTGGGTGGTGCGCCGAAGCTGTTGTGGATGTCAGCGATCTTGCGGTGGAAGAACGAGGCGAAGGAGTCGCAGAGGTCTTGTGACGGAGTGATGTCGTTGGTGCCGGTGCTGGGGTTGGAGAACTCCTTGACGATGGTGAAGAGCTCTTTGCTGTCGTGGGCGTTGTTGTCTAGTCGTTCCTTCAGGGATTTCTTCTTGGTGGTGCGGATGAGCTGGTGGTGCTTGCGGGTAGCGTGTTTGAGGGCGGTCATGTTGTCGGTGGTCCGGTCGAGGAAACAGGCTTTCTCGAGGGTGCGGCAGGTCTTCTTGGAGTCCTTGAGTTCGTCGGTGAACCAGGATGCCTTCTTGCTTCTGGGTCTGCTGGGATGGTTCTTTAGTGGCACGAGGTCGTCGGCGCAGGCGGTCAGCCACTGTGTGAAGTTGCGGGCTGCTACGTTGGGGTCCGTTGTGGTGGCGGGTGGGCTCTGGCTGAGGGAGGTGGTGAGCTGGTCAGCGGTGATCTTGCTCCAGCTCCTGTGAGGTACCTGTTGTGGATAGTGGTGGGTCGTGGTTCTTTTGAAGCTGAAGTGGACGCAGCTGTGGTCGGTCCAGTGGAGTCCGGTGGCGCGGCTGAAGGTGATGTACTTGCTGGAAGAGAAGACGGGATCAAGCGTGTGGCCGGCGTAGTGGGTGGGGGTGTTGACCAGTTGCTTGAGTCCGAGGTTAGCGAGGTTTTCCAGCAGGGCGGTGGTGTTGCGGTCCTTGTTGTTCTCCAGGTGGAAGTTGAGGTCCCCCCTAGGAGGATGTAGTCAGCGGAGGGGAGGGCGTGTGGGCTGATAAAGTCTGTGATGTCTTTGCTGAATTGTGTGCGTGGTCCCGGGGGTCTGTAGACGAGGGTGCCTCTGAGGGTCGTCTTAGGGTCGGTGTGAATCTGGAAGTGGAGATGTTCGGCTGCGGCGAAGGAGTCGCTGGCGTCGGTCGTGATGCGGATGGTGTTCCTGTGGATGATGGCGATGCCTCCTCCGGTCTGGTTGATGCGGTCCCTCCTGATGATCTTGTACCCGTCCGGGATGGCGATGGTGATGTCGGGTGCAGAGGAGGCGTTCATCCAGGTTTCTGTGAGGAAGGCGACGTCCGGTGAATTAGCGTCGAGGAGGTTCCAGAGTTCCACGGCGTGTCTGTGGACGGAGCGGGTGTTGAGCAGGATGCACTTGAGGTGGTTGCTGCTGGTGTTTGTCTTGGCGGGTGCGGGGCATGGACTGTCGTGTAACATTCTGGCTCTGGATTTGCTGCTGTGAAGACCACCAACCTGTTGGTGGTTGCGTGAATAAAGTCATTTCTTCCTGCACCTACTTACCTGGCTTCTATTACCCACCTTAAAGCTGACAGGTCTAGCACTTCACTGAACAAAAATATAAAAGTTAAATGGCTGGTTAACATAGGATTTCCTGTTTCTACTTTCACAGTGAAAGTGCTGCTCTCAGAGCATTAATCAGCACAACTGCTAAGCTTAACTTTTCAGGCACCTCCTAAATGCAAGCATCTACTAATGAATTATCCAGTGTGTGAAAATAAACATCTTAAACACAGAACGATGTTGGCAAAAAGTTGTACTGTTCCCCATTGCACCATATCTTCTTCCATTATATAGGTCTTGTTAAACCTACAGTGTAGTGTCAATGTACTACAAAAAACACATGCATGATTGTAGCTTCCTTACAGTGCATTCTGCATTTAAAATTTGATTTATAAAAATAATACACAATGGTAAATAAAACACATTTTAACGCCTTAACCGCGGTGGCAATTCCACCGCGGTGCGGGCGTTCTAATGGGTGGGCGGGGCTGCGACGGCCAACGGTCGTTCGCAGCACAACAGAGGGAGTGCTCCCGTCAGCCGTTGGCCCACGGGAGCACGGAAGGGGTTCAATCTCAGAACATTATCCTCAACAAAAACACACATTTCTCAAAACACTGACAAACATATCTGCAGTGTCAGACAAATAAAGAATGCTATACAGATGACAAAATGCTCAAATCTTTCTTTAACGAGTACTAAAATCAATCAATACATCATGGACTATTAAACATAGCAATTGATAACACCATTGCCCATGTTACTTATTGTGTAATGTGGTCCTATATTTCCAACTTGTTTATAAACAACTGAGTATCCTGGCTCATAATTGTCACCAGAACCCCTCAATGAAAATATAGGCCAATATTACGAAATTACCTGTAATGTACTCTCTTTCTCTTCTTTCCGGCATACACAAAACATGCTTCATCCTATTTTTTGTAATCCCTGAATATTTGTTAACGTTATGTACTCATATTCTTCTCCCCTGTTAAATGGGTTCTAGCAACAATCTCCTTTCCTTGCAGGAAAGAAGAGGAACGGGATAAAAGTGTGTGCCAAAGAAACTACTGCATGCAACATTTTCTTATTACAAATGACTCTCTACGAGATTCATTCCTCTCTTCTGTCTTCATGCCTCCTGAATGTTTCTGTTCCTTCCAGTATTTACATTAGTGTGCAAAGTAAAATAAGACACTGCTAACAAGAGCTTTGACCTTTCCGTAAACATACCGACTGTCTGAGAAGCTGTTAATTCACACCATGGTTATGCTTATTAAATTAACTAAAAAACATATTCATAGCCACAATATCATGTAAATTCATTTGCAAGAGACATATGGAGCTTTGGATTCATAATTAAAGGACTTCCTGGCATTAAATCTGAATTAAATCTGAATTACATTTTATTAGCATGTGCCACGTGCAGTTTTTAATTACTAATCATAATACAGGAATTGTTTTACTGTTTTTAGCTGCACTGCCCGGAAACCAAACATTTAATTGCGTTTCATAAAGCAAACAGCGCAACTGTGCGCGCGTGTATTGTTCTTTTAACTGCCAATCAGTGTCTTGTCACATATTATTCATATCTTCTTGCAACATAAAATGCCATTGTGTTTTTGTAGTAGTAGAAAGCGGGATTTATTGATTATTAAAATCGTGTTGTAACCATAAAAGAAATCATAGTTAACTTTAATATTCAGGGGTCAATATATCAGAGAAGGCGCCAGTCAATGGGCCTCTTGCATAGCCATTTCCGGTAGATTCATGATGTGATGGTTTGAAACATCTCAGGGCTTATTTGGCTAATGGAGCAAAGACAGCCTCTGGCATTTCCTTGTTTACCTACAACTCTGCCATATGGGAACTCTGCGGACCGACACTCCTTCGGTTCAACTCTGCTCCGACATCTCCCCACCACCATCACCACACCATCATTTTCCATGTTACCTGTCTGACTTGGCACGCACATTCTCTCCTGGAGAGCGTCTAGCCACGTTTCCAAAACACTTCAGTCCCTGCGGCCAAATTTGTTCTATGGCCATACCAATTACCCACAGCCTGCGACCCTTCTGCAGTCAGAACTTTACTAATTGTTCAGCCAGGCTCACAGCAAATGGGCCTTGCTTTGAGGATGAAAGTAGAGATGGAAGGGTTCATGATGGCACAGTTGAAGGTTTACTGTGTTACTGAGAGTCAGTGCGAGGGATTCTTTAGATGTGGGAAGGCCACCCAGGAAGCAGGTAATCGTGAACTGGCTATTTTGGGGCTGCTCGTCTTTAGATCGGGTACATGTGTTAGTCTGTTGATTTCTGGAGGTTTGTTGTTTTTGAATGGTTTGAATGAGAGCAAGAGCAAAATATCAGTGTGAGAAATTGGGTTGTTGGTTGAGGAGGGTGGAACCCTTCTCAAACAACAAGCACAATTCTCGTCAGGGTGAACCTCAAAAAGTAATTAATTAACCTATGTTTAACCATCTGGTAGCTTGGCACAAAAGCGGTCAGGCTTAACTTAGAGGCAATGTGTGAAGTATTTATGCAGCACTCAAACAATAATAAAGTAAAACCGCAACACAACAAAATCCTACACCTTTCAAACACAGTAAATTATATTAAATACAATGATACCAGAACAACAGAAATCCAATCAGTAGAATTGGAGAAATGTAATTTCAAAGTCAGGAGCAGGCTGTGCAGGTAAGAGTGGTGGGGAAGGGGTGTTGGGTGTGGTGGGGAGTTGACGTACAACTGCAAGGGAAAATTAAATTAAAAAAAAAACCCTTACCTTGCGCTAGCCATATCGCCAACTCGGTGAGTGCAAGGTAAGTGGTTTTCTTTTTTTTAAATTTAGTTTTACCTCATCGTCATCTGTCTACTCCCCCAACCTCGACGCTCTTACCCGCTCAGGCCGCTCCTGTTCAAAGTCTTAGGTAAAAGTAGCACCAACAAGTGCAAAGTGCTAAATGGGGTTATCTGGTGCACTGGACCGGGAAAAGTCACAAGTTCAACCTGGCCCTGATGGAGTGTAGGCAGGTGCAGGACTACGTTTGACCCGCTGGTCAATGTACCTTGTTGTAATAGGACTGAGATGTGGAGACCTGCATTGCACTGTGTTGAGTGGCACCTGCATCACACTGTGTTGAGTTGCATTGGTTCTGATGTGGCTGATGATCAGAAGCTGCGAGGTGCTGCATTGGGTTGATTCGTGCAACATCTGTCCCAATAAGGCTGCCGATTGGGAGCTGCAGAATGCCGCGATGCGAGGTCATGCACTGAGATGCATCACACTGCATCAGCTCTGATAGACCTTGCAAGATAGGCTTGCAATAGTGAAACATTTCTTTAACAGTTTTTTGCTACCAGGACATGTAATGTAAAACCTAAATCCATATGTCCTTTTTTTAATACAATGCTCCTTGCCCTACGAGCCTTTAGAGCCTACCTTTGTGGTGGCTTACATGTATTAAAACGTTATTTAGCCAGAATGAAATGGCACTTTAAAACTGCCTTAGAGGCTGAAGTGGCAGACCTGATACATGTTTTAAAAGGCTACTGCAGTGGGTGTCAAAATGAGTCACATTTAATCTACTGGCCCTGGGTACACATAGTATCACTTTACTAGGGTCTTACAACTATATTAAATTTGCCAATCAGGTGTAAACCAATTGTATCATGTTTTAGGGAGCAATCACAAGCACTTTAGCACTGATTGGCAGTGCCAAAGTGCACAGAGTCCTACAACCAACAAATTCAGCCAAACCTGAGAAGTGAAGCCAAAAGTTTAGGAAACGGCCAACCAAGGGTGTTAGGTCTAGCAATCAGGTTTCGAGTGATCTTCGATGACAAGTTTGAAAAGTGAATGTTTTTTCTCCTCAATGTGGGGTTCTGATTTCTGATACAGTATGCCACTATGTACGATTTGACAAACTAAAGTTGTGTGCTGTGTTGCATCCAAGAGAAAGAGCAGAGCAGTGCCATGCATTGGCGCATTTTTGATTACTTTTCACAACACACACACACACACACACACCCTTGCACAATAGTGCAATGATATGATATGTATGTGATGTCTAACTTATATTTTGTACTGGAAAGATACCCTTTCTGTACACAATACTATGCTTGGACATAGTTTGATCAATTTACAAGTTTGTATATGTGCTGTACAGTACATCAATGCAAAGTTGGAAAATGTTGATAAAAAGAAAACTTTGTTTTGCATTGTGCTACTCTGCCTTACTGGAGGGCTACTTTCCAGTGCAAAACAAAATTTGCACTGGAAAGTAAATCCCAATACTAAACTTTGCACTCGGCTTGTGTCACGTCTGTGATGCAAACCTGGTGCACTTGTGGGTAAATCTGGGCCCTGGAACAGAGGCTGAAATTAAAGTTGGTTTTCCAAATCATTGTACAGTTCTCACAAGCAAACTTATTTGGTCTGTAGTATTTGCTGAGTAGAAGGATGTAGTGTGGTGGCACATTTTCAATAAGAATCAAAATACCACCAAGTCGGCATCTTTAGAGTCATGAACACTGCCGGAGCTGATAACACATCTTCTTTGGAGCATCCATCAGTGAAATTGTAGTTCAATGAATTGGATAATATGAAAGCTCTAGAAATCTCTCGAAAATAACTTGTGTAATTGGTAAAGCAGGTCTCAGTTGTGAAGCAGCAATAGTGTGACTGCTTACTGGGAAAGTTGAGAATGTGGCAAATTCAAATGAGTGACTTTGCCACTATGTGTCCACAGTCATACATTTAGCCTCAATATATCATGTGATTCAAATGAAGAATATAACCCAAGGGGCATATGTACAAGCTCCTATTGCCACCAAAATTTCACTTATATCGAAGTTGTGGTGTCGATAGAGGCTGGGCCTTATTTACAAGTCAGCGTAAAGCCACTTAACGTGGTTTAATTCTGCCTTGTAAATAAGGCCCCCTTTCATGCTATGGTTAGCATGAAAGGGGTGGGCAGTAGGTGTTGTGGTGGGCATTCCACAGCAACATCCATTCATTTTGATGCTGCCCCCTATGTACAAGGGTGATGTACATAGGAGGCAGCGGGAAATAAATTACTACCAGGTGAAACCTGGTCTTAAGATGGCGAAACGAGGAGAAATGCATAACTTCTCCTCGTTTTTGCCTTTTCCATGTGTGCTGTCTTGTGCAGCCCACATGGAAAATGCAAAATGCCATGGATTGTTTATGTACAGGAAGGTGTCCGTTCCTGTACATAAACAGTCCGTTAAAAAAATGCCATTTTGGTGATTTTCATGTGTGCTGCATGAAGCAGCACACGTGACAGTGACAGAATGGCATTTTAATATTGTTTAAATGCAGGAAGGGACACCTTCCTACATATAAACAATCCTCCCTTGCACGCAGACACCCTTGCACTATGGTGCAAGGGTGCCAGCATTGGCGCTAAGTTGCTAAACTTAGCACCATTGCAGGGGGAAATGCAAGGCTGCACCACATTCTTGTAAATATGGTGCAGCCTTGCGTTTCTGAAGTGGCAGGGAGAGGCGTTAAGCCAGGAAGGCTAACACCTCTCTCTGCCACTTCCTTGTACTTATCACCCAAAAGGTCAAGTATCCAAGGGGCACATGAAGCTCTCTAGTGAAGGTGGCATTGAATATCCTACAAAAGAGGCCACAGAATGGAAGAGGATTGAATGTCATTGATGAAGAACATCCCATCTAGGCAGAAGTTATAACCCAAGAGCAACAATGAGGACAACATGCTCTGGTTTGCCCAGGCGCCATATGGGGAGAATGTAATATGGGAAGAATGTAGGTCTTTCTGATGCACAATTAAGTTTGAGGGCTTAACTCAGTTCGGAGTTAGAATTTGGAGTTTGGAACCCATAGAGCCCAGAAATGGACTTGACATCTCATTAGAAGCGACCAAGGCAGTGAGAATAATTCTCCATGAAGGCAAACATAGCGAGTTGAACTCCTGCCACTGATAAAACTAAGTCTGGGTGAAGTTTTTTTTACACAGGAGTAATCTGAGTAATTTCAGTAATTATGCATTACAATGAAATTGCCAAAATTACGCGATTATGCCTGCTTGAGTAATTAAGAGTAATTAGGGGCTAAAATCCTACAGCAGGAGCCAAGGAACAACAAACTAAGAGAGTGCGAGTGGCTGCTAGCTGCTGGTGTCCATGTCCTTTAGCATTTTGAGCTGTCTTCTTAACGCAAAATGCATCATCTGGCACATTTTGGATGTCAGGGTGCATTTTGCACTTAGAAAATTGCAATGTGTGCTGGATTATGCTTCTCGTGTATTTATGCATAATTGCAAGTAATTTTGTGGTAATTACAAGTAATTACGCTATAGAAAATTACACCAGTTACTTCCAACCCTAGATTAAGGTTGTGATCAGCAGGTTATGAGATCGGTTCGAGGCAAGGCATACTCATGATTAGGAGGTTAGTAAGCCAAGTGCCATTACATTTGGTTATTGAACCACTATAAATGCATGGAAAAAGTGCATTATACATTACTGAGTTTTTGTTTTTATATCCATGATTAAAACATTCTAATGCATGTATTGAAAACTGTTAGATCACTTCTAACACTCTTCCACTGTGCACTTGTGTTTAGTAGATAATATCTGTTGTATGTCAGTGGAAGCTGAACTACTGCCATTTGACTTCTTCGTGTATCATCACAATATGTCTTCCTATGCCCATGATGGTAATTCAGTAAATCATCTAATGTAAAGATATAAAGTAAGACATTAAAAACGATGCTGCTGATTTGCAGTAGTCTGTTAAACATAAAAGCATTGTTGCCATGAGCAGAAATTTTGAAACCTCTGGAAGTTTATAAATGCCATCCCACGTCAAGCAATGTAAAACAACAGAATAGCATAATTTATTATAAGCAAAACAGAAGGAGGAGTGCAGGGGCGGCAGACCAAGATGGCTGCTACGTGAAGCGCTCTGCGGCACCGAGCTCCGATCGGCGCAGAAGGAAACATTCACAGGATGCGGTTCTGCTTTTCAAGCATCGCTTCTTGCTTCAGTAGATACACAGCACTTTGAGGCAAGTCTTTACACCGATTCATGGTCTTTTAGACGCCTTTTCAGCTCCGTTTGCATCTCCTCACAGCGCCCGTTTTTACGGCCGCTGTTTTATGCATTTTCTTACCGGCTGCTGTTGTTTTTCTATCTACAACATGCTTACTTTATTTAAGGCATAATGCACATTGTTTCTTTGTTGGAATATTACATATGTTGCCCTCCTCTGCACTATTGCTTGCATTGAGTCTACCAAAAGACTTTTATGAAAGCCGTTTGTCAACTGGTTTATCTTACTGCTTTGTGCTGCTCAGCTTCAAATGACATTAACCTCACTGATTCTCTCCTCTCGCTGCTGCAACCCCACTTTGGATATCTGGCAATTTAAGTTGGCAACTATGGAATTTATTATGACTGCTTATAAGTCTTTATTAATATTCTTTCATGTCTTTTTTTTCTTCTTAGAGTCTGAACTTCATGTGGCAACCATTTTATGTGATTCTGATATAAATAACAAACCAAAGCCTTATAGAATACGGTTCACAAATATTTTATTGTTTTTTCACTCTGCAACGTTGCTGCCTCACACATTTTGGTGAATCCATCTCTTTCTTGCTGAATGCGCAATAAATTCTACCATGAATTCATTCCCCACACTCAAATAAGCTGACTGGTGCTTCGGGGTCTGGTACTGGAGGTTGTAAGGACTCTTTTGTTTCCACCAACAAATGCGCCAAAAAAGACCCGTAATCTCCATCGAAATCACCTCTTCCTCAAACATTGGAGGACATTATGGATGAACGACATCATATCAAACCTTTTAGGAAGGAAACCACTGCTACCCTTCAGAGAATTGAAGAGAAATGGTCTGGACTTGAATTAAGACTTTCAGATGTAGAACAAAAATAAGCGATGCTCAGGATGTTGTTGCCAAATTCGATTCCCTCACTAAAGAAGTTACTCAACTAAAGAAGACTACAGAGGGCCTAGAAAATCGCAATAGGTGCAACAACCTCCGTATTTGTGGAATTCCGGAAGGGTCTGAAGAATCGGACATGATCTCCTTTTTGAAGTCCCAAGTTCTGCATCAAGTCGGCCTCCCGAAATCCATGGACTTCAATATCCAAAGGGTGCACAGATTGGGTCCTCAGAGTGCTTCTTCCTCATCCAGACCTAGAGGTATTATCGCTTTCTTCCTTCTTTATTCAGACCTCATGGCTATTCTTAATGCTGCCATACAACACAAGCAGATGCTCTGGTCCGGTCACAAAGTCTTTTTCTCCCAACATGTTTCTAAACCAACTACCAGTCGACGCAAGGAATTTCTTGACCTCAGACCTTCTTTGAGATCCACGAATGCTCGATACAGTCTTATACATCCATGCTTTTTCAATGTGACTTATAAAGACAGAACTTTCTCTTTTGACGATCCAGCCAACCTTCGGAAGTTCATTCATGTCCACAAGGGAGAAGCTATGGAATTAAGCAAACCTTAGATGTTTTTTTCAGGTTGTTTCTATTGTTTGTACTTTTTGGTCCTCCTGCAGGTATACTTACCCTGGGTCCTCAATGTCCCATTTATACATGGTCCACCCAGTTATATTGCCTCGTCAAATGTCTGCTACAAACCCTTAAAGTTTTCATGTTGGTTTTCTTTCTTATTTTTTAGGTCTTACCTGTGATGTTCCCGATGCAAGTGTTTCCATTCCTATTCCCTCCAGGTTTTGTCATATATGATTTTCAATGTTATACAGTTTCCTCAATGTTTGGTAAGTTCCCTTCCACTTTGTATCATACGTTTGCCATTTTGTCTTTATTTTTCTACTTATCCCTCGTTGTTCCTTTAGGTAAACCTTTCCTTTCTCGGTGCCCCCTTCCAATTTTTTGAGGCGGTTGTCCTGTTCTTGCCTCCCTCCCACTGGATCACCTGACAGTGGAGGCATTGAGCGAGCGCATTCAGTGCGTGACGATTAACGAGGGACATAATGGACCCCCGGCGGTCTTTTTCGAAAAAGACAACGAGGGAGAAATTGAAATCCAATTCAAATACAGGTCGTGTTTACAACTAACTGCCATTGAGAGTCAGAGAATTGAAACGTCCTCTCAACCCAGGACACGGACATAAAGGATTCCTGACACAGTCACCACGACCTCCTCCCTCCAAGAGGCGCCGGATGGTGCACATGGAGAAATAAAACTTGAATCTCAGTACAACGTCCCCCCCTTTTTGACACTAATGGAAACACCGCCAGCCTGAAAGATACAGATAAATAACAAAGCCCTGATGAGGGTTCGAGAACTGGTTACTCGAACCAGAAACGCATCGGCACACCTGCAAGAGTTAACTATATCATTGATTGATATATTAAAAACAAATACATACTGCTTTACTCTTGTGATTTTACGTCGCTTTGTTTGTCTTTAAAAAGGAATTGACTTGTAATCATTGATGAAATTAATTTTTAATGTCTAATGTTCTGTGTTAATTAGATGTATTCTTGATTCATGTTTTTTGTGTAAATTGCTTAGTTTGTAATGTCATGTTATAAATGTATATCTTCTTTTGCCTAAAAAGAATAAGTTCTTCAAAAAAAGTATACAAAATATGAGTAATGGGTATAAATAAAAGTACCTGACCAGGTCTAATGAATTTGCATTTGGTCTTGTGGAAATAGTTGTATCATTAAGATACGAGGGGTTGGGGCATCTCATTTGTCTTCAATTTAGTATAACGGTCCAGCCCACCCTAAGTCCCGATAAGGACCTAACTCCTTTGTGTGCCAATTTTACATTTCTCACAGCTTTTCGTTTATCTCAACCTCCGAAGCGTTTTTCCACACCCATTTTCTCCCATTCCAAAGCTCTAGCATCTTCTCTGTTTCAAACTCATCTTCCCTCCTAGGATCAATTTTTACATACTCCGTTATGGTATAACAAATTTCTGAAGATCAACAATAGAGTGCTATTCTGGAAGGAATGGATTGATAAAGGTATTATCACTTTAGATCATGTGTTGAAGGATGGTTTCCCTAGGGATTTTTCTGATATTTGTGCATCCTTTCATATTTCCACCACACATGCCCCTCAGTATCCTCTTTTGAAGGCTTTACTGACTCATTTCCTTTCTCTGACTAATTCCCCTTCTACACTAGAACAGGTCTCTTTGCCCCCACCTGCCTTTTCCATCCCTTCTAAAGCAGCGTTTATTTACAAACTTGTATTTCTTCTATGACTGTTAGAACAAATTTTAAATTAGAACTCTTATGGGAGAAATACTTGGTCCAAGATTTTTCCTTTCAAACTTGGGATTCTATTTGGTCAAAAATACATACGTCTTCACGCTCAGCCAGCACTACACAAACTCTACATTTCTTCTACAACAGAATTTTCTTCACTCCTTCTGATATGCATAAATGTAACTTGTTAGAATCTAAGAGATGTTGGTCTTGCTCTTATGAGAACAGTGATTTTCTTCACATGTTTTGTCAATGCCCCTTAGTTAAATCATTTTGATTCCGTATTTGGTTAAAACTTAATGAAATTTTATCAATAAACTTCTGTTTTTAAATTGTTCATGTATTTTTGGGCAGCTCCTCTCCCCTCTGGGATGTACAAAGGAATGTTGGTAAGTTCTTTTCAGATCATTACCATCAACTGGAAAGACACTTCAAAAATGTCATACCAAGCCTGATGGAACTTATGTCATCACCACAGGTTGGATCATGCCTTTGCCACTTCTCTACCTCTGTTTATCAAAAAAGATTTGCTGTGGTCACCTTTAACCTCTTTTCTCTCTGGAACTACTCCCTGATTTTATTCAGTTTACAGTACCACTGTTGTATGTATTTACATTTTGTATTTCCCCTCTCTCTCTTTCTCTCTCCCTCTTTCCTTCTTCTCCTTCTTCCCCCTTCTTTCTCTTATTCAGAATGTAAAAATGCATTTTTCTTCTAAGTATGCGTTTTCCCTTTTTGGGAATTATGGACATAATTGTCATTTGTACGATTATGCTAATATTTATTTTTGCTATATAACCTTGTAATGATGTTTTACTTTGTTTAACATCTAAATAAAGCATTTTAAACAACAACAAAAAATAAAGCAAAACAGAGACGTTGCACGTGAAATTGTGAGTAAGAAGCTATAGGAATTATGTTGATAAATGGAAGGAAATCCAAAAGGCAAAATGCAAATTTGAAATGTATTTTTCAATCAACTCCTTCTACCCCTTTCTTATGGGAACAATGACCCTCTTTTAGTAGCTAGTAGTAATGTATTTTTCAATGTCAAAACCATATTCATGTGAACAGAAGGAAAACAACTCGTTCAGAGCAATATGTTGGACTATTTAAAAGCTTCTATACCATAATATGGAACACCAACACATTTGTTAGAAATCCGGGCTAGAGGGCCCTAGGGTCGACAGGGGCATTGCACCCCAACTGTAACAACTGGGGTCTTTCCCCACTGATTATCCTGTGGCCCAGTACTGGCAGATCAAGTAGTGGCCCATTTTAGCACTTGACTATCATGTGAGCAAAGCAGAGCAATGCAAGGCCTAGTCAGGTGAGGGGCTGCGGGCTAGAGCTTCATACTACAGAAACACAACAAACAACAACTGATAACTTGCTGCCTTGCCAGTGCTTTTTCTTACAACAATGAAAAGTACATTAATACGCATAATACTATGTTCAAATAACAAAAATATAGATAATAGCAAGTGGAAATGCTTGTACACCCTCTCTAGTGTCTCACAACCATCAGGGGTGCACGCTAAAGGAATGCTCCACATATCTGGTTGACCCCTAAATTTAGTCTGGATGCCCCTAAACTGACTAAACCTCTAACAGTCTGAAAACTAGCAAGCCCTGCACCCTAAAACACAATATCCTTGTATATACCAGATACAACAAGAAGGGACACTTTAATAAAAGGCAGGCCTACTAGCTGTGTCAGTGTGTCACCATACTAATAAAAAGCAAAATCAACACTCAATCACAATGCAAACTAATATTCAAAGCCCTTCAGGATGGTGACACCTACATCACCAGCATAAGACAATGTATGCAGTGATATGCTGTCAACAATATACATGTCTATAAAGTTTATAATAACTGCAAAGCCACTAGTGTGTCCAGCATGAGTTAGTGGGGTCCTCCTTCAGTGGTGCCTACCACACAACCAATTTTTAGAAGGTACAAGGCAACACTCTCCTCCAGCGTGCCCAGGAAGTCCATCCTTTGCTGATCTCCAGAATGAGTGGAGAGGCTAGTGCTACTGGAGAAGTGTGGCTCAAATGGTTAGAGCGGCAGACCCTGATGCAGAGGTCTGGCCTGGGACCAGGGTTCAATACCCGCCTTGGCGGGTCTTGGGCTCAATTTCCTCGGACCTGACAATTCTCGCCTCGGTGCCTATTCTAATCATGGGTCCCACTCTGCGACTCTGGGCAATAGCTTGCTTAATCTCCACAACAGCCCCAAAAGCGCTGGGATGCCTGGTTTCACCCTGGGGGGTGCCCAGGAGTGGACACTCACAGGGAAAACCAGGAAGGGTTCCTAAGCGGTATACGAACAGCGCCGGGACACTACCACAGGGAAGTAGCTGTGCGCTCTATAAATACCATTACATTTACATTTATATTTTACTGGCCCTGGACCCCTGGATACAGAAGTTCTATAGAGTCTGTAGAAGTACAACCTTGGAGTCCTCTACCGACAGTGGCTCATCAGCAGGCTGGTTTGTCGTCCTTCCTATATAGTTGCCTTAAATTCTCGCAGGTCTTCCCTTTTGCAGGGTTTAAAAGTGAGGAGAGGGTGGGCGTCTCTGCTCAATCCAAAATGCCGTGTCCTCCCTTCATCCATGATTCACGCACCTGCACAGCATCCTTAGGTTTTTCCAGGATGCTCATTGTAGATGACTTAAGGCTCAAAAGCGTATAAAAGAACATAGGAGATTACTAGAGGAGTACTGCGTTATGAACAAGCATCTAAATCTTAAGCAAGATTATAAAATAACCACTAATAATTTAGAAATCTTTGTCCAGGCAGAATTATTGGAAATAACAGCTGAACTCTTTACTACTGTTTTAGTTAAAACTTTTATTAGTATATGAACCACCGGACTCTGCACACTACTTGGCTGTGGCTTAGTAGACTTTTTGATGATATATATCACATCTTCAAACATTAAAATCATACAAAGAGACTTTAATATCAGAGATGACAATCCAGAACTTGCTAATACCAAAGATCTCCTAGAATCTAGGGAATCTCTAGGTTTCAAGTATCTAATAGAGACCTTCCCCCCATCAAGTGTGACACACAATTGATTTGGTTTTTAACAATAATAAATCAGTTGCAGTCTCTGGAGAGGTGTCCTTTCCTTGGAACAAAGCATTAATTAAATTATCCTTACTGTTGCCTAGAAAGTTTTTAGTCCAGAACAGTGCCCAGTAGGGGATCCCATATATATTTGGGGCAAATTACCCCCTCTGATCTTAACCCGTTGTGTGCTCAGGACGGCCCCCAGCCATCCTACGTCACGGTGGGCGTGTGCTCAAGATGGCCGGGGGTCGTTCGAACGTTGCCAATTCGCCAGCGCAGCGCAACTTCCAAGGCTGTGTGGTAGAATTCATTAGTGGGCGGAGTTCGGCCGTCCTCTGCACACACCTACCGTGACGTAGGATGGCCGGGGGCTGTCCTGAGCATGCAAGGGGTTACACCCTTAATTAAATCCCGCACCACGGAGGAATGTGCGCCGCAGTGAAGGTGTTAATAGAAACCTGGCTCAAAATATATATAGTCTGAGTGACAACCTACCAGTGGCTAGTCAGCAATTCGATAATTAGTTAATAACCACTTTCAAAACATCAGTGCAGCTTACAAAAGGGGGAAATGCCTGGTATTACCAATTGGCTCCCTGGTACTGGATACTGGAAAGCTCCTAACTATCCAGCTGGTCCTACCACCCCCTAATTTCTAGAGAGAAAGGAGGAAATGAAATAGAAAGGAGTGGACTCCATAATATGCAGATAAAATAATTCTCAAAATTCAACAAAGAGATTTTCAAGATCATTAATTCCCAAGCCAATCCAGATTGTTGTCAAAACAACATTGAGCAATTTCAGCAGGTGTCCAATATCTGCTCCTTTCACTTCCATGAGAAAATTACAAAAATAAATTTCTCACATTCACAGTCCAACACTTGAATAATAACTTTTTGATTTACTCTAATAGTTCACCCAGGTCTGTTCTTTTGAAATTAAATTACTAATTTGAACAAAGAGACCAAAACAATACACTAAACTCTAATTGATTACAGATTTTCGAACTGATCCAAAACTCTCATCATTGACTGATTGATGATGTTTATTGAAATGATTTCGATTGATATTCCACTTTAAAACCATGTCAAAGATCCATTGCAGAGAATAAGATTTTGGTGTGGAGCTGGAGAACCCTTTTTTAGGATATGAGTTGAACTGATTAAATTAAATAAAACGTTTCCGTGCCAGCAACATTTTTGATGTACTCTAACATTTCACACAGGTCCTTTCTTTTGAAATTCAATCAAATAACTGAAAATTACACTTGATAGCTGATGTACCCCTTCACGCAGGTTACCCTTAAGACCCTTGCCCTACATACATTTTCAACTTTCTAGAGCTAAACATCCCATTTTCGATTGAGTATCTCTGCAATGCATCATTTTATTTGTGTCCAGTTCCTGATGTTTGGAGAAGGCTTCAACATTTTTTTAACATTTATTTGATCCCCTTGGCAAGATTTGTTTTGTTGTTTCTGTTTCAGTTTTAGAATGTATGCACATGATACTCAGATCTTATTAAGTCTTGATCACTCCTCTCCATCAGCTCTTCTTTTGTCTCAGTCATCTCATGGATGTCAGCAAATTCTCTCAAAGCAAACATAGAAAAAACTGAGTTGATGCTGATGGTTAAACTAATTCCTCTAACTATACTTGATTCCCGACCTGTTGAACTGGGTGCAGTTAATGCACCAGTAAAATAAGTTTTTAATTTAGGTCTCCAATGTGATGAGGAACCTCACATTGGTTCCGCAAATCAGTAAAATATTGTCATCTTGTTTGTTTCATCTCAAACTGCTGAAAAAGACAACCCCTTATCTATATCAAAAATCTTATCAGCTCATTATCCAAGTGGCTGTTTTGCCAAGGTTGGACAAGACTAACTCGGATTCAAAATACAGCCATCAGATTCATTTTTGATCTTCCAGAACAATCCCATATCTTCCCTTTCACTGGGATCTTACACTGACTACCTGTGACTGAGTTAATTAGCTTCAAGACAGAATTTATAGTGCACCAGGTAAGAACACATTTCTTAGATGAAAAGTTCAAACATTACAGTTCCACCCAACCACTTACACCCATGGAAAAACCTGTTTCTTCTTCCATTTGTCATAAAAGCTAGCACTGGTGAAAGAAGGTTTTTTTGGCAGCAACAATCTGAGCCACCTTACCCCTTTCATAAGATCAATTGAAAAGACTCAGTTTTCTCAATATTTCACAAAGTGAAAAATTGCTTTATGTCTGAATAGTCATAGGTTTCTGTTCCATATTCTTTCACCAGGTTTTCAATTGACTGTGTGCTATTGAATTCCACAGTCGATACCCTATTGTGTTACACAGCGCTTTGTACATATTCAAATCAAATTAAATCATTTAAATGGGAATTAAATGAAAATATTCAGAGATTCTCCTTTAAAACTAGTACAAATAGGAATGGCTATGCTCTCGTTGCAATTTAATTAATAGGGAGTTTGATGTTTCAAGGCCAATTCACAAAGCCACGTAAAAGAGAACTCCCATAGTACTACTTGTGATACTCATAATTTTTTTTTTATATCAGCATCAAAGATTATAAAATGTGAAAACAATTTTAATTAAAAAGATAAAACATTGATACAAAGAATGCCAAAAAATGCCATGAAAAAGACAACATATTTTAAGGAGACTAGAAGATAGTATAAAATCAAATGCTTTTCCATCAAGAATAATTGAAATTAAGTATTCAGAGTAGGTAAATGAGAAGCATGTAAATCAACCATAAGGCCCACATAACAAATGTCGAAGTGTAACCTATAGACCAAACATGGTAGACCTACATGTAAACATGTTTAGCTGGATGTTGTGGCTTGGGCCAAACAAGGGTTTTACATTGGATTTTGGAACCTTATCGAAAAGTAAAAGTAAACCTGCTCAACTTGTTGAACCAGGCATCTTTACTTGAAAAATCTGAAAAAGAAAATCTTCCATCTGAGACAGGTCTCTCCACCTGTTTATTTGATCACTTTGTCTTTTAGGTGGCACAGGTCTTGGAAATCAACAAAAAGGAATCATCTCTCCGTGTCGAAATGTGACCATCTTTTGCATGGTATTGCTCCAAATATTTGCCTTCCGTTGCTGAACCCATTTTTGTTGGCCCTACAATTTTGTGCAATTTGCCCCTGCCAACCAGTGCGAAAGTGCTTGTGCTCTTCGTTCCAAACATGGTAAAATAGGTATAGACCTGATTCGCACATTAAATTTGCTTATAAGTTCCTAGTATATAGTATCACCTGTACCCAGGGGCTGCGAATTAATTGCTACCTGTGGGCTGCAGCACTACAGCAGGACTGCCAGCCCTGTGAGCCTTAAATGTTGACTTTCACCTGGCCTAGCACGACCAGCTAACCATTGTTGGTGCTTTATGATTTTTGGTATTATTTTACCTCAAACTTTAAAAGTTTATATGTCTGCTTCTATGTATTGGATTTTGTTGTTTTGCTGTCAATGTATTCTATTTTCCGAAAGTAGTTTGTGATTTTTCATGTGTTGTGTTTTTACTTTATTACTATTTGAGTACAGCATAACTACTTTTCAAACTTTACTGGTTTGTGCCAAGCTACCAGGAGGTATAGCACTGGCTTATTTAGTGACTTTGTTGGTTTAGTGGTTCACCCTGACAAGGATTGTGATTAATATTTAAGGTTGGTTCTAAACCTCCTCAGCAAATACTCAACTTCTTAAATCCAGAACATGGTAAAAACGCAGATAATGGTAGTTTCCACTCATGTATTCTAATGCGCTTTATAATAACCCCTTTCCACTTCTTTATAGGTCTTGGGGTCACCATAGGTTGGGCATCATATTCCTCCGCCTATTCACCAGTTAACATGGACCCCCTTCTCTGTGCAGCTGGATTACTCTGTTCTAGGATCATTCCGCTAAAACCAGTTACAAGTGCCAGGGCATGCACTAAGCTGCAGACTGTGTATGGCAGACTACAGGAATTATTTAGAGTTCAGCGTATGTGGGGCATCTGCAAACAAAGTGCCAGATGCCATGTCCATCAAACTTGAAGTTTGAGGCTCACATCACATTTTTATCACGCAAACTGGACCCTGCACCGGTGCACAATGGGCTGCCGTGCACCAATGCAAGCACCTATGCACCATGGGACCCTTCCGGCAAAGAAACAATCACAAGAGTCTATTTCCTCTTTCTATGTGTGCAGCATTCTGCAGCACACATACCAAAAGGAAAAATGAGCAGAAATAAAGATATTTCTCCTCGATGTGCCTCCCTTACTCCTCCCCAAGGGAAGCATATTTTTTGGCATCGCCTCTGAGGTACAAATTCTCGCAAATCTCGGACAGCATCAAAAAGCCATCTATGTTGCTGGGAATGCCCCCAGCAACACCCATTGCATGCCCTTTAATGCAGAAAACTGTGTTAAAGGGAACAATATTAATGAGGCAACTTTAAGCCCAAAAAACGTGCTTAGCGCTACCTCGTAAAAATGGAGCAGGCTACTGCGCTACGGAACATCACAAAATCTCATAAAGGAGGCCCTCAATATATTAAATAGATGCATTAATTTAATAAAAATACAATAGATTTAATGTATAGTTAAACAAATATAAAAAAAGTTAAACATACATGTATATTAGTATAATATTCAACAAGTAATTTAAATTTATATTATAATTTCAGAATTTTCAAAATAATGTAATTATATAACAAATATCTATCTATCTATCTATCTATCTATCTATCTATCTATCTATCTATCTATCTATCTATCTATCTATATATCTATCTATCTATCTATCTATCTGTCTATCTATCTATCTATTAAAATATTTTAAAAAACAATCTATCTATCTATTGAAATATTTTTAAAAACAAGCAATTTTAATAAAAATAAATACAAGTAAACAACATAAATAACTTACAATTTACAAAAAATATTTTACACATTAAAAACATTAATAATTATTATAATTTTAAATAAACAAAAACATAATAATATAAATTGTAACAATATAAAATAAATATTAACATTTCAAATTTACTACATATACTATTCCCACTTCCATTTATACAAAAGTAGGTCAAGTGTTGGACAAAGTGTGGATAAAATGCACTACTTTCACTACACACAATACAACTGTATGAAAACTGTTACATCACATGGGTAAAATTTACTATTCCCACTACAGTCACTGCAACAATAGAGTAATTATTAAATTGCAGAGGAATACATTTTACTATTTCCACTAAACTCAATGCAACAATAGGGAAAGTGTTAGATTGAGGAGGGGTAAAATATACCACTCCCACTCCGCTAAGGGGCCGATTAAGCGTCTGGTGGTCCATTTACCACCAGACTAGTGGTGGTGCGGCAGTCTCCCGACTCCCCTATTACATTTAGGGCGGTTCGACCGCCATTGCCCCCCCACCGCAGCCACCTGGGCAGTCAGGAGGCTGCAATATGCTTGGCCGGACCACTGCGGTCCCGCTAAGCATATTACGAGTTTCCTTTTTGCAGGCGGTGTCCTGGAGGATCGTACTCCATGAATACTGTGGCGGAGAGGAAACAAAGGGAGCCCTGTGCCACCTCTATCATAATTAATTGTAAATTAAATAATTAATATTAATTAAAAACTAAGGGGCCCATTAGGATGGCGGGCGGATCGCCCCCGCCAGGCCGGTGGTAGCCACCGCTGGCCTGGCTGGGGCGATCCGCCTTTCATCCTTGCCGGAATGACCCCCCCACCATATTAGTATGGCTGGGGGATCAGCGGCGGACGGAAAGACCGTCCGCCGCTTTTCCGCCCCTGTTGCAAGGCGACCGGGGCGGAAAAGGGTTTATATGGTGCCGGTGTCTATCAGACACCGCCAGCCATATTACCATGGGCATTTTCCAATGCCTTTCTGTGGCGGCAATGCGGCCACGGAAAGGCATGCGGAGTCTACTTTGGGGGCCTGTTGCAGGAACCGAAAGACTCCGGGGGGTGGGGAGTGCACATGGGGGTACCTATGGTACCCCCTGCATTTCAAAGGACAACGTGGCAGGCACCGCACAGTGCCTGTCACGTTGTGCTTTGAAATGCACAAAATGTATTTTTGACATTGCGGCGGGCTGTGCATTCAGCACCGTCCGCTGCAATGTTAAAAATACAGGATGCGCCCGCCACTTTGGCGGGCGCATCCTAATTCCCCCCACGGGACCCCTGCCCTTATTGAGGGCGGTCCCGTCATCCTAATGACCCCCTAAGTATTAATGAATTATTATTAAATTACTTCCCACCCTGTAGCTCTATAATCCCACAACCCGCTACAGTGCTAGAAATCACAAACATTTATGACATTAAATTCAATAAATACTAAAAATGTAACAACTATATTAAAAAACATAAACAACAATTATACAAAAAAATTACATCATATACATTGAAAATATATGCTAAAATACATAACAATAATTAAAAAACAATATTATTAACAACTATCTTTTTGTAAACGATATTAGTGACTGATATTTGTAAAATCAATATTACTTACCTTAAAATCAATATTCTGCAGCAATATTCTTGCAGACGATATTTCCATATCATGATATTTTGCTCATATCATTTTGGTAAGACGATATTTTGGTTACTATATTTAGTTTGAATACCCATATGTTGTAGGTGCTCATGCGAGCCCTCCTACGTTGGGATATTCAAATCCGACGATAAGAGAAGCCGACAAGCCCCCTACCGTAAAAAGGACAGGTAGGCCCAAGCAAGAGAGAACAAAAAGCCAGCGAGCCCAGATTCTTTCAGTACAACCCAAGTTCCTTGAAACGGTCCCCAAAAACTCGACCTCCATCTACCACATCCAAAACATAGGACCTCAACAGCAAGAAAAACAAACACTCCCACTGGGTCAGGCGAACATACTCGAGTGACAGGAAGGTTTGTGGTGGTTCTCGATAGCGATGCAGCGAGTGGGGGGGAAGGGAGAGGAAGGGAGCTCCAGTCCCCAGGAACCGATGACGATGGTGAGGCTACAGGATTTACCCAGGTAGCTGAGGAGACAAAAGAATGTGACCTCGAAAGTGAAGCCAGGTCATCAGAAGCAAAGAATAATCTAGAGAAAAAGAGACAAGCCAGACGTGGCAAGGGGGAACATTAGGAACTGAGCATGAGAGAGAAAGAGCACACAGCCACACACTCCTCTCCTCATACTGTCAACCACATGCCAGTCAGAGGAGGAACCCATAGTAACAGTACTCGTAACCAACATACATTATATCTTCCTGATAGACACAGGGTCAACAAAGTGTTCCCTAAGGGAGAGGATAGTCTCTTTGTCAGAAGACACTATGGCCATACAAGGGTTTTAAGGTACAGTGACAAGGATCCCACTCATGAAACCCCTGGAACTGGATATAGGAGGTAGTCGCGGGAGGGGACACCGATTATATTATCCCTTGTCCCCAACTAATCTATTGGGACAAAATTTAATGGGCAAACTAAACATGACCACCCAGTTTTCTGATAACAGGACTATGGCTTGGTTCTCCCCTGGGGGTTCTCTGAGACTCACACTGTTAAAATTCCAAACCAAATGAGGACATCACCTGTCAATCAGAGTGCCTTATTTATGTGTTTATAGTCTTAAGATCCTCTCCGAATCTTGCCTCTAAAGGTTCAAATCTTAGTTTCAGCGTAATGGAATTCCACAGCCTGGCAGCCCGGAAAGATGAAAGAGCAACCCCCTAGAAGCACTCTGCGCACTCTAGGGAACGCTGCCAAAGTTGCTTCACTGAATCTCAGATGTCTGGGAGGAATTTATCATTGAATCAAAGGAAATAGGTAACTAGGGCCCATCTGATTCAGTATCTTATGCGTAAAGCAGAGAGCTTTGAAGGCGACTCTAGGCTGAATATGGAGCCAATGCAGTGCAGCAAGACCTGGCCTAATGGAATGCCATTTTGGAATATGTAATATCATCAAAGCTGCAGCATTATGTACTCTTTGGAGCATTCCCAATCTGCCTTTAGAGAACCCCAAGTATAGCACATTACAATAATCCAGCCTGGACACCAAAATGGCCTGTGTTACCGTTTTTTTGCTGAATCAGGTATGAGTCCTAAGGTCTTCCTCAGCAGCCTCAGGACCCCAAAATGGATGCCTACTGTGGATTTGATCTGGCTACCAAAAGACACCTGTTCGTCAGAAAAGATGCCAAGATTTTTCACTTTAGGCTTGGGTATCTGTAAAGCTCCCAAAACAACAGGCCACCATGCAGTGGACCAGATGGAAGGCTGCCTCCCTACCACCATCACCTCGGTTTTGTCTGTGTAAAATTTCAGACAGCTAGCCTGCATCCAGGCTGCAAGATCAATCAAGCAGGAGTTGAAATTTGCTGCAGCACTGCCATCCTCTTGCACCAGTATGATAATAAACTGCGTTTCATCAGCATATCCTTCACAGCACTAGGAGATTTTAATTTCCACTTAGAAGGTAGTTTAGACCTGGACACTCTAGCCCTGGTTGAAGCAATGCAGGGGGCGGGACTTACTCAGGTGGTAATGGGGGCCACGCATACAGTAGGGCACACTCTGGATGGCATTTTTACGAACAACTCGGACTTACAGTTTGTCTATACTGAGTCCGTGGCCTGGTCAGACCATTCAGTTGTGCTATTCAATATCCAAACACCCCAGCTGGATAGGGCCAGGCAGGATAGGAAGTCAGCCAGGCTGTACAGACCCTGGAAAGAGGTTGATGGAACGGCACTGGAGGACCAGCTCACATCCTCTATGATTACTCTGCCAGCAGATGTAAATGAAGCCGCAGATAGGTACACAGATTGGATAGATCGAGCATGTAGCACCTTAGCTCAGCCAAAACTTTGTTGCCCCACTCGCACAGTACCATCTGCTCCCTGGTTCTCTAATAAGCTGCGAGAATATAAGGTGGTCTGTAAAAAACTAGAGCGAGTCTGGCGTACGGATTACCTTCAGGCAGACAAAATTAAGCTCAAAGCCAGTCAAAGGATTTATAAAGATATGATTAGGAAGGCCAAATGCACATATTTTACTGACCGGATCGAGGGAGCCAAGAACTCAACTAGGGAACTCTTTGACACAGTTGCCAGTCAGTGATCGTTCCTCCAAGTCTGGAACTTTGTGAGACCCTCGCTAAGTTATTTTCAAACAAAGTGGAACTGATCTTTACTGCACTTGAGCATCAAGTGGGGTTGACTCTTCTTGAAGGAACACACAGGACCCCTTTAATCAATCCACATGAGGCAAATCTTTCTGGGTTCCGTCCGGTGAGCTCGGAAGAGATTAAAAAATTGCTGTATTCAACTAAATCGGGTTCGCCCCAAGATCCCTGTCCAGCGTCAGTTGCAAAGTTGGCAGCTACCCCCATATCGGGTACTCTCGCGGATCTATTTAACCAGATGTTTGACATCGGGGAATATCCAACATGCTGGAAAAGAGCATTGATTGCCCCACTGCTCAAAAAACCGACACTCGATATTTCAGACCCCAATAGCTATCGGTCCATAGCTCGGCTACCATTGCCAGCCAAACTTATTGAGAAGGTCATGAATGCGCAGCTCTGTACATTTCTCAGGACCTCTCAGTGTCTTTACAAAGCACAACACAGGTTCAGGGAAGGTCACAGTACAGAGACTGCCCTGATTAAATCTACTGAAGAGATCAGGAAGGCACTGGATGCAGGGGGACGTGCAGCTCTGGTACTCCTCGATCTTTCCGCTGCCTTTGACACGGTTCACCACAGCATTTTGTTGGATCGTTTAGAAGGCTGCGGGATCCAGGGGAGGGCCCTGAGCATTTTGAAATCCTTCCTTGCGGATAGGGTCCAGGTGGTGGCCCTGGTAGATTTTGAGTCTAGACCTTTCAAACTCCCAGGGGGGTCCCACAGGGCTCCTCCCTTAGTCCCACCCTATTTAATATTTATGTCTCATCCCTCACCCGGTGATCCTGTCATTTGGATTTGAATTAACATCTTATGCAGATGATACTCAGATCGTGGTATCTCTGCTCCCGGGGAGAGAAGAAGGCGTAGCTGCCAGGTTCCAGGACTGCATGACAGCAGTCAGCACTTGGATAGCAGGTAATTGCCTAAAACTGAACTCTTCTAAAACTGAGATTCTACTCTTTGGTGCTGATGTCAGTTTCTGGAGCCCTAAATGGTGGCCTACCGATATGGGAACTCCACCCATTCCGGCAACGAAGGTAAAGAACTTGGGAGTTCTTATTGACAATCAACTATCCTTCAAACCGCAAGTTAATGTATTAACCTCCTCCATTTACTGGATCATGAAAACCATTAGGAAGGTTCTCCCCTTCCTACTGGACAGTAGGAGGAAAATGGTGGTGACGTCACTTGTGCTCTCCCGCCTTGATTACTGCAACAGTCTCCTCCTGGAAGCCCAGCAGGGGCTGCTTAATAAACTGCAGGTACTGCAAAATGCGGCCGTACGTCTTATTACTGGTCTGCCCAAGTTTGCGCCTGTGGCACAGGAACTGAGGAAATTGCATTGGCTACCGGTGCGCAAACGGATAATATTTAAATCATTGTGTATTGTGTATAAGGCAGTCCATGGACTGGGTCCATCTTTTCTCCAGCAGGACTTCCAACTGTACACACCAGGCAGACAGTTGAGGTAGGCCAACAAAGGGCTGGTCAAGACAACTCAGATCAGGAAAGCACGATGGGGAGGCAGAAGCTTCATCTCTGGAGCGGCCACTGCCTGAAATGCCCTGCCCTTGGTCTTGAAGCAAAGTACGGACCTAATGGCCTTCAGGAAAAATATTAAAACCTGGCTTTTTGGCCTTTAGAAACGGAATGTCACCTTGGGGAGATATCATTTCAGCGCCAGGACACCGCTCGGTAACAGCGCCCTTTGTAAATGGTATAAATAAATAAATAAATATGACACCAATTTTAGATCATGGCATTCAACTACTTCTGCCAACGGCTGGTTTTACAAATTAAAAAGTGTAGGACTCAAGGCCGAGCCCTGTGACACTCCCTGCTGCAAAGGAATAATGTCATAGGTATAGGACTTCTGGAACACCTTAAAATCAGCGAGCCAATCAAGAGCTCGTCCCCTTATGCCCTGTGCCCACAACCATTCCAATGGTACAGCATGTGAGGCAGTGTCAAACATTGCAATTAGGTCCAGCATGACAAGGGCAGCCGTTCTCCCTTCATCAGCCACTCTTCGCAATGTCTCAGAGGCTAGAAGCAGGACGGATTCCATGCTACGGTGTGGCCTAAATACAGATTGTGTCTCTTGAAGGAGATTGTTTTCCCCGATGAACTGCATAAGCTGATAATAACATGCTTTTCAGCCATTTTCACCATGAGTGGAAGCAGGGAAATTGGGTGGAAGTTCAGTGGTTTTGAGAGGTCGAGAGTAGATTTTTTTTAAAGAGGGGAATCACCATTGCGTGTTTCCACTTGGCCAGGAGTAAAGCAGCTTCAAAAGATGAGCTAAGCACGGCACAAAGAGTAGGGGCGAGGGCCATGAGACCCAATTGTACAATAGCCGGGGGCGCCGGGTCTAGCAGAAAACCCATCTTGATTTTTGTTGCCAGAAGACATAACTCTTTCACTGAAATATTCTTAATCATAGAGAATCCTTCAGACAAAGACTCCACAGTCCTAAAAGGCATAGAAGAGCCATTATTCTTGGCCGATTCGGGGAAGAAGGCATAAACGCGGAACTTTTTTCCTAAAAAAAGGGCAATCTCATTGCTTGGACCAGGTGCCTACTGACTGACACTGCATCCAATGACGTTCAAGATTTGACATAAGAGACAAGAAATGACCCTCGCAAGGGACATTACTTAAAGCTCAAGAAGGAGGAGGATCAAGGCTGAAAATCCTGCAACAGTCAAAATACCCTATATAGGCAATAATTATTGTTTCATAGATTGGTGCAAGGGGCCTAAGACATGACCTCCATATGTCCCAAAGAAATGGCACACATGCCACCTGGACAAATTGAACAAAGGGTGGCCCAGCACTCAAGCATGTAAATGATGTGTGAGCGGAGCTTACTTATTAACCACAAGCACAATAAATTCAAATTCAAAATTCAAATTCAAATTCAAATTAAAAAAATAGCTTTATTCGATTTTGCATACAAAATCATAAAAGCACAAGATTACATTCCAATTAAAACATTGTTAAAAAAACAATAGATAAAACCTTTAAAAGAGTTTCATTATTACAATGGTTAAAATGGCAGATATGTCCTAGCTCAGTTTCGTTTGAAAGTAAAAACATGAATACAAAAATTCATTAAACTTTACATGGACTTTCTGAGGGCTATGATAGTCTTCAAATAGGATGCCACTGCCTTTATCTCAGACACAGTCTCTAGTAACTTCAGTTTGTAGTACGCATCATGACATCCTCTGATACCCCATTTAATAAATATAGGTTTTAAAAACTGTTTCCTAGGAGCCAAATAAAAATGACAAAAAAGGATAGAATGAATGTTTGATTGATTCGAAGACCCATCACAGGGACACTTTTCCAGCTGTTTAGCCCAGTCATTGCAATTAGGGAATGTTATCAAATGGAAAAATGTATCAGCCCGAAACCTGGTCAATAGCATTCTGGAATAAGGACTACTCTCCATAGTTAAGTATAGTTTCATTCCTTCCTGTTGAATGAGTGCGCCGTTTAATTTGTTGGTGTTTTTTCCTTTCTCACTCAACCACCTTTTGTTGGCCAGATGTTCCATTATAGTCTTTTTCAGGGTGCGCTTAGAGATGATTTCCAGGCACAACGGGTCTTTAAAATATTCTTCGTGGCCAATGTTTATAGCCATGTTTCTCACATGGTGCAACCATTTGATATTTCGCACCCCCTCTAGCTTTAGGCAGTCCAAAACAATTTCCCTGTTCAGTAATGTTTCCGGGGTAGTCCAAATTTTATGCCACAAAAGAAGGGGATTGGCTTTAATTGTGTCCTCTATATAGGAAAGCCCCAATTCTCTATGACTGAAAAAAATGGATAATGATTTTGGTGTGGCAAGCAGATACCGTATAAAGTTATTTTCAGCCAGTTGTATCTGCTTGGTATTTGTAAAACCCCAGATTCCGGCGCCGTATATACCAGTAGAGACACACCTAGCCTTGTAAATTTGTGTAAGTTCTTTGACCGGGCGGCCGCCAAGTTTCCTTGAGAAGTTTTTTAGCGCTCCGGTGGCTCTGCTGAATGCCAGGTTTCTAGCATGGACCGCCTTAGCCCAATTTCCCTTATTGTCAAAATTTACTCCCAAATAACAAAAAGTGGCAGTGTTATGTATCTTTTTCTGATTTAAAAAGATTAATTTGGGGGATTTTCTGGAAGAGCCACATCTCATAGAGTAAGTCTTCGATACATTGATTGTTAACCCACGAGTGTTCATGTAATTGGAAAATTCCACCACCGCCCACTGCATGCCGATGGAAGTCCGCGATATTATAGCGGCATCATCCGCATATAAGAGGATTGGTATGGATAGTCAAACTGAAACTTCCTCATGTGCTCCACCACTGTGTTTATATATAATATGAAAAGGAAGGTTGCAAGGATGCACCCTTGCCTCACACCTCTATTAATGTGAAACCTTCCTGAGCATTGGCCATCTCTGCCATACCTGACTCTTGCCCCTGCCTTTCTATATAGCTCCTTAATAAATACAATTATCTTATTATCTATGCCTAAACTCTTCAGCATATCCCAAAGCTTTATGTGGTCCACACAGTCAAAGGCAGAGGTCAAGTCTACAAATGTTATGTGTATACTTTCATGCTTTGCCTCTGTGTATTTAGCAACCAACAGAGCCAGGTTTAAACTCTGCTCTATTGTGCCCTTCCCTTGGCAGAAGCCATACTGGAGAGGGGTTATAACGTTGTTTTCTTCCGACCAATCTTGGAGCCTGTTTAGGATGATCCTGCCTGCTACCTTCATCAAAGCGTGCAGAAGTGAAATTGGACGGTAGCAGGCAGGATCATTTCTATTGCCCTTTTTAAAAATTGGCACGACAATTGCCTCGGGCCATGTAGAAATAAAACCTACTGTGTTAATGCTATTCAAGACGTTGGTTAGGAGTGGAGCCCAAAGTTTTAACTCACTTTTATATATATCGATCGGGACCCCATCGGGTCCAGGTGCTTTGCCCGATGCACTATCACAAATGGCCTTGAAAACTTCCTTATAGTCAAAACTGATTCCCAACGGAAACTGAGCGAGGTGCTCTTTGGTTGATGTTGAACTTAAATTTCCTCTTTGGTTAGGGTTATTATACAAACAGGAAAAATGCTCAACCCACACCTCCCCTGGCACTACGATATCTATTACATCATTGTCTCTGTTTTGGAAGAAAGGTGCATTAACTGCCTTGCAAAAGGCGATATTGTCAATTTTTTGACAAGCTAGGTGTAAATTTTCCCATAGATCCCGCTTTAATTCCTTCTTTCTTGTTTCTAGGGCAGTTCTATAAAGCTTGCGTGCCTCTCTGACAAGGACCACAGATCTTGGTGCTTCATGCAAAGCTGCTATTAAGTGTGTATGCGCTGTAGAACATTCCTTATTGAACCAACCCTTTTTTTTACTGGGATGTTTTTTAAGTGGTTTCAGTAAAAGGTTTTTTATCTCCTTAATAATTTCAATAAAGGAGTCTAAAATTACTTGTGGTCGTTCAAAGTCCCTCAGGCAGATTGACACATCGTCCGAAGCTCTGGACAATAGGTTTATCAGGAATTTTTCGGGGTCCACCTTTTCCGACTTAAGGGAATACCCATTTATTTTCCCCAGAGTTAAGGGTATCGAGTACTCTTTTTTTTTTTACTTGTGACCGCTCCCTTTACTTGCAACTCCATAGAAATCGGATAATGATCCCCAAAAGCGAGTTTTAATGTTTCCCAGGATAAGGCTAACCCTCGATATCGATGCGATAGAAGTGAGAAGTCAATTACCGAGTTTACACCCCTTCCTATAAAAGTTGGCTCAAAGACTTTCCTTGTTGCACAGCTTTCGTTCATAAAGCCCAGGTCTAGCTCATAGATCACTTCGTTGAGTTTATTCCCTATACCGCAGTGAATGAAATGGCTCGAGTAACCAATGTCATTTCCCTTCAAAGGGCAGATGCCCAAATCATTACTAATACAGATGGTGCAATTAAAATCCCCTATCCAAAGGAGTGCCATATCTCCAGTCCCTACCTTTTCTAGTACCCCTATGCACTTCCTTAACCTGGAGAAAATAGTATCCATTAAACTACAATGGGCATTGTTATAAAAATTGATTATGGCAAGCTTGTTGACTCCTGGCCAGCTTACCAGTAGGACTTGAAAAAAATCATCTGAAATATTTCTAATGACTTTGATACCAGCGGTATTGGAAATATAGGTGTATAATCCACCTCTATTTCTACCTCGGGTGCTTGGCTTCCCAGGGGTGTTAAACGTTTGGTATCCTAATAAATGAATTTCATTAGTCAGCCATGTTTCCTGTAAACACAGGATACTATATTTCTGAATGACTTTTAACCATTCGGGGTTATTCACTTTGGTTTTCAATCCTGCCAGGTTCCATGACAATTTTTAACAACAAAAGGAGAGGTAGGGAGAATGAGGCACTCTCTTAGTCCCCGGTTAGTTATGCAAAAACAAGAAAAGAGAGGTCAGATCAAACACTTGATCAATCTAAGCGTAGACTATACAGACCACAGTTCAAAGAGTCAACACAAGATTAGATTATCACATCCGATTTGGGTGATAAAGAAAGCCCTCACACACTGACCTAGTCAGTGTCATGCTTCATCATCGGGCCCCACCGACAGAGGCCGAATGCCTCTGCCGTGTGCTACGACGCCAGAAAGACTGCGGAGCAGGTTTTGTGTGTGGAGGGCGTGCTCTTGTTTACAGTGAAATTTTAAAAGTGCCTAAAAAAAGGGTATCGAAAAAAATATATTTAATAAATGATCCCTAAGGCACAAAGTAAAGAGTATTACGTGTCTGTATTTACATGCCAAGGTTCAAGGTTGGTACAATACAGAATATACTCAATTTATTTCAGTCGTAATAAATACCCTTTTTTTAGGCACTTTTAAAATTTCACTGTAAACAAGAGCACGCCCTCCACACACAAAACCGGCTCCGCAGTCTTTCTGGCGTCGTAGCACACCGCAGAGGCATTCGGCCTCTGTCGGTGGGGCCCGATGATGAAGCATGACACTGACTAGGTCAGTGTGTGAGGGCTTTCTTTATCACCCAAATCGGATGTGATAATCTAATCTTGTGTTGACTCTTTGAACTGTGGTCTGTATAGTCTACGCTTAGATTGATCAAGTGTTTGATCTGACCTCTCTTTTCTTGTTTTTGCGCAGGTTCCATGACAATACAAATTGACTAACTTGGATTTTCATGTCGCTGTCGGGATTATCCACACCTGTTGACTCGTCTCTTATTATCTGTACCTCTTGGACCTTGCTGGTACCATTTACTTGTATGTCCATTGGTGTAACCTCTGCAACTTTCAAAACATCATCCCTGATCTGTACATAGCCCTGTGCCGTCCCTACATCTCCATCTTTGTTAGTTTCTCCACCCTCCCTGTGTGTTTGTACCTGATGTTCCTCGATATTCCTTCTGCTATCTTCTAGTGGTGGCATAGAGGTATTAGCCACCCCTGAAGGGTCAGCCTCTTTAGTGTGTATAAGTCAATCGACTCCCTCCAAACCCATGAGTGGGGCAAATTGGTTTATAATTGGTATGTTAAAGACTGAGGACATCCCTGGTCTATTAAGTCGGTTTGAAATTCCGGGCGGTTCCCCCACCAAGGCTTTCGGATAGAAATAGTTAAGTTCTCTAACCCTTATACTACCTTCATACCCACCCGAGTACCAGTCTTTGATAAAAGTGACTGCCCTATGGTCTCTAAAGTTTATAATGACTATGTCAACAGGGATTGTGTTAGGTCTCTTTCCCAACCATCCCGCTCGTCGGACATGCAGAATTTCTCCATTTAGATTAGCAGGTAGTGGCCTGTATATTCCCAACCAATGCATGATCTTATTCTTTAGAATTTGATGGCTTTCGAACCTACCATCAGATATTTCAGGGACCCCTGTTAACAAGATGACGTAAGGTTCAGCCTCAGGGGGAAGATTAATTTGCCTACGTCTATCTGAGGAATATCTTGTCGCCAAGGGAGGGGGGGATAGAGCTATTGGCAGATAATTGGGTATTGGCTGCAACCACTCTATCATTTGCACTCCCAAAAGATTTTGGTTTTCCACCGCCCTTAGCCTCTTTGGCTGTGCTTTTTGCATATTCCCCTGTTGATTTGGGAAGTGTTGGGTTTAGGAGATTGAGGTTATGCTGAGTGATAGGTTTTACTGCTTTTTGGGAAGGGACGGTTGGGGGTGGTACGGAAATTGAAGGCATTGAGCTGGGCTTTGGTGGGCCTTTAGTTACAAGTTTATTCTCCGCTATTGCCTGTTCTATAATCCCCAATTGCTTCGCTATTCTATTAAGCCTCTCTACTACCGGGAGTATTAGTGATTTAATTAATTGCTCCAAGCTACCCATTATATCAGCACTAAATAGATCTTTTGTTGGAAAAGTTGATGGAATAACTATTTCAGGAGTTGTGGGTACATTAGACACAGAACTTTTTTTCTTCCCAAAATTAAGGTGAGTATTCTTATTCTTATTAATCTGTATGCCACTCCCCTTTTTCCTCCGTTTTTTCGGTGGCTGGCCTTGAATTCGGGATGTGTTTGAGGGTGTCTTTTGTTTTTGAGCAGACTCAACTTGTAGTAGTGATATGTCTAGGAGTGCATCTAAACTTGAATTTTGGGCAGACTCGACTTGCGGAGGTGAAATGTCCAGGAGTATCTCTACATCTGGAATAGGATTACCCAAGGAAACTAAGACATTTATAGTTGAGTCATTGACTTCAGCCAATGGGGAGGTTCTATTTTGGAAAAGTAGTGGAATGCTATCATTGAGGGGCGCCTCATATCCCTCGCTCTCATGAATCATAACGGGGGGAGGTGAAACGGCGTGCTGCATAGGTCCCAAAGATGACCGCTTGTTTTTAATTAATTCAACAGAGCGAAGTCTCTCAGCTCGCCGCTCTGCGAGTGCAATTTCCCTGTCAGTTACTGATGTGGCCCGGATAACATAGTTGTCAAGCATACCTCGCTTATCTCCTCCTGCCAATAGAGGTTTGTCCTTAGGGAGAGACATCGCCATATAAAAAATAAAGATCCCTGATCCCTATAGTGGGCCTATTAAACCAACAATGGAGGAAGTAATGTCAAGACGGATCAATCACTCAACATAGAGGTCAAAGAGCCACAAATAAATACACTTGGCAAGTCTGCTTACTGGAATTTCAGAAGAAACCTCGGTGTAAGTGCGTCAGTGAAAGGGGGGGCCCCAACCCAGCCTCCTCTGGCCTCTGAGGGCCTAAGAGGGCCTGCCCTTTGCCCGGGCTTAGACCAGCGTCCCGCTCGCGTCCCGCGACGCGGGGACTCCGCCTGATTTATGCGCCGCCAGGCGCAATGATGGTGACGTCTGGCCGCCACGGGCAATGCCGGGAAATGTAGTCTGATGTCTCCCTCCACTCAGCGGCCGCGGGAGATGTCAGCTGCGGCGGCGGGAGGGAGATAGTGTGTTCCCGGGGAAAGCGGTGCCCAACAGGTCTTGTTTCTGCAAGGTAGGGGGACTCCACAAGGTAGGAAAGCTCCTCTGGTCCGTAATCAGCGTCGCCCACTCCACCGGGACTCCGCCTGATTTATGTGCCGCCAGGCGCGATGATGGTGACGTCTGGTCGCCACGGGCAATGCCGGGAAATGTAGTCCGATGTCTCCCTCCGCTCAGCGGGCGCGGGAGATGTCAGCTGCGGCGGCGAGAGGGAGATAGTGTGTTCTCAGGGAAAGCGGTGCCCAACAGGTCTTGTTTCTGCAAGGTAGGGGTACTCCACAAGGTAGGGAAGCTCCTCTGGTCCGTAATCAGCGTCGCCCGCTCCACCGGGACTCCGCCTGATTTATGCGCCACCAGGCGCGATGATGGTGACGTCTGGCCAGAACGGGCAATGCGGGGAAATGTAGTCCGATGTCTCCCTCCGCTCAGCGGCCGCGGGAGATGTCAGCTGCGGCGGCGGGAGAGAGATAGTGTGTTCCCGGGGAAAGCGGTGCCCAACAGGTCTTGTTTCTGCAAGGTAGGGGGGCTCCACAAGGTAGGGAAGCTCCTCTGGTCCGTAATCAGTGTCGCCCGCTCCACCGGGACTCCGCCTGATTTATGCGCCGCCATACGCGATGATGGTGACGTCTGGCCGCCACGGGCAATGCCGAGAAATGTAGTCCAATGTCTCCCTCCGCTCAGCTGCCACGGGAGATGTCAGCTGCAGCGGCGGGAGGGAGATAGTGTGTTCCCGGGGAAAGCGGTGCCCAACAGGTCTTGTTTCTGCAAGGTAGGGGGACTCCACAAGGTAGGGAAGCTCCCCTGGTCCATAATCAGCGTCGCCCGCTCCACCGGGACTCCGCCTGATTTATGCGCCGCCAGGCGCGATGATGGTGACGTCTGGCCGCCACGGGCAATGCCGGGAAATGTAGTCCGATGTCTCCCTCCGCTCAGCGGCCACGGGAGATGTCAGCTGTGGCGACGGGAGGGAGGTAGTGTGTTCCCGGGGAAAGCGGTGCCCAACAGGTCTTGTTTCTGCAAGGTAGGGGGACTCCACAAGGTAGGGAAGCTCCTCTGGTCCGTAATCAGCGTCGCCCGCTCCACCGGGACTCTGCCTGATTTATGCGCCGCCAGGCGCGATGATGGTGACGTCTGGCCGCCACGGGCAATGCCGGGAAATGTAGTCCGATGTCTCCCTCCGCTCAGCAGCCGCGGGAGATGTCAGCTGCGTCGGCGGGAGGGAGATAGTGTGTTCCCGGGGAAAGCGGTGCCCAACAGGTCTTGTTTCTGCAAGGTAGGGGGACTCCACAAGGTAGGGAAGCTCCTCTGGTCCGTAATCAGCGTCGCCCACAAGCACAATATAATAGGAAAGCACAATAAGTCAAGATCTTCCCAATTGTAAAAACACTGATAGATTTTGATTGTAGGTAAGTAAATTCTTTATTCTTTTTCCATTACCAAATTCTTAAAATTCAAGATCATCGATGCGTTTCGTCCTCATGCAGACTTCGTCAGGGCTTTGCTGTAGCCCCAAAACTTTTATTGACATAAAAATTTCCCAGATCAAATAGCAGACCAAATCAATATGGAATGAATCACACAGATATGTGTGTCGTGGTCCCTTCTATTAATTTATTTTATTTCATTTTGAAAGTTTTATAGAGCGCGAACAAGACCCTTGCGGATATCAGAGCTCTTTACAGTACGTAAAGTTCTTTACACATCAGTAAAATATAAGTCAAAGCTCGTATACATAACATCCGGTAAAAGCAATGTAATAAGGTACATCCCGCAACTATCTCGGTGAGCCAGGTAAAGGGTAGATATAATTTCTAGGTTGCCTGTATGGTTCCTTGTCATAATAAGGCTTAGTAGCGAGGGTAAGTTTCTTTAGACCATGCTCAGGTGAATTTGGCCATGAGAATCGATTTTACTTCCTTTTTGAAAGATGCAGTAGAGGAGTTAAGTCTGGTTTCTGGGGGTAATGCATTCCAGATTCTAGGAGCCATCCCTGAAAAGGTTCGGTATATGTTTTCTTCTAGTTGAATCTTTGCGGTTCCAGTAGTAGGTTTTCCGCACTTCTTGAGGATCTGATCCCACCAGAGATCGGCAGTTTCTGTGCCAGATAGCTGGGTGCTTTGTAATGCATGACTTTATGCTATTTTCCAATGAATTCTGGCTTCCAGAGGTAGCCAATTCAAGGATATTAGGTCCGGGGAGATGTGGTAACTTCTTTTAGAACCAGTGATGAGTCTCGCTGCAGCATTGATCGAAGCTCTTAGAGGTGCGGTTGTAGCTTTGGGCAGGCCACAAGGAGAGACACTTCCGTACTCCATAACTAGAGCTTTTACTGCCTGCTTGAAGTCGTTGTCTGTCAGGAAAGGTTTCAGCTTCCTCAGTGTGTTTATCTGAAAATGTGCTCCCTTTGTTGCATTGCTGATGTGTTTTTGCATATTGAGCTTACTGTCAAGAGTTATTCCCAGTGATTTCACTGAATCCACGATGGTTGGTTGACCGTTGAGTGCTGTAAGAAGTTTGATCCAATCTTTCATTATGGGGACTTGGGCGGGTGGAGCAACTAGGAGGAATTCGATTTTTAGGGCATTCAATTTGAGATGGTTTTCTGCCAGCCATGTCTGGGTATTCCCTAGCGTTGTGTTAAGTGATTTGATGTCTTCTAGGGTGTGGATCTTAAGGTATAGTTGTGTGTCATCAGCGTACATATCATATTGCACGTTAGATGCGTGTAGAATTTCAGTGAGTGGGTCCATGAAAAGATTGAACAATGTCGGGGATAGTGAGGACCCTTGCGGGACTCCCAAAGTTACTAGGACGGGTTTGGACAGGGAGTTGTTGACCTTGAATTATTGTGTCCGGCTTTGGAGGAATGAGGTAAACCAATTTACACTGACCCTGATAATCCCATTCTGTGTTTCAGAAGATCTATCAGGTTCTCATGTTTGAGCGTATCAAAGGCTGAGGAGAGGTCTAGCAGGATGAGTAGGCAGGTTCCATTCTGATCAAGGATATGTAAAGCTTTGTCATTTATATGTGTCATGGCTGATTCAGTGCTGCGACCTGCTCGGAAACCTGATTTGTATTTATCAAGAAGGTCAAAGTGATCAATATGCCTTGTCAGCTGGAGGTGTACACATTTTTCCAATAGTTTAGCCAAGGTAGGAATATTGGAAATAGGGCGATAGTTGTTTAGGTCCGTTAGGTCGGCCGTGGGTTTCTTTAGAATGGATGATACCTGTCCAGCTTTGAGGGTGTCAGGGATGCAACCTTGTTGTAGTGAGCTGTTTATGATCTTGGTCCAGAGAGGTAGAAGCAGTGGAGTTAAGTCTTTAACAGCGTTTGCGGGGAGAGGATAGGTGAAGTGATTGGCAGGATTCAGGGTACTAAGCATTTTGCATATAGCTTCTTCACTGTAATTAGCAAAGGATGACCAAGCTGCATCATTTCTTAGGTCACACTTTGATGGGATTTGGTGCAGTGTAGTTGGAAGTGATGGGGAGGTTTTCATAAGAGGTCCAGAGTGTAAGATTAGATCATTGAGGAGGTCCTTGTTGATGCTGTCAGTCTTCTGAGTAAAGAAGGCAGCACATTCTTCACAATTGGGTTGTGGGCAAGCTATGTCTTGCGGATGTTGAGGTGCATCCTTAGATTGGGTTTTGAATAATTCAAAAAGTTTTTGGGGATGATTTTTTGCTTGGTCTCATTGGTAGCTGAAGAAGTCTGCTTTAGTGCGCTTGATCTTTCTGTAATATGCATTTCTCTTCTTCCTTAGAATCTTGAGGTGATTGGCGGATGGAACTCCATGTTCGTTCAGAGGTTCTGAGAGATCGTCTATCCTCGTTGAGTATTCCATTGTACCAGGGTGTTGGAAATGGGATCCCCGGCTGGCCAGGGCTTTCGCCAAAGTCAGTCAGAGACCACCACACCCAAGTCAGGGCAAGGGAGTTACACGCCAAGATAACCCCTACTCACCCTCTAGGTAACGTGGCGCGAGCAGCAAGGCTAAACTTGGAGGCGATGTAGGTTAAGTATTTGCGCACGCACCCCAGCAACAACAACCAAAGGCCCACCACAAAGGAAACTCCACACAAGGTTATATAAAAATAGCCTTTGTATTATAATAAATATACATCAGATAAAACACACATCTTGTTACACTGTGCCAACAGGCACGGGCGGAATTTACAAGGGATATTGCACAGGACAGGGCCACTTGGACCACTGTCAGGGGTATCAGCACTTTTAGAAATAATACTTTCAGAAATAGCACTTTAGAAAGTAAAATCAGTGTAGCACACAATATGAAAATAGAGCACACAACCAGTAATCACTGGTAACAGGACCTCACTAGCACCACCTGTACTAGGGAGAAAACAACCACCTATGTATTACAATACCTGTAGGGGTGTAAGAGGAAAACACATGATGCAATGCATAACATTCATTCAGAGGTGTAAAGGCACATGACGCATAAAAACACATTCAGAGGTGCAGGGGAAGGAAACACATGATGCAGAACCTACATTCAGCGGTGTAAAAGCAAAGCACATGACGCATAAAAACACATTCAGAGGTGCAGCACAAGAGAACACATGATGAATAAACTACCCATTCAGAGGTGTATAGAAAGTACAATTGCGCCAAACTCACGTAAGTCACCACCTGTGACTGTCCCTAGGCCCTCTGGCCTTGTTGGGGCTAGGACGCCCTGTGTCCCAAGTGTCAGGGTCCTAAACGTGGCAGTTGCCCACAAAGTGCTGGGCAACTGGTGCAGGAAAGTTAGGGCAATGTTGGAGCCTCTCTGGCTCAAGAACCACCACGGTGGCACTGCGGGGCCTCTCTGGGCTCCTGGACAAGGAATGGCGCCCTGAGCCTCTCTCAGGCCCTCAAAACGAATATGCCCCCTTGAGCCTCTCGGGGCTCTTCAAACGACTGTGGGGGCAAGAGCCTCTCGGGCTCGAGATACGCAGATTGCCCCCAGGAGCCTTTCAGGCTCAAGTACCAAATTCGGCCGTCTCTGGAGCCTCTCCGGGCTCAACAACACAGGTGCCCCCGTGGGCCTCGCATCCCAACTAGGGCGCCTCGAGCCTCTCGTGGGCTCAGACACCAATGGGGGCGCTCTCGAGCCTCTCGTGGGCTCAGGCAACAATCTTGGGCGGGGAGCCTCGCAAGGCTCACGAACGGAATGGCCCCTCAGAGCCTCGGGGCTCCTAACTCGACATAGGCCCCTCGAGCCTCGGGGCTCGCGAACAAAGAACTGGCCCCTCTCGTTGGAGCGGCCCTCTCCCAACGGGGCCGCTCGCAGAACAACAAAGAACCCGCCCCCCCCGCACTCACCGGATCCTCACTGGTGCTGCGGGAGGCGGGAAACACGGCCGGCTTCTCTTCTCCTGGGCGGCGCGGGCTCCTCGGGCACCACGGAGCCCCGCCTGCACCTTCCGCCGCCGGGCTCCTCTCCACTCGGGGAGCCTCGTTTACTGGTTCTCCTCTCCTCCCCCGATGACGCGGCGGGAGGCTCGGCCGGCTGGGCCAATCCCAGCGCGGCCTGACGATGACGCGGGCGGCTCCTGCGTCTCGGCCCGGTGCTGCGGCGGTGATCTCTGGACTTTCACGAGGGGTGGGCTCCCTCCGTGATTAGATCATGAAAACGGGCACAAAAAGCGGCAAATGAGCGGGGTGGCACCTGCGTGGACCAAGAAGCGCTCTCAGCGCTATAAGCATAAAATAAAGCGCTCGAAGCGCTAGCAAGCAAATAAGCGCTCCCAAGCGCTTAGGGGCTAAGCACAGCGCTCTCAAGCGCCAGAAATAAAAGCAAAGCGCTAGGGCTCAGGGAAAGCGCTCCTAGCGCTATAAATCAAGTAGAAGCGCTTCCAGGCACAGCAACTGCTCCAGCAGGGTCTGGAGGCAGGCAGAGGGGCAAGGCAGGGCCAGAGCCAGCACACTGGGTCTCCAGGCAGGGAGACACCCCAAGTGGCGGTCCTCCTGGCCCCAGCAGCAGCAACAGCCCCCTCTGGCAGGATCCAAAAGCAGAACATTTTCTAAGGGGACACAGCCCCTTCTTATAGTAACAAATCCTTTGTTTCAAGGTGCAGGGTGGGGGGAAAACCAGTTTCAGCTGGCTCTGGAGCACTCTTAATGGCCCAACCACCCATTTCATTCACTGGGGAGGCTAGGGTCGTTAGACACACCACAGGGGGGCGGAGCCAGCATTGTGTGGGGAAAACCCAGCCCATCCAGGACACAGGTACACTCCTCCCACCCATCACTCATGCTAATCTCCCACTCACCACCGGGCAGACCCATCCAGACTTCCTGGAGCCTGGCATGCCAGCCAGCTCCAGCCAATCACGCTCCAGCACCCTCACAGCACATGCACACATATCTCAATGTCCAGAAGTAACACTTCCCTTCTAGACACATACAAGCCGCACATACCATTGCGCAGCATTCACTCTCACGAGTTCATACATACTAAACTCGAGCCTGCACTCCCCACACATCAGGAACTACCAGGGCACACACATTCCCCATGCATTCCTATGGGAGGGCAGGCCAGCCATACTACACGCACGCACTTTCACTCTGGGACCCAGGGGAAAAGTGCGCAGAGACCCAAAATCACTGACACAGGGTCACACATAAGGCAAAAAGTTCAGGGGTGAACCAGCCCTGCGGGCCAAGTCCAACATAACCCCCTTCCAGCCAAAACGCAGGGTAGAACACTCACCACCGTGATGGACTTCCCTGCTTGGGGCGATAGAACACGGACGCGGGCCCACAACTGCAGGGACACCCTCCTGTTCCACGCCACGGTGAACCCATGGGATTCCCTCTAAACCCACTGTCTGGACCAACTGGGCTACCCCACTGGTACTCCCAAGTTGTCCGCGGCCAGGACCAGGCCCTGGGCCACCCAGGTGCCACTGGTCCATGCCAATTCGCAGAGCGGGGGGTAGTAACCCCTGGCACACAGGAGCCATTCTCCACTCTTCCTGTCCGCAAGACAGGACTAGACTGCCACTGGTTCTCCAGCCTAAGGCCTACAACCTCAGGCGGACCAGGAGTCTCAGGGAAGGCTCTCCTCCCCTTACCTCTTCTTCTAGGGTTCCTCCTCCCTCTGCGAGGGGTACCCCTAGAACGCCATTCCAACCCAGGACTTATCCACTCAGGTTGCACCGGGGTCAGAGGTGGGCTCTCCCACCCTCTGCACCCCCTTCCAGAGGTCTGCCCTCTCCCACCTGGAGAAGTTCCTCTGGAAGAAGAACCGGTCAGGACACTGGTTACAGTCGTCCTACCCTTCAGGTCAGGCTGATCCTGAACCTGGCCTTCCAACCTCTGGTCTAAAACCTTCGGTGGAACAATTGCCTGGCACTCCAGGACTTCTGGGGACTCACACGCAATCCCCCTGAGGCTGACACATGACCCATGTGTCGTGTGACTGTCTGTCTGGCGCAGATCTCCTGCCTCCTGTCCACCTGACAGTGCACAAAGATCCCCCAGACCAGAAGTGGCGCCACCCGGGTCCCCCCAAGAAGATCTAGCCCAACTGGCTAGTCTCTGGTCCACTGGTGCACCCACTGGGAAACTCATCCCCCAATCACTCCTCACTTCGGACTTCTGTGCACTCCCTCCTGGAGTAGCACTGCCGGACACTGGAACCCCTGGAGCTCTAGTTACAGACGCTCCCGGTTCCCTAGACACTAGGAGATCCTCCTCAAGTGTACTAACAGGACAGCCTAGGTCCCTAACCTGGTGTTCCCTCAAGAAACCACCCAAGTTCTGAGACAGGGCTTCGGGCCTCGGGGGGCTCTCAGCCACCCACTGACTCCTGCTCCACGGAGCCAGGTAGTCAGCCCCTCCACCCTTCTCACTATACTGGGACCTAGCTGGGCTACACTGAGCCTCTTCCACCACGCTGGGCTGGAAGCTCCCTGTACCACTACTGTTGGACTCGCTCTCTAATGACTCTACAGAACCTCTGGCACTCTCCCAGCGGTCTGCTTCTTCTGTAAATAGTCTTAGATCAGAAAATTCACCTGCCAACAGGTGTTGGCGCAACTCAGGACAACAACTACTGAGCATCTGCTCTCTGACAATCAGCCTGATAGTTCATCATAGTTCTCTTCCTTGATACTCATCAGCCACTCAGCCAGTGCCTCATCACATACATCTGAAAAATCCGCCCAAGACTGGTGAGGCAGTTTCCTACTGCCCCTGAATTTCAACCTGTACTCCTCATCTTGGGAACAAGGTATCCTATGTGGGGGACGTGGACTGGGACTTCCTACACTGGAATTTAAATAGCTGCCACCACTGGACCCAACCCTCCCTGGGGGATCCAGAAAATTAAGACTGCGCTCAGGGGATAACCTACACTCTAGGGCTATCTTCTCCCTGGCCAAGGCCCTCTCAGCCTCTGCAGTCCGCTCATTCACACCCAGCTGCGCCATCTCTCTGGCATACTCTAACCGGAGCTTCTCCATGGCCAGCTGGTGCTCCCTCTCTTCTCTCCTATCCAACCACACCTCTGGGGACAGGGAAAGGGATGGGGTGCTACATCTGACACTGGACCCAGCAAGGGACTCCCTATCTAGGGGGTACTCGCTCTCTGCTGGCGCCCACCCACTGTCAAACTCACTCTCCACATCAGACTCTTCAGGGCTCCCCTCAGGCCCACCACCCTCCTGGTGTGCGGCCCGGGCCCTCTCTCTCTCTCTGTGCTCACGCTCCCAGTCACTCTTCTGCCACAGGATCATGTTATCCCTAAGCTTGGACTGGGTGTCTGACTCACTCACTGGGATGTCTCTCTCCTTACATAACCGTACCAACTCATGCACACTGTACTTAAACAGGCCACAAAGGTTAAAAGGCGATTCCATCTTGACAGGATGCTCACAGACACGTGCAACACAAGGGACCTTGCAATCTGAAGTAGGAGTACACAATTCCAAAACTTCCACACTCTCCTTAAAAAAGAACTCACTCATGCGCCCAGGAAACACACCATTCATCCACACACACCCTCCCCTCGGATCGGTAAGGCAGTTTCTACCACCCCTGACTTCTCAACCTGACCAAAAGCGACACAGGTACCAAACTCTGGAAGCAGGGCGGGGGACAAATGTACAGGACACAATTATCAAATGACACTCTTCAGGAGAAGAAATAATGGAATTTCACCAAAAACAATAATCCCAAAAATGTGGTTATCTAAAAATGTAGAGCTTTGAAGTGCGGCCAGCCGCTACTAAGGTACAAGGCAAACACAAATCCTTATCCCACCGCTTGCCGCCAATGTTGGAAATGGGATCCCCGGCTGGCCAGGGCTTTCGCCAAAGTCAGTCAGAGACCACCACACCCAAGTCAGGGCAAGGGAGTTACACGCCAAGATAACCCCTACTCACCCTCTAGGTAACGTGGCGCGAGCAGCAAGGCTAAACTTGGAGGCGATGTAGGTTAAGTATTTGCGCACGCACCCCAGCAACAACAACCAAAGGCCCACCACAAAGGAAACTCCACACAAGGTTATATAAAAATAGCCTTTGTATTATAATAAATATACATCAGATAAAACACACATCTTGTTACACTGTGCCAACAGGCACGGGCGGAATTTACAAGGGATATTGCACAGGACAGGGCCACTTGGACCACTGTCAGGGGTATCAGCACTTTTAGAAATAATACTTTCAGAAATAGCACTTTAGAAAGTAAAATCAGTGTAGCACACAATATGAAAATAGAGCACACAACCAGTAATCACTGGTAACAGGACCTCACTAGCACCACCTGTACTAGGGAGAAAACAACCACCTATGTATTACAATACCTGTAGGGGTGTAAGAGGAAAACACATGATGCAATGCATAACATTCATTCAGAGGTGTAAAGGCACATGACGCATAAAAACACATTCAGAGGTGCAGGGGAAGGAAACACATGATGCAGAACCTACATTCAGCGGTGTAAAAGCAAAGCACATGACGCATAAAAACACATTCAGAGGTGCAGCACAAGAGAACACATGATGAATAAACTACCCATTCAGAGGTGTATAGAAAGTACAATTGCGCCAAACTCACGTAAGTCACCACCTGTGACTGTCCCTAGGCCCTCTGGCCTTGTTGGGGCTAGGACGCCCTGTGTCCCAAGTGTCAGGGTCCTAAACGTGGCAGTTGCCCACAAAGTGCTGGGCAACTGGTGCAGGAAAGTTAGGGCAATGTTGGAGCCTCTCTGGCTCAAGAACCACCACGGTGGCACTGCGGGGCCTCTCTGGGCTCCTGGACAAGGAATGGCGCCCTGAGCCTCTCTCAGGCCCTCAAAACGAATATGCCCCCTTGAGCCTCTCGGGGCTCTTCAAACGACTGTGGGGGCAAGAGCCTCTCGGGCTCGAGATACGCAGATTGCCCCCAGGAGCCTTTCAGGCTCAAGTACCAAATTCGGCCGTCTCTGGAGCCTCTCCGGGCTCAACAACACAGGTGCCCCCGTGGGCCTCGCATCCCAACTAGGGCGCCTCGAGCCTCTCGTGGGCTCAGACACCAATGGGGGCGCTCTCGAGCCTCTCGTGGGCTCAGGCAACAATCTTGGGCGGGGAGCCTCGCAAGGCTCACGAACGGAATGGCCCCTCAGAGCCTCGGGGCTCCTAACTCGACATAGGCCCCTCGAGCCTCGGGGCTCGCGAACAAAGAACTGGCCCCTCTCGTTGGAGCGGCCCTCTCCCAACGGGGCCGCTCGCAGAACAACAAAGAACCCGCCCCCCCCGCACTCACCGGATCCTCACTGGTGCTGCGGGAGGCGGGAAACACGGCCGGCTTCTCTTCTCCTGGGCGGCGCGGGCTCCTCGGGCACCACGGAGCCCCGCCTGCACCTTCCGCCGCCGGGCTCCTCTCCACTCGGGGAGCCTCGTTTACTGGTTCTCCTCTCCTCCCCCGATGACGCGGCGGGAGGCTCGGCCGGCTGGGCCAATCCCAGCGCGGCCTGACGATGACGCGGGCGGCTCCTGCGTCTCGGCCCGGTGCTGCGGCGGTGATCTCTGGACTTTCACGAGGGGTGGGCTCCCTCCGTGATTAGATCATGAAAACGGGCACAAAAAGCGGCAAATGAGCGGGGTGGCACCTGCGTGGACCAAGAAGCGCTCTCAGCGCTATAAGCATAAAATAAAGCGCTCGAAGCGCTAGCAAGCAAATAAGCGCTCCCAAGCGCTTAGGGGCTAAGCACAGCGCTCTCAAGCGCCAGAAATAAAAGCAAAGCGCTAGGGCTCAGGGAAAGCGCTCCTAGCGCTATAAATCAAGTAGAAGCGCTTCCAGGCACAGCAACTGCTCCAGCAGGGTCTGGAGGCAGGCAGAGGGGCAAGGCAGGGCCAGAGCCAGCACACTGGGTCTCCAGGCAGGGAGACACCCCAAGTGGCGGTCCTCCTGGCCCCAGCAGCAGCAACAGCCCCCTCTGGCAGGATCCAAAAGCAGAACATTTTCTAAGGGGACACAGCCCCTTCTTATAGTAACAAATCCTTTGTTTCAAGGTGCAGGGTGGGGGGAAAACCAGTTTCAGCTGGCTCTGGAGCACTCTTAATGGCCCAACCACCCATTTCATTCACTGGGGAGGCTAGGGTCGTTAGACACACCACAGGGGGGCGGAGCCAGCATTGTGTGGGGAAAACCCAGCCCATCCAGGACACAGGTACACTCCTCCCACCCATCACTCATGCTAATCTCCCACTCACCACCGGGCAGACCCATCCAGACTTCCTGGAGCCTGGCATGCCAGCCAGCTCCAGCCAATCACGCTCCAGCACCCTCACAGCACATGCACACATATCTCAATGTCCAGAAGTAACACTTCCCTTCTAGACACATACAAGCCGCACATACCATTGCGCAGCATTCACTCTCACGAGTTCATACATACTAAACTCGAGCCTGCACTCCCCACACATCAGGAACTACCAGGGCACACACATTCCCCATGCATTCCTATGGGAGGGCAGGCCAGCCATACTACACGCACGCACTTTCACTCTGGGACCCAGGGGAAAAGTGCGCAGAGACCCAAAATCACTGACACAGGGTCACACATAAGGCAAAAAGTTCAGGGGTGAACCAGCCCTGCGGGCCAAGTCCAACACAGGGCTTAGAATCTTTTATGGAGACTCTCTTCAGTTGAAGGGGGGCTACCTCATTTAGTATCGAGTTCATGGAATTGAGGTAGTGATTGGTGAGGTCATGGACTTCGGAAGTCCCTGCCGGGGGCAAAAGTAGATTGTAGCTGGAAGATGGTAATATGTTTCGGTTGATTTTTTTCAGGTCTCTTTTCCATACTTTTGGTCTTGTGGATTGAACCGAGTTAAGTTTAACTGTTTCCTTGATAAAGTAGATGATAATATGATGGTCTGACCAGTCGCAAGGTTGGATCGACTCTAACTGAATGGAATCTCTTTTAGAGATTATTATATCCAGGGTTCAACCTTTATCGTGTGTAGGGATGTTACAAATTTGGGTGAGGTCTAGGTCATCGAGGTAATTTTTGAGACTATTAACCACTGCATCATTGTGGTAGTTCCAGTGGAGATTAAAGTCTCCAAGGAATATTTGGGTATTTTGATGTCTGGTGTTAGATGAGACCATATCCATGAAGTGTCGGGTGAAGGCGAGTTTGTTACCTGGCGGATGATAGAGGGTGTGTAAAGAGCATACTGGTTTGCCATTGCTGGTGATGTCAAGGCATAAGTATTCACAAGAAGGGAATACAGGGGATGTGGATCTGTTTACTGTGATATTGGTACGGTGTATGCAGGCGATACCTCCCTTTGTCTGATCTATTCTGTCCAGTCTGATGATGACCTAGATTGGGGGTACTTGTATGTCAATGATTTGTGTGGAGGATTCCTTTAGCAAAGTTTCTGTTAACATTATCAGGTCCGGTTCTTGTGTGAGAATGAGGTCAGCTATATCCGCTGCGTGTTTTGAGGCCAATCTACAATTTAGGAGTAAGCATTTAAGACGGGGCGTGATGAAGTAGGTTCCTGAATGAGGGGATTCTTCTTAGGTTGTTGTCAATGACGCCTCTAGTGTTGTGTTTAGTGGTCCTGTGAGGGTTGGGGGGATAGTTGGGATTGTCGTTATAATGGAAGCGAGAGGGTTCGTGAGAGAGGTTTCATATGATTGTAATAGAGAGAGCAGCTCGCTCTCCGAAAGCGGATTGGTGCTACGGATTGGGCAGGTTGATTTGTTACAGAAGGGAACTGATTTCCAGCTGGGTAGCATAAGTTTCAAAGTGACTATTAGGTGGTTCAGGTGCCCGCTATATTTAGACTGTCTTGTAGCTCTGGTGAACCACAGTTGTCTCGATATCAACTCATTAAATGCTTGAAGTTCTTCTTTGATTTGACGTAATGAGATCATGACCTCATCAAGTTTGGGCTCTGATGCGGTTATGAGTAGGGATGGAGGCTGTGTTATGGATGTAGATGGCTGCTTTGTGGTCTGGTCAAGACTGGGGTCTGGTGCAGGCATAAGTAGGGTTGGAGGCTGTGTTATGGATGTGGATGGCTGATTTGTGGATGTGGTTGGCTGAGTTGTGGGTGCGGGGAGAGTATTTGGGTCGAATGTGTGATCAGAGGGCAGCGTGTCTTCTATGTGGTAATGGAGTGTCCTATTATGTTCCAGCACCTGAACTGGGGGGTGGGCTGGAATGTGGGATGTATGTGCTAGGAGTATCAGTCTGCAGCAAGGATGAGGTAGCGAGAGTGTTGGTTTTGGAAGGGATGATGTTTACAAGGGGGGAGCTGTGATAGTAAAAGGAGGGGATTCAATATCTGTTTGGGGTGCGTATGCTGCCACAATCGTGCGGGGTGAGTATATTATGTGTGGGTCAGGTGGCGCGGTAGTGGCATGTGCCTCAAATATGAATATTGGTTGGTGTAATAGAGGATCGTGGTTGGTGGGAGGGTTTGGTGACGTGATGTGATGTGTTTTGGTGGAGGGGTTAGTTTGAGTGGAGGTAACGTATGACTCGGATGTAGGTATTGATCGGAATAGTAGTGGGGTGTGGTTGTCAGAAGGGATTGGCGATGCGATATATTGTGTACTGGTGGTGGGAGTAGCCTGGGTGGCGGTTTGGGGTTTAGACGCTTGTTCTTTAACAATGAGGAAGATGTTATCCAGGAGATTTAAACTGCGGTTTGTGGATTGCATGAGGATGGTTCCTTTATTGTAGATGGTGATGGTTGCTGTCGCTTGGAAGAGCTGGGAGGGGGAGATATAAAAAACTAGACCATGCGCTGTTTTCCTACTGGAGGAGATCACAAATAAGGCTAGGAATGCTTTCCTCTATTGTGCTCTTCGTTTTCTGTGGTTGTATGCCCGTTGTTTATTGAGAAGTAGGGATCAGCGAAGGGTGTTTCAGGGTCAGTTTTAATAAAATTGTGCTTAAATCGTTTGGATGATTTTCTTGAGAGGTTGGGGGGGTAAATGATGGTGTAGGTAAGCGTGCCTGTGAGCTCCATAATAGAACCAGCCCAGTTCTGAGGAATCTGGGGAGTTTGTGCTTTACTTGAGTTTCTCTAACGGTAGTGATATGGATATGTATCACCTGTGCGTCCAAGGCGTTTTCTGGTTCAGGGGCATTACTTGCCTCTTCTATCTTATGAGTGAAGAAATGGGTGCTTGCTAACCTAATCTGCTTATGATATTCCTTTATCGCAAGCTGGTAGATCTCTTTGTCACGAGTACCATAGCTCTTCTGCCAATTCCATTCCAAGCGCTTACAAGCCATTTTGGCATGCAGAAGATCCTCTGAGAACCACACCACAAAGTGTCTAAGCCGAGAAATATACCGCTTTTTCCAAGGGGCTACATTGTCTAACACTTCCTCAATCCAGGTCAAATCTGCAGATTGGCAGCCGGGGGCATTTTTCTAGACATTTAGGGAATCTATTCATGGGCAATGAAAATGCCTCCTGGATGACCCTTGTCCAATTCCGAATTTTAATGGAGAGAGTAGGCGGTGCTTTCGCCCAGGAATGGGTGTCCAGCAACTGGAAAGGAATAAGAAGATGGTCAGCCCAGGCAAGAGGAACCAGAGAGGCTACTTTAATTGAGGATGAGTTAGCAAAAATGGGGTCGAAACTGTGTCCCTGCATGTGTGTAGGTTCCTTAACTAGCTGTTGAAACTCAAGCAGCTTCAGGTCTTCCATTAGGCCTAATCCAGCATGTGCACTCAGATGGTCAAAATGCAAATTTAGATCCACTAGAATGTGTAAGTTTGAGTGTTGCGGCGCAAATGTAGCAATGATGGCGAGTAAAGCAGTGATGAAAGATGTGGCAGTCCCTGGTGCCGGTATATTAGAAAGCCATTCACTAAGGCAGTCTTAAAGGTTATGCAAAAATTCTTAGACCTTTGCCACTACACTAGGCAGTGGGCATGGCACACTCATTGGCCCTAATTTGTGGGTATAAAAAGGGCAAAAACATTAATATCCAATGCAGTGCAGGAGGGAGAACTGATTTGTGACTGTGCAGCACATGCACCAAGTGGGTTCAGCCAGGCAGAGTAAGATCCCGTCCCACACAAGTAGGCACTGTTCATAGATGGGTCCTTTGTGATAGAACAGAAAACAGTCGAAAACCACATTAGGGCAGTGGTAGTAACAGCATGAAGCCATGCGCCTTTGGAAATACTACAGATCACCAGTTTCTAGGACTCAGCTCATACTACTTAGCACCCAAACATCTGGAGATAGAGAAGGCGAGGCTTTCTGATGTCGTACGGTACCCCCGTCATGCACAAAGCCTTCTTTGATCTGCTGATTACTCTATCTAAAGCATAGCTGTAGTAAAATATGATGTGCACACTAAGGGTAAGAACCTATCGCTGTAAAACACCCACGCCATCCACATGGGAAAGGAGGCTGCTTATGGAGCGGTTGGGTAGACACACGTACTCATACAACATAAGGGAGAAAGTCAGTCTATTAAATCAGACAAAAAAACCTCTTGGTGCTCAAAAAGAATGCCCACCAAACTCAGATAGCTTGCCCAGCAATCGGCATGAGTGTGAATTCCATCAGCCCACCCTTTTGGCGGAGCCTCGTCATCTCGAAAACAATGGAGTAGAGTCTACGCAGCCAATGTTGCTCATAGGCTAACAATGTTGGATACTTGACCTCTTGCTCCAGATCAACTCAGCCAAAATGCTTTTCAAAGTATGCAAGTGCTGATGGTGTGCAGTGCTGTTATGGATGTGAAAATAAAAATGACTATAAGGGCGAAAAATATGTTTATTGGAGATCGTCCGAATGTCATGAATAAAAACAACATGATAGTATGGAAAACATTTACTATCTCATAGCAATAGGTAAAGTCTACATGTTTCAGCCACTGCGGCTGAAACATGTCGACTTTACCTATTGCTATGAGATAGTAAATTTGTTCTCCTGGCTCCCACGATGGCTATCCGGATTGTGTAAATCATTGTTGCCAGTTATCATTGAGCTTCTTTTGACATGTGGGGCTGCAAAATTCAGGATCACCTGCTGTAAAAATGCAGTCCTCAAATTAGGTGGAATGCAAGTAACTAGAAAGGTTATCATAGTCAAACGAGAGCCGCAGGAGCCTAAGAAAAGAATAGTACAAATGCATAAGTAAGATAATGTAGTGGAATAATCAAATAGAGTGTGGAATTTTAAAATGTGAAACAATAGTGTTAATATGGAAAATGATACGTTCATTTATGAAAACAAAATAACGTCCTTATTGACTAAATCGCCCATTGTGAACTCCACATCAAGCTTGCTTCGCAAATTCATAGTCAGGCAAGCTCTGAGAACCTGGCCTGGAGTTGCTGCTTTATAGGTCAGATGTGGGATGGCAGGCAGCTGGCAGATAACCGAACAAACAGGAAACACTAGCTCACTCCCACATACAGGCACCGTGACATTACAATGGTCAAGTGAGAATGACCCAAATAAAGCACACTTGGCCGGAGGGGATAGGCATGCTCCTAAAACACCTGAAAAGTCAGATGCCACATGAGTTTGGTACACAGCACACACAGTGATCGCATGCTCCCATGCCAGGCATCTGGACCAAGCTAGGTTGAGGCTCACCTATAGTAACCATTTGACTATTAATTAATGACTCTAAGGCAGCAACCAACATTCTTCACCATATAAGGTTAACCAGAGAACTTTACAACCTGATTTTATGAAGGATGCCACCTGAATGTAAATTAAGACAGTTCTCAGACCCAGTGCCCGTAAATGTTCTCCCAGCCCCTATTTTTAATTAATTGAACTGTTCTTGTTTCGCCAAATGCCTTTTATCTGTTGTTTTTTTCAAGTTATTTCGTAAAAATTGCAATATTGAAATTGTGTTGATGGATCTGTGGGAAGGGCTGGGACAACAGGCGGATAGACAGTCAGCAGCACCTTTAGTCCTACTGGGCCACTCGGATGAATTTGACCTGGTAGATCACAATATCCTAATATGCCACCTGCCACAAATAGCAGCAGGCAACTTTTAGGTCATTCTTTTCCTGCACAACAATGGAGGTTGTCAAAGCACCACTGGTGCAATCAGCATCTGGACGGCTGCTGGACTCTCCCTGTACCTTGTGCTATTTGAAAAATTACATTAAATTGTTATTATATTATGGGTAACTTTTAGGCCATTCTTTTCCTGCACAACAATGGAGGTTGTCAAAGCACCACTGGTGGAATCAGCATCTCGACGGCTGCTGGACTCTCCCTGTACTTTGTGCTATTTGAAAAATTACATTAAATTGTTATTATATTATGGCAGAAGCATGTGGGGCGGTTTTTCTATTGATGCAGATGATATCCATCTGTTGCGTGAATAGAACAGGAATTTCAAGTCACACTCTAAAGCAGGGGTACTAAAAGTATGGCCCGCGGGCCAGTAGCGGCCCGGCAAGCCTTCGTGGTGGCCCACGGACCTTGAGACATCTCACCTGTGTTCTTTTTTAAACTTCAGCAAACACCTCTGTAGCAGCAGTGCGGAGTCAGAGACACTGCTCTGTGGGGGCCGGGCGATTCCAGCCACAGTCAAGAGTGGGGCTGCAGGGGCGCTAAGAGGTGAACAAAGCCTCATTTACATGTAAATGGTCTTTCAAAGACCTGTGAAGTACTGGGGTGCCCGGGAGGCTGTGTCAGCCCAGCCTAACACACAGGGGAGCGGGGGGGGGGGGGAGAGGAGCGGACAGCAGGAACTGAGAGGTGAGGGGAGGTGGGAGGGCAGACCAGTGAGTGAAAGCCCGGGTGAGAGCAGAGCAGTGAGAGGGCAGACCAGTGAGTGAGAGCCCGGGTGAGGGAAGGTGGGAGGGCAGAGCAGTGAGAAGGCAGACCAGTGAGTGAGAGCCCGGGTGAGGGAGGTGGGAGGGCAGAGCAGGGAGTGAGAGCCTGGGTGAGGGAGGTGGGAGGGCAGAGCAGTGAGAGGGCAGACCGGTGAGTGAGAGCCCGGGTGAGGGAAGGTGGGAGGGCAGAGCAGGGAGTGAGAGCCCGGGTGAGGGAAGGTGGGAGGGCAGAGCAGTGAGAGGGCAGACCAGTGAGTGAGAGCCCGGGTGAGGGAGGTGGGAGGGCAGAGCAGTGAGTGAGAGCCTGGGTGAGGGAGGTGGGAGGGCAGAGCAGTGAGAGGGCAGACCAGTGAGTGAGAGCCTGGGTGAGGGAAGGTGGGAGGGCAGAGCAGTGAGAGGGCAGACCAGTGAGTGAGAGCCCGGGTGAGGGAAGGTGGGAGGGCAGAGCAGTGAGAGGGCAGACCAGTGAGTGAGAGCCCGGGTGAGGGAAGGTGGGAGGGCAGAGCAGTGAGAGGGCAGACCAGTGAGTGAGAGCCCGGGTGAGGGAAGGTGGGAGGGCAGAGCAGTGAGAGGGCAGACCAGTGAGTGAGAGCCCGGGTGAGGGAAGGTGGGAGGGAAGAGCAGTGAGAGGGCAGACCAGTGAGTGAGAGCCCGGGTGAGGGAAGGTGGGAGAGCAGAGCAGTGAGAGGGCAGACCAGTGAGTGAAAGCCCGGGTGAGGGCAGAGCAGTGAGAGGGCAGACCAGTGAGTGAGAGCCCGGGTGAGGGAAGATGGGAGGGCAGACCAGTGAGTGAGAGCCCGGGTGAGGGAAGGTGGGAGGGCAGAGCAGTGAGAGGGCAGACCAGTGAGTGAGAGCCCGGGTGAGGGAAGGTGGGAGGGCAAAGCAGTGCGAGGGCAGACCAGTGAGTGAGAGCCCGGGTGAGGGAAGGTGGGAGGGAAGAGCAGTGCGAGGGCAGACCAGTGAGTGAGAGCCCGGGTGAGGGAAGGTGGGAGGGCAGAGCAGTGAGAGGGCAGACCAGTGAGTGAAAGCCCGGGTGAGGGCAGAGCAGTGAGAGGGCAGACCAGTGAGTGAGAGCCCGGGTGAGGGAAGGTGGGAGGGCAGAGCAGTGAGAGGACAGACCAGTGAGTGAGAGCCCAGGTGAGGGAAGGTGGGAGGGCAGAGTAGTGAGAGGGCAGACCAGTGAGTGAGAGCCCGGGTGAGGGAAGGTGGGAGGGCAGAGCAGTGCGAGGGCAGACCAGTGAGTGAAAGCCCGGGTGAGGGCAGAGCAGTGAGAGGGCAGACCAGTGAGTGAGAGCCCGGGTGAGGGAAGGTGGGAGGGCAGAGCAGTGCGAGGGCAGACCAGTGAGTGAGAGCCCGGGTGAGGGAAGGTGGGAGGGCAGAGCAGTGAGAGGGCAGACCAGTGAGTGAGAGCCCGGATGAGGGAAGGTGGGAGGGCAGAGCAGTGAGAGGGCAGACCAGTGAGTGAAAGCCCGGGTGAGGGCAGAGCAGTGAGAGGGCAGACCAGTGAGTGAGAGCCCGGGTGAGGGAAGGTGGGAGGGCAGAGCAGTGAGAGGGCAGACCAGTGAGTGAGATCCCGGGTGAGGGAAGGTGGGAGGGCAGAGCAGTGAGAGGGCAGACCAGTGAGTGAGAGCCCGGGTGAGGGAGGTGGGAGGGCAGAGCAGGGAGTGAGAGCCCGGGTGAGGGAGGTGGGAGGGCAGAGCAGTGAGAGGGCAGATCAGTGAGTGAGAGCCCGGGTGAGGGAAGGTGGGAGGGCAGAGCAGTGAGAGGGCAGACCAGTGAGTGAGAGCCCGGGTGAGGGAAGGTGGGAGGGCAGAGCAGTGAGAGGGCAGACCAGTGAGTGAGAGCCCGCGTGAGGGAAGGTGGGAGGGCAGAGCAGGAACTGAGAGCTGTGTCAGGTACGAGGACAGAGCAGGGAGTGAGAGCCCGGGTGAGGGAAGGTGGGAGGGCAGAGCAGGGAGTGGGAGCCTGGGTGAGGGAGGTGGGATGGCAGAGCAGGGACTGAGAGCCCTGTGAGGTGGGAGGGCAGAGCAGGGAGTGAGAGCCCAGTGAGGTGGGAGGGCAGCAGGGAGTGAGAGCCCGGGTGAGGTGGGAGGGCAGCAGGGAGTGAGAGCCCTGTGAGGTGGGAGGGCAGAGCAGGGAGTGAGGGCCCTGTGAGGTGGGAGGGCAGAGCAGGGAGTAAGAGCCAGGTGGGAGGGCAGAGCAGGGAGTGAGAGCCAGGTGAGGTGACAGAGGGCAGCAGGGAATGAGAGCCGGTGAGGTAGGAGGGCAGCAGGGAGAGAGAGCCTGGGTGAGGTGGGAGGGCAGCAGGAAGTGAGAGCCGGGTGAGGTGGGAGGGCAGCAGGGAGTGAGATCCTGGGTGAGGTGGGAGGGCAGCATGGGGTGAGAGCCCGGGTGAGGTGGGAGGACAGAGCAGGGAGTGAGAGCCTGGGTGAGGTGGGAGGGCAGCAGGGAGTGAGAGCCTGGGTGAGGGGGGAGGGCAGCAGGGAGTGAGAGCTGGGTGAGGTAGGAGGGCAGCAGGGAGTGAGAGCCGGGTGAGGTGACAGAGGGCAGCAGGGAGTGAGAGCCGGGTGACGTGACAGAGGGCAGCAGGGAGTGAGAGCCGGGTGAGGTGAGACAGATAGAGATAGTGACAGATAAAGACAGACAGATAGAGGCAGAGACAGATAGAGACAGGGGCAGACAGAGCTAGGTAGAGTCAGAGACAGGGACAGAGGTAGATGCAGACAGCTTTAGAGACAGAGAGAGAGACAGAGAGAGAGACAGAGACAGAGACAGACAGAGAGAGAGAGAGAGAGAGAGAGACAGAGAGAGACACAGAGGGAGAGAGGGAAACAGACAGAGAGAGGGATGGAGACTGAGAGGGAGATAGACAGAGGGAGAAAGACAGAGGGAGACAGGCAGAGGGAGACAGGCAGAGGGAGACAGGCAGAGGGAGGGAGACAGACAGAAGGAGGGAGACAGACGGAGGGAGGGAGACATACGGAGGGAGGAAGACAGACGTAGGGAGACAGAGGGTGACAGAGGGAGAAAGGGAGACAGACAGAGGGAGAGAGGGAGACAGACAGAGGGAGAAAGGGAGACAGACAGAGGGAGGGATGGAGACAGACAGAGGGAGGGATGGAGACAGACAGAGGGAGACAGAGGGAGAAAGAGGGAGAGTGGGAGATAGACAGAGGGAGGGAGACAGACAGAGGGAGGGAGACAGACATCGGGTGACAGAAGGAGAGAGGGAGACAGACGGAGGGAGACAGACAGTGGGAGGGAGACAGACGGAGGGAGACAGACAGAGGGAGGGAGACAGACAGACAGAGGGAGGGAGGGCAACAGACAGAGGGAAGGAGGGCAACAGACAGAGGGAGGGAGGGCAACAGACAGAGGGAGGGAGACAGACAGAGGGAGGGAGGGAGACAGACAGAGGGAGGTAGGGAGACAGAGGGTGGAATGGAGACAGAGGGAGGGAGGGAGACAGACAGGGCAGACGGAGGGAGGGAGACAGAGGGAGATGGACAGTGGGACACAGATAGAGGGAGACAGATGGAGGGAGACGGAGAGAGGGAAGGAAAGAGAGGGAGGGAGACAAAGAGAGAAAGAGAGGTGAGACAGAGAGACAGAGGGAGAGAAACAGAGGGAGTCAGAGAGAGAGAGGGAAGGAGAGGGCGAGAGAGAGATAGAGGGAGGGAGACAGAGAGAGGGAGTGAGATAGAGAGAGAGAGACAGAGCGAGAGAGAGAGAGAGATGTGTGTGTATGCTGGTCTGTTGGCTCAGTGGATAAACGCGTCCGCTGCAGGGGCCTGTGTTCAACTTCATGGTCACAGTTTTTTTTCTTTCTAGCCCCTCCCACCTCCCCCACTGACCCCGCCTCCACCGGTGCGGCCCTCGGCCACAAACCACACTGTAAATTCGGCCCCCGAGAGAAAGTTTGTGAGTACCCATGCTCTAAAGGGTAAAACGTGGCTCGCCCTTCACTCTAACAAGATGGAGCTAATGACTGTTGGTGGGCATCTGGGTGACCATCAAAATCTGAAGGACACCCATAAATGCTAAAAACTATGTGATATGATCACCTACCTCTCAAAAACGTAAAGCACTGGTGTAATCTTCATAAACCTACTAAGTATGGAGGGTTCGAAAACTCTGCTGAAAAAGAAATGCTGGCAGGCATCTGTCTTTTATCAAAGGTCAGGCAGTAAATATTAGTAGTAGGAAGAGCAACTTTATTGCAGCCATAGTGGTGTCAGGGCTTTATTAATGTAGTATTTGTGTTGGTAACTCTAAGAAGATGTTTGGTTAATTACAAGTTAAAATGCACATCCAATTTTTGAAGGCTTCACTTGGTTCGAGGTTGCTAAACGAGTGGCATGCTGCATGCTTATTATGATATGTTATGGTAGTAAATCAAGGAGGAATGCACACTGAAGGAAGAAAGTCAAAACATACTTACACTTTAGGTCTAATAGATAAAGGATGGATGAGGCTAATAAGATAAAGAAGAAATATATTTTGGAGAGCAAATGCTCTAAGTTATGGAAGACAAGTAATGGAACAAGCCCAATCTGAATTTAGGAATATTGGTGGTTTAAACCAGTTTAAGAATCTGCTAAATCCTTTCTTTTTTAAGGGTTTGCATGGTTGTTTTTTCAGGTTATGCTGGCATTGGTTTGGTACCTCAAGTAAAGCTTTTCACTTGATAGAATTTAAATGAACATCTGATAAGGGAAACTTAATCAAATTAACGTAAGCAAGCAAAAGCAGGAGTCTTCCTTCTCCCCTCCTTTCAAAGATTGAATTGCCCTTGGTCCTACATGGAAAATTGAAGAGAGAAGTGTAGCTTGTGATTGGTTGGTACCCCTAAACCACTGCCTATCCAACCCACAATTATTTTGTCAGCAACTTGATGTAATTAAATACCTATGTGAATTGTGTTATGGTTGTAAAATATCCACAGGACACATCCTGCAAAATTCAAGATAGCTAAAGATTCACTTCTCTTGCAGAGCAGAGTGCTGCTGGCCTAGTGGCCTCTCCTATTGCTTGCACTTCAAATTAATGTTCCATTTCTGTATGAAGAAAATGGCATTACGTTCCCCAAAGATTGGAGACAGGGGACCTGATTAGAACATTGCAAAAGAAACAATTGATTGACGGAATGCTGGACAATGCAAACATTTACCCCCAGTCACAAGGATCTGGGTTAAATCCATCATTCGTTTGCTCACCACACCACCCCAGTTTGGACCCAGCCATATGCAAATCAGTCTTGCCCTGTTCTTTGTGGGAACAGTCCAGCCCAAACTGCCAAGCCAGATCTATCCTGGACCGGAAACAAGCATCCTGGGACCGGTTTCAGGGAATCAGCCTTCATCAGCCAGGCTAGCTTGAATCCACTGGTGTAGTGAGCACGGGACCAACGTCTGGGCATACCTTTCCCACTTAGGGCGACATATGCAAATTAAACAATTGATGGATGGAATGCTGGACAATGCAATCATTCACTCACAGTCACAAGGATCTGGGTTAAATCCATCATCCTTTTGCTCACCACACCTTCAACAAAAGTCTATATATCCTCCCACCCGTCGAGCAAAACCCACCCTCCTTCCTTCAACTCTCTTTCTACACCTCCTACAATTCACTCGCTGCCAAGTTCACAGGTCGCTACCTTTTCTGCCCTCACCATTGCATCCAACAAGAGCAATCACCTTTAGATGATGGCAGGTGTAGTTAAGCCTTAAGCAGCCTTTGTTGGACACGAAAACTACAGGAGGCAGTTTTATCTGTGGCCGATTGTTCCTTCTCCACAGTTATATAAAATGGGCAGCAACTGAGATCGGACATTGAGTGATCCTCTTCACAAGAGCAAGATTACAATGTACTGGTTTTCAATATTTAACACCTAGGAATGCTAGACTGGTGTACTCACCCCTTAGATCAACTGTAGTTTTACTGTTTCCTAAAATTAACTTCACTTATCTATTGTCAGTGGATACTGAGTAAATCTTCAGGGTGCTGGCTCGCCTAAACCTACATTTGATACTCTGGAGTTGCAACTTTCCATGAGATGTCTCATTTACAGGTATCTGATGAATTGAACAATGACATGGACACTGACAAGGCACTTTAAAGTTAATGCGCGAAATGGAAAATTTGGTTCTTGAAATATCACCTAGGTGTATAAAAAGATGGTACATAATATGCACTGCTGGGCCCAGTGAATCTGTACAACACTGGGAGTGAGGATCACAGGAGTCCATAAAAGGTTGGGATGAAACCATGAGGAACCATGAATGGCTTAATGTATTCCACTAGCGCTCAGAACCTGCACTGCCATTGAAACAATCATGGTAGACTAGTCTATAGATGTCGCTTCGCCAACCAGAAAGTTAAGTGCCAGGGGCAATAGGGTAGCCAATAGTTCCTAAAGAAAGAAAGAAAAATTGAAGGAATCCAATACAAAGTTTGTTCAGAATCCATGTTCCTAACTAAAGAACTAAACAAAACTTCTCTTCAAGGGGTTTCCATAGTGCATGTGTGATGACAAGACAGAGCCACTGATGAACGTTGCTGAGGTGACATTATTCTAGTAGTCTGTATTGCTGCAGGCAATACATTCTTCCCCCCACCCTACCCTATTTGCATAAGCCTTTAAACCCTTCACATATGAAATGCAACATGCTGGGACATTTCTAGGTGGCAGTGTAGCATTGTCACTCACTAAACATCTCATATTCGCAATACAAAGATTGTAAGGCATGATCATTCAGTGTTAGGCACATTACACCAACCAAAGTCAATTGGAGCTTTTTGCACATGATCACAAATCACATTTGAAATCAGTATGCCTACAGAGACCCGTTTCATGGCGCCTCACGCATTGACTTCGAACTGTTTCAGCCATAGCAAGATCCTTGTCTATGGCCATGTTTAAAACAGTATGGGCTACATGCATCATTCAAAATACCGGTTGCTACCGGTATTTTTGCATTTAGGATGCATCATCCCAAATGAAAAAATGTCAACTCAAGTAATCGCTAAATTTGCGATTACTTAATTTGCGATTTTTGCATTAGGGAATCGCAAATTGTGATTCCCTAAATGCAATGCATTAACCCATATTTTTTTGCAATTTGGCAATTAAGAAACACAATCAATCAAGAAATGAATTCAACATTGATGGTAATTAGTGAGATCTTTGAAAAATCCACAAAAGTACATTTTTCACAGTTCCATGTTGCACACATACATGCCCTTGGAGCATGTGTCAGTGCAACATGTGGTAACATAGCGATTTCAGGGGTGCATCAGATTGTCCTTTAGGCATCCTTGCACCCTTGAAATTGCATGCGTAATTTTAGAGTACCTATTTAGTACTTGCAAATTGCACATGCCTCTAGGCCCATAGGAATGAATGGGAATTGATTCCTTAATTGTGATTCGTAATTTGCGAGCCGCAATTAAGGAATGTGTAGGAGTTGCAATTTTTTTTGCGATTCCTACATGCAGAAGCATTTTTGATTCCTAAATTGCCATTTCTTAAAAATCACAATTTGAGAATCACAATTACAAAGTTTGATGCATGTGGCCCTATATTTCCTGATAATATATTTTTTAATATGACCACGTTGCCTATTCTATGTTTCATGTATTCATCTCTTGATTTTTCCAATTGAATTCAGTGATTAAAATCCCATTTTTTTCTTGCACATACAATACCCGATATGATCCATGCAATGTTTTTAAAATAACAACACTTTTGGGTTGAATGCCCATTGCTGATGAGTCATAATTTGTCACAATTAGGGCATGTATCATTATCATGTTATGCACGTGTACACAGAGGCAGAAAGAAGCCTGCATCAGTTTCCAATGAAACTGATTTCCACAAAGCAGAGTCTAGCTCGGAACCTCTACACGTTAGAATCTGACTTACACGACACTTCATTTCAGCAACAAGGAGTTAGTTACCTCTCTGTGATTCCGAAGTATGCTTTATGCAACTCAGTATCCGGGCAGTGCTTGCAATGAAAAATAGAAGTGCGGGTGCCATTATACTCAGGGCTGGCTTTAGCGCTGGTGGCGCCGGTGCGACAATCATTTTTGGTGCCCCCACACCCCATGACCGCTTCCTCGGATTCACTCACTACCTCCAGGCAAAAATGCGCCTTATCTCTCCAACCATAAGTTATTGCTAAACACAGCCCCGTCCCCTAAGGTCAGCGCCCCTCCACAGGCCAGCACCCAGCGCGGCTGCACCTGTCACACTGCCCTAAAGCCTATACTAGAGTGCATGCTTGCTTTTGAAAAAGTCTGGTACTCTCCAATTAATAGTATAGTAACTTTGCTGAGAAGTGCATGTACAGTACTCTTCCTTTCAAAATGAGAAGTGCAGGTACTCAGGACCTCACAGAACAAGCTCAATTAAAACACCAATTTTATATAAAGTGTATTTGATTTAAAAATTACAATTTAATTGAAATTATACACGTGCCCTCTTATGCTCCTTTGCACAGCAAAGCAACACAATGCGATAATAATTCGCCCCTTATTATTTCATTAAATGCAAACGAGTAATTTGCCAAACCTGAGCTGTTCATGAGGATGGTGCTGTGAGCATCTTATAGGTATAATTATGTACAGATTTCACAGATTATAAGTGACAGTGAGACCATAACAAATCCTATATGAGTTTGTTCATGGTTTTAGCTGTTTCGCGTAAACAAATTTGTATCAGTGACATTTGGAGCTGACGATGGTATTCCACCGCTTAATATTTTGCACAATAAACTAAACCAATGGAAAGTGATTTTACCACTAACAAATTCAGATACCAATGACGTAAATCTGGAAGTTTAATATGTTCTATTCCTCCTGACAAATTCAGGTAGTGCAGCCATAAAACTATTCATGCGATTTCTCCCCAAAGCAGGGCTATAGTAAACACTACGAAAAGATATATATTCTACTACTAAATATGTATATCTTTGGTGCTGTAAAAGTCCACGGTTTGCTTTCTGCAATCACAATTTAGGATCTTGTTGCATGTCTGCACCAGTCATAAAACTCTTCTTGACATCGTGAATGTTTTTTGATATTTGTGCCTCCGAGAGACCGCATCATCTTTGATGAAATCTTTCCTTATCCCGGGGGTGTCCACGGGGCTTACACTTTCATATGTCTTAAAAGAGAGAAAGCTGGGGATGGCAATGAGGTTTTATACATCTGGATTAAAAGCATGGTTTGAAGGAGAAAAGGGAGCTTTCAAGCCGGAAGTGCTTCACCTGCAGCTACAAAGCGCTTGCCTTCTTCTCTAGGGTGCCTGTCTCGTTCTCCACTTTAAAGAGAAGCTCATATTTGATTTATCATTTAATGAATTTCATGGAACATGACTAATTTAGACATTTCGGGGCCAGACGCAAAAGTTAGAACTTAGAACTAGTTTTTATTTCTCCCTCTGCTCTGATTCTATTTTGCAGTGCTCGTTTCCGCTTTGGCTGGATGTTTGCACATCGATCAATCTGGATTTGTATAGCAGGGCTAATCACCCATGAGGGCATCCAGGGGCCGAGTGTGCTGCTGTAAGGGGGGGCTCAATAGAACAGCCAGGTCTTGAGTCCTTTTTTGAATTCCAGCAGAGAAGATGAGGTTCGTAGGTGAAGTGGGAGGCCGTTCCAGGACTTGGCAGCGGGGTAGGAGACGAAGTGTCCTCCACTGTTGTGTGGCGCATGCGGGGTTTGTGGGCGAGGCAGAGGAAGGTGGAGCGCAGGTGTCTGGAGGGAAGGTGAAAGTTCAGACGTGGTTGATGTATGCAAGTTCCTGGTTATGGAGGGCTTTGAAGGTGCAGATCAACATCTTGAACTGGGATCTCTTCTGAATGGATAGCAAGTGGAGCTGCTTGAGGTGGGCAGGATGTGTGTCTGATTAGGGGGGATCTAGGATGAGTCGACCACTGAGTTCTGAATTGTTTGCAGTCGCTTGAAGAGGTGTGAGGTGATTATTACATAGAGTGCGTTGCCGTAGTCCAGTTGGCTGGTGACAAGGGCTTGTGTGACGGTCTGCCTGGTGTCGATGGGAAGCCACTTGAAGATCTTGCATAGTATGCAGAGGGTGAAGAAACAGGCGGACTGAATTGATCTGCTTTTTCATTGTCACGTCCCTGTGTTATCAAAATGCATTGTGGACCATTTCAGTAAAAATTGAAAAATTAATTTGGGTTTAAGAAGGTAAAAGGGATGCTGTAAAGCCTAGTAGGCAGAAGAGGGCAGTGGGTTTTAGATCCACCATCATTCTCCAAACCCAGCACTTTGCGAGCGCAACAAAATCTGTCCATAGACTCTGAAGCTAGCCTACCCTGTTTATTCAGGGCAGCTAAAATGGCTGAAGCCAATGATGTGCCAAAACTAGAGCTGGTGTTTTTGTCCCAAATTTGTTCCGGATTCTGCAGAAACTTCTGACATGCCTGAAGAAGTACGAAATCGAACCTTTATTACAATAGCATTCCAATATTGGCAGTATTTTGTAAAAGTTTTACTACATCACATTGAATTTGTATACACGATTTGTGGTGTGTAAACTAGGAATGTGTAAACTGGATATGCGTGGCGTTGCGAAGTCTACAGCCTTGCAACTTCTGTAATTCTATTTTTAAATCGACGGTGGCAACATTTTGACCTTTACTGAAATAAAGTTTCTGTACGACTTTGCAACTAAAACGTTTCTATTTACCTGTCTCTAGTGTAAACCATGCACACTGGTGAATGGCCAGAGGCAGCTACAATATCTCCCACATAAGTTTCTTTGTAAACCTCCAGCTCTTGGAATGGCCAGATTTCACTTCAACCATCTTCTGAGTCTCCTACACCTATAAACAAGCTCTTGGAATGGCCAGATTTCACTTCAACCATCTTCTGAGTCTCCTACACCTATAAAAAAGGACCAGTTGGCATCTTTATGCACCAACTACCTCCTCAAGATGTTACTGACTAGTTATTATCTGGCACAAGAACTAATGGCAGAGAAATCATTTAGGGGTACAAGAAATGCAATAGTAAATTTTCAAACCCTGGGCAATATTTTTCATTATTCCAATCAGTGCAATGCAATGCAACACAGCACAACACCTTGGTGCTCTGCACTGTGAAAGGGAAAGGGCAGTAATGTACCATATTTATCACAAAATGGTACATTCCTGCTCTCTGCCTGCACTATTGAACAAACTGCTGCCTGGCACCAATGCAGGCAACCTTGTACTATGCAGACAGGATTATGTTTGTGCAGGGAGTGATGCTTTCCCGCAAAAAAACAAACCTCTGAGGCTTTTTCCTTTTTCTAGGTATGCTGCAGAATATTTATCCTTATTATGCCTCCCCTGGGAAGACGTAGCATTTTGACACATTCCCAGGTTTCACAACTCCATTGAATGGAATAAGAACAGTAAATACTGACCATGCTAGTTAGATGAGTACACCTCTTGTGTGGGAAGGGAATCATGACAGAATATTTAATTTAGATGTCACTAGAGAGGATGCCCAGTTTATATGAATACCATCAGGCTGTGACACATTCTGGCTGGTTTATACCATTCCCCCTTATGCAATGGATATCAGCACCCGTAACGTGGGTAACGTGTGGGTAGCATTATTTGATGGAGACATGATAAAATGATGGCCTCATGTGTGAGTGGTCCAATAACGGAGGTTAAGGTGACCGGAATGGCCTTGATTGACTGGCTTCAGTCTGCTCCCCTTTTGCATATAGATAGAAACCAGGGGTCTAGTCGGTCTTCTCTGGAATTAATGGAACATCGTTTTGATATGCAGCAGTGTAATACTGTGACATACTGCTAAATGCATTCGTCATCTATTCATTCAGGGTGGGTTAGTGTGGCACGCATTGGGTGTGTTTTGAAGATCAAAACTTTATGCAGTGCATATCCCCATCCAAGATGGCTGCCACGGTGACATCAGGAGAGTGGGGCACAGATACTATCAAGTACTCCTTCAGATTATTGGGGTATACAAGTGCAAACAAGAGGATGCTGGAGATTGCAGCACCGCTCTTCTTGGCTTGAATTGTGATATTTGATTCTGTGGTCGAACACAATACAATTCACTGTACGAATATGAGAGGAAAGATGGTAGATTTTACATTTTTTAATGCCTTGTGAATGAGGTTGCTTTTATGAGGAAATAGGTTTGCTATACATACATTACCCGCAGTATGGAATATGGCTCGTGCAGAACGTAATAGACTTTTTCCCTCTACAAGATGGCCACCCTGCCTGTAATCAGCTTGCGTCACATTGGAATGATGACGCGATGTCAGGGCGGGGCCACAGAAAGAGTAAAAACACATGGCAGTGGGAGCTCGGAGTTGGAGTTCCTAACAGGCCGGTGGGACACGGCACTGGTAAGATGGATAATACCGGGCAGTAAGGTGGCCGTTTACGTGAGGTTTGGAATTAAGTGGTTGCGAACGTGTGATTTGTAATGATAGTGAGAGTAGATTGCGCTACCGGATGGGCACGTACATTGTTGGCGAAAGCATCGTGCAGGCAGTTATGCTTTATCTTTGAAGCAAATAAGTTGTATGGGAATCAGAAAGCACAGAAATTAGCTTGAGACTAATATACACAATGGCGAACTAGAGGATTGTGTTATGAGTACATAATGAGAGTGCATGGTTTGGATAAAATGATATACAAATAATGGATCATTGATGTCCTTTTGTGTAAACTGTGTTTATATACTATTACAGAGGGCCAGACTGTGGACGGTCTTCTAAGGGACACGTGATCGATCGACACATTGGTCCCAATGAGGAGGGTTGTAGGTAGGCTGTGATTTCACAACCTCCACACAAAGAACAGTAACAATGTTCAAAATGAACTGTGTGCTACTACAATTTGTAGTACAATACAAAGTGTAGTAGGCATGTGGATTTTTACAACTGGCTCTATTCTGTGTGTTGTTGTCTACCATCACAGGTTTTTATGCAAATATGAAGTGAAAGATTGAGGAGGTGAACCCCCATTAGCTCTGATGAAGTTGCGAGAGAATATAGCAACAAAACATGTTGGCAGTATAGAATTAAACATGGTTTGATGGGAACCATTTTTTTAATTTGGAGGGCTTGCAGCTTGGAATAAAAGTTGGTTGGCCAGCAAGCCTTACCAGTTTTTAATGGTGAGAATTACGTTCATTATTTCTCACAGGGGTTCATTGGGCACATAAACACAATAGTAAGCATGGTTATTTTGTCTTACTATCACTTGTGTCACCAAGTTTCTATATGGTTCTCGAAAAGGAGAACAAGCACTGGTTTTTCCTTTCTTTTCTTTACTTCTTTCACTGTAGAGAGAGAGTCACCAATGATGAGAAATGGGTAAACTGGTGATTGTTAGTCAGCAACCCCATTGGCGGTTCTACTGTAAGGTACTCTCTCTCTCCTCTCACATGTTTCATTGGATGGAAGGTGGGGAGTCTGGATGGTAGCAGTTATTGTTGTTTTTAGTGAGACACCGTGACAAACAAGAGTAGTTGAATTGTATACACTCGAGGGAATTGAGAAGAGTATTGAAAACCCTGGATTTGTCATTTATGTTGGGATTAAGTGTCTTTTAGGTGAGGCCCTATGTTGTTTATAACATTCCCCGGTTTAACAGTCTTTGCAAATCCGGGAATGCACCACAATCCATGGGTGGATGCATGGGAACAACCATGCTCCACCCATGGAATGCTGACCTGGGGCAGAGAAATGCAAGGCAGTGACTTGAGCTGCCTTCCGTTACACCAGATTTACCAAGCCATGCAGGGCTATGCAATGTGGCCATGCGTGGCCTGGCAAAATAAATCTAGGTTTTACATCACCCTTGTGCTGCCTTACTTGGTGCAAGGGTGAAGAAAATCTTTGATAAATATGACCCACTATTCCTACCTCCTAACTGCATCTGTAATATTTTGAGGGCATTTAGTCTAATGAAATAAATTATTTCGAACTTTAATGCAGCTGTATACATTTTATTGTAAGTATCAAGAGCTATATATTCAGTTTTTAAATTAAATAAATGTACCAAACTTTTGTTTGATACATTATAAAAATTGATAAAATTAATTAAACAACTAAGGGCCTCATTTATGGGGTTTTGATGTAGGGCAGCTCAGCAAGTCACCATGTTGTGTTGCCCTACGACAAAGTGAAAGAACAGAAATGCAATTATTTATCCAATATGGTACATTCCTGTCCTTTCCCCCTGTGCTGGTGCGTTTCAACAACCTAGAAGCAATGCAGGCACCCTTGCACCGCGGTGCAATGGTGCCTGTGTTGTCCACAGGATTGTTTTTGTGGGAAGGGGTACACATGGAAGGAGGAAAATACAAGTAGAAATAAAGTTATTTCTCCTCATTGAGCCTTCCCCGGGGAGGTGTAAGGTTTTGGCACATTTCCACGTTTACATGGTTTTGTAAATTTGGGGAAGCGTCAAAATCGACGAGGGTTGCATGGGAAAACCCATGACAACTCCCATGGAACACCACCCTAGCACAGAGGAAGGCAACACAACAATTTGGACGGCCTTGCCTAACTCCATATCAATGTGGCCATTGAATTTTTGTGTGACCTCATAGATATGATTTTGTAGTATGCACGTCGGAGCATCACAACAAGTGATGCTCCAGCAGTGCAAGGGGCTCATAAATATGCCCCTCTGTTGTAAATAATTATTATCGAATAAAATAATGCCTTTTATTACTTAACTATTATTAAACATTTAATTTTATGAGTTCATGTGGAGTTAAATCTTATTTTTTAGTTCCTGGTTAACAATAACCATTTTAAGTTAATCTACATGTCATTTTACATTAAAATCCTTTTTTTCAAAAATATTAAACTACATACATTTAACTATCCATTACTATAGGTTGATCTCTGGTCGCAGAGATTTCTGCCTTGGAGTGCAATGTTACCAGAGTGTTTATACTCATAGCACCTGTTCCATAAGGCTCCATCCTTATTTTTATAGAAGTAGAGACATGCAAACATACACCTTATAGTATATTTATACTAGGAAAAGGCGAATAACGAAAAAAGTTGCTGCTAGGTGCAGTAGTAAATTGTCACATGAGTAATCTATATGTGCAAGTTCATTTTTGTGAATAGGATCCAAAGATGGTAAATTTACTTCAAACAAAAATTGGAAAAAGATGGAAAGTTTCTTTCTTAGTGAAATTTGGAGTTTCCTGACTTTGCAGGACTGTTTTGTTAATTCTTTTTACTTAACGCACTCCTAAGTTACTTGAAGTAATTTTACTATGATATTGTCTATACTTGATGTACAACGGTGCCATTAAATATTTTATTTATTTATTTATTTAGAGAGTTTTGTATAGCGCGAACTAGACCCTTGGGTATCAGAGCACTTTACATTGCTTGAGGTAGAATATACAACAGTCAAGTGTAGAACAATAGATTCAGTTTTGTATAGTACAACTATGCTGGTTAAATGGCGTATTAAGTATTGATCGATAACACATTAAAAGGTTACCAGAGTATAACATGGAGCTTAAAAGATTAGACACGTCTATGGAAGGTATTTGCTCATTAGAAATATTTTCAGTTCCCTCTTGAAAGACGCTGTGTTTGTTATTTTTCTAATGTTTGGTGGAAGAGTGTTCCAGATTCTGGGTGCTGCTCCTGAGAAAGCTCTCTCGTAGGTTTTCTTCTTCCGGAAGATGGGTGGTCTCAGCACTAACTCCTTGGCACTCCTAGCTGGTCTGTTTCCTCCTGATAGTTCAATTTTCTGGGCCAGGTATCTCGGTGTATTGTAGTGAAGCGCTTTGTGAGTGATGCATGCCATTTTTAGTTCAATTCTGGCTTTGTACGGTAACCAGTTTAATGCTTTCAAGTGTGGAGAGATATAGTCAAATTTTCTCGACCCGGAGATCAGTCTTGCAGCTGCGTTGAGGCATGCTTTTAGTGGGGCTGTAGAGAGTTTGGGTAGGCCTACTAAAGTAGTGCAGCCATATTCAATCCTCGAGATTACTAATGATTGGATTGCTAGTTTAAGATCCGCCTGAGAAATGTAAGGTTTAATTTTTTTTATGTAGTTCAAATGAAAGCGGGCACTTTTAACCATTGTTTTGATATGGGATTTCATATCAAGGTTGTCATCGAGTATGATTCCTAGTGATTTTGCCGAATCAACTAAGGAAGGGGTGCAGTTTAGCGCCGTGATCATTTTAGACCATTGCTAGACCTCTGTGCGGTTCTTAGGTGGAGAGATTAGTAGGAATTCTGTTTTCTGGGAGTTTAGCTTCAGGTGATTGCTTGTTAACCATTGTGATGTAATTTGTAAAGCCTCGTTCATTAGTTTGATGTCTTCCAGCGATGCGATTTTAATGTATAACTGTGTGTCGTCCGCATACATGTGAAAGGCTATTTTAGAATTTCGAAGAATTTCCGTAAGCGGTTCGACATACAGGTTAAACAATGATGGAGATAGTGTAGCTCCTTGGGGGACTCCAATCGTGTTAGGGCATGAGGGTGACAGAGTTTGGTTGATCAAGAATCTTTGCGTCCTATTTTTGAGGAAGGAATCAAACCAATTCAGCACATTTCCCGATTTTCCCATCCTGTCCTGAAGCCTGTTCAGCAATTTTGCGTGATTTACCATGTCGAATGCGGAGGATAGGTCTAGGAGGATGAGTAGACATGATCTATTTTGGTCTAGGGCCTGTAGAGCATCATCGACTATATGTAGAATTGCTGTTTCCGTGCTGTGACCTGTTCTGAAACCCGATTGGCATTCATCTAGTAGGGAGAAATTGTCTATGTGTTCGCTAAGTTGTTTTTGTACACATTTCTCTATTAGTTTGACAAGTATAGGGATGTTGGTTACTGGGCGAAAATTATTCGGATCAGCCGGGTTCGCTGTTGGTTTTTTGATAATGGGGACTACTTGTCCAGTTTTAGGCATTCCGGAAGTGTCCCTTGTGAGAGAGATGTGTTAATAATTTTCGTCCATATAGGAATCAGGATGTGGCTGACTTCTTTCATGAATTGTGATGGGAGAGGGTCGTTATAATGGTTGTTAGGTTTAATGTCTAGTAGCGTTTTAGTGATGCTATTCTGGTCCAGCAACTTGAACGTTTCCCAGTGGGACTTATTTTTTGTTCTGACCTCCTTAATTATTGAGTTGGTAGAGTTGGTGTTGCTTGTTGATGGTTCTTGGAGGTCTAGGATATATGCTGCACTCCTAAGCTCTCTTTCCAACGTGTTGGCTTTGTTGGTGAAGAATGTAGAGAATTCTTCGCAACTTAGATGTGTTTTTGTGATTTCTTGTGTCGATTTGGCCAACTTGTTGGATTGTTGTTTTAGTATTTCAAATAGTTTCCGTGGTCTGTTTTTGGCGAGATCCAGTTCAGATCTAATAAATTCTTTTTTGGAGTTGAGGATCTTCTTATTGTATTCTTTTCTGGTTTTTCTGAGGGATTTCAATGCTGAAGAAGATGGGTGTTGTCTCCATTTTCTCTCTGCTTGTCTCAGTTTCCTTCTTTCCTCATTCAGTGTTCCGTTAAACCATGGATTTCTGTCCTTCTCTGTGACTTCTTTTAGTTTTAGCGGCATTGTGGTGTTCACTATATCCTTTATAAAGTGAGTGTAGTGGTCTGTTAGATCATTCACGTTCTGCAAGTTGTCAGGTGGGTACAGGTCCTTCTCGCATCTTTCTATTAATGGTTCCAAGTTCGGATCTCTTGTATCCCGAATCCATTTTTTTACTTTGTTCGGTTGTGAGTGTTTATTCTTTTTCCATGTGGGAATCTGGAAGGTTATGGTGTGGTGATCGGACCAGTCACAAGGTTCAATTGATAGGATTGAAGTATTCTCTTTTTTTGAAATTATCCAATCTAACGTAGCTCCTTTCGAATGAGTTGGCTGATTGCATACTTGAGAGAGGTTTAACTCGGCTAGGAAATCTTTAAGAGTATTGACCTGTTTGTCCTTGTTGTCGTTCCAATGCAGATTAAAATCACCTAAGAATATATTATTTGCGTCGGAATTAGTGTTTGCGATAATGATCTCCATTAGTTGTTCTATGAAAGAACTATTGTTACCTGGTGGGCGATAAATTGCATGCAAGTTGCAACTTTGTTTGTTAGCCGATCTTAAATTTAGAGTTAGGTATTCGCAGGAATTGAGTGGTTCCGATTGAATTTGGCTTACTTCTATGTCCGAGCGATGGATGCAGGCTAAGCCGCCCCCTGTTTTTTTTGGTCTATCCAGTCTTACAATGTTATATAGAGGCGGCACTAGCAAGTCCATGACTGGAGATGATGATTCTGTGAGGATAGTCATATCGATTTCCTTGTTAATGATGAGGTCAGCTATGTCTGATGCATGTTTAGTTGCGGATCTACAATTGATCAGAAGACATTTCAGTGTTTTCCCTGGGTTGTTTGAGTTCAGGTTTTGCGGTTCGGTGTTTATATGTATTTGTTGTAAGTTGTTAAAGTTGGGTTTCCTATCGTTCTGTCTTGATGTTCTATTGGTATTGATCCTGACTGTTCTGATTTTCTCCCCTTTCTTGCTTTCCATTTCCTCATACTCCAGAAGTAGAGATAGGGTTTCTTCTTCAGTTAAGTCATTGCGTTTCCTGTCAGGTCGATTATGCCTATTTGATAATGGCATAACAGTTTCCTTATTTCTTCTTTGTGTGTTATACATTAGATCAAATATGTGCTCAACTCTCTTGTGGTTGTTGTCTGTAGCTTCACGTAACTTATCCATCACATACAAAACTCTTTTCGAGTCTTGTGCTATTTTGTCCATTTTTGTTTGAAGTTCTTTGATTTCTCTCAAGGTCTGGGGTGATGTGTTGGGTGTGTTGCCCCGCTTTTTTCGGGTTTCACATTTTGTTTTCCTCCTTATTTGCACTGTTCTCTTCATCGGGTTCTTTTTGTGATTAGTTCGGTTGACTGATTCTCTTTTATTTGTGTTGTTGGATGTGCTTTTCAAGCATTGAGCGCTTAATTCTATGTTTGGGTGATGTGCATTTCTTGTTGTTCTCGAAAATCCTTGATTTGGAGTAGAATGGGGTCGAGCTTGTGAGGAGTCTTCTATGTCTGGTATTTCTCTGTCTTCAGCGATTATCCTGGTCGTCGGAGACGTCCTTTGATTGAGGCGGGGTGATGTTTGCTCTCTTTGATTTCCTATGTTGTTTCCTGTTTTGTTTTCCTTACGATGTGTAGATGTTTCTGTTCTGTTAGTGACCTCAATGAACGACGCGCTTCCAAGTCCGCATGGTCCTGTTTCTTGCGTCGGTGGTTGTATCTCTTGAGTTTCTCTAAAACCTATGGTGTGTGTGTTGGTAATGTTCCCGTGGTCTGGGTTGACTTCTAGGTGCCTCAGGTGTTGTTCCGGTCTTGTGTTCTCTGTATGCCTTTTTAGTGTTGGGAATATGTTACCAAATTCTTCAAGTTCGATGTTAGATGCTTGAATCAGGACTATTCCGGTCTTATATATAGATATGCAGAGTTCTGCTCTGCATCTAGGTGATGAGTTGGTCATAATTTTTATGCCATGAGGTATATTGTTTATTGCTTTTATGTTGAGCGTATGAGCAATGGCAACGCGCCATTTAGCTGTTCTTCTTGTGAAGAATATCATGTCATTAATGATAGTGCCTTTAACTGTGTTCACTGTGTTGCGCGTGGGGTCTGATATCAGCCTGTCCGGGTTTTTCCTCAGTAGGTTAAGCTTGAATTTTTTTGATGCATTCTTGGACATTTTGGTACGATACTTTATGATGTGGGCGTTCCTGCTTACTGGCTCTAAGTAGTTGTCCGCCATGATGATTTAGTTGCCGAGGGGTTGTAATAGAACAGAAAAAGTTGTTGATTAATTACTAATCGTGATAGAAGTCCCAGTAATCTCCTTATTTCGTTAGATAATGATTTCTTTCTGTAATCTTGAGAGTATTTCAAGATGGCCGCCGCTTTATTTGACTTCTCTGAGATCTTGATGCCTTTCTCTCTTTCTGTTGTTAAGTAGTCCTTTTTTTCACTTGCCTTTCCATAGTGCTACTTGGGGTATTTTGTAGTCCTTTTTCCTTTTCTCTTAATTGTTGTTGCTATTTTGGGCTGCTAATTCACATACATGAGTTTTCCACTTTGAATCCCTTCAGTCACAATGTCTGCTTATTGTTGTTGTTGCTATTTTAGGCTGCTAATTCACCTACATGAGTTTTCCACTTTGAATCCCTTCAGTCACGATGTCTGCTTATGATGTACTGGGGCGAGTTCCGATTGGGAATATATAAAATACATCGTTTGAGGGAGGGGGAGGCTGCTGAGTTAGTACACTTTGCTCGATGTCCTCGGCGGCCGCCATTTTAAGGTCAGGCACGCCGGGGCTACTCTTCTTCAGTATTTACTTCTCTTTCCCCTGTGAGGCCTCTTGAGGATTCGGCCTGTCACTATGGCAATGGCAAACGGGCGTTTGTTACATACCCGTCATTTTACCCTTACTTTCCAGCCTGTGTGGATTTTCTCTGCGCCGGTTGCAGGGATTCTTCCACCTGCTCGCTGCCTCCTTGAATGATCCTCGGTGCGGGATGCTCTTGCAAGTCGACTTGGTCGTCTGGGGTCATCGCATGAGGCAGTCCGATCCTATGTGCTCCGGTGGGTTCTCCGCTCGCTCGCAGCCATATGCCCTCAACCAGGGCAGGATATTCCTCCGGTGCCGATCCTTTGCCTTCTCTGATGACGGCAGCTCCGATGTATATCGGTTGAGCTCCGGTTCGCTCACAGCCTCTTCCCTTCCCTTCAAAAACAAAAAGGTAAGGCATCTACTGGGCGCCGATTTGTTGTGGTATCACTCCTCAGCTATTTGAATGCATGGAGGGTCGGGGTCTCATCCCTCGATCTTCGCGATTTGTCTCAATGGAGGTCGTTTTCCTGCTTCCTTGAATTCACCGCAATGTTTTGCTTGTTTCCACTGTTTCTCTTCATCACAATTCGTGTGTGCTCGGGTGGATGGCAGGGGTTATTTCGAGGATTTTGCCTTTTTGGTTGTCCTGGACCCCGGAGCTCTTGGAGGGAGCCCCTACTTGGCGGCCATCTTTGTTATGTTGGATAATAAAATGCAGCATTTGTAACTTAAACCGATTTTTCAAAACAGATGATGTTCATAAATGCGGGTGAAACTATGTGTAAAATACTATGCAGGGGTCATTTAGGATTTGATGGAAGTAAAACATCTGCCTCTGTACCCAAGTGTGGTAGGGTATGCTCAGATGTGAGTCCCTTGCTTACTGCACCATCAGGATTCAAGCAAGCCGACTAATTTGCATGTAGCCAGGTTCTGAACTGGGATGGTGCAGTGAGCTAAAAAAAGGTGATGGATCAAACCCTGATCTTTTGACTGGGTAGGAGTGTTCTGCTTAATTCAGATACTCTGTCCATCACCACCCCCCTTTTTGAATCTGTACCCAAAGGGTTTGGCAGATGCTATTGGGATATAAATGACCTCAAAACACTTCTGCTTCAGTGTGTGGAAACAAAGGGTCTAACTTACAAATGTAACTTACACTTTTAAGTAAGTTTCTATTTTTGACTGCTCACAAAATCTGAGTGTTAGATACTTATATAAAAAAATATATAAACAATAGTTGATCCAGCAGTACATGGCCAGCCACTGGTATTTAAACACCCTCTCATAAAAAATGATTGAGCTAAGGCATTAAAATAAACCCCCACAAAAATGGGTGTATAAATATAATTTAATGTTACAAAATGTTTACAAATAGTGCATATTTAATATCTAAATCTAAAATATTGTAATTCAATATTTAAAAATATAAATATTATGTAACATATTAATTTTAATTACTTTTATATGTCACATGTAATAATTATAAATTCATATCTTTTTTCCTTTACATAGGAATTTATCTTTTAATTTAAACTTTAGAAAGGGCATTTCAATTTCATTTATTTTATTTCACTAAATTAATTTAGTAGTGCTTTACCAGTTTTATTTTGTTTTACATTTAAAATAAATATATAAAATTAACCTAAATTATTAACTCCTATACAAATATTTGTAAACTTATTTTCACGTTAAATATACTTTTTTTTAGTTTTCCCTATACTTTATCATTGGAAGACCCTGCAGTCACTTGGAGCGCTCTTTGAACTCTGGGATGAAAGGGAATATACTGAGAGACAGAGCATCATCTACATCCAGAGATTTGTTTGAATCAAAGACATAAGAAATAGATTTTCTAGAATGGTAAATCAAGTATGTACGGCCACAAGAAAATCATAAAAGTCAAAACATGTTGTTAAATGTAAAAGTGGTAGCAAAAGTATTTGTTTCACAGAAAGGCTTCAATGTCATGCTGGTTCAATAATATTAAAGCAAGGACATGAAGTGGATATTAAAATGCAATGTACTGCTGCTGTTTTCTTCAGTTTGGGCACTGTGATTATACATTAGGTGGCATCTTTTGTATGAAGTGCAGGGACCAGTTATATTACCTAAGGGCATATCATGGATAGTGTGAGGATCAATACGCCATGTCAAGTGCTGCTGTGCAAAACCTTATGTGTCATTTAGTGGGAAGGACATACATAATTCTGATTGGCTTATGTGACTATGATATTTACAATAGCAACTCATTTATATACGCAGCCAGTAGAGGGGCTCAGTTGATGTGAAACAGTCATTTAGAGTTAGAACAGCGTTTTCACTCCCACAGATACTTGAACTAGTTTTGTAATATTACGACATCTAGACAATCCTGTGGGTGTACGCTTACATATTCTTACAATCCTTTAATATATGTTCAGTGGCCTTTGCTGTTCCACCATATTAGTTCACAGTTGTGCAATCCATCTTCTGTGCTTTGCCAATTCATTATTCAACTTCAAATATTCAAAGTGCAAACTCAAAGCTTCCATAACCAATATGCCATTATGCCCTTTCTGAACATTCAGACATATTTCATTCTTGAATGAGAGCATTGGAATGCCAAGATCTATACTGAAAATTTAGAAGCACCCAGGGCCAATAATGGCTAGTATAAAATGTTCTGCTCCAGTATTCCAATTTGTGTTTTACAGTGTCTCCATGTTTACTTTACAACATTGTGACCTCAATGATTGTATGTTCTAATATCATTCTAGCCCTTCTGTCTCATGCTATGATGTTATTAGAGGACCTCAATCTAGTTATAAACCTTGCCCTGTGCCTTGGGCCAATAACTTAGGTTCAGGGCATTTAACAACCCCTATAGCCTTCAACAGCGAGCTAGAATGCTATACTAATGCATTGCATTTATCCATGCCTAGAGATGTGTAAGAAATCAGGTTATTGGTTGAGGGGGTGGAAGCCACACTCAGGCAACAACCACAATCCGTGTCGGGGTGAACCACAAAAATCACTAAATTAACCAGTGTTTAATCCTCTGGTAACTTGCCACAATGTCTGTCTGTATGAACTTAAATGCAATTTGTAAAGTATTTGTGCAGCACACAACCAGTCCTAAAGTTAAAAGACAACACAAGAAAAATCGCAAACCAATTTAGAAACATAGAGTACATTTTATAAATAAAATGACACACAACTAATTAAATCCCGTCAGTAGAATCGGATTTATGAAATTCTAAAGTTTAAGTTTAAAGTAGATTTAGTGCCTAAAAGCACAAAATGACATTCGTGGTCATTTGATCGTGCTAGACTGGGGGAAAGTCACAAGTACAGACCCACCACAATTGGGCATGGACCAAATACAGGGGCCAGATTAGTCCCACTGAAAAACGTACCTTCTCAAAGTCCAGTGAATAGATTTCAGTTTGCGGTGCAGGAGGCCTCTGAGCAGCAGGGAACGCATAGCAGATGATTGTCGCCGTAGCCCGAAGAGCCAATCATTGCTGGAGCTTTGCCTTTGAAGCCACTGTGGGCTGTCATTGTTGTAGCGCGAAGTGCAGATCTTGCGCTGCCTGTTGTCGATGACAGTCACTGTAGCACAAAGAATCTGGTCCACTGAAGCTTGGCATTGGCAGTCATCGCAGATGGCAGAGTCTTGACACAAATGAGTCTGTTCACTGTCGTGAGAGCCCACAACTTTAGGAGTTTTCTTTTTCTTGCAGAGGAGTGCACTCTGATGCCAACCAAGTGTCCTGGACCTAGGAAGGCACCTTTTGGGGATCAGGGACATAATCTAGCAGAGGCATGCAGGACGTAGGCAGGTCCAGTTTTAGGTCCAGTTACAGGAAGTCAGCTGGGCAGCTGCAGGGAGGACTCTGGGGTTTGTTGTGTCCCTGTAGCTTAGAGGAATAGGTCAGCCAACTGACCCATAGAGTCACTCAGGTTGGCCTAAGATAAAGGGAGCAGGTTAAGTCTTCCTACTCAGAGATCAGGATAGGCCTCAAGCAGCAAGTCAGTGCTCTAGGGAATAAGGCAGACCTCAAGCATTTGGGCAGTTCTCTAGTAGTAGCAGGGCAGTACTCTGGGGGAAAGGCAGGCAGCAAGCAGCATGGCAGCCCTCTGAGGAACAGGCAATCCTTCGTCTGCAGTGTCCACAGGTCCAGAAGTGTACTGAAGAGTTGTTCTGAAGGTCCATTATTTATGCCTGGTGCCAGCCGTTGAAGTGGGGTAATCTTCTAGGGTACTCCCACATCTGGTTCTGGAAAGTTCCCTCCTTCCCCTGCCAAGGCTCCAAGAAGTCAGGTCACAAAAGACTTGTGTTAGGTTTCTTTTTGTGTGCTGTAGGAAAACCGATTTGAAATGCAAGTGGGACAGGGAACAGCTTTGCCCACAGATATCCTGCCAGGATGCCTCATTCTCCTCACACCTATACCCTATTGTCTCACTGTCTGGAAGGAACACGCAAAGTCTAACAGCAGGGTCATGTGACCCAGGATACTGCCAGCGGCACCAAATGGTTAGGACAAGAAAATGCAAGCTTTCTAAAATTGGCATTTTAAGAATTGTGACGTAAAATCTTACTTTACCATTAAAAATTATTTTACATTTTAATTCACTTGCGCCGAAACAGGACATTTCTACCTGTTCCTAATCAAAAGTTAATAAAGTAACCAATTGTTATTCATTGAGAGAGACAGGCCTTACATTAGTAAAAAAAACAAATTTAAAAGTATATCACTATCAGTATATGTAAAGCTTAAACCCACATGTCCTTCCATTTAAATAAAATGCACCCTGCCCTATAGGCCTTTAGGAGCTAACTTAGCGATGACTTTTATGTATTAAATGCCTGGTAGATCTGGCAGTTTAAAACTGTACTACAGTCTGAAATGTCAGGCCTGAGACATGTTTTGAAGTGAACTTAAGTGGGTGGTCCAATGCCTGTTACAGGCCCACTAGTAGCATGTAATTTAAAGACCTGTGGTACCTGTAGTACCATATACTAGAGCCTTTTGTATAAATTAAATGATGCAATCATGATAGGCTAATATTATTAGTTTTTAGGGAGAGAACACAAACACTTTAGCACTGGTTAGCAGTTATAAAGTGTGCAGGGACATAATACCAACATAATTAAATCCAGGAAACAGGAGGGGTGAAGACAAAGGCTTTTGGGGTAACCCTGAAGACAGAACCAATTCCAAGAAGATGTAATTAAAACCAAAGTCATCAGACACCTAAAAAACATATCCAGTTATAAAGGAACTAGTAAAGTATTATATTTAGAGCAATTTTCATCCATTCAGTCAGAAAGCAGCACACTGATGACCCCCTTAGCAGTACCTTTTATTTATCTAAGAAGGGGAACTTTATGGAAAAATCCATACTGTCGGTCAATTTAAACTAAATACACCACAAGCATAAATTAAATCTGAGACGTTAGAACAATTTTTCTGATTTAGAAAATTGTTTTAAACTGCTTTTGGCAATAGCTTTATTAAACTGATTAATATCTTCATTTAATTAAATTTTGAAATGAATAGTTAATACAATCTTCACTAAAATATTGTAATCTTTTTCTTGCTGTTGGCTCTATTGCTCCAAGTAAACTTTCAAAGAGAACGATATTTTCTTTGGAAAATTAATTTCAGTATGTGCAATATTCTCAAACGTGTAAATGAAAAGGCACATATGGATGAGACCCTGTGAGATTATTACGATAGTGTGTGTAGTATTTGAGTCACAGGGGATGTGCCATCCAGTCGCTTCATTCAAGCACTGCACAATCTCTCCCCAGGTGGAAGCCACTGGAGGGCTGCTCCAAACCTTATGATGAAAACCTGCAGCCGGAGCACCACATCGCCGACACCAGTCAGATCATGCAGGATAGATATCGTGGAGGGTACTGGGTGAAAGATATGCACGGTGAATGTAGTTAGATTTAATACATTTGAAATGCGCATTAGAACTCACAGTACATACCCCCAGATATACTTTTTCCCAATCTCGTGCACTAAGAGCCTCCCTCAGCATTTCCTCCCAATGCTCATGTGTTCAAGGCACTATAATTGGCTGATCCTCCCGAAGGGCACAGTACAAGTGCAAAATCAATCTACACCCCCCAGTCAATTCTAATAGGCTGGTCAATGTTCTCGATGGCCATGGCTCCTCAGGGAAACACAGCCAGATCTCGCAAGGCATAGCCGACATCTTGGCATATTGTAGGCATTGCCCCACTCCAAGCATAAAATAGTCCACTGCATCATGTTGTGTAATAAACTGTTCTCCTAAATGTAGATCACCTAGTATGTCGCAACCCCCATCTCACCACTTTTGTATTGACATCACCATTGCAATATCTAAAATGGTTTTCATTGCCCAGAATGGCATATCGCGTGCATAGGGTGCATGATGTAGCACCCTTTTAACAGTCTGTTCCCATATCTTGCTCACTTGCCGAATCTGCATTTCCATTGGGACCTGTTGATCACTCATTAGTAACTCTGGGAGGGTAGCATCTCCATGGGTGCCCCCAATGAGTCATTTTTCCCAATTGTCACCTTCATCTAACCAATGCATGTGGGCAGCAAAACAGTAGAGTTCCAAATTGGAGAGTTCAATCTCTATTCATTTCCATGTCTGCTTCAACATGGCAAGTCCTACTCACTTTCGTTTAACAGCCACAACAGGTCTGTGATTAAACTATCCAGCTCTTTGAAATACTTCCCACGGATCTCATACAAAGTACCCTGCAGCACATATAAACACTTCACTAGTCCTCCCATCTTAACTAGGGATGCCCTTCCAATTAGGGAGAGAGGAAGTTCTTTCTAAAACGTTTGCCATGCAAGAAGGCCCTCCATCACTCTACCTATTTTAAGGTTCAGGAATTATTCCTTTCCATAGGCAATGCGAATTCCCAAATACCGTAAACCCTCCTTACCCCACAGTAGCCCCACCCACAGCAACATCACTGGGTTCACGTCAGACAGTTCATCCAATGGTAACAGCTGTGATTTATAAGGATTTACCTGTAGTCCTGACACCACACTGAAACCATCCAGTGCTCACATATGCACCGGAACGGATTCCTTCGGGTCTCTTAAGTAAACAAGGGAATCATTGGCATAGAAAGACATCACCTGGGTGATGCCATCCACTGTGATCCCCCATGATTCAAGTATTTCTCTCAACAGGGATGCTAATGGTTCAATCGCAGGGGGGAACAGTGAGGGCGATTGCGGGCAGCCCTGTCTCATACTATGCCGCAGATGAAAGCTGGGAGAAATAAGGTCACTGGTTCATATCCAAGCAGATGGTTTAGTATATAGTAATTCAATCCATGATATGTATTTTGGACTAAAACCCAACTTTTTTAACACACACCAAAAAAACAAGAGCATCATTGGCATAGAAATACATCACATGGGTGATGCGATCCACTGGGATCCCCCATGATTCAAGTCTTTCTCTCAACTGGGCTGCTAATGGTTCAATCGCAGGGGCGAACAGTGAGGACGAATGCGGGCAGGCCTGTCTCATACTATGCCGTTGATGAAAGCTGGGAGAGATAAGGTCACTGGTTCGTATCCAAGCAGATGGTTTAGTATATTATAATTCAATCCATGAAATGTATTTTGGACCAACACCCAACTTTTCCAACACACACCAGAGATATTCCCACATGACCAACTCAAATTCTTCCTGTTGCCTCCCAGTATTTTGGCTGGTTTCTGCCACCTTAGTGCTGCATGGACCTCCTCTGTCATTATGTCTTTGTCTAGAGCTGCCCTCTCCTCCTCGTTTAGTTTAGGAATATCTACACTTGCTAGAAACATTGACCCATCGTTTTCAGGTTCCATCCCATATTGTGCATATACCCTTTTGAGGTAGTCACAGAAAACTTAATTAATTGCCTTCTGGGAATCAACTAATTTTCCTTGCATGTCTCAGATAACCAGAATCAGCTCCCTGAATTCCTGATTTCTTATCAATAGTGTTTGAATGACTCCTGACCTGTCCCCCGCCGCATCAAACCGCTGCCGATGTGTTGTATAAGTATATTTTTCCAGTCTGTGTCAATCCTCTAAAATGTCACCCCAGGCACCCTACCTCTCCTCGAGTCACTGCGGCCATGGGGGAAGCTCATTCTTTCTCTCTTTTAGTCGTGAGTCCTTATGGGACAGACTTTGGGTTAATTGTTGACAGACACCATGCACAGTTTTTAAACATACTCCCCTGAGTACTGCCTTCATTGCATCCCAGTCATAAGCTTTGCTACTTAAGCTATCCCAGTTTTCTTGAAAATAATTGGTGAGGTCCACTTGCACCACATAAAAAAAAACAGAAGTAGTATGTATCTAGGTCTATTGGCGCCTCAAGGAGAAAGTCATGTAGTAATTATCTTAAATTCACCTATTGGAGTGGTGGTGCTGCAAGATGAGGAGAACCACAAAAATCCCCAAATTGTTTAGCCTAGGCTAACAGAATACACAAACACTCCCCAGCACACGCCAAGTATAAATCAAAAAGAGTAGGCACGTGTTTCTTTGCATACATGGGAATTGGTCCCGTGACTTTTTCAAGGCAATGTCTTGTAAGCACGGATTCTCTTTCTGTGGTGATAGTATCATGCTGTCGGGTACGCAACATCAATGCATCATGTTGCGTACCCGACAACATGATACTGATGGTGCCCAGGAAATAAGAGAAACTTGAAACACTACCTGATACCAGACCATTACAAATTATTGAACACATAGAAATTGTGTGTGAAGGACGTCGCAGGTAATAGATACCCTCTGTGGGTTGGAAGTATCACTACAGAAAGAGAATCCATGCTCACAAGACATAGCCTTGAAAAAGTCGCAGGACCAATTCCCATGCAACGAACGTGTCGGCTGTTTGACTGTGTGGAGACCAACTGAATAAAGGAGAAAAGAAGACAGAAAATCTGTAATCTTTTGACTACTTGTGCTTATTGTCTATGCACTACCTACTGTTTTTGATTTCTACTTGGCGTGTGCTGGGGAGTGTTTGTGTCTTCAATTGCACCACAGTCGCGAAAGCCGGTCTGTCAACGCCTCTGTGCGTAGGCACCACTGGGAATACATGCCCCTTCCACAGGCTCACCAAGAGCAGAGAGTGATCATATATATATATATATATATATATGTTACGCTGGATAGGCTATCTTTTCAATTGGTTGCGCCATGCCGGCTGAAGTAAGACAGTAATCATGGCAGCTATATGTTCCCATAGCTGGAGTGGGGCAGGAACAACTGCCTAACAATTGGAAATCTCTCTCTCCAAACATCCAGTAGACCTAAGTTCTGCATCAGCTCTTTGAACTGCTCTGTCATACGTGGTTTTGTGTTCCCCGGGGGCTCACAGTACAGCTCTCCATCAATCACGCAATTGCAGTCACCTGCTAATATTATGTCAGCAGTCAGGTTAGGGGTGACAGTTGTGAACTATCCTGCATAAACTAATGTACTGTCGGTGTTGATGGCATACACATTAAGAAGGTAGACTTCCCATCCATCCAGGACACGGTGCAGGATCACAAAGCAACTCTCCGGATCTAATACATGTCCCCAATGTTGAAAGGGCACCCCGGGGGCCACCCAAATCAGGGTTCCCCAAGCATATCCAGAATGAGATGCTACATAGACCTGTCCCACCACCTTCTACACAAGTTTGGAATACAGCCCCTCCAGACATACGTTTCCTGCAAGAAAGACACAGATATATAGTATATTATTTGACATAGGCATACACTCTGCATCATTTTTCCAATTGTGCTAACCCCCTTACATTCCATGTAGGAACTTATATACGTCATCCGCCATACTACCTATTACATTCCATCCAAGTAAGGTATAAATTATGTAGTAAACTCAACCAGTCCACACACCCACAACTCCAATTTTTTAGGCAGGATATAAACCCCTGTAACTATGTGGAAATCTGAGAATTGTTCCCTCCCAACCCCCTCCCCTCCTCCCACCCCTGGACAGTAACACTAAATAAGAAGAGGGATGCTGGAGCATATGTAGCGAATCTGCTATTGTTGCGAATTTAACAAGGACCCCCTGAGGTATAGATTCTAAAAATTCCTAGGTCAGGGAAAAAACAATATATGAAAAATAACAACCTAGGCAAATAATATTTACTTGTCTGTACAATGAAAAATGAGAGAGGTAAACTAATACAAACTCAAATGAATATATTGTGATGCCACTAGGTGTTGTTCATTTTCTTTTATAATTTTTGTGATATTGTTTTATATTTATTGATGAGATTTGGTCTAAATAGCTTTGGACACAAATCTTTTAATGTAATATGTATTCTTTATTAAATGATGTGAATAAAAGATAGAACTTGAGTTTTTATTATTTACCTATCTCATTTTTCATTGTACAGACAAGTAAATATTAATTGCCTAGGTTGTTATTTTTCATATATTGCGAATCTGCTATTGCGCATGTTCCAGCGGCTCTCTTTAGTGTTTACTGACACTGTGTTTTAAAACACCAATACATTGCCAGCAAGGTCCACAAGCTGCCAAGGAAGGCCTGGGGGGCCACTGGCGGCCCACCGGCCATACTATGAGTACCACAGCCATAAGGTATGGTCCAATGTGCATTCAAGCTAACACATACAGTTCGAAGTTTCAGTGAGCTACACATTTACTTGCCTATATGCTCGGTTATACATCCAGTCTTCCACCATGATTTGAATCTCATATAAGCACATACAAAAGGGGAGAACCACTAATACACTCCCTGAGACAGTGTCAGAAGCATTTAAACATTCACTCACATATAAATACAGAACTCTTATGTATGTAGCAGTTATTGAGGCAGTGCACACTCAGTTAAATAAACCAATAGTAACTAACACACCCAGAGGCAATCCATGCTGCCCCTTACATATACATTTACAGAGCCATACAGTTAGAATCAGAGCCAGTAATAAACCAACAAACGTACTTACATATGCAAACACACCTCCTGATAAAGAATTCATGATCAATACATATCTAGTAAAGAAATGACACTACCAAGTTGCTCATCCAGAGAAGTAGGCCTTTCGGCATGCCTTGGGCATGGTACACTTAAAGCTGTGTATCCAGTTCTACTGCTAGGCCGACTTGGCATTTAAAACCCTTCAGATGCTTCAACCTGCCTTTCTACCACATATAAATCATCTCTAAGGTAGCATGTTCCTAGGCCATAGGGTACGATTCTGTCACCAAGTATAGAGACAATCAATCCAAAAGAAATCATATCAAGTTCCTCTCTTTTTATTCTCTTATTTGTACCCAAAACAAACAGAAATATATTATATAGGCTTCATAGTAGATAAGGCAAGTCAGATCTTTGAAGTTTACAAGATTTTCTTTCTTGTCTTTTTCAGGTTCTTCTGAGTTCCTGTCCACCAGTTCACCAGTACCCTCAGCAGAAAACAAAAAGCTCAGGTAAGAACCAAGGGCCAGATGTAGGTAATCCGATTTTACCGATTCTAAAATACCGAATTTTACTGAATCGGTATTTTGGAATCGGTAAATGGTATGTAGATAAAAAATCGGTAAAAAATACTGATTCGGTAAAATTCGGAATCGGACATTGGGAAATTACCGATTCGGTATTTACCGAATCAGTATTTACCGATTCGGTATTCCCCATTCATTCCTATGGGCCCAGCACCCCCTCTTACTGACCTGGAGGAGATGGTGGCCTCAACCATTGAACCAGACAGCTTCTGCGGACTGGGAGAAGTAGACAGCTCAGCCAGAGCTGCAAGCAGAAAAGGTAAGACACATGCACAGCATTCCCCCATACCATCATCCTTACCTGTACCCTTTGTGGCCAAGTGAACCCCAGTCCAGTACTGCTAGCACTATACAGGAGCAATGCATCATGGTACATGTAGTCAGGAAATGTAAGAACATGTCATACAGCACAGCAACCACCAAGTTAGGGAAATGATTGCAGAGAGAATAAGGCTAAAGTGTGAAATATTTAATTGTAGTGACTGTGAGACAGTAGCGCTTAGCTAATGTACGCTCATATGTCCACAGGTGAAACATATCGCAGGCGTTCGCAGGAGACTGAAGGTACACCACCAGAGAGGGAGGAGAGTCAGGACTGGAGCCAGGTCCAACTACCCAGAACGTACCACAGGACACAGGTGCACCAAGTAGCCATCCTCCTGCACAAGACTCAGAAATGGCTCCAGAGTTGCAGGCGTACCCTCACAGATCTCAATCCCCTCTGTTGCTGTCATCCCCAGAAATGCCAGCATCACAGCATGACACAACACCTGCATCACAACCAAGCAGGGGGCATGCTGTGGCCCCACTTCTAGAAATGGAGTCATCAGCAGCTGACATGGAGGGGGAAGAAACGCACAACTTGCTGTGGATGATAGCTCTGGCACACTGCACCCCAGTGCAGAGGTGGGCCATACTGGTGCAAGACACCGCAGAGTCCTAGAAAGGCCTGCAGATGCACCTGTGGAGGGTCCAAGTGTGTTCCGTGGCCTGGAAGGGAGCATGGTGAGAATCCAGAAGATGCAGGGAAGAGCCATCCAGTCATGCCAACGCCAAATGAGGTCCCTGAACAATAACATAGGAGACATAGGAAAGGGCATCAGGGAGCTTGTAGAAGTGAACAAAGAGATGGCAGCAGGGATGCGCGAAATGAGCCAATCGGTGCAGCTGCTATGCACCAAACTAGACACTGATTTTGAGTCAAGGCGCAAGGAAAGGCAGCGTGCTCATGGCCAAAATAAAGCGATCAACCGCCTGGCCACTGCCACATCCCTGCTATGCAGAAGAATAAGTAACGTGCAGGAGGCTGTGACCCAAAACAGCAATGAGGTCACTAGGGGCATGGGCAGGATGACCAGTGCTCTTGATGCGCTGTTAAATGCCCAAACTGCACAAACAGCTGCTCTGGATGTGCCTGTGAGTGAGGAGAGCACAAGCAGGAGCAGCATGACAAGCTCCCTTGTCCCAGAGACAAGGAGGAGCAGCAGGTGCCACGCTGAGGCCACAGGCCAGCAAGAAAGTGGGCACAGTGAGCACCATACAAGTGGCACTGGGAAGCGAGGACGAAAATTACTATTACAGTTCATGGTGAAGTGAACCAGTACTGACATCATTGAAGTTAAATACTTTTTGTTGCACATTTGTGCTTTAGAAACCTAAGTCATGACACAATTAAAATACATTGGGTGCATACTCCACCTGTCTGCGTCTCTTACTTACTTAAAAGAAGTTGCGTGTGATCTCTTCCCATCTGTATCTGCCATCAGTTGGTGTTGCAACTCCAGATGTGTGTGGTTCAGGCAGTGCTTGCTCGTCATCATGGTCCTCATAATCAGAGATATCCACTTCAGTGCCCTTCTTAACCGCAAGGTTGTGCAGCATTGCACAGGCTACAATCATCTTGCAGCAGGTGATTGGTGTGTACAGGCGGGCCCCTCCACTCTTATGTAGGCAGCGAAACCTGCTCTTCCACATACCAAAGGTGCGCTCCACAATGTTTCGGGTTGTTTTGTGTGCCCTGTTGTATCTCCTCTGTCTTGGTGTTGTAGGGTTGAGGTAGGGTGTGAGGATGAAGGACCGGAGGGCATATGCACTGTCCTCTAATTGTAAGAAGAAAAAACATTACTCACATGCACACACACACATCCATCTGCAATACGTATCAAGGGAGTTTCACACAGTGTGTTACCTAGCAAGTATCCTTCTCCGAATTCCCCCGCTGTCAGGCGTGCGCAGATCCCACTGTTTTGGAAGATGCAAGAGTCGTGGGTACTCCCGGGAAATTTGGCTACTATGTCAGTGATCATGTACTTGGAATCATGGGTGGACTTCTTGTTCCAATAAATGTACTCTGTGGCAGCAGGTGGGCATATTGGTATGTGGGTACCATCTATACAGCCAATGATGTTTGGGAAATGCGCCATCTGATAAAAGTCTGTCTTTGTCCTGAGCAGTTCTCCATGCATTGCAGGGAAGCTGATGTAGTAATGCATTCTCTGCAACATGGCGTCAAGGAATTTTTTTAAGAAACGGGACAGACAGCTCTGGGACACCCCACCTACCACAGCAACCACACTCTGGTAACTCCCAGATGCAAGCAGGTGTAGGCTGCACAGCACCTGCACATGGGGTGGGAAGGCGTGCGCCCTTGGGGTTGGATGGTCCAACAGTGGGTGGAGGTCCCTGATAAGGTCCAGTATAGTTTGGGGGGCCAGCCTGTACCTTTGTAGGATCTCTGGCTCAGTTAGCTGGAATAGAGTGATCCTCTGCCTGTACACCTGCTCCTCCCTCCTCCAGACCCTCTCTCCTTCTGCCTGTAGCCGTAGCCGCCTCGCAATGACATAGAATACCGCCATTCTGGTGAAACTGTTGCATTTTGGAGCCTGCACCTGGTTACCACCTGATTACAATCCATGGCAAATACCGAATATTAAATACCGAATTTCATGCAAATTCAGTATTTAAAAGGTTACCTACATCTCAAAATTAATTTTTTCCATTTCATAATTTCCGAATCGGTAAATTTACCGAATCAGTAAAGTTTCCGTTGCGGTAAATTTACCGATTCGGATGTTTTTGGGTCCCCTACATCCCAAATGCCCAATACCGGTCGGTAACGGCCGAAAATTGGTAATTTCGTCCGATTCCGACCGGTATTGTGCCACCTACATCTGGCCCCAAATCTTTTAGCCTTATAACATATGGTGTGATTCCTATTCCTCTCTTTCTTCTACTTTCTAAAGATGAAGGGTTAATGGGAGAATGTGAGGGAAGGGGTCTTTGGTTCAGGAATGGGTGTGAGGTAAGTATAAGAATTCGTACTCTGTCTTTTCCTGTTTTTCCTCCTCGATCCTGGACACTCCCCGCGCTTTCACTTCTGGGGTTTTTGAAGGTCCTTGACTTCCGGGTTGGAAGGGAGATGTTGAAACGGCTCACGTCTGCGGTTTGCTGGTGTCTTCGGGTAAGTCTTCGGGTAGGTGACACACCCCCATCCCAAGATTGTCCTGATTGGGAAAAAGGGGAAGGCGTGAGATAAAGTCTGGCCCGGCAAGATCTTTGCCTGCCTTATGGTATATCTCGAATTGAAAAGGTTGAAGAGAGAGAAACCTTTTAAGTACTCGGGGGTTGTTCCCTTTGTTTCTACTTAAACAAGTTAAGGGTGTGTGATCTGTGTACAAAAGAAAAGGTTTACCCTTGAGGTAATAGCATAGTTTTACAATCACCCACTTACTGGCTAAGCACTCCTTTTCTTTAGTTGAGTAGGCAATTTCACAAGGAGACAGCTTTCTGCTAATATAGAGAACAGGTTTCTCAATACCTTCATCGCCCCTTTGTGCAAGAACAGCACCTATGCCTACACCAGAAGCATCGGTTTGTAAAATAAAGACTTTCTCAAAATCTGGGCAGATGAAGATGGGGGCCGAGGTGATAAGGTGTTTTAGAGTCTGGAAAGCTTCTGTGGCATTTTTAGAGGGTTTGTGGAAACTGACAGAGGGTGTACCCTTTTTTAAAAGATAAGAAGGGGTGCGGCTATGATGGAATAATTAGGGATGAATCTGCAGTAATGCTGCACTAATCCTAAGAAGGATCTTATCGCTCTTTTATTAGTGGGAAAGGGAATCTCAGTAATTGCTTAGATTCTTTCAGTTGGGGGTACTATTATCCCATCTCCTAGCATATACCATAAGTATTTCACTTGGTTAAAGCCTATTTTTGATTTCTTTGCATTTTTGTAAAGGTTGGCTTTCATTACGTCATGTAATATCAGTGTCAAATGTCTCAAATGGTCTTCCCATGTTTGACTAAATAAAATTATATCATTATGTCAGCGGATGCGTAATCCTGACGATTCTCAAGAATTAGATTCATGAGTGGCTGAAAGGTAACTGGGGCCCCATGGTGCCGAAAGGAAGCACAGTAAAGTGAAATAGGCTAAAAGGAGTAGAAAAGGCTGTCTTCTCCTTGTCTTCTGGTCTTAGGGGAACATGCCAGTATCCCTTTGTAAGACCTATTGTGGTGATGCTCTTAGCATCTCTCATTCTTTCAATTAATTAATCAACTCTGGGAAGCGGGTACACGTCTAACTTTGAGATGTGTTTAACAGCTCTAAAGTCTATACAAAACCTTATGCTCTCATCTGGTTTTAGAATCAGGACTATGGGAGATGACCAATTACTCTGGGAAGGCTCTATGACGTTCAACTGTAACGTTTGTTCTATTTCTATGAACAAAGCCTGTGTTCTTGCAGCTGGGATTTGATAGGTCTTTTGTCTTATTACCCTCCCCTCTTGAGTGGGAATAGAGTGTTGAGTTAGGTGTGTCCTCCCAGGATCATCAGATAAAATAGGAGCGAAAGGTCTCAGAATGATTTCCAACTCTTCCTTCTGTTTGTTAGATAGGTCATCATTTATGTGTGCGTGATCTAAAGTTATTTCTGCATTCGTTTCTAGATGCACCATATGCACCGTTTTAGGTAGAGGTCATAACCATTTCTTTAGGAGATTTATGTGAAATACTTGTTCTCTGTGAGCTCCTAATTTTACCTTGTATGAGAGATTCCCAATCTTTTCTATGATTTTAAAGGGGCCTCTCCATTCTGATTTCATTTTATGAGGAGAACTGGATGGTAGGACCGAAACCCAAATGTCAGACTGATGGGTTTTCTTCCCTTTATCATACATCCATTTCTGCTTACTCCGACTCTTTTCTAAATTCGTAATCGCTAATTTATTTATTTATTTATTTATTTATAAAAACATTTGTAAAGCGCGAAACGAAGGCCCATGGGCATCTCGGCGCTAAGTAACTGCAATGTTTAGCCAGCAAGGGGGGACTGAGGTTCATTGGTTAAAAAGCCAGGTTTTAAGGTTTTTGCGGAAAGACCACAGAGAAGGACTGGTCTTGATAGAATGGGGCAATGTGTTCCACAATTTTGGAGCGGCTACGAGAAATCTTCTGTCACCCCAGTTGACAGATTTAGTTCGGGGGACCACCAGTTCCAAGGAGCTGGAAGAACGCAGTGTTCTGGACGGGCAGTAAGGGGTTAGGTTCTGAGTAAAGAACACTGGTCCGGCATTGTGTAAAGCCTTGTATACTAAACACAGGGATTTAAACTTAATCCATTTCTTCACCGGAAGCCAGTGAAGTTGTCTTATGGTGGGTGAAACCGGTTGGTGTTTGGGGATTCGCCCTAGGAGCCTGGCGGCCGCGTTCTGGATAGCCTGCATTTTCGATAACACTCTCTCCTGGGCACCTAGAAACAGAGCGTTACAATAGTCTAGGGTGGAGAGTACCAGGGAGCTTACCAATGTTTTAACGGTGTTTTCAGGTAGAAAGGGCAGAATTTTCTTAATGATCCTTAATTTAAAGAAGGCAGAAGAGGATATCTGGTTGGCATGTGGTAAAAAGTTCAGACGGTTGTCGAACACGACTCCCAGGTTCCTCACTTTGTTAACCGGGTCTGGGGGCTGGCCCATAGGTGAAGGCCACCAAAGGGGGGACCACTCCGGGGAGAGATTGCCAAAAATTACAACTTCCGATTTGTCGGTGTTTAATTTCAGGCAGTTGTGTGCCATCCAATTCCCGATAGCCATCATGCCCTGGTTGAACAAATTGGCTTTCTGAGGCCCGTCATTTTTGACGGCAAGGACCAATTGAATGTCGTCAGCGTATGACGTGAGGCTCATCCCGTGTGCCCTGATGACATTGGCAAGGTCCGACACATAAATGTTAAAAAGTGTCGGACTAAGGGATGAGCCTTGGGGGACTCCACATGGTAGTGACAGGGGGGAAGATTCAAAAGGTCCTACAGTGATGACCTGGGTCCTATTGGCCAGGAAGGAAGCAAGAAGATTTTTAGCATTACCTCGAATGCCTAGGCTCTCGACACGGTCGACCAAGGTGGTATGGTCGACCGTGTCGAAGGCCGCTGAGAGATCCAATAGTATCAGGACAGCAGTGCCTCCCGCATCCCGGATGGATCTGATGTCGTCCGCCGCTTTGACCAAGGCCGTCTCAGTTCCATGGAACCGGCGGAAGCCAAACTGCGATTCGTCCAGGCATTTGTTTTCCTCGATAAAGGCGGAGAGTTGGGCGTTCACGATTTTTTCCACTATTTTCGCTAATAGTGGGAGACTGGCGATGGGGCGGTAACTTTTAAGTTCTTCTTTATCAAGGGTAGGTTTTTTGAGAAGCGGTTTTATCAAAGTTTTCTTCAGGGTCTCGGGATAAATACCGGTGCTAAACATAGAATTGCAGATATCGGTTATGGTCGGTAGAACTGCATCCATAATTGGCCGCAGGACCTTCAAGGGACAGGGGTCCAGGGCCGAGCCCGATTTGATGGAGGATACAATGTTTAGCACCTGCGAACAAGTTACCTCTCTAAACTGAGGGAAAATTGGTCCCTCAAGTTGAGTTGATGGCCTGTGGGCAGGGATTACATTATTGGCAAAAACCCGGTAAATGTCTTCCACTTTACTGAAGAAGAACTTTGATAGAGCGTCGCAGAGAGTTTGGGACGGGGGAGGTGTGAGATCCACAGAGAGACCAGCTAATTGTTTAGTCGTCTAATTTTGTGCAGTTTCTATTTTGTTGCAGTAATATTTTTTTTTTGCGTAAAAAATAAGATGTTTGTATTTTGCTACAGACTCCTTGTACAAGAATTTGGCTTCGGGAGTGTAATCCTTCCGCCAATGTCTTTCTCTGTTTCGACACTGTTGCTTTTGTGTACGCAACTCCACCGTATACCACGGGGCCGAAGGAGTGGGCCTGTTGCGTAACCGTTGTTTAACTGGGACCAAGTCTTTTGCTGCCGAGCTTACCCAGTTGTGAAATTGGGAGGTAGCATAATTGCTGGAGCTTCCCAATACAGGTACATAATTGTTGTGTATACTCTAAGAGGTTGTTTGCTTTGGGTTTTATGTCCTTTTCCCAAGCCTCCTGTGTTATTTCTAAATGGGTATGAGGTTTTCACCCATAAAGCAATTCAAACGAAGAACACCCCAGACTATTTTGTACTTGGCTTCTAAGCACAAAGAGGACTAGGGGAAGCATTTGGTCACAATTTCTACCTTCTCCTGCTAGCATTTTTTTTAAGAAGGAGCTTGAGGGTGCCGTTGTATCTCTTCACCAGGCTGTCTGTCTGGGGTGGGATAAACAAGTTTTAAGGTGTTTGATGTTTAGCTGCTTACAAATCTGGGCCATTAAACAGGATACAAAAGGGGAGCCCTGATCTGTAATGATTTCCTTGGGAAAACCTACACAAGGAAAAAGCTCTATAAGGTTTTGAGCGATAGTCTTGGTGTCAGGGTTACGGATAGGAAAGGACTCTTGCTATCGAGTGGTGTAATCAACTATAACCAGGCATATTGACATCCTTTCGAGGATTTTAGTAAAGGGCCTTTCATGTCCTTTCCTAACCTCTCAAACAGGGTGCCTATTATATGTAAGGGTTGGAGGGGTGCTTTAGGGGGTAAGTATGGGTTCTTTTTCTGGCATACCTCACATTTTTGACAATATTTTATTTATGTGGGTATAGATACCAGGCCAATAAAAGTTATTAAGGAGGTCTTTGGTTGTTTTGTGTGGTCCAGAAGTACCACCTAATAAGTGTGAGTGAGCATAAAACATGATCTGATCTTGAAAGTCCTTTGACACTATTAGTAGTCGAGGGTCGAAGGATCCTGAGATTCAGTACAGGAGTCCGATAATTATTTGGAAATGGGGAAAAATCTGGGTATTGTTCTCCCAAATAGGTTGTAGAAGGACTCTCTTTTTCCTACTTTCTGAAGACAAAGGGTTAATTGGAGAATGTGAGGGAAGGGGTATTTGGTTCAGGAACGGATGTGAGGTAAGTATAAGAATTCCTAATATTACTTTTCCATCTCAAGACACAAAATAAAAATGAGAATCTATTCTTTAAAGAAAATGTGTATATATATATATATATATATATATATATATATATACACACACACTCACCCTCACATACAAATACTTGGACAACCAATCAATAACCCATATAGCCACTCATATAGCTACTGATCAACACATGCAGCAGCTTACACAACAACAGACATACTGATGCACACATTCAGACAGTTTAGTCACTAACCAATGCATTCTGTAAGACACATTTAATCACTCACTCATACAGTCAGTCATGCACCTACCAAATCCTTCATCCAGACACTCATACATACACTCATTCTTCAATATATAAAACATTTTTACTTTTCAGAAACACACATTCACTGGATGATGTCATCAGTGATGTCATCAGTGATGTCATTTGAGATGTCATCAGTGATGTCATCAGTGATGTCACTGACCATGTCATGAATGATGTAATATGTGACATCATCAGCAGTGGATTGCGGGCGCGCGAGTTATAGTGAGTCCAACTAACTATAACGTGGGAATTTCAATGGTTTTGTATGAGTAAAATGTTCAGCTAACTATAACTGGTGTGAAACCTATGGATTTTTCAGTGAATTTGAAAGGTTTTTTAAATGCTAATTCCTAACTATAACGAGTGTGAAACCTATTGTTTTTTCAGTGAATTTCAAAGGTTTTTTAAATGCTAATTCCTAACTATAACGATTGTGAAACCTAGGTTTTTTTTAGTGAATTTCAAAGGTTTTTTAAAAGCTAATTCCTAACTATAACGTTTGTGAAACCTATGGTTTTTTCAGTGAATTTGAAAGGTTTTTTAAATGCTAATTCCTAACTATAACGAGTGTGAAACCTATGGTTTTTTCAGTGAATTTCAAAGGTTTTTTAAATGCTAATTCCTAACTATAACGATTGGGAAACATATTTTTTTTAGTGAATTTCAAAGGTTTTTTAAAAGCTAATTCCTAACTATAACATTTGTGAAACCTATGGTTTTTTCAGTGAATTTCATTGTTTTTTTAAAAGCTAATTCCTTTGTATATCGACTTTGTAACCTACGATTTTTTTATTTTTTTATTAGCTGTTTTTTATAACTTTTAATTATATATATATATATATTTTTTAATTATTTGTTCACTGTATTTTTCTTTTTTTTATAATTTTTTCCTGGTGCGCTCAGGGTGCGCGCACCGGTAAGCTTACCCGTATTATTTTGTCTTGTAGCGCTCAGGGTGCGCTCACCGGTACGCTCTTCCCGAGAGCGCAGCGAGAGCGGTATTTCTGCGTCCGAAAAAAAAATATGTATGAAAAGTAAATACTAATGCAAGACATTCAGTACCAGACTTATAAAAGCAGTATTTTTGATTTACGAAATGAAAATGATTTTGCATTTCCGTAAAGCTAACAAAAGCGCCCCCGGAAGCGCCTACATTCGTGCCGCGTAAGCGCCCCCGGAAGCGCTCCGGTGCGCGCAGCGTAAGCGTGTCAAGTCATGTGACCTTAAAATAACACTTTTCATTGGTTGCTAATAGTTTTTTTTTACAAAGAATGAAATCCCCACCCATTTCCTTCACTTCTTCTTTCAATTTTGTGACTTCAAGACCTGTCTTTTTCCTGCTTAATCTTTTTTGGATTATCATGGCTGCCAGAGCATCCAGCAGCAGTGAGGACTCAGATGGATTTATAGATGAAGAGGCTCCTCAGCTTAGAGTTAAGGAGCATTTTATATGGAACATTTTTTCCATACCTGAAGACAAAAAAAAAGTAAATGCTCCAAAGGTGGAGTGTCGAATTTGTCACACTGTCCTGTCACGGGGTGACCCTACCAGAAAATATTCATTCGGAAATTCGACCATGATTCGGCACGTCCAGAGGAGGCCCCCCCAGAACTATGCCCGGGAGAGTGTCAGGGCTCTGGCACGAGAGGCTCCACGGGATGGTGCCTCTACTTCCACTGGAGGAGCAACTGCATCGGTGAGGGGGCGACCAGAGCAGCTGATCCCAAATATTCAGCCTGTTTTTAATGAGGCCTCAATCAAGTGCAAACATTGTGATGCACTACTTTGTTACGGGGAACAAAGTATTTTGATCATTGCTCGAGCAATAGAGAACCACCGCTGCCGCCCCCAGCCCTAATTTAGATTTTTTTTTTGCTCCTGTTGAGCAGTTTGCCATTCCCTGTTTTTGTTTTTGTTGAAAAAAAAGAAAAAAGAAGAAAAAAAAGTTCTTTTTAGAACTACCTCCAATTCTCAAAAAAGAGCTGTATTCTTAAAAAAATGAAACAGAGTAACTGAAGTAGAGTGCAGTGAGAGAGGAGAGGAAAATGAGTGAGAAAGCAAAGAAAGGGATGACAGGGGAAGGGAAGTGAAGTAGGGGGACTGAAAGAAGGTGAGTGTGGGGAAGGAGAGTGAGGAGAAGGAGAGTGAACACGGGGAATGAGGATAAGTGAAGAAAATGTAGTAAAGGAACGGGGGTGTGGAAGGTTAAGAAAAGAGCAGTGATGTTTAGGAAAGAGTGGAGATACAGACTGCATAAAGGCAAATGAGTGTGAGACAAGGTGAGTAAGGGAGTGAAGAGACAGAGAAAGTGAAAGAAAAAGTGAGAGTAGAAGACTGAGGGCCTCATTTATGAGGCCATGCGTCACTTTTACACCGCTGGTGCGTCACTTTTTGTGACGCACCAGTGGTGTAAAAAACGCCTTGTTGAGTCATATTTACAAAGTGACGCATCTAGGTAGATGTGTCACTTTGTAAACCCCTGCGCCACATTATACCTGCGCCAGGTATAATGTATGCAAAGGGGGCGTATTGATGCAAGGAAGGGTCGTAGAAGTGACGCAGTGAAATCTATGAGGTTTCACTGCGTCACTTTTAGGACGCCGTTGCGACAAAATCTTGCGCCTGCCTCACAGCAGGCGTAAGACTGATGCAGGCCCTTTCACATGGGGCTAGCCCCATGTGAAAGGATGCATTGCTGGAGTTGCATCACTTTTGTGACACACTGCAGCAATGCATCACTTTTGCGCGTGCAGATATGTCAGAAATACTAACGTATCTGTAACTCCTTGCGAGAGTGGAGATACAGACTGGATAAAGGCAAGTGAGTGTGAGACAAGGTGAGTAAGGGAGTGAAGAGACAGAGAAAGTGAAAGAAAAAGTGAGAGTAGAAGACTGAAGGCTTCATTTATGAGGCCATGCGTCACTTTTACGCCGCCAGTGCGTCACTTTTTGTGACGCACCAGTGGTGTAAAAAATGCACCTTGTTGAGTCATATTTACAAAGTGACGCATCTAGGTAGATGCGTCACTTTGTAAACCCTTGAGCCACATTATACCTGCGCCAGGTTTAAAGTATGCAAAGGGGGCGTATTGACACAAGGAAGGGTCGTAGAAGTGACGCCGTGAAATCTATGAGATTTCACTGCGTCACTTTTAGGACACCGTTGCGTCAAAATCTTGCGCCTGCCTCACAGCAGGCGTAAGACTGACGCAGGCCCTTTCACATGGGGCTGGCCCCATGTAAAAGGATGCATTGCTGGAGTTGCGTCACTTTTGTGACACACTCCAGCAATGCATCACTTTTGCACTTACAAATACGTCAGAAATACTGACGTATCTGTAACTCCTTGCGACATAATGCGTCATACATTAAATATGACGCATCAGGAATGTCGCAAGGAGAGCGCACTGAGAAGTGATGCATCGCTGCTTTCACGCAGCAATGCGTCATTTCTCATAAATGAGGCCCTGAGTGAGAGAGGAAAGAAACATAAGTGAGGGAGTGTGGCTGTGTTATAGGGAGTGAGTGTGATAGAAGAGGAGTGACAGACTAAGGGGTCAGAGAGAATGAGGCTAAAAGAGAGAGAATGAGGTAAGAGGACAGAGGGAGTTAGAGAAGGAATTAGTGAAGTGGAGTAAGGACAGTAAGGGAAGGGAAAACAGTGAAAGAGCAAAGGATGGGGAGAGAGAGGAAGAAAAGAATAATGGCATAGATTCTTTCTTATTTCAGACCCATATTCTTGTACCTAACCGATTAAAAATTGTTCCCACACAAATTCAAAACCAAACTGCACATTTTAATTGGTTGTACATTTCAAGAGTCTGAAACTCACATAACATTCGCCCATCCCCCCAGTGCTCATTCACCAAGTAACCATGGTAACTCCCTCTTAAACCAGCACACAGTTCACAAGTTCATCATACTATGTTGCAAAAAAATCTATCAAGGTTGTTTGACCTCTCAATCTACTAGCTAATGAAATGCAATGTTTCTTTAAATGACTTTTTCTCAACCATTTAAATTACTTCTTACAAAAAAAAAGCATGCAGCCTAATTGTCAGTGGAGATTTTTAAGAAAGCACCAATCATTTCTGGTTTTTCAACTGCACTGATTCCCAAGCACTTTTATTCATAATCAAACTGCCATTTCATTTCCACAATTCATCTGACTAGCAGCACATCTACCTTCAACATGCAAAAAGTCTGATTTGTGGGTCATAGCTATGTCCACTGGAGTCAAAAATACGCAGCTAACAGAGGTATTTACAACCTTGATTTACCAAATGTGGACATTGTATGTATTGAACAGAGAGGATTGAGAAGTCACCAATTGATACCATTGGTAAAATCCTTTATGCATTTACCACACCCTGACCTTATAATTGTGCACTGTGGTGGCAATGACTTGGGCACTTTGGGGTAGGTCTGGAAATGCTTTCAAAGGACATCTTTGGCCAATTGATGTCACTTTTTCCAAAAACTGCCTTGGTATTTTCTAATATATGCCAAAGGCACAAATGGAACTGGTCCAACCAATTTTGTCCACAGATTGAAAAAGCAAGGAAACATGTAAAAAAATCTGTTTCTGCTTTCCTCAGAGACTATGGTATGGGTTCCATTTACCACAACAACTTGCGTTACAACATGCAAGACATCTATAAGGGAGATGGTGTGCATTTCACAGATGAGGGGAATAGAGTTTTCCTCTTGAATATAAGACTCTGCATTGGTATCTACTTGTAGGTACAAAAAACACCCACATAACACAACAGCTCTTTTCAGAGCTACCCTACCTCTAAGCACTCTAAATTATTTTTTTACTATAATTTTTTACACTGTTTTTCCCTGTGGTGCGCTCAGGGTGCGCGTACCGGAGTGCGCACCTGGGAACGCACCCAGCGCTTACCCCGCGAAAATAAAAAATAAAAAAACTTTTTTTGCTCTTCAGGGTCCTTCTAGGCCCCCCTCAGAAAACCTAGGGGGTCAGGGGGCATCTACTCTGCCCCCTTTTAATTATTTCCCCCTTTATTTTTCACCTGTTGTGTCTCGATTCTACCGAGACACAAGATGGCGGACTCTCGGGACTGTTTAGAATGTTGACAGACACCCGACAGCCAATTAGCTTTCTGCTCGCGCACTCCCGTAGCACGCCGGGTGCGCTCCCCGGTACGCGCACCTGTGAGTGCTCGGAGAGCGCTTATAGATATATATGTGTTTTTGAAGTTAATTAAAAAAAAAACACTGGAGCAATTTTCACCAAATATAGCAAAGGCACATCTGCGTACCAGTCCCTACAATTTTGCCAAGTTTGGCGTAATTCCGTTCAGCGGTTCGGGCTGTAGACTTGTCAGACCGTCCTATGGAAATTAACATGGGGAAAACACGTTTTGGGACCCCCCCTTTTTTCTCAGCCCCCACTTCACGAATCCCCCTGAAACTTCCGGGGAAGGAGCGGAGCGGAGCTGGCCAAAATTTTGGAAAATTATACACAAATTCCTCAACCGGCGCCAGAGTTATTTCAAATAGAATGGGGCGGATTTCCTATGGTAGCCAATCCTAACTATAACTACCTACTGGCGACCGCCAGTAGGTAATATATATATATATATATATATATATATATACCCCCAAGATAAATCTTTACAATATTCTTTTATTTTTATTTTTTATGCTGCGATAATTCTGGGGCATTCAAAATTGTTCATTCAATCATTGAATTGTGGTCTGTGTATATATTCCCCAAATCCCAATTCTCAGTCACCCCCCCTTTTTTAATGACTACCCTACGGCTCTTATTTGCGAGCCTCGCGCGCTCCTGGTGAAGTATAAGAATTCCTAAGAGTACTTCTCAATCTCAAAACACAAAATAAAAATGAGAATCTCTTCTTTGAAAAGAAAAACCATTATATTACCTACTGGCGGTCGCCAGTAGGTAGTTATAGTTAGGATTGATTTCCATAGGGAAATCGCAACATTCTATTTGGAATAACTTTGGCGCCGGTTGAGGAATCGGCCTGAATTTTTTAGCAACTTTGCCTCGCGGCGGTCCGCTCCTTCTGTGAAAGTTTGGGGGGGATTCGTCAAGTGGGGCCCGAGATAAAACGGGGGTCCCAAAACGTGTTTTCCCCATGTTAATTTCCATAGGGCGGTCGGTCGCACTTTTAGCTCGAACGGCTGAATAGATTTTCACCAAACTTGGCCGAGACACAAGAGGTGGCTAAAAACAAAAGGGGGAAATGACCAAAAGGGGGCAGGGTACACCCCCCGGACACCCTAGGTTTGATGTGGGGGCCATAAAAGGGTCCCGCGGGACAACAATTTTGTAATTTTTTTTTCGATTTTCACGGGGGGAGCGCCCGGTATGCGCACCGGGGAGCGTACCGGGGAGGGTACTATGGAGAAAAAAGAATGACAGAGTTTTAAAAAAATGTAGCATTTTTTTATAAATTGGAGGTAGTTCTGAAAAGAACTTTTTTTTTAATTTTTGTTTTTTTATATTTTTTTATACTTTTTTTAAACGATTTTATATTTTTTTGGGATTTTTTCAGGGGAAAAACAAAAACAGGGATTCCAAAACTGCTCAACAGGAGCAAAACATTTTGAAAAATTAGGGACGGGGAGGGCAGCGGTGTTCCTGTCTCTTTATAGCAATGAGTTCAACGCTCTGCTCCCCATAACAGAGCAGTTCATCACAGTCCACGCATAGAAATTTTATGCCTGCAAACACCGGCTGCACGTTAGGGACCATTCTTCCACGTGGTGTTCCTGAAGGTGTTGCTCCACCAGTGGAGGTGCTGCTGCCATCTCTTGGTAATTTTCGTGCCAGGTCCCTCACACTCTCCCTGGCATAGTTTTTTGGGTGTCTTCTCTGGACATGCCTAATTAAATTGGCATTTCCAAAGCTATATTTTTTATTAGGATTGCCTCTGGATAAAATACTGCCACATATCTTGCAGGTTACCTTAGCAGCATTAACCTTTTTTTTTCCTTCAGGGATGTCATAAAATTTCCAAATGAAGTGGTCCTCTGTTTTGTGGTGAGGAGGGTCTTCATGCAAAAAACCATCAGAATCACTGCTGGATGACTCCCTTGCAGCCATTGCTGTAGATCAGGAAACTTTGAGAAGCAGATAATGCAAAGAACACCTCTTGCTCTCTCCAAGTACAAAGCAATAGTGAGAGAAATGGGTGGGTTTCTCAATATTTTGAAAAAAATATGTTCTGAACCAATGAAAAGTGTTATTTTAAAGTCACATGGCTTGACGCGCTTACGCTACGCGCCCTGGGGCGAGTCCCGGGGCGCGTAGCGTAAGCACGTTGGGGCGCTTACGTTGCGTGATCGTATGCGATTGCGTGCTTCCGGGTGCGCTTACGCAGTGCGTCATATGACGCATCACGCGGCTACGCGATACGTCACGATGTTGTTTTCGTTCGCGGGAATAGCGCTAACGGGACGCTCACTGGTACGCGCCCCGGGGCGCGCCGCAACATTGCGCTTACCCGTGCGTTCACCGGTACGCGCCCCGGGAGCGCACCAGGCAAAAAATATTTAAAAAATTACATATTTATACAATATAAAATTCATTATAAAAAATATTATTTCATACCTATAGAGATTTGCTATTAAAAAACCGATGAAATTCACTGAAAAAACCATAGGTTTCACACCAGTTATAGTTAGGAATTAGCATTTAAAAAACCTATTAAAGTCACTGAAAAAACCATAGGTTTCACACCAGTTATAGTTAGCTGGAAATTTTACTGGCATAAAACCAATGAAATTCCCACGTTATAGTTAGTTGGACTCACTATAACTTGCGCGTGCAATGCACAGCTGATGACGTCACATATTACATCACTCATGACATGGTCAGTGACATCACTCATGACATCACTGATGACACCATCCAGTGAATGTGTGTCTTTCTGAAAAATAAATAATAGTGAGTAATGTTTAAATATTTAAATATATGTATTAATGTTTCACTTTGTGTATAAGTGGCTGCATGGGTTGGTGAGTAGCTACATGTGTAGGTATAAGGGTTATTAGATGTTTTTCTTAGTATCAGTATAAGTGTTTGTATGGTTTGGTGGGGGTATTACTTAGCACGTAGATGCATGAATGACTGACTCTCTGTTTGTATGTGTTTTGAATACAGCACATGTGCAGGACTGTATGGGTGGATGAGTGTGTATATGTATATGTTAGTGAGTGAATGACTGTCTCACTAGTGTCTTTATCAGTAACTACATATGTTTTAATGTAGTATATGTGAATTTTGATGTATATAAGTGAGTATATGTGAGAGTAAGGGATTGTAAGAGTTCCTGTTTAAATAAGTATGTGTTTCTATAAGGGATTGTTTAAGAGAGTAAGTATGTGTAAGTGTTCTTTGAAGTAAAGTGGTAGTGTGTGTATAGCTGTATATGCAAATAAATGGATGTTTAATAGTTTATTTGCATGTGTGAGTATGTGTGACAATATCTTTTGGATGACTGTTGGTGCTTAACAGGATGTATAGGTGTATCACTACATATGATGAGTGAGTATATGTATGAGTGACTACATAGAACTGTTGGTGAATGAGTGGATATGTATATAGAGGGTGGAATTACTGAATTGGTTGTTGTAACTGGTATGGGTATCTCCATTTTTTTAAAAATTTTAGTTTCTATTTTTGAATATGTGTTTCAAGGGTTACATTACAGTGAAAGGAGGTCTGTCACTCTGTCACAAGGATGGTGTCATCAGTGATGTCATGAGTGATGTCACTGACCATGTCATGAGTGACGTAATATGTGACGTCATCAGCAGTGCATTGCACGCGCAAGTTATAGTGAGTCCAACTAACTATAACGTGGGAATTTCATTGGTTTTATGCCAGTAAAATTTCCAGCTAACTATAACTGGTGTGAAACCTATGGTTTTTTCAGTGAATATGTATATATATATATATATATATATTCCAATGAAAGAGCTCCTGCCGGAAACCCCTCGCCTTCTCCTGGGCTGGCTCGTTGCCGGGGGAGCAGCCGGTAGCAATATCCATACAAAAACGGCGTTCCAAAGCGAGCTCTCGGGTAAGAATAACGACAGGTCACCGTGATGATTCAAGTTACAAGGTTTATTCACGCCATAAACCTTACGTGACGCGTTACGTGCTCCAAAGAGCGCTTGATCACACACCGATACACATAAAGTTTGTCGTATTTCAAGTCTACATACAAGTTCATAGTAATCAACAGAGGACTTCGTGAACCACAAAATGAGCGCTATCTTGGCGTGGTGAATACATGTGCATTTTCAATGAATAAACAAAGTATTTACATTGCTTAACAGCTTATTCCATCATAATTCCATCTTGATCTGTTGCGTGTAAACTGTACACGTCTCTGACCTCGGCCATAGTAGTGCGGGTGCAAGTTGATTAGGGAGGTGTCGTCCTATACTGTATCCCTGCATATTAATGCAAACTTCGCAGTAGATCAAAGTTTGCAATATGTTAAAAAACTGTACAAATAATCGCTTGGCTGTAAAGTATATCGAGAACACAAACTATGTCTCTAACTGAATGGCCCCACATTGTTACGTGTTAGCGTAATGGCTAGCGAAAGTGTGTTATACTCGGTCGCCATATTGGTCATACCGATTCATGGATTGGAACCAAGGACAGATGTCTAATAAAATAAACCCTGGTTAGTGGGATATTGTGTTAATTATCATAAATGGCAGGCATCACCACCGTAAATGAACCCTGGTTAGTGGGCAGGATCAACAAAGTATCATCTATAACAAATGACACACTTAAGTTGTGATATAAAAAGGTTTCAGGGAATTGGCCTCAATCTCCTGTAGTGCAAAGTGTACCAAAGAAAATCTAATAGTGCACAGATCCTATTACCGGATCTTAAACAAAATTCACCAAAACATGTTAAAAGGTCCAAATACCTTACATAGATGGAGAGAGAGTAGAAGATGATCACAGAGAAAGGATTAGGGTACAGGTGCCGCAAGCTTGAGACAGTGTCCCTCCCTTTCATCCTGTGTGGAAGAAGAGAAAAAGAAGAAGATATACATGTTGGTTAGAAGAATATATAGTCCAATGCGTTTTGCAGTTCAATACTTTTTACAGTCATAATTAAAAACACGATTACTCTTCCTGTAAATGTACACTCAGTTCTTCGTCCATATTGTGTCCCTTTGGGTAACGTGTACATAGACTCATTATATGTTTAGATTCTTTCTGCCTAACTCTCAAGGTACGATTGCCTCCTCTTTGATTCAGATTAACCCTGTTCAATAATGAAGTAGGACAGTTTGGTGGGGTCTGAAAAGGGTAGGGCCTCAAAATGGCGAGCTATAGGATATTGCTTATCCACCTTGTTTATTGCTCTGATGTGTTCGAGGATACGCTTTTTCGCCATATGTGTGGTACTGCCCACCGAAGGTACACAAAGACCCCGTTAGACCGGCCGGACGACCTATCGTATCATCGAGAGGGAGTGCCGCTGAACACATGTCCAACTACATAGATCATTTTTTGAGAGATTTTGTGATGGCCCTTCCCAGTTACATCAGGGACACAAAAGATTTCCTCAATAAAATCAAAGATTTGGTTTGGGACGAGGGACTGTTGCTCATCACTCTTGATGTGCACAGTCTTTACACCATCATTGATCACAAACAGGGATTGGAGGCATGTAAATACTATTTAAACAGTAGATCCATTAGATTCAGGGAACATTCTAACATGCTGATTGAAATGCTGCAACAGTGCCTTTCAAACAATATATTTTTGTTTGATGGCAGTCTATTTCGGCAGGTCACTGGAGCGGCCATAGATCTTGCTTTTCTCCCAGTTTCGCCAATCTCTTCATCGGGCACTGGGGGGAAGAGGCAAAATCTCGACCTGATCTCAATATGGATTGGGAACGTGTGTCGATGTGGCTTCGCTACATCGACGATCTGTTCATTGTTTGGAGAGGCTCTACAGCTGAGGCTGAAGACTTTATACAAAAACTCAACACCAACGATTTATACATCAAACTTAGTGGTGTAATCAGCAAGACGAGAATAGAGTTTCTTGACGTTCAACTTGAAATCGTCAACAACTCTGTCCGTATATCCTTGTTCAGGAAAAGCACAGCGGGCAGCAGTGTCCTTCATACCCTCAGCAGTCACCCTGATACCCTGAAATGGAGTATCCCCTGAGGGGAACTGCTGAGGGCAAGAAGAAACTGTAATACCACTGGGGCATACAAACGAGAAAGCGCCATTATCATTGGACGCTTCTCAGACCGAGGTTATCCGAAGTGGGTTTTGAGAAAGGCTTCCGAAAGGGCCAATCTAATTGATAGGCCCAGTACCATCTCGGATAAACCTGAACAAGGCAATGATGCTGAAAACAATGAAACAAGAATGATCATGAGTTTCAGCACAGATGCTGACAATATCAGAAATATTATGGAAAAAAACTGGAACATTCTGAAGAATGATAACATCATTGGCAACAGTATACCTGACAGACCCAGCATCACCTACAGAAGGGGCAAGAATATCAGGAATATGCTAGTTCAAAATGACATTACCACCTACCCCCAAAAGAATGAACATGGCCTCAATGGTTTTTACCTTTGTGGCCATTGCAAAGCATGCAACAATAGTACCTCCAGAAAACAGGTGACTTACAATGGGATTAGTAAAAACATATAACCTAATTTCTAACATGCAGTACTACGTTTGTCATTTACGCGATTGAATGCACCTGCAATTTGTGGTACATTGGCAGTACTACCTGCATGGTGAAAAAACGTATCCTAGAACATGGAAGAGCCATTACGAATTTTGACCCCAAATACCCTGTGGCCAGACATTTTAGGGACAAACATTTTTCAGACACCAAAGACATGAACTATCTCATTCTGGAACAGGTTGAGAAACATCCCATGGGTGGCAACAGGGCTCTCACGTTGAGACAAAGGGAGTCTAAATACATCATAGACTTCCAAACCAAAAACCCGGGTGGTCTCAATCAAGAAGAAGAGCTATCAATACATCTCAAAGAATAGATACCACACAGCATACTCTCTGTATGTGTTATCTTTCTATATGTTACATGCTACCCTCTCCCCTTTGTTCAGATAAATATGTTCTCATTACTTCCCCGCAGAAATCTCCTTGTTTTTCATTTCATCTTCGCTATTCTTCCATCTGTTAGGCGAATACAGTATTCACTCTTTTTAATTCTTTAGACTTGTCTAACACCATCAGTAATCAGATGACCTATTTTTAATTAGTAATTGTATTTTCTTTCTCTTATCTTTCACACAGGAAGAAAGGAAGGGGTCCACTCACTGTCATTCACTGGCACGGACCGCCTACCCTCATTCTTTTTTTCCTGCTATATATTTGAGCACTTCGTCACTTGCACTTTGAATGGGTAATGTTTCTGTTGCACAACATTATATTTGATGCACTTTGCTCGTGGCATTATGTGTTTTGTGGCTATGCTTGATCCAGTCATGTTGGTTGAACCAAGGATATGGTCAAACAGGGATTGTAATAATTTTGCACAGTGCCACCATGGCAATACTTTGGGTTTTACTATGTCAGATTGTTATTATATATCGTACAGTGGATTACATTCATACGTATGAATTGTCACTTATGAGTTTACAATGTATTGAGGTATGGAACATTAGATTTACCGGGTGCCTCATACATAACATTTGACACACCATGGATACATACACATATCCCCTCTTTATGTCCCTATTACTTATACGTGGCATGTCGCGATCCCACTATGTTGCATCAACAGGGTACGCGTCGTATCCAGACACGCCCAATTCCTGTCACGATCGATATCCTTGCTTTTTACTCAAGATATCTTCGTACCATTAGATTCATGATTGGAGCTCTACACCTGGAAAGTTTCCTTTGCCACTAGGGCATTTACAAACATTTTACAATCTTGTGAAACACATCCGCAAGGACAGCATTTGCGGAGACGGGGCATTATTTTTACCGTCCTTGGTATTATACCCGACAGGCATTTGTGCTCCTGTCACCATGGCTACCGCACGACGGACGCTTGACTGACACAGGGGTGGATCACATTCTGACGTACATGGCTAGGGACCGCCCCTAAGGATACCGTTTACATCCATTTTTACACCACAATCTATTTACAAGTACAGCATCGGTTGATATGTTCTTCAATGAAATTTGGTTAACACAATTTCTGTTTCCAAGTTTGCGTGTATTTCCTAGCTACATTACGAAGCATGGCACATTATGGATTTTAATTTAACTTTACTAATGTTTTGTCCTTACTAATTATAGTGCTAGAGACTGATTCCAGTTGGATATTTGTTGACCATTTGATATCATCACATGAGGGTAAAACAATATGCCACAGCAATTCTGAACGTTAATGTAACGCAGTCCTATTTCTTTGACCATGATGTTGTGCCGATAACTATTGCCCGCATTGGTTTGCATATTCACGTGATCAAGCTTCCTTCGAAGCGAAACGCGTTGTGAATAAACTGGAGGTGAAACGCTGAATCGTACTAAGTTTGGTTTTTCCTGAGAGCGCACAGATCTTTGCAACTGTTTAAAGGCATATATATAAATATAAATTCACTGAAAAAACCATAGGTTTCAGCCACGTTATAGTTAGGAATTAGCATTTAAAAAACCTTAGAAATTCACTGAAAAAAACATAGGTTTTACACATGTTATAGTTAGCTGGACATTTCACTCATACAAAACCATTGAAATTCCCCCGTTATAGTTATTTCAGCTAACTATAACTCGCGCGCCCGCAATGCACTGCTGATGACGTCACATATTACATCACTCATGACATGGTCGGTGACATCACTCATGACATCACTGATGACATCTCAAATGACATCACTGATGACATCACTGATGACATCATCCTTGTGAAAAAGTGGCAGACCTCCTCTCAGCGTAATATAACCTTTAATCCACACCTTCAAAAATAGAAACTAAAATTTACAAAAAATTGAGATACCAATACCAGTTAGAACAACCTATTTAGTAATTCCAAAATCTACATACACATCCACTCATTCACCAACAGTTCTATATAGTCACTCATGCATGTACTCTCTCATCATATGTACTTACACACCTATACATCCTGTTACACACCGATACTCATCCATACAGTTACTCACACACATACTCACACATGCAAATAAACTATCAAACATCCATTTACTTGCATATACAGCTATACACACACCACTACACTTACTGTTACAGAAACGTACACATACTTACTCTCTTAAACAATCACTTATAGAAACACATACTTATTTATACACAAACTCTTCCAATCTCCCACACTCTCACATATAATCACTTATATACATCAATACTCACATATAGTAGATTAAAACATATGTAGTTACTCATGAAGATACTATTGAGACAGTCATTCACTCACTAACACACCCAGCTGATTTTAGAGGAATTTTTTAAAGTTCCAAAACTCCACACTTAGAAAAATTTCCAAGTGAAGCCAGTCAATGTTAGACTCTGGAAGGAAATTCAAGTTACTGTGAGTATGGTTAGAATTACTTTTCAGGATCAGTAGTGGGCTGAAAGATGCAGCACTGAGGACTCTCCTGATAACAGGTGAATACATCGGAATTCATAGTTCGGCTGATTTTAAAGGAATTTTTTAAAGTTCCAAAACTCCACACTTAGAAAAATGTCCAAGTGAAACCAGTCAATGTTAGCCTATGGAAGGAAATTCAAGTTACTGTAAGTATGCTTAGAATTACTTTTCAGGATCAGTAGTGCGCTTAAAGATGCAGCACTGACGTCTCTTGTGATAACAGGTGAGTAAATCGGAATTCGTAGTTCGGCTGATTTTACAGGAATATTTTGCTCAATAGTGAAGGAAGGGGGCGGGGCCCGAGGTAACATGTGTGCAAACACGCCCTCTGGCGCGTTTTAGGTTGAGGAATTAATTCCTCTTCAATCCTGAGGTCTCCTGTGAGCCAACTAGCCCACCAGGTACCTCCCGTATGCGCCAGGGAGCTGTGTTGCAGAGAGGTGTTCATAGGGCACGCCCCCTTTTTACAACACGCTGCAACACAGTTCCGTGGCGCTTACTGGAGATACCTGTTGGACTAGTTGCCCCCTAGTGGACCTCTTGATTGAAGAGGAATTAATTCCACAACTTAAAACGCACCACAGGGCATGTTTGCACTCACATCACCTCAAGCCCCGCCCCCTACCTTCGGTACTGTGAAAACGCACCCTGTAGCGTGTTCTAAGTTGGAGGATTAAGTCCCCTTGCATTCTGGGGGCTCCTGGGGGCCAACTAGCCCACCAGGAACCTCCAGTATGCGGGGCATGGCCTCATTATACCTCTCTACAACGCAGCCCCCTGGCGCGTTTTCAGAGGGGGAACTAATTCCCCTTGCATACTGGAGGTCCCTGGGGGCCAACTAGCCCACCAGGAACCTCCAATATGCACCAGGGGGCTGTCTTGCAGAGAGGTGTAATGAGGCCACGTCCCTTTTTACACCTCGCTGCAATGCAGCTCCCTGGCACGTTTGCAGAGGGGGAACTAATTCTCCTTGCATACTGGGGGTCCCTTGGAGCCAACTAGCCCACCAGGAACCTCCAGTACACTTCCTGGTTTGGAGTGTTGGCAGACAGTTGACAGCCAATGACCATGCAGCTCGTGCTCGGGAAGGTACAGAGTACAGTACCGAGTACAGTACAGAGTACGGTGCGCATACCCCACGATTTAAAAAAAACACATTATTTTTTGGCTTTGGGGGTCCTTGTGGGACCCCCTCAGCAGGCCTAGGGGGTCAGGGTGTTTCTACCCTTCCCCTTTGCGTGTTTTGCACATTTGTTTTACTGTTTTCTTGTGCCTCGGTTCTACCAAGGCACAAGATGGCTGCCAACACTTCCTGGTTTGGAGTGTTGACAGACAGTTGACAGCCAATGACCATGCAGCTCGTGCTCGGGAAGGTACAGAGTACAGTACAGAGTACGGTAAGCTTCTATAGATATACTTATGATTTTACTTATGATTTTCTCAGGAACTACTGAATGGATTTACACCATTCAACAAAAAGCATGATCTGCGAACAGAACTTTACCTTTTTGCCAAATTTGGTGTAATTCCGTTCAGCCGTTCGGACTGTAGTCCTGGCTAAAGGTCCTATGGAAAATTGCATGGGGTAAACATGTTTTGGGAACCCCCTTTTTTCTCGGCCCCTGCTTCACGAATCACCCCCAAACTTTCAGGGAAGGAGCGGAGAGGAGCAGGCCATTTTCTTTGAGAAATTCGCAAAGATTCGTCCACCGGCGCCAAAGTTATTCCAAATAGAATGTTGCAGATTTCCTATGGAAACTAGGTCCTAACTATAACTACCTACTGGCGACTGCCAGTAGGTAACATATATATATATATATATTCACTGAAAAAACCATAGGTTAGAGACCATATATAGTTAGGAATTAGCATTTACAAAACCTTGAAAATTCACTGAAAAACCATAGGTTATAGACCATATATAGTTAGGGATTAGCATTTAAAAAACCTTTTTTTACTAGCACAAAACCATTGAAATTCCATATATAGTTAGTTGCGCTAACTATATATCACACACCCGCAATCCACTGCTGATGATGTCACATATTACATCATTCATGACATGGTCAGTGACATCACTGATGACATCACTGATGACAACCCAAATGACATCACTGATGACATCACCGATGACATCACTGATGACATCATCCAGTGACTGTGTGTTTCTGTAAAGTTTAAATATGTTTGATATATTGAAGAATGAGTGGATGTATAAGTGTCTGGATGAAGGATTTAGTAGGTGCGTGACTGACTGTATGAGTGAGTGAATAAATGTGTCGTACTAAATGCATGGGTTAGTGACTAAACTGTCTGAATGTGTGCATCAGTATGTCTGTTGTGATGTAAACTGCTGCATGTGTTGATCATTAGCTATACGAGAGGCTATATGTGTTATTGATTGGTTTCCCAAGTATTTGTATGGGAGATTGAGTTTGTGTGGGGGTGGCTGGGAGGTGTGTGACTCTGTGCATAGATGTGTGAGCAGTTGATTCAGTAGGTGTATGAGTTCAAGAGTGCATGTGGAAACAGCTACATGGGCGGTTGACTGTGTGCATGAGTGTATTGATGAGTGAATGGATATCTCAATGCTACATGTCATAGTAAGTACATATGTAAAACACAGTACATGTGAGAGTTGGCATATATAAATAACTGTGCATGAGAGCCACTGAATGTGTGAGTGGCTGTATGGATCATTGTGAACTTGTATCAGGGATTGTATAATACAGTAAATATGTGTTAGAATATGTTTCAATAAGTAAGGTGTATATAACTGTATAGTTGAGGAAATGGAGGTGTGATTGATTCAGTGCATGACTGACTAGGTGTGTGAGTAACTCCATGGATGAGTGATAATCTGTGAGTGTCTGTTTACTCTGAATGTATCTAAGGTTATATTAGAGTCGGAAGAGGTTGATCGTATTATCACATGATTGATGTCATCAGTGATGTCATCAGTGATGTCATTTGGGTTGTCATCAGTGATGTCATCAGTGATGTCACTGACCATGTCATGAATGATGTAATATGTGACATCATCAGCAGTGGATTGCGGGTGCGCGATATATAGTTAGCGCAACTAACTATATATGGAATTTCAATGGTTTTGTGCGAGTAAAAAAAGGTTTTTTAAATGCTAATCCCTAACTATATATGGTCTATAACCTATGGTTTTTTCAGTGAATTTTCAAGGTTTTGTAAATGCTAATTCCTAACTATATATGGTCTCTAACCTATGGTTTTTTCAGTGAATTTCAATGGTTTTTTAATAGCAAATATGAAAAGCTGTAAAATGTATTCTTCTTGTAAAGGAAAAATATATTTTATATATTTTTGTATTATATTTTTTTTAATTTAATTTATATTATAATTTAAATTATTTTTTATTTCTCCAGCCGGTACGCGAACCGGTAAACGTCCCGTTAGTGCAAGTACCACGTTAGAAAGCCACATCGTGACGCGTCGCGTAATCACAACGTATCGCGTTACTGCGTAATGCGCCTTATGACACCCTTCGTTAGCGCACCCGGAAGTGCTCTGGAACGCGAACCAAGGCGCGAAACGCAGAGCCCAGGAAACGATCCGAGGCGCGGCGCAGAGCGCGTAACAACAGGTCATGTGACTAGTTCATAAAACTTTTCATTGGTTCATTTTACTTTTAGTTTCCTAATGATGGAACGTTTGATCATATGACGTAAAATAATCACTTTTCATTGGTTTACAACATTTTTTTTCCCAAATGATGAAAGTCCCACTTTTTGTCTTCACTCCGACTTTCATTTTTATGAGAGAAAGACCTGTTTTTGCGTGCTTACTTATGGCATCTGTAGTAGCTGCAGCTGATGGCTCCCCACCACCTCCACCACCACCAAAGAAGAGAGGTCGAACTGGCCAGGTCATCTTCCAACAAGAGGAGGAAGAAGAGGAAGACGAGGAACAGGAGCAAGGGACAAGGGGGTTTTTGAAAGAAATGCCAAGGACGTCCCATGTTAAAGTCAATTTTATTTGGCAATTTTTTTCTTTGCCTCCACATGAAAAGAAAGTAAATGCCAGATACGTTACCTGCCTGATCTGCCACGAACAACTCTCCAGAGGGACCGAAAAAAAATATAGTTATGGTAATTATACCATGCATCGACACATGGAGAGGTGGCACCCGCTTAATTATAGTGCTGCACAAATGAGAGATTTGGTGGACAACCCCCGACCTGCCAGTACATCCACCAATGAAGTGGCACTGACAGCATCAGAGGCAAGGGAAACGGTCCCAAATATTCAGAAGAACTTTGGAAAAATTAAAATGACATGTTTAGATTGTGGCAAATTAATTTCATGTGGACAGATGAGTGTTACTCTAATAAATACAGCATATGAACATCATCAATGTTCAAAACGTCCCCGAATCTAAATTTTCTTTTTTTTTGGTTGCTCCTGTTGAGCCCTTTGTACTGAATCATTTTTGTTTCCCCCCCCTCCAAAAAAACACAAAAAAAATATAAAACAACAAAAAATAAAAAAAAAAGTTCTTTTTAGAACTACCTCCCAGTTATAAAAAAATTGCTAGAATGTTTAGCACTCTGGCAACCTCTATTTCTTTTGGTTCGCTTCCCCGTTCGCTCCCCGGTACGCGAACCGGGAGCGAACCAAAAATAAAAAAATAAAAAAAGAAGAGTAAGTATAAGGGAAGTAAACAGAGAGTAATGTTAATAGAAAGACAGCTATAGGGAGTAAACCAGAGATACTGTTTAATAGATTTATTTACCGAAGAAAAAATGGAAGAGGGTATAATTGTGAAAAACAAAATAGATAAGGAAGTGAAAGAAAAAAAAGAGAGTAGAAGAATAACAAAGAAGAGTTTCTTAGAGAATATGAGTGAATGTTCCAAATAAGATTAAAACATGTGGAATAACAGAGAGAAAAAACAGAAAGCAGAAAAGAAGAAGTAACAGAAAAAGAATAATTGAAACAGCAAAGAAATGTAAATAACATAGGGCCATATTATCAACATAGGCAATAAAAGTTTTGCAGCTTTTATCGGCAGAAAACTGCCGCTAAAACCACTTTTGCCACAGTTTTCTGCCGATAAAAACAGCAATAATTTTATTGGCTGTGTTCATAATATGCCCCTTAGTGTGCTTCAACTACACAGAAAAAGCATAATGAACAAGTAGTGAAAGAGTGATCAGTCAAAGACACTAAGAGTAATAGAGATGGAGTGAGTGAACAAGAGTGAGGAACTATGAGAAGAGAGGGACTGAGAAAAGGAGTGGAAGGAGTAGAGTAAGTAGGTAATAGAGAAAGGAATGAGGGAAGTAGCAAAGTTATGAAACTGAGGGTTAAAGAAATGAAGCTGTGGAACTAATAGTAGGTGAATGTGATAGAAATGTAACAAAAAGAGTACAAAACATTTACCTTATAATTGTCGTTAACTTACTCACTTGTTATTTTTATACTTTCAATCTGTGAAAGAGATAACAAACATTTGAAAAATATTAAAACATGTATTTAAAAATTAGAAAAGAGAAGGGAAAAGATTGAAGGACAAACAGTTTTTCAACAACTTTGACACTTACAGAAGCTTCTGCTTCTCCAGGCCCCCTACACAGTCCTAAAGATATACATTTTAAACTAACAGTATCTTGATGCAGATGAAGTGAGGCCTATCTTGGAACATGGTGCATCTTTTGCACTGCTGTTGTCTCACAAAAGTGACGCAATGGCAGCGCAAAAGAGGTGCACAATCATCATAAAACTGTTCCTAACATTTTAAATGATTGTTTCATGATGGCAATAAGGTGTGTCCTATCCAGACGTTTGTTTCAGGTGAGGCCTACTCAGGGTTGCAGATCAAATTTAGACTTGTTGAAGAGTACAGAGGAGATAATACATGTGCAGGCCAACCAGTAAAGTTCAGACTTCCTCCGTTTCCCTGGACAGGCCTAAACTTCATCTGCACAATGTGATTCGTAATGTTAGGAAACACAGGTAATGTATTTGAAAAACGTGCAATTTCTTTTGCTCATTTCACAATCACATCACTTGTGTTTCCTTTGGTTAGGTATCTCATTGTGCAGATGTAGTCCAGCATATGAAAGAGTACGCACTGCATGCAACAACTTTGACACTTACTGAAGCCTCAGCTTCTCCATACCCCCTACACAGTCCTAATTATATACATTTTAAACTGACGGTATCTTGCTGGAAATGAACTGAGGCCTATCTTGCAACATGGTGCATCTTTTACACAAAAGTGACGGAACAGCGGCGTAAAAGAGGCACACAGCCTTCGTAAAACTGCCCTTAACATTTTAAATAATTGTTTCTAGATGCTGATAAGGTGTAACCTATCCACAGATTTGTTTCAGGTAAGTCCTACTCAGGGTTGCAGATGAAATTTAGGATTGTTGAAGAGTATAGAGGATGTAATACATGTGCAGGCCTACTAACGAAGTGAGTCATGTCCACTGCACTCTTGAACAAATGTCAGACCTCCTCTGTCTCCTGGAACAGGCTTAAACCTCATCTACACAATGTGATGTGTAATGTTAGGAAACACAGGTAATGTAATTGAAAAACGTGTAATTTTTTTTGCTCATTCCACAATCACATCACCTGTGTTTCCTTTGCTTAGGTATCTCATTGTGGAAATGTAGTCTATCATATGAAAGACTACGTAGAATGTGAGTACTGTATGCAACAACTTTGACACTTACAGAAGCCTCACCTTCTCCATGCCTCCTACACAGTTCTACATGTACATCATAAATACAAACAGTACAGAATTAATTATACATGTTAAATGGTTTATTTTTGCTGTTCTCAGAATTTATCAAATTTCACTAAAAACAGTGACTTGAAGGTATTCATCATATAACAGCGGGGAAATAAAAACACAATCAAAATGATTGTGTTTAAAAAACCCATATAACATAACCAATCAGAAATCAGAACTCCTGAAAAGTAACTTACTTTCCATGACGTCGAAGGATGTCCTATGAACAGCTTACACTCGGTTGTGCTGTTTTTATTTTCAGCCCGCCACTTTCTGAAAGAAAACCTCCATCGTTTTGAAAAATATGTTACATACAATAAATGACTTCTCGCTCTCTACCACACGTTTCCACAAGGCCAAATCATGTAAGAGCCATTTATAACTCTTGGAATTCTTGTAAGCAAATCCCGTCATTTTGTATTTCCGCAACTTTCAGAAAGAAAACGTTCAAGATCACTTTCACAATCCTGGACTAGTAATATCTTACCCTTCTTGCTCACTCATGTTCTACATTTCCTATGACACTGATACTGCTTACTATGAAGCAGACTTACACTACCTCTATGACTACTACAAATATTTAATTCTCTACATCACTTTTAATCACAAAGCAATATAAAACAGTAGACAGCATTGCAGACTTACATTCCCTCTACTCCATGTTTTGATTGACTGCTTGAATTAGCTTATAAAAAGAAACAGTTTTTCTGAACTCATTCAAAGTGCAGTTATTTTTCCATGACGTCAAGTGTTATGGTAAGAACTTATGTCTCTGTACTACACTTATCCTCAAGGCCAAATCGTGTAGGAGCCATTAGAACCTCTTGAAATTCCTCAGAGCACATCCCGAGATTCTTTCCCTAAAATTTTGGTTTTAAAAACACCAGGTAAGAATTTTTAAGGTCATACGGCAATTTTTTTTTGAAAGTTAAAACAGAATCGTTGCAGAATGACCAGCCGTTTCTAGATTTTAAATAAGCTGGGTAATGTCCTGATGTTATTGAAGGACCGTCATGATATATAATTGCTGCAGTTACAAAAGTCCTTCCTGATATTGACAACTGCGAAGCTACAAAATTTTTAATTAAAGTTGTCAATTTTGTTCCATCAGCCCTACATCGTTGGAACATTAAAATGACATACTGGCCATATGTTCGTATAATTAATGTTGACATCATTTCAGATTTACATTGGCTACACTCCATGTTGTGATCAGCTGCTTTTACTAGCTTATTAAAGGACACTGATTTACTGTCTGGCAAAGTTAAATATATAAATCTTTCTGAGTCTACACTAGTAGTACTTGATACCCTACAGTTCTCGCAGTCATGCTGCCATTGATAAGAAAGCCCAAACAGGTGATCTACTTCTACACCTTCAGCATGCAATACATCAAGCATATACTTAAAAAACTTCTGACAATCTTGCTGAATATTTTGAGAGAATTGTGTTTGACCTGAACATCTGTCTAACAGATTTCGAATTTCAGACACACTTTCTATTTTTGTTCTATCAGTGCTACATTTCTCTAACACAGAATTTAACAAACTGCAAAATCTATGATCCGAATTGACCAAAATCTCTTCTTTTACATTTTCTAGAGAAAACAAAACATTAACCACTACATTAGCATAGCAGTTGACACCAGAACTGTTTTCAAATTGAAAACCAACAACATCTTCAACAGAATCCTTTTTGTTTCTGCTTATAATTTCAGGTTCATCAACTTTTCGTCTTTTTGGTACAACCTCCCTAGTATTGGTCACATTTCTTCGTTTCCGGCCTACCACACGTTTCTCAAACAAAGGATATTGAGGCAAATGTGGCGCATACTCTCTTCTTAACCTATTGTATTCCTTAACACAATCTAGATCCGCACAAATGTTTGTGACATCACACTCAATCAAGTACAATCCCGATAAAGTTCTAACTCGTGACAATGCCACATATGCCATACCCTCCTTGAACACAGAACTGCCAATATTCACCAATGCACTGTCTACACTTAAACCTTGTGATTTATGGATTGTCACCGCATATGCCAAGCAAACAGGAAACTGCTTACGGCGAACATATAAGTCTTTTACAAGCAAAAATCTAGCAGAACAACGACCAATTAGCTGTACTTCCTCAATGCCATCAAATTAAATTTTTAAAAATTCAATCCCATCTCTATTTCTGTATTTCACAAAATCAACAACATTACCCATTGATCCATTTACCAGACCTCTTTCAACATGTAAATTCCTTCTTAAAATTATACGGCAATTTAAGCACACATTCAGAGTCTTTTGAAAACCTGCAGTTTTAGATATAGTCTTCTCTAATGAATCCAATTTTGTTTTCAAATTCTCAGACAAAATAATTGTTGATCCCATATGCTCTACTCTGTCAATAGCTTCCAGTTTCACAATCTCTTGGTTTGTTAAAATACAACATTTTGTTGTTGAAGATGGCACATTCTGCAAGAGTTGGCATCAAACATATTCCAGATTTCTTCTCAGTAATTTTCTGAAAAATATTCTCAGGCACAACGTCTTGTTCTGGATATAAATTTGACAGTAATCGTGCATGTAAAGCTTGTTTCCCATGCTCGGTCACTTTTCCAATTCTAACATCTTGTAGAATATTCTTGTAAACTTCATCCTTCGCCTGACGCATATTTTCATGCAGTTCAGCATAATTGAAGTTTAACCATATATTGACGTGGCCAATGCTCCCTAGGCACTTCCTGGTATCTTCATGCGTGAGCATTTTGAACACAGGTTGTCCTTTCACTGGTGTCAGCTGCAGAAGATCTCCGAAAACAATGATGTGTTTGCCACCAAATAACACATCATACTCTGTTTTAAGAACTTCTTGCATTCTCAAATGCACAAAGGCAAGCATGACATTGGAAACCATGCTTACTTTGTCAATGATAAGAAGTTTCATTTTCCTCAAGACTCTTGAAACTTCACAACAAGCATCTCCAGATAACTTGTGGTATTGTAATTTGTTATCATGCTCCACTGGCAGCATCAGTAGACGATGCAAAGTAATACCTTTAATGTTATGTGCTGCCAGTCCAGTTGGAGCGGTGACAACACAAGACAGCGATGACTCAGTCCTTTCCTTCAAATAACATGAAATTGCTTTAATGAGGAAACTCTTTCCAGTTCCCGCTTCTCCACTCACGTACAGTCGGACAGGCTTCAACGATGTACATGAGCACTCTTTCTTCTCATGACTTAATCCATGATCAATTTGCTTGGTAACTTCGTCATATATTTTCCTCTGCTCAACGTTGAGTTGTCTTTCCAAGTCTTCTAAGTTAACCGCATCCTCCTGAGCATGTGCCATGGCTCTTTCCACTTCATTCATGGCAGTGGCAGCTTCATTTTCGATAACAGGTCCTCCTAGTGGATCCTGACTCAATGAAACAGAACTCTGACTGTCCTGAGAACTGTCTCTGGCAATCTCGGCTGCAATCGTTGCTTCCTGCTCGATTTCCGCATTCAACATTTGTACATATTTGGGAAAAGCAGGACATTCTATGGTCTCCTTGGCGGCAGTGAAAGAGTCTTCATAACAGAGGAAATCTCCAAGCAGTTCCTCTGCTGCACGCCAAGGCTTGAAAAGTTGCAAAAGTGCTAAATAGAAAAACTCCTTTTTTTCAGGAGATTCGCCACTCAATTTCCGATGGTTTACCAAGTGGCATTTTCTTTGCTTGACCAGACATCCTTATATCTTCTTTGATGTTCCTCTTGAATATGTAATTTTGTAGAACCTCATACAGACAAACATTCTCGAGGTGACTACTTCGATTTGGATAATATGTATCCAACATGTTGGTCTTCAAAATGTCGGTACTGTTTGGCTCCTTTTCCGCCAAATACTCAATTTCCCGCACAGGTTTCAGAACTCGATTACGCGTTGCAGCAAGACCAAGACTCGCCCAAACGATACTCCTAGATTTGGCATAGAGACTTGCTGAAGACAACCGGTCAGAACATTCGTAAGCTCCGATTTCTCGATGCGACAACATCTTCAGACTGAAACTGTACAACTTCTTACTGAGGCTCTTTTCATGGGAAATGTCCTCCCACATATCCTTCAATTCTGTCTTTTCTTTTTTGGTGATGTAAGATGTCACATACCGAGCCACAGCCATACAGTTATCAGCCACAAACTGTATATCCATGTTAGCATTCCACATGGACAAAATCACTGGGTTGTAGTCGTTGATGTACTTGGACTCTTCGTTCCTCTTCAAATTGTATGTGTTTTTAGGTGATTTCTTCATCACATTATGTCGCAGCGAAGACATCAAACTGTTCACTCTTCCTTTAGAAATTACCGGTCGTGGAAAGGCGAAACGACATTTGGTGTAGAACTTGTCCTTGTTTCTGAATTTACGACGACAGTACTTTCCGCAACGATGGCTTTGGAAGCGTAGAACTTGTTCTCTTAGGCTTTTGTCCTCCTTTGCGTTTGGAACAGCACATGTAGAATACTGTTCTATGAAACTCATCACTAAGTCTTCTGGATCCGTTCCAAATTTAGGTGCATCCACAGCAGCATATGTATATGAGGAGCACCTCTTGCTTGGTACTCCTTTCTCCAGAAGAAATCCAACACCTCTCCAAGAGGTGGATTCTTCTTATTCATGATGAAAGACATCATAGCTTCAAATCTATGATTGAAGTACCTGCATACATTGACTGGATCCAAAGAGCACAGTTCTCCAGGTGTCTTGAATTCGATGTTTTCGATGTTTCCATTTGCCTCTCGTAGAAATTCAAGTAAGTCTTCCCACCCATACTCGGCACAGCTCAGAGTGAGGAACCATGTGGGAGTTCCTAAGTTCCTCAGCATACATTTTAAATCACCATGACGACGGTACCAGTACTCATTAGTACCACGCTGACCCGCCATGAGATTAATCAGGTGACAATCCAAAATACTGTCTTGGACATTGACTTTATCCATAAAGTCACTTGCCGAGATGTTTTGCATCTGTATACCACTTTTCAAGATGTGGTTCACTGCATATGACAGTCCAGACAGATCGCTTTCAAACAGGAGATGAAACAAATAGGGAATGCATTGTCGAAACCTAGCATCTTCCGCATACAATCGTAAAGTCCGGTATTCAGAAGCAGGAATTTGATGAGGTCGCTCATCATATCTTCCTCCTTGACCTGTTGGAAATAGCTGTGGGAAACACCGAGCTTCCAAACTTTCCTCCCAGACACTAATGGGACTCCCTTTGGCTTGTTTCATTTGAAACAACTCAATAGCATTCCCCATGACTTCCTTGGAATGCAAAGGATGAACACTATAATGTTCATATATTTCTTCACTTTTAGAGGATTCTACTTTCTCAATTTGACCAGCACACAAATCGCTATCCTCTTCCTCACTTACTTCCTCTTCTGCAACATATACATTCTTATAGTACTTATTATTTTTTTTCAAATACAATGTTGCCTTTTTGACTTTCCTAACATCCACTAAATCTTGCCATATTTTTTTATTCTTTGTCGGAACCCCATTAACTAAGATAACCAGAGGTTCCTCTTCCACTTTTTCTACTCCAATTGTGTTAATGTTTTTCTTCAAATCTAGAGGCAAATAAACAACTCTTCCCTTTAATCCTCTCTGTAAATCTGATGGAGGCAATTTCCCTGTCTTTGGCTCCATTCTTACAATAGCCTGAAAGGGATGGATACTTTGAATCAAAATAGATTCATAAGTATTTAAATCCTTCAATTCAGAAGGAATCTCAACCAATTCCAGATTATTATGAACCGCTCTAGCAGGCATCTGGTTTTGATATAATTTGTTACAACAATAAGTACACACACGTTGATCCGATCCCAAATCAAAACAATTTTCTACCATCAAGTATGTAGCGAAATCCTTCCATTCACTATTATTTTCCCTTTCACTTCTTGCATATAAATCCACTAACTTAGTCTGATTCTTATAATAAGTGCGTCGACAACACACACAAGTGAAATTAGGCCTCTCACTTGATTTCACCTGAAACGTGGCAATTTCCTTCTGAAAATTATCTGTACTGGAAACCTGTACACTATCTTCCACATTACCCTCTTCTTCTGGGTCAATTTCAACATTCTCCTCTTTACTTCCAAAGTAACAAAACTCAATTTCTTCACACATATTCTTCACATCTATTTCAGAACCATGCAAAAGAGCAGCGCATAATTGTTTAAGCATAACTGCTGGACTCTTAGCATAATACAACATTCTAACTAATTTCCTCACTTTATTATGATGCACTGCTAGCATCCTGAAATGATGAAAAACACTCTGGCATACTCTCCTGGAAAGACAAGCCAGTGAATGACCATGCAAACCTGTCACTTCTCTCACTCTGCAAGGATCTAATTCTTGCAACAACTTCATTTTCTGCTTCAAACTTTTCTTATTAAATGTCCGTACAAAATCACAAAGCAAATTGATGGAATCCTTTCGCACACTGCAAATACTACTACACTTCCAGGTGTACACAGGTCCCTTAGGACGTCTTCCTAAAACCTCATTACCTAACATCTCTTCTGCCTCTGTTGTCACAAGTTTTTCTTTTTCAACTGGACAACCATCTTTCACCTCATAAGCTCGACCGCTGGTGTCAACTGCATGCACCAAATCATTATCCTGGAAATAACTCTCCTCATTGAAAAATGCCTCACAACTTGAACTATGCATCCATTCTCCGGAAAAAACTTCACAAAAATTACTACGATTAACTATTCTCTTCCATCTACTATTTCTTTTGAAATCATAAATTGCCTTGTTTAGCTTCCTAATTCTATTGATTATCAAAATAAATAACTTACGTTTAATTTCAAATGCCTGATCAATAACTTTCTCAACTTTTTTTTTTCTCTTATAAAAAACCACTTTCTGTTGACCTTTCTTAATATTTTTTAACAAATTGCCAATTATCCTGTTGCGGAACATTCGTTTACGAATGTCCCTAAACTGTTGTTTCCTTCTACTATCATGCACAGAGTTATCTCTTGCTCTAGCAGTAACATTTTTGATTGGCCTTTCCTTTCCGTTTAAATTGCTTCTCTTTTTCTGGACAAAAACATTTTCTGTAGTACTACTTTTTTTTCTAGAAATGTTTCTTATGAATGTTTTCGTGGTCTTACCCGGTGCTTTCTTGGTGACTTGACGATTTTTTATGGTAGAGGACTGCTGCAGTAAATGATGGACCTGCTGTGTTTGACGTTTTGTAGCCTTTCTCATTCTCTCCTTAGTTGGCATTCTCAAAATTTGAAATGATCTGCAGTTGAATCTGTGGTAAAATATAATAAAAAATGTTATTAACCACTATTACCAAACAGTAAATCAATAACAGTGATCAAAAACTTAACACACTACTTAACATTTTTACATATAATATTTTTTAGTGCTTTGGCAAATTTAGAATACAGAAATAGCAGAAAAGAAATGGAATTTTTCTTCATTTTACCTGTCCTGTTTTATATGTGAATCTGATCTAATTTTATGAGCATATTTTAATATTTTATTGAAGACACTACACATAACCTGTTTTTGAAGGTGTGTTTAATTTAAACAGTTTACATTTTTACTTTTCATTTATTGTAAATTTTAAAAATAAATGTTTATAGTTCCATAGGCTCAAGCAGGTCAGCTTCCTACCCTATCTCATACAATTCTGACAAATCGGCATCCTCATCATATTCTTCATCATCCTCAAGATTTAAATCATCAAAGGGATCTACTTCCACTGACGTTTCAATTACAATTTCAATGATGAGGTCGAGATCAACTGATTGCTGATTGTCACTCATGTTGATGTTGTCGTTATCTTTAAATAAAGAGAACAACAATGAGATGTTGCAGAGTAAGAGACAAATCTCAGAGATTATAATAGTAAATTTGTTTAACAAGAGTAACATTTTGCAGCTATTATTTAGCCATGTCCAGCGATGCTGAGGAGGTGAGGCCTATGTCCAAGTTTTCAATGAACAGGACTCATCTCTTCTTAACCTTGGATAAGCCTCACCGACTCTGTGTCCCCTGCTCATACTTAAATGTACAGGGGCAGATTTATGCTAAGTGGCGCATCCCCACGGATGCACCAGTTAATGTGCACCGCTGCTCTGCCACCCATAGTGTGCCACATTTACAATGTGGAGCACCATTGAGCAAAAACAGCACAGATGCGTCACGCATCTGTGCCGCAAAAGCAGCACATTCCAGGAATCACGTCATAAGCGCAACATGTCTACTGCAATGCACAGGAGGAAGCCTCACATTGCATGGTGCATCACTTCTTATGCCTGTTTCAAACAGGCGTAAGGATTTGATTCAGCAATGCTATAAAGCTGACTCAGTGAAATCTTCTAAATTTCACTGTGTTAGTTTTACAGGGCTTTCATGCAAATTAATGCATACCTTGCAACAAAACACTTATATAAAAACTGACGCAGGTTTCATGTGGCACAGGACTTTACAACATGACACATCTGCCTAGATGCATCAAGTTGTAAATATGTCGCCACATAGCAAATCTTTTGCACCGCCGCTGCGTCACAAAAGTGACGCACAGTGACGCAAAAGAGACATACACCTATCATAAATCTGTCCCTAACATTTTAAATGATTGATTCAAGATTACAATAACGTGTGGCCTATCCAGAGGTTTGTTTCAGGTGAGGCCTATTCAGAGTTGCAGATTAAATTTACGCTTGTTGAAGAGTACAGAAGAGATAATACATGTGAAGGCCTACCAATAAAGTAAGTCATATCCACTTCACTCTTGAACAAAGGCCAAACCTTTTCTGTGTCCATGGACAGACCTAAACTTCATCTGCACAATGTCATTCGTAAACTTAGGAAACACAGGTGATGTAATTGAAAAATGTGGAGTTTCTTTTCCTCATTTCACAATCACATCACCTGTGTTTCCTTTGCTTAGGTATCTCATAGTGCAGATGGATTCTAGCATATCAAAGACTACACATAAGTTGAGCAGTGTATACAACAAATTTGACATTCACAGAAGATTCAGCTTCTTATCTGGTTGGAGATGAAATGAGGCCTGTCTTGCAACATGGTGCATCTTTTCCATCACTGCTGCATCGGTTTCATGTGGCACGGGACTTTACAGCATGACACATCTGCCTAGATGCATCAATTTTTAAATATGTCGTCACATAGCAAATCTTTTGCACCGCCGCTGTGTCACAAAAGTGACGCACAGTGACGCAAAAGAGTCATACACCTATCATAAATCAGTCCCTAACATGTTAAATGATTGATTCAGGATGACATTAAGGTGTGGCCTATCCAGAGGTTTGTTTAAGGTAAGGCCTACTCAGGGTTGCAGATTAAATTTACGCTTGTTGAAGAGTATAGAGGAGATAATACATGTGAAGACCTACCAATGAAGTAAGTCATGTCCACTTCACTCTTGAACAAAGGCCAGACCTCTTCTGTGTCCGTGGACAGACCTAAACCTCATCTGCACAATGTCATTCGTAAACTTAGGAAACACAGGTGATGTAATTGAAAAATGTGGAGTTTCTTTTCCTCATTTCACAATCACATCACCTGTGTTTCCTTTGCTTAGGTATCTCATACTGCACATGGACTCTAGCATATCAAAGAGTACACATAAGTTGAGCAGTGTATACAACAATTGTGACATTTACAAAAGATTCAGCTTCTTATCTTGTTGCAGATCAAATGAGGCCTGTCTTGCAACATGGTGCATCTTTTGCATCACTGCTGCATCGGTTTCATGTGGCACGGGACTTTACAGCATGACACATCTGCCTAGATGCATCAAGTTGTAAATATGTCGCCACATAGCAAATCTTTTGCACCGCCGCTGCGTCACAAAAATGACGCACAGTGATGCAAAAGAGGCATACATGGCTATGTAAGTTAAATAATCAAAATCTAAATTTGCCAAGCACACATGGGTGTGTATTTACAAGGACCTTCCACCACGAGGAACTGTCTTTAATTAAAAAGGGAGAAATAACATCAAAGGGACTCAAATGCCTTTTAAATGTACCCCAAGCAACCTATGAAACTCTAGCAGTACATATCAAGAAACTTAAATGACTTCAATAAACGTTTTTAAACACATCAAGTAAAGCAGTTATTCAAATACATTCAAGGCGAAATGACTTAAAATGGCCTAAGACACATGAAAGCGTTTTTTTAAGGTCCTTGCACCATTTTTGGGTCACTTTTAACATGGCTATGATAGTCAAAGAATTAAAATCTAAATTTGCCAAGCACAGATGGGGGCGTATTTACAAGGACCTTGCACCACGGGGAAAGGTCTTTAATTAAAATGAGAAAAATAACATCAGAGAGACTCAAATGCCTTTTAAATATACCCCAAGCCACCTATGAAACTCTAGCACTACATATCAAGTAAACTAATTGATTTCAAAAATCGTTTTTAAACACGTCATCTAAATCAATTATATACCTACATTCAAGGGGAAATGACTTAAAATGGCCTAAGACACATGAAAGCGTTTTTTTAAGGCCCTTGCACCATTTCTGGGTCACTTTTAACATGGCTATGTTAGTCAAAGAATTAAAATCTAAATTTGCCAAGCACAGATGGGGGCATATTTACAAGGACCTTGCTCCACGGGGAAAGGTCTTAAATTAAAATGGGAAAAATAACATCAGAGAGACTCAAATGCCTTATAAATATGCCCCAAGCAACCTATGAAGCTCTAGCAGTACATATCAAGAAACCTAACATTTTTCAAAAAACGATTTTAAACACATCATATAAATCAATTGTATACCTACATTCAAGGGGAAATGACTTAAAATGGCCTAAGACACATGAAAGCGTTTTTTTAAGGCCCTTGCACCATTTCTGGGTCGCTTTTAACATGGCTGTGTTAGTCAAAGAATTAAAATCTAAATTTGCCAAGCACAGATGGGGGCATATTTACAAGGACCTTGCTCCACGGGGAAAGGTCTTAAAATAAAATGGGAAAAATAACATCAGAGAGACTCAAATGCCTTATAAATATGCCCCAAACAACCTATGAAGCTCTAGCAGTACATATCAAGAAACCTAATATTTTTCAAAAAACGATTTTAAACACATCATATAAATTAATTATATACCTACATTCATCGGGAAATGACTTACAATGCCCTAAGACACATGAAAGCGTTTTTTTAAGGGTCACTTTTAACATGGCTATGTAACTCAAAGAAACAAAATCTATTTGTAAAACACTTGACACAAAGCAACATTTTAAATACAGAACTTTCTTCATAATTTTCTCCCTAAAGCATACTATTGTCTATCTAAATTAAATGAATCTTTTCTCACCTTAGCAAATACTTTATGAATTTCAAAACAGTCTCAGAAACACACCAATTTGTCTTCAGCAGAGCAAAAGGTATGCACTCCAGAGTCTGCAGCTATCAAAAGCACAGAAATGCTGTAATTCTTCACACATATCTCTCATGTCACCCAATCAAAACTCTTCCCTCACTTTTTTCAAATCAACACCCTTCCCCCCTCTGCCCTTTCTGCCTTTTTTGCATAGCAACCACCTCCTGAAAGACCTCTGATGTTTGCAAGTTCACACAACAATGTTTCAATTGAACTCTGAACTCTCAGTGCACCTGCATATCCAGTGCAATCTTTCATAAAATGATTTTTTCTTGACCATTCAAATTACATCTTTCAAAGAACTCATCCATGCACCCTAACTTTCTGTTTTCAGCAATCAAAATCCACCAATCACTGCTACTGCTTCCTTAACACAGAAACTCCACAGTTTTTTTCATTTTAAACTCTTATTTTTCCAACTGCCATTTCATTGCCACACTTCATCTGACTGCAGCAGAACCTTCTCTCACCATGTTTTCTGTCTGGATTGTTGGACATAGTTACATCTATCGGGCTCAGAGGTATGCTGATAACAGAAATTTACCTAACCTCAATTTACAAGATGTGGAAATTAAGTGGTTTGGCCACAGAGGATTAAAATGTCACCAATTGATACCATTGGTGAAAACCTTTATGCATTTGCCTAAACCTGACCTGTTAATTTTGCACTGTGGAGGTAATGACTTGGGCACTTTGACTGGTGTAGGTCTGGAAATGCTTTTAAAGGACACCTTTGAGCAATTGATGGCACTATTTCCTCAAACTGCCTTGGTATATTCAAATATATGCCAAAGACAGAAATGGAGGTGGTCGAACCAATTTTGTCCACAAATTGAGAAATCGAGGAAGCATGTAAACAAATCTGTTTCAGCTTACATGAGAGACCATGGAATGGGCTCCATGTACAACAATAACTTGCGTTACTACATGCAAGATATCTACAGAGGAGATGGAGTTCACTTCTCAGATGAAGGGAACAGAGTTTTCATTCTGAATTTAAGACTGTGCATTGGTACCTACTTATAAGTACCTAAATGTACCATAAACCCAAAAGCTCTTCTCAGAGCTACCCTACATCTGATCACTCACAATTATTATTTTACTCTAACTTTTTTCACTAATTTTCAACAAAGTACGCTCCCCGGAGCGCTACCCGGTACGCGAACCGGAAGCTAACCGCGCGAATTTTTTTTAAAAAATGGTTTTTTTTCGCGCGAATTTTTTAAAAAAAATGTTGTTTTTCCGCACATATGGGCCTCCTCAGCCACCCCCAGAAAACCTAGGGGGTCAAGATACGTCTACCGTGCCCCCTTCTACCCATTCTGAACATTATTTGCCCTCCATCTTGTATTTTAATTCGACCGAAACACAAAATGGTGGACTCCCGTAACGCTGCAGGTTCGCGTACCGGGGCGCTCACCGGAAGGCGCTCCATTAAAAAAGGTGGGAAAGTAATTTACAGAAGAAACCCTGGAGACACTTTCACCAAATATAGATTTGCTCATACTACATACCAATCCCTACCATTTTCACAAATTTGGTTGGAATTCCATTTAGCCATTAAACCTGTAGACCTCTCTAAATACCCTGAGGTAAATTACTTCACAAAACACATCTGAAGTGTTGGAATTGACAACCAATTAAAATGTTACTTTCATTTTCTATTTTTTTTTACCTGACATTTGATTGGTTATGTACCTGAATATATATATGAAGGAAGAGAAGGAAACATAGCCATTTTGACTACTACTTCCTGGTGTACATTTCAATAGGATTTTCACTAATACCTTCAACTTCTTTTTAAAGGTAAGTTGTTATTTTAAAAACTGAAGTATATTGTGCACTTTAAGTTAATATGGTAAACTTTTTCTGATAGTTATATACTATCCCTCTGTAGTAGTTATAGATTTAGATAGACTTCTCTGTTATAGTTATGGATGGAGTTAGGCTTGTCTTTTATAATTATGAATTTACTTACGTTAAATCACATACACTTTTTTATATTCCTACTTCCACTCTGATACTATACACTGCCCAAAGATAAATTCACTGTTAAAAACTGCCTATCTAAAATTAATCCCAACAGTGCCCTATCTCTACTAATATATATATTTTTTATGCAAATTTCAGGCAAAATGGAAGGCGAACAGAAAGTATCATTTGAAATTGTCCTTGCAGAGACCAACGAAGAAATCATTGATCCAAATGATATTGAATTTATGGATGAAACTTGGGACCAAGAACTACTGCAATGTGTGCAATCAGTAGATGTCCTCCTTGAAAATGAGGACATTTTACACACTCAAACATTACAAGCTATGTTCAATGAAAATAACGACATTTCAGACAGTGAAATGGTAGACATTTTATTAAATTTTGAAACACAATGACAATAATAAATAATTGTTTAAAAAATAAATAAATAAAAATCAACAAAACAAACAATCATTTTTTTTTTTTTGCCCCACGGGGCCCTTTTAAAGCCTCCACATCAAACCTAGGGGGTCAGGTAGGATCTACTATGCCCCCTTATGGTCATTTCCCCCTTTGTTTTGGCCTCCTCTTGTCTCTCGATCCTACCGAGAGACAAGATGGCGGCCGCTCCGGACTGTTTAGAATGTTGACAGACACCGGAGAACCAATCAGCTTCGCTTTGCGAAGTTCCGTTACGCGTCAAGTACGCGAACCGGAGCGCTACCCGGGACGCTGTCACAGATATATATCTTTTTTTGAACGTTAATTTCTCAAAATCCACTGGAGCACATATATTGAGACCTAGCAAAGGCACATCGGGCTAACAGTCCCTACAATTTTGCCAAGTTTCGTGCAAATCCATTCAGCCGTTCGGGCTAAAAGTGAGGCCAACCGCCCTATGGAAATTAACATGGGAAAAACGCATTTTGGGACCCCCCTTTTTTCTCGGCCCCCCTTGACGAACCCCCCCCAAATTTTCAGGGGCTGCTCAGAAACAAAATGTTCCATTTTCCTGAAAATTTCAGCCAATTCCGTCCACAAACGCCAAAGTTATTAGACATAGAATTTTCAAAAATCCCATAGAGAAAAAATCCTAACTATATATACCTACTGGCGACCGCCAGTAGGTAATATATATATATATATATCAATGCTCGAAGGTGTCCACCTTTGAGTAGCACGCGAACAGCAGCTTGGTTTATGTATAGGTGATGACAGGGATCCACTTGTAGACGCCGCTCCGTACGGGATCTGCCTGACGCGTTTCGAAGCTCCACATGCTTCTCTTCAGGGGCTTTAACGGAAGCGGTGTGCGCAACCGCCGCCCCACTTCCCCATTTTATATATAACACACCCACCGATGGGAGGCTCAAATGAGACTGTGCATTCTGTGAAGTGTGGTCCGGGAAGCACACAATCAAGTCCTGTATGGACTCCACAAGTGGGCCCGTAAAGTGAAGCAGCAGTCGTACTTGGAATCGAGGACGGGCCCACTTGTGGAGTCCATTCAGGACTTGATTGTGTGCTTCCCGGACCACTCTTCCCAGAATGCACAGTCTCATTTGAGCCTCCCATCGGTGGGTGTGTTATATATAAAATGGGGAAGTGGGTCGGCGGTTGCGCACACCGCTTCCGTTAAAGCCCCTGAAGAGAAGCATATGGAGCTTCGAAACACGTCGGGCAGATCCTGTACGCAGCGGCGTCTACGAGTGGATCCCCGTCCTCACCTATACATAAACCAAGCTGCTGCTCGCGTGCTACTCAAAGGTGGACACCTTCGAGCATTGATATATATATATATATTCACTGAAAAAACCATAGGTTTCACATCAGTTATAATTAGGAATAAGCATAAAAAAACCTATTAAATTCACTGAAAAAACCATAGGTTTCACACCAGTTATAGTTAGCTGGAAATTTTACTGGCATAAAACCATTGAAATTCCCATGTTATAGTTAGTTGGACTCACTATAACTTGCGCGTGCAATGCACTGCCGATGACGTCACATATTACATCACTCATGACATGGTCAGTGACATCACTCATGACATCACTGATGACACCATCCAGTGAATGTGTGTCTTTCTGAAAAACAAATATTAGCGAGTAATGTTTAAATATTTAAATATATGTATTATTGTTTCACTTTCTGTATAAGTGGCTGCATGGGTTGGTGAGTAGGTACATGTGTATGCATATGGGTTATTAGAGGTTTTTCTTGGTATCAGTATGAGTGTTTGTATGGTTTAGTGGGGTATTACTTAGCACATAGATGCATGAATGACTGACTCTCTCTTTGTATGTGTTTTGAAGACAGCATATGTGCAGGACTGTATGGGTGGATGAGTGTGTATATGTGTGTGTTAGTGAGTGAATGACTGTCTCACTAGTGTCTTTATCAGTAACTACATATGTTTAATGTAGTATATGTGAATATTGATGTATATAAGTGAGTATATGTGAGAGTGAGGGATTGTAAGAGTTCCTGTTTAAATTAGTATGTGTTTCTATAAGTGATTGTTTAAGAGAGTAAGTATGTGTAAGTTTCCTTAAAAGTAAAGTGGTAGTGTGTGTATAACTGTATATGCAAATAAATGGATGTTTAATAGTTTATTTGCATGTGTGAGTATGTGTGACAGTATCTTTTGGATGACTGTCGGTGTGTAACAGGATGTATAGGTGTATCACTACATATGATGAGTGAGTATATGTATGAGTGACTACATAGAACTGTGGGTGAATGAGTGGATGTGTATCTGGATGGTGGAATTACTGAATTGGTTGTTGTAACTGGTATGGGTATCTACATTTTTTTGAAAATTTTAGTTTCTATTTTTGAATATGTGTTTCAAGGGTTACATTACAGTGAAAGGAGGTCTGTCACTCTGTCACAAGGATGGTGTCATCAGTGATGTCATGAGTGATGTCACTCACCATGTCATGAGTGATGTAATATGTGACGTCATCAGCAGTGCATTGCACGCGCAAGTTATAGTGAGTCTAACTAACTATAACGTGGGAATTTCAATGGTTTTATGCCAGTAAAATTTCCAGCTAACTATAACTGGTGTGAAACCTATGGTTTTTTCAGTGAATATATATATATATATATATATATATATATATATATATATATATTACCTACTGGCGATAGCCAGTAGGTATATATAGTTAGGATTTTTTTCCTATGGGATTTTTGAAAATTCTATGTCGAATAACTTTGGCGTTTGAGGACAGAATTGGCTGAAATTTTCAGGAAAATTGAACATTTTGTTTCTGAGCAGCCCCTGAAAATTTGGGAGGGTTTCGTCAAGGGGGGGCCGAGAAAAAAGGGGGGTCCCAAAACGTGCTTTTCCCATGCAATTTTCCATAGGGTGGTTGGCCTCACTTTTAGCCCGAACGGCTGAATGGATTTACACCAAACTTGGCAAAATTGTAGGGACTGGTAGCCCGATGTGCCTTTGCTATGTCTCAAGATATATGCTCCAGTGGTTTTTACGAAAATTAACTTTGAAAAATATATATTGGGCTACATTGGGCTATATATATGTTGGAGCCCAAATGTAGCCCAATGTAGCCCAATGTAGCCCAATGTAGCCCAAAGATGGCCACCAGAGACAAAAAAAAAATGTAGCCCAAATATCAGCCAGATGTAGCCCAACTATAGCCCAATGACAGAATGTCCCAGAGTGTTCTAAAGAACAACTAGAGTGCTAACAGTCCTACTTATTACAAAGGTATGGCACACCTGAAGCCATCTTGATTGGAATAAAGTGGTAACTCTTAAAACATTTAATTTAAAAAGGACAAAAATGAGGGGGTTCATTTTGCCATAGAAAGTATGATTAGCGAATATATGACGAAATCCCGCATACCATCAGTCCGCATACCATCAGTCCGCAAAAAAAATCCCGCATGTACTATTAGGCCGCAAATTAAAATAACGAAAACTTTTAGAACGAATATGCCTTTAGCATACACTAAACAACTAAACTATCCTAAACCCTAAAACACTACCCCCAGCATGACCCTACACTACACAAACACTACAACACTACCCTAAACCCTAAAACACTACCCCCAGCATGACCCTACACTACGCAAACACTACAACACTACCCTAAACCCTAAAACACTACCCTCAGCATGACCCTACACTACGCAAACACTACAACACTACCCAAAACCCTAAAACACTACACCCCAGCATGACCCTACACTACGCAAACACTACAACACTACCCTAAACCCTAAAACACTACCCCCAGCATGACCCTACACTACGCAAACACTACAACACAACCCTAAACCCTAAAACACTACCCCCAGCATGACCCTACACTACGCAAACACTACAACACTACCCTAAACCCTAAAACACTACCCCCAGCATGACCCTACACTATGCAAACACTACAACACTACCCTAAACCCTAAAACACTACACCCCAGCATGACCCTACACTACGCAAACACTACAACACTACCCTAAACCCTAAAACACTACCCCCAGCATGACCCTACACTACGCAAACACTACAACACTACCCTAAACCCTAAAACACTACACCCCAGCATGACCCTACACTACGCAAACACTACAACACTACCCAAAACCCTAAAACACTACACCCCAGCATGATCCTACACTACGCAAACACTACAACACTACCCTAAACCCTAAAACACTACCCCCAGCATGACCCTACACTACGCAAACACTACAACACAACCCTAAACCCTAAAACACTACCCCCAGCATGACCCTACACTGCGCAAACACTACAACACTACCCTAAACCCTAAAACACTACACCCCAGCATGACCCTACACTGCGCAAACACTACAACACTACCCTAAACCCTAAAACACTACCCCCAGCATGACCCTACACTATGCAAACACTACAACACTACCCTAAACCCTAAAACACTACCCCCAGCATGACCCTACACTGCGCAAACACTACAACACTACCCAAAACCCTAAAACACTACACCCCAGCATGACCCTACACTGCGCAAACACTACAACACTACCCTAAACCCTAAAACACTACCACCAGCATGACCCTACACTACGCAAACACTACAACACTACCCTAAACCCTAAAACACTACCCCCAGCATGACCCTACACTACGCAAACACTACAACACTACCCAAAACCCTAAAACACTACCCCCAGCATGACCCTACACTACGCAAACACTACAACACTACCCAAAACCCTAAAACACTACCCCCCAGCATGACCCTACACTACCCAAACACTACAACACTACCCAAAACCCTAAAACACTACCCCCAGCATGACCCTACACTACGCAAACACTACAACACAACCCTAAACCCTAAAACACTACACCCCAGCATGACCCTACACTACGCAAACACTACAACACTACCCTTAACCCTAAAACACTACCCCCAGCATGACCCTACACTACGCAAACACTACAACACAACCCTAAACCCTAAAACACTACCCCCACCATGACCCTACACTACGCAAACACTACAACACTTCCCTAAACCCTAAAACACTAGCCCCAGCATGACCCTACACTACGCAAACACTACACCACTACCCAAAACCCTAAAACACTAGCCCCAGCATGACCCTACACTACGCAAACACTACAACACAACCCTAAACCCTAAAACACTACCCCCAGCATGACCCTACACTACGCAAACACTACAACACAACCCTAAACCCTAAACACTACCCCCAGCATGACCCTACACTAAACAACCACCACAACTCTACACTACACTAACACAACTCTACACTACACAACACTACACTACACAATAACTAACCCACGAAAAAATTAACACAAACCCACTTACCTCTCTCATCATCGTGGTTTTCACAACGCAAATGCATTTACCATACATGCCTTTAAAACGTAATTCTTTGTAAAGGCATGCGTGATAAATGCACATGCGTTTTGAAAAAATGCGGGATAATGGTATGCGAGGTCAATGACCTTGCGGGATAATGGTATGCGGACTGAAAGTCCGCGGGATAAAAAATGCGGGAAAATGGCTGCAAACCATGATTAGCAGCAGACTTCCCTGGTGAGCACTAGCTTTACTACAGTGATCTAATGAGCAACTAGAGTGCTAACATTCAGAATTTATGGCAAATGTGTGACACATCTGAATGCCTTCTTGATAGAACCAAAGTAAACAAGCATTGAAAATGCAATAGATCTCGCCCTCGTTTAAGTTAAAGCCATTCTGTTTGTAATGAGGTGGCTTTTTAGCTTTGCTTTTATTAGTGTTTTTAAAACTTTCATGTAAATAACATGCATATGTATGCATATATGTATATGTATGCATGCATTTATATTTATATAGATATGCAGATTATATATGTTTATATATGTATATTACCTACTGGCGATAGCCAGTGGGTATATATAGTTAGGATTTTTTCTCTATGGGATTTCTGAAAATTCTATGTCTAATAACTTTGGCGTTTGTGGACGGAATTGGCTGAAATTTTCAGGAAAATGGCACATTTTGTTTATGAGCAGCCCCCGAAAATTTGGGGGGGGTTTCGTCAAGGGGGGGGCCAAGAAAAAAGGGGGGTCCCAAAACGCATTTTTCCCATTCATTTTTCCATAGGGTGGTTGGACTCACTTTTAGCTCGAATGGCTGAATGGATTTACATGAAACTTGGCAAAATTGTAGATATGGTTTGCCCTACGTGCCTTTGCTATGTCTCAATATATGTGCTCCAGTGGATTTTGAGAAATTAACGTTTAAAAAAATATATATATCTGTGACAGCGCTCCGGTTAGCGCCCCGGTTCGCGTACCTGACGCGTAACGGAACTTCGCGAAGCGAAGCTGATTGGCTCTCCGGTGTCTGTCAACATTCTAAACAGTCCGGAGCGGCCGCCATCTTGTCTCTTGGTAGGATCGAGAGACAAGATGTGGTGAAAAACGAAGGGGGAAATGAAGGAAAGGGGGCAAGGTAGACCCCTCCTGACCCCCTAGGATTGATGAGGGGGATATTAAAGTGCCCCGCGGGGCAAAAAAAAATAAAATATATTTTTTTGCAATTTTACGCCGTAGAGGCGCGTCCCGGTACGCGAACCGGGCAGCTCACCGGGCAGCTAACCGGGCAGCTAACCGGCAGCGTAGCTGTCAACATTGTAAACAGTCCGGAGCGGCCGCCATCTTGTCTCTCGGTAGGTTCGAGAGACAAGATGTGGTGAAAAAAGAAGGGGGAAATGAAGGAAAGGGGGCAAGGTAAACCCCTCCTGACCCCCTAGGATTGATGAGGGGGATATTAAAGTCCCCCACGGGGCAAAAAAAATAAAAAAATTGTTGCGATTTTTCGCGGTAGAGGCGCTTCCCGGTACGCGAACCGGGCAGCTAACCGGCAGCGTAACGGGAGTCCGCCATCTTGTGTTTTTGGAGCGTCCGGTTCGCGTACCGGGTAGCGTCCCGGTAAGCGTAACAAGAGGAAAACCAAGAGAAACAGTAAAAAAAAAATTAAGGGAATAGATTTCCAGCAAACTTGGCAAAATTGTAGGGACTGTTTGTTTGATGTGCCTTTGCAAGGCCTCAAGATATGTGCACGTGTGGATTTTGTCTAATTAAGGTTAAAAAAAATATATATATCTGTAAGCGTGCTCCGGCACGCTTACGTTACGGGTTTTGTTTGCGCTGCAGAGCCGATACGTCACGGTTATGCAACGTGTCATGAGGCGTCTCACGTGGCTACGTGATACGTCACGTAATAAAGAATATATTTTACAGCTATAGATATTAGCTTTTAAAAAACCAATGAAATTCACTGAAAAAACCATAGGTTATAGACCATATATAGTTAGGAATTTGCATTTACAAAACCTTGAAAATTCACTGAAAAAACCATAGGTTAGAGACCATATATAGTTAGCTGGACATTTTATTGACATAAAACCAATGAAATTCCATATATAGTTAGTTGCACTAACTATATATCGCGCACCCGCAATCCACTGCTGATGATGTCACATATTACATCATTCATGACATGGTCAGTGACATCACTGATGACATCACTGATGACATCTCAAATGACATCACTGATGGCATCTCAAATGACATCACTGATGACATCATGACACACCAATACCAGTTACTACATACGCACTCACTGATTCCTACGTCTACACACACATTCACTCATTCACCCATACGATCACTCATACATACAGTCACTCATTATTACAACACTATCATATGCACTCATACACCTATGCAGACACTCACACACTGCCACTCATCCATGGAGTTACTCACACACCTAGTCAGTCCTGTAAAGAATCAATCACACTTCCATTTCCTCATCTATACAGTTAAACACAGAACACCATACTTCAGTGACATCACTGATGACATCACTGATGACATCTCAAATGACATCACTGATGACATCTCAAATGACATCACTGATGACATCATGACACACCAATACCAGTTACTACATACGCACTCACTGATTCCTACGTCTACACACACATTCACTCATTCACCCATACAATCACTCATACATACAGTCACTCATTATTACAACACTATCATATGCACTCATACACCTAGTCAGTCCTGTGAAGAATCAATCACACTTCGATTTCCTCATCTATACAGTTAAACACAGAACACCATACTTTTTCACACATATACTAACACATACTTACTCTCTTATACAATCACTGATACAAGTACACATTGATATGCACAGTCACACACCTCCCAGCCAGCCACACACACACTCAGTCTTCCATACATCCACTCATTCTTCAATATGTAAAACATATTTAAACTTTACAAAAACACACATACACTAGATGATGTCATCAGTGATGTCATCAGTGATGTCATTTGAGATGTCATCAGTGATGTCATCAGTGATGTCATTTGAGATGTCATCAGTGATGTCATCAGTGATGTCACTGACCATGTCATGAATGATGTAATATGTGACATCATCAGCAGTGGATTGCGGGTGCGCGATATATAGTTAGTGCAACTAACTATATATGGAATTTCATTGGTTTTATGTCAATAAAATGTCCAGCTAACTATATATGGTCTCTAACCTATGGTTTTTTCAGTGAATATATATATATATATATATATATATATATATATATATATATATGTATCGCTGGTTCGGAATTCTACCAAACCATCCTTTCAAGTGCACACTACAAAGCCATCCTCGCGGTCGAAGTAATTTTTACAAGTATTTTTTATCGCGCTTTTCCACAGCCAAAAATTACTTCGACCATTTCACCGCTTGCCAGCAGATACAAACACATTAGCAGTCTTTCAATAATCGTCTGCCTGACGCGTTTCAGGATCATCTCATCCTTTCTTCAGAGGCATAGGTAAGGAGAGTATGGAGCAGTTTATTCTGGCGCACTTAAGTAAATATTACCCACACCTGCCACAGTGGGCGTGGCGTTACGCAAAGCCTTTTGGATTTTGTTTAATACGAAGACATTGAAAAACCGCCGCACTTGTGGAAAACTCTATGCACTACAATGCCCAGAGGACCTTGCGAGGGACACGCCCACTGAGGCCGGCATTTGGAATATAAAGTGTGCTAAGAACAGCGTTTCCAATGACTCTTGACAGCACCACTGAAGAAGGGCATTCATTTCCTGAAACGCGTTTGTCCAAATCAATCTAATGAAGTTTGTACCTGGAATGCTGTCTGCATGCATGATGTGAATAAATTAAGGTGTAAAGTATCTTCCTGTGGCTTCACTCCTTTTGGGGCAACCTGCATGTTGGATTTAAATTACGGCTAAGCCCAGCCGTGGAGTGTAGCCCACCACAGTCATTGCGGGCTTGCTGCTGGCTTCATAACGTTGCTTGCAGGTACGAGAGGAAGCAAGCTACAGCGTCATAAGCAGGATGGTGCTGGCTTGACGCACGGATTTCACATCAACTAAAGCGGGGCTGGCAACACTCAGAGACAAGACTTCCACCCACTGGGGTTCAATTTTGTTTAATACGAAGACATTGAGAAACCGCCGCATTTGTGGAAAACTCTATGCACTACAATGCCCAGAGGACCTTGCGAGGGACACGCCCACTGGGGCCGGCATTTGGAATATAAAGTGTGCTAAGAACAGCGTTTCCAATGACTCTTGACAGCGCCACTGAAGAAGGGAGTTAATTTCCTGAAACGCGTTTGGCCAAATCAATCTAATGAAGTTTGTACCTGGAATGCTGTCTGCGTGCATGATGTGAATAAATTAAGGTGCAAAGTATCTTTCTGTGGCTTCACTCCTTTTGGGGCAACCTGCATGTTGGATATATATATATATTCACTGAAAAAACCATAGGTTATAGACCATATATAGTTAGGAATTAGCATTTAAAAAACCTTATTTTACTCACACAAAACCATTGAAATTCCATATATAGTTAGTTGCACTAACTATATATTGCGCACCCGCAATCCACTGCTGATCATGTCACATATTACATCATTCATGACATGGTCAGTGACATCACTGATGACATCACTGATGACATCTCAAATGACATCACTGATGACATCACTGATGACATCATCCAGTGACTGTGTGTTTCTGTAAAGTTTAAATATGTTTTAGATATTGAAGAATGAGTAGATGTATAACTGTCTGGACGAAGGATTTAGTAGGTGCATGACTGAATGTATGAGTGAGTGATTAAATGTGTCTCACTGAGTGCATGGGTTAGTGACTAAACTGTCTTAATTTGTGCATCATTATGTCTGTTGTTCTGTAAACTACTGCATGTGTTGATCAGTAGCTATATGATTAACTATATGGGTTATTGATTGATTGTCCAAGTATTTGTATGGGAGACTGAGTGTGTGTGTGGCTGGCTGGGAGGTGTGTGACTCTGTGCAGATCAATGTGTACTTGTATCAATGATTGTATAAGAAAGTAAGTATGTGTTACTATATGTTTGAAAATGTAAGGTGCTCTATGTTTAACTGTATAGACAAGAAAATGGAAGTGTGATTGATTCTTTACAGGACTGACTAGGTGTGTGAGTAACTCCATGGATGAGTGGCAGAGTGTGAGTGTCTGTATAGGTGTATGAGTGCATATGATAGTGTTGTAAAGATGAGTGATTGTATGTATGAATGATTGTATGGGTGAATGAGTGAATGTGTGTGTAGACGTAGGAATCAGTGAGTACGTATGTAGTAACTAGTATTGGTGTGTCAATGGTTTCAAAAATTATACTCTGTATTTAACACTGGGTGAAACAGAGGTTATATTAAAATGTGAGGAGATGCATTGTATTGTCACATGAATGATATCATCAGTGATGTGGTCATTGATGTCAAATGAGATGTCATCAGTGATGTCATCAGTGATGTCATTTGAGATGTCATCAGTGATGTCATCAGTGATGTCACTGACCATGTCATGAATGATGTAATATGTGACATGATCAGCAGTGGATTGCGGGTGCGCAATATATAGTTAGTGCAACTAACTATATATGGAATTTCAATGGTTTTGTGTGAGTAAAATAAGGTTTTTTAAATGCTAATTCCTAACTATATATGGTCTATAACCTATGGTTTTTTCAGTGAATTTTCAAGGTTTTGTAAATGCTAATTCCTAACTATATATGGTCTATAACCTATGGTTTTTTCAGTGAATTTCAATGGTTTTTTAATAGCAAATATCATAAGCTGTCGAATGTCAAGTACGTGGTAAGTGAAAACATTTTCGTGTTTATGCACACTGATCTGCTTTGAATGGTGCCCCCCCCCCTCATTTCTATTAGGAGTACTCTCTCTTTGCAGATAGTGAAAGGTAGTTAACGCAGGCCTTTGCCCCCGTTGTAATCCGTCGTGCCTGCTTCTCTCTCCATTTGATTGATTGTTATCCAAGTATTTACTGTTTTAGAATTAGTTCTCTTTGGTTCATTCTCTATTTACAAACAAACACAGAGTCGCAATACTCTGTTTAGTCTTTGCAGATAACGAAAAATCGTGTAAAAAAAAAGAAAAGGAATCGAGCAAAATCAGTAGGCCACTAATGGGATCTCTTTTTGACCTCGCTAAAATAGAAACATTAGGAACAACCCCTCATGACAAATACAAAACTAGTGAGATGAACTGAACTCCACACAATGATGGCTGCAAAACAGCTCGGCTCCGCCACCCACCCCGCCCAAAATAACGATAAAGAGCGGCTGCCATGATTGGTTGCGGAATGGCCACAACGGAGCTACGAAATGGTGCTGCTCTCATGCTAACCCCAGCTTCGGTCTGAAACATCCAGAAACACTGTAGACTACCAATTCGATCAGTTCCGGTAGCGCCCCAATGTAACCCGGTAGAGAAGAACTAGCCCTCCCCTCTTTGACTGATGGTTCTTGTTGCCTGTCCCTTCTGTTGTCATTTAACAGAACTATTTAGCCTGCTGAAAGGGGTTGTGTTTCGACCGCTGGTTGGTGGAGACATTTTGACTATATTCTGGACCTGCGTTGTCGCGTAATGCGTCATATGACGCGCCGCGTTAGCGCATCCGGAAGTCATCCGGGGCGCGCAGCGCGTAACGTAAGCATAACAAGTCATGTGACTTGTTAATAAAACTTTTCATTGGTTCATTTTACTTTTCTTATTCTAATGATGAAAGCCTTGGTCATATCACCTAAAAATTACGCTTTTAATTACTTCCGAACATTATTTTCTCTTAAATATATGTTATAATGTTCCAGGCTAATGTACTTTCCCGGAAATTTTACAACTGTCCTGCAAGTAAAATATATTCTTTTTTCGAGAAAAAGAGCGTTTCTTCGTCCCATGACGGAGCCGTTGAGCAAAAGAGGGTCGACCTGCTGTCTTAGTCGCCGATACGCCTGAATATGAGATTCTTATCGATCACTTTATGTTGCAGGAATAGAAAACACAACAGCCCTTGACCATTTATCTTTACTGCGTTCCTTCGTATTATACCTTTTACCCTTCATGTAATTGGTCTGCTTTATTTCACTTGCCTTTTACTGATTCTAAAACAGTGACTATTATTAAAAACTTTACCAATGTATACACTACTACCATGTTTTCTTTTAAAAACCTTTATTGTGAAAATTTCATTATACAAATACGAGCCTATAACCACGTGGGCCTGCCACGGAGCAAACTGTAATCGTATATGATGAATAGACATTTACACTGTAGAGGAACGTAACGGGCGGGCCATTAGGTTGCAAAAACTAAGGTGTCTAACAGCTACGGAATCGGTGGACGTACATTTTATAATTAAAATACGACAGGGCCAGTTACAATAAAATTATCTAGATATACATTTGCGGGCAAGTACCATGGGTGACGTTAATTCGAATTTTCAACAGTACAGTAATCAATAACACATCAGAACTTAATATCAATAGGGATGTCGAAATATTCAATCAATTCTCGTCCCCGCCCGCCATGTGCTTCAAAACTGCATACGTATCTCGTGATATCAAGGTTGTGCAACCAGTACACAACAAGGAGTTACGAGTCCCATTTATTCCGGCGCCATTTTGGGCGAGGACGGGCAGGTCCAGGATATAGTCAAAATGTCTCTACCAACCATCGACTATGATGATGTTCATATGCTGTATTTATTAGAGTAACACTCATCTGCCCACATGAAATTAATTTACCACAATCTAAACATGTCATTTTAATCTTTCCAAAGTTCTTCTAAATATTTGGGACCGTTTCCCTTGCCTCTGAAGCTCTCAGTGCCACTTCTTTAATGAATGTACTAGCAGGTCAGGGGTTCTCCTCCAAATCTCTCTTTTATGCAGCACTATAATTAATTGGTGCCACCTCTCCATATGACGATGCATGGTATAGTTACCACAACTATATATTTTTTCGGTTCCTCTGGAGAGTTCATCGTGGCAGATGAAGCGTGTAACATACCGGGCATTTACCTTTTTTTGCATGTACAGGAAAGGAAAAAAAAATCGAGCGTTCGAGTTCTTAGGTGTCCCAGGGCCATTTTAGTGGACCAGGCCCAAATCCAAAGAACAGCTATCTCACAGGCTAATGGGGCGACCCACGCCGAGTTTCAGCATTGTAGGATGACCACACAAGTACAGCAACTTGCTAGACATCACCTCGGTGCCATCCGGATCTCGGCGCCCCACTGCAGATGAAGTGCCTCTTAACTATGAAACCACCACGGTGACATCCGGATCTTGGCGCGTTGTGCTGCCTTCGGCCTATTCGCACATCGGTCCGCTACTGACGCCATCTCACAGGCTAATGGGGTGACCCACGCCGAGTTTCAGCATTGTAGGATGACCACACCAACTTGCTAGACATCACCTCGGTGCCATCCGAATCTTGGCATCTCAACGCCTAGTGGTATCTTCCATACAGAAAATATTGTTACGCTGCCTTTGGCCCCATTCGCACATCAGTCCGCAACTTAGACATCACCTCGATGCCATCCGGATCTTGGCATCTCAGCGCCTTGTGGTGTCAGTCAGAAAATATTGTTGCGCTGCCTTTGGCCCCATTCGCACATCAGTCCGCTACTGACACCATCTCACAGGCCAATAGGGCGCCCCACGCCGACTTTTACCATTGTACGATGGCCACACCAGTGGCACAACTTGCTAGACATCACCTCGGTGCCATCCGAATCTTGGCATCTCAACGCCTAGTGGTATCTTCCATACAGAAAATCTTGTTACGATACCTTTGGCCCCATTCGCACATCGGTCCGCAACTTAGACATCACCTCGGAGCCATCCGGATCTTGGCATCTCAGCGCCTTGTGGTGTATTCTCTTCAGAAAATATTGTTGAGCTGCCTTTGGCCCCATTCGCACATCGGTCCGCAACTTACACATCACCTCGGTGCCATCCGGATCTTGGCATCTCAGCGCCTTGTGGTGTCTTCTACTCCGAAAATATAGTAGAAAATATTGTTGCGCTGCCTTTGGCCCCATTCACACATCAGTCCGCTACTGACACCATCTCACAGGCCAACAGGGCGCCCCACGCCGACTTTTACCATTGTACGATGGCCACACCAGTGCCACAACTTGCTAGACACCACCTCGGTGCCATCCGGATCTTGGCATCTCAGCGCCTTGTGGTGTCTTCTACTCCGGAAATATAGTAGAAAATATTGTTGCGCTGCCTTCGGCCCCATTCACACATCGGTCCGCTACTGACGCCATCTCACAGGCCAACGGGGCGCCCCACGCCCACTTTCAGCATTGTAGGATGGCCACACCAGTGCGGCAACTTACTAGACACCACCTCGGTGCCATCCGGATCTTGGCGCGTTGTGCTGCCTTCGGCCTATTCGCACATCGGTCCGCTACTGACGCAAACTCACAGGCCAACGGGGCGCCCCACGCCGACTTTCAGCATTGTTGGATGGCCACACCAGTGCGGCAACTTACTAGACACCACCTCGGTGCCATCCGGATCTTGGCGCGTTGTGCTGCCTTCGGCCTATTCGCACATCGGTCCGCTACTGACGCAAACTCACAGGCCAACGGGGCGCCCCACGCCGACTTTCAGCATTGTAGGATGGCCACACCAGTGCTGCAACTTGCTGGACACCACCTCGGTGCCATCCGGATCTTGGCGCGTTGTGTTGCCTTCGGCCTATTCGCACATCGGTCCGCTACTGACGCCGCCTCACGTGCCAACGTATTTTCTCCGCATTTTATACCCTATGCCGCATAACAGGTCATGTGACTTGTTTATAAAACTTTTCATTGGTTCATTTTACTTTTGGTTTCCTAATGATGGAAGGCATGATCATGTGACCTAAAAACAACACTTTTCATAGGATGAAAACTTTTTTTTTTTCCCAAACGATGAAAGCCCCACCTTGTTTCTGGATGTTTCAGACTGAAGCTGGCGTCAGCATGAAAGCACCACCATCTCGTGGCTCCGTCGTGGTCATTCCGCGAGCAATCATGGCAGCCGCTCCCCACCAGAAGCCTGCAGGAGTCGGAGCCCCCAAAACTTTTGATGAATTCTCAAGGCGGAGGGGACGCTTTCGAGAATGGGGTCCAAGACCTAGCAGACAAGCGTCCGATTTCCAAGGTGTCCCAGGGCCATTTCAGTGGACCAGGCCCAAAAAGGAAACAGCCTGCCGCCATTTTGAGAGTCCTGTGACAGCCGCCTATCGCTGCACCGCAAGAGTGGGCACAACTCAGCTGAATTGCGGCTTTTGACACAGTGGACCAAAAACGGACGGAATGGCAACTGAAACGGTAAAGGGGCGCCCCACTACAACAGATGACACTCCACCTGGAGAGGCCCGTTCACGCCGCCTCCCCCGGGGCGCTCCACGCCGTTATTCGGAGCAGCATTGTAGGATACCAAAACCAGTGCGGCAACTTACTGGACATCACCTTGGTGCCATCGTTCTGCTGCCTTGGAACTATTCGCGCAACAGTTTGCTACTGATGACCCACCCCCCGCGACGCCCCATGCCGTTATTTGCTGGGTGGCAACTTACTAGACATCACTTTCGTGTCATCTAGATTTCGGCGCGTTCTGCTGCCTTGGAACTATTCGCACAACAGTTTGCTACTGATGACCCACCCCCCGCGACGCCCCACGCCGGAAATCTGGACGTTGTGCTGCGTTGGGACTATTCGCACAGCCGACCGCTACTTCGTTGTTTTTCCCTAAAAATGTTTATATGTTATTACTATTTTTGTTTTCTTGTATATATTTATAAATTATTAAAGTTTTATAATCTTACTACTTTGTCGGAGTGCTATATATTTTTAATGTGACACATAATTGTAAAAACTTTGATGTACAAACAGTCATCCCTGGAATCTTCCGCTTCAGGCTCGGTCCCCTCCCCAATCACAATACAGGATGGTTTTCAGATAATAGCAACGCTTCTGCTGTGACGGATCTCATCGAGTGTGGGCCTTGATCTACTATAACTCCTTTGAAGAGGGGTGATTCTTTACAGCTGTGGCCATAAACTACATCTGCAGGGCTAGCTGATACCCTAGGACCAGCCTGGACAATCGGACACAGAGGAAAAGGAGTGTCAGAGGGTGCGGTAGTGAATAGGGCGAAAGGGAGGTGTCGGGCGGGCACAGGGTGTGATTCTCAGGGAACAGCAGCGCAGATGGGGGAGGTTTATTACCCATGCATAAGACAGAGAGCGGGGGTGACCACTGCCTGGGGGAGATGCTTGCGAGGGTGGGGAGCCATGCTAAGGATCGACAGCGTGCACAGAGTGGGTCTGGTCAAGGCATCTAAAATGGCTGCCGTGCACGACAAAAGTGTGGCATTTGAAAAAAGACAAGATGGCGCAGACAATGTTTTTCAACACTTCCTGATTTCCTTCGAATCGAACGTTAACAGACGTTGGGGCATATTACCAAAGTTAAGCGATATTTATCCCTAACGATGCTTAGCAACGATTTTTTTACCGTCAGAAATTATCGCAGATAAACCTTGCTATTATCAAGGTTTATCGGAAATACGATAAAAAACGACCGCAATGCATTAATATCGCTGAAAACTCAGCGATATTCATGCATTACCGAGCTAATGCTCTTAGCCATGTTATCCACCTCCCATTGGATAACATGGCTAAGAACTGCTCAGGGCAGGTGGTAGCTTTTGGAGATATTCGCCCTTATCTCGAATATTTCCAAAAGTTGATAATAGGAGATAGCGATGTTAGCGACTGTTTCCAGTCGCTAACATCTTGGCATGCCCACTTTGCATGTCATTAGTGATAAATATCACTCACATGCAAAGTGGGGCCCAAGATGGTCGCTATCTTCTACTAGCCGTCGCTAACTGGTGTTAGCAACAGCTAGGTAATACACATATAATTTTATCTCCGCGAAGCGGAGCGCTGTTACAGATATATATCTTGTTTCTGAACGTTAATTTCTCAAAATGCACTGAAGCACATATATTGAGACCTAGCAAAGGCACATCGGGCTACCAGTCCCTACAATTTTGCCAAGTTTCGTGCAAATCCATTCAGCTGTTCGATCCTACCGAGAGACAAGATGGCGGCCGCTACGGACTGTTTGGAATGTTTACAGACACCGGAGAGCCAATCAGCTTCGCTTCGCAAAGCTCCGTAACGCGAAAAGTACGCGAAGCGGTGCGCTGTTACAGATATATACCTTTTTTTGAACGTTAATTTCTCAAAATCCACTGAAGCACATATATTGAGACCTACAAAAGGCACATCGGGCTACCAGTCCCTACAATTTTGCCAAGTTTCGTGCAAATCCATTCAGCCGTTCGGGCTAAAAGCTCCGTTGCGCGAAAAGTACGCGTAGCGGAGCGCTGCCCAGTCCGCTGTTACAGATATATACCTTTTTTTGAACATTAATTTCTCAAAATCCACTGAAGCACATATATTGAGATCTAGCAAAGGCACATCGGGCTACCAGTCCCTACAATTTTGCCAAGTTTCGTGCAAATCCATTCAGCTGTTCGATTATTATTATGTTTATTTTTTTTTGCCCCGCGGGGCCCTTTTAAAACCTCCACATCAAACCTAGGGGGTGAGCGACAATGTACTATGCCCCCTTATGGTCATTTGCCCCTTCGCTTTGGCCTCCTCTTGTCTCTCGATCCTACCGAGAGACAAGATGGCGGCCGCTACGGACTGTTTGGAATGTTGACAGACGCCGGAGAACCAATCAGCTTCGCTTCACAAAGCTCCGTTGCGCGAAAAGTACGCGTAGCGGAGCGCTGCCCAGTCCGCTGCTACAGATATATATCTTTTTTTGAACATTAATTTCTCAAAATCCACTGAAGCACATATATTGAGACCTACAAAAGGCACATCGGGCTACCAGTCCCTACAATTTTGCCAAGTTTCGTGCAAATCCATTCAGCCGTTCGGGCTAAAAGTGAGGCCAACCGCCCTATGGAAATTAACATGGGAAAAACGCGTTTTGGGACCCCCCTTTTTTCTCAGCCCCCCCTTGACGAACCCCCCCAAAATTTTCAGGGGCTGCTCAGAAACAAAATGTGCCATTTTCCTGAAAATTTCAGCCAATTCCGTCCACAAACGCCAAAGTTATTAGACATAGAATTTTCAAAAAACCCATAGAGAAAAAATCCTAACTATATATACCTACTGGCGACCGCCAGTAGGTAATATATATATATATATTCACTGAAAAAACCATAGGTTATAGACCATATATAGTTAGGAATTAGCATTTACAAAACCTTGAAAATTCACTGAAAAAACCATAGGTTATAGACCATATATAGTTAGGAATTAGCATTTAAAAAACCTTATTTTACTCACACAAAACCATTGAAATTCCATATATAGTTAGTTGCACTAACTATATATTGCGCACCCGCAATCCACTGCTGATGATGTCACATATTACATCATTCATGACATGGTCAGTGACATCACTGATGACATCACTGATGACATCTCAAATGACATCACTGATGACATCTCACTTGACATCAATGATCACATCACTGATGATATCATTCATGTGACAATACAATGCATCTCCTCACATTTTAATATAACCTCTGTTTCACCCAGTGTTAAAAAAAGAGTATAATTTTTGAAACCATTGACACACCAATACTAGTTACTACATACGTACTCACTGATTCCTACGTCTACACACACATTCACTCATTCACCCATACAATCATTCATACATACAATCACTCATGTTTACAACACAATCATATGCACTCATACACCTATACAGACACTCACACTCTGCCACTCATCCATGGAGTTACTCACACACCTAGTCAGTCCTGTAAAGAATCAATCACACTTCCATTTTCTACTCTATACAGTTAAACATAGAGCACCTTACGTTTTCAACCATATACTAACACATACTTACTCTCTTATACAATCATTGATACAAGTACACATTGATCTGTACAGAGTCACACACCTCCCATCCAGCCACACACACACTCAGTCTCCCATGCAAATACTTGGGCAATCAATCAATAACCCATATAGTTACTCATATAGCTACTGATCAACACATGCAGCAGTTTACAGAACAACAGACATAATGATGCACAAATTAAGACAGTTTAGTCACTAACCCATGCACTCAGTGAGACACATTTAATCACTCACTCATACATTCAGTCATGCACCTACTAAATCCTTCGTCCAGACACTTATACATCCACTCATTCTTCAATATGTAAGACATATTTTAACTTTACAGAAACATAGTCACTGGATGTTGTCATCAGTGATGTCATCAGTGATGTCATTTGAGATGTCATCAGTGATGTCATCAGTGATGTCACTGACCATGTCATGAATGATGTAATATGTGACATCATCAGCAGTGGATTGCGGGTGCGCAATATATAGTTAGTGCAACTAACTATATATGGAATTTCAATGGTTTTGTGTGAGTAAAATAAGGTTTTTTAAATGCTAATTCCTAACTATATATGGTCTATAACCTATGGTTTTTTCAGTGAATTTTCAAGGTTTTGTAAATGCTAATTCCTAACTATATATGGTCTATAACCTATGGTTTTTTCAGTGAATTTCAATGGTTTTTTAATAGCAAATATCATAAGCTGTCGAATGTCAAGTACGTGGTAAGAATTTTTTTTTTCGTGTTTATGCACACTGATCTGCTTTGATTACTGCCCCCCACCCCTCATTTCTATTAGGAGTACTCTCTCTTTGCAGATAGTGAAGGGTAGTTAACGCAGCCCTTTCCCCCTTTGTAATCCGTCGTGCCTGCTTCTCTCTCCATTTGATTGATTGTTCTCTTTGGTTCATTCTCTATTTACAAACAAGCACAGAGTCGCAATACTCTGTTTAGTCTTTGCAGATAGCGAAAAATCGTGTAAAAAAACAAAAGGAATCGAGCAAAATCAGTAGGCCACTAATGGGATCTCTTTTGACCTCGCTAAAATAGAAACATTAGGAACAACCTGTTGAAAATAGCAATGCGTATGTATATAAGCGGCGTTCATTTGTGTTCACAGTACCCCTTGTTGATTGTTTCAATCGAGCATTGAATTGTTCGAAGTTAATTCTCTTAACGATCTTCTCTACCTGCAAACGAGGAAGAATAGGAATATTCTATCTCCCTTTGCAGATAGTGAAGGGTAGGTAACGCAAGCCTTTAACACGTCGTACCTATTTCATTCCTCATTGATTGATTGATTGTCCGAACATTGACTGTTTGGGAATTAGTTCTTTTTGGAGGTATTCCCTGTTTGCAAATAAACGTAGGAAAATCTTTGCAAGTAGTGAAAGGGTACGTAATGCGGACCGTTCTCCCCCGTTGTAATCTGTCATGCCTATCTACTCCCCACTGATTGATGCACCTTTTTCACCCGGACCATTTACTAGAGATACGTCATCTGGCCCGACCAGAGAGCACCCCTAGTGAAAAGGACATATGCAATAATAACGAAGTGATCACTGTATCCTGTTAACAGAAACTTTACCATGAAACAACCTGGAAAGAAAAAAATAGGAAAACGAAAATCAGTAGGCCACTGATGAACATGAACTTTTATTAAACAACGAACAAAGAAACGATAACATAACGTAATGATAAAACCTATTAATGTCCTAGAAACAAGAAAACGTTAAAATATGCCAGTGGTGAGAGACCAGAAAAACAGTAAGAGAAACCAAATCACCCCTCGCTGTCTCACCGCCTGCCACGCCAAAAAAATCGATAGACTAGGGAAAATGCAAGTCAGTAGAACATCCACCCCCACTCTGGAAACTTCCAAAGTGGGGCAGGGTTCCGGCTACGCCCAGCCGGGAGCAGCCCATATAAGGCAGGTCCTGCTGCCACGCCTCGGCCAGGAGATCCTAACGTAGGGTGTAGCCGGAGGAGAGGCCGAGACCAGCGGGACCCGGCCAGGGGATTGCCTTTACAACGCTGAACAGTTGCAGGGGGGGGGAATGTCTCCTCGACCCTCCCCTCTCTCTCCCAGTCCGGCCGCGGTGGCCCTTGAGAGTTGCAGGTAGTCCCGCCACATGCTCTTCCGGTCCGACCACCAACGGTCGGGGGGCCGAGGCCGACGGGATCCGGCTGCAGCCGATAAACCAAGAAACCCGTTCATGGGGCCAGAGCCAGGGGCGTCCGGCCGACATCCACCGGAAGCCCGGCCCGAAGACGGACGGGACACTTCTTTCTTTTATAATGGCTGCGACAACACTGGAGGGGGATGTCTTGCACATGCCTCCGACCCCCCCCTCGTCCTCATCGCCTGGTCCGGCCATAACAAATCTCAAGCGAGACGCCGTGGGGTGCACTGGGAGGGAGAGACGGTGCGAACAGGCCTCTCCCGCCTCCCCAGGTGGAGGCTTCCCAGCTGCACCCTCAGCGCTCCAGGCGGTGGCATCCTAACAACTACAGTGCTGCACAGTTTCGGAACGACCTAGATAACGGTTCTTCCACTGTGGCCATGCTGCAACGTCTCGCCCGGCAGGGTGGAGCCCGTCCGCTCATGTGACCCCGCGATCGCCGGTAGCTGCCGAACTCTCAAAATGGCGGTCGACCTGGCAAGAGCGGGCCCAACATAAAGAAATGGCCCGGTCACTGGTTGACTCCACCACCGTAGTCCTCCACGACCTTGAAGATTCTAGAGGAGCCGCGGGAGTCTCCGACCCCCGATGGGGAATGACTGCCATGATCGCCCGTGGAGTGACGAAACTGTATCCGCGGGACGTCGGCGCTCCCATGCTGGCGCCAGCCTCACTTTGAATTACTACAATCCTGCAGACCTTACTTCCGGTGAAAGCACAGTGTGACCCGGTAGGAAAAATTATTGCACCCCCTCCCCTTTTTGACTGATAGTTCAAACCACCGATCCTTTCCTTTGCCCTTTTAACGGAACTTTGGACTGCCTCCCCCTCTTTTACATTTTCTAGAGAAAACAAAACATTAACCACTACATTAGCATAGCAGTTGACACCAGAACTGTTTTCAAATTGAAAACCAACAACATCTTCAACAGAATCCTTTTTGTTTCTGCTGTGACCCTGCTACAGCACAGGCATTGTCCCCAGCAGTAATTCTGCAATGCCGGTAAGAATAGCTGTGGTGCCTACTGGACTCACTCACCCCCGCGGCGCCCCACGCCGTTTTTTGCTGGGCGGCAACTTACTAGACATCACTTTCGTGCCATCTAGATTTCAGCGCGTTCTGCTGCCTTGGAACTATTCGCACAACAGACCGCTACTGACAAGAATATTTCATTATTGGTGCTGTCAATTTCAATAAATCTATTGGATAATTAAAAAGAAATTGCCACGGTCTCTTCGTTGTTTAAATGTTTTTACTGTTTTTGTTTTGTTGTATATATTTATATGTTATTAAAGTTTTATATTCCTACTACTTTGTTGGAGTGCTATATATTTTTAATGTGACACATAATTGTAAAAACTTTGATGTACAAAGAGTCATTCCTGGAATCTTCCGCTTCAGGCTCGGTCCCCTCCCCAATCACAATACAGGATGGTTTTCAGATAGTAGGAACGCGTGTGCTGTGACGGATCACATCGGGTGTGGGCCTTGATCTACTATAACTCCTTTGAAGAGGGGTGATTCTTTACAGCTGGGGCCATAAACTACATCTGCAGGGCTAGCTGATAGCCTAGGACCGGCCTGGACATTCGGACACAGAGGAAGAGGAGTGTCAGAGGGTGCGGTAGTGAATAGGGCGAAAGGGAGGTGTCGGGCGGGCACAGAGTGTGATTCTCAGGGAAGAGCAGCGCAGATGGGGGAAGGTTTATTGCCCATGCATAAGACAGAGAGCGGTGGTGACCAGTGCCTGGGGGAGATGCTTACGAGGGTGAGGAGCCATGCTACGAATCGACAGCGTGCAGAGAGTGGGTCTGGTCAAGACATCTAAAATGGCTGCCGTGCACGACAAAAGTGTGGCATTTCAAAAAAGGCAAGATGGCGCAGACAATGTTTTTCAACACTTCCTCATTTCCTTCGAATCGAACGTTAACAGACGTTGGGGCATATTACCAAAGTTAAGCGATATTTATCGCTAACGATGCTTACCAACCAATTTTTTACCACTAAGCATCGTCAGAAATTATCGAAGATAAACCTTACTATTATCAAGGTTTATCGCAAATGCGATAATAAACGGCCGCAATGCATGAATATCGCTAAAAAGTCAGCGATATTCATGCATTACCGAGCTAATACTCTTAGCCATGTTATCCACCTCCCATTGGATAACATGGCTAAGAACTGCTCAGGGCAGGTGTTACTTTTTGGAGATATTCGCGCTTAGCGCGAATATCTCCAAAAGTTGGTAATAGGAGATAGATATCTTGCATGTTGTAATGCAAGTTATTGTGGTATATGGAACTCATACCATAATCTCTCAGGAAAGCAGAAACTGATCCTTTTGGGACCGCCTAAAAAGGCCTAGGGGGTGAGGAGTACTCTACTTTGCCCCCTTTTCACGTTCCGAACTATTTTATTTTACTCTCTTCTGTAATTACACAAAATACCAGCGATAAGATGCATCGGAGACACACAGTGAGAGAAAGGAGGCCGGAGATGAAGAAGACATGTCAAATACACATTGGAGATAATATAGTGGCAGAAGGGAAGTAAATATGAGTAAACTTACCATGTAACATAAAAATGTTGCACTCTATACTATAAGTCTCATTTTATACTACAATCACTTCGCTACAACCTCATAAATTAAAAATAAAAATAAATAATGTCTCAAACAATTTTTGATTTCTAAATATAAATTTATTCTTCAGAATTTTCTAAATTTGAAACAACTAGTAACATGTCCTCATCAGTAATTTCCTCTTCAATCATCTCATCTGGAATCTCCTCATTAAAAGTCTGCAATGATGATTCTTGTAACTCTATGGTCTCCAAACACTCGATAAATTCGCCATCAAGAGATTGATCAAAAAAATCATTCAAGTCATCTCCTCCTTCTGACAATATTTCATTATTGGTGCTGTCCATTTCAATCAATGTAGTGGAATCATTCAAGTCATCTCCTCGTGACAATATTTCATTATTGGTGCTCTCAATTTCAATCAATGTAGTGGAATCATTCAAGTCATCTCCTCCTTGTGACAATATTTCATTATTGGTGCTGTCCATTTCAATCAATCTAATGGAATCATACAAGCCATCTCCTCCTTGTGACAATATTTCATTATTGGTGCTCTCAATTTCAATCAATGTAGTGGAATCATTCAAGTCATCTCCTTGTGACAATATTTCATTCTTGGTGCTGTCCATTTCAATCAATCTAATGGAATCATACAAGTCATGTCCTCCTTGTGACAATATTTCATTATTGGTGCTCTCAATTTCAATCAATGTAGTGGACAATTCAAAAGAAATTGCCACGGTCTCTTCATTGTGAGCCATTTTATTTTGAAATTGCTTGCTGTAAATTGCAGAAAAAAATAATCACTTTCATTTATCGTTTTTAGTAATACATAATATAAAACTAACTTCATCAAGTATTTAGTATAACAGAAGGACTGCAAATAAATAACAGAAAACATTTTTCAAATTATCTTCAAGTGTACAACATAGTTCCCCTTACAAATTAACAACTCACCTTTTTAAAAGTAGCAGAAGTGTTAGTACTGTGTAAATCAAACACCAGAAATTCACCACCAAAAATTCCTCACAAATGTACCTCAGACAGTAGTATCACAAAATGGCTGTGGTTTCCTCTCATTTGACATATATACATAACCAATTAACTTTCATCACACACAAATACAAAACCAAAGTAACATTTTAATTGGTTCTAAATTTCAACACTTTCAAATGTGTTTTCCCCATGCAATTTTCCATAGGACATTTACATACGTCTACAGCCTGAATGGCTGAACGGAATTACACCAAACTTGGCAAAATGGTACATCAAACCTAAGAGGTCAGGAATGATCTACTATGCCCCCTTATGGTCATTTCCCCCTTCGCTTTGGCCTCCTCTTGTCTCTCAATCCTACCGAGGGACAAGATGGCGGCCGCTACGGACTGTTTGGAATGTTGACAGACGCCGGAGAACCAATCAGCTTCGCAAAGCTCCGTAATGCGAAAAGTACGCGAAGCGGAGCGCTGTTACAGATATATATCTTTTTTTCAACGTTAATTTCTCAAAATCCACTGGAGCACATATATTGAGACCTAGCAAAGGCACATCGGGCTACCAGTCCCTAATATTTTGCCAAGTTTCGTGCAAATCCATTCAGCCGTTCGATTATTATTATTTTGGTTTTTTTTTGCCCCGCGGGGCCCTTTTAAAACCTCCACATCAAACCTAGGGGGTCAGCGAGGATCTACTATGCCCCCTTATAGTTATTTCCCCCTTTGTTTTGACCTCCTCTTGTCTCTCGATCCTACCGAGAGACAAGATGGCGGCCGCTACGGACTGTTTGGAATGTTGACAGACGCCGGAGAACCAATCAGCTTCGCTTCACAAAGCTCCGTTGCGCGAAAAGTCCGCGAACCAGAGCGCTAACCGGTCCGCTGTTACAGATATATATCTTTTTTTAAACGTTAATTTCTCAAAATCCACTGGAGCACATATATTGAGACCTACAAAAGGCACATCGGGCTACCAGTCCCTACAATTTTGCCAAGTTTCGTGCAAATCCATTCAGCCGTTCGGGCTAAAAGTGAGGCCAACCGCCCTATGGAAAACTCAATGTTAAAAACACTTTTTGGGACCCCCCTTTTTTCTCGGCCCCCACTGGACGAACCCCCCCCAAATTTTCAAGGGCTGCTCAGAAACAAAATGTGCCATTTTCCTGAAAATTCCGTCCACAAACGCCAAAGTTATTAGACATAGAATTTTCAAAAAACCCATAGAGAAAAAATCCTAACTATATATACCTACTGGCGACCGCCAGTAGGTAATATATATATATATATATATATATATATATATATATATATATATATATATATTCACAGAAAAAACCATAGGTTATAGACCATATATAGTTAGGAATTAGCATTTACAAAACCTTGAAAATTCACTGAAAAAACCATAGGTTATAGACCATATATAGTTAGGAATTAGCATTTAAGAAACCTATTTTTTACTCACACAAAACCATTGAAATTCCATATATAGTTAGTTGTACTAACTATATATCACGCACCCGCAATCCACTGCTGATCATGTCACATATTACATCATTCATGACATGGTCAGTGACATCACTGATGACATCGCTGATGACATCTCAAATGACATCACTGATGACATCACTGATGACATCTCAAATGACATCACTGATGACATCACTGATGACATCTCAAATGACATCATTGATGATATCACTGATGACATCACTGATGACATCATTGATGACATCTCAAATGACATCACCGATGACATCACTGATGACATCACTGATCACATCTCAAAAGACATCACTGATGACATCACTGATGGCAATATTCATGTGATAATACGATGAAATCTAATCAAAATTTAGATACACTCAGTGTAAACAGACACTCACAGACTGTCACTCATCCATGGAGTTACTCACACACCTAGTCAGTCATGTAAAGAATCAATCACACCTCCATTTCCTCAACTATACAGTTATACACACCTTACTTATTCAAACATATACTAACACATATTTACTCTCTTATACAATCCCTGATACAAGTTCACAATGATCCATACAGCCACTCACACATTCACTGGCTCTTATGCATAGTTATTTATATATGTCAACTCTCACACCATGTACTGTGTTTTACATATGTACTTACTTTGACATGTAGCACTTAGATATCCATTCACTCACCAATACACTCATGCACACAGTCAACTGCCCATTCAGCTGTTTCCACATGCACTTTTGAACCCATACATCTAGTGAATCAACTGCTCACACATCTATGCACAGAGTTATACACCTCCCAGCCACCCACACACACACTCAGTCTCCCATACAAATACTTAGGCAATCAACCAATAACCCATATAGTTACTCATATAGCTACTGATCAACACATGCAGCAGTTAACAGAACAACAGACACAATGATGCACAAATTAAGACAGTTTAGTCACTAACCCATGCACTCAGTGAGACACATTTAATCAGTCACTCATACAGTCAGTCATGCACCTAATAAATCCTTCATCCAGACACTTATAAATCCACTCATTCTTCAATATGTAAGACATATTTTAACTTTACAGAAACATACAGTCACTGGATGTTGTCATCAGTGATGTCATTTGAGATGTCATCAGTGATGTCATCAGTGATGTCATTTGAGATGTCATCAGTGATGTCATCAGGGATGTCACTGACCATGTCATGAATGATGTAATATGTGACATGATCAGCAGTGGATTGCGGGTGCGTGATATATAGTTAGTACAACTAACTATATATGGAATTTCAATGGTTTTGTGTGAGTAAAAAAAAGGTTTCTTAAATGCTAATTCCTAACTATATATGGTCTATAACCTATGGTTTTTTCAGTGAATTTTCAAGGTTTTGTAAATGCTAATTCCTAACTATATATGGTCTATAACCTATGGTTTTTTCTGTGAATTTCAATGTTTTTTTAATAGCAAATATCAAAAGCTTTAAAATGTATTCTTCTTTAAATCAAAAATATATTTTATATGTTTATTAATAATTTTTTATTTTATTATTATGTTTTGGTTCGCTCCCGGTCCGCGAACCGGGTAGCTTCCCGTTAGCTCAATTTGGTGCCGCGACTCGGTACGCGAACCGGTAAACGTTCGTGACGCGTCGCGGAAGCGCGACGTATCGCCTTGTCGCGTAATGCGTCTTATGACGCGCCGCGTTAGCGCACCCGGAAGTGCTCCGGTACGCGAACCGAGGCGCGAAGCGCAGCTCCCCGGAAGCGATCCGGGGCGCGGCCCGCAGCGCGTAACGTAAGCGTAACAGGTCATGTGACTTGTTAATAAAACTTTTCATTGGTTCATTTCACTTTTGGTTTCCTAATGATGTAAGGCTAGGTCATGTGACCTAAAAATAACACTTTTCATTGGTTTAGAACTATTTTTTTTCCAAAATGATGAAAGCCCCCACCTTTTTTCTCACTCTGACTTTCAACTTTGTGAAAGGAAGACCTATTTTGCTTAGTAGAAAATGGCTTCAGTAGTAGCTGCAGCTGGTGCACCCCCACCACCACCACCACCACCAAGGAAGAGAGGACCACCTCCACAGTTCCTTCCCAACACAGAGGAGGAAGAGGATGAAGAAGAGGAAGAGGAAGTACAACCAAGACAGTTTTTACGTGAGGAGCCCCGGATATCTCACCACAAAAATAGTTTTATTTGGCAGTTTTTTTCTTTTCCTCAAGGACAAAAAAAAGTGAATGCTCGCTATGTGACATGCCTCATATGCAAAGAAGATTTATCTAGAGGCACAGATAAAAAGTATAGTTTCGGCAACTATACTATGCACCGTCTTATGCAGAGGTGGCATCCACTGAATTACAGCATGGCAGAGATGCGTGACCTCCAAGACAACCCACCAACTCCTGTGGCCAGTAGATCGGCACAGGTAACTCTGTCGGGGCCAGAGGCACGGGAAACAGTGCCAAACATTCAAGAAAATGTTGTGCACATGAAGATAGTGTGTCTTTATTGTGGTAACTTACTCTCATGTGCAAATATGAGTATTAATTTGATAAACAGAGCATATGAAAACCACAAGTGCTCAAAACGCCCCAAAAAATAAAAAAAAAATTGCTCCTGTTGAGCCCTTTCTAATACCTGTTTTTTGTTGTCCCCCCCCCAAAAAAAACAAAAAAAACAAAATTGTTCAAAAAATACAAAAAAAACAAAAAATGTTCAGAAAAAATAAATAAATATATAAAACAACAAAAACATTAAAAAAAGTTCTTTTCAGAACTACCTCCCCTTTATAAAAAAATTGCTAGAATGTTTAGCACTTTGGCAACCTCTATTTCTTTTGGTTCGCTTCCCGGTTCGCTCCCCGGTACGCGAACCAAAAAAAATTACAAAAAAAAGAAGAGTAAGTATAAGGGAAGTAAACAGAGAGTAATGTTAAAAGAAAGACAGCTATAGGGACTAAACCAGAGATACTGTTTAATAGATCTATTTACCGAAGAAAAGATGGAAGAGGGTATTATTGTGAAAAATAAAATAGATAAGGAAGTGAAAGAAAAAAAGGAGAGTAGAAGAATAACAAAGAAGAGTTTCTTAGAGAATGTGAGTGAATGTTCAAAATAAGATTAAAACATGTGGAATAACAGAGAGAAAAAACAGAAAGCAGAAAAGAAGAAGTAACAGAAAAGGAATAATTGAAACAGCAAAGAAATGTAAATAACATAGGGGCATATTATCAACATAGGCGATAAAAGTTTGCAGCTTTTATCGGCAGAAATGTGTCGCTAAAGCCGCTTTTGCAGCAGTTTTCTGCCGATAAAAGCAGCAATAATTTTATTGGCTGTGTTCATAATATGCCCCTTAGTGTGTTTTAATTACAGAGAGAAAGCATAATGAACAAGTAGTGAAAGAGTGATCAGTCAGAGACACTAAGAGTAATAGAGACGGAGTGAGTGAACAAGAGTGAGGAACTATGAGAAGAGAGGGACTGAGAAAAGGAGTGGAAGGAGTAGAGTAAGTAAGTAATAGAGAAAGGAATGAGGGAAGTAGCAAAGGCAGGAAAGTGAGGGTTAAAGAAATGAAGCAGTGGAACTAATAGTAGTTAAATGTGATAGAAATGTAACGAAAAGAGTACAAAACATTTACCTTATAATTGTCGTTAACTTAGTCACTTGTTATTTTTATACTTTCAATCTGTGAAAGAAATAACAAAAATTTGAAAAATATTAAAACATGTATTTAAAAATTAGAAAAGACAAGGGAAAAGATTGAAGGACAAACAGTTTTTCAACAACTTTGACACTTACAGAAGCCTCTGCTTCTCCATGCCCCCTACACAGTCCTAAATGTATACAGTTTAAACTGACGTTATCTTGTTGCAGATGAACTGAGGCCTATCTTGCAACAGCAAGGGACATGTCGTTCGGTAGAGATGCCACTAGACCAGGGAGTGCCGCAGGGCTCAGCTCTGAGCCCTACTCTTTTTAATCTTTACATGGCCTCCCTGGCGAAGGTGGTACAATCATTCGGGGTGGAATTGGTATCATATGCCGACCACACTCAGTTGTTGATTTCTCTATCGCAGAACACCACCAACACCCCCACCAACTTTAAGTCCTGTATGCAGGCGCTAGCTGAGTGGATGGACTCCCACTGCCTTAAACTCAATGGCTCTAAGACAGAGGTTCTGGTAGTGGGGGGAAAAAGCAAAAGCTGGTCAGCCGAGTGGTGGCCTTCGTGTCTTGGCCCTACTCCTGTACCGTGTGAAGAGGCTAAGAATCTAGGAGTTTGGATCAACCCCTCCCTCTCCTGTGATGGCCACATAAGGCGTCTTGTGGGCAAATGTTTTGGAGTATTGAAGACCCTAAACAAAACCTTAGACCTCCTACCCATAGCGGCCAGAAGGACACTGACGCAGGCATTGGTGACCTCTCGGATGGACTATGGAAACATCTTGTTCCTAGGGTCCAACGAGGGCTGCCTTGGTCGCCTGCAAGTTATCCAGAATTCCGCCGCTAGACTGGTGCTAAGAAGACCCAGGAGAGCAAATTCTCAGAAGGCTCTGGATGCGCTTCACTGGCTGCCTGTGAAGAAGCGCGTGCTGTTCAAATGCCTCCTCTTCTGTCACCGAATTGTCTGGGGCAGGTCGCCTGCCTACCTTAGGGACTTAGTCAGCCGCTACGAACCAACAAGGACCCTCCGGTCGGTGGGTACCGGGCTGCTGACAATTCCTAGGATAAGGAAGGCCAGAATGGGTGGACGATCTTTTGCTTTCCAAGCAGCTCAACATTGGAACAAACTCCCTCCTGCTCTGAGACTGGAGAGCAGTGAAGCGATGTTTAGGGCAAAGCTAAAAACACAACTTTACACTGAGTAGGGACACAAGCTCATATTGGTGATCGTTTAGGAGCTCTTAGCGCGGGGACACGCCGAGATGGCGTTACTGGGCGCTTTATAAGCTCTTTTATTATTATTATTATTATGGTGCATCTTTTACACTGCTGCTGCGTCACAAAAGTGAAGGAACAGCGGCGCAAAAGAGGCACCCAGCCTTCATAAAACTGCCCTTAACATTTTAAATGATTGTTTCTAGATGCTGATAAGGTGTAGCCTATCCACAGATTTCTTTCAGGTGAGTCCTACTCAGTTTTGCAGATGAAATTTAGGCTTCTTGAAAAGTACAGAGGAGATAATACATGTGCAGGCCTACCAACGAAGTGACTCATGTGCACTGCACTCTTCAACAAATGTCAGACCTCCTCTATCTCCTGGAACAGGCCTAAACCTTATCTACACAATGTGATGTGTAATGTTAGGAAACACAGGTAATGTAATTGAAAAACGTGCAATTTTTTTTGCTCATTCCACAATCACATCACCTGTGTTTCCTTTGCTTAGGTATCTCATTGTGGAAATGTAGTCTATCATATGAAAGACTACGTAGAATGTGAGCACTGTATGCAACAACTTTGACACTTACAGAAGCCTCAGCTTCTCCATGCCTACTACACAGTTCTAAATGTATATCATAAATACAAAAAGTACAGAATTAATTATACATGTTAAATGGTTTATTTTTGCTGTTCTCAGAATTTATCAAATTTCACTAAAAACAGTGACTTGAAGGTATTCATCATATAACAGCGGGAAAAAAAAAACACAATCAAAATGATTGTGTTTAAAAAACCCATACAACATGACAAATCAGAAATCAGAACTCCTTAAAATTAACTTACTTTCCATGACGTCGAATGATGTCCTATGAACAGCTTACACTCAGTTGTGCTGTTATTATTTTCAGCCCGCCACTTTCTGAAAGAAAACCTCCATCGTTTTGAAAAATATGTTACATACAATAAATGACTTCTCGCTCTCTACCACACGTTTCCACAAGGCCAAATCGTGTAAGAGCCATTTATAACTCTTGGAATTCTTCTAAGCAAATCCCGTCATTTGGTATTTCCGCAACTTTGAGAAAGAAAACGTTCAAGATCACTTTCACAATCCTGGACTAGTAATATCTTACCCTTCTTGCTCACTCATGTTCCAAATTTCCTATGACACTGATACTGCTTACTATGAAGCAGACTTACACTACCTCTATGACTACTACAATTATTTAATTCTCTACATCACTTTTAATCACAAAGCAATTTAAAACAGTAGATAAAATTATATCAACCACTAGAATCGTTATAGGGCAGTTACCTACCCTAAATTCTCTTTTCTGAAAACAGAAAGTAAGAATATTTTTAAGTAAAAAGGCAACATTGTATCGTAGTCAAATAGGAATCATTTACGAAACAGCAGCTTTTTTTACATTTTCAATAAGCTGTGTAATAAGCGGATCTTGTCAAAGGACCATCATGTCATATAATAGCTGCAGTTAAAAATGTTCTTCCTAAAATAAACGACTGTGTAGCCACAACATTTGTAATTAAAGTTGAAGACTTACTTTCATCAGGTTTATATAGTTGGAATTTTAAAATGACATTATAACCAAAAGTTTGGTCAAATAATCTAGACAGCATTGCAGACTTACATTACCTCTACTCCATGTTTTTATTGGCTGCTTGAATTAGCTTATAAAAAGAAACAGTTTTTCTGAACTCATTCAAAGTGCAGTTATTTTTCCATGACGTCAAGTGTTATGGTAAGAACACTGTTTGCTTTGGGAAATACTCTGTTGTCCTTTAACTAATCCGTGCCCACCACTTTCTGTAAGAAAACCTTCTTTTTTTCCTGGAACTATTTAAAACTCAAAAATAACTTTTGACTCTGTACTACACTTATCCTCAAGGCCAAATTGTGTAGGAGCCATTAGAACCTCTTGAAATTCCTCAGAGCAAATCCTGAGATTCCTTCCCTAAAATTTTGGTTTTAAAAACACCAGGTAAGAATTTTTAAGGTCAAAAGGCAATTTTTTTTAAAAAGTTAAAACAGAATCATTGCAGAATGACCAGCCATTTCTAGACTTTAAATAAGCTGTGTAATGTCCTGATGTTATTGAAGGACCGTCATGATATATAATTGCTGCAGTTACAAAAGTCCTTCCTGATATTGACAACTGTGAAGCCACAACATTTTTTATCAAAGTTGTCAATTTTGTTCCATCAGGCCTACATCGTTGGAACATTAAAATAACATACTGGCCATATGTTCGTATAAATAATGTTGACAACATTTCAGACTTACATTGGCTACACTCCATGTTGTGATCAGCTGCTTTTACTAGCTTATTAAAAGACACTGATTTACTGTCTGGCAAAGTTAAATATATAAATTTTTCTGAGTCTACACTAGTAGTACTTGATACCCTACAGTTCTCGCAGTCATGCTGCCATTGATAAGAAAGCCCAAACAGGTGATCTACATCTACACCTTCATCATGCAATACATCAAGCATATACATTAAAAACTCCTGACAATCTTGCTGAATATTTTGAGAAAATTGTGTTTGACCTGAACATCTGTCTAACAGATTTCGAATTTCAGACACACTTTCTATTTTTGTTCTATCAGTGCTACATTTCTCTAACACAGAATTCAACAAACTGCAAAATCTCTGATCCGAATTGACCACAATCTCTTGTTTTAAAGTTTCTAGAGAAAACAAAACATTAACCACTACATTAGCATAGCAGTTGACACCAGAACTGTTTTCAAATTGAAAACCAACAACATCTTCAACAGAATCCATTTTCTTTCTGCTTATAATTTCGGGTTCATCGACTTTTCGTCTTTTTGCTACAACCTCCCTACTATTGGTCACATTTCTTCGTTTCCGGCCTACCACACGTTTCTCAAACAAAGGATATTGAGGCAAATGTGGCGCATACTCTCTTCTTAACCTATTGTATTCCTTAACACAGTCTAGATCCGCACAAATGTTTGTGACATCACACTCAATCAAGTACAATCCTGATAAAGTTCTGACTCGTGACAATGCCACATATGCCATACCCTCCTTGAACACAGAACTGCCAATATTCACCAATGCACTGTCTACACTTAAACCTTGCGATTTATGAATTGTCACCGCATATGCCAAGCAAACATGAAACTGCTTACGGCGAACATATAAGTCTTTCACAAGCAAAAACCTAGCAGAGCAACGACCAATTAGCTGTACTTCCTCAATGCCATCAAATTTAATTTTTAAAAATTCAATTTCATCCCTATTTCTGTATTTCACAAAATCAACAACATTACCCATTGATCCATCTACCAGACCTCTTTCAACATGTAAATTCCTTCTTAAAATTATACGGCAATTTAAGCACACATTCAGAGTCTTTCCAAAACCCGCAGTTTTAGAAATACTCTTTTCTAATGAATCCAATTTTGATTTCAAATTCTCAGACAAAATAATTGTTGATCCCATATGCTCTACTCTGTCAATACCTTCCAGTTTCACAATCTCTTGGTTTTCTAAATACAACATTTTGTTGTTGAAGATGGCACATTCTGCAAGAGTTGGCATCAAACATATTCCAGATTTCTTCTCAGTAATTTTCTGAAAAATATTCTCAGGCACAACGTCTTGTTCTGGATACAAATTTGACAGTAATCGTGCATGTAAAGCTTCTTTCCCATGCTCGGTCACTTTTCCGATTCTAGCATCTTGTAGAATATTCTTGTAATCTTCATCTGGAGGAGTGTGGCTCACTGATTAGAGCGGCAGACCCTGATGCAGAAGTCTGGCCCGGGACCAGGGTTCAATTCCCGACGCGGCAGGGTCCTGAGCCCAAAATGTCCACGGACTCGATAATTCTCGCCTCGGTGCCTATTCTAATCATGGGGTCCCACGCTGCAACTCTGGGCAATAGTTACTTAATCTCCACTACGGCGGCCCACCCGCTGCGGGATGCTTGGCTTTCACCCTGGGGATACCCAGTAGGGGTTATCTCACAGGGAAAAGCCAAGACGGGTTCCAAAGGCAAGCGCCTTGATGCCTTCGGGTGATACGTGCGCTATATAAGTCGCAATACATACATTTACATTTACATCCTTCGCCTGATGCATATTTTCATGTAGTTCAGCATAATTGAAGTTTAACCATATATTAACGTTGCCAATGCTCCCTAGGCACTTCCTGGTATCTTCATGCGTGAGCATTTTGAACACAGGTTGTCCTTTCACTGGTGTCAGCTGCAGAAGATCACCGAAAACAATGATGTGTTTGCCACCAAATAACACATCATACTCTGTTTTGAGAACTTCTTGCATTCTCAAATGCACAAAGGCAAGCATGACATTGGAAACCATGCTTACTTCGTCAATGATAAGAAGTTTCATTTTCTTCAAGACTCTTGAAACTTCACAACAAGCATCTCCAGATAACTTGTGGTATTGTAATTTGTTATCATGCTCCACTGGCAGCATCAGTAGACGATGCAAAGTAATACCTTTAATGTTATGTGCTGCCAGTCCAGTTGGAGCAGTGACAACACAAGACAGCGATGACTCAGTCCTTTTCTGCAAATAACATGAAATTGCTTTAATGAGGAAACTTTTTCCAGTTCCCGCTTCTCCACTCACGTACAGTCGGACAGGTTTCAACGACGTACATGAGCACTCTTTCTTCTCATGACTTAATCCATGATCAATTTGGTTGGTAACTTCGTCATATATTTTCCTCTGCTCAACGTTGAGTTTTCTTTCCAAGTCTTCTAAGTTAACCGCATCCTCCTGAGCATGTGCCATGGCTCTTTCCACTTCAATCATGGCAGTGGCAGCTTCATTTTCGATAACTGGTCCTCCTAGTGGATCCTGACTCAATGAAACAGAACTCTGACTGTCCTGAGAACTGTCTCTAGCAATCTCGGCTGCAATCGTTGCTTCCTGCTCGATTTCCGCATTCAACATTTCTACATATTTGAGAAAAACAGGACATTCTATGGTCTCCTTGGCGGCATTGAAAGAGTCTTCGTAACAGAGGAAATCTCCAAGCAGTTCCTCTTCTGCACGCCAAGGCTTGAAAAGTTGCAAAAGTGCTAAATAGAAAAACTCTTTTTTTTCAGGAGATTCGCCACTCAATTTTTGATGGTTTACCAAGTGGCATTTTCTTTGCTTGACGAGACATCCCTCACTTCCAATTACAGCATACACTCCTTTATCAATATCTTCTTTGATGTTCCTCTTGAATATGTAATTTTGTAGAACCTCATACAGACAAACATTCTCGAGGTGTCTGCTTCTATTTGGATAATATGTATCCAACATGTTGGTCTTCAAAATATCAGTACTGTTTGGCTCCTTTTCCGCCAAATACTCAATTTCCCGCACAGGTTTCAGAACTCGATTACGCGTTGCAGCAAGACCAAGACTCGCCCAAACGATACTCCTGGATTTGGCATAGAGACTTGCTGAAGACAACCGGTGAGAACATTCGTAAGCTCCGATTTCTCGATGTGACAACATCTTCAGACTGAAACTGTACAACTTATTACTGAGGCTCTTTTCATGGGAAATGTCCTCCCACATATCCTTCAATTCTGTCTTTTCTTTTTTGGTGATGTAAGATGTCACATACCGAGCCACAGCCATACAGTTATCAGCCACGAACTGTATATCCATGTTAGCATTCCACATGGACAAAATCACTGGGTTGTAGTCGCTGATATACTTGGACTCTTCGTTCCTTTTCAAATTGTATGTGTTTTTAGGTGATTTCTTCATCACATTATGTCGCAGCGAAGACATCAAACTGTTCACTCTTCCTTTAGAAATCACCGGTCGTGGAAAGGCGAAACGACATTTGGTGTAGAACTTGTCCTTGTTTCTGAATTTACGACGACAGTACTTTCCGCAACGATGGCTTTGGAAGCGTAGAACTTGTTCTCTTAGGCTTTTGTCCTCCTTTGCGTTTGGAACAGCACATGTAGAATACTGTTCTATGAAACTCATCACTAAGTCTTCTGGATCTGTTGCAAATTTAGGTGCATCCTTGATCCACAGCAGCATATGTATATGAGGAGCACCTCTTGCTTGGTACTCCTTTCTCCAGAAGAAATCCAACACCTCTCCAAGAGGTGGATTTCTCTTGTTCATGATGAAAGACATCATAGCTTCAAATCTATGATTGAAGTACATGCATACATTCACTGGATCCAAAGAGCACAGTTCTCCGGGTGTCTTGAATTCGATATTTTCAATGTTTCCATTTGCCTCTCGTAGAAATTCAAGTAGGTCTTCCCAGCCATACTCGGCACAGCTGAGAGTGAGGAACCATGTGGGAGTTCCTAAGTTCCTCAGCATACATTTTAAATCACCATGACGACGGTACCAGTACTCATTAGTACCACGCTGACACGCCATGAGATTAATCAGGTGAGAATCCAAAATACTGTCTTGCACATTGACTTTATCCATAAAGTCACTTGCCGAGATGTTTTGCAGCTGTATACCACTTTTCAAGATGTGGTTCACTGCATATGACAGTCCAGACAGATCGCTTTCAAACAGGAGATGAAACAAATAGGGAATGCATTGTCGAAACCTAGGATCTTCTGCATACAATCGTAAAGTCCGGTATTCAGAAGCAGGAATTTGATGAGTTCGCTCATCATATCTTCCTCCTTGACCTGTTGGAAATAGCTGTGGGAAACACCGACCTTCCAAACTTTCCTCCCAAACACTAATGGGACTCCCTTTGTTTGTTTCATTTGAAACAACTCAATAGCATTCCCCATGACTTCCTTGGAATGCAAAGGATGAACACTATAATGTTCATATATTTCTTCACTTTTAGAGGGTTCTACTTTCTCAATTTGACCAGCACACAAATCGCTATCCTCTTCTTCACTTACTTCCTCTTCTGCAACATATACATTCTTATAGTACTTATTGTTTTTTTTCAAATACAATGTTGCCTTTTTGACTTTCCTAACATCCACTAAATCTTGCCATATTTTCTTACTCTTTGTCGGAACCCCATTAACTAAGATAACCAGAGGTTCCTCTTCCACTTTTTCTACTCCAATTGTATTAATGTTTTTCTTCAAATCTAGAGGCAAATAAACAACTCTTCCCTTTAATCCTCTCTGTAAATCTGATGGAGGCAATTTCCCTGTCTTTGGCTCCATTCGTACAATAGCCTGAAAGGGATGGATACTTTGAATCAAAATAGATTCATAAGTATTTAAATCCTTCAATTCAGAAGGAATCTCAACCAATTCCAGATTATTATGAACCGCTCTAGCAGGCATCCGGTTTTGATTTAATTTGTTACAACAATAAGTACACACACGTTGATCCAATCCCAAATCAAAACAATTTTCTACCATCAAGTATGTTGCGAAATCCTTCCATTCACTATTATTTTCCCTTTCACTTTTTGCATATAAATCCACTAACTTAGTCTGATTCTTATAATAAGTGCGTCGACAACACACACAAGTGAAATTAGGCCTCTCACTTGATTTCACCTGAAATGTGGCAATTTCCTTCTGAAAATTATCTGTACTGGAAACCTGTACACTATCTTCCACATTACCCTCTTCTTCTGGGTCAATTTCAACATTCTCCTCTTTACTTCCAAAGTAACAAAACTCAATTTCTTCACAAATATTCTTCACATCTATTTCAGAACCATGCAAAAGAGCAGTGCATAATTGTTTAAGCATAACTGCTGGACTCTTAGCATAATACAACATTCTAACTAATTTCCTCACTTTATTATGATGCACTGCTAGCATCCTGAAATGATGAAAAACACTCTGGCATACTCTCCTGGAAAGACAAGCCAGTGAATGACCATGCAAACCTGTCACTTCTCTCACTCTGCAAGGATCTAATTCTTGCAACAACTTCATTTTCTGCTTCAAACTTTTCTTATTAAATGTCCGTACAAAATCACAAAGCAAATTGATGGAATCCTGTCGCACACTGCAAATAATACTACACTTCCAGGTGTACACAGGTCCCTTAGGACGTCTTCCTAAAACCTCATTACCTAACACCTCTTCTGCCTCTGTTGTCACAAGTTTTTCTTTTTCAACTGGACAACCATCTTTCACCTCATAAGCTCGACCACTGGTGTCAACTGTATGCACCAAATCATTATCCTGGAAATAACTCTCATCATTAAAAAATGCCTCACAACTTGAACTATGCATCCATTCTCCTGAAAAAACTTCACAAAAATTACTACGATTAACTGTTCTCTTCCATCTACTATTTGTTTTGAAATCATAAATTGCCTTGTTTAGCTTCCTAATTCTATTGATTATCAAAATAAATAACTTTCGCTTAATTTCAAGTGCCTGATCAATAACTTTCTCAATTTTTTTTTTCTCTTATAAAAAACCACTTTCTGCTGACCTTTCTTAATATTTTTTAACAAATTGCCAATTATCCTGTTGCGGAACATTCGTCTACGAATGTCCCTTAACTGATTTTTCCTTCTACTACCATGCACAGAGTTATCTCCTGCTCTAGCAGTAACATTTTTGATTGGCCTTCCCTTTCCGTTTAAATTGCTTCTCTTTTTCTGGACTAAAACATTTTCTGTAGTACTACTTTTTTTTCTACAAATGTTTCTTGTGAATGATTTCTTTATCTTACCCGGACCTTTCTTGGTGACTTGACAAGTTTTTATTGTAGAGGTCTGCTGCAATAATTTTTTAACCTGCTGTCTTTGATGTTTAGTAGCCTTTCGCCTTCTGTCCTTCGAAGGCATTCTTTAATTTTGAAATGATCTGCAGTTGAATCTGTGGTAAAATATAATAAAAAATGTTATTAACCACTATTAGCAAACAGTAAATCAACAACAGTCATCAAAAATTTAACACACTACTTGTTATTTTTACATAGAATAATTTTTAGTGCATTGGCAAATTTAGAAATCACAAATAGTAGCAAAGAAATGGAATGCTTCTACATTTTACCTGTGCTGTTTTATATGTGAATCTGATCTAATTTTATGAGCATATTTTACTATTTCATTAAAGACACTACACATAACCTGTTTTTGAAGTTGTGTTTAATTTTAAATGAAACGGTTTACATTTTTACTTTTCACTTCAAGTAAATTTTAAAAATAAATGTTTATAGTTCCATAGGCTCAAGCAGGTCAGCTTCCCACCCTATGTCATACAATTCTGACAAATCGGCATCCTCATCATGTTCTTCATCATCCTCAGGATTTAAATCATCCAAGGGATCTACTTCCACTGACGTTTCAATTACAAGTTCAATGATAAGGTCGAGATCAACTGATTGCTCATTATCACTCATGGTTGATGTTGTCGTTATCTTTAAAGAAAGAGAACAACAATGAGATGTTGCAGAGTAAGAGACAAATCTCAGAGATTATAATAGTAAAATTGTTTAACAAGAGTAACATTTTGCAGCTATTATTTAGCCATGTCCAGCGATGCTGAGGAGATGAGGCCTATGTCCAAGTTTTCAGTGAACAGGACTCATCTCTTCTTAACCTTGGATAAGCCTCACCGACTCTGTGTCCCCTGCTCATACTTAAATGTAAAGGGGCAGATTTATGTTAACTGGCGCATCCCCACGGATGCACCAGTTAATGTGCACCGCTGCTCTGCCACCCATGGTGTGCCGCATTTACAATGTGGAGCACCATTGAGCAAAAACAGCACAGATGCGTCACGCATCTGTGCTGCAAAAGCAGCACATTGCAGGAATCACGTCGTAAGCGCGACATGTCTACTGCAATGCACAGGAGGAAGCCTCACATTGCATGGTGCATCACTCCTTATGCCTGTTTCAAACAGGCGTAAGGATTTGATTCAGCAATGCTATAAAGCTGACTCAGTGAAATCTTCTAAATTTCACTGTGTTAGTTTTACAGGGCTTTCATGCAAATAAATGCATACCCTGCAACAAAACACCTATATGAAAACTGACGCAGGTTTCATGTGGCACAGGACTTTACAGCATGACACATCTGCCTAGATGCATCAAGTTGTAAATATGTCACAACATAGCAAATCTTTTGCACCGCCGCTGCGTCACAAAAGTGACGCACAGCAGCGGAAAAGAGGCACACACCTATCATAAATCTGTCCCTAACATTTTAAATGATTGATTCAGGATGACGATAAGATGTGGCCTATCCAGAGGTTTGTTTGAGGTGAGGCCTACTCAGGGTTGCAGATGAAATTTAGGCTTGTTGAAGAATACAGAGGAGATAATACATGTCCAGGCCTACCAATGAAGTGAGTCATGTCCACTTCACTCTTGAACAAAGGCCAGACCTCTTCTGTGTCCGTGGACAGGCCTAAAGCTCATCTGCACAATGTCATTCGTAAAGTTAAAAAACACAAGTGATGTAATTGAAAAATGTGAGTTTCTTTTCCTCATTTCACAATCACATCACCTGTGTTTCCTTTGCTTAGGTATCTCATAGTGCAGATGAAGTTTAGCATATGAAAGAGTACACAGAAGTTCAGCAGTGTATACAACAATTTTGACATTTACAGAAGATTCAGCTTCTTATCTTGTTGGAGATGAAGTGAGGCCTGTCTTGCAACATGGTGCATCTTTTGCATCACTGCTGCATCGGTTTCATGTGGCACGGGACTTTACAGCATGACACATCTGCCTAGATGCATCAAGTTGTAAATATGTCGCCACATAGCAAATCTTTTGCACCGCCGCTGCGTCACAAAAGTGACGCACAGTGACGCAAAAGAGGCATACACCTATCATAAATCTGTCCCTAACATTTTAAATGATTAATTCAGGATGACGATAAGGTGTGGCCTATCCAGAGGTTTGTTTAAGGTGAGCCCTACTCAGGGATGCAGATGAAATTTACGCTTGTTGAAGAGTACAGAGGAGATAATACATGTGAAGGCCTACCAATGAAGTAAGTCATGTCCACTTCACTCTTGAACAAAGGCCAGACCTCTTCTGTGTCCGTGGACAGGCCTAAACCTCATCTGCACAATGTCATTCGTAAACTTAGGAAACACAGGTGATGTAATTGAAAAATGTGGAGCTTCTTTTCCTCATTTCACAATCACATCACCTGTGTTTCCTTTGCTTAGGTATCTCATAGTGCAGATGGAGTCTAGCATATCAAAGAGTACACAGAAGTTCAGCAGTGTATACAACAATTTTGACATTTACAGAAGATTCAGCTTCTTATCTTGTTGGAGATGAAGTGAGGCCTGTCTTGCAACATGGTGCATCTTTTGCATCACTGCTGCATCGGTTTCATGTGGCACGGGACTTTACAGCATGACACATCTGCCTAGATGCATCAAGTTGTAAATATGTCGCCACATAGCAAATCTTTTGCACCGCCGCTGCGTCACAAAAGTGACGCACAGTGACGCAAAAGAGGCATACACCTATCATAAATCTGTCCCTAACATTTTAAATGATTGATTCAGGATGACGATAAGGTGTGGCCTATCCAGAGGTTTGTTTAAGGTGAGGCCTACTCAGGGTTGCAGATGAAATTTACGCTTGTTGAAGAGTACAGAGGAGATAATACATGTGAAGGTGTGGAAAATTAGTACGGTTTGGTAAACATTATCTGCGCCATCTTGCCTTTTCCCCTGATGCCACACTTTTTTCGTGCACGCCCGCCATTTTAGGTGCCTCGATCAGGACCATCCCTTTTGCACGCCGCTGACCCCCGGCATAGCCCGCTCGCACATGCTTTGGGTCATAAACCCCTCTCCAACGCAGCTCTGCCTCAGAACCCCATCCTGTTCCCAGCACGACACCTCCCTTCATTCCTTTCATAGTCCCAGGCCCTTTTGATGCAAACCCCCTTTTCCTGTGTGCCCGTTTGTCCTCCCCGTTCCCAGGCCGACACCTAGCCCTGCCGATACTGTTTATTGCCCCTCCCCGTACAGTAGAAAGCTCCCCTCCTCAAAGGACCCCCGAATCGATCAAAGCCCCCACCCTATGAGATCCGATCAAACCCCCACGTTCCATGAATCGGCGGAATGTCCAGCTGCGCGATAATCATCACCTGTTGTGACCGGGGTGGGACTTCAGCTGTATATGTGTGTGGGAACGGGCTTGGAGCGGGGATCCCGAGAATGTCTTTCCGTACATCAAAGCTTCGCCATGAATATGTAATATGTAATAAAGTAATAAACCTGGATATAAGAGGCCAGGCCTCAGGGATGCGGTTAGAGCACCTCATGACGATACCTGCTGTCTGATTTGTTGTGTTCTCCTCCGGAGAGAATAAACCTTGTTTCCTGCTTTCCAGTCTCCAGCGCCTGCCTCTTCATTGATTAATAATTCGTGGGTTACAGAGGCAATACCGCCGGGCAAATATCGATTGTCCCCGACCTTAGTTTCAACAATTGGCGTCCCAAGCGTGGGGCCCATCAGCGACTCGTGGATCCAGTGGGAGAGGTCCTGACGACAGAGTGAACGACTGCAACGATCGGGAGAGCTCGTGCCCAATAGACCCTCGTCTGGCAGCCGATCATCCGAACTTCACTAGTTCCGAACAGACCTCTCTCGAGTGATCCACGGTCCTGACTGGGAACCATTAGGAGTGCCGTGAGAAATACGAGAAAAAGAGGACGAACGGGCGCTGGATTCGGAAGACAAGAAACTGTCCATACGGTCCGGGTAAGGTCGTGTAAACACGACAAACCGCAAAATAATTGTATTGGTTGTTCAGAAAATACTAGTATTACTCTTTATTTGACTTATTTGGAGATTCACTGTCTGCACACGGAGAAACAGTAGGCTCTTTCCCTTTTGCAAACAGTGAAGGATAGGTAACGCAGCCGTCGTGCCTATTTTTCTCCCCCACTGATTCTATTATTTATTAACGGTTTTTGGGAGATTCCCTCTCCCACACTGATTAACTGGGTTCTTTGACCCCGAACTACTGTTCACGGATCGTTTTCTGGAGATTCGCTGTCTGCAAACAGGAAATAACAGATTCCTCTTTACGGATAGTGAAAGGGTAGAGGACGCAGACTTTTGCGCCCCTACTTATTCTCCCCACTGATTTCATTTTATTTTATTCTATTTTTATTTTATTTTTATTGGTTGTTCTTTGTTATTGGTTCATGAGGTATTCACTGCCTGCAAACAACGTAGAATAGAAATATTCTGTCTAGTCTTTGCGCACAGTGATAAGATAGGCAGTGCTGACTTTTTGTCCCTCGCTGCGAGCCGTCATGTCTGTCTTCTCCCCACTGGTTGATAGCTGGTTCAGCCCGGACCGTTTATTAGAGGTGGATCATCTAGCTCCACTGGAAGGCACCCCTAATAAAGACATGTTCATAAACTATGGATTAGTTACCATAGCCTATAATAAATTGTGGCACAGGTATACCAAAGAAAGTCAAGACAAACAGTGGCCACTGGTAGGATCCTTCGATCTTGATAAAATAGAAACGTTAGAAATAGCCCTTCGTAATAATAAGACAACGCCTATTATGCTCGACAGTCTCGGTATGTGGCGCAAAGAGGCAGTGCAACGAAAGAAAAGAGACGAGGACAGAGCAGGTAGAGGAATATATCAACAGGACAACCCCTGGACACCACGACCCGAAGGTTATCCCCCGACACTACGTACAGGACGGCCAGACTTAGGGCAAGACCAATGTGCTTTTTGTAAATGTGTCGGGCACTGGAATGCACAATGCCCGACTTTACTGAACGAGGGTAGGAATAAAGGACCGACAGGAATAGCAGTCCGGAAGAAAGGAAAAAAGCGCCAGACAAAGAAGAATCAGACTGACATGGCCAGGCCAGATAGAACCACCACGTTTGATTATGCCCGATGGCACAGATTTCGCCAGACCGATTTCAGCGACATGTTCGAGTTTTCATAGATCGGACAATGTTAAGACGAGAACCCAGTCTAGCTCTAAATTAACAGACGGAAAAAGATAATTATGGCCAATAACTGTTTTATGTTTGTCTTGGGTCTTTTTATATAATATTTGTACTGTCTCCCCGTCTGAGTTTGTGTGTACGTAATGCATGAATCTGCGTCATCCCTCTGCCTGTGTTACTTTGGTACTTAAACTTTTGTTAACAGAAGCTTTAGTATGGAACAACCTGGAAAGAAAGGAGTGAGAAAACGAAATCCATAGGCCACTTATGAACTTGAACTTTTATTTAACATAACGAACAAGAAACAAATAACAATATGTAATAATAACACTTAATAATGCCCTAACAACAGAAAACGTTTGAAACAAGAACGGTAAAACTAGAAAATGAAAGTCAACAGAACATTCGCCCCCCCCATTCTGGAACCTTCCAAAGTAGGACAGGGTTACGGTTACGCCCAGCCGGCGGCAACCCATATAAGGCGGGCCCTGCTGCCAACAACCGGTCAGGAAATCATAACATAGAGTGGAGCCGGAGGAGAGGCAGGGGCCAGCGGAGTCCAGCCGCAGCGGCCCTGGATAGCTGCAGGTAGTCCCGCCACATGTCTTCCCGGTCCGGCCACCAATGGCCAGGGACCGGGGCCAACGGGATCCGGCTGCAGCCGATGAGCCAAAGAACCCGTTCATGGGGCCAGAGCAAGGGGCGTCCGGCCGACATCCGCCGGAAGCCCGGTCCAGAGAAGGATAGGACACTTCTTTCTTTTCCCCTCCGTAATGGCCGCAGCAGCACGCCCGGCGCCACTTCTGTAATGAACAATGGCCGCGACAACTCTGGGCGGCGGGATGTCTTGTACATACCTCCAGTCCTGGTCGGGCTGGGAGGGAGAGGCGACGCGGACGAGCCTCTCCCACCCCCACGGATAGGAGGTTTCCCAGCCCCCGGCCCAGCGCCGAACTCCTCCAGCCAGGCGGTGGTGCCAATACCTGCGTAGCACCGAACATACCATGGTGGCGCCCCGATACTTGCGCAGCACCGAACATGCAACGGTGCCGATACTTGCGCAGCACCGAACATGCAACGGTGCCGATACTTGCGCAGCACCGAACATGCAACGGTGCCGATACTTGCACAGCACCGAACATGCACCGCAGGTGGCCATACTTCCGCAACACTGGACATGGGTTCATTCCAAAGGGTCTCCTCCACTCTTGCAGACACGACAAAGGGCGGCCGCTGCAGGCCTCAAAATGGCGTCTGGGCCCCCTGGAAGGCGGGTCTCGGCCGCTAGAGTAACTGTGAACAGCAACGTAACTCGGGCGCTTGCCCACCGGAGCACGAGCCCCCACCTCCGACAGCACCCCCACAGCCTTGAAGATTCTACAAACGTCCCAGGAGCCCTCGGCCCCTGCAGGCTTCCGGTAAGGGACAACTGCCTCGATCGCTAACAAAACAAGCATGACATTGCCACTCTTTCTGTTAGCATGAATTCTCGAACTGCCGAAAAGGACTCTGGTCCAACTGCCGGTTGTAGGAAACATTTTTTTCTGATGCTACTTCCGGACTAACCCGGCCCCGCCCAAAATGGCGCCGGTGACAATAGGAACTTACGAACGCCACGTGGTGTCTTCTTTTTGCTAATAAAGAAAAACTTGATTTTCTGAGACATGTACCTGACCCTTTGTACGCTTAACGAGAAAGAAAGAGAATTCACTCGACGAACATATAAAGGGACTCCGTTAAAAAAATGTTGATTACAAATGTACGATGTATTATATTTTTTTATAGCTGATGTATAACCTCGCTCATGACGCACATACACGGTATGCATATAGGAAATCTGATTGCGACTAGCCTGACGGTGCTTCTAAACTATGAAATAAATGCCCCCCGATCCCCCGACCAATTTATAGACGTTTTTAGTTTCCTACGAATGAATGAATAAACCTTTCTAATGTTTTCTAATGCTGCAAATTAACCCCCTACTGTACGCACTTTAGCCATTACCGTGTCCAGCCAAGTACGACTGCACCTTCATAGATCTACATGCTGAATGATTTTGCAAAATAAAGGTTTCTCAAACTATGAACGGATATTGCATGCTTTATTTAAAATATGGGATCGGCGGGAGAGTTCCTTTCTGTGCACCCTACTCTGCTCTCTCTTTAAGGTTAAAAGAAGATGGTTGCCCAGCCCCGGATGGAGGATCGAATCTGAGACATGACACTCCGCCGTCAAAAATGCGACTGACTCAGGGATTCGCGCATGGAGAAGGACCCCGACTTCTAGGGATGGGTAAAAGCGAAATGGCGTAATGTAAAGGATGGGTAAGGGTGAAACGATGTAAATGATAGAATATTATAAAGATACGACACTCAAAGGTACTAGGGAACAGAGTTGGCCGAAGAGCTGATAAACCTTAAAAACATCACAGCGTTGAAAGAGATTTAAGGACCTCGATAGTTAAATACACCTACCAACTAGAAACCTCTCGCTAGGTGCTTCTGATTCTCTAACGTTTTCCTACTCACAGCCCATAAGGATACACCCCCCCCCCCCCGGGTTCCAGAAACCACGACCTCAGGGATTCTATCCCGAAGAGATAAGACGAGTAGGAGGTAAGTAAAAGACTTTCGTACCCGTGCTTTTTATGTGCTCGAATGTTGTCCCCCTCCCCTCTTCCCCCCCCCCCCTGCAGGTTACATCAGAAATCACGACCGAGGTATGACGAAGATCTGAAGCCTTGCCATGTCTGATACGCGAAGCGGACTAGCGCCACAAGGTGGCACCCAAGCACACCCACAAACTGCTAATGTAACAAACGGGTCAATAGATGATATGACTTGATGAAAAATGATCACCCTTAATCAATGTTGTATGAATGGACACATGTCGCGTGTGTATGAAACTATGAGAGAATGTTTGTGTGTGACTGAAGCGCTGACTCAACTGGTCAAAGGACCGAGAATGCAAGGAATGCGACACGATGGTGCCCCCCTTTTCCTTTTTCTCAAAGCATGTCCCCCGTACCCGACCTAATGTTTGCCCGTCCTGAACCGCATGCTTTCAAAATACTAACACAGACCCGCGATGTCTTGTATCGAGTAATGCGCTGAATAATCTATCTTAAATACACGGCCGGCCCCTATGTCGCACGTGTACTATCTAACCTATTATTGCACATCTCTCTCTCTCTATCTCTCTCTCTCTCTCTCTCTCTCTCTCTCTCCCACACTCTCACTCTTCCGAACGACTAGCCCCTAAATTGGCAAACCGCCACCCCTAGCACACCACCCAATTGGCTTCAAATACCGCCAGTATTTGCACAAAACTTGTCTTTAAATACAATCACCCTGACGCCGTGTCACTACCTCTCCTTTCTGCTAAATTGATGAAACCGAGATTTGGCCAAGAGGGAAAGGACAGGTAAGACGACTGAGGTTCCCTAATCTGACCCGAAATAAGGAAACTACATGTCAGCGGCTCCTGTGTTATAAAAAGATGCCTCAGATAACGCGACCTTCCCCGTCCCGAATTGTCGCAATACCCAAACAGTAAAGGTGATCGAAACATCCCCATCTTCCCAGAACACCCCCAGTTTCGTATCAACTGCCCCCGACGGGAGATTTAAACTACCCCTCACCCCCGGTTGTAAGAGATGGGTCGATTTACGCCCTTACCACAGTTTTTCTATGTCCCTAGTTGTTTTCCACAAGACCCCGTTTTTTTTTAATTAAGTAGTCAGGTTGTAGGAGGCTATGTAGGAACTAGAACGATGTTTGCAAAATTAAGATTAGACCAAAGTGAAGAAATCGTTGCAATGAACCCTGTTGAAAGTAAAATGTTTAGCTGAAAGGCAGGATGCATTAATAGAATGAAAAAATGTTTAGCCTTTGTTCATCTCTCAGAAAGATACCTATCAGACCATGGTGATAGCACATTGCGTTTTTTTTTATATATAGCCCAGGAGAACGGTATAGCTTTGTAAGGCTCGTACTAGGAAGGTGGGTCTCCGTCAGAAGAGCTGACGTAACTGTAATGCAATAAAAGGCACCAGATCACGTACCATGACCAGGCAGAAAACACCATTGCGTTCTCATTTACCTGGAGCTGGGAGAGAAATAGACTTATGTGATTACCTTCCTCTGCCAATTCTCTAAAGACTGTCTTTTCAAACTCATTTAAGGGTACGACTGTCGGAGGAAAGAAGGACCGGATGTGGGAGCACGTGGCCTGACTACAGACTATGGAACATCTGCAACATTGGCCAGGGCGAGACCGCGACAGTAAGGAGCTGCAGGACGAGGCACTATTTCCGACAAAACGAGAGGAGAGGGCTAACCTGATGCCCCTGCCCAATGTTCAAATGTGTGCCGAAAGGTCCCCGCTCCCTAAACTCAGTCATGAGCCCGCCTACCTGAAATTTTCCGTTCCCCTAGTCTGTTCCCGATCTGGCCTTGCTCCATCCCCCTTTTTCTCCGACCTACCCTATGGACTATTTATACACTCTTCTTCTATCTGAACTTTTTGACTATCGACTCCAAAAGACACAGGGCGAAAAAGACCTTTTCGACCAGAAACGCGAGGAAAAGGTCGTGCCCTGCAACACGGGACCTAGAATAGAGCTGGACCCTTAGCTCCACCGCCGGTGCTCCACAGCGCCAACAAAAGACCACAAACAATACTGAGAACTCATTAACTTCGAACATTGACACCCTCAATCATCGTTTCTGCTACGTCTCATTTCTCTCCCAGCCACCATTGTATTGATTATGCTCCAACCAAATATATACGGAGCCTGTGTATAATAACCTGTCAGTTCACATTATGCAATGTACTCACTGCTCCCACTACAGAATCGTTTTTGTATTACATTACTATGACTTTCCTGCTAACAAGTTTATCAAAGTTTATCAATAGGCCCGCCTCCTAAAACTAGAGATCTTAAATGTAATGTTTACGACTCCTTCACCTGGGTTCCTACTGCTTTTTCTTATGCCCACCATAATAGGCCTGAACAGGAAATAGACCAGCAAGATGTCTTGAATATGTTAAAGGGAGGACTGTGGAAAATTAGTATGGTTTGGTAAACATTATCTGCGCCATCTTGCCTTTTCCCCTGATGCAACACTTTTTTCGTGCGCGCCCGCCATTTTAGGTGCCTCGATCAGGACCCTCCCTTTTGCACGCCGCTGACCCCTGGCATAGCCCTCCTCCCTCACAAAGCCTGCGCTCTGACAAAAACCCCCGCTCGCACATGCTTTGGGTCATAAACCCCTCTCCAACGCAGCTCTGCCTCAGAACCCCATCCTGTTCCCAGCACGACACCTCCCTTCATTCCTTTCATGGTCCCAGGCCCTTTTGATGCAAACCCCCTTTTCCTGTGTGCCCGTTTGTCCTCCCCGTTCCCAGGCCGACACCTAGCCCTGCCGATACTGTTTATTGCCCCTCCCCGTACAGTAGAAAGCTCCCCTCCTCAAAGGACCCCCGAATCGATCAAAGCCCCCACCCTATGAGATCCGATCAAACCCCCACGTTCCATGAATCGGCGGAATGTCCAGCTGCGCGATAATCATCACCTGTTGTGACTGGGGTGGGACTTCAGCTGTATATGTGTGTGGGAACGGGCTTGGAGCGGGGATGCCGAGAATGTCTTTCCGTACATCAAAGCTTCGCCATGAATATGTAATATGTAATAAAGTAATAAACCTGGATATAAGAGGCCAGGCCTCAGGGATGCGGTTAGAGCACCTCATGACGATACCTGCTGTCTGATTTGTTGTGTTCTCCTCCGGAGAGAATAAACCTTGTTTCCTGCTTTCCAGTCTCCAGCGCCTGCCTCTTCATTGATTAATAATTCGTGGGTTACAGAGGCAATACCGCCGGGCAAATATTGATTGTCCCCGACCTTAGTTTCAACAAAGGCCTACCAATAAAGTAAGTCATGTCCACTTCACTCTTGAACAAAGGCCAGATCTCTTCTGTGTCCGTGGACAGGCCTAAACCTCATCTGCACAATGTCATTCGTAAACTTAGGAAACACAGGTGATGTAATTGAAAAATGTGGAGTTTCTTTTCCTCATTTCACAATCACATCACCTGTGTTTCCTTTGCTTAGGTATCTCATAGTGCAGATGGAGTCTAGCATATCAAAGAGTACACAGAAGTTCAGCAGTGTATACAACAATTTTGACATTTACAGAAGATTCAGCTTCTTATCTTGTTGGAGATGAAGTGAGGCCTGTCTTGCAACATGGTGCATCTTTTGCATCACTGCTGCATCGGTTTCATGTGGCACGGGACTTTACAGCATGACACATCTGCCTAGATGCATCAAGTTGTAAATATGTAGCCACATAGCAAATCTTTTGCACCGCTGCTGCGTCACAAAAGTGACGCACAGTGACGCAAAAGAGGCATACACCTATCATAAATCTGTCCCTAACATTTTAAATGATTGATTCAGGATGACGATAAGGTGTGGCCTATCCAGAGGTTTGTTTAAGGTGAGGCCTACTCAGGGTTGCAGATGAAATTTACGCTTGTTGAAGAGTACAGAGGAGATAATACATGTGCAGGCCTACCAATGAAGTAAGTCATGTCCACTTCACTCTTGAACAAAGGCCAGACCTCTTCTGTGTCCGTGGACAGGCCTAAACCTCATCTGCACAATGTCATTCGTAAACTTAGGAAACACAGGTGATGTAATTGAAAAATGTGGAGTTTCTTTTCCTCATTTCACAATCACATCACCTGTGTTTCCTTTGCTTAGGTATCTCATAGTGCAGATGGAGTCTAGCATATGGAAGAGTACACAGAAGTTCAGCAGTGTATACAACAATTTTGACATTTACAGAAGATTCAGCTTCTTATCTTGTTGGAGATGAAGTGAGGCCTGTCTTGCAACATGGTGCATCTTTTGCATCACTGCTGCATCGGTTTCATGTGGCACGGGACTTTACAGCATGACACATCTGCCTAGATGCATCAAGTTGTAAATATGTCGCCACATAGCAAATCTTTTGCACCGCCGCTGCGTCACAAAAGTGATGCACAGTGACGCAAAAGAGGCATACACCTATCATAAATCTGTCCCTAACATTTTAAATGATTAATTCAGGATGACGATAAGGTGTGGCCTATCCAAAGGTTTGTTTAAGGTGAGCCCTACTCAGGGTTGCAGATGAAATTTACGCTTGTTGAAGAGTACAGAGGAGATAATACATGTGAAGGCCTACCAATGAAGTAAGTCATGTCCACTTCACTCTTGAACAAAGGCCAGACCTCTTCTGTGTCCGTGGACAGGCCTAAACCTCATCTGCACAATGTCATTCGTAAACTTAGGAAACACAGGTGATGTAATTGAAAAATGTGGAGTTTCTTTTCCTCATTTCACAATCACATCACCTGTGTTTCCTTTGCTTAGGTATCTCATAGTGCAGATGGAGTCTAGCATATCAAAGAGTACACAGAAGTTCATCAGTGTATACAACAATTTTGACATTTACAGAAGATTCAGCTTCTTATCTTGTTGGAGATGAAGTGAGGCCTGTCTTGCAACATGGTGCATCTTTTGCATCACTGCTGCATTGGTTTCATGTGGCACGGGACTTTACAGCATGACACATCTGCCTAGATGCATCAAGTTGTAAATATGTCGCCACATAGCAAATCTTTTGCACCGCCGCTGCGTCACAAAAGTGACGCACAGTGACGCAAAAGAGGCATACACCTATCATAAATCTGTCCCTAACATTTTAAATGATTAATTCAGGATGACGATAAGGTGTGGCCTATCCAGAGGTTTGTTTAAGGTGAGCCCTACTCAGGGTTGCAGATGAAATTTACGCTTGTTGAAGAGTACAGAGGAGATAATACATGTGAAGGCCTACCAATGAAGTAAGTCATGTCCACTTCACTCTTGAACAAAGGCCAGACCTCTTCTGTGTCCGTGGACAGGCCTAAACCTCATCTGCACAATGTCATTCGTAAACTTAGGAAACACAGGTGATGTAATTGAAAAATGTGGAGTTTCTTTTCCTCATTTCACAATCACATCACCTGTGTTTCCTTTGCTTAGGTATCTCATAGTGCAGATGGAGTCTAGCATATCGAAGAGTACACAGAAGTTCAGCAGTGTATACAACAATTTTTACATTTACAGAAGATTCAGCTTCTTATCTTGTTGGAGATGAAGTGAGGCCTGTCTTGCAACATGGTGCATCTTTTGCATCACTGCTGCATCGGTTTCATGTGGCACGGGACTTTACAGCATGACACATCTGCCTAGATGCATCAAGTTGTAAATATGTCGCCACATAGCAAATCTTTTGCACCGCCGCTGCGTCACAAAAGTGACGCACAGGGACGCAAAAGAGGCATACACCTATCATAAATCTGTCCCTAACATTTTAAATGATTAATTCAGGATGACGATAAGGTGTGGCCTATCCAAAGGTTTGTTTAAGGTGAGCCCTACTCAGGGTTGCAGATGAAATTTACGCTTGTTGAAGAGTACAGAGGAGATAATACATGTGAAGGCCTACCAATGAAGTAAGTCATGTCCACTTCACTCTTGAACAAAGGCCAGACCTCTTCTGTGTCCGTGGACAGGCCTAAACCTCATCTGCACAATGTCATTCGTAAACTTAGGAAACACAGGTGATGTAATTGAAAAATGTGGAGTTTCTTTTCCTCATTTCACAATCACATCACCTGTGTTTCCTTTGCTTAGGTATCTCATAGTGCAGATGGAGTCTAGCATATCAAAGAGTACACAGAAGTTCATCAGTGTATACAACAATTTTGACATTTACAGAAGATTCAGCTTCTTATCTTGTTGGAGATGAAGTGAGGCCTGTCTTGCAACATGGTGCATCTTTTGCATCACTGCTGCATTGGTTTCATGTGGCACGGGACTTTACAGCATGACACATCTGCCTAGATGCATCAAGTTGTAAATATGTCGCCACATAGCAAATCTTTTGCACCGCCGCTGCGTCACAAAAGTGACGCACAGTGATGCAAAAGAGGCATACACCTATCATAAATCTGTCCCTAACATTTTAAATGATTAATTCAGGATGACGATAAGGTGTGGCCTATCCAGAGGTTTGTTTAAGGTGAGCCCTACTCAGGGTTGCAGATGAAATTTACGATTGTTGAAGAGTACAGAGGGGATAATACATGTGAAGGCCTACCAATGAAGTAAGTCATGTCCACTTCACTCTTGAACAAAGGCCAGACCTCTTCTGTGTCCGTGGACAGGCCTAAACCTCATCTGCACAATGTCATTCGTAAACTTAGGAAACACAGGTGATGTAATTGAAAAATGTGGAGTTTCTTTTCCTCATTTCACAATCACATCACCTGTGTTTCCTTTGCTTAGGTATCTCATAGTGCAGATGGAGTCTAGCATATCAAAGAGTACACAGAAGTTCAGCAGTGTATACAACAATTTTGACATTTACAGAAGATTCAGCTTCTTATCTTGTTGGAGATGAAGTGAGGCCTGTCTTTCAACATGGTGCATCTTTTGCATCACTGCTGCATCAGTTTCATGTGGCACGGGACTTTACAGCATGACACATCTGCCTAGATGCATCAAGTTGTAAATATGTCGCCACATAGCAAATCTTTTGCACCGCCGCTGCGTCACAAAAGTGACACACAGTGACGCAAAAGAGGCATACACCTATCATAAATCTGTCCCTAACATTTTAAATGATTGATTCAGGATGACGATAAGGTGTGGCCTATCCAGAGGTTTGTTTAAGGTGAGGCCTACTCAGGGTTGCAGATGAAATTTACGCTTGTTGAAGAGTACAGAGGAGATAATACATGTGAAGGCCTACCAATGAAGTAAGTAATGTCCACTTCACTCTTGAACAAAGGCCAGACCTCTTCTGTGTCTGTGGACAGGCCTAAACCTCATCTGCACAATGTCATTCGTAAACTTAGGAAACACAGGTGATGTAATTGAAAAATGTGGAGTTTCTTTTCCTCATTTCACAATCACATCACCTGTGTTTCCTTTGCTTAGGTATCTCATAGTGCAGATGGAGTCTAGCATAACAAAGACTACGCAGAAGGTGATAACTGTATGGAACATGGCTATGTAAGTCAAATAATCAAAATCTAAATTTGCCAAGCACACATGGGGGTGTATTTACAAGGACCTTCCACCACGGGGAAATGTCTTTAATTAAAATGGGAAAAATAACATCAAAGGGACTCAAATGCCTTTTAAATATACCCCAAGCAACCTATGAAACTCTAGCACTACATATCAAGAAACCTAATTGATTTCAAAAATCGTTTTTAAACACATCATCTAAATCAATTATATACCTACATTCAAGGGGAAATGACTTAAAATGTCCTAAGACACATGAAAGCGTTTTTTTAAGGCCCTTGCACCATTTTTGGGTCGCTTTTAACATGGCTATGTTAGTCAAAGAATTAAAATCTAAATTTGCCAAGCACAGATGGGGGCATATTTACAAGGAACTTGCACCACAGGGAAAGGTCTTAAATTAAAATGTGAAAAATAACATCAGAGAGACTCAAATGCCTTATAAATATGCCTCAAGCAACCTATGAAACTCTAGCACTACATATCCAGAAACCTAATTGATATCAAAAAACGTTTTAAAACACATCATCTAAATCAATTATATACCTACATTCATCGGGAAGTGACTTAAAATGCCCTAAGACACATGAAAGCGTTTTTTTTAAGCCCTTGCTCCATTTTTGGATCACTTTTAACATGGCTATGTAACTCAAATAATCAAGATCTAAATTTGCCAAGCACAGATGGGGGCGTATTTACAAGGACCTTGCACCACAGGGAAAGGTCTTAAATTAAAATGGGAAAAATAACATCAGAGAGACTCAAAGGCCTTATAAATATGCCCCAAGCAACCTATGAAGTTCTAGCAGTACATATCAAGAAACCTAATTGTTTTCAAAAATCGCTTTTAAACACATCATCTAAATCAATTATATACCTACATTCAAGGGGAAATGACTTAAAATGGCCTAAGACACATGAAAGCGTTTTTTTTAAGGCCCTTGCAACATTTCTGGGTCACTTTTAACATGGCTATGTTAGTCAAAGAATTAAAATCTAAATTTGCCAAGCACAGATGGGGGCATATTTACAAGGACCTTGCACCACGGGGAAAGGTCTTAAATTAAAATGGGAAAAATTACATCAAAGGAACTCAAAAGCCTTGAAAATATGCCCCAAGCAACCTATGAAACTCTAGCAGTACATATCAAGAAACCTAATTGATTTCAAAAAACGTTTTTAAACACATCTTGTAAAGCAATTATATTCATACATTCATGGGGAAGTGAGTTAAAATACCCTAAGACACATGAAAGCATTTTTGTAAGACCCTTGCACTATTTTTGCGTCACTTTTAACATGGCTATGTAACACAAAGAAACAAAATCTATTTGTAAAACACTTGACACAAAGCAACATTTTAAATACACAACTTTCTTCATAATTTTCTCCCTAAACCATACTATTCTCTATCTAAATTAAATGAATCTTTTCTCACCTTAGCAAATACTTTATGAGTTTCAAAACAGTCTCAGAAACACACCAATTTGTCTTCAGCAGAGCAAAAGGTATGCACTCCAGAGTCTGCAGCCATAAAAAGCACAGAAATGCTGTAATTCATCACACATATCTCTCATGTCACCCAATCAAAACTCTTCCCTCACTTTTTTCAAATCAACACCCTTCCCCCCTCTGCCCTTTCTGCCTTTTTTGCATAGCAACCACCTCCTGAAAGACCTCTGGTGTTTGCAAGTTCACACAACAATGTTTCAATTGAACTCTGAACTCTCAGTACACCTGCATATCCAGTGCAATCTTTCATAAAATGATTTTTTTTGACCATTCAAATTACATCTTTCAATGAACTCATCCATGCACCCTAACTTTCTGTTATCAGCAATCAAAATCCACCAATCACTGCTACTGCTTCATTAACACAGAAACTCCACAGTTTTTTTCATTTTAAACTCTTATTTTTTCAACTGCCATTTCATTGCCACACTTCATCTGACTGCAGCAGAACCTCCTCCCACCATGTTTTCTGTCTGGATTGTTGGACATAGTTATATCCACTGGGCTCAAAGGTTTGCTGATAACAGAAATTTACCTAACCTCAATTTACAAAATGTGGAAATCAAGTGGATTGCCCACAGAGGATTAAAATGTCACCAATTGATACCATTGGTGAAAACCTTTTTGCATTTGCCAAAACCTGACCTGTTAATTGTGCACTGTGGAGGTAATGACTTGGGCACTTTGACTGGGTTAGGTCTGGAAATGCTTTTAAAGGACACCTTTGAACAATTGATGGCACTTTTTCCTCAAACTGCCTTGGTATATTGAAATATATGCCAAAGACAGAAATGGAGGTGGTCGAACCAATTTTGTCCACAAATTGAGAAATCGAGGAAGCATGTAAATAAGTCTGTTTCAGCTTACATGAGAGACCATGGAATGGGCTCCATGTACAACAATAACTTGCGTTACTACATGCAAGATATCTACAGAGCAGATGGAGTTCACTTCTCAGATGAGGGGAACAGAATTTTCATCCTGAATTTAAGACTGTGCATTGGTACCTACTTGTAGGTACCTAAATCAGCCACAGGACCCAAAAGCTCTTTTCAGAGCTACCCTACATCTGATCACTCACAATTATTATTTTACTCTAACTTTTTTCACTAATTTTCACCAAAGTACGCTCCCCGGACCACGCGAAAATGTAAAAAAAAATGGTTTTTTTTCGCACATATGGGCCTCCTCAACCACCCTCAGAAAACCTAGGGGGTCAGGATACGTGTACCTTGCCCCCTTCTACCCATTCTGATCATTATTTGCCCTCCATCTTGTATCTCAATTCTACCGAAACACAAAATGGAGGACTCCCGTAACGCTGCCGGTTCGCGTACCGGGGCGCGCACCGGGAAGCGCTCCATAAAAAAAGGTGGGAAAGTAATTTACAGAAGAAACCCTGGAGACAATGTCACCAAATATAGATTAACTCATACTACATACCAATCCCTACCATTTTCACAAATTTGATTGGAATTCCATTTAGCCATTTAGCCTGTAGACCTCTCTAAATACCCTGAGGTAAATTACTTCACAAAACACATCTGAAGTGTTGGAATTGACAACCAATTAAAATGTTACTTTCATTTTCTACTTTTTTTACCTGACATTTGATTGGTTATATACCTGAATATATATTAAAAAATAGAGAAAAACACAGCCATTTTTGACTACTACTTCCTGAACTACATTGCAAGATCATTTTCACTCACAACTTAAACTTGTTTTTAAAAGGTAAGATATTATTTTATAAATTTGAAAACATTTTCAGATAGCTATATACTATCCCTCTGTAAGAGTTAGACATTGAGAAAGGCTTGTTTATTATAATTATGGATTGATTTAGGTTTCTGTGGTATAATTATGAATTTACATAGGCTTTTTCACAGGCACTTTTTAATAGTACTACTTCATGCCTCAAAAGTACCTGTCTGAACTTAAACCCAACAGTGCCCTATATCTACTGATATATTTTTTTTTTTCAAATTTCAGCACAAAAATGCAAGGAGAACAGAACGTTTCCTTTGAAATTGTCCTAGACATGAACAATGAGGAAATAATTGAACCCATTGACTTGGAATTCATGGATGAATCACGAGACCATGAACTTCTACAATGTGTAGAATCTGTGGATCATTTACTTCATTATGATGACGGTCAAATGTGGGAAGTTATGTTCACTCAACAAGAGGACATATCGGACAGTCAAATGTTAGACGTTCTATTAAATTTTGAAAAACAATCCGAAAAATAAAATTATATGTAATATTAAAAAATTGTTTGAGTCTTTAATCATTTTTATATGTAATTCATAAACTAGTACCAAATTGATTATAATGTAAAGTCAGACTTATAGTATACTGTGCACAATTCCAAAAATACATTTATATTTAATAATCATTAATACTGCTACTTAAATAAAAAAATAAAAAAAAACAACAAAAAGAACAATCAATAAACATACAATATTTCAAAATATCATAGTCTATCATTCTTTTTTCCTTATAGTACGCTCCCCGGACCGCTTCCCGGTGCGCGTACCGGGCGCTCCCCACGCAAAAAAAACAAACATTTTTTTTTTTTTTTGCCCCGTGGGGCCCTTTTAAAGCCTCCACATCAAACCTAGGGGGTCAGGGAGGATCTACTATGCCCCCTTATGGTCATTTCCCCCTTTGTTTTGGCCTCCTCTTGTCTCTCGATCCTACCGAGAGACAAGATGGCGGCCGCTCCGGACTGTTTAGAATGTTGACAGACACCGGAGAGCCAATCAGCTTCGCTTCGCGAAGTTCCGTTATGCGTCAGCTACGCGAACCGGGGCGCTGCCCGGAGCGCGCTTACAGATATATATATTTTTTTGAACGTTAATTTCTCAAAATCCACTGGAGCACATATATTGAGACCTAGCAAAGGCACATCGGGCTACCAGTCCCTACAATTTTGCCAAGTTTCGTGCAAATCCATTCAGCCGTTCGGGCTAAAAGTGAGGCCAACCGCCCTATGGAAATTAACATGGGAAAAACGCGTTTTGGGACCCCCCTTTTTTCTCAGCCCCCCCTTGACGACCCCCCCCAAATTCTCAGGGGCTGCTCAGAAACAAAATGTTCCATTTTCCTGAAAATTTCAGCCAATTCCGTCCACAAACGCCAAAGTTATTAGACATAGAATTTTCAAAAATCCCATAGAGAAAAAATCCTAACTATATATACCTACTGGCGACCGCCAGTAGGTAATATATATATATGTATATATATATATATATATATATATATATATATATATGTATGTATATATATATATATATATATATATATATATATATATATATTCACTGAAAAAACCATAGGTTATAGAGCATATATAGTTAGGAATTAGCATTTAAAAAACCTTTTTTTACTCACACAAAACCATTGAAATTCCATATATAGTTAGTTGTACTAACTATATATCGCGCACCCGCAATCCACTGCTGATCATGTCACATATTACATCATTCATGACATGGTCAGTGACATCACTGATGACATCACTGATGACATCTCAAATGACATCACTGATGACATCACTGATGACATCTCAAATGACATCACTGATGACATCACTGATGACATCTCAAATGACATCACTGATGACATCACTGATGACATCTCAAATGACATCACTGATGACATCACTGATGACATCTCATTTGACATTACTGATCACATCACTGATGACATCATTCATGTGATAATACGATGAACCTCTTCAGACTCTAATATAACCTTAGATACACTCAGTGTAAACAGACACTCACAGACTGTCACTCATCCATGGAGTTACTCAGACACTTAGTCAGTCATGCAAAGAATCAATCACACCTCCATTTCCTCAACTATACAGTTATACACACCTTACTTATTCAAACATATACTAACACATATTTACTCTCTTTTACAATGCCTGATACAAGTACACAACGATCCATACAGCCACTCACACATTCACTGGCTCTTATGCACAGTTATTTATATATGTCAACTGTCACATGTACTGTGTTTTACATATTTACTTATTTTGACATGTAGCACTGAGATATCCATTCACTCACCAATGCACTCAGTCAACCGCCCATACAGGTGTTTCCACATGCACTTTTGAACCCATACATCTATTGAATTAACTGCTAACACATCTATGCACAGAGTCATACACCTCCCAGCCACCCACACACACACACTCAGTCTCCCATACAAATACTTGGGCAACCAATCAATAACCCATTTACTTACTCATATAGCTACTGATCAACACATGCAGCAGTTTACAGAACAACAGACATAATGATGCACAAATTAAGACAGTTTAGTCACTAACTCATGCACTCAGTGACACACATTTATTCACTCACTCATACAGTCAATCATGCACCTAATAAATCCTTCATCCAGACACTTATACATCCACTCATTCTTCAATATGTAAGACATATTTTAACTTTACAGAAACATACAGTCACTGGATGTTGTCATCAGTGATGTCATTTGAGATGTCATCAGTGATGTCATCAGTGATGTCATTTGAGATGTCATCAGTGATGTCATCAGTGATGTCACTGACCATGTCATGAATGATGTAATATGTGACATGATCAGCAGTGGATTGCGGGTGCGCAATATATAGTTAGTACAACTAACTATATATGGAATTTCAATGGTTTTGTGTGAGTAAAAAAAGGTTTTTTAAATGCTAATTCCTAACTATATATGGTCTATAACCTATGGTTTTTTCAGTGAATTTCAATGGTTTTTTAATAGCAAATAACAAAAGCTTTAAAATGTATTTTTCTTTAAATCAAAAAATATATTTTACATGTTTTTAATACTTTTTTTTTTTTAATTATATTTTTTGTTTCGCTCCCGGTACGCGAACCGGTTAGCTTCCCGTTAGCGCAATTTGGTGCCGCGACCCGGTCCGCGAACCGGTAAACGTTCCGTTTCCGCAACTGCTGCGTTAGAAAACAACATCGTGACGCGTCGCGTCAGCGTGACGTATCGCGTTGTCGCGTAATACGTCATATGACGCGCCAAGGTAGCGTACCCGGAAGCGAACTGGTACGCGAACCGAGGCGCGAAGCGCTGCTTCCCGGAAGCGATCCGGGAAGCGGCCCAAAGCGCGTAACGTAAACACAACAAGTCATGTGACTCGGTAATAACACTTTTCATTGGTTCATTTCACTTTTGGTTTCCTAATGATGTAAGACTAGGTCATGTGACCTAAAAGTAACACTTTTCATTGGTTTAGAACTATTGTTTTTCCCAAATGATGAAAACCCCTCCTTCTTTCCTCACTCTGACTTTCATCTTTGTGAGAGAAAGACCCTTTGTGATTAGTGAGCAATGGCTTCATTAGTAGCTTCAGCTGGTGCTTCCCCACCACCTCCACCACATCCAAAGAAGAGAGGACCACCTGCTGAAGTTATTATTCAGCAAGAAGAGGAAGAAGAGGAAGAAGAGGAAGAGCAGCAAGAGAGGCAAATTTTGCGTGAGGAGCCCAGGAGGTCTCATGTGAAAGTAAATTATATTTGGCAATTTTTTAGTTATCCCCAGGGCCAAAAAAAAGTCAATGCACGGTACGTAACTTGCCTTATATGTAAAGAAAGCCTGTCCAGAGGCACCGAGAAGAAGTACAGTTACGGCAATTACACGATGCATCGCCATATGAGTAGGTGGCATCCTAACAACTACAGTGCTGCGCAGTTACGTGACCAGCAAGATAATCCTCCTTTTATGGCCAGAAGATCAGTTGTGCAGGAAGTGACGGGACCAGAGGCGAGGGAGTTGGTCCCAAATATTCAGATGAAATTCGGGGAAGTGAAACAAGTGTGCGTGCATTGCAATGGGTTCATTTGCTACAGAGAAAGTAGCATCACTCTGATCAACAGAGCTATCGACAATCATGATTGTCCGAAACGCCCCAGACAATAAATTCTTTTTTTTTTGTTGCTCCTGTTGAGCCCTTTACAATGAGTCGTTTTCGTTCCCCCCCCCCCCCAAAAAAAACCCCCAAAAATATAAAACTGTTCAGAAAATACAAAAAAAGTAAAAAAATGTTCAGAAAAATAATAAAAAAAATATAAAACAACAAAAACAATAAAAAAAAAGTTATTTTCAGAACTACCTCCCCGTTATAAAAAAATTGGTAGAATATTTGGAACTCTGCCAACCTCTATTTCTTTTGGTTCGCTTCCCCGTTCACTCTCCGGTACGCGAACAGGGAGCGAACCAAAAAAAAAAAAAAGAAGAGTAATTATAAGGGAAGGAAACAGACAGTTATGTTAAAAGAAAGACAGCTATAGGGAGTAAAGTAGAGATACTGTTTAATAGATCTATTTACTGAAGAAAAGATTTAAGAGAGTATAATTGTGAAAAACAAAATAGATAAGGAAGTGAGAAAAAAAAAAAGAGAGTAGAAGAATAACAAACAAGAGTTTCTTAGAGAGTGTGAATGAATAATCAAATTAAGATTAAAACATCGGAATAACAGAGAGAAAAAACACAATGCAGAAAAGAAGAAGTAACAGAAAAGGAATGATTGAAACAGCAAAGAAATGTAAATAACATAGGGGCATATTATCAACATAGGCGATAAAAATTTTGCTGCTTTTATCAGCAGAAATCTGACACTAAAGACGCTTTTGCGGCAGTTTTCTGCCAATAATTACTGCTTTTATCGGCAGAAAACTGCCGCTAAAGCCGCTTTTCCGGAAGAAAACTGCTGCTAAAGCCACTTTTGCGGCAGTTTTCTGCCGATAAAAACACTGATAAATTTATTGTCTGTGTTGATAATATGCCCCTTACTGTGCTTGAACTACAGAGAGAAAGCATAATGAACAAGTAGTGAAAGAGTGATCAGTCAGAAACAGTGAGAGTAATAGAACACAGAGTGAGTGAACAAGAGTGACGAAGTATGAGAAGAGAGGGACTGACAAAAATAGTGGAAGGAGTAGAGTAAGTAAGTAATAGAGAAAGGATTGAGGGAAGTAGCAAAGGCAGGAAAGTGAGGGTTAAAGAAATGAAATAGTGAAACTAATAGAAGTTAAATGTGATAGAAATGTAACGAAAAGAGTACAAAACATTTACCTTATAATTGTCGTTAACTTAGTCACTTGTAATTTTTATACTTTCAATCTGTGAAAGAGAGAACAAACATTTGAAAAATATTAAAACATGTATTTAAAAATTAGAAAAGACAAGGGAAAAGATTGAAGGACAAACAGTTTTTCAATAACTTTGACACTTACAGAAGCCTCTGCTTCTCCATGCCCCTACACAGTCCTAAAAATATACATTTTAAACTAACAGTATCTTGATGCAGATGAAGTGAGGCCTATCTTGCAATATGGTGCATCTTTTGCACTGCTGCTGTCTCACAACAGTGATGCAATGGCAGCGCAAAAGAGGTGCAAAGCCATCATAAAATTGCCCTTAACATTTTAAATAATTGTTTCAGGATGCCAATAAGATGTGTCCTATCCAGAGGTTTGTTTCAGGTGAGGCCTACTCAGGGTTCCAAATGAAATTTCGAGTTGTTGAAGAGTACAGAGGAGATAATACATGTGAAGGCCTACCAATGAAGTAAGTCATGTACACTTCACTCTTGAACAAAGGCCAGACCTCTTTTGTGTCTGTGGACAGACCTAAACTTAATCTGCACAATGTCATTCGTAAACTTAGGAAACACAGGTGACGTAATTGAAAAATGTGGAGTTTCTTTTCCTCATTTCACAATCACATCACCTGTGTTTCCTTTGCTTAGGTATCTCATAGTGCAGATGGAGTCTAGCATATCAAAGAGTACACAGAAGTTGAGCAGTGTATACAACAATTTTGACATTTACAGAAGACTCAGCTTCTTATCTTGTTGGAGATGAAGTGAGGCCTGTCTTGCAACATGGTGCATCTTTTGCATCACTGCTGCATCGTTTCATGTGGCACGGGTTTTTTACAGCATGACACATCTGCCTAGATGCATCAATTTGTAATTTTGTCGCCTCATAGCAAATCTTTTCCACCGCCAATGCGTCACAAAAGTGACGCACAGTGTCGCAAAAGAGGCATACACCTATCATAAATCTGTCCCTAACATTTTAAATGATTACTTCAGGATGACGATAAGGTGTGGCCTCTCCAGAAGTTTGTTTAAGGTGAGGCCTACTCAGGGTTGCAGATCAAATTTACGCTTGTTGAAGAATACAAAGGACATAATACATGTGAAAGCCTACCAATGAAGTAAGTCATGTCCACTTCACTCTTGAACAAAGGCCAGACCTCTTCTGTGTCCGTGGACAGACCTAAACTTCATCTGCACAATGTCATTCGTAAACTTAGGAAACACAGGTGATGTAATTGAAAAATGTGGAGTTTCTTTTCCTCATTTCACAATCACATCACCTGTGTTGCCTTTGCTTAGGTATCTCATAGTGCAGATGTAGTCCAGCATATGAAACAGTACCCAGAAATGCACACTGCATGCAAGAACTTTGACACTTACAAAAGCTTCAGCTTCTGCATGCCCCCTACACAGTGCTAATTATATACATTTCAAACTGATGGTATCTTGCTGGAGATGAACTAAAACCTATCTTGCAACATGGTGCATCTTTTACACAAAACTGACCTACAGCGGCGCAAAAGAGGCGCACGGCCATCATAAATCTGATCCTAACATTTTAAATGATTGTTTCAAGATGCCGATAAGGTGTAACCTATCCACAGATTTGTTTCAGGTAAGTCCTACTCAGGGTTGCAGATGAAATTTAGGTTTGTTGAAGAATACAGAGGAGATAATATATGTGCAGACCTACCAACGAAGTGAGTCATGTCCACTGCACTCTTGAACAAATGTCAGACCTCCTCTGTCTCCTGGAACAGGCCTAAACCTCATCTACACAATGTGATGTGTAATGTTAGGAAACACAGGTAATATAATTGAAAAACGTGCAATTTTTTTTTGCTCATTCCACAATCATATCACCTGTGTTTCCTTTGCTTAGGTATCTCATTGTGGAAATGTAGTCTATCATATGAAAGACTACGTAGAATGTGAGCACTGTATGCAACAACTTTGACACTTACAGAAGCCTCTCCTTCTCCATGCCTCCTACACAGTTCTAAATGTACATCATAAATACAAACAGTACAGAATTAATTATACATGTTAAATGGTTTATTTTTGCTGTTCTCAGAATGTATCAAATTTCACTAAAAACAGTGACTTGAAGGTATTCATCATATAACAGCGGGGGAAAAAAAACACAATCAAAATGATTGTGTTTAAAAAACCCATACAACATAACAAATCAGAATTCAGAACTCCTTAAAATTAACTTACTTTCCATGACGTCGAAGGATGTCCTATGAACAGCTTACACTCTGTTGTGCTGTTATTACTTTCAGCCCGCCATTTTCTGAAAGAAAACCTCCATCGTTTTGAAAAATATGTTACATACAATAAATGACTTCTCGCTCTCTACCACACGTTTCCACAAGGACAAATCATGTAAGAGCCATGTATAACTCTTGAAATTCTTGTAAGCCAATCCCGTCATTTTGTATTTCCGCAACTTTCAGAATTAAAATGTTGAAGACCATTTTCACAATCCTGGACTAGTAATATCTTACCCTTCTTGCTCACTCATGTTCTACATTTCCTATGACACTGATACTGCTTACTATGAAGCAGACTTACACTACCTCTATGACTACTACAATTATTTAATTCTCTACATCACTTTTAATCACAAAGCAATATAAAACAGTAGACAGCATTGCAGACTTACATTCCCTCTAGTCCATGTTTTGATTGGCTGCTTCAATTAGCTTATAAAAAGAAACAGTTTTTCTGAACTCATTCAAAGTGCAGTTATTTTTCCATGACGTCAACTGTTATGGTAAGAAGTTATGTCTCTGTACTACACTTATCCTCAAGGCCAAATCGTGTAGGAGCCATTAGAACCTCTTGAAATTCCTCAGAGCACATCCCGAGATTCTTTCCCTAAAATTTTGGTTTTTAAAACACCAGGTAAGAATTTTTAAGGTCATACGGCAATTTTGTTTTGAAAATTAAAACAGAATCGTTGCAGAATGACCAGCCATTTCTAGACTTTAAATAAGCTGTGTAATGTCCTGATGTTATTGAAGGACCGTCATGATATATAATTGCTGCAGTTACAAAAGTCCTTCCTGATATTGACAACTGTGAAGCCACAAAATTTTTAATTAAAGTTGTCAATTTTGTTCCATCAGGCCTACATCGTTGGAACATTAAAATGACATACTGGCCATATGTTCGTATAAATAATGTTGACATCATTTCAGATTTACATTGGCTACACTCCATGTTGTGATCAGCTGCTTTTACTAGCTTATTAAAAGAGACTGATTTACTGTCTGGCAAAGTTAAATATATAAATCTTTCTGAGTCTACACTAGTAGTACTTGATACCCTACAGTTCTCGCAGTCATGCTGCCATTGATAAGAAAGCCCAAACAGGTGATCTACATCTACACCTTCAGCATGCAATACATCAAGTATATACATTAAAAACTCCTGACAATCTTGCTGAATATTTTGAGAGAATTGTGTTTGACCTGAACATCTGTCTAACAGATTTCGAATTTCAGACACACTTTCTATTTTTGTTCTATCAGTGCTACATTTCTCTAACACAGAATTTAACAAACTGCAAAATCTTTGATCAGAATTTACCACAATCTCTTCTTTTACATTTTCTAGAGAAAACAAAACATTAACCACTACATTAGCATAGCAGTTGACACCAGAACTGTTTTCAAATTGAAAACCAACAACATCTTCAACAGAATCCTTTTTGTTTCTGCTTATAATTTCAGGTTCATCGACTTTTCGTCTTTTTGCTACAACCTCCCTAGTATTGGTCACATTTCTTCGTTTCCAGCCTACCACACGTTTCTCAAACAAAGGATATTGAGGCAAATGTGGCGCATACTCTCTTCTTAACCTATTGTATTCCATAACACAATCTAGATCCGCACAAATGTTTGTGACATCACACTCAATCAAGTACAATCCCGATAAAGTTCTAACTCATGACAATGCCACATATGCCATACCCTCCTTGAACACAGAACTGCCAATATTCACCAATGCACTGTCTACACCTAAACCTTGCGATTTATGGGTTGTCACCGCATATGCCAAGCAAACAGGAAACTGCTTACGGCGAACATATAAGTCTTTTACAAGCAAAAATCTAGCAGAACAACGACCAATTAGCTGTACTTCCTCAATGCCATCAAATTTAATTTTTAAAAATTCAATTCCATCTCTATTTCTGTATTTCACAAAATCAACAACATTACCCACTGATCCATTTACCAGACCTCTTTTAACATGTAAATTCCTTCTTAAAATTATACGGCAGTTTAAGCACACATTCAGAGTCTTTTCAAAACCTGCAGTTTTAGATATAGTCTTCTCTAATGAATCCAATTTTGTTTTCAAATTCTCAGACAAAATAATTGTTGATCCCATATGCTCTACTCTGTCAATACCTTCCAGTTTCACAATCTCTTGCTTTTCTAAATGCAACATTTTGTTGTTGAAGATGGCACATTCTGCAAGAGTTGGCATCAAACATATTCCAGATTTCTTCTCAGTAATTTTCTGAAAAATATTCTCAGGCACAACATCTTGTTCTGGATATAAATTTGACAGTAATCGTGCATGTAAAGCTTCTTTCCCATGCTCGGTCACTTTTCCAATTCTAACATCTTGTAGAATATTCTTGTAAACTTCATCCTTCGCCTGACGCATATTTTCATGCAGTTCAGCATAATTGAAGTTTAACCATATATTGACGTTGCCAATGCTCCCTAGGCACTTCCTGGTATCTTCATGCGTGAGCATTTTGAACACAGGTTGTCCTTTCACTGGTGTCAGCTGCAGAAGATCTCCGAAAACAATGATGTGTTTGCCACCAAATAACACATCATACTCTATTTTGAGAACTTCTTGCATTCTCAAATGCACAAAGGCAAGCATGACATTGGAAACCATGCTTACTTCGTCAATGATAAGAAGTTTCATTTTCCTCAAGATTCTTGAAACTTCACAACAAGCATCTCCAGATAGCTTGTGATATTGTAATTTGTTGTCATGCTCCACTGGCAGCATCAGTAAACGATGTAAAGTAATCTCTTTAATGTTATGTGCTGCCAGTCCAGTTGGAGTGGTGACAACACAAGACAGCGATGACTCAGTCATTTCCTGCAAATAACATGAAATTGCTTAAATGAGGAAACTTTTTCCAGTTCCCGCTTCTCCACTCACGTACAGTCGGACAGGCTTCAACGACGTACATGAGCACTCTTTCTTCTCATGACTTAATCCATGATCAATTTGCTTGGTAACTTCGTCATATATTTTCCTCTGCTCAACGTTGAGTTGTCTTTCCAAGTCTTCTAAGTTAACTGCATCCTCCTGAGCATGTGCCATGGCTCTTTCCACTTCATTCATGGCAGTGGCAGCTTCATTTTCCATAACAGGTCCTCCTAGTGGATCCTGACTCAATGAAGCAGAACTCTGACTGTCCTGAGAACTGTCTCTGGCAATCTCGGCTGCAATCGTTGCTTCCTGCTCGATTTCCGCATTCAACATTTCTACATATTTAGGAAAAGCAGGACATTCTATGGTCTCCTTGGCGGCAGTGAAAGAGTCTTCGTAACAGAGGAAATCTCCAAGCAGTTCCTCTTCTGCACGCCAAGGCTTGAAAAGTTGCAAAAGTGCTAAATAGAAAAACTCCTTTTTTTCCGGAGATTCGCCACTCAATTTTCGATGGTTTACCAAGTGGCATTTTCTTTGCTTGACCAGACATCCCTCACTTCCAATTACAGCATACACTCCTTTCTCAGTATCTTCTTTGATGTTCCTCTTGAATATGTAATTTTGTAGAACCTCATACAGACAAACATTCTCGAGGTGACTGCTTCGATTTGGATAATATGTATCCAACATGTTGCTCTTCAAAATGTCGGTACTGTTTGGCTCCTTTTCCGCCAAATACTCAATTTCCCGCACAGGTTTCAGAACTCGATTACGTGTTGCAGCAAGACCAAGACTTGCCCAAACGATACTCCTAGATTTGGCATAGAGACTTGCTGAAGACAACCGGTCAGAACATTCGTAAGCTCCGATTTCTCGATGCGACAACATCTTCAGACTGAAACTGTACAACTTCTTACTGAGGCTCTTTTCATGGCAAATGTCCTCCCACATATCCTTCAATTCTGTCTTTTCTTTTTTGGTGATGTAAGATGTCACATACCGAGCCACAGCCATACAGTTATCAGCCACAAACTGTATATCCATGTTAGCATTCCACATGGACAAAATCACTGGGTTGTAGTCGTTGATGTACTTGGACTCTTCGTTCCTCTTCAAATTGTATGTGTTTTTAGGTGATTTCTTCATCACATTATGTCGCAGCGAAGACATCAAACTGTTTACTCTTCCTTTAGAAATCACCGGTCGTGGAAAGCCGAAACGACATTTGGTGTAGAACTTGTCCTTGTTTCGGAATTTACGACGACAGTACTTTCCACAACGATGGCTTTGGAAACGTAGAACTTTTTCTCTTAGGCTTTTCTCCTCCTTTGCGTTTGGAACAGCCCACGTAGAATACTGTTGTATGAAACTCATCACTGAGTCTTCTGGATCTGTTCCAAATTTAGGTGCATCCTTGATCCACAACAGCATATGTATGTGAGGAGCACCTCTTGCTTGGTACTCCTTTCTCCAGAAGAAATCCAACACCTCTCCAAGAGGTGGATTCTTCTTATTCATGATGAAAGACATCATAGCTTTAAATCTATGATTGAAGTACCGGCATACATTGACTGGATCCAAAGAGCACAGTTCTCCCGGTGTCTTGAATTCGATGTTTTCGATGTTTCCATTTGCCTCTCGTAGAAATTCAAGTATGTCTTCCCAGCCATACTCGGCACAGCTCAGAGTGAGGAACCATGTGGGAGTTCCTAAGTTCCTCAGCATACATTTTAAATCACCATGACGACGGTACCAGTACTCATTAGTACCACGCTGACACGCCATGAGATTAATCAGGTGAGAATCCAAAATACTGTCTTGGACATTGATTTTATCCATAAAGTCACTTGCCGAGATGTTTTGCATGTGTATACCACTTTTCAAGATGTGGTTCACTGCATATGACAGTCCAGACAGATCGCTTTCAAACAGGAGATGAAACAAATAGGGAATACATTGTCGAAACCTAGCATCTCCTGCATACAATCGCAAAGTCCGGTATTCAGAAGCAGGAATTTGATGAGGTCGCTCATCATATCTTCCTCCCTGACCTGTTGGAAAAAGCTGTGGGAAACACCGAGCTTCCAAACTTTCCTCCCAAACACTAATGGGACTCCCTTTGGCTTGTTTCATTTGAAACAACTCAATAGCATTCCCCATGACTTCCTTGGAATGCAAAGGATGAACACTATAATGTTCATATATTTCTTCACTAGTAGAGGGTTCTACTTTCTCAATTTGACCAGCACACAAATCGCTATCCTCTTCCTCACTTACTTCCTCTTCTGCAACATATATATTCTTATAGTACTTATTATTTTTTTTCAAATACAATGTTGCCTTTTTGACTTTCCTAACATCCACTAAATCTTGCCATATTTTCTTACTCTTTGTCGGAACCCCATTAACTAAGATAACCAGAGGTTCCTCTTCCACTTTTTCTACTCCAATTGTGTTAATGTTTTTCTTCAAATCTAGAGGCAAATAAACAACTCTTCCCTTTAATCCTCTCTGTAAATCTGATGGAGGCAATTTTCCGGTCTTTGCCTCCATTCTTACAATAGCCTGAAAGGGATGGATACTTTGAATCAAAATAGATTCATAAGTATTTAAATCCTTCAATTCAGAAGGAATCTCAACCAATTCCAGATTATTATGAACTGCTCTAGCAGGCATCTGGTTTTGATTTAATTTGCTACAACAATAAGTACACACACGTTGATCCGATCCCAAATCAAAACAATTTTCTACCATCAAGTATGTTGTGAAATCCTTCCATTCACTATTATTTTCCCTTTCACTTTTTGCATATAAATCCACTAACTTAGTCTGATTCTTATAATAAGTGCGTCGACAACACACACAAGTGAAATTAGGCCTCTCACTTGATTTCACCTGAAACGTCGCAATTTCCCTCTGAAAATTATCTGTACTGGAAACCTGTACACTATCTTCCACATTACCCTCTTCTTCTTGGTCAATTTCAACATTCTCCTCTTTACTTCCAAAGTAACAAAACTCAATTTCTTCACAAATATTCTTCACATCTATTTCAGAACCATGCAAAAGAGCAGTGCATAATTGTTTAAGCATAACTGCTGGACTCTTAGCATAATACAACATTCTAACTAATTTCCTCACTTTATTATGATGCACTGCTAGCATCCTGAAATGATGAAAAACACTCTGGCATACTCTCCTGGAAAGACAAGCCAGTGAATGACCATGCAAACCTGTCACTTCTCTCACTCTGCAAGGATCTAATTCTTGCAACAACTTCATTTTCTGCTTCAAACTTTTCTTATTAAATGTCCGTACAAAATCACAAAGCAAATTGATGGAATCCTGTCGCACACTGCAAATACTACTACACTTCCAGGTGTACACAGGTCCCTTAGGACGTCTTCCTAAAACCTCATTACCTAACATCTCTTCTGCCTCTGTTGTCACAAGTTTTTCTTTTTCAACTGGACAACCATCTTTCACTTCATAAGCTCGACCACTGGTGTCAACTGCATGCACCAAATCATTATCCTGGAAATAACTCTCCTCATTAAAAAATGCCTCACAACTTGAACTATGCATCCATTCTCCGGAAAAAACTTCACAAAAATGACTACGATTAACTATTCTCTTCCATCTACTATTTGTTTTGAAATCATAAATTGCCTTGTTTAGCTTCCTAATTCTATTGATTATCAAAATAAATAACTTACGTTTAATTTCAAATGCCTGATCAATAACTTTCTCAACTTTTTTTTTTCTCTTATAAAAAACCACTTTCTGTTGACCTTTCTTAATATTTTTTAACAAATTGCCAATTATCCTGTTGCGGAACATTCGTTTACGAATGTCCCTAAACTGTTGTTTCCTTCTACTATCATGCACAGAGTTATCTCTTGCTCTAGCAGTAACATTTTTGATTGGCCTTTCCTTTCCGTTTAAATTGCTTCTCTTTTTCTGGACTGAAACATTTTCTGTAGTAATACTTTTTTTACTACAAATATTTCTTATGAATGTTTTTGTGGTCTTACCCGGTGCTTTCTTGGTGACTTGACAAGTTTTTTTGCTAGAGGACTGCTGCATTATTTCATGGACCTGCTGTCTTTGACGTTTTGCAGCCTTTCTAAGTCTATCCTTGGTTGGCATGCTGAAATCTTGAAATGATCTGCAGTTGAATCTGTGGTAAAATATAATAAAAAATGTTATTAACCACTATTACCAAACAGTAAATCAATAACAGTCATCAAAAACTTAACACACTACTTCACATTTTTACATAGAATATTTTTTAGTGCTTGGCAAATTTAGAATACAGAAATAGCAGAAAAGACCGGAATTCATATTCATTTTACCTGTGCTGTTTTATATGTGAATCTGATCTAATTTTATGAGCATATTTTAATATTTTATTGAAGACACTACACATAACCTGTTTTTGAAGGTGTGTTTAATTTAAAATTAAACAGTTTACATTTTTACTTTTCATTTATTGTAAATTTTAAAAATAAATGTTTATAGTTCCATAGGCTCAAACAGGTCAGCTTCCCACCCTATGTCATACAATTCTGACAAATCTGCATCCTCATCATGTTCTTCTTCATCCTCAGGATTTAAATCATCCAAGGGATCTACTTCCACTGACGTTTCAATTACGAGTTCAATGATGAGGTCAAGATCAACTGATTGCTGATTGTCGCTCATGTTGATGTTGTCGTTATCTTTAAAGAAAGATAACAACAATGAGATGTTGCACAGTAAGAGACAAATCTCAGAGATTATAATAGTAAAATTGTTTAACAAGAGTAACATTTTGCAGCTATTATTTAGCCATGTCCAGCGATGCTGAGGAGGTGAGGCCTATATCCAAGTTTTCAGTGAACAGGACTCATCTCTTCTTAACATTGGATAAGCATCACCGACTCTGTGTCCCCTGCTCATACTTAAATGTACAGGGGCAGATTTATGCTAAGTGGCGCATCCCCACGGATGCACCAGTTAATGTGCACCGCTGCTCTGCCACCCATAGTGTGCCGCATTTACAATGTGGAGCACCATTGAGCAAAAACAGCACAGATGCGTCACGCATCTGTGCCGCAAAAGCAGCACATTGCAGGAATCACGTCATAAGCGCGACATGTCTACTGCAATGCACAGGAGGAAGCCTCACATTGCATGGTGCATCACTTCTTATACCTGTTTCAAACAGGCGTAAGGATTTCATTCAGCAATGCTATAAAGCTGACTCAGTGAAATCTTCTAAATTTCACTGTGTTAGTTTTACAGGGCTTTCTTGCAAATTAATGCATACCTTGCAACAAAACACCTATATGAAAACTGACGCAGGTTTCATGTGGCACAGGACTTTACAGCATGACACATCTGCCTAGATGCATCAATTTTTAAATATGTCGCCACATAGCAAATCTTTTGCACCACCGCTGCGTCACAAAAGTGACGCACAGCAGCGCAAAAGAGGCACACGGCTATCATAAATCTGTCCCTAACATGTTAAATGATTGATTCAGGATGACGATAAGGTGTGGCCTATCCAGAGGTTTGTTTAAGGTGAGGCCTACTCAGGGTTGCAGATCAAATTTACGCCTGTTGAAGAATACAGAGGAGATAATACATGTGAAGGCCTACTAATGAAGTAAGTCATGTGCACTTCACTCTTGAACAAAGGCCAGACCTCTTTTGTGTCCGTGGACAGACCTTAACTTCATCTGCACAATGTCATTCGTAAACTTAAGAAACACAGGTGATGTAATTGAAAAATGTGGAGTTTCTTTTCCTCATTTTACAATTACATCACCTGTGTTTCCTTTGCTTAGGTACTTCATAGTGCAGATGGAGTCTAGCATATCAAAGAGTACACAGAAGTTGAGCAGTGTATACAACAATTTTCACATTTACAGAAGACTCAGCTTCTTATCTTGTTGGAGATGAAGTGAGGCCTGTCTTGCAACATGGTGCATCTTTTGCATCACTGCTGCATCGGTTTCATGTGGCACAGGTTTTTTACAGCATGACACATCTGCCTAGATGCATCAATTTGTAATTTTGTCGCCACATAGCAAATCTTTTGCACCGCCACTGCGTCACAAAAGTGACGCACAGTGGCGCAAAAGAGATATACACCTATCATAAATCTGTCCCTAGCATTTTAAATGATTAATTCAGGATGACGATAAGGTGTAGCCTATCCAGAGTTTTGTTTAAGGTGCATGAAGCTCTAGCAGTACATATCCAGAAATGTAATTGATTTCAAAAAACGTTTTTAAACACAACATATAAATCAATTGTATACCTACATTCATGGGGAAATGACTTAAAATGAAATTAAAATCGTTTGTGAGGAAAAGGAATGCTTTTAAAATTTATGACAAGGAAATAATGGTGTCTGCTTCTTCATTTCATTTCTCTTCAGCATTTTTGGGTCACTTTTAACATGGCTATGTAACTCAAAGACTCAAAATCTAAATTTGCCAAGCACAGGTGGGAACATATTTCCAAGGATCTTGCCCCACGGAGAAAGGTCTTAAATTAAAATGGGAAAAATAACATCAGAGACACTCAAATTCCTTATAAAGAAGCAGACACCATTATGTCCTTGTCATAAATTTTAAAAGCATTCCTTTTCCTCAAAAACGATTTTCAAGTCATAATTTGAAAACACTGCACATGGGGAAATGACTGAAAATGTCCTTAAGACACATGAAAGCGTTTTTTGATTGCCTTTGCAGCATTTTTGGGTCACTTTTATCATGGCTATGTAACTCAAAGACTCAAAATCTAAATTTGCCAAGCACAGGTGGGAGCATATTTCCAAGGAACTTGCCCCACGGAGAAAGGTCTTAAATTAAAATGGGAAAAATAACATCAGAGACACTCAAATGCCTTATAAAGAAGCAGACACCATTATTTCCTTGTCATACATTTTAAAAGCATTCCTTTTCCTCAAAAACGATTTTCAAATCATAATTTGAAAACACTGCACATGGGGAAATGACTTAAAATGTCCTTAAGACACATGAAAGCGTTTTTTGATTGCCTTTGCAGCATTTTTGGGTCACTTTTAACATGGCTATGTAACTCAAAGACTCAAAATCTAAATTTGCCAAGCACAGGTGCGAGCATATTTACAAGGAATTTGCACCACGGGGAAAGGTCTTAAATTAAAATGGGAAAAATAACATCAGAGACACTCAAATGCCTTATAAAGAAGCAGACACCATTATGTCCTTGTCATAAATTTTAAAAGCATTCCTTTTCCTCAAAAACGATTTTCAAGTCATAATTTGAAAACACTGCACATGGGGAAATGACTGAAAATGTCCTTAAGACACATGAAAGCGTTTTTTGATTGCCTTTGCAGCATTTTTGGGTCACTTTTAACATGGCTATGTAACTCAAAGACTCAAAATCTAAATTTGCCAAGCACAGGTGAGAGCATATTTACAAGGAACTTGCCCCACGGAGAAAGGTCTTAAATTAAAATGGGAAAAATAACATCAGAGACACTCAAATGCCTTATAAAGAAGCAGACACCATTATTTCCTTGTCATAAATTTTAAAAGCATTCCTTTTCCTCAAAAACGATTTTCAAATCATAATTTGAAAACACTGCACATGGGGAAATGACTTAAAATGTCCTTAAGACACATGAAAGCGTTTTTTGATTGCCTTTGCAGCATTTTTGGGTCACTTTTAACATGGCTATGTAACTCAAAGACTCAAAATCTAAATTTGCCAAGCACAGGTGAGAGCATATTTACAAGGAATTTGCACCCAGGGGAAAAGTCTTAAATTAAAATGGGAAAAATAACATCAGAGACACTCAAATGCCTTATTAAGAAGCAGACACCATTATTTCTTTGTCATAAATTTTAAAAGCATTCCTTTTCCTCAAAAACGATTTTCAAGTCATAATTTGAAAACACTGCACATTGGGGAAACGACTTAAAATGTCCTTAAGACACATGAAAGCGTTTTTTGATTGCCTTTGCAGCATTTTTGGGTCACTTTTAACATGGCTATGTAACTCAAAGACTCAAAATCTAAATTTGCCAAGCACAGGTGCGAGCATATTTACAAGGAATTTGCCCCACGGAGAAAGGTCTTAAATTAAAATGGGAAAATAACATCAGAGACACTCAAATGCCTTATAAAGAAGCAGACACCATTATTTCCTTGTCATAAATTTTAAAAGCATTCCTTTTCCTCAAAAACGATTTTCAAGTCATAATTTGAAAACACTGCACATGGGGAAATGACTTAAAATGCCCTTAAGACACATGAAAGCGTTTTTTGATTGCCTTTGCAGCATTTTTGGGTCACTTTTAACATGGCTATGTAACTCAAAGACTCAAAATCTAAATTTGCCAAGCACAGGTGCGAGCATATTTACAAGGAATTTGCACCACGGGGAAAGGTCTTAAATTAAAATGGGAAAAATAACATCAGAGACACTCAAATGCCTTATAAAGAAGCAGACACCATTATTTCCTTGTCATAAATTTTAAAAGCATTCCTTTTCCTCAAAAACGATTTACAAGTCATAATTTGAAAACACTGCACATGGGGAAATGACTGAAAATGTCCTTAAGACACATGAAAGCGTTTTTTGATTGCCTTTGCAGCATTTTTGGGTCACTTTTAACATGGCTATGTAACTTAAAGACTCAAAATCTAAATTTGCCAAGCACAGGTGGGAGCATATTTCCAAGGAACTTGCCCCACGGAGAAAGGTCTTAAATTAAAATGGGAAAAATAACATCAGAGATACTCAAATGCCTTATAAAGAAGCAGACACCATTATTTCCTTGTCATACATTTTAAAAACATTCCTTTTCCTCAAAAACGATTTTCAAGTCATAATTTGAAAACACTGCACATGGGGAAATGACTGAAAATGTCCTTAAGACACATGAAAGCGTTTTTTGATTGCCTTTGCAGCATTTTTGGGTCACTTTTAACATGGCTATGTAACTTAAAGACTCAAAATCTAAATTTGCCAAGCACAGGTGGGAGCATATTTCCAAGGAACTTGCCCCACGGAGAAAGGTCTTAAATTAAAATGGGAAAAATAACATCAGAGACACTCAAATGCCTTATAAAGAAGCAGACACCATTATTTCCTTGTCATAAATTTTAAAAGCATTCCTTTTCCTCAAAAACGATTTTCAAGTCATAATTTGAAAACACTGCACAGCTCCTATGCACAAAAACACCCTGTCAGTACTAATACTTCACATTTTCTCCAATTACAATTTCTCAAAGAAACATAATCTATTTGTAAAACACTTGAGACAAAGCAACATTTTAAAAACACAACTTTCTTCATAATTTTCTCCTTAAAACACACTATTCTCTATCTAAATTAAATAAATCTTTTCTCACCTTAGCAAATACTTTATGAGTTTCAACACAGTCTCAGAAATACACCAATTTGTCTTCAGCAGAACAAAGGGTATGCACTCCAGAGGCTGCAGCTATAGAAAGCACAGAAATGCTGTAATTCATCACACATATCTCTCATGTCACCCAATCAAAACTCTTCCCTCACTTTTTTCAAATCAAAACCCTTCCCCCCTCTGCCCTCTCTGCCTTTTTTACATAGCAACCACCTCCTGGAAGACTTCTGGTGTTTGCAAGTTCACACAACAATGTTTCAATTGAACTCTGAACTCTCAGTGCACCTGCGTATCCAGTGCAATCTTTCATTAAATGATTTTTTTTTGACCATTCAAATTACATCTTTCAAAGAACTCATCCATGCACCCTAACTTTCTGTTTTCAGCAATCAAAATCCACCAATCACTGCTACTGCTTCATTAACACAGAAACTCCACAGTTTTTTTCATTTTAAACTCTTATTTTTTCAACTGCCATTTCATTACCACACTTCATCTGACTGCAGCAGAACCTTCTCTCACCATGTTTTCTGTCTGGATTGTTGGACATAGTTACATCTATTGGGCTCAGAGGTATGCTGAGAACAGAAATGTACCTAACCTCAATTTACAAGATGTGGAAATTAAGTGGTTTGGCCACAGAGGATTAAAATGTCACCAATTGATACCATTGGTGAAAACCTTTATGCATTTGCCAAAACCTGACCTGTTAATTGTGCACTGTGGAGGTAATGATTTGGGCACTTTGACTGGAGTAGGTCTGGAAATGCTTTTAAAGGACACCTTTGAGCAATTAATGGCACTTTTTCCTCAAACTGCCTTGGTATATTCAAATATATGCCAAAGACAGAAATGGAGGTGGTCGAACCAATTTTGTCCACAAATTGAGAAGTCGAGGAAGCATGTAAACAAATCTGTTTCAGCTTACATGATAGACCATGGAATGGGCTCCGTGTACAACAATAACTTGCGTTACTACATGCAAGATATCTACAGAGGACATGGAGTTCACTTCTCAGATGAAGGGAACAGAGTTTTCATTCTGAATTTAAAAATGTGCATTGGTACCTACTTATAAGTACCTAAATGTACCATATCCCAAAAGCTCTTCTCAGAGCTACCCTACATCTGATCACTCACAATTATTATTTTACTCTAACTTTTTTTACTAATTTTCAACAAAGTACGCTCCCCGGAGCGCTACCCGGTACGCGAACCGGAAGCTAACCGCGCGAAATTTAAAAAAAAAATGTTTTTTTCGCACATATGGGCCTCCTCAGCCATCCTCAGAAAACCTAGGGGGTCAAAATACGTCTACCGTGTCCCCTTCTACCCATTCTGAACATTATGTGCCCTCCATCTTGTATCTTAATTCGACCGAAACACAAAATGGTGGACTCCCGTAACGCTTAAGGTTCGCGTACCGGGGCGCTCGCCAGTTCGCGTACCGGGGCGCTCCCCGGGAAGCGCTCCATTAAAAAAGGTGGGAAAGTAATTTACAGAAGAAACCCTTGGACACTTTCACCAAATATAGATTTGCTCATACTACATACCAATCCCTACCATTTTCACAAATTTGGTTGAAATTCCATTTAGCCATTTAGCCTGTAGACCTCTCTAAATACCCTGAGGTAAATTACTTCACAAAACACATCTGAAGTGTTGGAATTCACAACCAATTAAAATGTTACTTTCATTTTCTATTTTTTTTTTACCTGACATTTGATTGGTTATGTACCTGAATATATATAAAGGAAGAGAAGGAAACACAGCCATTTTGACTACTACTTCCTGGTGTACATTTCAATTGGATTTTCACTAATCACGTCAACTTCTTTGTAAAGGTAAGTTGTTATTTTAAAAACTGAAGTATATTGTGCACTATAAGTTGATATGGTAAACTTTTTCTGATAGTTATATACTATCCCTCTTTAGTAGTTATAGATTTAGATAGACTTCTCTGTTATAGTTATGGATGGAGTTAGGTTTCTCTTGTATAATTATGAATTTACTTACGTTAAATCACATACACTTTTTTATATTCCTACTTCCACTCTGATACTATACACTGCCCAAAGATAAATTCACTGTTAAAAACTGCCTATCTAAAATTAATCCCAACAGTGCCCTATCTCTACTAATATATTTTTTATCCAAATTTCAGACAAAATGGAAGGCAAACACAAAGTTTCATTTGAAATTGTCCTGCAAGAGACCAACCAAGAAATAATTGATCCAAATTATATAGAATTTATGGATGAAACTTGGGACCAAGAACTACTGCAATGTGTGCAAGCAGTAGATGTCCTCCTTGAAAATGAGGACATTTTACACACTCAAACATTACAAGCTATGTTCAATGAAAATAACGACATTTCAGACAGTGTTATGTTAGACATTTTATTAAATTTTGAAACACAATAAATAATTGTTTAAAAAAAAAAAAATAATCAACAAAACCAACAATCAATTAACATACAGTATTTGAAAAGTCTATCATTCTTTTTTCCTCATAGTACGCTCCCGGGCCGCTTCCCGGTTCGCGAACCGGGCGCTATCCACGCAAAAAAAACCATTTTTTTTTTTTGTTGCCCCGCTGGGCCCTTTTAAAGCCTCCACATCAAACCTAGGGGGTCAGGGAGGATCTACTATGCCCCCTTATGGTCATTTTTGCCTTTGTTTTGACCTCCTCTTGTCTCTCGATCCTACCGAGAGACAAGATGGCGGCCGCACCGGACTGTTTAGAATGTTGACAGACACCGAAGAGACAATCAGCTTCGCTTCGCGAAGTTCCGTTACGCGTCAAGTACGCGAACCGGAGCGCTGCCCGGAGCGCGCTTACAGATATATATATTTTTTTGAACGTTAATTTCTCAAAATCCACTGGAGCACATATATTGAGACCTAGCAAAGGCACATCGTGCTAACAGTCCCTACAATTTTGCCAAGTTTCGTGCAAATCCATTCAGCCATTCGGGCTAAAAGTGAGGCCAACCGCCCTATGGAAATTAACATGGGAAAAACGCGTTTTGGGACCCCCTTTTTCCTCGGCCCCCCCTTGACGAACCCCCCCCCAAATTTTCAGGGCCTGCCCAGAAACAAAATGTTCCATTTTCCTGAAAATTTCAGCCAATTCCGTCCACAAACGCCAAAGTTATTAGACATAGAATTTTCAAAAATCCCATAGAGAAAAAATCCTAACTATATATACCTACTGGCGACCGCCAGTAGGTATATATAGTTAGGATATATTACCTACTGGCGGTCGCCAGTAGGTATATATAGTTAGGATTTTTTCTCTATGGGATTTTTGAAAATTCTATGTCTAATAACTTTGGCGTTTGTGGACGGAATTGGCTGAAATTTTCAGGAAAATGGAACATTTTGTTTCTGGGCAGGCCCTGAAAATTTGGGGGGGGTTCGTCAAGGGGGGGCCGAGGAAAAAGGGGGGTCCCAAAACACGTTTTTCCCATGTTAATTTCCATAGGGCGGTTGGCCTCACTTTTAGCCCGAACGGCTGAATGGATTTGCACGAAACTTGGCAAAATTGTAGGGACTGTTAGCCCGATGTGCCTTTGCTAGGTCTCAATATATGTGCTCCAGTGGATTTTGAGAAATTAACGTTCAAAAAAAGATATATATCTGTAACAGCGCTCCGGGCAGCGATCCGGTTCGCGTACTTTTCGCGTTACGGAGCTTTGCGAAACGAAGCTGATTGGCTCTCCGGTGTCTGTAAACATTCCAAACAGTCCGTAGCGGCCGCCATCTTGTCTCTCGGTAGGATCGAGAGACAAGAGGAGGCCAAAGCGAAGGGGCAAATGACCATAAGGGGGCATAGTAGATCCTCCCTGACCCCCTAGGTTTGATGTGGAGGCTTTAAAAGGGCCCCGCGGGGCAAAAAAAAAAACAAAAAACGTTTTTTATCGTGGGGGGCGCCCGGTACGCGTAACGGAAGCGGACTGGGGAGCGTACTACAAGGAAACAAGAATGATTGACTTTTAACTTATTGTATGTTTATAGACTTTTTTTTTTTTTTTTTTTTTTGCTGAGTGACGTCTCGGCCTATCTCCACGGGATGCAGTCCCTACCATCTCGGCGTTTAAGCCCAGGGGGACCGGTAGTGTGGGAGAGATAACGTCTGTTAACGTTCAATTCGAAGGAAATCAGGAAGTGTTGATAAACATTGTCTGCGCCATCTTGCCTTTTTTCAAATGCCACACTTTTGTCGTGCACGGCAGCCATTTTAGATGCCTTGACCAGACCCACTCTCTGCACGCTGTCGATCCTTAGCATGGGTCCCCACCCTCGCAAGCATCTCCCCCAGGCACTGGTCACCCCCGCTCTCTGTCTTATGCATGGGCAATAAACCTCCCCCCATCTGCGCTGCTCTTCCTTGAGAATCACACCCTGTGCCCGCCCGACACCTCCCTTTCGCCCTATTCACTACCGCACCCTCTGACACTCCTCTTCCTCTGTGTCCGATTGTCCAGGCCGGTCCCAGGCTATCACCTAGCCATGCAGATGTAGTTTATGGCCCCAGCTGTAAAGAATCACCCCTCCTCAAAGGAGTTACAGTAGATCAAGGCCCCCACCCGATGAGATCCGTCACACCACACGCGTTCCTACTATCTGAAAACCATCCTGTATTGTGATTGGGGTGGGGACCAAGCCTGAAGCGGAAGATTCCAGGGATGCCTCTTTGTACATCAAAGTTTTTACAATTATGTGTCACATTAAAAATATATAGCACTCCAACAAAGTAGTAGGATTATAAAACTTTAATAACTTATAAATATATACAACGCAACAAAAACAGTAAATACATTTAAACATTTTTTTAAAAAAAGAAGCAACAATGGTCAGTAGCTGTGTTTTGTGCGAATAGTCCCAAGGCAGCACAACGTGCTGAGTTCTGGACGGCACCCAGGTGATGTTACCTGGGTGCCGCACTGGTTTTTGGTATCCTCCGAAAAATGGCGTGGGGCGTCCCGGGGGGTTAGGGGGGAGGCCTCGTCAGTAGCGGTCTGTTGTGCGAATAGTCCCAAGGCAGCAGAACGCGCTGAGATGTGGATGGCACCCAGGTGATGTCCAGTAAGTTGCCGCACTGGTTTTGGTATCCTACAATGCTGCTCCGAATAACGGCGTGGGGCGCCCCGGGGGGGGGGTGAGGCGGCGTGAACGGGCCTCCGCCTTGAAGATTCTACAAAAGTCATGGGGGCCACCGACTCCTGCAGGCTTCCGGTGGGGAGCGGCTGCCATGATTGCTCGCGGAATGACCACGACGGAGCCACGAGATGGTGGTGCTTTCATGCTGACGCCAGCTTCAGTCTGAAACATCCAGAAACAAGGTGGGGCTTTCATCGTTTGGGAAAAAAAAATGTTTTAATCCAATGAAAAGTGTATTTTTAGGTCATATGATCAAGCCTTCCATCATTAGGAAACCAAAAGTAAAATGAACCAATGAAAAGTTTTATAAACAAGTCACATGACCTGTTATGCGGCATAGGGCTATAAAAAGCGTAGAAAATCCGTTGGCACGTGAGGCGGCGTCAGTAGCGGACCGATGTGCGAATAGGCCGAAGGCAGCACAACGCGGCAAGATCCGGATGGCACCGAGGTGGTGTCCAGCAAGTTGCCGCACTGGTGTGGCCATCCTACAATGCTGCGCCGAAAGTCGGCGTGGGGCGCCCCGTTGGCCTGTGAGGTGGCGTCAGTAGCGGACCGATGTGTGAATAGGCCGGAACCAGCACAAGGCGCCAAGATCCGGATGGCACCGAGGTGGTGTCATAGTTCAGAGTTCTGAGAAGCGGGGGGAGTCGGCACAAACGAGTCTCTCCCTCCATGTGGAGGCACTTCATCTGCAGTGGGGCGCCGAGATCAGGATGGCACCGAGGTGGTGTCTAGCAAGTTGCCGCACTGGTGTGTGTTGAAAATATGAAAGATCCTCAGCAAGTCTATGTTACTTCAATGGAGCGCCGTCTAGCTGAGTTTAGCCCGCTCTTGCTGCTACAGCGACAGGCGGCTGCAACAGGACTCTCAAAATGGCGGCCTGTTCTTTGGATTTGGGCCTGGTCCACTAAAATGGCCCTGGGACACCTTAGAACTCGGACGCTCGAATTTATTTTCCTTTCATCTACATGCAAAAAAGGTAAATGCCCGGTACGTTACCTGCCTCATCTGCCACGATGTACTCTCCAGAGGAACCGAAAAAAAATATAGTTATGGTAATTGTGGCAAATAAATTTCATGTGGACAGATGAGTGTTACTCTAATAAATACAGCATATGAACATCATCATAGTCGATGGTTGGTGGAGACATTTTGACTATATCCTGGACCTGCCCGTCCTCGCCCAAAATGGCGCCGGAATAAATGGGACTCGTAACTCCTTGTTGTGTACTGGTTGCACAACCTTGATATCACGAGATACGTATGCAGTTTTGAAGCACATGGCGGGCGGGGACGAGAATTGATTGAATATTTCGACATCCCTATTGATATTAAGTTCTGATGTGTTATTGATTACTGTACTACTGAAAGTTCGAATTAACGTCACCCATGGTACTTACCCGCAAATGTATATCTAGATAATTTTATTGTAACTGGCCCTGTCGTTTTTTAATTATAAAATGTACGTCCACCGATTCCGCAACTGTTAGACACCTTAGTTCTTGCAACCTAATGGCCCGCCCGTTACATTCCTCTACAGTGTAAATGTCTCCTCATCATATACGATTACAGTTTGCTCCGTGGCCGGCCCACGTGGTTATAGGCCCGTATTTGTATACTGACATTTTCACAATAAAGGTTTTTAAAAGAAAACATGGTAGTAGTATTTACATTGGTAAAGTTTTTAATAATAGTCACTGTTTTCGAATCAGTAAAAGGCAAGTGAAATAAAGCAGTCCAATTACATGAAGGGTAAAAGGTATAATACGCAGGTACGCAGTAAAGATAAATGGTCAAGGGCTGTTGTGTTTTCTACTCCTGCAACATAAAGTGATCGATAAGAATCTGATATTCAGGCGTATCGGCGACTAAGACAGCAGGCCGAGCCTCTTTTGCTCAACGGCTCCGTCATGGGACGAAGAAACGCCCTTTTTCTCGAAAAAGGAATATATTTTACTTGCAGGACAGTTGTAAATTTTCCGGGAAAGTACATTAGCCTGGAACATTATAACATATATGTTTAAGAAAAAATAATGTTCGAAAGTAATAAAAAGTGTAATTTTTAGGTCATATGACCAAGCCTTTCATCATTAGAATAAGAAAAGTAAAATGAACCAATGAAAAGTTTTATTAACAAGTCACATGACCTGTTATGCTTACGTTACGCGCTGCGCGCCGCGCCCCGGATCGCTTCCGGGAAGCTGCGCTTCGGGCATCGGAGCACTTCCGGATGCGCTAACGCGGCGCGTCATATGACGCATTACGCGACAACGCAGGTCCAGAATATAGTCAAAATGTCTCCACCAACCAGCGGTCGGAACACAACCCCTTTCAGCAGGCTAAATAGTTCTGTTAAATGACAACAGAAGGGACAGGCAACAAGAACCATCAGTCAAAGAGGGGAGGGAAAGTTCTTCTCTACCGGGTCACGTTGGGGCGCTACCGGAACTGATCGAATTGGTAGTCTACAGTGTTTCTGGATGTTTCAGACTGAAGCTGGCGTCAGCATGAGAGCACCACCATCTCGTAGCTCCGTCGTGGCCATTCCACGAGCAATCATGGCAGCCGCTCCCCACCAGAAGCCTGCGGGAGTCGGGGGCCCCCAAGACTTTTGTAGAATCTTCAAGGCTGAGGGGACACTTTCGAGAATGGAGCCCAAGCCCTAGCAGACAAGCGTCCGAGTTCCAAGGTGTCGCAGGGCCATTTTAGTGGACCACGCCCAAATCTGAAGAGCCGGCCGCCATTTTGAGAGTCCTGTGGCAGCCGCCTATCGCTGCACCGCAAGAGCGGGAGCAACTCAACTACATGGTGAGCGAAACGCTGTAGTCGCAAGAGCGGGCGGTAAACAGCTGAATAGCGGAAGAGGCACAGTGTAGCAAAAGCGGGCGGAATGGCAACTGAAACGGTAAAGGGGCGCCCCACTACAGCGTGTCTTCAGGTCAAACGGATTGTGGGACAAGGTCCAGAATGGAAGAGTCACCAAAAGGCAAAAAGTTCCGCTTAACCCCGGGAGCCGGCCACCTATGTCGGGGGCGATCTCAGGCCACACCAGGGCAACACGACTTGGGGAGGGGGCCGGAGCCAAGCGCCCCCTCCGAGTCCGCGCCATCACACCGTCCCTCGGGGGCCTCCGTCAAGCGTTTCGCATCACATTGTTTTCAAATGCAGTCACGTCCTCAAACAGCCCCCACTTACATTGAGAATAGTGAAGCTGTAGCAGGTGCAAATAAGCTTCAGACAGTCTAACAAGCACTCCTCAAAACTTTGAACTATCAGAGTGCATGAGTTTCATGCTCGATCGATTGAGCTAGCCGGATCGGGCAACAAAAAGTATAAAATAGTTATGTAAATAGTTATTTAATAAAATGTTTTACCCTGTTACTTTGCTGGTGTGTTGTATATATTTGTAATATTTGCATAGAGTTTATCGTTATTTTGGGTGGGGTGGGTGGCGGAGCTGTCTTGCAGCCATCATGGTGTGGAGTTCAGTTCATCTCACTAGTTTCGTATTTCTCATGAGGGGTTGTTCCTAATGTTTCTATTTAAGCGAGGTCAAAAAGAGATCCCATTAGTGGCCTACTGATTTTGCTCGATCCCTTTTGTTTTTTTACACGATTTTTCACTATCTGCAAAGACTAAACAGAGTATTGCGACTCTGTGCTTGTTTGTAAATAGAGAATGAACCAAAGAGAACCAATTCTAAAACAGTAAATGCTTGGATAACAATCAATCAAATGGAGAGAGAAGCAGGCACGATGGATTACAACGGGGGCAAAGGCCTGCGTTAACTACCCTTCACTATCTGCAAAGAGAGAGTACTCCTAATAGAAATGAGGGGGGGCAGCATTCAAAGCAGATCAGTGTGCATAAACACGAAAATGTTTTTACTTACCACGTACTTGACATTCGACAGCTTATGATATTTGCTATTAAAAAACCATTGAAATTCACTGAAAAAACCATAGGTTAGAGACCATATATAGTTAGGAATTAGCATTTAAAAAACCTTGAAAATTCACTGAAAAAAACCATAGGTTATAGACCATATATAGTTAGGAATTAGCATTTAAAAAACCTTATTTTACTCACACAAAACCATTGAAATTCCATATATAGTTAGTTGCACTAACTATATATCGCGCACCCGCAATCCACTGCTGATGATGTCACATATTACATAATTCATGACATGGTCAGTGACATCACTGATGACATCACTGATGACATCTCAAATGACATCACTGATGACATCACTGATGACATCTCAAATGACATCACTGATGACATCACTGATGACATCTCATTTGACATTACTGATCACATCACTGATGACATCATTCATGTGATAATACGATGAACTTCTTCAGACTCTAATATAACCTTAGATACACTCAGTGTAAACAGACACTCACAGACTGTCACTCATCCATGAAGTTACACACACACCTAGTCAGTCATGCAAAGAATCAATCACACCTCCATTTTCTCAACTATACAGTTATACACACCTTACTTATTCAAACACATACTAACACATATTTACTCTCTTATACAATCCCGGATACAAGTTCACAATGATCCATACAGCCACTCACACATTCACTGGCTCTTATGCACAGTTATTTATATATGTCAACTCTCACATGTACTGTGTTTTACATACGTACTTACTTTGACATGTAGCACTGAGATATCCATTCACTCACCAATACACTCATGCACACAGTCAACCGCCCATACAGCTGTTTCCACATGCACTTTTGAACCCATACATCTAGTGAATCAACTGCTCACACATCTATGCACAGAGTCATACACCTCCCAGACACCCACACACACAATCAGTCTCCCATACAAATACATGGGCAACCAATCAATAACCCATATAGTTACTCATATAGCTACTGATCAACACATGCAGCAGTTTACAGAAAAAAAGATATAATGATGCAGAAATTAAGACAGTTTAGTCACTAACCCATGCACTCAGTGAGACACATTTAATCACTCACTCATACAGTCAGTCATGCACCTACTAAATCCTTCATCCAGACACTTATAAATCCACTCATTTTTCAATATGTAAGACATATTTTAACTTTACAGAAACATACAGTCACTGGATGTTGTCATCAGTGATGTCATCAGTGATGTCATTTGAGATGTCATCAGTGATGTCATTTGAGATGTCATCAGTGATGTCATCAGTGATGTCACTGACCATGTCATGAATGATGTAATATGTGACATCATCAGCAGTGGATTGCGGGTGCGCGATATATAGTTAGTGCAACTAACTATATATGGAATTTCAATGGTTTTGTGTGAGTAAAATAAGGTTTTTTAAATGCTAATTCCTAACTATATATGGTCTATAACCTATGGTTTTTTCAGTGAATATATATATACATATATATATATATATATATATATATATATATATATATATATATATATATATATATATATATATATATATATATATATGTATATATACACCCACAAAAATAAATCTTTACAATATTCTTTTATTTTAATTTTTTGTGCTGAGGTAATTCTGGGGCATTCAAAATTGTTCATTCAATCATTAAATTGTGGTCTGTGTATATATTCCCCGAATCCCAATTCTCAGTCACCCCCCCTTTTTTAATGACTACCCTCCGGCTCCTATTTGCGAGCCTCGCACGCACCTGGTGAAGCCACGTCGCCTCCAGGGACTTGGCGGGGTCTCTGTGATTCTAGGCGGGCAGGAGACTCAGCTCTTTGCCTGGCGTCTTCACCCGGGGTTTCAGGATCCGCTGACTCATCGGTGCCTCTGCTGGAACGTTCCACCTCCTCTGGAGAAGAAGCGGCAGAGCTTTCCTCATTTGGATCTTCGAGGATTTTTCGACTGCCGTACTCCAACTTATCCTCTTTTTCCTCCTCGATCTTGGACATGCCCCGCGCTTTCAGCTTCGGGGTTTTTGAAGGTCCTTGACCCCTCCTCTCTATCGGACTTCCGGGTCAGACAAGAGATGTTGAAACATCTTGCATCTGTGGTATGCTGGTGTCTCTGGGTAAGTCTTTGGGTAGATGACAGATCCTATGTGCATAAAAGGTAACACATGTAGTTAGAAGTTTCAGTGAGCTACATGCACACTTACAATCCAATATGCTCAGTTATACATCCAGTCTTATATCCTGATTTGAATCTCATCTAAGCACATACACAAGGGGAGAGCCACAAATACACCCACTCAGACACTGTTAGAAGCATTTAAACATTCACTCACATGCACAGACACAACTCTTATGTATCTAGCACTAGTGGAGGTGGTGGTGGCACGTTGAGTTATATAACCCAAAAGTAAGTAACATACCCAAGAGGCAATCTATGCCGCCCCTAACATATACATTTACAGAGCCATACAGTCACATACAGAGCCAATTATGTACCAACAAACTTACTTACATATGGAAACAGACCCCCACATAGGGACTGAGACACTCATTCAGATATCTTGTAAAGAACTGACACTACCAATTCACCCATCCAGAGAAGTAACCCTTTAAACAATTGTCAGGCCTGGCATAGTTCAGACTGTGCATCCAGTTTTCCTGCTAGGCCGACTTGGCATTTAAAGCCCCTTAACAAGCCCTAACCTGCTGTTCTACCACACATAACTCACTCCTAGGGTAGCCTGTAGGTACGCCATGGGGTCAATTCCTGTATGCATAAAAGCTAACACATGTAGTTAGACATTTTAGTGAGCTACATACAGACTTATACGCCCATATGCTCATTTATACATCCAGTCTTTCAGTCTAATTTCAATTTTTAGTATAAGCACATACGAAAGGGAGAGTCATGAATGCATCCCCTTAGACACTGTCAAAATCATCTAAACATTCACTCACATGCACAGATGCAACCCTTATATATCTTGGAGCAATAGAAGTGGTGGCACATTCACTTAAATTACCCAATAGTAGTTAGTAATACCAACTCACCCATCCAAGGACGTGGCTCTTTAAACATAGCTATTGCTTTTGGACAGTATCTGAGTGCAGTTTTACTGCTTTGCAGACTTTAATTTGGTTTTTTAGTACATGCAAGTGACTTGTAAAATAGGCTGTTGAAAGGCCATACGACATACTACTGTGTATTTAGGTCCAGAATTGTATAAAATAGTAAAAAAATAATCATATATCTATGATTTTAGATGGATTAATTATAACATGTTAAATGTATATTCTATTTTCTTTTTAGATATCTGCTTGAGTTCAAAAAGAAGAATGTAAGATAACAAGAAAGCAATGGGGGAGAACATGCTCCAAAAAGTACTACGTTGAAAAAACTCAGAACAGAAAAGTGAATAATGGACAGAATGGTCTACAGAAAAAAGAGACTGCTGGTAAGAGAACTAAACAGTTTCTTAAAACAACAGTAAGAAAAATGAAAAATATGGAAAATGATATCAACAAAAAGAAAACTTTATCAACTACTCAGAAACAAAAAGAAGTAAGTCATGGTGAAAGTGGAAACTGTTCTAAACAATAAGTCATCTAACAGCAAGGCAGAAACAGTACAAGGAGATAAGAAGAAGAATGTTCAGAAATAGGCTCTTAGGTACGAGAGCTGCTCTGTGTGTTTTAACCGAATCGCGCTTGTGTGTTCGAATTGCTGCTAACTTTTAAAGAGAGAAATGCATTTTTAAATTGACGCTGCTAAATTTTGCAACTCACGCTGCTAAATCTTTTTATTTATTTTTAAACATTGAATGTCTTGAATTTGAAATTGATTAGTTGTACCTTGTTCCGCTCTCTATTGCACTTTCCCTTTTCTTTGCTATCAGACCGGATCTTCGGGTTTCTTCCTTAGAACCTATCAGGTTGGGCGGGGGGAGGAGACTTTGTCCACAATTCGCCTCAAATGACAGCTGAATGCCAAGGAGCGCCACTCTCGCGCCAAAGGTGCGCCAAAGGCAAGCCCATCTGCGCCCATCTGCGGCCGGCAGGTACTAGAGGCTACACACCATGCCTTTTTTTCCATTATTTAGCTTTGGAATTGAAATTACTGCAAGGTAATTTGTTAATTGATACTAACACCCGGCTAAACTGGGATAAGGGGGGATTTTAACACATAGAGATACCTACCCAGGAATCTACCATAAGCCTTCCCGCCTGGAGGATCATTTCAAAGAAATGAGTTCACCAGATTCTGCCACCCCTAGCAACAGGAGTTAAAGAGACTCACAATTAGCTACTTGAACACTCGCTCGATGGTGAAACAACAGCTCAAAAGTTTTTAGCTCTTAGATTCTGATAAACTGGATATTCTTCTCCTCACTAAAACATGGCTTACTGAAGAGTCTGTCTCTGATAGTCTAGCAGCAGTACCTGATAGCTATTATATTCTTCAGGAAAACAGGACCTCAGTTAAAGGCAGGGGAGGGTTTTAGCTATTACCCATCATAAAATTCAGTTCACCTCACTAGGGATCACAGGCTTACCCTCAGTTGACAGCCTAGTATTGAAATTTGAATCTCTTCAGTCCTCTTTTATTTGCGCCTTATTTTATAGACCCCCTTATCACATACCAACATTCCTTCAGTTACTAGGCGAATTTATCTTCCATCTAGTCGTTATCCATACTAGAATTCTTATAATTGGAGATTCTAATTATTGGCCCAACGATTTACGGGAGAGTGCTAGCTCTAGTGAACTGGCAGATCTACTCTCTGGAATGAATTGTACCCAGCATGTGAATGCAGTTACCCATATAAAAGGGGTAATTTTAGACCAAGTCTGGACATCTAACCTGAAGATCTCTAAGTTATTGATCTCTCCTTGCACTTGGTCGAACCACCATTATATTACATTTACTATCTCCAGTGTTCTCTTAGCTAACCACATGGCTAGAAACTGGAGTGGCGCAAATATTGGCAATTTTTGCTCACTATTAACTGCTATGGCCCCGTCAGTACAGGAGTCACTTCACAATCAGGCAGAAAACATTAAGATATGGCTTGAATCTGCTAGTGATAGTCTAGCTCCTTTTAAGAAAACCAAGAACATGTGACACCATGATGCCCAACGTTGGTTCTCCGATGACTTAAAATCAAAGAAACTTGCTTTAAGGCAGCAAAATGTCATTGGAGAAGCCACTATTCCTCAGATAAAAAGGTTATATTTTTAATCCAGCTTAAAGAATATAAAAACGCTAGTTTTCAAACTAAGGCAGATTTCTTCTACATGAAAATCTAAAATTTGGCAAATAAGCCCAAGGATATTTCCTCTATGGTAGAAGAGCTTGCCAAACCAGATAGAGTCATGGCGAAACCTGTCCCCTCGCAATCCTTATGTGACTCTCTCAACTCCTATTTTATTGAGAAAATTGCCAGTATTAAGACTAGAATCCCTACCCATACCTCTTCCACACTTTCTCCGCTTATATGCAAAAACCCACTTCTACTTATTCAAATTCCTCTGATCTCAATTGAGGTATTCTTTGATTTGCTTAAACAAAGTTGGTTATGGTTCCCCTACTGACAGCTGTCCCCTCATATATTACGGTAAGCCTTTCTGGTCCCCCCTCTTTCACTCCTGAACAATTCTCCCAAGTTGAGTATACCCCCTAACCCATTTAAAAGTGCAGAAATTGTTCCAATCTTAAAGAAACCTAGCTCTGACCCTCTGGTCCTCAGCAACTATCGGCCCATCTCCTTGCTGCCCTACTTAGGTAAAATCTTATAGGCTCATGTGGCAAACTGCCTCAGCTCCTTCATCGAACACTCTCACTTTCTTGACTCTCATCAGGCAGGTTTTAGGCATGCACTCTCAACAGAGTCAGTTATTCTTAAGTCATGGACGAGCTCAGAAGGGGGGCATACAAGGGTATCACCCAGGCCCTGGTACTCCGTGCTTTGTCAGCGGCATTTGACACGGTTGATCCCAGTTGATGTGTATAAATTCGCACCTGAGACTTGGGGGCCAGTACTAGTCAAAGTTTTTAATGCTGCTGTTCGCTATACTATCCCGTGTACCTGGTCTGAATCAATAATAGTCCCCATTCACAAGAAAGGGGACCGAGGAAACGTTAAAAACTACCGGCCAATTTCATTGCTGGATTCGTCCGTCAAGATTATGAGCCGTGTACTCCTCGTCCGATTAGAAGAATGGGCAGAGTCCAATCAGATAATGACAGACTGCCAATATGGGTTCAGGAAAGGAAGAGGTTGCATTGAACAATGTTTAAACCTGGAACTCCTGATAGGGAAATATACCCGAGCAAAAAATGGTTCACTCTACCTCTGTTTCGCTGATCTGAGCAGCGCTTTTGACTTGGTTGATCATGCCATACTATGGACTACCTTGCTAGAAATGGGAGCACCTAGGGAAATTATCTATTTTCTGGCCCGTTTGTACGAGAGGCTTAGCTCGAGTGTTCGGTACGGGCTCTCGGGCGAATGTACAGACAAATTTAGGGTCAGGAGAGGTATCAGACAAGGGTGTGTTTTGGCACCCCTGCTTTTCACTCTGTTTATTAATGAAGTAGACTCGATCCTTAAGAAAGCACCAGCGGACGCCCCTAGAGTAAACACAAGTACCATCCCCGTGTTACTCTATGCGGACGACGCTGTGTTGCTTTCTAGGACTCCCCGGGGTCTACAGCTTTTGATGGACAACTTTGTGGCCTTTATTGAAAGAAGAAAGTTGGTCATTAACAAGAGCAAGACATATGTGATGGAGTGTGGAGCTAGAAATGTCAAAACTAAAAAACCCTATAGGTTTCTCATTGATGGTCAGGTGGTGCAGTGTGTGGATAATTTCTGCTACCTGGGGGTTACCTTCTCTAAAAATGGTCGCTGGGATGTCGAGCATAAGGTGGTGCGCGACAAAATGATTAGGAGCGCCAATGGAATATTTGCTTTTGCAAGCAAATTAGGTAGTAGAAGGCCCAAAGAAATGCTTAAGATCTTTGAAGCTAGGTGTCTTTCGGCTGCTCTCTATGGAGCAGGGATATGGGGGGTATCCAGGGTAGAACCTTTACAGGTAGAAGAGAATACATTTCTGAAAAAATTATTGTGTCTCCCGACATCCACTGCGAATAATTTGGTCCATAAAGAACTAGGACTAAATCATCTAAATGACCTACTACTGTTGAGACCTCTGACACTTTGGCGTTCGGTCTGGATGAAAGACGAAACCTCATTTAATAGGGTTATCATTGAGGATTGTTTACGTCTAGACTATTTTCTCAAAATCCCATGGATTAAATACACAATTGAATCCTTCTCTAATGTGTTTGGGTTAAACGTTACATTAGATCATTGTTCTGCTTCGGATCTTTCTAAAGACAGTCTGAAATCAATCTTCTTAAATCACTGTGCTGAAAGACGAGCCACGGATGATCTCAAACTTTCCACCTGTATATGTTACAACCAATTGAACGAATTTGTGGGCCTACACCCTTACCTCTTCCAGGTAACTAAAGGGCAACATCGGTTTGTTCTTACCAGGATGAGGATGGGTACGGTCCACCTATTGGTTGCATTCCCTGAGATTAAGATGCGCCCTACAGGTCCATGTCGGTGCGATAACATTTCAGAACAAAGCACAGAGCACTTTTTACTAATATGTAACCTGTATAGTGAATATCGTAAATTCTTTTTAAAACCTTTATTTATTAAATTTGGAGCAAGAACCATCAAAGCGGCAATGAAATTACTTTTTAATTTGCATCACCCTGACATCTGTTTTTATACGGCTAGTTATTTACTCAAGGCAATTAGTTCTAGGAAAAGCATGAATTTTTAAATAATTTTTAAAATAATTTATCCACTGGAAACTTTTTTAAAGTGCGTTATTTGATTTGTTATATGTATCATACTGTATTTTTTGCGGATTACGATTGTAAAGTGTATTTTCCTTTAACATGTATTATATGTATGTACTTTTATGGGCATGATTTACATGTCTCCGAATAAAGTTTTGACTTGACTTGACACGGTTGATCATGAACTCCTGATTGACCTGTCAGCTATGCTGGGATCCAGGGTCTGGCGCTGAAGTGTCTCTCTTCTTTCCTCAGCAATCGTTTTAAAGCGGTCCGCTTCACCAATTTCTCCTCTAACAAAGTTATATTGACCTGTGGGGTACCTTAGGGCTCCTCCCTTTCACCCCTTCTTTTCAATTTGTACTTACTATTCTTGATTTGCCCCTGAGAGAAAAAAATTGGAACTTGTAACTACGCTGATGACCTTCAATTGGTATTTGATATCAATTCATTGGCATCTTCTGTTTCCAACTTACAATCCACTCTGAATTTTATCAGTGAATGGATGAATAGCAATCAACTAATATTGATTCCTGACAAAACCAAGCTGATCCTTATGGGTGGGCTAGTCAACCCATGGAACTCCAACTTTTGACCTCCATTGCTGGGAAATCCCCAACTCCCAGCAAGTTCTACCTAGAGTTTGAGTCTTTTGGTCAGTAATGATTTGTCTATGACAGCCCAGATTGGCTCAGTGGTCTCTGCCTGCTTCTTCCAACTGCAAAGAATTAGGAAGATCAGTAGATTCTTGACCACAGAAGCCCTGACCTTGGTCATCCCAGCTCTGGAAATCTCCTGTTTCGATTACACCAATTCACTGTATGTTGGTATCCTAGCATATCAATTACATCGCTCACAGCTTGTGCAGAACCAAGCGGCCAGGTTGATTTTTCATCAGTCCAAATGGCACCACATCAGACCAGTAATGAAAAGCCTACATTGGCTTCCTGTGGCCAAACGCTGTGTCTTCAAGCTGGGATGTACCATCTTCAAAACCCTCTCTGATAATAGTCCAGCATTAATTTCTTCTAATATCCAATGTTATACTCCTTCTTGGGACCTGCGATCTTCTCATTTGAATTTGCTGGCTAAAAAATCATTCAAACACAAGAAGTACAGGGGGCAAAGATTTGCGGTTTTGACTCCGCAATTTATGAACTCGCTTCCTGTGGAGCTGAAGTCTGTGACCTCTTATGCACAGTTTAGGAAACAGCTTAAGACCTGTCTGTTCTCCCAGGCGTATGACTAAGGTAATTCTCTCATTGTTACAGCCTCCCCTCTGACTCTAGCGCCATGAAACCTTAAATGTTTCTGAGTCCATTCTAATAGAGTGTGTACACTCATTCCATGCCATAGTTTGTATGGAGCATAAGACAGGTAAGCTGCCACCAAGTGACTCACAAAAAGGCCTAAAAGGAAAAGTTGTGTACTTACCTTTAGATTTTAAATAGAATATTAAAACTGTTGGTGTAGACAGAGAGGATCATGAACTAATTGTAATTTTAGGAAATGTTGTTTCTACAAAGTATAAAATAATCTGGCAAGTGTTAGTAATAAAGTTTAAAAAAGCAACATTATACGTGGTGCAAAATAATGTTTATTTCTTACTATTTTTTTAATTTAAATCAATGAAGCTTATTCCAATCAATTAATATATAAATATTCATGCATGGTATAGATAGATAAAAAAAAAAGAAAGACAAAGAAAGGCAAAAAGAAGCAAATAGCTAAGTACCATAAGCTTAGCATATCACATATATACAGTCCAAAAACTCAATTGCCCCAATGATCTAGCACCACCCTTTCTGCATTCTACTCTCCAACCTCGTTTGCTTTGGATGTTGGTACCTCCCATGTATTCCAGATTTCATCTATGTTTTGTAAGGACCCTGTACGTTTACTGTACAGCACTTCGTAAGTATGCACTTTGTGCATCTTGTTAACCCACTGTGGGAACGTGGGGATCTCATCCGATTTCCAGTTTGCTAAGATCAGTGATCTAGTCACCAGCATTGAAATAAAGAATAGCCGTTGCTGTCTAGTAGATAGGTCTCCTTCCTGAACTACTAGCCCATAAAGAGCTCCATATGGATTTGGCACGATACTTACCCCTAATTTTGAGCTGGTTTTCACAAAAATATCTTGCCAATAATAATCTCTTAGATAGCTACAGTTGAAAATAGTTTTGAGCCAGTCACCATTCCTGGCATTGCACCTAAATGGCTCCACCTCAGAAAAGAGTTTATGCATTTTCACTGGGGTATGATACAGCACCCATTCACTATAAAATTACAATCTTCTTAGATAAGCGGCTCTAACCGCCTTAGCTCCACTATGATTAAAGAACTTCCACTATGAAATATCCACTTTTCACCTGGTAGAGGATTCAATCCAATGTAATAACTCAGATATATTGCTGTCTTTGCCTTTACAATGCAGCAATTTGTACCAATTTCCTATAACTGCTAATTTGGATAGAAAGTATGCAGAACTTAGAGATTTTATAAGGACCGTCTCATCCATAATACAGCCCTCACAAACAATTTTGATCGAGAGAAAACTAAAGAAAGTGACGGCTAACAATGGGATTTGAAGTACACAATGGCTGCCAGGTCATGAATTAATTGTTACAAAACACATCTCAAATCCTTCCATATCCCTGTCTATACCACTGACTACATGTATCAATAGATATTGGCAGTCCTAAAAGATTACATTTGGCTTTATTCATGGACAGAATAATGTTTGTTATAAAAATGTTGATGTTGTTAAAGATGCAATATATGTAAAGGATGAAATATTGCCATCAAGAGGACAGATTGAAAAAGTATATTGATCATATCAGAAGAGATTTATGAACACTACAGCATCCACCCTCTGCATTCCAAATAGTGATCGGTGATGCCATTGAGCTATTTCAAATGAAGCAAGGAAAAGGAGCTCCCATGAGAGCATGGGAGAAAAGTTTCAAAGATTGCTGTTTTCCACAACTGTTTGCTATTGGAGAAGGTGGGCGCTTTGATAACTGCCCTGCACAGACACCAGCATCTGAATACTGGTCAACAAGATTATACTCAGAAGACCCAAGATTTCGCCAGTGCATTCCCCACATACTTTATCTTCTGTTTGAGAGTGACTTGTCTGGACTTTCATATACTGTTAACCATATATTGAAGACAGGACTTCAGCTACAAAATCTCTCAGCAAGGGAATTAATTGACAAAGTTCATGAAAGGGATACAAACTTGGAATACAGCTTACTCAATTTGATGGCTTGCCAACGTGGCACCAACGAGTATTAGTATCTTTGTCATGGTGAACTCAAATGCAAGTTGAGAAACCTAGTAGCATCTACTTTGTTTCTAGCTCTCAGTTGTGTTGAGTATGCATGGGATGACCTGCTTAAATTCTTGTGGGAAGCAAATTCAAATATAAAGAACATCGAAATGAAGACAGCTGAAAACTTTGTTCCGAGGATTGAGCTAATGTTTACAGATATTTTAATCACAGGTTACAAGCTGTGATGTCTTTTATATGCAGCAAAACAAATCTTTCTTTTGGAGAAGTAACTGATTTGTTTTGGCAAAAAGAGTACAAAGGAAGAGGTGCTTCTCATATACACATGCTGTAATGGATAAAGGATGCCATATATTCCCAATTCGATCCAGAAATTCGCCGCGAATCCTTTTCTATATAGGTGTGATGTTCTCCTTCTAGTATAAATTCTGGATAGTACTCACTCGTGCTCAAACTTGCGTACGGTTGGAGCGCAAGTGAGGAGTACTCTCCTGTCGATGGCAGATAATACAGTCAGACTGATGATGCTTTACTCTACTGGAGCGTGAATTTATACTAGAAGAGGAACGTCACTACTATACTGAAAGTGATTTGCAGAGAATTTTTGGATCGAATTGAGAATATATGGCAACGGAACAGTATGGTGTGAAGACTATTTTAGCCCTGACAAAGTCAATGGTTTATACACCAAATGACGAAACACGCGTTGGCTACAAGATTGATTAAAGTGGCTCCTGGAATTTTGGAAGCATCTAAAGAAGAAAGAATACAAGACACAGAAAGATTACTCTAATGTGTACAGACATTTTTGATTTTGGGCTGCTCAGGGTTATCTCTTCTGCTGAAATTTAAGGACTTGTCTTCAACAAAAATAGGGGATGTGAGTGGCCGCCCCTTTTCACTTGGAGCAGGCGAAGATATCTTGCGATTTACATGAGTGTACTTAAAAATTGGCGCAATTTAGTAAGCTTGCCATATTGATTAATATATGGATAAAGGATGCACCAACATTTGAGACAGATAGTAATTAGGCTGTTCTATCTTTCACTGAAACAGCATGTCATGTATGTGCCATCCAAAAAGATGGTTATGAGACAACAGGTTTTACGGTTTCAAAGCCATAGATGTGGAAAATACTGCCATCGAAAATGCAGATGCAAAGGTACATTTTATACAAGATGTTGTTTTGGATTCCCATGACCTGTCATTTCACAAGGAAGAGTAAATAGCTTTGTATCAGCAGTAACACATACAATAACTCGGAAATCACCAAAAAACACATACAACCTAAGAAGAACAGAAGCTTCAAAGTATATTATTGACTATAATCCAGTCATTCTGAAAATGTGGAATGCGAACATGGATATAAAGTTTGCTGCGGACAACTCAATTGCTGATGCTCGTTATGTCACATCATATATTAAAAAATCAGAGAAGTCAGTGATATAACAGATATGGGATAAGATTTCTGCGGAAAAGAGTCTCAGCAAGAAATTGTACAGCTTCAGCTTGAAGTTGATTTGCCATAGAGAGATAGTACCCAAGAGTGCTCAGATTGGTTGAACTTGCCAAGTTTTTTCTCAAAGTAAAGAGGAATTGTTGGGGTAAGTGTAGGCCTAGCCAGCATGCGGAAAAGAGTGTTGACGTCTTACCCAGAAATCCAATACTTAGCAGAGTTTGAGCTAGAAAGTACTGATATAGTCAAAACAGAAATGTTGGGGACATATTAGTCCACATCTGGAAAAGATGTGCCTCTATGAAGTACTTCAACACTACAGATATAAAAGAAATATAACACACAACATACAAGAAGCAAAGTATGCAGTAGTTAAATATAATTTTAATTGTTAGTAGTTTTGAAATTTAATTTTATATATTTGATTTTCATTTTTAGTACCAGAGGGAGTTGGAGGATTTATAGGGGTATGTGGTAAAAAGTACATTAATGATAATTAATGAATGATTATATTTTCATTAATATTTGATATTTTATTGATAATAATTTGTCTTAGTTGTATAATTGTTTTTTAATTAAGTTTGAGGTGCAGGATGTGTGTTTTGTAGGTGTATAGGGTGGGAAGTAAACTAATTATAATGAGCCTCCACTTTTCATTACCTCAGCCCTACCGCAGGGCAGGTAGCCAGGTCAGTGTTGGGAGTTTCAAGCAGCAAGGGATGATGTATGTGTCAGTAACAAAAACGGTTGAAGGATCCAGCCCATCTCCATACCGGGCCTGATGCATCTCACTTCCTTCCATACAATCCCTCCCATGCATCCCGGTCTGCTCGCCAACAGAATTTACTCCAAGACATTGGACCTGTACTATCTTGTGAGTTAATATGTTTTGTGAGGCTGGGCTTAACTAGCCCTGATGGACCTGTGGTATCCACCCACCACTGTTTACTGAGGCCAGGCAGCAGGGCATGTGCTATGATCTCTACATATCCAGTCAGGACATGTGCAAAAAATGTCCCACTTGCAGCTACATTTCCTAGAAAGGCCTTGAGCAATAAGAGTACGCACAGAGTAGGCTTACAATCTACAGTCACATAAAGGATGGATACAGATGAAAAACCTTTTGAAAGGAAGACACACATTTACAAAGTAAGCAAATTTCGCACATGGAAAATAAAGAGATAGGGATTTCCAATTGTTGGCATAAGGTTCAATGTATGTTGCTGCACATTAGTTCAATTGATAGTCTAGGGAACCCAATATACCCTTGGAGGCTTGGACGGTAATGTAAATAGTAAAAGAGGCCTACAAGGGATTTTGTTTAGTAATATACTTAGGTGATTCAAAGATAAATCATAGGGTTAGTCCAAATGGAACAAACACCTAGGTGTCTAAAGACAACAAGGAGCAAAAAGTCAGATGAATAACACACGGAAGAACCTAGTAATTTTGAAAGAATATATCTTAATTTATATATTTTTGATGCAAAAAGGAGTACAAATATGTATATGAATAAAATCATTAAGCAGAAAATCATGCAAGGAAGCAAAAATCTAATAATCCTAACAATACATGATTATACAACTATTCCAAATCAATTTAAAAGCAACAAATCTCTCAATGAGAAAAAAATAATGCTGCGGGATGTAGAATTCCTATGGAAATAGAAGAAGAAGTCGACGTTTCGGTCTGTTCTGCTTGAGTCTTTCAGACCATCTTCTGGAAATGAATTGTAGTTGACAATAATGCTCCTATTTGAACATAATACAGAATGTTATATTGAATTTATATACAAAGTGTATTACACAAACTTCAAAAGAACCAAGGAACCCGTGTGTACAAAAAAAAATTCAAAAGTTGCAGATATCTGATTCATGCACTGCCAAAATGGAATACAATCAAATAAAATGACACCACCACCACCTAAGTGCTATGATGTGGTCAGCAATGCTTACTCTTTCATATGTGGGAGAAATCCAATAAAGGTTCTGTGATTTTTTTTATAGTAGCAAGGATTGCTATCAGCGCAAAAAGGGAGAGAGAATGATAGCAGTATTATTATTTTTATCATAACTTCTGCCATTTGCTGCCAAAAAGCCTTCATGGTCAGCTGACATACCTCTGATAGAGAATGATTCACTTATCATATAAGTTATTCAGCTGGAGTTAATCTGTGTACTGCTAGAAAACCTGTGGAGTGCTGTATTTGCACTGTCTGTGAAAAAATTAAAGTCAGTGTCAACATAATGACTGAGCTAACAGCGGACCCAAATCACAATAAATCATCCGGCTTTTAAGATTATTCTATGACCCTTACATCTCGAATTGTGGAACCACTAATATAGATCAGTGGTGCTCTGAAAGGCATCTGACTGCCTTCAAGAAGGGCAATAGGAGAACTAAATCTTAATGGGACAATTGTAGTTGCCCACCAAATCAAAGCACTGCCCAACATATTATTTTTCAAATCTAGCCATGTGAAGAAGAGATGGCCTTTATCTTAGACTGCCTTAGTACTGTGCATTATTATAAGCAGTATTATGAACTTACACAGTAGAACGCATATATGGAAACGGGCAGTCACAGATCATGCTGGTAACGATCGTTGTAATGTTTGAGGCACATCGGGTAAAGTTTATTTTATATTTAATCTACTGTTAGTATACTATGGGCCCGATGTAGGTAACACATTTTTACCGATTCTTAAGTACCGATTTTTACCAAATCGGTATTTAAGAAAAGGGAAATATATGTAGGTAAAAAATCGGTAAAAAATACTGATTCGGTAAAATTCGGAAACCCCGACCCGTTATTTACTGATTCGGTATTTACCGATTCAGCAAATACCGATTCGGAAATACACATTCAAACCTATGGGCCTGGATGCCCATAGGAATGAATCGAAGTTACCGAATCGGTATTTACCGAATCGGTAAATACCAAATTGGTAAATCCTGAGTCGGGGATACAAAATATCAGGCAGTTGATGTATCAACCAATCAGGTGCCTCCACCACGCCCCTCAGCCAACCAACAGAGCAATCTACCAATCCTTTGCATCCACCCCACCCCACAACCAGGAAGTGGCCACACCCATGCAAGTGCAGAGTACCTGATCACACAGGAGAGCAGTTACACAGAGACAGGCTGTTGTGAAGCTGAGCTCTGCAGGACAAACAAATGGATCCCCAAGACTCCCAGAGGGAAGGTGGAGATAGGAAGAGGAAGATGAAGTTTAGCACAGGTGAACTTCAGGTGCTGATGGAGGAGGTTGTCAAGCACTACCCCAAAATCTTCGGAAAGCAGTCTCTGCAGGTACCAGAGGCTGTGAAGAGGAACACCTGGCTGGGGATCCAAACCAAAGTCAATGCAATAGGAGTGACAACCAGGGAAGTGGACGATCTCAAGAAGAGATGGTATGATCTAAGGATCATAACCAAGAAAAAATTGACAGCAAGGAGTAAAGAGGCCAAGGCTACAGGTGGGGGGAAGAACAGGACACCTACTCTCACGCATCTGGAAGAGCTGGTGGAGTCCACACTGGGGCCAGAGTGCGTTGTGGGGATTGGTGATGCAGACAGCTCAGCCCGAGCTGCATCAAAGAAAGGTAAGGGACATGTCCATCATTCCTCACCCCTTGCCTGTGTCCCTCCCCCAATGTGGCTATGTGTGTTGAGGAAATCCAGTACAGACTTCAGTATTCACCTGCAATGCATTATGGGAGTGGTAGGCATAAGAATACCCATCTGAGCAGTAAACATGAAATAATGTCAGGTCTGCCACACAATATAAATAGAGACATGGGAGGAGCAGGAAATAGTGATATTACAATGTGATTTAATAGTGATTTACACGGTGAAAGCACCACTAAGACACTGTCCATATCTGTCCACAGGAGAGACATCACGCAAGTCAATGCAGGAGAGGGAGAAGACACATCCCCACAGGGATAGGAGTGAGCAAGAAGGCAGGGATGCAGGGCCCAGCACTGCAACACCTACAGCACCCTGCACACAAGCAGCTGCCACACCAAAGGCAGACACCATGCTACTTGAAGCATCTCCTGTTCTCCTAGACTCTCCACAAAATGAGTCACAACTACTTGACACACCAGCAGACACAGAGGTGTCAGACATATGCAGGCCCAGGAGGCATGACGTTCCCCCGCTAAGGATCCTTCAAACATCCTCCGATGAGGAAAGGGAGGGTGTGGAGTCAAGTGAGGCAATTGCAGGAAATGCACCCGTTCTTACATCCACTCCTGTCAGTCGATCTGGTGGCACAAGACGTCGTAGGGTCCGGGAGGCAAGTGTTAGTCGCCGTGATAAGAGTGTATTCCGTGGTCTTGAGACCACAATGGTCAAGGTGCAGCGTCTGCAAGCAAAAGGTATTAGTGCAGTGCACAGACAAATGCGCCATGTGAACACAAATCTGGACAAGATGAACAAGGGAATAACAGCAATGGCGGATAGCATGAGGGACATGGCCGAAGGAGTCAGGGACATGTCACAGTGTGTGATTTCACTCTGTGAGGAACTACGTGAGGACCGCGTCCAAAAGCGCAGGGCGAGGCATTGCATGCAACAGCAGACAAGGGGCATGCACCGTCTTGCAACTACGACTTCACTGCTGTGTCGCCGTTCAGTTGTGATGCAGGAGGGGCTGGTGCACTGCTGTACTGACCTCACAAGGGGTATGGGGAGAGTCACTACAGCTATGGAGGTTGTTAGACCTGGCATCATTGGCATGAGTCTCCCCTCCATTTTGTTCTGTTTGCCTCCTCTGTTTACGATGTTTTTGCTGGTATATTGCTTTGGGCACTGTGCCACTGCTGATCAGTGCCACAGTGCAAGTGCTCCCTATGTGAAATTGCTGTATTAATTGAATTCCATGTTTGGCTTATTTGGTTTACTGTCAGCCCCTAGTAGAGTGCACCAGGAGTGCCAGGGCTTGTAAATACAAATGCCCTGCCCCTGCCAGTGACAATGCTGGCTCCACTCCTGCTGGGCGGCTAAAGACTCTGCCCTGCACAGTGAATAGGCCAGGTGCCTTGGCCTGGCAACACCCACAACAAACCCAGGATGGGGGGAAGTTCCCCTGCATAGACAAAGGGATCAAAGCCAAAAAGGGGTATAAGAGAAGGACCCCTGAACCAAGAATTTAGATCACTTCTGACAAGGAAACCGGAACCAAGGACAAGAAGCCTGCTGATCCAAGGACTTGCCTACCCCTTCTGCCAGTGTGCTGTTTGTTGGGGGAATCCTGCAGTTGCTTCTTTATTTTTGCCAAGGAACCAGGAGAGAGGAACTGAGCGTGTACTCTCAAGCTTTGCCAAGGAAAATCTCCAAGGACTGGAAGAGTGCCAGTCTCCTGTTGAAGTCACAGGGTCAAAGGACTTCATTTATTTGCTGAAAGTGCTTGTTGCTGGAACCTGAAAATCCAGCACCTCTGAAGAATCCAGCAATCCTGACGCCGACGGACACCGCCGAATCCAGCTCGACATCGTGAGTGCAGCTCCCGTGTCCCGCACCTTCGACGCCGGCCGCCGGGCCCGATCGACGCCAGTAGCGACGCCAGTGAGTAGCGAGTTCGGCTCCAGCTCCGAGTGACCCCGTGTCGGCACCGCCGCTGATCGCATCGACACCGAGCCCTCTCGACGCCGTGAGCGCTGCTCACTTTGCAACATCGACATCGACATCGACGACGATGCCGTATCCTGCTTCACCTCGTGAGCGCTGCTCCTGCCTGACATCTGTCGACGCCGCTGCAGATCGCCCCAACTCCGAGGCTCGATCGACGCCGAAGACGCGACGCCGGACATCTCGACGCCGCTGATCATCGTGTGCTTCACTTTTCCAAGGTACTGTGTTGTGGGGGTCTGTGCGACTCCGGGCTCGACGTAGCGCTCCTCGCGGTCGACGCCGAACCTTTGGATTAATTTTGCCTCGACGTCGTGTGACTCCCGTGTGGGTTACATTGTTGCCAAGAACTGTGTTTTAAAGAAGAAGAGTTGCTTTTGTTACTAAAGACTTTGTGCTAAGAAGAAACTACACTTGAACTGTTATTTTTCCTTCCAGGATTACTTATTAAGATTGTGGTATATTTTTGTTGTTATTTGGTCTTGTGTAAGCCTTATATAAACATTCTTATTTTTATAATACTACTGTGTCGTGTCCATTTGTAGTGTATTCACTTTATTACTGTATGTGGTCATAAATGCTTAACGCACTGCCTCTGAGATAAGCTTGTCTGCTTTGCCAAGCTACCAAGTGGGTGAGCTGGGGTTATCTAAGTGTGTGATCCCCTTGCCCTGACTAGAAAAGGTGTGTCCCTATTTGTCAGAAGTGTATACCTCTGCCAACTAGAGACAGCCGCTTCTAACAGAGGTGATGCTGTCAAACCAGGCAGCCACCACAGGAGCAGAAGGTCTGGCGGAGACATATATTTCCAGTAGCAGGAGCAGCACCCCTATCCCAGAAATAAGGAGGAGCAGCAGACGCCAGACTACCGGCGCTGCTACGGCAGACTTGGAACAAAGCCAACCTCACGCATCACGCAGTGCTGGTCAGGGGCGCAAGCAGTGAGTCAGCCACATTCAGTTGGACATGTGAGGGTGAGGTAACCCCCGTCCACCCAGTAGTGCTAGGCACACTAGTATGTTACAATTGTGTGTTCAGACATTTAACGTAGTGCCAAATAAACTACGTGCATCGCAGTACAACACGTGGTTTGTCTCTATACTTACTCAAAAGTAGTTGTGTGTGATCTCTGCCCGTCTCTGTCTTCCGTCTGTGGGTGTAGGTACTCCTACTGTGTTGGCTGCTGGTATTGCCTGCTCGTCGTCATGGTCTTCATAGTCCTCCAATTCCACCTCTGTGCTCTTCTTAGTTGCGAGGTTGTGCAACATTGCACAGGTTGCAATGATCTTACAGCATGTTACTGGTGAGTACTGCCGTGCCCCACCACTTTTGTGGAGGCAGCGGAACCGGCTCTTCAGGAGCCCAAAGGTGCGCTCCACGATGTTCCGGGTGGATTTATGTGCCACATTGTATCGTCTCTCGCTAGGGGTTGTGGGGTTGAGGTAGGGTGTCAGGACAAAGGAACGGAGTGCATATGCACTATCCCCTAATGTGAGAGAGAAAAATACATTACTCACAGGCACACATTGACATACGTCTGCATCATCTATCAAGGGAGTGTCACACAGTTATTTACCTAGCAGGTATCCTTCCCTGAATTCACCCGCTGTTTTGGAATATATATGAGTCGTGGGTGCTTCCTGGGTACCTGGCCACTACATCTGTGATCATGTACTTGGCATCACAGATTACTTGTACATTAATTGTGTGTGATGACTTCCTGTTCCTGTATATGTGCTCAGTGGCAGCTGGGGGGCATATTGGGATGTGGGTCCCATCAATGCAGCCAATCACGTGTGGGAAATTTGCCATGAGGTAAAAGTCAGTCTTAGTCCTGAGCAAGTCCGCATCAGTGTCTGGGAAGTGGATGTAATGCTCCATTCTTTGCATCATGGCATCCAGGAACTTTCTGAAGATACACGACAGGCAGCTCTGGGACACCCCACCTACCACTGCAACACCACTCTGGTAACTCCCAGATGCAAGCAGGTGTATGCTACAGAGGATCTGCACATGGGGTGGGATGGCGTGGGCCCTTGGTTTTGGGTGGTCCAGGAGTGGGTGCAGGTCCCTGATCAGGTCCATGATGGTTTGGGGGTGCAGTCTGTATCTTTGCAGTATCTCTGGCTCTGTCAATTGGAAGAGTGTAATCCTCTGCCTGTAGACCTGCTCCTTCCTTCTCCATTCCCTCTCATTTGCTGCCTGTAGCCTTAGCCGCCTTTCTATGACGTAGAAAGCCGCCATTCTCGTTCCAGTGTTGCATTTTGGGGCCCTTTTTTATAGGCTGCACCTGATTACCACCTGCTTTCCATCCATGTTAAATACCGATTCATAAATACCGAATTTTCGTGGAATTCGGTAATTTATGGGTCACCTACATTTCAATGGTGTTGTTTTTACCATTTCTTATTTTCCGAATCGGTAATTTTACAGATTCGGTACATTTACCGACTCGGTATAAATTCCGATTCGGTAATTTTACCGATTCGGAACATTTACCGACTCGGTATATTTTCCGATTCGGTAACTTTTCCGATTCGGTAATATTACCGATTCGGAAATATTTCCGAGCCGGTAATCCACCGAATCGGTATTTTTACTGATTCTGTACATTTTGCCTGACCTACATCTCAATGTCCAAATACCGGTCGGTAACGGCCGAAATTACCGATTTTCGGCCGTTACCGACCGGTATTAGGCTACCTACATCTGGCCCTGTATATTTTAATTCGATCCACGTAACCATATGTATCTCATGCCTTCAATAACTTGCAACTAAGCATGGGCGGATTTTGCGGATTGGCAATCCGCGAACTTGCGTATTTACGGATTCGCAATCCGCGAAGATCCGCGAACTCTAGCGGACTTGCGGATTTTTCCGTTTTTTGTGTTGGCGCGTGTTCGCGCCGATTTTGGGACAAGTTCGCAATTGCGAACTTACTTTTAGGCTTGCAACGGCCGCGACTATGTTGTTTCTACGTCTGGTTTATCATCACAGGTTCACAGCACCCTCTGTTTCACCACTGCCACCCTCTGGGACACCCATGCCACCCTCTAGTACATCCTCACAGGCACCTATTAGGTTTATTTATTACTGTAGATTATGGTGGTTGAAAAAAGCTAGCACACCTGCCCTTCTTCAACTGCCATCAATTAATTTGTGTTTCATTAATGTGTCAGTAATTTTGAAAGTTCCAGTCTGGCTGGCACCTGCTTCCTTCCTTATCTGTAATTTGCTTTTTGTTGCAGTGAAATTTTTTTTTTACAGGACCTTTATGGTGATATTCTATGAGCCTGCTGTTTGGGTCATAGCAGGGTCATAGAATTGTTGCAAACTCTGGAGGGGCCCATCAGGAAGCACTACCTTGAATGTTACTAATGTTAAGTTTGAACTTTTGCACCTGCTCATTGCTTTCATTTTAGCTAAAATCGTTTTTTTTGCAATTTCGCGCGTTATTTGGGGCGCGAATCCGTGCGAGATCGATTTCGGAAGCCGCGAATACGTGCGAATACAAAATTGTTTTTGTTGCGACGTGTATGTTCGCGTGATCTTGCGCGTGTTCGCGAGGCGCTTCTAGCTATTCGTTTGCCAAGTTACCCTATCGGTCGTACACGGGCGCGGCCATCTTGTTGGCGTGACGTAATTCCGTTTCCGCCCGCTATGTGTAATCTCGCAAAGTGTGCTGCTCGCGAGTACAAGTTCGCGCGTACTCGCAAGGAAAATCTCGCGCGAACTTACCCACGCGGTCGTGAACGGGCGCGGCCATCTTGTTTCTCATTCATTGCTATGGTTCTGGGCATGCTTTCTCTATCCTCTCTCAATCTCTGCCATCCTTTGCTTGTTTGAAGTTTTTTTGATCTAATTTTACTTATTATCTAACCCTCTATTTTTCTAGCTCTATATTTTTGTGTTTTCTGCAGCTTTTAGTTACTTTTAAACTACTTTTTTAAACTCTTTTATTTTCTTCTTCACTATTCTATTTCTTCTTTATCATTTAAGTTTATTTCTGCCCAGACCATGGTAAAGGGAGCCGGGAAGCACCCTGAGAAGGGGAAGGGTCCCGCACCCCGTGCCCGGCTCCCGTGCGGGCGTTTAAGGGGGGAGCAAGTGGTCCCGAGGGAGATCTTTAGCGCGGAGGAAGTGGCGGCACTGATCTTCCATGTCCAGCGCCGCCTCCCCAAGACGATCCTGGGAGGCGGCAAGATCGCGACCGGCTATGGCATCCGGGAGCGCCGCCAGCGGTGGGAGAAGGTGTGCCGGGCCATGTACAAGATCTCTGGGGTCCGGCGCACATATAACCAGGCCACCCACCGCTGGACCGATGTCATGGACCGGGAGCGGGACTTGCTGGACGCGCTCGGCGTAGAGGTCCCCGGGCTTGGTGAGTAGTAGTAGTAGTACATTTACTACTCTGTTTTATCCTGCTCTGTTATTTGCAAATCTTTGTTCTTTACCAAGAGCAATAATGCTGCCGATTACATTGAGGTAAATTATATTTCAAAATCTTCTATGCATTTCATTTTCAGGTGCACTGCTCTCCTTCTCAGTAGCCTTGCTTGCTACTATGCTTCTTTGTTTTGTATGTTGTGTTCAGAAGCATTTCATTGGCCTGAGAAATTATGTATCAGTGTACTGTAAAGAAAAGAACTGCGTAATGCTAGACAGTAAGGGTCATATTTTCAATTACCGGCGCATCCCTGCAAAGTAGCAGGGATGCGGCAGTAATTGTGTGCCATGCCACCACCACCCATTGGCCCAAAACGTCACAGAAGCCTTACGCATCTGTGCCGTAAAGGCAGCGCATTGCTGGAGTTGCGTGCCAACGATGGCGCAGCTCCAGCAATGCTCTGGGGTACCCTATCTCCCCAATGCTGCATCAAGCCGTACGTCGGCTTCAAGCGCGCAGGGTTTGAGTCATGCATCATTGTCATAAAAATGACTGATTGACATCTTGTAGATTTCCCTCAGCCACTTTTAGGATTCGTTCCTGCGCAGGTACGCCCTCCCTTGCGCCGGAACGCCCCCTGATGGCGCAGGGCTTTACAACGTGATGCATCGCCCATATGCCCATATGTGTTTTTTTTTTTAATATATACGCCGCACCAACACCATGGCGAGTCTTTTGTTCTGCCGCTGCGTCAGAAAAGGCACGCAACAATGGAGGAAAATCAGCCGCAACTTCCGCAAGGGACTTATAAATCAGCCCCAACAGACTGAAGTCCAGTGTCCTTCCTTTAGACAGTCACATGGCTATCAGAAGAAATAGTGGCGGTGGTGGCGGGTGGATTGATAGTTTGAGTATTCACTGATCTGCAAGCAGGATGGACTTTGTCTGTCACGTGTTGTGCACTACTGCCTGCAGTGCCAGGCCTAGGCAAACCTCTTTAGTAGTCTGTTTATTGAGTTACATAGGAACTTTCTAAGTCAACGTTCCGCAAATCAGGCAATACGAATAACGTAGTATACCACATGAGATAGATCCCGTGGAATAGTTGTCTATCTATTTGCTATTTTTCCAAAATATGTTGTTATTGTTCTTTTGAAATGTTTGATTTGGTTGAAAAATCTCATCCATGTTTTATGGTTTTTCTTTCTTTCATGTTGTACATCAGCTCCCCCCAAGGGCAAGAGGGCACAGGAGGAGGGTGCTGAGGATGCAGGCCAGGATCGGGCAGGCGAGGGCTCCTTTGCTGGCCCCAGTAAGTTTACATTTTACTAAACAGTACCTATTTTTTCCTAGCGTTCCTCATTCGATTTTTTCTAAATCGTCTTTGATCTTCTTGTAGACTGGATATAAATTCTTATCCTGCCTCGAATATGATGACTCCCTGTGGTATTACTAGACTATTCTTATTAGTCTGTCTGTGTAGCTAACTAAGATTGGACATTTGGCAATTCCATTGGACTCCCATTATATTCAGCAATACCTCTATGCACTGTCTCCTTACTGACTAGATAGTGTGGCAGAGTCATTCAGCTCCCGAAGTCACCGATTATAGATCCCCAATGATCTCTAGATTATCGTACGCAGGACAAGAGAGTAGTACGGAGTCACAGCACAGTCAAGAAGTGTCAGAGGCACTCATGCTTGCAAAAATTCCAAAACCTTTAGCTCATCCACTCTAGTCTAGAGGAACAAAAACCACAGAGTCTATTTAAGTGTAAAAGCTTTATTAAAAGTAAACACATTTATTGAAATCTACTTTGTCATAAAACTATTTAACTGTAAACGGAAAAGTGGTTAGTGCTGACGATTAATTGGACACATTTCTTGTGGTCGAGCCGAACTCTCACCTACTTTGAACTTGATCCTGGTCGTGTTCTTAGGACTCAGGAGTCAAGCTTCTGTCTGTTAGGAGAAAAAGTGGTGCGTGTTAAAAATCAAAAGCAAGCATTCATCAGTTGTGCATAAAAGTGCAGCAAGACAACAGCCTTCCCTGGAAAATGGGACATTTTTACTATGGAGTAGACAGTCACAAATTATTACATTGTATTCTGTTTTTTTTAACATTTCTCCTAGACCAAATATTATATAGTAGTGAGTGGTGTATTCTAACTTTCTTAAATGTACTTTGTAGGTGTAACATCTGGTGACGGGGCCAGCGCGGAGGTGGCTGATGTGTTGGACTTGGACTCGGAGGCCTCTGGGGAGGATGCGGCGGTAGAAGAGCTGGTGGCCGTTCCTGTGGGGGATCAAACGGTGGTGGCGGAAACAGGTAAGCTATATATTCCTTACTTATTGAGATTGAAGACTGCATAGTGTGCTTTCTGCACGGGTGTATTACAATTACAAATCAACCAGGTAGTAGCCTCCTCGAAATGTACTTCGACTTAGCTGTGAAGTTTTTGGTGAGAAGAATCCCAATAAGTTCTTAGACGAACGTGATGGATGGGATGAACGAAAAGCGAAAGAAGGGTGTAAGTAAGTGGGACGCGAACTTGTATGATGGCTGGCAAAGAAGAACGATATGTGTTTGCTTGGACCCAGAGGTGGCTGGGAAGGAAAGAATATGGTATGGTGCATGGCTGGGTCAATGATGAAGCAAGGATGGGTGGAAGGACAGCAGCCTGGGTGGGTGAAACAGAAACTGTATGTGTGCGTATACTTTGAATGAATGGATGCCTGGAGCATGGTATTCTCTGACTCTTACATAGCAAATGTGTATCTAGAGAGAGTAGATGGTCGCCAGGTGAAGTAAGTGTTACCTTGAAGAGCATGTACCACCGCACCCGCACGTCCGTCCCAGTGCAGGGAAGGCAAGGAAAAGAAATTGTAAATGTGTCCAATACTACCATGAATAGTAGCAGTACTTTGTATTGCGTTTGCATTCACAGCATATATCTGGTTATTACGGTGGACACTCCGTACCTCTCTTAATAACTTTAGTTTACTTGTAGTACGTCATTCATGTGTGGGTGTATCACTGTGTTCACTCAATATTAAGCAAAGCACCTAAAGTCATCTCATCTGTCATTAAATACGTCCCATGTGAAGTGATAGATAATCAAATTAGTTAGCTTCTTCAGTTTCCTTTTCTAGTACTCATTTGCACTGTAGGGTGAAAGGTAAATTAATTAAGCAGTAGCCCTTGTAACAGAGTATTCTCAGTGCCACCCGTAATAGAAAAGTAATAGCTTCACCACCTGCATGTACTGGACCGGTACAGTAACGCAAGTCTGTCTCCATCATCATGGTGTGCAACTTTTTTTCTCGGGTGCAACTTCACTGTGCTGTGTCCATGTCATTCTGCCGGCTTGCATAAGATAACGTACCCATTTCCCTAAACAAGAGAGAAGAAGAAGAATAAGACTGGTGTACTGTCATAGTCGACTGTAATGGAAGTCCATAGTGGTCGTAGAATTAGTTCATTAAACTACCACTACTGTTAGAGCAAGGATGCAGAAGTGGGAGGGTTACATAGATACTGTCCTCAATAGTTATGTACTGTGCTTTCAATTTGCTACTTGTACTCTGTGACCCAACTTTCGGCTCAATCACTTTGTGTTATTAATAAGGAGCATTGGTTACAGACTATGTCTTTCTTTCTTCATATAGTTGCTCCTTCCAAATCAACAACAAGGAGGGAGCAGGCTAGATTGGCCCGGCAACGGAGGCTGGAGGCCACAGTCGCCGAGTATCGGCGGCTGGTGGCCCTGGAGGAGGAGGAGGACACGCAGTCGAGCGGGGCAACATCTTCGACTGCATCCTCCTCCGTGACTAAACCAGCGGGACCGAGCCGGGCTAAGAAAGCCGACCGCCACCGCCAAGCACCCGAAACACCAGCTGCCCCCCACAGGAGCTGCAAGGAACGCCAACACCGCCTACGAGTCCGCATGTCCAACCTGGAGCAGGAGGTCCTGAGGTATAAGACCTTGGTTAAGGGCCTCCGCTCCGAGCTTGCCACCCTCCACAAGGAGTATGATGCCCATGCCGCATCATGCACCAGCACCAGCACCCTCCAGTAGTGGAGTGTCCCTTGCCCTTTTTTTATAGACTTTTGGGGGGTGGGATTTGGGAGTTGGGATCGTTTTGGGACGTTTCAGAGACAATCGTTGGGGTTAGGGTGGGTGAGGGAGATTATTTTGTTAGGGATAAATAAATATATTTTTCAACTACTTTATCTGACCATACCTGTTTTTTACTGCTTTTCAGTCTGGTGGGTGGGGGGCGGGGGTGTAACAGTAACTTTGTTTTCCTGAACAGTCGTAGGACTTTAGTAGTACAACCGTCAAACTCTTGTCTACTCCGAAATAATACTCCATTATACTACCTCCCACCAAACGCTTATCTTACCTGTAATTTGTGTTAGAAATTAGGGCTAGGCCCAGGGCTGGCTCCAGGTGAAATGGGGATTAACGTTGTCATTCCTGGGCGGGTGACATTTCCTCATTGCGGTGTTACTAGTGGTGTGACACAGTGGCAGTTGCATGCCTATGGAAAAAAAGAAAACGAAACCTTGTTTGTACTCCTTACTGTAGCATTACAACGGTTACGGTACGATCGAGAAAATAGCAGGTGACAGTACACTAGAACAGTGCCATAATGTAGCCTAACAAATGGTAAAGTATTGCAAGTATAACTAGTACTTGCGTTGAATTTATTTGACATTGGCTACTACTACTAGAAGATATAGTACTGAAGCTGAGTAAGTCTAGAAGATATCCTCGTATTCCTTCACCAGCCTGTTGCTGCTATCACCTTATCCTCCCCAGCAAGTGTGTGGAATTATTGATGTCATTTTAGTCAGACATCAAGCAAAACAACACAGCCCGGGGGAAGAGGGTTAGGGTTTGTAAAATGGATGGGAATGGGGGTTTCTTTTTGGGTAGGTTTTGTTGAGAGAAGAAAAAAAAAGCAGAGCATGGACAAACAATAATTGAAGATACAGAGTTTACAGACAATCTTTGGTTACAAAGTAAAGGTAAGCACATGCAGTCACACTCATAGAATAAAAGACAACAATGGATACTGTATCTGTATTGCGTATGTTGTTGGAGTTGTCCTGTTGAAATTGGTAAGTAAGTTGCATGCAGCAAACAATTCCTCTTATTGGCGGCACTCCTCCATTCCAGCTGACGCTTCGTCCATCAATGTGGTGGTGACCACTGACAGAAGAGACACCCTGTCCACTGCCTGCCTGGCGGATGTTGACTGAAACCCGGCCTGTAATTATTGAACGGAAAACAGGAAGTGCTATTACAATACCACTGATAAATAAATAAAAGGTATGTACGCTGTGTGGTTCAAAAAGTCACACTTTGATTTCCCTAATAGACAGTACAATATTTTTGAAATTGCGTGCTCTGTCTGAGTCACCTTTTTAAGGATCAATAAGTATGGCCAAAATATTATAGCGGATCTTTCCCCTCAAGGTGGCTGTACTACTGTGTTTTAGAACAAAATTTGACCTTCCCAGCAATGCTCCCACCAAGACCCTTACTAAAGCCAGTCGCAAAAATGTAGAAGAACCCAATCATATCTCCAAAAACGATGCCTAGCAGAAAAATGGTTACAAAACGTACTTTGAAAGTAACAGTAGACCCAAATACAGACCGTGGATTGTATTCAAACCACTTGCCTGCAAGCAAAAGTATCCATAGCCAGCATCGCTCCAACAGTGCTCTACAACAACAGAACCGCGTTGCAATAGAACCCCCCTAAACACATGCAATCCTGCTGCTAGGGCTAACCCTAACGAACCCTAACTTACAAAGTGCCAAAACTGGTGTTTCCTTATGGATTTTGTCCAACTAACTTCTAGCCGGTATTAGACCTTCCCAGGAATGCCCCAGGCAAGACCCGCCAACCCACCCGCAAAAAAACACCCGACACAACACCACCAAACAGCGAAAAAGCTAAATCTCATACTTACAATGTCTCTCGGCCTTCGGTCCAAACGCGGCGCTGTGCAGCTAGGTCGTCATCATCATCATCAATCATCATAACTCCTGTTTTCCACCACGGATTTCCTGAAAAGCAAATGCAATCAAGATTAGACTGTCGCAGCAGTGCTTCGACAGAGACCCCGGCCGCAACCCACCCACGAACAGCAGGAAGCCCCCCAAAACGCTACATTGAGCAAGATGTCTGAAGAAATGGCAAAAAAAAGGCTGTTCCTTATGGATTTTGTCCAAAACACTTGTATCCGGTATTAGACCTTCCCAGGAATGCCCCAGGCAAGACCCGCCGGCGCCAACCCACCCGCAAAAAAACACGCGACACAACACCACCAAACAGCGAAAAAGCTAAATCTCATACTTACAATGTCTCTCGGCCTTCGGTCCAAACGCGGCGCTGTGCAGCTAGGTCGTCATCATCATCAATCATCATAACTCCTGTTTTCCACCACGGATTTCCTGAAAAGCAAATGCAATCAAGATTAGACTGTCGCAGCAGTGCTTCGACAGAGACCCCGGCCGCAACCCACCCACGAACAGCAGGAAGCCCCCCAAAACGCTACATTGAGCAAGATGTCTGAAGAAATGGCAAAAAAAAGGCTGTTCCTTATGGATTTTGTCCAAAACACTTGTATCCGGTATTAGACCTTCCCAGGAATGCCCCAGGCAAGACCCGCCGGCGCCAACCCACCCGCAAAAAAACACGCGACACAACACCACCAAACAGCGAAAAAGCTAAATCTCATACTTACAATGTCTCTCGGCCTTCGGTCCAAACGCGGCGCTGTGCAGCTAGGTCGTCATCATCATCAATCATCATAACTCCTGTTTTCCACCACGGATTTCCTGAAAAGCAAATGCAATCAAGATTAGACTGTCGCAGCAGTGCTTCGACAGAGACCCCGGCCGCAACCCACCCACGAACAGCAGGAAGCCCCCCAAAACGCTACATTGAGCAAGATGTCTGAAGAAATGGCAAAAAAAAGGCTGTTCCTTATGGATTTTGTCCAAAACACTTGTATCCGGTATTAGACCTTCCCAGGAATGCCCCAGGCAAGACCCGCCGGCGCCAACCCACCCGCAAAAAAACACGCGACACAACACCACCAAACAGCGAAAAAGCTAAATCTCATACTTACAATGTCTCTCGGCCTTCGGTCCAAAGTAACGCGCTGTGCAGCTAGGTCATCATCAATCATCATAACTCCTGTTTTCCACCACGGATTTCCTGAAAAGCAAATGCAATCAAGATTAGACTGTCGCAGCAGTGCTTCGACAGACACCAAAAATTACACACAAACCCCCGGAACCCCGCCAAAGAGCACCTCAAAGGCAAGCAAGTCAGCAAAAACGGCAAGAAATTTCCACCTCATATTTGGTCCAAAACACTTTTGTCCATTATTAGAGCTTCACAGCAATGGGCCCAAAACCGTCAACTCACCCGCAAAGAAGTACAACACCCCCACAAGTGCTGAGTCTTTCTTCATTGTGCGTAATCCAGCACTCTGCTTGGAGGGAAATCGCAGTCTGGAGGAGGAGGATAGAGGAGCATGTTCTTCAGAACTTGTGAACCTGAGGAATGTAGACTGCGGCACCTTCAAATCAATAAGCAAACAAGTGAAGACAGTTCTGATGATGGTCTTGTTTTTGGGATTAGGTGATTAAAGTTTGAATTAAATTAACTGTGCAAAACAAAGAAAGAGAGACACAAAGCACACAGGAATAAAAGTGAATAAGGACGAAAAAGAAAGTTCTTGATTGATTGTCTCATTTTCAGGGCTCGGTGTCAGGGAATAAGAACAAGATTTCGTCATCATACTCTGCGAATTCAGGCTGGATGAGGTCAGTGGCACCGAACAGAGAAAAAATCCCCTCATCTACGTTGCTGTCCTCATCGTCTTCATGTGGCGTGCTTTCTCGCACTTTGTAATCTGGTGGTATGAGGTGCTGATTCATCTTGATCATTGTCAGCCGCTCCACATTTTTGGGCGATAGGCGGCTCCGTTTGGAAGTTACAATGCCACCAGCAGCACTGAAAACACGTTCAGAAGACACACTTGCGAGTGGGCAAGACAAATAGTTTATAGCCAGGTTGTAGAGCTGTGGCCACAATTGTTTTTTGCCATGCCAATACTGCAATGGCTCCTCATTAAGAAAGACCACTGTTGAGTCATTCAGATAGTCCTGCACCATCGACTCAAGGTCATCAACTGTTCCTCCACTTTGCTTACTTTTTGCTGTGCCTGTGACATTTTTTAGAGAACCATACCCCATCAAACTTAGCCAATCCTCCTCCCCAGCCACTGTTAGTGTTGTCATTGTGTGTGGTGCAGATGATCCAGTTGCCGGTGTCTTTAACGGCTGAGAGGTCACTTGTGCCCCAGCCACAGGTGCAGAAGTGGATTCTTGTGACTGCGGATGGCCTGCTGATGCTGATGCTGATGTACTGGCTTCTCCTTCAATAACCTGCCGTTCTTTTTCAAACCTCTTGGCTGACCAGGCTAACCAATGTTTGTACTTTTGAACATCTGCATCAGCGAAAGGAAAGAATGCGTTGTCTGCCAGCGCCTTTTTGTAGCGTGGATCCAGAATAGTAGCACAAATGTAATGCTGATCTGAGTTGATGTTTTTAAGACGTTCATCACCACGTAGGCGATGTAATAATTTCTCAGACAAAATGAAATGGTTTTTTTTTTTTTCATCTTTTTCAAACTCAGAAGAAACCGCCATCAGTTGGTGCTCCAGTATGCACAACAATGGGATAGCTTTTCCCAAATTACAGTCCTCCTGGCTGACTGCACGCGTGAAGAACTCAAAAGGACGAAGCATGTCTGTCAGGCTTTTAACTATGGCCCATTGCGCCTTACTCATCCGCAGGTCCTCCTTCTGAGATGTAGCCTCTGTCAAGAAATAGTGATCGAGTACCGTATACTGCTCATGCAGACGCTCAAGCATGTAGAAGGTTGAGTTCCAACGTGTTGCCACCTCCTGGATGAGTGCTTTCACTGGCATTCCACGTTGAAGTAGCAGTCTCCGCAGATGCTTCCGGGCCTTAAAAGAATGGCTGAAATGGTTGCACATTTTGCGGCAGGTGGCCATTACCTCGAACGCTGGACTCTCTTTATCACTCAAGAATTTTTGAACTACCAGGTTGATACAGTGCGCCAAACACGGCACTCTAACATGGTGACCCTGTGACATGGCCTTAACTACATTGGCGCCATTATCCGTGGAAACATAACCAATCTTGCGTTTTAGGGGGGATAGCATTGACAACACCTTTTTGTCAAACTCTTCCAAAAGGTTTTCTGCTGTGTGACTTTTCTCCAAGGCAAACATGGCTAGTGTTGCATGTTTCCGAGCAGCTTTGAAAACTTGGTCCGGGTCAACACCTGCGTTTAGCTTTGCTATAACACCTGAAAAAGAGACCCAGTGTGCAGTGATGCACATGTAATCATCGCCTGGGCCACTGGTCCACATGTCTGTTGTCAGATGTATTGTGTGAACAGCACTCTTCTGCAAAGCTGCCCCAATCGCCTGCAGCACATCTTCATGTAGTGCTGGAACCGCAACTCTGGCAAAATAGAACCGGCTCGGAACCTTCCATTTAGGGCAGAGCGTTGCAACTAATTCAAGAAAACCTACCGCTTCTACAAAAGAAAAAGGTAGAAGGTCCACAGCTAGCATTTTAGCCAGCTTAGTGTTATACAGACGCGTCAGTGGGTGGTTGCGTTCATATGGCACGTCTGAAGTAAGCATTGTTCTAATGTTGGCCTGGACCAAGCATTTACGGGCTGATAATGACTTCGTTGACCCAATTTTGCTCGCTGGTGAACTTTTGTGCGTTGGTGTCTCACTCGCTCCAACACTCTTAGTGTGCCTCACATTGGGTGTGCTGCTGAGAGGGGTACTGGGTGTAAGGGAAGTGTTTGACACGTCTTCTTCCTGCTCGTCAACATCAGATGAAACATCAACGTTTCCTTGATTTTGGCCTTTCTTGATCGCAGCTAGGTGCGCAAACCATTGGACACCGTGCTTTCTGTCAAGATGACCACTCTGGCCGCCGGTACCATAGTTGCTACCTGGCTTACCACGACTAACTGCAAGCTTACAAAGGGTACAAATGGCAAACCTTGGATTTTTGGGACAAACAGTAAAGAAGTCCCAAACTGGGGACTTGAAGTGTCTGTGGGACCTGGAGGAGGCGGCGATACTGGTGGTGGTGGTGGTCATGAAGCTAATGCCAGATGAAGTGGAGGATCTGGATTGGCCAACTTTTGTACGTTTTCCACTTTCACCGCCACTAATTAAGGTCGAGGTTGACGCAGGTCTCTTCTTGCCAGAAAGAAATATGGAAGCGGGACGAGTTGGTGTACTACTTAACTCCAATGATTGTGGTGTTTCCACTGCCTCCTCATCGACAACATCATCATCATCATCATCACGCGCAGCAGCTCTTCGGGCTAGGGTCAAAATGTCTGTTTGCTGCATGCCCGCTGGGGCTGCAGTGACCTTTATGATGACTGGGTCGTCGTTGGCAGAGTCTTCATCAGCAGCAGTATCCGCCACTTCTTGTTGAGCCTCATCACACTCCATAAGTCTGAGACTTTGGACGAGCTTCCTTTTACGCTTAAGTACCTTTGTTGGATCATGGTGTGCCTCACTCTCAGACGGCTGTGGTGCTGGTTCCCAAGTTTGATCCGTATCATCAGAAGGAGGTGTGCTTGAAGAGGATGTAGACACCACCCTTGATCTCTTCCTTGCTAGGGTTGTGGAAGACAATGAAGGATCATCAGGAGGAGTGGCTTCCTCAAATGATACCTCGCCTTGATTGTCGATTTCCTGATGTGCCCCTACTTCGGGAGGAACAACTATTGTGGGCACTTGTTGTGACCCTCCATGCACCTCTGCATGCGCATCTCCTTGCGCTGCCTCTCCTTCCACATGTACTTGGGCTTGTACTTGCACATGTGATTGTTGTTGCCGCTGTGGTTGTTCAACACTCGTCAGATGAGCTACAACAACCTGTGTTGATTGAGGGACATTGCTGCTGCTTTCTTGCGATGAGCCAACATCACTGGTCGATGGTGATTGAAGAAGTATACTGGCTGCCTCTGCAGCACTCAAGGGCTTGGACTTAAGTTGGCGTGGTGGTGGTGGTGGCACTGAGCCCAATGGAGCGGGGGTGCTGCTGCCAGCTTGGTCCCCAGCAGATCCCGCTGCAGCTGCTGCAGGCATACTTTTTTTTTTACTCACAAAAAAAGGGGCGGGCGGCACACCAGTGTCCTTGGTAACTTGCTTCTTCTGCTCCTTACTGGCACCTTTCTTGCTAGAGGAGCTACGGGTTACTTTTTTTGGGGCCATCTTCTTCAGAGCAGGTCAGCAGGCAGCAGTTGCACGAGTTGCAGAGGGTTCTGTGTCCAGACGTGACGTCGCGTGACGTTATGCTGCACACACCGCTGCAGGACTTCTTCCTGGCACTGGTGGTTCTATTGAGTCTTCTTGTGCACCTAAAAGCAATGGAAGACAGAGGAACATCAGTTCAGTTATACACCCCAAAAAATCGACAAAACACAGAAAAATGAGCACAATCCCATGCCATCCATGATGTTTACATTGAAGACACCCCACAGAAAGACTAGGGACATGCAAGTATGCAACACTCACTACCCCTGGGCATAAGGGATGAAAAGTAGGCAAAATAAGTGCAGGCCTCAGACACTGCCTCTCCTCAAAATGGCCCCCTTACACCCCAAGCACATGTTGCCTGTACCAGCCAGCACTCAAGATGGCCACCACCACCACCCACATGGCCAGTCCACATCAACAGTACACCCCCAAAAAACAGAAAAACAGCCAGAAATCACCACAATCCAATGCCATCCATGATGTTTACATCAAAGAGAGTGAGACAACACCACAGGCACACTCAGTCCATGCACCACCACCACCCCTGGGCAAGCAAAAGGCCACACCAGCAGCCCCCCAAAAACGACAAAAAACAATAAAATAAGCACAATCCCAGCCCATCCATGGCCTCAATTATGTTTAAATTCAAGAAGACACCCCACAGAAAGACTAGGCCCATGCAACACTCACCACCCCTGGGCAAAGGGCCACACCAGCAGGCCCAAAAAAACGACAAAAAACAATAAAATCTGCACAATCCCAGCCCATCCATGGCCTCAATGGTGTTTAAATTCAAGAAGACACCCCACAGAAAGACTAGGCCCATGCAACACTCACCACCCCTGGGCAAAGGGCCACACCAGCAGGCCCAAAAAAACGACAAAAACCAATAAAATCTGCACATTCCCAGTCCATCCATGACCTCAATGGTGTTTAAATTCAAGAAGACACCCCTCAGAAACACTAGGCCCATGCAACACTCACTACCCCTGGGCATAAGGGATGAAAAGTAGGCAAAATAAGTGCAGGCCTCAGACACTGCCTCTCCTCAAAATGGCCCCCTTACACCCCAAGCACATGTTGCCTGTACCAGCCAGCACTCAAGATGGCCACCACCACCACCCACATGGCCAGTCCACATCAACAGTACACCCCCAAAAAACAGAAAAACTGCCAGAAATCACCACAATCCAATGCCATCCATGATGTTTACATCAAAGAGAGTGAGACAACACCACAGGCACACTCAGTCCATGCACCACCACCACCCCTGGGCAAGCAAAAGGCCACACCACCAGACCCCCAAAAACGACAAAAAACAATAAAATAAGCACAATCCCAGCCCATCCATGGCCTCAATTATGTTTAAATTCAAGAAGACACCCCACAGAAAGACTAGGCCCATGCAACACTCACCACCCCTGGGCAAAGGGCCACACCAGCAGGCCCAAAAAAACGACAAAAAACAATAAAATCTGCACAATCCCAGCCCATCCATGGCCTCAATGGTGTTTAAATTCAAGAAGACACCCCACAGAAAGACTAGGCCCATGCAACACTCACCACCCCTGGGCAAAGGGCCACACCAGCAGGCCCAAAAAAACGACAAAAAACAATAAAATCTGCACAATCCCAGCCCATCCATGGCCTCAATGGTGTTTAAATTCAAGAAGACACCCCACAGAAAGACTAGGCCCATGCAACACTCACCACCCCTGGGCAAAGGGCCACACCAGCAGGCCCAAAAAAACGACAAAAAACAATAAAATCTGCACAATCCCAGCCCATCCATGGCCTCAATGGTGTTTAAATTCAAGAAGACACCCCTCAGAAACACTAGGCCCATGCAACACTCACTACCCCTGGGCATAAGGGATGAAAAGTAGGCAAAATAAGTGCAGGCCTCAGACACTGCCTCTCCTCAAAATGGCCCCCTTACACCCCAAGCACATGTTGCCTGTACCAGCCAGCACTCAAGATGGCCACCACCACCACCCACATGGCCAGTCCACATCAACAGTACACCCCCAAAAAACAGAAAAACAGCCAGAAATCACCACAATCCAATGCCATCCATGATGTTTACATCAAAGAGAGTGAGACAACACCACAGGCACACTCAGTCCATGCACCACCACCACCCCTGGGCAAGCAAAAGGCCACACCAGCAGCCCCCCAAAAACGACAAAAAACAATAAAATAAGCACAATCCCAGCCCATCCATGGCCTCAATGGTGTTTAAATTCAAGAAGACACCCCACAGAAAGACTAGGCCCATGCAACACTCACCACCCCTGGGCAAAGGGCCACACCAGCAGGCCAAAAAAAACGACAAAAAACAATAAAATCTGCACAATCCCAGCCCATCCATGGCCTCAATGGTGTTTAAATTCAAGAAGACACCCCACAGAAAGACTAGGCCCATGCAACACTCACCACCCCTGGGCAAAGGGCCACACCAGCAGGCCCAAAAAAACGACAAAAAACACTAAAATCTGCACAATCCCAGCCCATCCATGGCCTCAATGGTGTTTAAATTCAAGAAGACACCCCTCAGAAACACTAGGCCCATGCAACACTCACTACCCCTGGGCATAAGGGATGAAAAGTAGGCAAAATAAGTGCAGGCCTCAGACACTGCCTCTCCTCAAAATGGCCCCCTTACACCCCAAGCACATGTTGCCTGTACCAGCCAGCACTCAAGATGGCCACCACCACCACCCACATGGCCAGACCACATCAACAGTACACCCCCAAAAAACAGAAAAACAGCCAGAAATCACCACAATCCAATGCCATCCATGATGTTTACATCAAAGAGAGTGAGACAACACCACAGGCACACTCAGTCCATGCACCACCACCACCCCTGGGCAAGCAAAAGGCCACACCAGCAGCCCCCCAAAAACGACAAAAAACAATAAAATAAGCACAATCCCAGCCCATCCATGGCCTAAATTATGTTTAAATTCAAGAAGACACCCCACAGAAAGACTAGGCACATGCAACACTCACCACCCCTGGGCAAAGGGCCACACCAGCAGGCCCAAAAAAACGACAAAAAACAATAAAATCTGCACAATCCCAGCCCATCCATGGCCTCAATGGTGTTTAAATTCAACAAAACAGTTGTATCATGCACCCATAACCAACCCTGGTCCTACTGGATACTGTGGCTACCCACAATATAATTTATTTAATTTTCTGAAAAAGTTCCAAAATTGTACTTGCAGCAACTGTAATGCCCCAAACAAACTTACTTGTGAAAGTTGATTTCTAATCCAAAAGTGATCCAAAGACAGTCAAAAAGGCCTCAAATCCAAATATCCAGCAGCACCCACAAAAAGTAATCCTTCCAGCTCCAGATCCAAATGAAAGTGACCAGGAGATGGACAAAGCACTGGGAGGAGCCTGCTGGACAGGAACAGGAAGTTGGAGACTGTGGGGCACTTCCTTCCTCCCCCCCCCCCCCCCAAAATGGACTCCTTGCAAAAAAAAAGGCCATGCAAATGTCAACCTGAGGAGTGATTCTGATAAAAATCATAATTTTCTGAAGGTTTATCCTGTTTGCTGGTGATTTTCTTGTGCGAAATTGCAAAATCTCTATTTCGCAAGTGCGAGATTGTTCCTTTCCGCCGCAACTACATGTTCGCAATTGCGAACTCTCGCGAGGTGTGCTGTGCAAGGTGGCAAGCCGCGAGTACGTATTCGCGGGCGACAAACTCCCGCGGGAACACGCAGCAAGATCTAAAATGGCGCGTCACTCGCAAAGAAAAACAACTCGGCAAACGCTAAAATGACGGAAAGTGAACGCCGTGCACCACGCCGCGCGCCGCAACCAAGCAAAAAATCCGCCGCGAGCGGATTCACGGATTTTCGACAAATTCGCGAGCGTTCGCGGATTGCGGATTTGCCGAAAATCCGAAAAATCCGCGAGCGGAGCGGATTTTACGCCCATGCTTACTTGCAACAACTGATGAGTGCATAACCTAAAACATCGGGTTAAAGCATCTCGCTGCGAGGTTAACGGCCAGCATTGCACATGGACAGTTTTACAAGGGAGGTGCGTTTCAACAAAAAATGCCGGAATACTCGTGAGGCAACTTGATACAAACAACCTGGCTCAAAATATGACATGTGGCCCTTGGACAGTTTTAAAAAAGGAGGTGCGTGTAAGCTGAAAATGCCGGAAAACTCGTGAGACAATTTAATACAAACAACCTGGCTCAAACGCTGAAATGTGCCTCTAAAGTACCTTAGCTACTCGCTAGCAGTTAGAATCGTCTCGAAACGTACCTCGATGCTTCGTCAGTCCTCTCACCATTCACTCATTATCCTCTGCTTGATGTCTCCTAATGGTCGTTTTACTTATGTTATGTTATGTTAAATTTGTTTTGTATAGCGCACGGCTACTCCATGGAGTGTCCCGGCGCTTTTATTAAAGGCCTGTAGCAGAATAACACAACACTGTAAGATAAAAGAACCTTATATAGCTCCCATATGTCTATACCACCAATCCATGTACTGCCCTACACCTCTCAGTTCTCATGTGGTTAGTGGGGCAGAGCTGATCTTAGATCCAGAATCCCAAATTTATATCTGTAATCTGTAGATACTGAGCTTGTTCTTAAAGGGCATCGGCCCCTCTCACACTGCAGGTCATATACAAGATCTTATTTCTACAAATGTATTGGATCGCCAAGTTAGTTCCACTCTTCCATTACCTTAGTCAGATCACTTCATGCTCAATTTCCAAAAGTCTCGCCAAGTGATTCAAACCAGTAGGGACAATGAACCTTAAGGGCTGTCCAGGTCCTGGAAGAATGTCTGTGACTCCTTCTTCTCAAACTTTACCACCCAGAGTCTCCCAGAATACTCGTACATCAACAGTGTACTTACTAGCTTGCAGGAGTCTCTGCAGCAGACTTTGGACATGATATCACCTTTAAGACCTAATCAAAGCAAGTCCAGTAGATCCTCTGCTCCATGTTTTACTGAGGAACTTAAACAGGAGAAATAATTTTGCAAGAAGTTTGCAAAAAGATGGTGTATACCAAAAGCCCACTCATATAAAATGATCTATAAGTCAGTCCTAAATAACTATTCAAACAAAATAACAGCTATCTGCTAGTTGCATCTTATGAATAGAATTGACAGTTCTGGAAATTCCACCAAAGAACTCTTTTTAAAACCTATGGGGGTTTTTTACTTGTGCGACAGCTTGCACTCCCCCTACCTGTACCTCTCATGAACCATGTAACACCTTAGCTTACCATCCTGAGGATAAAATTGAGAACACATATTCGAGTATTTACAAATGGAACCATTATACTGACTCTCTAGCCAATGAATCTAACTCCTCTACAGCCCAGGAACATTTGGAATCCTTCATAACCGAATAGGTGTTAGACATAATGATCAATATCAAATCAGGTTCTCTCTCTGATCCTGCCTCTCTTGTATAGTGATGGGACTTGCCAACTCTCTTAGAACCACCATCACAGCCCTGTGCAACCTCTCATTGGATATTGCCATTATGCCTCAGGTTTTGAAAGTAGCACAGGTAATGCACATACTGAACAAGCCTAATGCTGACACTTTGAACCCAGAAAACTATATGCATATCTCCCTTCTCCCTTACCTAGGAAAGATTATGAAAAGCCTAGTTAACTAACAACTTACCCACCGTCTGGTATCTAATACCCTACTGAACACCACACAATCTGGGTTGAGAGCCTTTCATAGCAAAAAGACAGCACTGATGGGAGTTTAAGATATCATAATAATCCCTCTGGATGAAAGCTGCCCAGCCATGCTGCTGTTGCTTGATCCATCATCTGCCTTCTACACCATCGCACATACGATATTGATTTCAAGACTCTCTGAGATTGTTGTTGGTGACAAAGCTCGAGAATGGATGCAAAGCTAACTCAGCAATCGCACACAGGTTATCAACATAGGCTCTGTTAACTCTTGGGTCATGTCACAAGGCAGAGGAGTACCCCTGACATCATCTTTAAGCCCAGGACACTTTAACATCTATGTGGAACCTGAGGATCAAGAAATCAGGTCCAGTGTATTCAATGTCATTTCATATGCTCAATTGATCATCTCCATTACCCCAAACCCAGACTCCAGTAAACTGAAGTTCAGAGAGTGCCTGAGGAAAATTCTCTCTTGGATGTCCCACAACTGCTTACAGTTCAATGTAAAAAAAAACAGAAATAGTGCTGTTTGGCAGGGCACATGATGAGTGTGTGTTGGTAATCAGAATTAGATACCCCCAACCCTGGACACTCTAATCGGCGATAGCCTCTCAATGAAAGGACAAGTGAAATCTACATGTGGCATCTGGTTTTGCTTCAATATAACATGTCAAGAAAAGTGTTTAAATGGTTGCCCCTTACATACAATAAACACTCTCAGGCAGGTATTTGTGTTGAGTCACTCAGATTTTGGCAATGTGCTCATGGCAGCACCCAATGACTCTCTCCTGTCTACACTTGAGGATATCCATAACACTGCTGCCCGACTTGGCCTTAAATTCCATCCCCACACACCTTCTGTACCCACGCTTAAATCACTGCACTGGCTTCCCATTAGAAAGCAAGTGAGAATAAAATGTAGGTATCTAGTACACAGAGCTCTGACAGGGAAAGGACCAATGTATCTCCAAACCAAACTGACAATTTATCGCCCCACTAGAAATATGAGATTTAAGGATCAACTCTTGCTCTGCCCATGTTGTATTTGCACAGTTAGGCAGGGCGGTAGATTATTTTCTGATCTGGGCCCTATTCATTGAAACAGGCTTCCGCTTCCAATTCGCATATGCTCTGATTTAGCATCTTTCAAGAAGCTGATGAAAATTTGAATTTACAGACCAAGAAGCTATGAAATATCAAGGCTCTTGACCTCTTCCCCTTCCCTCTGTTAGCTTGGGAATGTGCCTCAGTGCCGAGATGACCCATTGGGTATGATTTGTTGCCCTATATTGAGTCTGAATAGTATAACATAACATCTCTCCCTCCAGAATCCTAACTTACATTGCTGGATGTCCCCTTTACATCCATCTCCCCAGTTTGACCCGCCACAGCCTGTAACCTTGCCTCACAGTGCCTCTCTCACATATACATCGCACTTCCATGTTACATACTTCACCTAATTTTTCACATTGTCTACTACCTTTCTCACTGATTCTGCCGCAATTACATCCATCATAAATGCCATGTTTTCTGAAGGGTACTTTCCCAAATTTTGGAAGAGTGATTCTATACTGCCCCTGCTCAAGAAACCGGGTTTGGATCATAAAGATTCTAACAACTTTAGACCTATCTCTAGGCTCCCTCTTCCTGCGTAAATTGCAGATAAAAAACATGAATGTTCAACTTAGCTTGTTTCTACAAGAAACAGAAGCACTCAACCCCACCCAGTATGGTTTCTTGGGGGTGGGGGAGTGCACACACAGAGTCAGCTCTTCTGAAGTCCACAGAAGAGATTAGGATGACTCTTGATCAGGGAGGTAAAGCCGCACTAGTTATGTTGGACCTCTCAACGGCCTTTATAATAATAATAATCCACATTTGTAAAGCGCACAATCACCCGTAAGGGTCTCTAGGCGCTGGGGGCCGTCGGGAAGATTAAGCGAGCTATTGCCCAGAGTCACATCGTGCTGGGCTAACCTGCCGCCGGAGCCGGGGATCAAACCCTGATCCCCAGATTCCAGCGTCAGTCGCCCTGGCGGCAGCGCCACACGTCTCCCTTTGATACAGTCCATCACGTTTTGTTGATGGACAGGCTGCGAGAGATTGGAGTCCAGGGCACGGCCTGGAAATGATTGGAATCCTTCCTACTTAATAGAACTCAAATGGTCTCTCTTGGTGAATTTTCGGCCAAACCATTTCACTGCCGTGTGGAGTCCCTCAAGGGTCATCCATGAGCCCGACACTTTTTAAGATCTATGTTTCTTCGCTGGCTCCCCTAATTGAATCCTTCGGCTTTAGTCTGACGTCCTATGCAGACAACAGCAAATTGTGGTGCCGTTGATACCTGGAAAGTCGTTGGGAACAGCTTATTGGTTCTATGACTGTATGACAGCTGTGGGAATTTGGATGGCCCTAAATTGACTTAAACTCAACTCCGGGAAAACGGAGGTTGTGCTTTTCAGCAATGTCCCCAGCTTCTGATTGCTGGCAGGATACACTGGGTCCTCTTCACATTCCCACTAAGAAGTAATACCATTCCTGCCAAAAGAAAGTCAGAAAACTGTATTTTCTGTTCTAACCGTGTCCAGGTTGGAATGTTGCAATGGCATTTTTTATAATTCTGCAGCAAGGGCTTATGAACAGACTACAACTTCTACAGAACGCAGCTGCCAGATTGCTCACTGGTATACCTAGATATGCCTTAATCTCGGCTGAGATTGGAAAGCTCCACTGGTTGCCCGTTAGGAAACTGGTTCAGTTTAAAGCCCTATGCTTGGTTTTCAAAGCCCTTCAAGGAACTGGGCCTGAGTTCCTAAAACAGCAATTTCATTGGTATGTACCAAAAAGATCATTGCGCTCCTCAGAAGCAAAGCTGGTATCGGTTCCCTTTGTACATAAAATGAGCTGGGGAGGCAGAAGCTTTGCAGTGGCGCAGCTAAGGCCTGGAATGAAGTCCCACTACATCTTAGAAGCGTGGCAAATGTACTTGCATTTAGGAAGGCCGTGAAAACATGCCTCTTTTCTGCGTAATTTTGATTATACCCTCCCTCTGCTTTTAGGCTTTTGTAGGACCTTTCATAGCGCCAGGATACCTTCGGGTAACAGTGCACTCTATATATATCAAAAACAAACAAAACAAACAAACACCTCTCACTTTCCTATTATATGCTTCACCTCTCATCTCTTACCAGCCTCGAACCTTCTCTAACTGATTCTACCTCTTAAACATCTACCTCCATCCTGCATACCTTGCCCAGCCTCAACATGTCCACCCCTCACCATTTCAATTCCTCATGTAGCCGATGTCTCCTACCCATGCACTGCTATTTAGCTCTGATCTTTCCATTCTGCCTCATCTGTTTTTCATTTGCTTCTGCCTCTCCCCTCCATGTTCTACTTCTTCTTACAACTTTCTCACCTCTACCCTCATTTTGCTGGGTCTGCCCTTCAAACTTCGATCTCTCCCCAACATATGCTACAATTCATCACAGTTCTACCCCACTTCTTACCTTATTTTTGATTTTGCGCAGAAGCGTCACACAGGCCCCTGTAGCCCCTGCAAAGTTTACTGGACCTCAGCACTTCAGGGTGTTCCGAGTCCACTAGGCTGCCGATATTCAGTGCAAGGCAATCCCCTTCCATTACCATCCCTTCAAGTCCATCTCTGCTTGCTCTGTTCCTGCCTCAAGCATTTTTAATCCCCTTGAGTCTTGTCAAATACACAAATGAACAAATACACCAATTTCTTAGGCTTGACTTGAGCTGTGGTTCGTGTAATTCTGCATAACTTCTGTTTGTGCAGAAGAAATACAAGAGAATCGTTTTTAAAGAATCAACACACACCATTCTATGCTCTTCTCCCTTTCCCTTCATGCCTGGTGAGCACTGAACATTTTCACATGAGGGCATAATGGAGGTCATTCTTCCATTTGAAGGGACCCCGGAAGGATACCCTGCTTTCCATTCAGGCAGGGGGAGTTCCCAGCTATAGCCCCTTCAATTGTGGTGGCTAATTGCTGTCATCATGGAGATGCAACAATTAGGCTGAGGGAGGGGTGCCAACAAAGCAAGTCCGACAGAAAATGAAGGGGTAATAAAGCAATTTCATCACAGTTGGCAGCTGACAGGGTGTTTGGGGCAACCATTTCACTCTTTCTGTCCATTGCTGAGGGTCCCAGGAGAGTGGTGGCCTCCCTTGGGCCTCACATTGCGGCACCATGTATGCAAGACTACAGGGAGGGGGTTGATCCCCTGTAGCTTGTAACACTGATGGCTCCACAAAGGCAGTGCTCAGTGCTTTTGTGTGGGGCCCTGATAAAGTGAACTAATATCTGAATCGGTCAATATATATTCAGTGATTTTTTTGTCATTTTGGACAGATAGAAAGGTGCTAAGCTTTTTTGATTAGATTAAAAAAGCAGAAGGACTTCTGACTAAAACAAGGCCCAGCTCACAACCGAGGAATGACACATAATATAGAGCATTTCCTAAACCTATTTTAGATCATACTTTAAGTAAGAATTTGTTTATAATTCTGACTCGGTTTTTTTCCAAACAGACTTCTGCTCACAAACATTCATCACCAAACCGCTAACATTTCGGGTTCATCAGAGCTCTGCCCTGAGCCCTACGCTTTTTAATGTATATATGACCCCATTGGTTTCATTGGTGGAACTCGTTTGGCGTTCAGATTGTGTCTTATGCCGATGATACACAGATTCTTTTAACTCTGGATAACAATGCGACTAATGCCTGCCGCAGGTGGTTCAAGTCCTGCTTGATTGGCATTTTCCAATGGCTGCGGCACAGTAATCTCCAATGTAACACCAGCAAAACAGAAATGTTCCTATTTTTCACTCCACCCTCCTCCTGGGATGGTGGATGTTGGCCTGATCATACCCCTTCTCCACCACCCCCAGCTACGTTGGTGCACAATCTGGGGGTTACATTTGACAATCTAACTTCTTATGGCCCTCAGGTTGCAGCTGTGGTTGGTTCCTGATATGGACTGTCAAAGTCTACTAAGAAATTCTTACATTTACTCCCAGCACAGGCTCAGACGACGGTAATTCATGGACTTATTGCCCCCTATAGCAAGAAAACGGGAAACTCAATAGACCCTTGTCGGCTTGGGCAATTCACAATAAGCAGGTAAGTATGCCTACAAGGGATTTATTTAAAAAACTCTTCAATATAGGTGTTATTTTCTGCTCAAATGAAAGAGAGGCAATATTAGTTTTGTATAAATTCCACAGATTGCCTGAAATACATTTCTTTAAAAGGTGTTCACAAATGTGACTGTGATTGATTTGTTTTACAGTTTATGTATATATTACTTCTGGTTACATTGTGTTGTTTTTTATGTACCCTAAACGAGCACCCGTGTGGTTTATAAATCCTTCGATTGATTGACTTATTCATTGATAGTGAAAACTAGGCCACTCATACATTATAATATGGTCACTTTCTTGGTGGTTTACTAATACACCAAACATCCAATAGCATGAATTGACAGATGCATACAACTCTCGTCTGATTCCTAATACCATTGACCGAGACTCAAAGCAATGTATGAAGGGGACTGACCCAAACAAGCCAAAGCCTGGGGGAAGCTGACCAAAACCCCACCCTCTGTAAATTGGAAACAATAAGTGATATAGATCACTGCACTGTCAAGCAAGAGCTAAAAAGCTCCCCACCCCCCTTTAAGGTGACTGGTCAATCACATTCATTGGTGAGTATTGAGCTAAAGGGATAATTCCACATTAACATACATGCCTTAGGCAATTAAAAGCGAAAACATGAAAGGAAAAAAATCTAAATTTGTGTTATCTTATAGTATCAGTCTATTTCACACTTTTAAATAAAACTGTTTTAAATCCAAGTAAAGAATGATGGTTTGATTATGCAGCCCATTTAGTTATTCGCTTATCTTATAAAGACCTAGTGCATTAAAGGCGATTGCCTTTACATCATTCAGAGAGGAGGCAGAGGGAATCATTATTCGTCTAGCTGTGCTACGACGCCACTTTCATTCTTCCAAAGTAAATGTTATTGCACAGAAGAGTTGTGCACGCACACTAGGGAAAGTCTGCTCAAAAGAAGCGCTTTTTTAGGCTGAAGACTGGCAGGTGTGTTATGCCATTTTAATAAAGTCTCCATTCGCACTCACATCTAAGCACTTTTCATGTCTTCGGTGCTCCTGTCATCAGTGCCTGAAGGGAGAATTCTCACAGGACACCGTAAATTGTTTTCTCAAGTTATCCTCAGTCTAAGAAGTCTCCAAAAATGTGAATAAATGTCCTGGGAGTGTATTTTCTCACATCTACAAACGGATAAGTACTGCATGTAGAAGCAGCCATCAGCCTCGCGCTGCTTATTAAAAGGCTTTTCTCGCTTTGTGTTTCATTGCATCCTGGATAGATCTTTGGCGCATCATTTGGTTCCAGAAATGCTGCAGTGAAGTAGACTCTGAACATACGTCATTGCAGTGCGCCGCCGCCGCAAAGGAGCAAACGTTGATTTATATAATTTCGAGTATTATTTATTTAGGCAAACATTAGTTAGAATGCACTTAATAAAAACAGTATGCAATAATATAGGGATGATTGTTTTATAGGGCACACGTATTCTTTTGGTTTATAGCTTTCACGGCCTCCTAGATCTATTCCAAAGGTTAGTAATATTTATTTTCCTTCTCTAAGACATTTGCAGAAAAAAGAAAAAAAACAGCCATGGTGAAACAGAGCATGTAGTGTTAGGTAAAGTAACTGAAATTATGTCTACATGTGTGCCTATGAAAAACATATATATTGGGCCTGATTCGCAGAGGCAAACGTACACAATTTTGTGAGTTTACGATTGTTTGCTATTCATAAAGGTATTATACGAGTATTATCTTCACGACTGCAGAGTCTCCGCTCATAAAAAAATAGGAATTTCCTATATTTGTATGTGCAAAGCTTCTGCAGTGGTACAGATACTACTAGTAAAAATGCCGTTGTGAATAGCAAACAATCATAGACTTCCACAAAACCTTAAGTTTGCCTTTGTGAATCTGGCTCAATGTGATTAACACTAGCGGTGTGGTGGACACAAAATTGAATTTATGCAGAATTGTTTACTGAAATGCCATATTGCATATTGAATATCTCCTCAAATCTCAACAGAGAGAGCTGTTTTCACATTGGTATAGCTTGGCCATATAAATCAGCATGTGCAGTGTTTAAATGCCACAGAGTACTGCAATTCCGTGCAAAAATCGTGGCCCAAGATGTGGTAGCTTTAGTGTACCTATGCATGAGGGTACCTCAACAGACAGAGCAATCAAGTGAGGGCGATACTGAGCAGCAGGAAAACATCTCTGGTGCTAGCACAGACACGGCACCCACCCATGTCCCTAACCTTTAGTCACAGCTCTTCACTCTTCAATTGACTTGGTTGGGGTCTGGGACCATTTTACACTAAGGTTAGGTCGCCTTCCACTTCCATCAGTGCATTGGTCACCGGAGAACAACCAGAATGGATACGTGTGAGACCCTTAGATATGCCTGACGAAGGAATCATGTCTATACTCCTCCTCATACTAAAGTCCATTTGGGCTTTTAGAGAGATGGCCATGAAGAGTAAGCTAATACTATCTCTTATGAAATTTAGTTTTGGGTACTGATTATTTTAAAAATGGAGGGCTTGTTGGGATGCGCGAAGAAGACGGTATTTGTGACGGTAACAAAACACTGCTCTTTGGTTCTTCTGGTATGGCACGTTTGTAATAGAATCAACCTTTGTATGCTTTGTATAGAAGACAACATTCAGGATGCAGATTCTGGTCTGTCCTTATTCATGTGTGCTTTTTTAAATCAATCCTGTTATTCAGTATTTAGCTGCTCTATAGCCTATTTTTAGCACAGATGAAATAAAGTATAATATTGATAAGTTTTGAACAAAACACTAATGGAAGTCTGAATGGATAACTCATGAAATCCCCTTGCTTAGCAATTGATAACCTAATGGCATAAGCCTATTAAATTCTGAAGGTGTTCTCCTCTCCCTTTTCTTGAAAATTAACATCTTGCATACATTGAAGTCTGGCAATTATACACCTTCACCGAAGACTGAGGATTACGTTCTAATATTACAGCACAATATAAAGCACCATGGTTGCTATTCAAAGACAACTATTGCACGCAGAAATGTTTATTGCGGTTTATAATTGAAGACTCCTGTTTCGCTTGGATTCTTTTTGAGGCTGATGTTCCCATAAACCACTATGGGCTTAGCGTACAAACAGACAGGTTGAAACTAGTAGTTGCGAATTGAGAACTGTTTTTTTGCAACCCATCTGTAACTCTGACATGAGCCCTACGTACTAACAGGTCATGTCACAAATTCTCCAGTCGCAGGGAGTTGCAAAACGGCAGTCCTAATGAATATTCATTAGGCAGGTCTCCATTTGTGATCCCCAAGATTGCTACAAATACAAGGCTGTAAGGAACAAACAACATTGATTGCATTTGCATTCAGATGTGAGACATTTTTTTAAAAGCAGCTCATCTTTTAAAGGAATCAGTGCTTCTTTAAAAACAAGCATTTGCAATGCAATAGGTCTCGCAGCATTAGAAATTGAGTTACAGTCATTGTAAATGACAATGCTTTGCATGAATTTTTTGTCTTTAATTTGCAATTGGTATATAAACATTGTTTGCACAAAGGCATTCACACGATACCCCCTCGATAGACGAAACCAGTTTGAGGGTACCCATATTCAAATGTACTTTTTAGGACTAACACTCTAAACATGGTTTACAATGTGACCAAAAATCGAATGTGGGCAAACCATTCCATCAACTAATACCCCCAATTTGTAAATACGTGTAATGTGCTCTGTTTGGTACTGCAGTGGGTGAATTGCTCCTGGGGTAAAAATCAGAAGAGGTCATAGTGTGATGTAGGCTCAAGAGCCTGAGTCGCTGATGAGACAGGCCTGTTCCCTTCAGCTCCTTTCTGGGATTCTCTTTGGGACATTCTTATGTGCCTTACGTACACATTCCTCCACTAGTGATCTGGTGCTTGAGGGAGCCCAAAAGCCCAGCTAACTTGGCTTCAGGAATGGGCACAAGAGTCTTTTTGCACAAAATGTGCCCCTTAGTGACCACAGTTCGTGTGCCCCTCCCCCTTCGATTACTTAAATCTACATAGTCCTGTATTTCCCTTCCCCTGTGCGTGTAGCAAATGGTTTGCGCCTCCTTTAGCTAGATTGGGATCCTCCTTCAAATTGCAGCACTCTTCTTCCAACCGACCCCAACCTCTGTTTGTAAACTTTTCTGCCTTGGCTCGTGTTACCTCCGAGCTTATGTAAGGGCCTGCCCATTCCTCAGTAGCCACACGTGCTGGAACAGGTTCTTTGTGTAAAGCACTCCACCACCCCTCGGGCCTATAAACTCTGTAATAACTTGGCACAATTAAAACTTATATTTGCTGCAAACTCGAGTGCAGCAGATCTAACCTTAACTGTCTATTTGGGGGTTTTATATATTTTTTTATTATAAAGCCCCGTTCCATGTAGTTGGGCGGCTGGGGATTCTTGTGAGACTAAAAGGAGGACTGTAATTTCTGGGCAACTTGCTTGTGAAGAAGTAGGAAGACAAATCAAGTGCTTTGCATCTTCTACTGTACCATCTAGAGTTTACCTTCTCCTTCAAATCTAAGGAGGCACTCTAGGCTTTCCCAAGCCTCCCTCGGTTCTGGTTACACCTGCCTACCTGTGCTCTAGTCCTACCTCCAGCTCTTTTGCTGTAGTCCCTCATGGGCAAGCAAACACTGACCAAGTAAGATTTTTCTGATAGCCTCTCTGCCTTCTCTCTCAAGTCTCACTCTGTAGACTGATTGCCGTGTGCGCAAAGTCCTAGTTTTACAGTGCCCACACCCCACTGTTCTGATTTCAAGGTTGGGTGATGAGGGAAATTGATAGGCAAACTTCAAGCTTTTTTTTTTTTCTCCTAGACTAGAGCACTATACCTTCCTTCCCAGATCAAGCCAATGGCGGTGGGAAGTGTTAACCTGCAGAACGTTTCTATCCTCGAGACTTATCCAGTCCCAGCTGGGGCACCGGGAGGATGACCCTTCACAAAGTTTCTCAAGGTTGAACTGTCTTGCTATCATCACCTACAGGTTTAACATGCTGTCTGGTGGCGTACGTTAACAGAAGTTTGGATGTTTGACAGAATGGTACCCAGATTTGTTGGAGCACATGGAAATACTAATTCACATCTGTGGCGCGTGACTAAGGATTGCTGGGCTGTCTCCTGGTCAGCAAAGGCATATGAGGTGGTGTGAGGAGCTGATCCCACTGTGATGGCTTCCATGCTCCAATCACACCCAAATGTGCACCTCGCACAAGCAGAACTGCACGGGGTGGCACTCGTGCAGGGCCTGAATGTGGTAAGCTGGGGCTGCCATTACCAAATGACTCGTGGTGCCCTCTGGTATCAGCTGCTGTGGACGAAAGTCACTGCACTGCTGTGGAGGCAGCTATCGTTTTCTCCGAGGACCCAGAAGTGTACAGCGTGCCCTTTGGCATCTCATCTGACAGCCTTATTTTCTTGTCTGACCTGAAGGATGTTACGCAGATATTTCTTTCAACTCCAGCTCGACCCCGCCTCGTGCTTCCACAGGGTTGGTGCGCTTGTGTGTGTGTATGTGTGCGACGGCGGGGTGGGGGTGGTGTCTCTGTATGTGTGCGTGCGTGTATGTGCGCTCGTGTGTGTGTCTCTGTGTGTGCGCATGCGTGCAGGGGGAGGTGTGGCTGTGTGTGTGTTGGAGCTTCCCAGGAGACAGGAGATGGCCACGGCGTGCGCGTTCTTGAGCGCGCGGCCTGCTCCGATCGCCTTTTGGAAGATGCGCGTGGCCAGCTCTTGTCTCCTGGAAAGATGAGTCGCTCACTATATGTCTCTGGTGAGACCGCGCTTTCCCGCGGTTAACGCCACGAGACCTAAAAAGGCTGCCCATAGACAATCATGTAATGTCCAGAGGTGGGGCCAATAGGCCGCCTCTCTGGCTATCACACCTTTGTAGTTATGAGTGACACCTCACTTCATAGAAAATCATGCTTTTACATCTTTAATATCTTTTCACCTCCAGGACTGATTTGTACCCAACTTGGGGGAAACAATGTTCAGTATGCACTCTCAGCATGCGACTTTGGTGCAGACCGCTTAAATAGACCAAAGGAGTTAGAAAATGTGACACTTGTATAAATAACAAGGTATCTCCCATCAAGATTGTTACTCCACACATATTTACACAACCACTGAAGGAAAATTCCAAACTTTTAATGGCTCACTAGCTCTTAGGTCAATATGTGCCTTTTTGGTTTGGTGAATTTTCCTGCAGTAGAGTTCAATGCACTTGTGCCAACAATGTACAAATTGTGATCACCAGAAACAGCTGCTAATAGTATGGAGAAGTAATTAACTACTGTCCACACCCCATGTGGCCACTAGCATAGTCGTAGTCAATTTTATTGTATGGTTATAAAAACCTTTACAAACAGTAAAAAGCATAAAGATATTCAACTTTCTAGATAAAACCATAGTCAAGGCATTGCTAAATACCAGCAGAGAAGGTTCAGCTGAGTCTTATTTTGTAAATAAATAGGAGACAAACAGAGCACGTGGCAAAAAAAAACTTTGCGCATAGGGTTAGAGCAAGATACGCAGAACACGGACCCGCTGCAGGACAGGTCTGCAGAAAGGATGCTCGGAATGTTCCACTGAACCACATTTAAAAAGTGGTTAAAACAATAGTCAGTGCATAAAACAAATCCAGCTTTTACGCAAAGATTTACAAACAATCTGCAAATTATGCAAAACACAGGCCTATTGTGGAGCGACAGATCGACAATTGATGTAAACGAAAAACAGGTCACAAATTTGTCTTGCTCAGCCTGTCCTCATGCAGACCAAACAGTAAATTTTAGAGCAGAACAGTGCCGAGAGTAGTGATAAAATATTCTAAAAACGCGGGGCGATGCCAGAGCTAAGAAAGTAGAGCAGCAGATTTAATAATTTTAAAACTGTTGTGAACAGCAGTGTGAGTGCTAAAGTGCAGCGTGTGACGTGGCTGAACCCGGCAAAAGTGGACAAGGGTATGCTAGCCGCTGTATGATTAATCATAAGCTAAGCGTGAAGGACAAAGTTATTGTAGTGGGTTCTGCCAGCACCCATGTTATCCATGCAGTAATGAGAGATGCAAAGGAACAAGAATTACAGCATCTAAGAGCGTGTTTCCACAGTACTGTTAGGGTTGACAAAGTCCAGTTTAGTTGCAGCCATCCGGAGAAACTTAGCAGTTTTGGTGTTTAGTAGTGGATTAGATGGATTCAGGCTGGCGATGACTGCCTGTCAGCAAGTGGCACCCCTAGCCGTAAAAAAATCGACACAGAGAAAAGTTCTACTTTGCTGCAGCAGTTGGGGGCAGATACATAAAATATGGATTAAGGTTTATTTTTCTTGTCCACATAAACGGACACTAGCAAAACAAACCAATGTTCAGAAAGATTTGGGTGAGAAAAAAAATTGTTTAGCAAGAGAGACAATATTGCATGATGCAAGAGTGGGCAGACATTGAAGTCTATCCTCTTACGTCGATCTGTCCCTGAATTTCACAAAGACCAGATGAGAATTCATAACAATTACAAGCGTTGGCAATATCAAAAGATTTCATGTTTGGGACCTATTGGCTTTACCAATGGTTTTAGCCATGCTGGCCAACATCCTTGATTTTGAGCAGCACTGCTAATAAACAGGAAAAAAAGTCTACGTGGTTAAATGCAACATTTTGTAGGTGAACGGACCAAGAATGTGAGTACAAACAAAATTATTTTGTTTACAAATTTGTATGAATAAATACAAACATTTACAAGTGATAGAAAAAATGTAGTTGAGGGAAGCAACACAAAGGTTTGGGGGAAGCAACACTGAGGCACAGGTGAGGGGAAGCAAAACGGAGGGCACGCGTGTGGGGAAGCAACACAGACAGAGCAACATGGGGATGGAAGCAAAGGAACAAGAGAAAACAAGAGAGAACGTGTGGGTAAAGCGCATGCAAGAGCGTCTCAAAGCGTGTGGCTGTATAAAAGGGAAAGAGTACAGAAGAGCAGCTCTAAATACAAAGTTGTTGAAAATGACATTTTTATAACGTTATGAAAAGAATTGCACTGAGGGAAGCGAGTAAACACACTGAATGGTAAAATCGCATGCACTCTCATGGAAGGCTTAAGAAAAGGATGGTGGGTTAAGTTTTAGTGTTAACTGAAAAAAAAAAATGAACTCATAGTAGTATAGGAAGGGCCCTACATGAAAAGGCATAACATGGAGCAAATGAAAGGGCAAATCTGTATAACACTGTAGAGGCACTGACCACGGCTTGATGGAACAAGCAAAGAAATCCCCCCCGGCCCTCACTTACCACATGCCGTCTACCTCCGGCCACAGAAACGCTGGAGCACGCACACCGCAAGTCGGCCTGGAGCACGCCTCGGAAGAGACGCGGGAGGACAGGAGCATGACGCTGTGAACGTGCACGTTGGCGTTCCCGCGCGTTCACAGACCTGAGTCGGCTCGTGCCCAGGTCTGGATCGGCTCGTGCCCAGCTCTGTCTCCCTTGGGAGGGAGCAAGGAGACTATAAGTCTCGTTGGCGGCAGCGCTTTGCGCTGCAACGCCAGCGAGACCTAAAAAATCCCATTTGGAAACATCTCTTACTGAGCAAGCGGTAGTCCCCTGGACCACTGCCTACTCCCACAAGGGTGCCTGACTTAGTGGTCGATTAGGATGGCAGACGGACTTGTGTCCGTCCGCCACCCCGGAGGTGGAGGGACCGTCCACAAGGGCAGCGGCGTTCCATCCATGCCAATTAGGATGTGACCGCCACCCTGGCAGTCACATTCTGTATCTTTAACATTGTGGCGGGTGCTGCTTCAAGCAGCACCCGCCGCAATGTTAAAAATGCATGCATTGCATTTGCATGCACAATGCACAATGCACAATGCGGCAGCCTGCCGCTTTGTGCATGCAAATGCAGGGGGGTACCATAGGTACCCCCCATGTGCACCCCCACCGCCCCTTCACCCTGGGGGACCGCAAGGGCCCCCCAGAAGCAGAGGTCCACATGCTTTTCCATGGCGGAAACACCGCAGCGGAAAAGCATGTTTACACACGCTTCCTAATTTGGCTGGTGGTGTCTTGCAGACACCACCACCAAATAGCGGTCTACACCCCGCGGATCAGCGGCAGACGGACCTGCCGTCCGCCGCTGATCCCACCGCCATCCTAATCTGGTGGGTGGTGTTGTCAGGGACCACAGCGGTGAATCCGCATCCTCCGGGCCGGCAGTGGCTTCCACCGGCCCAGAGGATGCTGATTCACCTCCATCCTAATCGACCCCTTAGTGCCCAAAGGGGAAGCTATACAACTGGAGAGCTTCTCCTGAGAAAGAGTTACCAAATTATTTGAGGAGACATTCACAATCAATGGTTTGCTGTCACGAACCACTGATCAGTCTCAGGGCAATTTGCAATGAGGATGGAATGTCCCTTTCAAGTACCTTACAATGAGCTGGTAAAACTGATTTCCAATTCAGAAAGGGCTTTCTGAATCACAAATGAGGTGTAGTACATTAGGAAATGTTATTTTGTGGTTGCAACCCATGTTATTTTGGAAATAATAGTATCTGCATCTGCAAAATAACTTTGCACACATGGCTCTGTGCTGCTACACCATGAATTCCACAGTTCCATGAATATAAATCTAGCCGAACCATGCAGTTTAAAGTCCTTTTACGCTCACAACAACGACATGCAAAGTTTAACTTTTTCAAAATGCACACAAATATGTAGATATTTTACTACAAAGTTGCCAGATTTGGCCTTTTAATCATCTGATGCCAGATTAAATAATTGCCATGGGAGCTCAATGGGTTTTTGTGCGATTTATCCACCTTCTGGGACACTTTTGGTACCACAGAAGAGGCACTAGATGCAAATGTAGCCCCATCCGTAATATGCATAGCACATTTTCTATCCATGCAGAATGAACAGGGTTCACTGATGAGATAGAAGAGTGATCCCAAACAAGTGAAGGAACGCCTCTGCCCATATGCCTGTACCATATGACTAACACATGCATAATAGCAAAGAAGGCCTTGGGGGGTGCGCTACCTATACACTACCTCAGAGGTACCGCACTGTTAGTGTGCCTCAGAGGTGCCCTTTGGAGGAGGGCCTGGGTTTCCTTGTTACACCTGAAGGGCGCCCACAAGGTTGTGCTTTTACATACTTGGGCTCTCTCTGGTAGATGGCCTTTGTCACTTCTTAAAAAGGCAGTCTGGACACCACCAGCAGTAATACAGATAGCAGCAATTTGAATCACCACTCTGTCTTTCATGAGTGGACTCTCTCAAGCACCAACAGTGGAAGAGTTTGAAATGGTGAAAGGTGAGTATTACGCTTACATACCACAGAAAAAGCAACATCCGAGGCATGTTAACTTGAACTTTTTGAAAGTACACTCTGATAACCAGTCTGCCACTCTTAAAGGATCCTCCAGTTTGTCAATTTAGATCTTCACTCCCCTAGGTGAACGACCCCCCAAATGCAAAAAAGATCTGTGCTTCTTACATATCCACTTCAACATGCTTTGTGAAACAACTATTGAAAATGCCACCTAAAGGAATCTAACAGCCATCACTCTCTCCTACTACTTCAAGTGTCTTATCACCCATAAATTGAGAAGGTCCGCAAAAGTGGGGTACCCAATGATCTGCGTATTGTACTTGGTTATCCTGGAAACTGGGCTAAATCACCTTTCAGACAAGTCCAAGGCACAAATATCTGACACTCCGTGACACAAAATCTAGCAGAGTGAAGGGGTCAATTCGGCAAGCAACTGCTTGTAAATCAAGCCTTCATTATCCAAAACCTTGTTTACATTAAACAATTATGTATATCTATTCAGGGAATTTAAACATCTGAATCCTAGTCTACAGCTTTTTGAATACTCCCCTATAGGTTTATCTGCACCCAGAGCTTGGCCTGCCAAAATCACAGACCTATAAAAGTCCAATGTATGAGGTGTACCATACCTGAATCTACTAACTCAGACAAATCGGCCCACACAGGATAGAGATGCCTCTCCAGGCACTAAATGCACCAGGAACATCAGGCTCATAAGTATTGCATAAGTGTGCCATCATTATCTTGAATCTGGTCCCTTCTAGCCTGTTCATTTTCGTAAAAGAGCCAGAACCATACCTTGTCCTTGGCGGTCTGCCAAAAAACCTAGACAATAAATATGCAGGCACAATTAGTGTCCAAATCACCTTTCTCCAGTAGAAAGTTCACAGCACAGTTCACCGTCTAAGTGGCTTGCTTCCAACTTGATAATGATATCTGGTGCTTTCACCAAGGTTACCCTGCCATTCTACGGCTTCATGTGATCAAGCCAATAGTGAATTTCTTTTCTGACAGGTGAATTTCCACCAAATACAAATTACCTTTCAAAAGAGGCTGAGGGCCTGATTCACAAAGGTAAACATGCACTTTTGTGTAATTTTAATATTTTGGGGAATTTACGAAGACATTTTACGGGTAGAATCTTTACAACTGCAGAGTCTCCTCACTCTTGGCGAAGAAACTGCACATAAAAAGATAGGCAGTCCTAAAGTTACTGCTCGTAAAATACCTTTGTGAATTAAATAAAAGTAAACTTTCACAAAAGTGTAAGTTTACCTTTGTGACTCAGAATCTGGAGTTTTTAAAGGGCCGGGAACAGCCAAGTAAGTGCCTGAATGGTTAAAGCCCTAAGGTCCAAGACCTGCATGCTCAGTTAAGTGACAAACTGTCAACTTTGGACAAAGGTATATATCCTTCAGATTGATGCTGATCAAGCAAATGTTTTCCAGAAAAAGGTATCTTAATAGACAGATTCCGTCCACGTTGAAGTGTCTGTAGATCAACCACCCTTTGAACTCCCATTGGGGCCATTTCGCCTGTCTGTGTCTGTAATATGCAGCAGGCACATGGACAAAGGAATTCCTTCATTTCATCATCATTATCATATAAATCTTTATTTCAGTCCGTGGACCATAAAATAACATTTACATTGGCAGTACCCCGAGCCAAATGAGGGAACGAGCATCTTACAATGCATACGAGCTAACATTGCACCCACCCAATGAGCATAACAGAAAGGGCAGCATACAATGGGTACTGAGGCATGTTGCTCTCCTCGGGTAATTCCTCTAACATGGCCACTGATGTATTATAGGGTTCAAGTTCGCACTGTGGCTGTGGAACTACAGGCTTTTGTTGACCTTAGAAGAATAAAGGTTGAGTATACTCCTGAGAGTCTGAACCCATGACTCATTAGCAACAATTAGCTACAGCGGATGCATCTGGGAACAAAAAGAGAATGAGCTACTGAAAGTCTAAGTAGTATTTGAAATATTTATTTAGTGACAAATACAGCATTGGCATCAGAGAAGCGCCCCCAACTTCGTTAGCTGCCCATTAACGCGGATTTCTGTTGTCCTGTGCTTTTACAAACTATGAAATCATCTTAGAAAACCAACCGTTTCTCATCTTTTAGTTTGAATGTGTCATTTAAGGAACGCTTGTTGTTTTTGCACTGGATAACATGGCAGTCATGCTTTTAAAAAGTGAAGTTTTTTTCCCAAATAGACAGTATTTTCTGCCCTTGGCCGAGTGGTTTAACCACTGATTTATGTAAAGTGTGAACCTCACTCAAGAACACCACACATCTCATATTATTGTCAGCACCCACATACATCTTCAGACATGGAGCCTCCGACTTAATAAATAGGGCTGATGCACTGACGATGTTAATTCCATTGTGCAACCACTGCCTTTTGTGTCTTGTTTTTTCAGTTTCCGAGCCACTGGCCATCACCTCCAGGCTGATGCTCAATCCAAAGTAGACCACCAAGTCGACCTAAACCCTGTAGAATCTTCTGCGATGCTGTTCATGTACCAAACTGGCAGATGGCATCTGTCTCTCTGATGGACACCACCTAGAAGCCCAGGCATATCTGATAATTATGCTGCTGCTGGGCTCCTACTCGGGAGGTTGTGGCATGTCGCAACCGCTTGCATGGCAAAAGCTGCCACTCGCATTGTGAATGTTGCCGCTCAAGCAGAAAATCTACTCGACTGGCAGAAAGAAACAGCACCCTCTGATGTACTGTGTGGTGCAGTTCATGCTCATTTTGCAGCATGGGACAGGCTCCCAGCACTGAAAATCAGAGCAAGCAGTGTGACGTACCAGAACTTTGTCACTCTCTGAACCCTGTGGATTCGCACAGAGTTGTTAGGTAACTCCGTGGTATTTCGCAGAGTGAATGGATCTTTGCCGTTGTTTTAGAGAAGAGGAGAGCTAAACATCAAATAAGTTATAATCACACTCAGTCTATTTTCAGTCTATAAAGAGAGTTTGGTATGAGTTAAAGAGTTTTATTAATCAAAAATCGTTTATTAGATCATCTTTATTTGGTCACAGAATAAATTAATCCTAGTTTAGTCATTAGATCTTATTAACTATCAATAATTAATCAATAAGCAATACATTGAATAAAATGCATTAAGCACGTTCAATATAGGAAAGAATCTCTATTCTAAGAATCAAGGGAAAGGTGTCAGTCAGAACCCATAAAGGTTTCTAGTTCAAGAAAGTGAAAGACAAGCATAAAGCTCCAGCATCAAAGTCAGCTCAATAGTTAAAAAAATAATTAAAAAAGCAGAACTTCCCATAAAGAGAGGTCCAAGAAATGCAGTTGAGTCTTGGAGCAATGTGTAATAAGGGCAAAAGGAATTGCAATGGCCAGTTAGGTGGGACGTTCATTCAAAAAGCATCGGCACAATACTCTAGAAACACTCACTTATATAAACCTCACATTTCATGAAACTTTGCAATATGTTGCTTCTTCCATAGTCCATCAGCCAATCAACGTTCAATAGTTTCCTGGGAAGATCATCACTCCTCATCTTCTTACCAAGTATACAATAGTCCATAGATGACAATGTTAGGTTTGCAACTGTATTGTAATGATTTTAGAACCTTTTGGGGTATTTTTTTCATTCAGGACTACTTTCTTGTGTATTACCTACATCTCTAACCTTCTATTATCAGTTGATTGACAATGATCTATGTAGAAGTTTGAAACATCAATATGCAAAAGCAAATTTAGTAGCAAACATTTATTGCAAAGGAAAACGCAAGTAAGTTGAAAGGGTCAAGATCAAGTTTAAATGTTGATTCTACATGCATGAATTCTTCATTCCCCATTAAATGACTAATTTCTAATTGTTTGTTAACAGTAAGCTAAGTTAAGTAGAAACATTCTGCAGCAAAAAATTGTATCCCACTATTTATCTATTATGAAATACATTTCCATGGAAAGGTCAAGAACTAAACATTTTAGGTTACATCATCATTCTCTAGTCAAGTCCGATTTTGTTATAGGAATGCCACTTCAATTTTTCAGGCCTAGTCAAGTAAATATGACCGCTTTATTTTCATTAAAGCCTACTTCTTAATACTGCTCATTCATTATAATCTATATTATTTTGTGTTTTATTAAAAATCTCCCTCATAAGTCAAAGTTAAAGATAAAGAAATAGTAGGAAAAAGAATCACAAGAGATGGACATGCTTTCAGTTCTCAAAGAAAATCATATAGTTTTGATGAGGTGTCAACACTTTGGTGGGACATTCAGAATGCTGGCTGAGGCTCATTATCTGACTATCATACCACCGTATGTACAGAGACATGCAATGACACCTGCAACATATCTAGCATTTAGTCATTCAAGAAATTTAGAGGACAGATTCTACCTGGCCAATCACAGTTCCCCATCCCCAAAGACTTAATTGATGCTAAAGAAGTGAGGAACATAAACAGATCTGGATACTAAAAAACATTTGGCAACAGTGACACCTTCATGAGGCCTGAATAGTGACTTCAAGTAATGGGGCAATGAACAGCTGTGTTAACCCACGCTGGGGCACAACATAACATCTTTATGTGCTCATCATTAAAGGCAATGGCTCAGATTAGAGGAAAGGATGTTGATGAAGTTTACATTTTGAAAAGATCTAGGAAGTTCCCCAACATTGGTTGACTTACTCCTTACAATTCCTGCAGCTGGATAACCCATTGAACATGGATGGTACTCCAGTAAGCATCAAGTTGTGTTTCAACACATGTCACATGAGCAGAAGTGGAAGGCTTAATGTCCACGGATGAGCTGCACTCTGCCTCCCTTCTACAGTTCAAGAAATCATGCCTTGGGATTTTGAGCAAGGCTAAATTGAGACAGATTCTGACGCTGCTAAAATTAAAAACAAACGACTGACGAGAAGGCCTGGGTGGCGGTAGGGTGGAAGATGCAGCAAAGCATTTGTACCCATTTTTTAAAAACTTCAAAAACTTTGTGATTTCTGAAGCAGAAGTCCATAAAAAAATGCTAAATTGTGCAGTGCCTAATTTCCCATACCCCTATTCTCAAAGTCACCTAAAACCTGCTCTCATAACTTCTATTTGTAAAAAAGACTCTATTTTGTGATGACTGTCAAGGAAACATTTAATGTTTGCAATTTAGCAATGTAATTGGATAGAGCATATATCACCAGATTGCAAAGAGAGTTGCCCCTTTAACAAGGGTACCATGTCTCTCTGGTCAGTGTGATCAGGGTGGGAGGTATGTAGCAGCAGAGTTGTATAATATTTTGTTCTTAGTGTTTGCCTCTGGTATTCCACAATTTCATCATGCTATGCTATGCTGTGTTATGTTAATTTATGTGTTCTTATTTTATGTTATGTTGTGTTATGTTATGTTATGTTATGTTATTACAGATTGTTGGTGTCTAATTATAATGTTATTGATTGATTTCAGTTGGTGTTTTCATTAGAGGTGGGCATAGTTGGAGGAGTACTCCTACGCGGAATTTCACAAAGTTGCAGTAAACTCTGTGAATTCCGATTCTGCAACTTCGCTCTGTCAGACTACCAATCAATAAAACAGAAACTTCATATACTTTTGATAAAATAACAAGCATTTCTGTCTTTACATGCTAAAATGCATATAGTCATTTTACAAAAGTGAAAATGAAAATGTATCAAGCAGTGATAGAGGTGATGAGTTTGGGATCCTCCCTAACCTAGGGAGAGAACCAAGAAGATTATTACATCAAGCTGCAGTTCCACTAGTCGTTGCTAGGTGTCTCTCACGAGTCAAATGCAAAAGCATTGAAAGCCGTTCATGAAGCTGCAGTTCCACTAGTAGTTACTAGGTGTCCCTCATAAGTCAAATCCAAAAGCATTGACCTGCAGCTTGATGTAATAATGTTAATGCTTTTGCATTTGACTCGTGAAGGACACCTAGTAACGACTAGTTGAACTGCAGCTCTTTGTAGAATTATTTTGATATTGAATACTATAATATTCACTGCCCACTGCTAATCGACTGCAGGTTGTGCAGAATTCGGCCGCCAGGGCCATTTTTGGACTCCCTCGTAGGGCGCGGGCCTCAGAGCTTCTAGAGCAACTCCATTGGCTTCCGATCGCCAAGAGAGTAACTTTTAAGACTCTGACTCTGGCTTTCAAGGCGCTGCATCGAATTGGCCCAATCTATCTGCGTAATCGGATCGCCTTCTATGTCCCCAGAAGAACTCTTAGGTCTGCCTTTGAGGCCAAAGCGGTGGTTCCTTCCATCAGGCGCATTCGAATCGGAGGTCGCTCCTTTCGGTACCTTGCGCCACGTTGTCGGAACGATCTCCCTCGATCTTTAAGAATGGCTACCAATCTGCTAGCCTTTAGAAAGGAGCTAAAGACCTGGATTTTTTCTTTGTAAATTCTGCCCTTTCTTGGAGCACTGCTATGCTGTATACTTTTCCTTGTTTCTCTCTTCGCCAAAGCGCCGGGACACTCCTTGGAGTAGCCGCGAGCTATAGAAGGGCCATTTTAACATAACATAACATAACATAACAATCTTGTCCCATAATGTTTTTCTGGGCCTTTGGTTGGGATTGTATATTTGCCCATAACTGTGCTTGGGGTGGTCCTAAGAGGATGGAACCACCACTGAATAGTTCAGCATGATATGCTCTTTGTGTTCAAGGCATCTGCTTGGTCCACCCCCTAGGTTAGGGGGGACCCCAAAATCATGACTTCTCTCATTGCCTGATATTTTTCTCATTTCTAAAGTTCACTTTTGTGAATTGGTTATATACTTTTTAGCATGTGAAGTTGCTTTATCAAAGCATTTGTGGTGCAGTTAAGTAGATGACTCCGCTATGTGGAGGAACATAGTATTTGCGGAATTCTGTGGTTTTTATGGAATGCGTAGTTAACAAATCTTCATTGCCCAGGGTTAGTTTTCATTTAACCAGTAGAGCTGCCTCCATGTTTCTCTTGCTCAAGTTGTCCTGGTGTTTTGATATTTTAGAAATTATGGGATACAGAACATACTAAATAAATTACCAGCAGAAATATTTGAGGTGGAGCCGAACTTTAAGTCAGGTAACGCAACCTGCTAATTTTCCAATGCGGTTTGCAATGCTAGCCCTATCCATCCTACAGGATTATTTCAACAGGCAATCACATTCCGAGCATCACCCTATTTTTCCTGCTTCCTCTTAAAATAAGTGCACTTGATACAGACCACTTGCTCAGCCTCAATTCCATAGGCGTGCACCATGAATATCGACCCCAGAATATTGAGGACAGAATATCAAAAAACAATATTGAGAGGTAAGTTAGTCTAGACTTTCAATACCTCACTCCACATATATGTACCTATGCTGTACATATATCTTCAAGGAATATAGGTGTGGAGTTAGAAATAATAAATCAACACTTTCCTATTTGCACTTACCATTCGATATTTTATCCCTTGATATTCTTTCCTCAATATTCTTACAAGATGCTATTCTGGGGGTCGATAGTCAGTAGTACAATCTTTCTCTTTCATCCTTTTGATTCCCCCCCGCTGCAAGGATAAAGGGTATATTTCAGATGTGTATTTCTCTCTGTTGCCTAATGTCCTACTGCAGGAGGCTAAGAGGTTGTGTTGGATCGTACTCCTTAGCTTTTTCCTATGTTGCTTCAAAAATCCCTTGTGGTTTTCCATTAGCCCTTAAACTTCTTCAGGATGGGTGTTCTCTTGGCCTTTCTAATTTTGACCCTTCACCCTTAATGAGCAGACATTAGGGTCACCATTGTTCTTGATGGAGTCTAGATAAAGGAACGTCAATGATTGTCTATTTGACATTATTTTACAGTTTTAACATTTCTTGCCCTCCAAAACAGCTGTTTATTCGTTATTTCTTCCTGGTATTAAACTTAAGTTGCGTGTTCATTGCTGTTGAATCCTTAAGACATTTGAGGTGGTCTATAGGCTCGCCCTGATGATTAACATTTACAAAGAAGCTACCATGGTGTCACTTCATGCTTTTATACAGCGGACTACTCAGTTTCAAGTTCAGTGAGCCACAGGCATTGCAAATTGAATTCAGAATTTGTTGGAACAAATTCTTGTGTTTACTGCAACTTTGGTTTTAACCATATTTATTACTGTCATGCATGATCTCAAGGCCCCATCTGCTTTGGTAAGCCTCACTTTGGTGTGACTGTAAAGAGAAAGTGGAACATGGAAAAAAGGTCAAATTACTCACTGATGTTCTTCATTACATGTAGGCCCAAATTTACAAAGGCCATACTCCAGTGCAAACAATGCAAAGCAGCAGATGGTATGGAAAGGTGCGCTTATCTCAGCGCAAAGCACTTTGTGCTTCTTTGCATCTCTTTGCGTCAGGCAGCATTGATGAGGTGTAACTTGGGTGAATCTGTGGAAACACCTATAGGTTTTGACGGGGAACAACCTTTACTACGCAACTTTTACCACGCTGTGCTATTACAACGCAGACTTTAAAACGAAAACCATTACAACGCATTACACTGGGGGGCGCTCTAGGATAGGGAATAGTTTTAATTTACTATCCAACACCTTCCCTAGTGTCCACGGGGACTGGTGTTGGAATAGTAAATTAAACAATTCACTATCCAGCACCCCCCAGTGTAATGCGTTGTAATTGAATGCGTTTTAAAACTTGCATTGTTACAGCATGCGTGGTAAAAGCATGCGTTGTAACAACGTACATCCGGTTTTGACACAAAGCCTGCTCTACTAAGATAGCCAGAACGGCTTTGCATTTAAACTGAACTCTTGCTTTAACACCTTAGCTGCTGGGCCTCCACCCCCAGTGCGGAGACTTTTTTGTCCGGGATTAGGGCTCCACATTTCTATCTATGCCAAATCCTTTTTCCCCAACTAAATTGGGATTCTAAGGGTACCCAAGGTTTGCGAATTCCCCTTGAGGTTACAGAGCAATAAGGCAAAATATAGTTATATTTTGAGTTTTTGGGGGGAAGTAGGAAACAAGAGCTCCAAATACATGTATCTGCTTTTTGTCCTACTAACGGCATCAGCAAATAATTTGCTATACTACAGTCACCATCTATGCAGCTTTCATGAACATGCAGAGCTGAATAAAAAAGATATATTTTCTTCAAAGTTTTGGCATTTTGCAAACAGAGCCCACTTTTCCTATTTTGTGTGCCCTCAACTTGCTTCCAGTTTGTGGTGGAAACCAGTGTAAAACCCATGGGTGATCCAGGAAAAGTATAGATTTCTGAAATGTAGACAAAATTCTAAATTCAGCAAGGGGTCATATGTATCAATCCTTCAAGTTTAGCAGCGCCGGGCTGCGTTACAAAAAAATACAGGGATTTGCCATATTTACAATAATACGCAGCACCCCAGTGCTTTCCCTTGTGCTGGAGCTAAAAAAGGATGACAAGCACCAACACAGACACCTGTGTGCCATAGTTCAAGGGTACCTGCATTGCAGGGAATCATCCCTTCAATGCTGGCACTCTTGCACCATGGTGCAAGGGTGTCTGTGTTGCAAGGATGATTGTTTATGTGTAGGAAGAGACACCTTCCTGCACATAAACAATCTTTGCTCTTTCTATGTGTGCGGCATAATACAGCACACATAGAAAGAGCAAAAACGAGCACCAATCTAACACCTGCTATTTGGTGGCAATAGTTGTTGGCGCTGCTTCAGATTTACAGATCCTTGTAAATCTGGGGCAGTGTCAAAAAGTAATTGTGCGACCCTTTCACGCAGATACCTGCGTGAAAAGGAATGATATTTACAAAGCGGCTTTAAGCCTCTTTGTAAATATGGAGCAGCACATTGCACCACCGGAACATTAAAAAAAGTGACACTTCAGTTGCACAGTCCCCTTGTAAATATGCCCCAAAGTGTTGTAATAAAGAAATAATTTTCATCTGTAACTTTTGGTCACAATGGCCAATTTACAAAAGTAATATACCACTATATTGGCTAGATTCTTTTGGCTGATGGCAAATTCATATGGTGAAATATGTAGAGTGAGAAATGGGTATCAAGAAAGTCTATTTTTTTCTGAAATTGGTACAAGATATGGAGTTTACGAGCAGTGGCAATCTGCACATTTCTGAATTTGTGGGTACACGTATTAGTGTCTGATTTAGAGGGTACTTTTCAGAATATCATCTTTCTTACAAACTGTCTTACATTTGGATGGCACAAATGCAGTGAAATCCAATTGGTGATAATAAATAAATGTTCTATGCTATCACATGTTTGTATACAAATGGTACCTCAGTTGTGTGGATAGGCGAAGTGGCTGCAACAGGAAATGACCCAAAACGCTACATGGACACAGCACATTTTTCGAGTGAAAACTGATCCTTTTTTCCATTATGGGTAGCTGTGAATTTTGGGCCCTAGCTCAGCCAGCCAGCAGCTAGGGAAACCTTCCAAGCCTGAACATTAAAAAAAACTAGATACCTGGGATAAACTGGGTTGGGTTGACTTTGATGGCTCTCACTTGTTCTTTTTAACCACAAGCCCTTGCAAACCTTAAACTTTGACTAAAAATACACATTTCCTTCACATTTCTGGGATGGAAAGTTCTGAAATCTGCAGGAAGCCACCATCTTCCTCTCACCCAGCATTCACTCAAGTTTCCCAAGAAAAATAGTACCTTACTTGTGTGGTTCAGCCTAGAGTCTGTGGCAGAAAACGGCCCAAAATGCAACATGGATACATCACATTTTCCCACTCAAACTGATCCTTGTTTTGCAAAATGTATAGCTATGGATTTTGAGCCATTGCTCAGTTGACACCTAGAAATGTTTAGCAAACTTGTAACATTTTGAAAACTAGACAACTGGGGGTGTACAGGTGTGCTTGACTTGAGTGGCTCTAACTAGGTAATTTTACCCAGAAGCCCTTGGAAATACCAATCATTTGTAAAAACACACATGTTCCTCACATTTCTCTGATGGGAAGTTCTAGAATCTACAGGGAGCCACACATTTCCTACTACCCTGAGTTCCCATTGATCTTGGGTTCATTTGTTCCTGTTGTGGGCACTAGTTTCAGCCACACAAATGGCACCGCGATTGCATCGACACAAGTGGGGTAACGCTGGGGGTTAGGATTTGTTTTTCTGTGGGTTCGAAAAGAGTTCATCATAGAAATGTAAGGAGAATGTGTGATTTCAGGCATAGTTTGAGACTTGTAGGGCATTGCGGGTAAGAAAACCTCATGGGATCCATGCAAAGCAATCCACCTTGAAATTCCTTGGTTGACTAGTTTTCAAAATTGTCTGTGATTCATAGGTTTTCATGGTTTGTGGCTGATCTTGGACACAAATCCCGTATCTACCCCTATTGCTGATATCTCCACATAGCATGTTAGGGCCTTTTGTGTCAACGTCTCTTGGCTCACCCTCACAAGTGAGGTATCATTGTTATCAGAAGACCTGGGAGAATGGTGGGTGATAGTAAATTTGTGGCTCCCCAGGATTCCAGAAGTTTTTCCCTGTGAGGAAAGTGTACGTTTTTAGTCAAAGTTTGCAGTTTCTATGGCACTATGGGTAATAAAATGTTGTGGGATCCACATGAAGCACACCACCCAGGACTCCCTGGGCATCTAGTTTTCAGAACTGTCTGTGTCTGGTAGGTTTTACCCGGTGACAACTTACCCAAGCCCCACGAGTGCAGCTTTTCACCATTGCAAGTTTGACTATATTGGGAGATAGCCACACTTTCCTGGCCCATATGTAAAAACAACGCCCAAAGGAATCAATTATCAGCTTGTTTGCAATTTAGAAGGAATGTCTTAGTGCACAGGAGCAGAACGTCTGTTAAGGCTTTAGGGGTAGGAGTGGGCCAGAACCACCCCATTATTTTATTTAAAAAATATATTAATGCCATTCAGTGGGTGTTCTGGTCTCAGGGGCAAATTGGGGCAGACCTCTTGTCTGCCTGGGGAGGTGCAAAAAAGACTGATTTGTTCCTTTTTTGGGGTACGGGTGCGTCCAATGCAAGAGTGCAACACCCGCACCACTTTCATTTCCTCCAGAGGCAAAATCCCAGGTGTCAGTTGGACTTTCTACCCCCAGGGACCACCCTCCCCCACTATAATATTGTATAAATGCCTCTGGTGTCTAGTGGGCTTTCTGCGCCCAGAGGATAAATTGGGGTAATTGCCTCAATCTTCACCCAGGTGGGGCAGAAAGCCTGTTTACGCTCTCTTAGAATGGGGGTATGACTATTTTCATGGTGGGCAGTTCCCACCCCTATGTTTTTTTCCCCCGGTGCCTAGTGAGCTTTCTGCTCCTCGGGGACAGATTGGCGGCAGAAAGACTGTCACCATATTTTGTTTAGGGGTGCAGGCATGGCCTTGCCCACAGCCCCGCCTATGTTTTTTTAATTGACCCTGGTGTCTAGTGGGCTTTATTCCACCCGGGGGAAGATCAGGAGTAATTACCCACATTTGCCTCCCATGGGGTATAGAAAGACTGCTTGTACTGTCGCTGGGGCTGAAGACATGGCAGCCACCACCCTACCTAGCATCTAGTGGGCTTTCTTCCTGGGTGACAATTTGAGAGCAATCACCTCATCTGCTCTCCATTGGGGCAGAAAGACTGACATGGCCATGCTCAGAGTGGGCAGCCCCCACCTATATACCTCTCTAATTTTTTTAAGCATCCCCTGGTGTCTAGTGGGCTTCCTGCACCCTTCCCAGGGAGGGCAGAATGGGTGCAATCAACCCCATATATCCTCTAGTCAGAGCAGAAAGACTGTCACCTTATTTTCTTTTGGGGGTGGGGGCATGCCCATGTCCATAGTGGGCATCTCTCACCCCTATATTAATATTTTAATTGGCCCTTGTGTCTAGTGGGCTTTCTGACGTCCCGGGAGGTCAGATTGGCAGTAATTACCCCATCTGTCCCCCGGGGGGGCATAAAGAGTGCTTGTCCTCCTGTTGGCAGTGGGGGCATGGCCATGCCCATGGTGGGAAGCTCCCACCCCTATATTGATTTTAAAAAGGACAATTTCTGGTGTCTGGTGGGCTTTCTGCCCCCAAGTGGTGCAGATTGGGAGCAATCACCTCCAGCAGCCCCCGAGGAGGGCCTGGAAGACTGTTGCCTTATTTTGTTTAATGGTGGGGCCATGGCCATGTACACAGTGAGCAGTTCCCTCCCCTATATTGTTTTTAATTTACCTTGACATTTGGTGTACCTAAGGGGCCAAATTCCCATCCCTGGTGGCAGATGGGTGAATCCCTGCTTGGGGGGTCCTTCTCTTGTGATGATCCACTGGTAAAAGAAAGCATTGGAAAGAGAAGATTGTCCCCTTCCTAACAATACTTCCCCCAAGAGAACCAGTGCTCAGGGATTGTGATATGCCCAGAGCTCTGATTCAGTCTAGGTGAAACAAGCCTGTCAAGTTGTTTCACTTTCACATTTACTGCAATGAAGTCAGCGTGCCGATCGTCACTGCAGTAAACAAAAAAACTATCAGGCTGCATTGAAAGGTTTTTCCAAGGTGCCGGAGCTAAAAATAAAATAAAGGACTCGCTCTAGTTCAGAACACCAGAGTAGCTTTTATATACCTCCCTATTGTTGGCCGACAGACGGACTTGGAAGGTAATGTGGGTGTCGGCTAATAGTTGACTTCCACAGTAAAAGGGTTAAGGAGGCACAAAAAATAAATGTTTTTGTTACTCATGCATTGCTTACATGCTGAATGGCACAGCACAGACCCTTCTATGTTTGTCTAGATGCAGAGGTTTCTACTGGTAGGATATGCTTGCAGTACAAATCCTATGCTAGACAGCACACTAACGTCATTATACATCATATAGGGCAGTTTATTAGATAGGCAGCGCAGGGTATGAAAGAAGTACTAGCTCAATCTTAGTAGATATGTCTCTGTGATGTATTTCCCCTTGCACAACAGTTCACAGCTACATTATTTGAAAGATTAGTAGGTCTACCTCTTTGTTCACCAATTTCTTCTGGGAAACTTTTTGGTACTGGCTTTGGCCGAGATCAAAGTTCGATATGATAGGGAAGATTCTTAGATTGCCATTCAGGTTTGCATTATCTCAGTGGGCCGGGTGTGGAATTAGGAAATTAGCAGAAGGAGTAACCCACCTCAATTCAAGAACACTGTGATCGAGAAGTATAGGGCTATGGATAATAAAGTTTGCAGATAAGGAATCTATTGATTCCCATTTTTTCATTGAACATGTACTGTCCTATGTCCAGCAGCCTGTAAGCAACAATTTAGGACAGTGAACAGCATACATAACTGATGAATACCAGTACCTGTCTTTTTTCACTTACAAATGTGCCAATAATGTAACATGTTTTTCTTTAAATTTCAACTCCCTTGCATCACCCCACAATGTTCACATTCTTTGGTGTATGTATTTGATTTATTTATTTATTCATTGCTCTAGTGAAATTTCCATTTGCTATATATAAAGACATGCAATTGAAAAGATGTCATTACCACTAAGTCCTTTATTTCCAAAGCTAAACATTGTCTTCAAAAACTGAATTTCCTATTTGATGGAGCAGAGAGCTTCGTTCATAGATTTAAATATTTGAATATTTTATTCTGAGAGACTTTGCCTAATCTGTGGAGAGATGATTATGTTATCCAGGCAGACTCAATTTAAATGTATTGGGAATGAATCCTTAATTACTAGAAAGTCAACTTTGTCTATTAGGAGATTAATTCTTAATTCTTTGAAACTCTGTGTATTCATTTGGGTAATGAATAGTTCATTGTGTAGATGAATAATACCTCACAAAGTGAAAGTGTGAGCGTACATCAGTTATTATTAAATGGAGGGGAACATTGGATTAATTGATTTTAAATGACCTTGATATAATACTAACGACAAGTGCTATTCCCGCTTCAAAAAACTTTATTTTGTAAAGATCCACCTCCTGCAGTGCTGCCCCGACTGTGGGACAAACCTGTGCTAAAAATGATACGGTTCAGTCATTTGTTGATCACAAGAGTTCTGCTAAACCTGGCATCTTTTGGCATGATTTCCCATCTTTTTGCTTCTGACTTCCTGCTTGAAAATTGGCAACGATCAATGTTAGCATTTAGCTGAAGCCATCTTGTTTCCAGGAGCCATCTTGTCTGCCATGTGCTCACCATGTGCTCTGTCCTTCTTTACTGTTGTTTACCCTTGTGCTCTGCTTATGGACTGGCTATATTTAGGCTTTGATGCTCTGCACATGCGCAGAAGAAACTGTAACTGTTCATACACATGTTCTAGTCTGTAACTGTCAGGTTATTTTTACAGGAGTCAGCAAACTGCTAACTCCTCCTTACTGTTGACTGTGCATTTCTGTATGACCATTTATGTAAAGTCTCCTATGTGTGCTTGTGCCGCCCTCTTTTGAGCTCCTGTGTGGGTATAAAAGACCCATAGTCCTTCTACTCAGTGTGCTACTTCATACACTACCAAAGGGTGTTCTGTGAATGTAGTTCCACCTCATGAGGTCTAATAAAACTCTTGTTTTACATTTCAGTTTCTGTGCCAACTTCTATTTATTGGTCTGAGGACTTATGTGTAGAGCAGGGTAAACCCCTAGCACTGGTAGGCCTGGCTGAGGCCTGCCTCTACATCCTGTTTTTGACTGCCATGTGCTGCATTTTGTGTTTGCTGGTTTTGGGACTTTGGGCGCTGTACCACAGATCCCTGTGTAAAATGTATTGGTGATTGGTTTATCCATGATTGACATATTTGATTTACTACTAAGTCCCTAGTAAAGTGCAACATGTGTGCCTTGGGCATGTAAATTAAATGCTACTAGTGGGCCTGCAGCACTGATTGTGCCACCCACACAAGTAGCCCCGCAAACATGTCTCATACCTGCCACTGCAGTGCCTGTGTGTGCAATTTTCATGCCATTTCCTGCCACTTTCAAAGGCAGAAATGGGCATAAGTATTGGACCTTGACTCCCCAAAATCAGAACACTTTTAGACTGAGGACATTCTGCCAGAAGAGCTGTATGCTGTAGGAGGGACAGTTACTTTGCTTGTAAATAACAAAACAGTACCCATGCACACTCTAGTAATATACAAACAGCAATGTCAGTGGCGACATGAGAGGCAATGGAGACAAAGCCTGTATACAACAGCATAAATTGTATTCTAGAGTCAAATGTTGTTGTATGGTGTCTTTAATGTTCATAACACGAGAACCAGCCGACACGTGTTTCGTCGCATGTGGGACAATCTTTCCGCGACTCTTCAGGGCTGTATACAAGTAGATAGTCATGATAAAGTCGCTCTGTCGGTGATAATTCCGACCCGACAGTGCCCTGGACTCCTGGAAAAGCATCGGGGGATACCCCCATTCTAACAATAGTTCTCCGTTAATAAATCAGGTTGAGTCAAGGTTATTGAGACACTTCAAGGTGTAAAGGCTCAAAGAATGGCGATCTAATGGTATCAGCATCCAGTGAGTCCACGTGGTGCGGTATACGATTACATATTCAACAAAGTATTGTGTAGACAGACGGGTGCTCCGGAGAACAGCCTCTCGTTCCTAGTGCCGGTTGCTTGTTGCTTTGTTGTGCTAGTTGCTGCTTGCTCCTTCTGTCCTGGGAGTGAAAGGACTGCACTTTCTGTATCCTGCTTCCAATACTCTTCAAGGGCTTGTATGTGCTTGCCTCCTATTATAAAGTTGCAGGACCATCATTCATTATTTGCAGAGTGCAGTACCAAACTAAGTATAACGTCCCTCAAACCTACACAATATCCCTTTAGTATAACCAAATTCATCCTGCAAGTCCAAAGGAACACTGAATGGCAGTCTGCACTGCGGATAGCACAGCTCACAATTTGAACTATAATGACTGAAACCTACATATTTCGACAGTGTATTCCATACATGTTTCATCTTTTATTTGAATCTCAATTACAAATGATACAGTCCTGTAGGCAAAAAACAATGCTTCCAGTGCAGCCTGCTGGGATCACGCATCGTAGGATGTTGCGTGCACACAGAGCGCCAGATGTACCCCTAACTCAGTGCACCATAAATAATTGCCACGTGGCCTTATTAAGGCAAAATTCAGTAGGCAAAAGACATTGCTACCAGTGCGGCCTGCCTGGACGACGCATCCTTGCAAGCGCCACACAATCCGCCCCTACCTCACCGCACCAAAAGTCATTAACTCTTTACAATAGAATCTGTTGTGTATTATTTCACATGTAGTGCTCCTACCTTTGTGCAGCACAAGTCATAAACCGTTTATGATGGAATATCGCTGTATGATATGATGATTACTATTGTACTTGTTATCAACAGCAACGATTTCCGGAGGGCTGGCTTACACTCACCCCACATTCATCCAGCACAGACATCACTAGACATGTAACCCTGGTAATAAAGTGGAGTCGAGCGCACGTACCTGTACCCAGTTCAACTATCTATCTGTGTCTGTGTATTCATTATCTTTGTAAAATGCTGCCCCTGGGCCCTACCACATTACATTGTGCTGTAAACAGCATATGCAACCATCTTACCTCTGGCAGTGGGAAAAACTACGGTTGTGTAACTTTCTCTCGCTCATTCTACAAGTACGAACGTAGAGACTGGATCATGAGAGTACTGCAACCAAAATGTTTAGTAAATTCATAAGTGTCTGTAAATGCTGGAGTTTTTTTTTTGTCGCATATTTATATAGCACGAAGTAGACCCAAAACTATTTCAACGATTTACATAAGCACCGTATTTACAGTATATTTTCAGGCACGCGGAGATGACATGATTTGCCTACAATAACAGGATGTGGACGCGACTCTGAGGCTCGAACACTGATTTCCAGCACCAAGTTCGACAGTATTCCCGAATAACCACATTAGTATAAAAATTAGCTTCCCCTTTATGTGCCAAAAACTGGAACCTAAAGCTTTCATAGCCCTATATTACTACAACTACAACACTCCACTGAATGTACAACAAACATTCATATTCGCAGAAATGCGTCATGTCCCCCATCTGCTATGTATGGGACTATGGATGAATATAGGGTCCGTGATACCCCGTACCTTCCATGTTGTGGGATTTCACAGACATAATAACAGATTTGCGCTTAAGACCCGGGTGACGGCAGCACTGCAACACAGACACCCGAATCAGTTGATTTCTCATATAGCTCACAACGGAACCATGCCCATAGCTCCGGAGTCATTGTTCACAGCCTTGCGCAGCACTGGCATACGTCAGGCCAACCCACTCCGCTTACGCTTACAGGAAAACACAACAACGCTACATGGCCCAGATTTTAATTGTAGTGATTTGCTAGTTCCAGGTCTAGTGGTCAGAACAGCACACACACACTCCCTCATGGCTGGTATCACACCCACACCACACCCATCCAGCACAGGCGTCACAACACATGTGACCCTACCAATAAAAAAGACCAGGCGCACGTGCTCTACGCCATTTTAGAGTTGCTCCCATCGCAAGCACTGTGATGGCCATTTCTGGTGGTTCGGACGCCTCATGTCGGCCACAACTACCGAACAGGGGGGCCCACCACCACATGCTTGGCACCTTTGGTCACTGAGTTAGTGGTACCGCAAGGACTGAGCGGGTGAGCAACCTGCGATGATGATAGGTGCACGAGTAATTTCTTTGCCATAGTGATATCAAGACTCAGCACCAAATGTGAGACTTCTTGGTGGCAGAGCGGGACTGCATGAAGTAGAAGGTGCCCTGTCTGCGAAAAGGTGAGCAGTGAGGCCTGAGTGAGCACCGGAGTGAGTAGATGGGGTGGAGCAGACTGGACACAAAAATGCGACACAGCAATTAAGCCGTACGCAGTCCTATATACCCTGTCTTATTGCATTTTTTGTTTTTCCAATAGCAGGAACATTTTTAGAGTCGGTCAAATGCCCGTCGCTCTCACATGTGTAGCAAAGTAGATGAGTATTTATTTTTTTATACTATTTACCCTTAAATTTACCATCTTAATTTGACAACATTTCCTTTAACAATCCTTTTAGAACTTGCGCCTGCGTTGCTGTGCGCAGTATAGCTTGTGCCTTCATTTTAGTGCACAGCACTGCTCACGCAGCATGAGACATTTTGTAAGTGAAAAAATGGGAATATGAACCTAATCTACAAATCGCACATGGTCGTGCGTGTCCCTTTCCTTTTGTGCTATCCATTGGCCAGAGGCGGGCGCATAGCTCCGCCCATGGCATATTGGTGTCTATTATGCACTTTCTGCATGTAATAGATTCCAATACGACATGGGGTTTCAATTATCTTGACCAGACACGTGCGTGATGATTGAAACCATGTGTATGGCTGCGCACCACTTGTTTTCTATAACCGGATGGAAAACATTACTACTTCTACTAATTGTTGATAAATCGAAGCCCATTAAAAAAATTGGAACCATGCAGATAGTTGTGTTTTTAATGGAGGAGGGGTGGGGTGTGAGAGGGCAGTGTTATTCTACTCCACATTAAGATAGTGGCAATTACCAATCATAACATCTTCCTTCGTGTTATTCCTGTTAAAAAACATAATGGTTTCTGCTATATCACTTTAAGTTCAACTCTACAACAGAACAAGCATTTGCAATGCAATAGGTCTCACATTACTAAAGTTTGAACTATTGGTGTTGCATTATTTAGCAATGCCAATAGCTCAAGCTTTAATAATACGACACCTATTGTATTGCAAATGCTTGTTTTTAAGGAGGTATGGTGTGTTGCGAGCATCGAAGTATGTAGAGACGAGCGTGACATTCGTGTCACAGCTCATGGCTGCTTCACGTCACTTTCGGAATGATATGTTTTGAATATGAGAAGGTTGAGAAGTAGAAATTTACGGGTGTTCAGTCATTCTTGCTTTAAATTTGCTGCATACAACACATGTTCTGAGGATCAATTAAAATCAACAGAATTACCATCTATATTTTTGTTCCTGCATATTTGAGTTTTCTACAATTACTTATTTTCTACTATCTTTTAGGGGTGGCGCTTCAGGGTGCACTATGTCCCGGCACATGGGGGGAGACACACCGGTGACAGAAAGGTGAGCTGCGAATATTATTTTCAGTGTCACTTCCACTCTCTCTCTTCCTCTCTCCTTTGATGAACAAATGATGCACAATCTTATCTTCCTTTTTATCTAACAGGTTCTGTTTCACGAATTGGCGTCTCCCAGCATCCCCCCTCCAAACACCACCACAGCTCAATGTCTGAGGAATCTGCGATGATACGTGGCCATCCTAACAACGCATAAAAATGTTGCTTCGGCACATGGTGGACCCTCTTTGAAACACGCCAGTGGCACAAGGTGAGCAGAGAAGCTTCTTTCCGCAGCAATGAGAAGTCTCCTCTGGGCGGTGACAGTGGATAGTGTGCAGCAACCTGAGTGCGTAGGAATGTACAATCACCTCCGGGCAGTGGGAGAAGATAGGTTGCAGCAGTCTGGGTGCACAGGAACGGGCACTCACCTCCGGACACTGGGAGTGGATGGGGTGCAGCAGTCTGGGTGCGCAGTGAAGAGAATTCACCGCTATGCAGTGGGAGTGCATGGGGCATAGCACCCTGACAGGAAAAGAGCCCACAGACACCTCTTTGCACTGGGAGTTGATGGAATACAGCAGTCTGGGTGTGCAGAGGCGTAACACAGAAAAATACGTGTACAATTGTATGTATTCTGCAATTACTAATTCTATACTATCTTTCAGATCACTAAACTTGAGGGTGCATTATAACCCGCCATGTGGTTGGACACATACCGGTGGCAAAAAGGTGAGCTGCGAAGATATTCTCCAGTGCCAACACTCCCTCTCCTGCTCCATCTATTCCTTTCTTTCTCTCACACTTTCAATGTCTTTCTTTCTCTCTTCCTCTCTCTCTCATTCTTTCTTTCTCTCTCTTCCTCGCTTCACTCTTTCTCTCTCTCTCTTCCTCTCTCGCACACGATTTCTCTTTCTCTTTAGTTATGAACCCTGCTGTCCACAGTGCAGATTAATAAATCAAGGCTGAATTTAACACTGTCTGCAGTACAGATCCAAAGCAGAATTCAAGTTGTGAGCTCTGCTAAATGCAGTGTTTGCAAAAGGTAAGCAGAGCACAAGGCCTCCAATTAAACGCGGTGCGAACAAACAATATTGTCCTGCATAATGACGTGATCTCTCACCTCATTCTGTCTCATCTTTGAATCATTTTAAAGACCTGCTGGACCATACTGTAGATCTGAGCCTGCAGGCATTTCCCTACAGACACCTCTTCAGCGCAGGCCTACGAGAGGGGTGGGATGCATCAGGCACACTGCACATGTGCAAATAAGCAATATTGTCAAGTGTTATGTTAATTTGTGATCTTTGACCTTGTTCAGTCACATCTCTGTCTCATTTTAAATACCATCTGTACCATAAGGTAGGCCTAAGCCTACAGGCAGCGTTGCCCTACAGACTCCTGTTGAGGGTAATTCTGCTGGAGGGGTGGGGTGCACTAAGCTGAGTGTGCATGTAAGAAAAAGCAATCTTGTCATCCGTAATGATGTAATCTCTCACCTCATTTAATCACATCGATCTAATTTAAAGGACCTACTAGAGCGTACTGTAGACCTCAGCCAGCAACAAGCATGTGGCGTTGGCTTATAGGACACTTTAGTAAGCTCCTTACTGAGTGCACATGCACACAGGCTCCCGCCACTGCATTACATGCAAACATTAAGCTTCTAGCATACGCTCCATAGCTATGTATATAAACAATACCATAATATATTATTATTTAACCTTGTGTTTTCTTGTGCACTCCAACTCCTCTTTGAACCATGATTACCACTAACGATTGAGTGTACTTCAAAAACGAAGGATGCACTCAACTCCTATTTTCTATCAAGCTTAAAATAAACATTAATTTACCTCCAAACATTTCCACCATTAAATTATTTCTCTCTTTACAGAAAATCATTCACTGATTGAAAGGGGCTGAGCGGCATCTCTCTCCCGCAATGATGCCCTGAGCACTCTAACATCTACCATTGCAGTATCAAGACACCGTTCCATTGTGGAGACCTGCTCTTCTATACAAATGTACCCCGGACTCGGAGCTTGCACCAACACATCGTGGGACACCAGTAGTGGCAGGTGAGCTGTGAAGCTTCAGTGTGCAAGACCTACAATTGAGCACATTGCGGGGTAGGGACTAGGGTGCAGCACTCTGGGTGCACAGGTGCATACAAGCAATTTTCCAGTAAGTAATAATGTAGGACTATATTATCAAACAACGGCGATAACATTATCACCACTTTAGCAACAGGAAACTGCCACTAAAGCGACGATAAAGGGTTGATAATATGCCCTTGTGAATTTCCATTGAATTCCAGGTTCACACCTGTCGAGCTTCTAAGAGAATTCACAACACCATATTATGACCCTTTTTTCGTCGCTTTAGCGGAGGTTTCCTGCAGCTAAAACTGCAATTATATTATTGCCCTTCCTTCATAATATGGCCCAAAATATCTGGCTTCATGCATTTCATTTTAAGGACTTCTTAAACCACACTCTATCTCGCAGATCCCTGCGTCATAGACAAACGAGTGACGGACTGAGTGCAATAGGCCGACGCTCTATCTCCTCCAGCCACCACTCTTTTAACTCTCCCTCCCCTTCTCACGTTCACCCACTGCCCCTCCCTTACATTTTCACTAAGGTTCTTTCATTCGACGTAGCTTTCTTTACCTCTTTCACATAGCAGACATACTTATATTTTATTTTTGTCCTGCAGGTTACCTACGCTGCTTCCACTGTAGTGCAACACACATTTTTTTATTATACTGTTCTGTTAAAGTTACATTTTTATTTAATCTGTTTTAATAAAGGTTACTTTTAAAAAATTAAAAAATAACTCAGTGTATACGTCTTCTTCTTCTGACAATAACATTACAGTGCACCTACAAAAAATAATGTAACTAACTGTTACGCACATAAATCCTGGGTAATTATACAAGTCCATGAGTTCTATGAGTGTATCACTTTATAACACCATAAGTACTGCCCGTGTGATTCCACAACAAACAAAGGCACTGCCTAGCACCACCGAGGCTTCAGGGACTGCCAAGGCACACCCTGCATATTTAGATAAAAATCCTCAGTATGACGATACTCGGACTTAATTTGACCTCAAACAATTAGTAAATAGTACCCGGGAAGGTGGCGCTCTGCTAGATTGCAAAACGTCTCTGTACGCTTCCGCAACCAATTCACATTTGTAAAAAAATAAGTGCCGGGGCTCAAAGTTTTACTAAGAAAACAATGGTGTTTGTGACTTGAAGTGTAATACCTGGGCTGATTCTTTACCAGCTCTTCTACCTTTTCCGAGGTGCAGGCTGTAGGTACGCCATCATATTTATCCAGGGGCCTCTACATGAGAGAGAGAAAACCAAACAAAGAGGATGGAGCGCGGTCTACATTAGGAGCAAAAGGAGTACACAACTCTTGGATTTAACCTCAAGAGAAGGCAGGGGCAGCAGCCACTGGCGTTACAAAACTCCATGTACAACTTACCTACTCTGTACTCAAAAATGGGCAATTCTTTATCATGCCCAATCAGACACTGCTGTTTTGCAATTTGTGAAAGGCTTGACAGTGTGGGCTTCACTAAATACTATTTTGTCGCTATTTAATTGGAAGACTTGATTGTCAACATTCCAAAACTTAAAGACTCCTATTTCTACCATAAAACAATTACCACCTAGCACTAATTTTTCTTCTCCCCCGGGACCCCTTCCCCCGGGGTCCATATACAATGTTGGGGACCATGGGGGAACCCCAATGCCCCCACAGTCCCAGCCTTCCCCACGCGTCCTTCGGAAGCTGCCATTGCTTTTCCACACTGACAGGTTTCCCTGCTCTCTCTTTCAAAATCCAAACCAAGTTTGCTATGGCGGAGCAGGAGCCTCGGCTCTCACCCTGCAATAGCAAACAGCAGAATTCTGAGGGTGGGCATCCGGAGACACTGCAGGCTCTGGCTTGGACTGTTCCCATGGGGCACAGGGTCAAGACTGATTTGCACATGGCTGGGTTCAAACTGGAATGGCATGGTGAGCAAAAAAACAATGGATATAGTCCCAGATCTATGTACTGGGGAATGTATGACATTGTTCTGCATTCTGTCCATCAACTGTTGTTTTTGCATTTGTCACCCTGAGTGGGACGGTTATGCTCAGACGTGAGTCCCGTGCTCTCCATGCCACTGGAATCAAGCTATCCAGTCTGATGAGGGCTGAAAGCCCGAAACCGGTCCTAGGATGCTTGTTTCCAGTCCAGGGATGACCTGGCTTGGCAGTTCCATGAGGCACAGGGTCAAGACTGATTTGCATATGGCTGGGTCAAACTGGAATGGCATGGTGAGCAAAAAAAAGATGGATTAAGGCCCAAATCTCTGTACTGGGGTGAATATATGACATTGTTCTGCATTATGTCCATCAACTGTTGTTTTTGCATTTGTCACCCCGAAGAAAACAAAGATGGCAGCCCTTCCTGCACGCATCAAAACCAGTGCGAACAGCACCAAGGCACTTTTCAACATTGTTAAGAAAATGTCCGACCCAGCTGCCAGCGAAAAACAACATCACATCCTTACAGAAGTTGTGTTACAACCTTGCCCACTTCTTCACGAGAAAAACGTAACCATCTACAAAAACTTCGAACCCCTGCCTACACCCACACCTATGTATTTTCTCGACAGATATTCCATTACTGTAACCGACATGAACTACACATTGACCACCTGGAACATCCTCTCTAGCCAGGACATCACCTCCATCATGAAATCCATCTACTTGGGTGCTCCCACAGACCCATGTCCACACCTCATCTTCAACCTAGGAAACCAAAGGATCGTCCGGGAAGTAACCACACTACTTACCAATGCAACATTTCCAGATGCCTGGAAACATGCCAAAGTCCGACCACTACACAAAATCTCTCCACCGACTCCAGCAAACTCAAAAACCACTGGACAGTCTTCTTGCTTCCATTACCAGAGAAGGTACTGGAAAATATCATCCACAATCTCATGTCACACCTGGAGCAGAACCAGCTACTTGACTCCTCCAAATCTGGCTTCCGCAGCATCCACAGCACCAAAACTGCCCTGATCGCAGCCACTGATGACATCTGAACCCTCCTCGACTGAGGAGAAACAGCAGCTTTACTCCTCCTCGACCTCTCGGCAGCCTTCAACACTATATACCACCACACACTTATCAAAAGATTCGACAACATCGGCATCCAAGGGGACTAGCTCAGATAGATCACCTCCTTCCTCACTAGAAGAACCCAGAAGATTCACCTCCCACCTTTCAACTCTGAACCCAAGAAGATCACCTGCAGTATCCCCCAGGGCTTAACACTCAGCCCCATGCTCTTCAACGTATGTATGACCCCATTGGCTAACATTTCCTACACAGACGACACCTAACTCATCTTCTCACTTACCGATGACCCCACCACCACCAGAACCAACTTCCACAGATGCTTGACAAACATCGCCGACTGGTTGAAGAACAACTGCCTGCAGCTGAACACAGACAAGATGGAAGTACTTATATTTGGCAACAGCAGCAACACATGGAATGAATCCTGGTGGCCATCAGACGTATGACCCGTACCTACTGGATCTGACCACGCCTCGGAATCATCATTGACAACAGGCTCACCATGAATTCACAGATCAAGGACATCTCCCCTGCCTGCTTCCTCACTCTGCGCATACTACGTAAGATCTTCAAGTCACTACTCCTAAACATGAGACGCAGCGTGACACAAGCTCCTGTCACCAGCCGACAGGAGCACGACAATGCCCTCTATGTAGGAATTGCTGCACACCTTTTACAGACCATACAGAACACCAGAGCCAGACTCATCCTATGCCCTCCACAATGAACCCACATCACACCCCACTGGCCCACCATACAGAAGAGAAGCCAATTCAAGCTGCTGACCCATGCACACAAGGCTCCACACAACCAAGAACCTACATACATTAACCACCTCCTGAACTTCCACCAACCATCGAGAAGACTACGCTCTACCTCCCTTTCACTTTCCCATACTTCCCGCATCTATCGAAGCAGGTGTGGGGGATGCTCCTTTTCCCACATCGCAGTAGAGACCTAGAACAGATTCACTTCTGGAATTCTGAATGACCCACAAGACCTGAATGTTCGAATAAGCCTCTGGAGCCTGCAACCGCCTGGATATCATTTTGGGTGATTAGCTGCACTCTATAAATCCTGATTTGATTGATTGATTGATTGAGTACCTATGTGTGGCAGCTGGGTAATCAGCTGTAACCATAGGTCCCTGGGGCTCTCCATGCTGCCCCTTAAAAAAATAAAAGATATGGGTGTCCCGGGTGGGGATCAGGAGACCCACACATTCTTTTTTTGAATAAATGACAAAAAAAGAATAATAAATGAGCGGCATTTTTATTTAATGCTCTTTGAGGGGGCACCCCATGATACTCTGCAAGGTCAATTTATGTTATGTTAAAAGAAATGTATATAGTGCACGTACACCGGGGTGGTTTCATGGCACTGCTCTGACGGATACCTGTACCCTAAGGAGTTACTCATACACCTGCCAAAATAGCCAGGTCTTGAGAAGTTTTCTGAAACCTAAGAGGTCGGTGCAAAAGCGGATTTCAGAATGAAGAGAGTTCCAAAGTTTGGGGGCCAGAATGGCAAACCTCACACTGCCTATGCGCTTTAATTTGAATGAGGGAGTAGACTGGAATTGCTGATGTGCCGAACGCAAATTGCATCTGGGTACATGTCTTATAATCAAGCTGTTAAAAAATGGGGGGCTTCTTCCATTAAGAGATTTGAAAATGAGGCACCAAACCTTGAAGGTGCAGCGCTGAGTGATCGGGAACCAGTGTAATTTCCTCAGGAGTGGGGTAAAATGGCAGTTTCTAGATTAATTGAAAATCAGGTGCGGAGCTTGGTTCTGTACCAACTGCAAGCCTTTTAATAGGTATAAAGGGATGCCAAAATACAGCGAGTTGGCATAGTATGGGACATAACAATGGTGAGAGTCACCTGAATCAGAGCGACCTGAGTGAGTAATCTTCGGATCTTTTCTATTTTCCTCAGATGGAAAAACCAAGTGGAGATTACTGACCCTATTTGGGACTTCATTGTGAGATCCTGCTTAATTGTTACCTTAAGACTCTTGGCTGAACTAGAAGGGGAGGGGGAATTGACCTAGTTCATTGGGCCAAAAGTGGGGACCCCACTTTGCCTTAGTGGTGTCTCGACAAGGGGCAGGGGCATCACCAAGCATTTTTTAATGTAGTGGAGGGTGGGCTGCAAGGAATGTAGCAGTCCCCCAGCAACAGTTTTTTAAGATTTCCTATGCTGTTCAGCTGGAGTGCAAGACCCTCATGTGGTTGTTTTTATGATTGCATTTTATGGGCTCAAAAGTTTAAAAGAAAGACTGTGAGTCTTTATTTTAACATTTCTAGCCCACAAAATGCAACATTAAAAAGTATGTTATTATAATAAAAGAAGTTTTCACAGTCGTTTTTGTAATTAAAACTATATCGTTTATTTTTAAGAATCTCTAATATTAAGCATTACTTTGTGTAAATTAATGAAATACACATTAGATTAAAAATAGTGGTGATTTATGAAGAAAGATGATAGAACTGCTTTACTTATATTGATATGCTCACCCCTTGAGAAAGACAATAGGCTCACTTTTTATATTTTGGTTTTGTGACTCAGTCAGTGAGTGTAGCCAGGGCCCAGGAGACCAACTGCACATGCAAGAAGGCCATGTGTGGTGTGGGGTTGGTTGCTTGCACGGTTTGGATGCAGGGCCCGGCTGCAGGCCAGGCTCTGCAGCTAACTTCATGCTGCACACACCCAATGGTTGTACACTGCATGGGCTGACTGCCATGTTGCTAACTCCATTCCATACAGGCTAAAGGCTATACATGGTGGGGGATTTGGCTTTACATGTGGTAATAACACATCACATTACATTAAAAAAAACACGGAAATACACTGAAAAAACAAAGGTTAAAATGATGTTCTAGTTAAGTGAAAATTTCTGTGAAAATTAAACATTTACAATTAAAATAACACTGAAATTCACCAGTTATTGTTAGCTCAAGAAATGTAGTTAGTTGAAAATTTCTGTGAAAATGAAATGTTTTAAACTAAAAGAAAACTGAAATTCACCTTATCGTTACATCCAGTAATTATAACTCGTGCCTTAAAGTAAGTATAACTCTCGCCATACATAGTGATGTCATTAATGATGTAATTTCATACGTCATCAGTGATGTTATCAACGAAATCATGGACTGTGTCAAAAGTGATGTAATATGTGAGGTAATAAGTAGTGCATTGTGAGAGTATGAGTTACAGTTACTTCAGTTAACTCTATCTGGTGAATTTCAATATTTTGTTTAAAATGTTTTGTTTAAACTGACAATTTCACCTAACTATAATGCCATTTTTACCTTTGGTGTCTTTCAGTGAGCTTCTAAAGTTTTTATTACTGTAAATTGTCAGGATTCCTGCCACAGCTCACCTCTCTTGACAATCACAATATACCGGCATGACTCATATAATTCCTCTCAGCACTTATGAATGAACAGATGTCTTGTACCCTGACTTTTGACCATGTTCCATCCCGTTGGTAATAGCTAGCTGCAGCTGGTGTTCCCTGGTTTGTTTGCAAAGGCTTAATAGCATTTACAAATGTTTTACAATGAATATGCAAGGTCAGGTTTCAGGCTCCACAGAAAAATCCAGAAAATCCACCAGAATAAGTATCAAGCAACCGGCATAGACGGCCTTATCGTGACCTGACTGCCCTCATCAAATTAATCATCTGCACCTCTTCCTTGTTACAAACATTTAGAATGTGGCCTTTATAAATATTTTAAAGCAGTCTTATTTAAAGGACTGTGCACACTCCTCCACTTCGCTTGTCCTCTTTGACCAACACTAACCTGTTTACTGGTTCCCTGGACTCTGTCTTCCCAGCTCCCTTGATCCTCCCACTTCGACCTCACTGTAAAGAACGTCCCACATTAGTCTAATACCTGGATGGTAAAAAGAAGAAGAAAGAAAGGAGAGATGCATTAACAGACTTCGTTTGACTACGCACTGAGCTCAGTCTCAACATCGTGCTACAAACAAAGGTAACCAGCGTTTTTTTTCAACTTGTACATACTGTGTTCAGGGCTCTGCCAGTAAGGTCTTGGATAAAGCTAACCATCCAAATGTGCTTGCAGATTTGATGCTGAAATAATACTCACTACAGTTTAATTTTTTTGATAAGGAGCCTATATGTATAATCCAAATGTTATGTTATGTTATAAAATTTGTGGAGCGCATTGCTGCCCCAGCAAAGGGGCGTCCCTGCGCTAAGCACAGGCAGCAAACGGAAGATAGGCGAAGCCTAGACCCCAATTCATTAATTAGTAAACAAATAGGTTTTTATATCCTTATGGAAAGCTATGTGATCATGAATGCATCTAATGTTCCCTGGGAGGGAGTTCCAAAGTTTCAGAGCTAAAGCTCGAAACCAACGTCCTCTGGCTCTGGCTTTCTTGACCCGCGGTATAACCACCAAGTGCTGACTACAGGAGCACAAGAGACAGGATGGCGTGTAAGGAGTAAGAAGACTTGTCAGAAATTCTGGGGATTGGAAGTTGAAGATCCGGTGAGTAATACACAGAGCTTTAAAAAGAACACACTTTTCCACAAGGAGCCAATGGAGTCTGTTAATGAATTTTGAAATATGGCAGGTCCTGTGAAGCCCAAACAAGTCAGGAAGCTGCATTCTGTATTCTCTGACGGCACTGTGTCTCTGCTCTATTAACTCCCAGATATAGAGCGCTGGCATAGTCCAGCCTAGACAGTATGGTAGCCTGGACGATGAACTGTAGGATTTTGGGCTCATAAGAGCCCAGCAGAGGTTTAAGACCTCGAAGGAGTCCGAAACAAACTCTGGCTACAGCCTTCGTTTGTGGCTGGAAGGAAAGGGCTGAATCAAACCAGATGCCCTTATTTTTAGGGTCTGCTTAGGTGAGGGTAGAGGACCAAGAACCGAGTGACACCTTTTCTCACTCCACAAATGTATGTTTTTACCCACTAGCAAGATTTCTGATTTGGCGCCGTTGAGTTGAAGGCAATTTGATGTCATCCAGTTCCCAACCTCTGTTAAATCTTTCCTAAATTTAGCAGCATCTACATCAGGGATATTAGACAGAGCGATCACTAACTGTGTGTCGTCTGCATGAGAGACAACCGTCAGGCCTCTATCTTTTGCCAATGCTGCCAAGGGCTGGACATAAATGTTAAAGAGGGTCAGACTCCGGGCTGTAGAATTTGGTGAGACACCGTGTCAAATGCAGCACTTAAGCCTAAAAAAATCAGAGCACAAGTGCCACCAGAGTCCAGAGAGTGTTGCAGATGTTCTGTGACTGCCAGGAACATCTGCGCCAAATGAAAACAAAACAGAACTAAGGCTTGGTTGAGACTTGAAAAGCTATTGTGAGGTGATACCTTAAGAGATAGAGTTATTACTAGACTAAAAGTCGTAATATTTGTTTGTTTATAGGTTCCATATCTGCCAGTACCATTCATCAGACTGGTGTGAATGCCTGCTTCAGTGTTGCTGTTGAGTAGACAAGCCACAGAATCTTTGACTCTACACACTCTCTCCTTCCCAACCCCCTTCCCCCTTGGATTTGCCACCGGAGCAGTGTCTTCTCCTCTAAACCAAGCACCAGTCTTGGGAGAATTTGGGAACTAGTGTTGCCGCCCTATTAGAATCATCTGGGATTCAGGTAGGTGGCTTATGATAAAAGTAAGATATTATTGCCATATCTCATTTTTCCATGTCATTTTTACCCTTGTTATTTTTATGAATTTCTAAGTTTCTATTAATGTGAAGCAAGATTTTATTACCGTACATATCTGTACAACACCCCGCCATGCACAGCCTTTTGGCCATGCTTGGCATGGGGTTGGCCGCAGGGCCTGGTCTGAACTTGGCCCTATGCTCAACTCCCTATAGAGAGCCACCCTACCATGCATGGCCTTTGGCCATGCCCCATCTAGGTAGCCAACTCCCACTGTGCAGGGCCTTCTACCATGTGCAACATGAAGTCGTCTGCAGGGCCTGGTCTGCCCTAAGGTACATCCACCCCACTATTTTTCTTATTATTTTTTGATCCCTCTGCTCTCTAAAGGAGTGAGGGAGTTGTGCTGGCTCCAACAAGAGTCCGCCGGGATCGCTTCAACATAAAAAGGCATTTTTTTCAATATTTGGCACCAGGCCATATCCTTCTGGGTTCCCATGGCAATGGCCAGGGGTCAGGGTACCCCCTTCCCTGCCCAGTGAACCTTACCTTTTTCCATTTTCAGGGCACACGGAACACGTCACACTGTCCTAAAATGACAGCCACACATTCCTCTGCATATTGTGGTTGGCCAATCAGAGCACGATCTCCACAATACTCACGGGAACTTTTCACTCCTGCAGGAGCAAAGTGGCCAATGGGAAAAAAGCCCCCCCTCGGCCAATCAGATCACTATATTATTTGAAGTAGCATGCTTGTGGGACTCCCAAGGTATCCCTGCATGCCAAATCATACAGATATCTATCAAGTTTGAACCTTAATGTCTTAAAAAATCTACTGAACAGATTTACACCACCATACACCAAGACAGGCCCATCTTTATATGTGTAGTGTTTTCCACACGACTGCGGAGTCTATGCAGTTGTAAACTTAGTATTAACTCGGAGTTTGGGAATAGCAGAAACATTGTAATCTTCCACAAAAGTGTAAGTTTATATTTGTGAGTCAGGCCCTCAAAGATTATAGTGACGTTATAGTTAGTTGTTGAAATAAAGCCAGAACTTACACTTAAAAACTGAAAAAACACTGAAATTATAGCTCAATATTCTAAGAGTTTATGAAGTAATGTGAATAGCAGTATCAGGGATGATGTCATCAGTGATGCAATCAATGATGTCATTTGAAATGTCATAAGTGATGTAATATGTGAGGACAATTCAGGGAATGAAGTTATAATTAACTCGCTAAACTGTCACTGGTGAATTTCATAATTGATTGATTTTCAAATCTTAGATCTCATGTTTTTTCAACACCTAACCTATGTTAAGCTCCTATTAACATACCTAACTGTAAGTTCACTTTAAACTTGGGGGCATATTAACTAGGAAGTGGCGGTGAGAGGTGTTAGCCTCCTTAGCTTAACGCCTCTCACCAGAGTGCAGGGGTGTCTGCGAGCAGGAAGATTTGTTTATTTACAGGAAGGGTGTCCCTTCCTGTACATAAAAAAAACTAAAATGCTATTGTGTAACTTACATGTGTGCTGCTTCATGCAGCACACATATAAGTTAAAAAATGGCATTTACAAAAAAGGTTTGTTTATGTACAGGAAGGGACAGCTTCCTGTACGGTGAACAACACTTACAACACAACTTTTATATCGCAGAGCCTTTACAATGCAACCATTACAACGCAAACTATTACAACGCATTGCTCTGGGGGGCGCTGTAGGATAGGGAATAGGTTAATTTACTATCCAATAACCTTTCCTAGTATCCACGGGGACTGGAGTTGGAATAGTAAATTAAACTATTCACTATCCAGCTCCCCAAAGCACTATGCGTTGTAATGGACTGCTTTGTAATACTTACGTTGTAAAGGCATGCGATGTAAATGCATGCGTTGTAATGTCATACATCCTTCCTGTACATAACCAAACCTTGGCAGTTTGCTTTTTCCATGTGTGCTGCACAAGGCAGCACACATGGAAAAAGCAAAAAAGAGGAGAAATGAAACATTCCTCCTCGTTTTAACACCTTAAGACCAGGATTTTTCTGGTCTTAAGTTCGGCGCTGCCACCTATTATCGCCTCTCTTGATAATAGGTGGCAGCGTCGAAGTGAATTGGTGTTGCGGTGGAACGCCCCCCTGAACACCCACTGCACGCCCCTTTCACGCAAATTTTAGCGTGAAAGGGGCCCTATTACCAAGGCAGCGTTAAGCCACTTCCCATGGCTTTTACCATGTTATGTGGTTTAACGCTGCCTTGGTAACAGGGCGCTGAGCATATCACCACCACAACATCACAGAAAGTGACGCTGTGGTGGCGATAGGGGCTTGGTAATATGCCCCTTTGTTTTTCAATGAATTTCAGTTTTTTTATCACACTCTAAATATGGCATATGTAACACCTTCTTCGGGCGGGCCAAGTTATTACTTGGGTGGGAGACCACATAAGATTTCATGTTCTGTATGCATGTTGTTGCTTTTTCCGTCTATATCTTCACCAAACTAACAGATCTATACAAAGGGGTGTAAGATAAGGGACCTCCGTTCTTTCAGGTTAATTTTCTTCACTTTATTGCTTCGGCTCTCGTTAATCTCGATGGCCTGCATTTTCATGTTTTCAGTTTTAACATAAATTGCAAAAATTGTTTTCTTCCATACATTTCTTATTCTGTGAAGTCATTATTCATGTATATGTGGGTATTCCTTGCATCGGATTCTCCGTTGCTATGGCATATAGGGGCATATTACCAACAACTAGCGATAATTATCGCTATGTTGGCTTAGCGGCAATAATTTTAACGCCGTGTTGCGGCGATTTTTATTGCTTTCAGCCTTGCTATTATCAAGGTTTATCTCCTAAGCGATAAAAAACGGCCGAAGTGCATGAATATCGCTGTAAAGTCAGCGATATTCATGCATTACTGAGCTAATGCTCTTAGCCATGTTATCCACCTCCCATTGGATAACATGGCTAAGAACTGCTCAGGGCAGGTGTTAGCTTTTGGAGATATTCGCGCTTAGCGCGAATATCTCCAAAAGTTGGTAATAGGAGATAGCGATGTTAGCGACTGTTTCCAGTCGCTAACATCTTGGCACGCCCACTTTGCATGTCATTAGTGATAAATTTCTCTGACATGCAAAGCGGGGCCCAAGATGGTCACTATATCCTACTAGCTGTCACTAACTGGTGTTAGCGACAGCTAGGTAATAGGGAGATAATTTTGTCTCCGCTTTCTTGGCTTTTAAAGCCAAAAAAGCGGAGATAAATCCCTCGAAAATATGCCCCATAATTTCCACTAAATTAATGTTCAATTGTTATTTATAATGTTGAGTCATTGAAACGTCAGTATCACAACCTTTTTCATTTCAACATAGGCAAAGTAACGAGTCATCATATATGATGGTACATGTTTTTGTGGTCTGCCTCTGGGTAACTCGGCTCTCTCTGGATTTATGTTTGTTTTTTCGCTTGTAACTCGAATGTGCACATTTCATACTGATGCAGAAATCTCACTTCGAGGGCTCTTTCCGTTAATACATAAATCACAGCTCATCCATAAAGTACCCAACAAATCAATGCAGAACACTCGATGCCTTGAAGTACCCTTTCAAGAAAAAAGTCTTTGCAGTTACACACAACATTAACTTTATACAATGCAATATAATGTTGTAGACACAATAATGTTTTGTAAAGATTTGTGTCATACCATTAAGCCATCTGTTTCTGGGACTCCTACCGTTTTATCGTAGTGTTGAACGACTCCTCATTAGATGTGGTTATCTGCACTTTAATAGACTTCTGTCTGTGGAGACAAGTTTATTTCCAAGCAGGAAATAGTCCTATATTTGTGGATGAAATAGCTAGATTCTTGATTCTGCGCTACACGTGTATATATTTTTATTTTTATTATTGATGGGTACAATCAAGAAACGAATGCATACGCTTCCCAGTAAAAGGCATTTACTCAAGCGTATATTTTGAACTGATTTCCTTTGGCAACTCTGGTGGAAATGTATGTATACAACTCGCAAATGGCTTCTATAGGAAATCATTTTCGGAATTTAATGTACAATAGCAATACATTTACACGTTAAATAAAAACATAGAAAATGACGGAAGTGCTGAAGTTGGAGTGTGGCAGTCCTTCTGTGGACCTCCGCGCTATGAAGTTGCACACGATTTTAATAATAAGATTTTGAAATTAACCTCTGCTAGAAGGGGCGCGGCTATCCCAGTCAGAGTACAGAGGAGACAGCATATCTGAGCATTTGATGTATATCATGGTAACCCACCTTTTTGGAGCAGTAAATATGGTACCTCATTCCTTCATGCACAACTTATCCATGATACTCAAACGTGTCACACTGTGGAAGTTTCCAGCCGTGGAGTTCAGGTGAAAAGCCCTTTACCCCATGAAAATACCACCAAATGCCATAAAACATTGGTCATGCCATCAAGTGGATATGAAGATGCTAATTCCCCATGCAATAAGAAGTACATCCTGGGGGACGCCATCTCCATCAAAGTCCATTACTCTCAGTGGCGGTTCCTCCGCTAAGGCAGACAGGGCCGGACTGGCTATCGGGCATTTTAGCATTCTGCAGAGCTGGGGGCTGATTTCGTTGATGGGGACCTGCGTGTGCAAAACGAAATTCTTTTTGCATTGTTGATTTCGAAGCACACGCAGGTCTCCATCTACGAAATTAGCCCCCACCGCAGTGACATCAGCCCTGAAGGCAGAGGAGCGTCGCCCCACAACTTTACAGCAGTGAAATAAAGGAAAAAGAAAATGATAATAACCCAATGTTATTTTCATTTCATTTGTTTGTGCTGCTGCAACCTTTTGGGGCGGGCTGCTTTGCTCACAGAGCAAGACAGGGTAGGAGTGTTGGGCACACTGTAATTGTACAAGACTGTTTGGCCGGCCATCTCGGGTTAGCCAAACAATCATGCGTACTTTGCGTGTTCTCCACCCAAGCTGCATTACAGCCTGGGTGGAGAACATGCCCAGGCTGCCATTCCCTGGCTGAGCACCGAACCACGGCGCTCAAACCAATCACAACACTGCATTGCAGCATTGTGATTGGCTTACGGAGGCTGGGTGCTTCCTGTTCCATTCCTGACACGAAGAGACGGAGGAGAGACACAGCGAAAAAGTAACATTTTTGTTTTCTTATTTTAGATCCCCGTCCTCCACCTCCAGCTCTCCAACCCTCGATCTTTGCCAGGCACTACTGATTGCTGGTAAACTAGCTAGAACCTTGTAGCAATCCTCCAGGTGACTCATATATTAATTTTTCCGATAATAAATGTACCAGTGAAATCATAAAATTATAAATCTAACAGCTGTACAGAACAGTGTGACGGTTCCAAGAATGTTCAAACTAAAGTAGTAAAGATGTATACAAGAATGATTAAGAAAAAACATTGTTCAGTAGCACAACAAAGACATTTTTAATATTTTTTATACTTTTAAACAGTGTGAAAAGTAATAAAAATGATGCGTAATGAAAGGTAGATATTTATCACACTGGTGGTAATTGTGCAACCGTAGTTATAATTAGGTCAGGGTTTCCATAGGAAAGACATTTTTTGTTTTCTTTGGCACCGTTCAACAAAGCTGCACGAAATGTTTTTTAAATAATGTTCTTCCACTTTGGGTCCTACGTGTAAGTTTCCAGCAGCTCTGTTCAGCGGCGTCCAAGAAAATGGAGGTGGGGTGGGTCAAAAGTGCCATGTTTCATTTGAATTCCTATAGGATTCTGCGTTTGTCAAAACAGAAACAAACAGCTGCATTACCACAGTTTGCACAAAAGCAGGGGCATAGTTTGGTCATTAAGATTGTGGGTGTAAGCTTCAGATTCCTCAACAAACACGCTACCAAATAATGTTAAAATAGAGTATACGTCCTTCAGGGTGCATGAAAGGGGCATAACGGACAGTTCAAAGGGAGTGGAATGTGGATTGGTAGGGCCACTAAGTGAGAGAAAACACAATATTTTGCTAAATAACCAACATTTTTAACCCCTTCCATGCTGTCGTCGGCCATTGGCCGACGGCAGCACTACCTCCCCAACGCTGCCGTCGGCCAATGGCCGACGCGGCACAGCCCGTTGTGCGGAAGTGCCACACTTCCGCAAAATCACGCCTGCAGTAAACGTGTTACGGAATTTCAGACCAGAGGGTGAGAGCATATATGTGCGTTTTTGTCTGTGTGTATGTAAAAATTCCTTGTAAATCCGACAGACACCTAACCATACCTGACTGACAGCACCAGTACCCAGCCATTTATCAGGAAGTATATTTATTAAGGGGGTGTAAAACCCAAAACACTGTCCCTGAAGATACGCCCCTACAGGAAAGGTAGAACCGTAGTCAAAGATTGTGCTTTTTCTTATTTGGTGCAAATCCATTCAGTGACATTTGAGAGATTAGTGTTTAAAGATGGGCTCGGGTTGGGCCCACAAGGCATTGATTCTCAGAACATTTTACAGATGTCTAGGCCCATGGGTCTTCCAAAAGGTAAGTGTTAGACATAGATTTTCTGGTTGGCTAGGGTATAAACCTAAAACAGGCATCATCCGCCAATCGTGTCCGGATAAGGAGATTACACATCTAAAATAACCCTTGCTCACCAACTGGTTGCTTGGCATGAGCAGTCAGACTTATCTCAGAGGCAGTGTGTAAAGTATTTGCACATAACGTACAGTAATACAGTGAAAACACTACAAAAGGACATCACGCCAATTTTAGAAGAATAACCAATATTTATCTATTTAAAAGAAGACCAATCAATAAAACTAAAACAAACAGCAATCTAAAATACCAAGAAAGCAAAAATAGACTTTATCTACAGTTCATTGAAGTCAATATCTCAGTCCCGGGCTATCATGGTGTTGTGAGCACACAAATCCAACAGTTCTGGTTGACCGCAGCATCGCAAGCCAGCGACAGTGTCAAGGAACCCATAAAACAAATGGAAATGCTGGGCATCAGGGAACTTGCGACGAACTCCGATGAGCCGGCGTTGGCAGATGTCAGTTCCAGAGGTTGGAGCAGGATACATCAGGCCCTTGAAGTCACAAGCGTTGCAGGTCGAACTTCATGCGTTTGAAGTCAGGAGCGCTGGCAGGCCTCGGGCTGCAGTGCGAAGTGCCACGGTGCTGGGTGTGGTGCCCTCAGGTTGCAGTGCATGCAGCGGCTCAATGACCATTGTCCAGCCATGTCACTGGGACCAGGGCTGCGGTTCAAAGGTTTGCAATGCTTATTGTGGTCCGGACAGGTAATGGGGCAAGCCGCAGTGTTGTCATTGCAGAAGCGTTGTCATCAGTAGACCTAAGGCTGTGGTGTGAGAAGGGGCAATGCAGTGTGGGGAGCCCACAGATTACGGTGCAGGCAGCAGTGTCAGTTAATTAACTAAAGTCTATGATGCTGGCCTCGGTGGGCCAAGGCTGCAGTGTGGGATGTGGCGGTGCATCGTGTGACTTACAAGTGGTGTCCCAAACCACGGTGCAAGCAGCAGCGCTGATGTCAGCTTGGAGCTTCGTCGGCGGTGAGAGCAGGGTTGCAGTGCAAAGAAGTACGGTGCTCTGTGCTCTCCACGAGCGGTGTCCACATATTACAATGCAAGCAGTGGCTCGGTGGTGGTGTCAGACAGCGTTGGTGAGACCAGAGTTGCAGTGCGAAGGGCGGCAGTGCCCTCTGTGGTTCCTTCAGGTCATGGAGCTGGCAGTGGTACCTTTGACCACATCAGGTTACCCTTTTCCTCTGAGGCTGCTGAAACATTCATTTCCAGAAGCCAGTACCCAGAAGATGTTGAATTCTTTAAATTTCCCTGAGATGCAAGCTCTTCATCAAGCCCTTGGAGATTTTTTTAGAATGCAAAAAGAACAGTCCAGTCCTTTCCTTACCCAAGACAGAAGCAGCAAGTGCAGGCCAACCCAGCAAAGCACACAGCAAAGTTGTAGTCCCTCCTCACAGCTCTTCCAGCCCTTCTTCCTGGCAGGTTCCTTAGTCCAGAATAATCTACAGTTCTGGGGACATGGCCTCAATATGTATGCCACATTTTCCTTTGTATTTGGTATAGGCAAAGTTCCTATGGCACACATAAACCAGTTCAGCTTGGCTCAGGCCAGGTTCACTACAGGAGGTAGTGACTGCTTTGTGAGAGGCAGCCACAGTTCATTCAGTACAAGAGACAACTCCTCCCCCTGCTCTAAATGCAGGCAGGTCTTTTCAGCCTTGGTATGAGTCACCGAGGAACGGCACAGCACACCTCAACCTCTCTTTGTGTCTGTCTAGTGTGAATGCACATCCCTTTTCCTGTCACTCTGAACCTAGACGGTAAACACACAAATAGCACAGACACACAGGATGGTTAAGCATGAAAATGCCCACTTTCTAAAAGTGGCATTTTCAAACACACAACATAACAATACTCTTAAGTAAAATATATCTTTTTAGATTCAGAGTTCAGAGTTCAGGAAGCCTAAACTCAATTTCTCTATCTTGTCCCTGTTATGCTACCAGCAACTCCCATGTTAGCTAACGGGTCAGATAGCTTTTCAATAGTGAAAACGAAATTGCTAGTATTTCACTATCAGGACATGTCTCACACACACCAATACATGTCCAACCTTTCACAGACACTGCACCCTGCCCATGGGGGCACTTTGGGCCTATCTGAGAGGTGTCTTACATGTAAGAAAATGGTAGGGTAAGGCCTGGCATGTGGGTGCACTTTTGTCAGATCCCATTTCTGAAAGTTATGCCTCTGTGAAAACTCTGTCATCTGAAGCACTTAAACTACACTTCCCGTGAGTCGATGCAGGTGGTGGTGTGAGTGTCATCACGGGGACTGCCATTCCTCTACATTACTACTTCCAGGACTGTGAGCGCTGCCGATTATTCAGTTTGCAGTTTGGCACATTCCTGACAAGTTGGTCCAGTTTACTTTGTTCCTATACCGGGGGCATGTGGTTACGCTGTGAGCCTCTTGGTTCACAGGTTTAGTTTTGTGCGTTATTGATTGCTCTCCCTTCTCCCTTCTGTTGGTGGGTCTTTATGTGGCCCTTGCAGAAGAGGAGAACTAGTCAAACTTCTCGTACATTATTCTGTTGGCTAGTCTCGGATGAGACTTTGCAGAGGAGGGGAGGAAGTGTTATTGGAGTGGTTTCTCTCCGTTGGCGAGTCGGATATGGACTCATGCGTAGAGGAGCTTTCAGGGACAGATCGGCACACGGAAGTGTGAGTTTTACTATAAGACTTTGTTCCTACTTACACAGGTGGAGCCCTGACAGTTAACACTTTGTCTATTTAAGGTTACTTGCTTCTATCGGATTACTGATATGTATCAGTTGATATTATTCATTGACACTGCTCATATTTTATTTCTTATTCGAACCTTCTGACAATTGGTGTTTTTAAATATACATCATACATAAGCTATCCGAAGAATAGCATGCTTATTATAGGCACTCATTTCTTTTGTGCTCTTTTGGTACGCTTAATAACAGGGGGAAAGTGTGGGGATGCTAGAGGACGCACTAACACCATCCCTGTGATTCCTGTCATGGGAAAGAAAGGGTTATGTGGCCTCAACTTAAGAGCTATACAAAATTATTGTTAAAACAATAGGATATTCATGGTCTATCTCTCTATTCCTTTTAGTTTTCCACATCACCACGTTACTAGTACCACTGGGAAAAAACAATCCACCTTCCTGTACAGGTATTTTGTTTTACAGGTAGGGGTTCTGGTACTCTAGAGTACAGGGGAAAATTTATTTTGAGAAGAGAAGTGGCTCTGATATTTACATCTCAGTAATATTGTGTTGTTTAATACAGATCTCCCTCCCTGCTGACCCCTTCCTTGGCTTCCCCACTTAATCACTTCAATAGTCTGTGGTATTATATATGTCAGACTTGAAACTCTTTAGAGGTGGACCCATTTGAGCATCAAACCTACCCCGAGGACTTTCCTGGATTACAACTTGCCAGATCAACATGGCAGTAGAAACTGCACACAGACAATGCAGTGGCAGGTCTAGAAACCCTTTGAAAGGCTGCTGGTGTGAGTGGCACATTCAGTGCTGCAAGCCCACTACCAGCATTTGGTTTACAGGCTCTGGACTCACACAGCACACTGTACAAATCAGGAGGCCAAAGAGCAAAATGTCTCGGGGTAAACCCACTGAAAAAGTCAAGTCTAACAGTAGGTATATGATTGGCTGCCACAATATTGAAAAAAATGTTGCAGTAGGCAATAAAGGACTCGAGACTCAGTCACTGAGTGCTGAGTTTGTTTTTGAAAAAGCACATAGGAGGCTGTGGTGAACTTGCCCATCAAGGGTATATCAAAGGAACCCCCTATTTTTTTTTAAGTAGATTCCCCCACATGATCAATGAGAATCCATGAATCCAGCACCAGCCATGGAAGCTTGAACGGGTCTCTGGTGTTGGACAGTGTGATCTGCAGATGACAATTTTGATCTGTGTTTCCTAAAAAATATTAAAACAGAAAAGAAAAAAGGTTCTTGTCTTAGACCAAACCCTATGCAAACTACAACTGTGCAATAGGGCTATTTGCCCATTGAGAATTGGGTTCAGGATCCACAGATACAGCATTAGCAAATAAAGCTTGAATGGATCAATGGAACCAGGACATGGAAGTTTGCCCTGGACCCTCTGATAGCATTTTGGATCCGCATAGGCAAAAACAATTTAAAAAGTAGAAAGAAGGTCTTGTCATAAACCAGACCCTGTGGTCCACTGCCAATGTGGAGGACATGTGCAGGAGGGGTCTGGCTGGCAGAGGAGGGATTAGAGCAGTGCATGGCCAGAGACCAGGTCTTGCCATCAACCTCCCTTCACACAGCTAAATGTTGGCTAGGACCACAATCCCTAATTTGCACAACATCCATGCAGCACCAATTGCAATGCTTATGACTTAACAATTTTTATACCAGTAAATAAAAACACCTAAAATCATAATGTAATTAAAGTATTAAATAATCAAAACAGTTATTTATACTACATTCATAGCTGTCTCTGACAAGGTAGTAAGGGTAATCTGTAAGATATCTACAACATTTGTAATTGCATTTTTTCATTAAAAGTGAAGACATAAGCGTTGCATTTTGTTTGCGAGTTATGGTTTGTATGACTGCTGTGCGAACTGCGGATTGTGCTTCTAATCATAATTTCCAAATATTAGTGCCTTTTCAGTTTAATTTGCAAGTATAAATGGACTTTTACTGTGTTTTTAGTTGAATTTCTCTTTTATTAAACATATGTTAAGGTGGTATGACAAATCCACCCACAACTTTACTTTAGCCATTGTTTTTTCAGTGAATCTATTTATATCACTGTGAAGGTACGTTGATGTGGAGTTAAGAATATAAAATCTATATTTACATATAAACACTTACCTTTACAATAGTGGGTTAGGAGATATTCTGGCTACAATATTTTTGTTGGATGATATTTTAATAATCAATATTCTGACAATCTCTAGAATACTGAAAACCAAATTATCATTGCACAGATTTATATTGTGCAATACCTATTGTTTACAAAAAACATTGCTGCTTTACAATTAATAACAGAAAACTGCACCTGGACCCAGCCTGAGTGAGTCCTGAACCCGAGTGGTGTTCCACCTGTCCCGGACTCTTTGGTGTGGTGTTAAAGGTGCCCAAATGTCTACCAGAGGTGCATCACAAGTTAGATTGACATACCTGCTTCTTCCGTACGTTTTCCGCCACAGCAGCAATTCCTGTTCAGCGGTCCTTCACCAAAGGGATTTCCTAGTCCCTTGGAACTGTCTTCAGCTATAGCCCTCTGCTTTGACCCGCTGGAAATTTTTGACTTCCAAAGCCCAGAAGTCGAAATCTTCACCATAGCTCCAACCCAAGGCTCCCCAATGACAACTCTCCATCTCCAAACATCACCTTCAGCCTTGCTCTGCTCAACAGCACCTTCTTAGAGCACTTTTCTCAAAATTCCCAAGGTAAGCACTGACTGGGCCCATTCAACTTCTACCACTTTGATCCAGTTTCACAGGACTAGAAGTCCGCGGTTGGTACTTTGATCTTTTAGATGCACATTTTTACTTAAAACTTAAAAGAAATTATTATTCCGGTTCTACTAATAGAATTGTTTTTATTATAGTGTCAAATAATTAAGTAAAATTTACTTTATTTTTCAAAATTGGTGTGGAATTTTCCTTGTGATGTGTTTTCACTCTTTGCCTGCTGCATAAATACTTTACACATGGCCTCTAAGTTAAGCCTGACTGCTTCTGTGTCGAGCTGCCCAGGATTACGCACAGGTTAATTTAGCGACATTTTGTGGTTCACACTGCAAGAGATTGTGGCTGCTGCTTGACCAGGGCTCACACCCCAGTCAACTAACAACCCAATTTCTTACTGCGCCCATATCCTCCAGGTCATTCTGTTAGTAGGAGGTCACACCTCCACCCAGCCAAGGACTTTTTCTTCCTTTTCCTGTGAGCTATTCACACATCCCAGCAGTCTGCCATGTGGCAGTTGAGTATTAGGTCTGAAGAAGCTACTACAGGCTTTAAACAGGAAAGTGCCAAGTTTCTATAAAAAAGGCCATACCCATTCTTAGGAGCAATGTTATACATTTATGAAGTTTGATTTGACATACTGTCCTTGCAATAAATAACCACTGGGGCACATTTGTTTGAGCACGTGCTTTACTGCTAAAACACTGTTTCTCTTCCAAATATTTAACTAGGATTCTGAGAAAACAACACAATTAACATACAAAAACCAGCACTTCCAGATAACACAAAATAATGGCAGTTAGAATTAAGTAGTTCTATATAAAATACTCAGCTGTTAGTACTCATGGAAACAATAAACAAAATAAATAGAATAATTAAAATAGACTGAACTACTTTAGATTAACTTGAGGAAGAAAAATACTGATAAATAAATGCTATAAATACATGTAAAATTCCTATTTGAATATACATTTTGGTATATATACATAAATATTTGTGGTGACTCTACAATGAAACTGGAAAAGTTCCATAAAGAATTAGCCAGGTGGAGGGGTATGGAATTGATCACACGGGGGGAGTACCAATATCTATAGGTGGATAACCCATAACACCTGTTTTCTACCTAAATCCCAAAGTGCATAAGATTTGCAAACCCCGCCAGGCAGGCCCATAATATTCGCTATTGGCAGTTTGTTTGAGGCCAATTCAAGGTATATAGATCATTTCCTGCAGGACATGGTGAATTCCCTCCCGTACTATATTCAGGACACAAGGGACTTTCTGCAAAAACTACATCACATCCTCTGGGAGAAGTTGTACCTTTTGATAACACTAGATGTGGCCTTGTTGTATACTAGTATTGCACATGAGGATGGTCTCATGGCCCTGAGACACTTTCTTGGCACTAGACTGATACATTTGAATCAGCATTCTGAGATGTTGCTAACAATGGCAAGATAGTGCCTTGAAAATAATGTTTTCCTATTTGGAAAGACATTTATAGGCAACTAAGGGGCACGGACAAGGGCACCTGCTTTGTCCTCAGCTATGCGTATCTTCACATGGGCTGGTGGGAGGAGCAGGTGCTCAGGGTCGAATTTGCAACAGAATGGAAGGAAATCATTGAGGTCTGGTGTCGTTTCATAGACTATTTGTTCATACTTTGGAGGGGCTCCCTAGAGAGGGGCAATGCTTTTGTTTCTGCCTTGAATGTGAATCCTCTGAACTTGAAATTCGTGAGTACTATCAGTGAATCTCAGGTGTATTTCTATGATTTAGAAGTTTTTGTGTGCAAAGGCACGAAACACACACGCAATTTCAGGAAACCCACTGCAGGGAATTCAATTTTACATTCGAATAGATTCCACCCACAAAAACTAAAGTACAGTATACCTTATGCAGAACACCTTCACATGAAGAGGAACTGTAGTGAGGTATCCTCTCTAAAAGAAGCACAGACTAAATTGACCCAAAGATTTAGAGAGAAAAGATATAACCAACAGGTCTTAGGAAGGTGGAGGAAAATCACCACACCGACACACGGGAGACAGACAGGCTGGTATGAAGAAGGAGGAAACTAGAATGGGATACAATGCTTATCATGCAAAGGTGAGAGATTGCATGAACAGGCTTTGGCACAAAGTAAAAGATGATCCCACACTTGGTAGCTTAGTCCCAGGTAGACAGCTTCTAACTTTTAGAAGGGCGAAGTCTATGAGACAACAACTGGTAGTAAATAGCCCTGAGGTGGTTGGGACATAAGGGTGGCTTAAAGCTAATCCAGGTTTTAATAAGTGCCTGAAATGCAAGGCGTGCCAACACAGTATCAATAGAAAAGAAATCCAATAACTGTTTTTGAAGACAATTCCTCGCTTTTTTAACTGTAGGAGTGACCACATAGTATACATTCTTCAGTGCACTTGCCCTAAGGTGTATGTGGGCAGTACGATCCATATGGTGCACGCTAGAATCCTCCAAACCCTGAGGGTGGTAAAAAACAAAGAGAGAACCTACCCTGTGGCCAGATATAATAATGAGGTCCATGAAGGGACTCTTAATGGGCTCTCCTATTATGTGATAGACTCAGTCCCGAAAAACAGACAAGGGGGGAATTGTGAGATGAAACTTAGACAACTTTAATCGCGTTATATATCACTGCTTGATACTAAGAATCCCGAGGACTCAACTCAGAGGAAGATGTGTACATCCATTTATAAAAAAAAAAGAATCTGCATGCACCACCAATTCTCTGTTAGATAAATGAAAGAACTTATATATTGAATTAATGCTTTTAGGAATTCTGTGAAATTTAAAGACATACTTTTATTTTATTTGTTTTTTAGGTATATGCCCCCTAGCCCTGGCATTTTGTGGAATGAGATTGATGCAATGGGAAGTCATGAGGGAGTGGGAAGGTTTCAACTATGGGTCAGTGCATCTGCCAGGAACACAAGTGCGAGTGGTTATTAATTAAATATTACATTTTGGACTGTGTTGGAAGGAAGAAATTAGTACCCTATGGCATTTGCACTTTCACATGTTATAGCACTTGCACTTTAAATGGCACAAATACCGGCACTTTATGTCATTAACTGAAGCGCAGGAGAGAGGACCCATCCCTTCCTGCTACATAGCCCTAAAGAACAGTAGCCTTCTGGTATTAGAAGTCATAGCTGTAGAGTAATATGTTGATGTGAGAATATAAATAAGCCACGTGCACTTTGAACCTGAAGGTTATCATCAGTAATTTTATTGTTATTGGTTGAAACCTAAGTAGGGATAGATAGATTCATGCAAAATTGCACAATTGCACTTGCGCTTTGAACCTAGAGGTAAATATCAGCACTTTATTGAGTGAAACCTAAGTAGGGTAAGATAGGCTAATGAAATATTGCGCAAATGCACTGGACTGTGTAATATATTGTCCAGGGTGACTGAAAGCATTAATGCACTTGCACTTGATCATGCGTAATTTGCACTCCGAGTTAAGTCACTGACAGACTTTGACTGGAACGGGCTAGTTTCAAGAACATTCTGTCCTCTCTCTTGATAAGATTCTCTCCCTTATGTGCTGCTAAATTGATTGACATTTATGTTTGGAATTGTCTTATATTTGTGCAATGAGGCGGAAAAAGGAAACCTGGGGCACAATGCCATTAGTACTGGAGACAAATTGATGACAAAGGGGCACAGCAATGTTACACTTCAGTAAGTCTTGTTTGGTGGAACATTGATACAATATGGGTTTTAAATGTTGGGTAGCACCAAAATCTAAAATAAAAAATGAATTAGTAAAAAAAGAGGAAACAGAAAAAAGATAAAAAAGCATAATGAGTAAAAAGAAAAAAGGAACAGAATGTGAAAAATATTAGCGTTTAATTTTTAGGGAAGAGTTTCATGTGATTAGGCTCAGTCAAAGATTTCAGTCATTTAGATCTGAGCTCAACCCTGAATAGCTGTGGCATAGAGCAAGCTGGCTTTAAATACATAAAACAATAAAAATACCATTCAAATTTATACAAAGAAAGTGAAGTGTCAATGGTTGTGGTAGAAAGGGTCCAAGGTGCAATTATAGGCATACCACAGTAGAACCCTGGTTCAAAAACATTTCTAAATCACACTAGTCTGGAGAAAAGGGTTTTAAAAGTTTCCACACTTTTTTCAGGTGCACCAACAATCACAGGATTACACGTCTAAGATCACCAGGACCACATGGTTGTACTTAGAGACTCAGAAACTGTCAGGCATAGGCTGACAGCATGGTCCAGTCCAGGTCCAGTTGCTACTGGTCAACTGGACATGCAAAGAAAAGGACCTCTTGCAGCTGTTGTGTCCCTGTAGCCACACAGGAGGTAAGCCACTGACTGAACTACTTCTTGTTCATGGGTACAAGCGGGAGCAGGTTCAGCAATCCAAGTCTCCCCACAGGTCTCAAATAGAGGGTGCAGTCCTTCTTCTGAATTTTCTGTACTTGCACAGGTCCAGAAAGAATTGTGTAGAGGTTGGTGCCACATATATCCCTGGTACAAGCTAAGAGGTGGTATTGACTTATGGGTACTTCCTAACCAATGAGTAAAAGCCCCAGTGGGCAACCCTGAAGTGGTTCCCGTTTGCTTTACTGCAAACTGTCAAAAAAATGCTAGGTGCCATGGTAATGCTGAGATGGCCAAAGTCTTCAGCCACACTAAACCTGGGCTCTGAAGGCTGGGGGTGTGTAGGAAAATGGACTATAGACATCACCAGTGCACACCCACAACTCACACTAAAATCTAGTTGGAAGCTGGCCTTGTACCCACAAGAAACTAGGAGACAGCAGACTAGGGGGACAAAAGTAGGCTGTTTCTGCAACCAGTCAGTGGATACACAAGATTTGTCCTGGCACCGTGTTTACTCCCTTTGAATTGTGCCACAGTGTTACATATGGCTTAAACAGACCTGTCATGCAAGATTTGACATTGTGGTGCCAACAGGAAGGCAGACTCCCACCCTTCTGCTGAGCTTAAAGGGTCATCCCTGCTCATTCAGGTCAACCAGCCAATTACAGTGACCAATTGTATAGCTCCTGGAAAGAATGTCACACCTCATTCACACCTTATTCAGGCCATGTACAAGCTGGGATAAGTTGGAGGGTTAATGCAAATTAGCTTCCAGGAACTTCAGGCAGGCAACTTTTTAAAACGTACTTTGCTTAATATTAATTAAAATTCTGATATCACCATTGCATTGGATTTTAATGACAATAAAAAATAGCTTCATGGTGACTTTCATTTTCTACATGCCCTACTTTTATATACAATACAGCCTGCCTTGTGAGCTACAAGTCCTAAATAGTGACTTGCTGATGTTTAAAAAAGACGTTTTACCTGTGAAAAAGCTTTATTTTAACAGATTATGCTGCGGGATTAAACTGCCTTAGTCAGGCTTTAATGGTAGGCCTGAACACATGTCCTTGTCATACTAGTGGATGGCACAATAAGGGCTGCTGTCCACAGCTGGCATTTACCTTTCAATGACATCGGTGCTGTTTCACGCAATCTGTTATGCACTTATAGCAGAGTTAAATACACCAATCGCGGATTAGCCATTGTCTCCATGTTTTAGGTGTCACAGCACATAAACTTCACACTGGACAAGAGTGCCCCAGTGTGCATAGTCTAAAAACATGGAACAGGCCCAAAAATGTGAATGACCAATCAAAAAAGGGAATTTTCTCACAGAATATTAATAAACAATCTGTCACCTTGTTTTGTAAAAATGATCTGTACCCACCAGTTTAGAACAGATAATAATTTAGCACCCTTCCTATGAAACGTTATGCATTTATTAGCTTAAAAAAAACTAACAATCAAATAATTACCTATGTACGAGAGATAAAGAGGAAATGGCAAATATTCTGCCAATGAAAACAGAATATGAGATAATATCAGAAATATTCATGATTCTACAAGTAATATCCCGAACCTCGGACCAGAGTGTAAACATTAAAGAACAATCATATAATAGGTATTTTAATGGATTATTATTGCAGTACCAGTGTAATGGATTAGCAATTTATTTACCTTTAAAAAGCTTAGTAGGAGACATAAACAGTGCTAAATAAAAATATGTGATTGATATAGACAGACAGATAGTCATCCAGATACATTACATAACATAGTTTTTGCCATTCCTTGGGTGAAAAAATAACAGATAATTCTGTATTCCTAAAATCTTTAATAATCTGTAAATTAGAGATGTAAATAGACAAAAGAAGTCATATACTTTAAATACAATTTGACCAGTTTTGCGAAATAAACAACTCTGAATATATAGAATCTTTGCAACAGGTGTGGCATTATGGAACGAGTTACATAACATTTCATTTTTGCTAAGTCCGAAGGAAAATAAAGCATATTTTCTTGGTGGTCTGTAAAAGATAAGAAGGCATATCCTTGACATATGTCAGAGATATAAAAGATTCCTATAGCAATCAAAGCTTTCCAATACTTTATATTACTATTAAGATTAATTGTTGGATTGTACCACAAAGAAGCTCATTTAGAATATTTCTTTAATTTTGATCTATGCAGAAGTAGCTACTGTTCTATTAATTTTAAACTACATAGGTCCTTATCTAACAATAAAAGAAGTATGATGATAATAAAAATCAGGTAGCCCTAAACCACCATTGACATTACTATATTTAAGTTTTGCATAACGTATTCTGTCAGTTTTATTATTCCATATAAAATTAGATAGAATTTTCTCTAGTCGTCGTTTTTTTTTTATAAAGAGAGAAGGAAAAAAACGATGTTAATATTAAAGATTAATATAATATCTGCTTTACCAAATTTATTTTAACCAATTTAACTCTGCCTCTTCAACTTAAATGAAGACATGATAATTTCTCTAATGGACGTTTCATTTTATGAACAATATATTCAAGTTCTAAAGTGTGTTGTATAGTATTATTAAGAAGTATTCCAAGTTATTTTATTTTATTTTGAACCCATACTATGTTATAATCGTTATCATATCTAGAGTACAATGTACATTTAACGGGGTAAAACATTGTTTCATATATATTGAGAGAATAGCCCAATACTTTTCAATAATTATTAATTATATTTAATATAACAGGTATATAAGTAGTAGGGTCTGAGATGAATAAAAAACATCAGTGGCCTCATGTCCTGTGTGGTTTTCTCCTGAAATGTATGAAATGCAAACATGACATGATGCAGTCAGGCATCACACTAGTGTCCCAGTGCAGACATAGGGTTATTTTCACGGTCACGCTGGACCTCATTTTCACTGCCCATAGTTATTCTTTTTTAAACCTCACTAAATTCACAGAGTTGTACATGTAATAGTAATAGGTGGCAAACATTTGCTGTAAGTAACTACTCCTTCTACTCCTTTTTCGAAACAAAATGCACACCAAAAGTGATGTGCTAATTGTAGGGAATAAATCTGCAAGACAGATAAAAAACATTGAATACTTGGGTGGCATGATGTCTTACCCTGCACCTGTGTTGGATACATTTCAGGGTGGTAGGCTATCCTTAGAAAGCTGATATGACATCTAAAGGTGTTTAGTCTGTCAGGATCAGCACTCTGCAGGATTCGTTCGCAACAATAAGCTCCACCTCCGGATCTCCCAAACACCCTGACAATAGATACACAGGGTGTTCGAGCGATACGGTGAGGGAAAAACCCCAAATGGGGAAAACCCAAGGAAGGAAAGGAGGGGACAGCAGGGAAAGGATGCTGCAAGACAAAATGAAACAGATTAGTACACTTCCTATGTCTACTCTCAGTATGGTCTCACTAGAACAGATTATCACCTGTAGGAAGTATGAATCAATCTCCAAACGACGATACTCTTCCCTTTCCTCCTATTCCTACACAACATAAGAAGCACAGTTAGCACATATGATTATGGCAACACCCTGCACACTATAAATAGTTATGATTCATTGCCTTAACATACCCCCAGAGTGAGATCACTCAAAGTAATGTAATTCATACTGCCAATTGCGTTCTTGCACAGTATTCTGCTTCCAGTAACCAGCAGATAAGGAAAGTACTAAATCAAAGCAAAACTGTAGGGGGCTTATTCCAATTCCGTCGACATCAATTGAATCATTAATATCCAAGAATTTCACATAAGCCTCCTTGGTCTCTAACAATCAAATACGGAGAGGTGTAGCGCCAAACCACTTGCCACCCGCTATGGTAATTGTAATCCAACCCGAGTTCACAATCACTCGTCATTAGTTCATGACGGTAATGAGGAGGTCACCTTCCCTCTTCATTCCGCCACTTGAAGATAAAGCCCCTTCTGATCGGGGCCAACAATCACCAGTCCTGCCCTAGCCAGGGAAGGCATGAAACCACAAGCAAATCCAGGATCGAGTCACAACCGACTCGCACAGTTTCTGTACATGAGCGCGCGGCGCTCCTTAACCAAAAAGTGAAGGCAAAGATAAAGGTTTACAGAGTACAATACCAAGGCACGTAAATCTAGGGCGGCAGCGTTCCAACCAGCGCCCTTCTCCCTGGATGATGCAGGCGAATCTAGAGCAGCCGCTCCTGCTGGAAACACAGAGAATCACTAGCGCCGAGCAACCCGCCCACCCGCGCTAAATCACGATGAAAGCAAGGGTTCATGGGAGTTGTAGTTCCCAGCCCGTGATAGATGGGAACTGTAGTTTGTTAGGCAGGCACGAGGGCTAATTCCTGACACAGTCTACAGCAATCAGAATTTAGAGGAATGTTTTGGGATCCAGGCAAAGATAATCTGTGGAAAAAACTGGATGATGGGGGACATGGAAGTAGAATATGAGCCCTTTAAGATGATGAAAAGGAGAGGTGTACTTGGGGGCTGTGGCCATGGTGTTGAAAGTATTCATAAACAGAGTAATAAACTGAGGGAAACAATCAGAGATTAGAAAATCATCACTTTTATAGAGGCAGTTGTCCGAGCCAAGTTACATCAGAGACGAGCATGCTAAGGCACAGGAAAGTTTGGGACAATTTGATAATATAATTGTAATTCCATGAGAACATGTGTGCTAGGAACCTTGTGGTTCTGGGTGGACTCAGTAGAGGAAGTACATAACTGGTTGGGAGGTGTTGAGGTGTGGTTATTAATGGTTATGAAGTAATCAGAGAGCAGAGTGAGATTGTGTGCTGAGGAATAAAGACGTACAATCCAGAGCTCCATGTGTGCATTTCAACTTTCATGCTTCCGGGCTGGGGAGGATGCTACAATGAATACACTAAAACCAAAGATTGTACTCCATTTTGAACACAGAATAAGATACATCAGTTAAACAATGTACACCAATCCTTCACTGCTGCATCCAGACCGGGACGATTATGTTCCTTAGCAAGCAGGCATACTTACATTAGATGTAACAGAAAGAAAAAATCTAGAAGCACAATGTTTCAGACAAATATAGGAATGTGATTAAAAGACTGGTTTTGGATAATCTATTTCAGAACCTGTTCACCATATTCAGATTTACCTGGCCGAATAATGCTATACTTTTACCTCCAAACAAAGCACAAAGATACCCTTTTGAAACATTCAGAGGCAGTCAATATTTTAATCTATTAATGTAGGAAAACTTCCTAATTGTAAGACAAATAAAGAACCTTGGGGCATATTATCAAGGGATTTATCTCCGTTTTTTTGGCTTTAAAAGCCAAGAAAGCGGAGATAAAATTATCTCAATATTACCTAGCTATCGCTAACACCAGTTAGCGACAGCTAGTAGGAGATAGCGACCATCTTGGGCCCCGCTTTGCATGTCAGAGATATTTATCACTAATGACATGCAAAGTGGGCGTGCCAAGATGTTAGCGACTGGAAACAGTCGCTAACATCGCTATCTCCTATTACCAACATTTGGAGATATTCGCGCTAAGCGCGAATATCTCCAAAAGCTAACACCTGCCCTGAGCAGTTCTTAGCCATGTTATCCAATGGGAGGTGGATAACATGGCTAAGAGCATTAGGGCCACATGTATCAAGCTAATTAGCATTCGCAAAGGCCGAAATTCTGCGAATTTCGGCCTTTGCGAATGCTAATTTGACAAATGGTATGTATCAAACATGTTTGATGCAAAATAAGGAATAGCAAAATTTGCAATTCCATATTTTGCGATTGCACTTAAGGAATCGCAAATTTTGCGATTCCTTAAATGCAATGTATCAAACAAAAAATATTCAAAATATGCCATTAAGGATTCGCAAATTACCACCAACTTCTAGTTGGTGGTAATTTGCGAATTCTTTTCAAAAAGCTTTTTTCCAAAAAACAAAAAGGGCCATATGACGCCCATACATGCCCTTAGGGCATGTATGTGCGCCATATGCCCCCAAATGTCTTTTTCAGGGGTGCAGCAGGGTGTTCTTGAGACACTCCTGCACCCTTGAAGAAACTCCTAATTTGCGATTAGCTAATTGCTAATCGCAAATTGCACCTTCATTCCAATGGGCCTCCTGGCCCATGGAAATGAATGGTTAATTTGCGATTAGCAATTTTCTAATCGCAAATTAGGAATGGTAAAGAATCGCTATTTAATAGCGATTTTGTACATACATACCGTTTTGCGAATTCCAAATAGCGAGTCCTTAAAATTCGCTATTTGGAATTCGCAAAACTGAACTATGATACATATGGCCCTTAGCTCGGTAATGCATGAATATCGCTGACTTTACAGCGATATTCATGCATTTCGGCCGATTTTTATCACTTAGGAGATAAACCTTGATAATAGCAAGGCTGCTAAGCGATAAAAATCGCCGCAACACGGCGATAAGATTATTGCCGCTAAGCCAACATAGCGATAATTATCGCTACTTGTTGGTAATATGCCCCTTATGTTATGTTATGTTATGTTACTGGCATTTATTATGCGCACAGCTGCTTCAGCGAAGGAGCGTCCCGGCGCCTGACAAGGAAGCCACACAACATAACTAAAAGATGGGCGTTTAAGAGAGGAGAGGGCTACGGGAACAGAAGAGTCTTGACAGCCCTACGAAAAAAAAGCAGGTCGGCAAGGGTCCAGATTTCAAAAGGAAGGGCATTCCACAGAGCGGCCGCCCGCACCCGAAAGGAGCGTCCCCAGCTCGGCTGCGTTTAAAACGTGGAACTGCTGCTAATTCACGGTCCGAAGAGCGAAGAAAACGACCAGGAATATAGGGACACAGAAGGTTATGCAGTATCTGAGCGGAGGGGCCTTTTAAGATCTTAAAGGACATACAAAGCACCTTAAAGTGAATCCGCTGCCTGATGGGCAGCCAATGGAGAGCACGCAGGGTGTGAGAAACAGGGCAGAACCTAGGAAGGCCTACAACTGCTCTGGCTGCTGCATTTTGCACTCGCTGGAGGCGGGTGAGCTCGGCCTGATTTAACCCTATAAAAAGGGAGCTGGCATAATCCAGCCGAGACAACACCGTCGCCTGAACCACAAGTTGACGGGTCGCGGCGTCAAAAAATTTGAGTGCAGGTCTCAGATTACGCAAAATGCCAAAGCAGCAGGCCGCCATCCTTTTAGTATGGCCTACAAAACTGAGGGTAGGGTCCAACCACACCCCCAGATTTTTAATCTCCGAAACCGGAGTGGGGGTGGGACCCAACTCAGGGGGCCACCAAGTATCGCCCCAAAGTTCCGTCTGTTTGCCAAAGACCATAATCTCTGTTTTTTTGGCATTCAGTTGGAGACAGTTGGACGTCATCCAACTGGCCACCGCCCGTAGTTCGTCCCGGAATCTTGGGGCCTCCACCCCAGAGTCCCCGCTGATCGTGACCGCTAGCTGAGTATCATCCGCAAATGACACCATGGTCATACCGCAGTGCTTTACGACCTCAGCCAGCGGCCTCACGTACAGATTGAACAACGTGGGACTCAGCGAGGAACCCTGCGGGACCCCAAGCGTCAGAGGATGGAATTTGGACTGATGGGGCGGGGCAGCCACACAGAAAGAACGATCCGCCAGAAACGATCGGAACCACTGCAATGCAGTGCCAGTCACGCCTGCCTCCTCAAGGCGCTGCAGGAGGATCCCATGCGAGACGGTGTCAAAGGCGGCGCTCAGATCTATGTCCTCAATTTGTTCTTGAAAAAGTAACATAGTAGTAACGTGGAGCTGAATCACTTAGTTGGGAACACTCAAAGTGCTAATTTAAGCAGTGGCGGCTCTCCCATTGGGGCTTGGGGCGCCGCCCTCCTGCTTTCTCGCAGTGCGAGAAGGCGGAAACATAAATGGTAATACCTACCATTTATGCTTCTGCCTTCTCGCACGGCAAGAAAGCAGAAGTTCCTGGTTGGGGTGGGCAGTCCTGCTCGAGGGCAGGGGAGAGTGGCTTGCCCACTATTATGCATACTGACTGTTTGGGCAGCCTGAGGCCGCCCAAACAGTCAGTATGTACAAGAGTGGGTAAGCCACTCCCCCCCTACCCTCAAGCAGGACGCCCACTCTTCCTTTTTCTCTATGTATGCTGCTGCATGCAGCATATATAGAGAAAATGGCCCGTGTGGGGCATGCTTCGATTCGCCTCACCCGTTGTGATTGGCGGAGGGAAGGGAGGGAGGCTGCCTGTCCTGATGAGGAGAGCAGAGCTGGTGGATTTTGAAAACGCAGGACGGTGGGAGCTGAGGTGGTGCGGGCCTATACGTTTTTTTTTATTAAACCCCTCCTGCCTCCTCCCACCCCCCCCACTCCGCGACGACCCCATTTCCATCCCCCACCCGTCCATCATATGCCGGCCGTGACTGCCCAGATGTCTCTTTTCTGTGCTCATTTGTAACCTCAAGTGTTTTTGGAATGCTTTACTGATTTGATTGAGGCTGGAATTGAGGGCGCCGAAATGGCCCCATTGCCAAAGATTTTAGGTTGCGTTGCAGGCAGCTAACCAGCTAAATAGAGCCGGCACCCAGACCTGAATAGGTTTCTCCCTCCCTGTAATGTGGGGTTCTCCTCGTGTGCTGTCATGCCCACTCGGGTATGATGACAGGCAAAGCTTGCTTGCACCCTGAGCTTCGGTCACAGGCTGCTCCTCGGCTCCTGGTGTACATGCTGCTTTCTTTCACCTAATCAGTGTTTCATTGTGCATAGATATCATTTCTCTTCAGTACCCGCAGCTTGCATGGGAATTTGCTCCATTCGAGGCCACTTTTTTTTGTGTTTAAAAAGCTTTATTGAATGAAGATAAAACCACGTAAAACATCATTACAGGAATAAATGGTATAAAAAGAGCAAGAAAAAAATTTAGATACAATAATAACTAGACTAATAACCCCAAAAAGGGGCATAAAACTATACCAAGAAACTGAGGGCCTCATTTATGAGGCCTTGCGTCAGTTTTGCGCTTCCGATGCGTCACTTTTTGTGACGCATCGGCGGCGTAAAACATGCCTCCTGATGCGCACTATTTACAAAGTGACGCATCTAAGCAGATGCGTCACTTTGTAAACCCCTGCACTACATTATACATGCGTCAGGTATAATGTATGCAGAGGGGGCATTCACCCGCAAAAAGCCTCGTAATAGTGACGCAGTGAAATCTATGAGATTTCACTGCGTCACTTTTAGGACGCTGTTGCGTCAAAATCTTGCACCTGCCTCACAGCAGGCTTAAGACTGACGCAAGCCCTTTCACATGGGGCTTTCCCCATGTGAAAGGAAGCATTGCTGGAGTTGCGTCACTTTTGTGACACACTCCAGCAATGCGTCACTTTTGCGCCTACAGACACGTCAGAAATACTGACGTATCTGTAACTCCTTGCAACATGATGCGTCATATTAGAAATATGACGCATCAATCATGTCGCAGGGAGAGCGCAGTGAAAAGTGACGCATCGCTGTTTTCACGCAGCGATGCGTCACTTTTCATAAATGAGGCCCTTAGCTTTTATGGGATTCGAGGCCACTTTTAATACTATATATTAACCCTTGTGTTTTCTTCCAGATCTAATCTGTCCCTCCTAAATGTGGAGGATCGATTCTGGCAAGCTTGGAGTGTTTTAGTTGTTTGTCACAGGGCAGTGGGTTTCTGAACCACGCCTCACTCCCCACGTCGCCTGTTCCATAGACCCAAGACAAAAAAAACTCACAGAATTGCTACGTCACTCGTTTAAATGTAATTTTTTGTATTCTGCAGCGTGTATGCAAAATATTCTTTTTTGATCTGTGAAATTGTTTATTTCTGATCCTGTCATAAGGCAAAGGCGATGCTATCACCTTAGTTTAAGTAACCTGAAAGTAAAACTGACTGATTTGAATTTGCATCATGGTTTAGCAGGGGATGTTGTTACCATGGGGGAGGATGGCTCGCTCACTGAACAAGTGTTTGCAGTTAACAAATGCCATGTTCTCTGAGTCCGAGTCCAAGCAAAGCAGCATTCTCCCATCATGATTGGATAGTGAGGCCATTAATAAAACAAAAGGGGTAACGGTATTTGTAATGATAAATGCACTGTTTAGTTAAGCAATATTTCCCGTACCAGACACTATCAGTTTATTAAATACACTTCAAACGGTGCAAGTTAATCAGTTTCTTGGACAGAACTACTTCGTGATTAAAGTGCCATCAAATGTCATCTCACTTTGTCAAGAGTAACTAGTCACAAAACTGCTTTCAAGTGCAATGTCTCCACCATAACTGTCTAAACAATTCAAACATTGTAGCGCCTACAGAGCTCATGACAGAAAGCAACCTACTGAGCGCGTGCACTGTATACAACAGGGCTCTAGTCACAGAAGCAATGTCTTCAGTTGTTTTAACGAAACTGCTGCACCCTTTCTGTACCCGTTTCTCACCATTATTAGTGCAGCTCGAGGTGGATTCGATTTGAGTGCAGATTTTTTGAGATGCTTGAGTTTAGGTTATTTCTTTGTTGACTGCTGAGTTCTGGTGTGTGCAGTTTTTGTCTGACAGAGAGGTGCACTTGTGAGTACAGGAAAAGCGATGTGTCTTTGTCAATTGTGAGCTGGATTGTGTTCCTCCCTGGTGACAGCTGCCTGCTGGATTGTGTACAGTGAAAATAGAGGAAGTGGTCTGAATTTTAGATGGGAACATTCACATTCAAAGAAACTTAATTGTTAATTGACAATTATAAACATACAGAAGGCAAATTCTATTGTTTCAAATGCGAATGTCACCATCTAATATCCAAGACCAGATTTTCATTTTTCAGGGATGTGTAGCATTGTGCATGTTTGCTTGCTCTCTACACACTCCAGCAGGATTACATTCCAACTCCACATCTATGATGATGGTCATAACTAATTGGCAGGTTTTGCGCTATGGTGGTGATCTGACAGTCTACGTGTTTATTTATAGCTGTCAAGTCTTCAGATTGCCTACCTGTGACATTTCCATAGTTTCAGTGTACTTATGTTTTTGATGTGTTTAAATATTTCAACAGTAATTGATTGCAATTGCTTTGTAAACCTTCTCTCTTCCTCAAATTTACATTGAAATGTAAAATTTGCCACTGTTTTTTACAAAATCTTCTCTGGTGAAGAACCCCCTCAGATACCCTTTCTGTTTCCCGGGCTTGTGCGCTTTGCACGCTTGCAAGAAAACACACATACCCAACCTTTTCCCCCCTACCATTTTCAAATGTCACCAGTCGCCACTGAATTTAAGATAGGTCTCTGTCACAGTTTCAGTCCGACTAGTGTCTTACTGGTGACTTAAATAGCTCAAGAGCTCAAATATCAGTATTTACCAAATTAGGCAGTGGTATATGGTGGTTTCTCACTTGAACTTACAAATATGTGCTGCTTTTGATGGAAATGTAGCAGCATTTGTAACACATTTATGTGGCTTGCGCTGAGTTGCGTCACATTTCTTAGTGGTAGGCATTCCAATGGTAGAGCATGGTTGCTCCTGTAAAATCTAACAATTAATTTAACTCAATTCTGTATTTACAAAGGTCTGTAAACTTGGAATTGCATGAAATTGTTACACTACCAAACAGAGATGTAAAGCAGAAATATGTATAATTCTCCTATTTACTTCCTCTTTCCATATGTGATGCACTCTGCATCGAAAGAGGAGAATACTTCTTGGATCGTTTTTGTGCAGGAAGGCCCTGCTGCACAAAAACAATCATCTATGTGTGACAGGCACCCATGCACCATGCACAAGGGTGTACTCATTGGTGCTAGGCAGACGCAAGTGCACCACCACTGTGAGAGAGCTGAATAGCGCCATATCCTGATTAAAATGGCATTCTTCAGTTCTCTCCCATTCATGCAGTTCAGAAGCTTGCCTTGCCTTGCTGCGTTGTATGAATTCTTAGTAAATCTGTCCCCTAATTCTTAACATACGTATATAGCTTTTTTTAACCTATCTTTAATAAGCAATTAGCCCATTTTCACACAAAATATATTGCACACAGTCGGAAAATGGCACCATTCATTATCTAATGTTCAATTCATTCAAAAAGAAAAATACTAGGCAAAATATGTGGCACAGATCTCTCCTTCTGGCCCATTATTTAATGTTGGGGAGATGCAACTGGCATTGATATGTGTATAATTTTTAATAAGATGGGGGACCTGTTCTCTGCTTAGAAGAGGAGCCTATTGAAAGAGATCAATAAAAGCTTAACATCCATTGGGGTCAGTACCTGGAACATGGGGGTATTGTCAAAGCTGTTAGAAGCAAGCTGTGGGAGATTTTACTGAAATCTGAACTGCCTGGACTACTACTGCATAGACTGAACAGCTTGAAATACAGTTGTACCGCCAATCCCAACGGGGCAGTAAAGTAAAGAGGACTTGACCAGACTGAGAAAGAAATGGGTGATAGATAGGAGATTACAGATCAGGAAAGCTATGACACTGCATGGGGTTTTAATTACATGCATACAACTTAGATGGCTTCAACAGTGCAAGTGTGGGCTCAGTGTACCCCTGAAAGCTTATATTTCAAAAGACACCCTAAAGCAAGTCCACTGGTTAGGTGAATCAGGGACCTCAATTGAGGCAATATGTCCTAAAGGCAAGGGACAACCAGCATGAAAAAATACAGTCAAAAAAGGACTGGCTCTTAAAATGAGTTCCATAATGGGATTTAGGAAAATCAGTGAAGGTTTATTACAAAATTCAAAGAAGCACGATCCAGAAATTGCAGCAGCTCTCATTAAAATAGGTAAATCATTGGCTCTCAGTGATAGAATTTTCCAGAATAATAGGCAAAATCAATACCTGGATAGGTCTAAAATGTGCAGCAAAATCTGAAAGGAATCATACAGCATCCCATGTGGCATAGCAAAGTTTCTGTCACGTCTTAAAATCCGAGGGGTTATATAACAAATTTCAGCATAGAGAAATATTGAAAGTGCAAAGTCATTGGTTTGAACAAAATAAATATATTTTCAACAACTCAGATTACAAACTTTCACATCGTCATAAAGCATTACCACCTAAGCATTAAACGACTACATTAGTATTTAATGAACCCCTCTGCCCTAATATAATCCTGAGGTTTCAATACTACTCACATAAGCCAAAGGGAACAATTTAGAATAAATCTAATACTGTATGCAAGGGAAGAACCTTGAGAAAATGTTACGGTAGTGAACCCATGCTATATAGCCTTATTTGAGTGTCAGTCAGAAATCAACAAATCCTCATTTGCTTGACTTTGCACAACATAAATAATAGCCATTCATGAGCGTCCATTGTGTACAAGATAGCTTCGAAGCCTAACTGAGGCCTAGTTAGCACAAGCCCAGAAAAACACCCTTTAATGAGTCACAGCAAAATTGCTTCAAAGGCAATAGTATCACATTAACATATAGATGTGAAATCACATGTAAATTATTATTCTACTCACTTGTTCATAATGCACATTATTGATTAAGGCACAAAAGCACCCCCAAAAGAGTTCTTTCTGGGGTGCCAACATAAGTGGCTAAATCATTTTAAATGATTTGGAAATTTAGGGAGGCAAGTCTATTGGTTAAAGGATGTTGCATAAGAATTTCTCCGTTTATCAAGTGCATTGTATTGCCTTCGTCTCATTAATCACTGCTCGCGCTCATCCTGCCACTTTTCAACACCTTTTTCCAGGGAACTTATGTATCGATTTAGTAATCACTCATACATCATCATTGATCCATAGTAACTGTGCTTTTGAATTCAGGTCCATCTGCTATGCGAGTTTCTGATGTCTATGTGTCTCTGCTGCAAACATCACCTGGATGTTCTCTGTCAGTTGCTGACCCACCTTTGATTTATCTGAGAATGGCCCATGTAAGACCTCTATGTACCTTTGACCTTTTTGATGCTGACTTTGTGTCTGTCAGAATCTATGCATAAACTTCATTTTGAACTAGTAATTTAATTAACTTACCAGATCCCTGAGAAGCATCAGGGAGCAGAAGTAAATGCAACATGTATATCAAGAGAAAACAATGTTTATACTAAACAGCAGCCAGATGCTCCAGTTCCATGAAACGTACCAAAGGGCCAATTATTGAAACCTTTATTTGTTCCATAGGCCATAAAAGATACACGTAAAAAGAAGAGTAAAAGTACAGTTCACAATCGTTGTGTCTATACGGTACATTGATCTTAGTAATCTTTTTCACAATGACATTTTATATACAGTGATTTTCTGTCATCATGACAGCACAAAGTCAAGGGACAAAACACAAACCATAGACAAAAACCTACTATGGTACGCCATGTTCTATTATGGAATTTGTACATTTTCTTTGGCCTACACATATCTATATGATGATGATGACCACAATTTATATCAAAAGGAAAAAGTCATAATTTCAATTGTAGAATATTCATACTCTTTCAGTACTAAGCTGCTGGTAGATAAAGTATATCAGTGTTAGTTCTTGTTATCGCAGTTGCTTTAATCATACAACAGAGAACGGTTGGGCGGTACAGTACTAATACTAAAGTGCTGTTGTACAAAGTGCATTAGTGCAGTTTCAATATGACTTAACCAACAGACTTTGTAGCTTCAGTAGAAACCAAATAGCCTCAATTAGTCTAGACTGTTCCATTGTTGATCTACCAAAGGGCTGTTTGTCTAGAAGCAGCTGATCGACGCCCTGCCATTTTGTGGTGTGAGTATGGGAAAATTGTGTATTCTATACACTGTACCTTTATCTGCCACATTTTTCTAGTGATGATCTATTCTTTGTTGTTGCAGCCTCCGTATACAGAGGTGCATAGAACAGTCCAGACGTAGAACTGTTAACAGACCAGGAGCCAATCATCTTTTTCGGTCATTCCTCTTCCTTCTGTTCTTGTACCACTCCTGCAATATCCAAGATAAGTAAATCAGCACAAGAGCATTGGGAGGACTTGCTGTGTGGCTCCATGAACACTCCAGCACCCAATATGTTCTTTGAACCAGTACAAACTTCCTTGAATGGGGTTTAGTGGAGAGCAGTAATTCCTTGATTTGTGTCAGATTATACAAGATTAGAGCTCATGTTCTTTATTTGTAACTTGGAATTTTCTGCTTTACTATATTTGCCTGCAATTTCAGATATTTGATGTTGCTATCAGGATATTCCTTTACAGGCTCTGGGGCAGATTTGCTAACACTTAGCAACAAGGTTGCACCACAAAAGTGATGCAAATTGGTACATAGTGTTGGTTTGGGATTCACTTTCCAGTGGCAATCATGATTCACATTGAAAAGTAGTCCTTGAAAACATAAAGTTGTACTTTGTGTTACTTTCTCCAAAGGATCTTTCCAAATGTGGTACATGGGTGTTCCCCTACAGCCATCCATGGACTTTGAAGCAAAGTCCTATTTACTTGAAAGATAGAACGTTGTTTGCGCTATACATTAATGCCTTCTCAAGGCAGGCATGAAGTTTAAAAAACGTTTCTTTTTTTAAAACCTTTCCGATTTTGCATGTGTGCTGCACTGTAAAGCCCACATATGAAGTTGGACAAGAGCTTAACTATTTCAAACCTTAGTATTTTGTAAATGTTACCCAAAATCCAATCTAAGTCAAGTCATAGTATCTTTATTCGGCATGTTTGCCATTAAAGTATAAAAACATAAATACACAATACAATGAAAACTACTTATTTGATTCTTTGTGATTGCAACATGAAATTAAAACATAATAATTGTCAAAAAATAATTAAAAGTTGAATTATGAAAATCCTGCCTGGGATGCGATTTACTGTGAATTAGAAGGTTACCTGTTCATATAGGTTTCTCAGTTGTAACATACTCTTAGTAAAATTCAGGACTGCATAACATATATCTATTGCAGAAAGCCTTTGTAGAAACTCCATAGTAAGCACACATTGTTTAAAATCAGCCTGACACAAAATAGATATTAAAAAGGTAGATCTGGGACTTGAGTACAGAGGGCAGAATAAAGTAAAGGGGTTTGTGCTTTGTTTATAGATCTAGTTGAAATGGCACGGTGGTAGATCATGTTTCCATTTATATTGAATGGGGAAGGAGAGTTTACATTTACAAGATGTAATACTGTGCATTGCAAGGACTATCTATCTTATAGGCTATCATTGGATCTGCCTTGTAACATTTTACAAGTGTAACTTTCAATTGTTGGGCTCCCTAAACTGACACTTTAATGACGCACCTTTTAGTAAAGGTGTTTTTTAGATTGTGTATTTGAAAATGCCACTCCTAGAAAGTGGGCATTTTCTTGTTTAACCATTCTGTGTGCCTCTGCCTGTTTGTGGATTCACTGTCTGGTTTTAGACTGACAGGGGCTCTTTGTGCATTCACTCCAGACACTCACACAAAGGGAGCTGAGGTGTACCCTGCATATGCTGATGAGTCGTCCTGAGCTAGAATGGTGGGAGGAGTTGTTACTAACGCCTGCATATGCTGTGGCTGCCTTGCACAATGTTGTCTCAATCAACTAATCAATCAATCAATCAAGCATTTGTTAAGCACGGCAACTCACCCGTAAGGTTCTCAAGGCGCTGGGGGTGGGGCATGCAGGCTCCAGTCCATTAAGAAGGGGGTCCGTCGAAGAGCCAGATCTTGAGGTCTCTTACGAAGTTGGGAAGCGATGTTGTCTGTCTGAGGTGGAGTGGAAGGTCATTCTAGACCTTGACTGCAAGGAAGGAGAAGGAGTGGCCTCCCGATTTGTTTTTTTTTTGGTGCGTGGGACCACGGTGTAGGAGAGCTGGGCTGATCGTAGGGTCCTTTGGGGTGCGTGGAATTTGAGTCGGCTGTTCAGGTATGCTGGTCCGGTATTGTTGAGGGCCTTGTGTGAGCATCTTGAAGGTGACCCTTGCCTGGATGGGGAGCCAGTGGAGTGTGCACATGTGCTAGGAGATGTGGCAGTGTTTTGGCTGGTTGAGGACCAGTCTTGCGGTGGCGTTCTAAAAGTTCCGTAGCTGGCGGGTGAGGTTTTTGTTTATTCCGGCATAGAGTACGTTGCCGTAGTCGAGTCTGCTTGTGATCAGGGCGTGAGTTCAAGGGGGATCCCTTTGAAGGTCTTATGCAGGAAGGTGTGGAAGCAGGAGGATGAGACTGAGTTGATCTGGCGGTTCATTTTGAGCTCTAAGTCCTGGATGATTCCCAGGTTGAGTGCATGGTCCATGGGGGTGGGCGGGTTTCCATGAACGGGGAGCCTCCAGGTGTCATGGTTTCGGCCCATGATGAGTACTTCCGTCTTGTTGGTGTTTAGTTGTAGGCATCTGTTTTTCATCCATTTGGCAAAGGCTTCCATGACTTCCTGAAATTTGTGTCTGGCGGTGTTGGGTTCGTTGGATAGGGTGAGGATGAGTTGGGTGTCGTCTGCGTATGACACAATGTAGAGTCCGTAGTTTTGACAATGGGGGCGAGTGGAGCCATATAGACGTTGAAGAGTGTCGGGCTGGGGGAAGACCCCTGAGGGACTCCGCAGGTTGTTGGTGTAGGGTCCGAGGGGAAAGGGGGGAGTCTGAACTGCTGCATGCTGTTGGAGAGGAAGGAGCTGATCCAGTCGAGGGCCTTGTCCTGGATTCCTGCGTCGTGAGGTCTGCGTATTAAGGTGCTGTGGGAGAAGGTATTGAATCTCGCTGAGAGGTCGTGAGGATGACGGCTACTGTTTCTCCTTTGTCTGGTAGGGTGCGGATGTCGTCTGTTGTGGCGAGGAAGGTGGTTTCCGTACTGTGGTTTTTCCTGAAGCCAGATTGGGAGGAGTCGAGGATGTTGTGCTCTTCGATGAATGTTGTATGTTGGCTGTTGATGGCTTTCTCGATAGGGAGATGGGTCTGTAGTTTTTAAGGTCGGTGGGGTCAGCCGAGGGTTTTTTCAGGAGGTGGTTTACCTCTGCGTGTTTCCAGTAATCAAGGAATGAGGCAGTCACCAGGGAGCGGTTGATGGTATGGTGGAGCATGGGTGTGATGGTATCGCGGCTCTGTTGAACATGTGGTGGGGACAGGGCTCCGTAGGGGCCCCAGAGTGTATTGACTTCATTGTCTTCAGTGTGTCTTCGGTGGTGAGGGCTGTCCAGCTGTCAATCGTTGGCTTCCGGGTACCGGGGATGGTTGGTAGGGGTTCCATGTGTTGGTTGTCTTCGTTGAAGTTGTAGATGCTCTTGATTTTGTGGTGAAAGAGGGTGCTGAGTTTGTCATAGAGGTTTTGTGAGGGAGGGATGTCAGTAGACTCGCTGGTGGGTTGGGCGAACACCTTGATGATGTTGAAGAGTTCTTTGCTGTTGTGTGCGTGTGTTTAGATTCTGTCTTCAATCGCTTTTTTCCTCGTTTTTGTGGTGGGCCTTCGTAACGGTTCTGAAATTGTAGTGAGTTTCTGTGGATTTGGTTTTCCTTAAGGCCTTTTGAGGCGGCAGCAGGTGCCTCTGGACTCTGGAAGTTTGGTGGTGAACCATCTGGCTTTCTTGGCGTAGGTGTTGTTTTTCTTGAGGGGGGCTATGGTGTTGGCGCTGTCAGAGATCCATCTGTGCAGGGTTCGAGCTGCTTTGTTGGGGTCGTTGTTTTCCGCGATGGTTGGGGTGGAGTTGCTGAGTGAAGAGGTAAGCTGGTTGTCAGTGATTCTGTTCCAGTTTCTTCGTGGGAGCAGGTGCTGGTGTCTGTGGATAATGGGTGTTCTGAAGGTGAAGTGGATGCATCGGTGGTCAGTACATGGGAGTTCGGTGGTGTGGCTGACGTTGATGGAGTTTTCTTTTGTGAAGAGGGGGTCGAGGGTGAGTAATGCTGAGTGTGTGGGTTCGGTCACAATTTGGCAGAGTCCAATGTTGTGGAAGTTGTCCAGGAGGGATGTGGTGTTGGGGTTCAATTGGTTGTTGATGTGGAAGTTGAGGTCTCCCAGCAGGGTGTAGATGGTAGAAGCGATGGCATGCGAGGAGATGATTTCCATGATGGAGTTGGTGAACGGTCCGCGGGGTCCAGGGGGTTGGTAGATGAGGGTTCCTCAGAGGGTGGTGGTGGGGTTGGCCTGTATCTTGAAGTGTAGATGTTTCATCATGTCTAAGGGCTCGTCGAGGAGTGTGCTCAGGCGGAGAGAGGATTTGTGGACAATGGCGATTGCTCTTCTGGGGCGGGTATGGTGGTCCTTTCTGGAGATCTGGAGATCTTGTTTCCCTGGGGAATAGCGATGGCGATATCCCCTTTAGGGTGGCTGGACCAGGGAAGACAGAACTAATTTTACTGAGCAAGAGAGACATTCTAACAAAGACTTTAGGTTTAAAGCATTTTATTGCAAAGTTATAAACGAGGGAAACAATACGTACAGTGTACACTTGTCGTCGAAGAGGTGCTATTCAGAGTCTCTATACCATGAGCGCCATCAGAATTTCAGACATTACACTCAGAACATGTTATAGAGCCACATGCTAGGCGTAAGGGCGATGACGACTGACCCCAAAACCAACAACCCCCCCCTCAACTACCCTCCCCTCAACTGCCCTCCCCCTGCCCTCCCCCCGATCCCCCTCTCACCCCCCTTCCCCTCCACGTTATGCCCCCCCCCGGGTTGTGCTGAGCGAATGTCACGTGCCCTCTACACCTCTGCGGCGGGACCGCACCTCTCTTCACAGATATCTTTCAGGGCAACTAAGCCTGCGGGGTAGTCAGGGATGTCAGTCGCATGAGCCTGAGGTATCGGGGACAAGTAATTTCCTTGAATTCCGACTGCAGTAAGGTGAGAAAAGGCTGCAATAATCCCTCAAACTTATCTACCTCGCCCGCCACCGTGAGGAACAGTTTCTCCATACCTAGAACGTGCCATAACCTGTGTAGCCAGCCTATAGTGTTGGGAGTGGTGGTGGTGCGCCAATAGATGAGTATGTTCTGTATCGCTGAACCTAATGCAATTGCTATCTGTCTACCCCTCCTGGACCTCAGAGGATACATCAACCCGTTAGGTAACCCAAATAGGACATAGGCGGGGAAGCGAGGCAGCTCAATGTCAAAACACTGGTCAACCTCATCTAAGACCTCCTTCCAGTAGGAACCCAGCAACGGACAGTCCCACAGGATGTGTGTGAGTGTGCCAGTCTGTCCGCACTCGCGCCAACAGGTGTCCGGGAGGTTATGGTTGATTTCATGCAGTCGTTGAGGCTTGTAGTACCAGTACGTAGTTAGTTTAGTGAAAGTCTCAGTGAGCCCAGTGTGGTAAGCCGAGTGACGCGCGCGGTAGGAAATGTCGTCCCATTCTTTGTGGCTTAATTCCCTCCCCAGTTCCCGCTCCCAGCGCACCCGTCCGGGGTTATGGATGTGGAAGGTGGGGGGCTGCAAAAGTTTGTACAGGTCCGAGACGAGCTTGGCATCCGAGGAGCGTGTCGCCAGCCACATCTCGTAGGGTGTAAGTTTCCGGTCGGCCAGGTCCCTTACCTGCGGCTATAGCGCCCAGTGGCGAACCTGTAGATATCGCATACGTTCAGTCTCAGGCAGATGGTAATCACGTCTGAGGTCCTGGAATGACACGATCCCTTCCGAACCATACATGTGAAACAAAGCGCAGCCTCTGGCAGCCCGCCAGAGCGAGATCGCGCCAGGTTCCATCCCGGGCTGAAAGTCAGGGTTCCCGACCAACGGCGTAAGCGGCGACGGGAAGGTGGTAAGTTCCTGTGTAGCATTCACGGCATCCCACACTCTGAGCGGAACTTGCGTGACAAAAGATGAGTAAAGGTTGAGGGGGCGATGAGCTCTGCGCATTAAGGGTGTCTCCTGTAAGGTCCTGCCCGCCACCGCCTGGTCCTGAAACAGCCAATGTCTGTCAGATTCCCATTTGCTCCACTCCACGAAATACTGTAATTGCGCTGCCTGAAAGTACTTTTGGAGATCTGGAATGCCAAGGCCGCCGGATTCCAGAGCCAGTGTAGACAAAGCTCTCTTAAGCCTGGGTTTGCGACCCTGCCAGACAAAGCGGGCGATGTCAGCCTGAACTTGTCGGATCCAACCCTTCGGTGGCTGAAGCGGTAGGGCCCGAAACAAATACAGGACCTGCGGCAAGAGAGTCATCTTCACCGCGGCGATCCGTCCCAACAACGACAATGTGCCCTTGTTCCAGCGGGACAATTCCTCCTTCATCTTCCTGCCCAATGCCGTGTAATTCGCCGTTACAATGGCGGGCAAGGAGGGCGCCAATAAGACACCCAAGTATGGGATCAGATCTTTAGACCAACTCATGGGGAAGCACCTCTGTAACTCAAGTCTCGTTGCAGTGGACAGCGAGAGGTCCAGGGCAGACGATTTCCTCATATTCATTTTGAAGCCCGCTACCGTGGCGAAGGCTTCCATCTCGGCGGGGAGTGCCTCCCCCGGGTCATCAAGCATGAGGATCACGTCGTCCGCGTACAGGCTAATGGTGTGAATGTAGCCCCCCATCCGGACGCCAGTCACCTTCGGGTCCTGTCGAATCCTCTGGGCAAACGGCTCCATGTAAAGGGCGAAAAGAAGCGGGGACAGTGGGCATCCCTGTCTGGTTCCTCGTTCAATCGCAAAGTGGTCGGAGCTGCACCCATTCACCCACACCACCGCGGCTGGGTGTTTGTAACAGTTAAATAAGAGGGTGCGGAATTTCTCCCCTATACCCATTTTGCAAAGCACTCTTTCAAGGTAAGACCAACGCACACGGTCGAACGCCTTCTCCGCGTCGACCGACAATAGCATGCGTTCCCCAGGGATGCGGGAGGCCTTCTCCAGGATGTGTACCACTCTCTTAGTGTTGTCCACCGTTTGCCGACCGGGGACAAACCCCGCCTGATCCGGGTCCACAAGTCCCGGCAGATATTGTGCCAGACGAGTCGCCAGGATCCCCGTGTAGAGCTTGAGGTCCACGTTCAACAACGAGATTGGCCGGTAGGAGCCGCACTTTGTCTTGTCTTTCCCTGGCTTGGGAATAACCGATACCGTCGCTTGGAGCAAATCCGGAGGGATGGCTCCCGGTTCCGCGAAGGAGTTGTAGAGTCGCGTCAACAGTGGGACCAGTTCTTGGCAGAACGTCTTGTAGAAAAGTGGGGTGTAACCGTCGGGTCCCGGGGCCTTCCCATGCTTAAGCCGGGAGAAAGCCGCAACCACCTCCTCCGGCCGAATGTCCCGCTCCAGGTATTCCGCCTGTTCCGGGGTGAGAACAGGGAGCTCGACCGATGCGAGGTAATCAGCCTCAGCCAACGCCGAGGGAGGTTTGCCTGCGTATAAGTCGGCATAGTATCTGCGGAATCCCTCCGCAATCTGAGGGTCCTTCGTAGCCGTCGCTCCGCCGGGAATCGACAGTTCCGTAACCCGCTGACGCTGATGTTTCATCCGGAGTTTGTTCGCGAGGAGGCGGCCGCACCTATCGCCGCCAGTGTAATACGCATGTTTCAGGTGCAGCGCCGCATATTCCGCTCTGTCCATGTCCAGCGCGGAGAGTAACTTCCGGGCTGCCTTAAGCTGCCTCCAGATTCTGGGGGCCCCCGTTCTCTGATGCATCTGTTCCAGCTCCCGCACCTGGGTCATGAGCTCATCCCTTTTTTGTTGTCGTTCTTTATTCTCCGCAGACGAGGTGGCGATGAATTCCCCACGGAGCACCGCCTTCAAGGCGGCCCACTGTGTCGCTCGGGTGGTGTCCCCATTATCATTATGGGACCGGTATTCAATAATCGCGTCGCGTATCTGCTTCACCACTGCTTGCTTATGCAACAGGGTGTCTCTGAGGCGCCAGACTCCCCGAGAGGGTGATACCGGCGGTAGTTGAAAGGAACCCGACACCGGAGCGTGATCCGACAACGTGAGAACCCCTTTGTCGGAAGCCGTCGCCAGCGCGGCCATCGGTTCCGTAACTAGGATATGATCTAATCTCGCGTATGTCCTGTGCGCGTGGGAGTAATAGGAATAGGCCCGAGTGGTGGGGTGCAGGCGTCTCCATAAATCATGCATATCGAGATCACCTAGGCGGGAGTGACTCAGCTGCGAGAACTCCCCGGTATGTGGGCATCGCAGCGCAGATCTGTCCAGGAGCGAATCAAAGACCATATTCAAGTCCCCCCCAATGATTATGTGTCTGTCCGGTGTAGTCGCTATGGTTTCGAGGGCTGAGTGTAGGAACAGGTCCTGGCGGTCATTCGGGCTATAGATTGAACCCACAGTGAACAAAAAAACCCCCAGCTTGACCCTATAAGCTAGGAGCCTCCGCTTCTGCTCCGCAACTTTGTGCAGGACCTCTCCTTTAAACGTTCTAGAGATTAAGATAGCGACCCCTGCTGTCTTAGTGGGCCCTGAGGAAAAAAGCTGTATTGGGAATTTCGGTGATCTCAACCTAAGGCTGTCTCGGGCTAAGAGGTGAGTCTCCTGTAAAAGACAGATGTCTGCCTGGGTGTTCTCAAGGAGGGACAATATCGCTCTACGCTTGACCGGGTTGTTCAGTCCCTTCACGTTGAGGGGGACTATCTTAAGGGCCATGAATAGTCGTCCCAAGAAAAGCGTTCAATGAGGCTATGCCGGCAGTGATCGCCATGAGTATCAACGGGGTAAAGCCGAGCAAATGCAGGAGCCCAATAGCACAATACCCGCAGCTCAGTACGTGCGGTGCGAGGCCTTAGCAAGAACAGCAGTAAAACATGACAGCCCAACACAAATCCCAAAGTCCCCTCCAAACATCCCCCAACCAACCCAACACCCGGCCACCCCCCCCAAACTTCGAGACCCGTAGTCCCCCTGAACCTCCCCCCCGATCCCAACCACCCTTCTCCCGCACCCCACCCGTTCCCCCAACGTCCCCACCTCCCCAACTTCCCTTGAACGAGGATCATTGTCCCAGTCCGGTCCTTATTGGACAAGTCTGTGGTAGGTTATTCGAGTGGACGTCCAGCCACCTCCTGCACCCCCCCGCCGCCCACTCCCTCCCGGAACCCCCGCACCTGCTGTGAAGATGAGGCCATCAAGATCTCCCCCCGGAGTGTGCTCAGGCCGTCAGGGCGATATCACCAGACGATGTGTCTCTGGATACCACCATTATCGCGTTATCCATTTCAGCTCTGACCGTGGGTGAGTCCGGTCTCGAAGGTAAGTTAGTGGACCGGCGCCGTCGGACAGTCTGCCACCCATCTCTGGTGATGCGTCGGCGGGAGGGTGTGGGAGCGTCCGTGTCCGTTGCCGTGATCCCCAGCACCTCGCAAGTGTCCTCAAGGGACCGGAGCTGATGCAAGGTTCCGTTCCAGCGGAAGATGAGCCGGAAAGGGTGGCCCCAGGAGTACTGCGTGTCGTGTTCTCTCAAGAAGTCCGTGGCGATCTTGAAGGACTTGCGCTTTTGAAGGGTAATCGTAGATAAGTCCTGAAACAGTGCCACCTGATGATTCCGGAAACTTAGCGGCTGCCGACGTCGAGCCTCGTGTAGGATCCGTACCTTCAAGGGGAAGTCCGGCAGGAAGGCCAAGATGTCTGGGGCTGGTGCCGAAGCCCGTCGCGGCGGGCCCACTCTGTGCGCTCTGTCTATCCTCACCGGGAAGTCTCCAGGTTCCCCTAGGATGTCGCGAAACATATCTCTCAGATAAGCAGCCACGTCCTCCCCTTCTTCCCCAGATGGGACGCCTCGGACTCTAATGTTGTTGCGCCTGGACCTGTTCTCGAGATCCTCTGCGTGGGTCTGGAGGTCAATTTGCTGGTCTCTGAGCCGTAGAACTTCCTGCTGCAGGTGCGTTATCATATCGTCGCGGGAGTGGCCAGCCTCTTCTATAGTGGTTACACGCTCACCAAGGGAATCGACCTCCCTTCGCACCTCACGGACCTCCCCCGCCACCTCCTGCTTCAGCGTTTGGAAGTCCTCCCTGAGGGTGCTGAACAACGACTCCAGAAACGAACGGGTCACTGGAGGCTCCCCTCCCTCAGCACCGCGAGAGCTGGACGGAGGGTTCGGGGCAGGCTGGGACCTATCTTGTCTGGGGGCAGCCCTGCTCAACATATCAGGCAAGGTGCGTTCACCCTTCTTACCCCCTCGGTTGCCAGACATCGTAGCAGCGGGAGCGGTCCGCGACACAGGGGGCACCGACAAGGTCCCGAGCAGCGTGGAGCCGAGATGCACGGGTCAGCACTCCCCGTTGCGGCACTCCACGGGTTGATCGCAGCTGCGGGGCCTCTCAGACTTCCGCGTCGTCACCCCAAGGGGGGTGCTGCTGTCCGCCACCGACAGTGGGGTACCCCCTATGCCCCACCACATGGAGGAGAGCGTCCAGGGGCAAAGGTAGTCGGGCCACACCGTCGCGTCCACACCAAAGTGTCGCGCCGCCCGGCCCCTCCTCTGTACCTCCGGAGTAGATGCAGCAGTGGCGTCCGCTTGGAAGGGTCTGGGGGCCTCCATCCACGTCGCAGTAAGAATGGCGTAGGTCTATTCCCCTTGAGGCCGGTGTTCCTCACCGCAGTTCTCGTGCCCAATGTTCTGCCTAGACAAGTAGCCCGTCACCCTTAAGGTCCTCGCCGGGGGGTCTCAGCGCGACAGTCCGGCTCCGGCGCGAGGCGTGCTGAAGGAGGGAGGGCCCCTGCGCAGTCAAGGCCCTCGATCTGAGCGCGCCGCCGCTCTGTAGGCCCACCGGGGTCCACTTGAGAGTGATGTGGGGGCGGGGTCCCCGTATCTCACCCAGGCTACCTAGGGTGTTCTGGAGCGCCCTCCGGTCACTGCGCCGACCCTCTAGACAGTTTGGGGCGCAGTGGAGGGCTCCAGAAGCCTGTGCCCCGAGGTAGGCCTCTCGGCCCTCCGGATCCCCGGGGTCGCGTAGTTGGAGCTCCCTGGGTCCGCCTCGTAGGGTCCCGGCTGGTGATGCGACGCCCGCCGCGGGTCGCTGCTCCGCTGCCTCGTTAGCGGCTCGCTCCGGGGGGCGCCTCCCCACCGACAGTCCCCGTAGCTCCGCTAGGGCTCCCGGTCGCTCCACCGGTGGGCTCCGCAGGATGGCCCACAGGCGTCTTCCGGCTTTGTGACAGGCCTCCTCTCCGGGGACCGCTCCCACCCGGCTCCGCTGCGCCCTGGAGGGCACCGGGGATCCCCAGGTCGCGTCGCCGCTCGTCCACCGGTGCTGGGCACTACCTCCCGCTCGATCCGGGGGAGATCAGCGGTGACTGGCGGTGCAAAGGCTCCGGGGCTTCGGGAGCTCACGAGGAAAGCGTCCTCCTAGCTCGCCATCTTGGCCACGCCCCCCTAACAAAGACTTTAAAGGGAAAAAGGGGTATAAGTATTAGACCTAAAACCCCAGAACTTTGAACATATCTGGAACCAAGAGGAATCTCTACCAAAAAGAAGAGCTGAAGAGCTGTGAGGAGGAGTACTGCCCCTTTGCTGTGTGTTGCTATGCTGGGCTGCCCTTTGTTGCTGCTTCTGCCAAGGAGATGGAAAGGATTGAACTTTGCTGTTTTCCTACTTGTGAGGTTTCTGCAAGGGCTTGTGTGTGCTCGCATCCTGTTCTGCAGTCTCATGGTCAGCCCACACCTCACCTGCTGTATCACTGAACTCCACTACTGGGTGTTCTAACCTGTCTTGGGTGCCAAATCCAGTTCTGGACCCTTGGAGGTTGTTCCAGCTGTAAATAACTGAAGAAATCACCAAAATCAACGCATCGCCCCAGTGTGGAAAAAACTCCTGACACACATCCCTGTGTGGTCAAAGAAATCAATGCAGCACATGCCTATGGCCTGAAAAACCAGTGAACGTTGAGTCAGTGCACCGTCTGTCCAAAGACCGAGACCCCCCGCATGTACTCCGATGCAGTTCCTGCTGTGTGGCTAAAAGAAACAATGCATCACCTGTCAGCAGCTATGAGATCCTAGTGCTGCGTTTCCGGTCCAGGGAAGGCATGGCTTGGCAGTTCGGGTTGGACTGTTCCCATGAGGCACAGGGTCAGACTGATTTGCATATGGCCATGTCTGAACTGGGGTGGCAGAGTGGGTTAGAGAACAGTGATGGATTAAACCCAGATCTGTTGACTGGGTGTGAGTGTTTGATTGGTTCAGATGCTCCGTCCATCACCACCCCCTTTTGTACCGCTTTGTTCGCCATAAGTTGGCAGGGTATGCTCCGACGTGATTCCCTTGCTCACTTTGCCACTGGATTCAAGCAAGCCTGGCTGAAGACGGCTGAAATGCCAGAAACCGGTCCTAGGAAGCTTGTTTCCGGTCCAGGGAAGGCATGGCTTGGCAGTTCAGGCTCGACTGTTCTCATGAGGCACAGTGTCAGACTGATTTGCATATGGCCATGTCTGAACTGGGGTGGCAGAGTGGGCTAAAGAACAGTGATGGATTAAACCCAGATCTGTTGACTGGGTGTGAGTGTTTGATTGGTTCAGATGCTCCGTCCATCACCACCCCCTTTTGTACCGCTTTGTTCACCATAAGTTGGCAGGGTATCCTCAGACGTGAGTCCCTTACTCACTTTGCCACTGGATTCAAGGAAGCCTGGCTGAAGACGGCTGAAATGCCAGAAACCGGTCCTCGGAAGCTTATTTCCGGTCCAGGGAAGGCATGGCTTGGCAGTTCGGGCTGGACTGTTCCCATGAGGCACAGGGTCAGACTGATTTGCATATGGCCATGTCTGAACTGGGGTGGCAGAGTGGGCTAAAGAACGGTGATGGATTAAACCCAGATCTGTTGACTGGGTGTGAGTGTTTGATTGGTTCAGATGCTCCGTCCATCACCACCCCCTTTTGTACCGCGTGATTTCCATAGCTGCTACTATGTTTAAAAAAAACAAAAAACATAGCAGCAGCAATGGAAATCGACGCAGCACTTGGATTTCCGCCGTATCGACCTGACTTTTCTCACGCATCGCACATGTGCACCAAGTTTTCCCAACGCAACACCTGCAGACCAAAATCACCTGGGAATTTGATGCATCACTTCCCCCTACAGTCTGTATTCAATGCAGCAGAACTGTCACATTGCCTCCACAAGGACTCAGGAACTGACATATCACTGTGTTTTCCGGCACTTCCCTCTTCTGTGGTTGATTTGACTTGTGGATTTTGACTAATTTGAGGTACTTTGCGTATAATTCATGCATCCTTAGATTTCTATGGACAGAATTGCTTGGAACATTTTAAAAGTAATATTTGGGATCTGGTCTCTGGAGATGAAATCCCATGCCTTTGGTGCTCAACTTGAGTGAAGCACACAAAGATGCCAGGGGCAGCCGTCGCCGACTCCAAGTGCTGCTGCCTTGAGGGCTGGTAAGAGTCAAACTGAGCAATGGAGCTCAGCACCTCAAGCCCGAGCATCAGTTTTCTCTCCACATAATAATGTTCCCTCTAGCTGAGACAGAAGTGTCATCAGATTTATGTGATGCTGTGAGAAAGTGTGAAAAAAGGAAAACAAATGAGCACCAAGCTGAGTTTTCACTCCTTTGAAACAAATGCCTCAAGTGCCATGGACTCTTTAATTTATATTTTTAGCGTACACGGGGTATTAGATCACTCTCCTTCCAAATCTCATTACCTCTATAATTCTCTGAGAGCAATAACTGTCACACGATTATTATAAAAGAAATAATTGACTATAACTCTTGAGTGTTTTTGCTCGAAAGGGCACATGTCACTTAAGGTTTGGGTAGCTCCTTCTCTGCCCCTCAAAGCTCCTAACAGCGCCCGGGCAGCGTGCGTGTCTCAACCTCTCTTAGACCCCTGTGCCCTCTGTGAGCATGTTTGTGCCCCAGTGTGTTCCTGTACCCCTGACAGATTAGGAGGTGTCAAAAACAGCTAATAGAGTACAGCTACTGCTGTGCCACATAGAGCTCCCTGGATTCCTCATGTTGAACCTGTGCCCATGGTAGATCTTATACAATAAATGCCACAGGAACACTGTGCAGGACAACAGCAATACCTCCAGAGCTCTGCTTTACAGAGGTCAGGTTTTTAGTACATACTAAATGTAAACTTCACACACATTGTTTTAGCTATATTCTCCCTTTGTCTGTATGTTAAAAGTAACTGTTTATAAATTAGTGTGTGTGTGTGTTTGCGCACGTATGTATATTTTTGTGTTACATACAATCTATGTCAAATCTATCTGTTATTTTATACAATTTTGTGGCATTAGGCTAAGGTCCCATAATTTTGCCCAAGTTGTAGAGATGAATCAAAATATAATGTAGCAACATTAGTGAATAAAGTTCACTGTTGCAGTAAAAGAGGAAGTGCACAGCTATAGTGTTTAGGTGTAATTTTATTTAGCAGAGTTACTTAAAACCATTGCTACAAATACATCATTGCAAATTGAAAAGTTAAAATTGATTAAAAGACATTATAATATTTACTGTCCGTAAAAAAAAACAAAAAAAAAAATAAAAAACGCAAATGATTGTTCTAGCAACGACAGTCTTTTTACTTGTCAGCTGCAGTGCTGGTCTGATTTAGCATTTTCTTCTCCACTTTTCCTAAGAATTTCACAAATCTGCAGTTTATCTGCGTGTTCCCATGTGAAAAGCACGCTAACACGGCCTATCTCCGTGAACGGATGCCTATCTGATTGAAAAGTTGCTTTAAAAGCTGTCTCCTTTTCTCTGTTAGGACTTTGCATGTACAGATGAGATGCAGCATATCTTCTTCCGCTATCCCACACAGACGACAGCTAGAATTAGATTGGTTTTTCAGCAAAGTGCTTTGTGCATGGCAACAAGCCTAGTCTCTATTTTAAAATTTTAAATTGATGTGTTTGGCGAAACCGAAAGCTAAGTACTTTTGTGCAGCCTGAGAGGAGTAAGAGCCCAGGGTCAGCCAGCCATGCGACCTTTTTGTTAGGGCTGCCTTATCTTCGATCCAAGATTCCATTTTTACAATTTTCTTTATAGCTTTTTTGAGAAGACAGTGGCTTGTCGGAGTTGCCCAAAGTTCGGTAAGGCCCAGGATTGACACACTAGTAGCTAAATATTTCGCTGCTGGAGATGACTCTTTCTGTTGTAACTCCGTCCATAAGTGTCAGTTTAAAGTACCTGGTTTAGATTTCCTTACTCTATCCCAGAAAATAACTATTGCACCTTTCCTTGCAATAGTCTGTTTTTGTACGCCAAACTCGAGCCTGATTTGTGCTGGAGAGACTTGTGTAGGGAGACCTAAAACCATTCTATATACTTTAGCAACCACGGTGTCCAAGAGCTTGGAATCCCTTCCTCTCTGTGCCTCGCTCCCATAGGTTATTGTCGGAAGAAGTTGTGCTTGTATCACTTCAACCAAGGGGGCGAGTGAGGGGCCCGTGAGGGGCCCGTTTATTTCGAGTTTAGGTTTCTCATTGAGACAGCTAAGGCTATGCCTTTCCTTTTAATTACATCTCTTTGGGATACAAAATGCCCGTCTTTGTCAATGATCACCCCCAGGTATTTATACTCTGAGACTGTATCTATTTGGATCGTATCCCAAAACCAGACATGTACTTTCTTCAGGTTCCTTTTGATTGTCATGGTTTTGGTTTTCTCCAGGTCATTAGCCTCTGAGTATTGGGACGTGATGTCTAGAAGACGCTGCAGACCCACCTTCGTTTGACTAATCAATACTAGGTCATCAGCATAAAGCAGACATGATAGTGTTAGGTTCCCAATCTTTGGGGAGTGTGAGTTGCAGGCATTTAATAACGGAATCAGCATTTAATAACGGAATCAATAGTGGTATTGCTCTTATTATACATGTAAACTGAGCCTTTGCTCACACATCAGGGAAATGCTATGGAACTTCATCAATCCTCATACCCCATACAGATCCCGCATTCCAGATCTGGACCTTCTCCCATGACAGCTCCTACCTACCTTTCACTCTCCTCACCTCACTGAGTGATCCCTCGCACCCATGCATCGGAGCTGTCTTCACAGTTGAGTCAAATGAAGACACAGAGAAACAAATTGCAATTACATGTAATTATCGCCTTGTAATGTAGACCTCTATCATCATTCACTCACACTGTCATTGAAATAAGAATTCTTCAACAACCAAGACATTGAGGCATACACCGCAACACCCTATTTACTCTGCCCTATTACCAAGGGTAGCGTAAATAGGAGGCAGTGCCAATTCAAGACCAGGGAAAACCTGGTCTTAACATGGCGAAACGAGGAGAAATGCTTTATTTCACCTCGTTGTTGCTTTTTCCATGTGTGCTGCCTTGTGCAGCACACATGGAAAAAGCAACATGCCTTGGATTGTTTATGTGTAGGGAGGTGACTTTTTCTGCACATAAACAATCCTTAAAAATATACATTTTGTAACTTCCCTGTGTGCTGCATTAAGCAGGACACATAAAAGTGACAAAATGGCATTTCAGGATTGTTTATGTGCAGGAAGGGGCACCTTCCTACACATAAACCATCCTCCCCTGCACGCAGACACCCTTGCACTATGATGCAAGGTGCCTGGGTTGGCGCTATACTGTTAAGTGTAGCGCCCGCGCAGGGGGCAACACAAGGCTGCGACATATCCTTTAAATATGGTGCAACCTTGTGTTTCTAAAGTGGTGGAGTGAGGCATTTAGCCATGACAGCTTATGCCTCCCTCCACCACTTCTTTGTACATATGTCTCATAGTTTGTCTCCATAGCGCTATATTGATGGAGCAAGGTTTTGCACATAAAGAGACTTGCTTGGATTCAATCTTCTCGAAATAACTCATAATGCACTAATAAACATGTTTCGTATTACTAATAAATGCACCACACAACATTTTTAGTACCTAGGGGAAGCTTGTCAATGTGCTTTTACTAACAGTAATTCGAGTGATCTAAAATGGCCGTCGCTATGTGGGATCTTTACTGCGCATGCGTCTGTCACACTCACGTGACATGACGTATTCTCTGCTTGGTGGGAAATCTTCACTAGAACTAAAGATGTCTGCTCTATGTTTCACATGCTGACGCTTGTACTGCTGCTCATACTAAACCCTGTTCCTTTTGCCTAAATCCTTACCGCTATAGTTAAAATAAAGTAAGGGGAATTGAGTAGAGACAAGTGGTATACAGTGCATTCATTTATTCTTTGTTCTAAAACTGTTTCTCTTTGACTTTGTTACTAGCTCGTATTTGGGCCTGATGTGTCATTGCTGAACTCCATTTTGAGACTGTCAACGCGCATGTCCTGAATTCCCTTGAATACACAAGCCATGGCATTAAACCTGCTAACATCAGCCAGGGCTGTAGCCTTGTCAATGTGCTTTTACTAACAGTAATTCGAGTGATCTAAAATGGCCATCGCAATGTGGGATCTTTACTGTTCATGCGTCTGCCACACTCACGTGACATGACTTATTTTCTGCTTGGTGGGAAATCTTTGCCTCTGCGCACTAGAACTAAAGAGATGGCTGCTCTATGTTTCACATGCTGACGCTTGTACTGCTACTCATACTAAACCCTGTTCGTTTTGCCTAAATCCTTACCGCTATAGTTAAGATAAAGTAAGGGGAATAGAGTAGAGACAAGTGGTATACAGTGTATTCATTTATTCTTTGTTCTAAAACTGTTTCTCTTTGACTTTGTTACAAGCTCGTATTTGGGCCTGATGTGTCATTGCTGAACTCCATTTTAAGACTCTCAACGCGCATGTCCTGAATTCCCTTGAGTCCACAAGCAATGGCATTAAACCTGTCCCAGTGACAGTCTCGCCTGCAATGCACCTGCGAAAATGAACTATTGACCCACGGAAAGGAAGACAACTTACCAATCTTCGCATACATTGTATTTGTTATTGAAACATCCATTGTTGGGTGGAATAAAAGTGCATGGGAAAATAAAATCATGGGAGGGAAAATTAATTTGAATATATGAATGAAGTAACCTCATAACTGGTATGGTGTGATGACCTCTCCTCATCTTTGACCAATCAAATTTAGGGAATACATGAACTTACAACACTGGGGGGTGGTACACTGCCCTGGAAAATAGTATAACTAAGATAGGCTTAGCTAGTTAGTTTGTCCGATTTGTCCGAATAGCTGACCTGTCACTGACCCAACGTACTCAATAGGCACTCGAGAGCAGAGGTGCTGGCGGAGCACTCTGTCAGAAGATTCAATAACCCAATCGGGTTTCTGGGAAGGAGTTCGATATCCCCGACTGTTAGTTGCAGAGAGGGTGTGACGCTGGCGTTGCACTTTAGCTGTGGGTGCCGGTCCTGACCTGCGGTGGTCCTGTCCTGATCCAATTTGGTACGTACTTGTCCTGATTCTGGTCTGCACCTGTCCTGTCCTGTTGGCACCTGAACTATCGGTGGTTCTGTCCTTTATCCCAGCTCATGGCCAGGGTTAGTCTTCACACCATTCTAGGTAATTATAAATTAATGTGGGTATGTCATTTTACTGTTTCCCTTTTCTTACCCTTCCTATGTTTCAATGCTTCAAGAAAGTGTCGTAATATTTTCACTTCATCTTGCTCTGATTATTTTCTTCCTCATTGAATGAGCTTTAATTGAATTGGTATGGACTCTGACTTTCAAGAATTTACATAGATAAAGTGTTAAAACCTTTCCCGAGTCTGGGGTTATTTTATAAATGCAAATGTTTATTATTGCCTATTATTCTAACACCCTTGATCCCTTAGGACTCTAGGTAACGGTGACTAGGATTGGTAAGTCAATGGTATAGGTCCTAAAGTTAATTAAAATCCTGATTAAGGGTAGGTTTACCTGTTCAGAGTGTATGTTTCATGGGCCCAGGTGAGTATGGTAAAACGAGCATATGAGCCCGCACTCTAACAGTATTCTTTTGGTAGCATAGTAGTGGTTAGGGTTTAGTTAAATAGGTAGTTAGTCGCGTATTGATTATTTGATTTGTATTGATTTTGTGTATTAACCAAAACTTGTTTGTATTGTTCTATGTTTACTTGGAATCCCCGGGGGCAGAATAGCGGGTAGTAAATGGAAGCCACACTGCAGTGAGGTCACTTGCCTATGGAATTAAGTGCGTATAAAGCTAGGTAGCACTTGAAGCACTGGTTAGGGATTTTTCTGTATAAATGTGTGAATAAATGATAGCAAAAGAGTTCGATGGTGAAACTTTGGCCTTATATCACCTAGAAAGGGTAAGCCTGAGGGAGTAACAGGTTCTCTGATGCTTGTGTGAAGAGTAAACGGAAGGGATTTACTCGGAGTAAAAGAAATTATCTTTCCTTTGAATTAGTCACTTAGGCACAGTGGTGAATGTTTCTATGTAGTTAATTAATGAATATTGCATTTAAAAATGAAAAGAGATACGTTTTCGTATTACCTTGCAAAGGAGGGAGTCAGTTGCAGTGCTGCTCTGACGTCACCTAGAGCTGCGCTGGTATTGGTTGAGACAGCGGGTGTGTAGCTTAGGTAATTGTAATGGAGGGGTGAGTACAGGAGCGTAAGAACTTGTCCCACGAGAAAAGCCGCGTAATTATTGGTCGAATTCTATTTGAATTCTAAAACACTGTTTGGTTATTGAAAATAAGAAACACACTGGTATTGGTGAAGCATTTGGTAAATAATTGAGTGTAGCTGCATATTAAATCTATAGGTGAAAAATATGTGTGGCATTTAGATCCAACAGTTATAGGAAATAGACACGATAGGAGGTACTTAGGTTTTGTGCAGGAGCAATACATAAGAGGAAGACCTCATATCATGTACGGAGGGGAGAGAAAAATGTCGCTATTTAAGAAAATTAAGAATTTCTTTAAGAAAGATAAAATGATTAAAACAAGAGAAGGGATTATTATTCCACCACCAAATACGCCCGCATCATACATGATGGTAGAAAGAGGCTATCACACTTGTTTGTGGTTAGAGAACTGGATGGAGTACACTAAAGATGATAGTGTTTTGGCATTTCCAGAACAAGGGTACCGTTAAAGGTAGAATTGTGTATAATTTGAGTAGACACATGAATGAATTAGATCCTAGACCAAGATTGACCCAGTACGAAGCACTAGAAGAATGGGAAACCGAGGCTTTTCAGCGAGAAAGACCCAGAAGTGACAGAAATTGGAGTACATTTTATCCTAGATTTCCAAAAGAGACAAGAGATAAGCAAATGAAGAAATGGAGACAGTCTATGTTAGTGGAAGGATTATATCCTGTACTGACTCTAGAAGAACCTTCAGGAAGCAAGTGCACAGAGAAAAGGAAGAATTTAATGACTAATGGTGACTCAGATGATGATTATTTGGAGGATTTGTTAATGAAAAATCCGCCACCTTATCATGAGAAGCAAGTAGAGCTAACCTTAGTCTCCCGACCTTTGGTTACACAAGTTGTACATGAACCATCACTAGAAAATGTGCTACAGGAACAAGAAAGAGAGGCAATAAATAAACAGAGAAATGAATTAATTCAGAAAATGTCCCAGTTAAATACAAGTCCTGAAGCCTTGACTATACCGGTAACTATAGGTCCTGTTGTTCCCCTGTATGGAGATAAACAAATCTGTCCTAAAACTCCTGTTCTGACCACACCTGTAGTACAAACTAGAAAAGAAACTTAGATTATTGATGATCAAGCAAGTGAGTGCGAGTCAGTAGTATCCCTAATGGACTTACCTAAAAGAGAACCCAGAAGTAGTTCAAACAGGAAAAACACTCCCAGAAGCAATAGAGAAGTAAGAATGGAAACATCCTCAGGTACGAGAAGTGCTACTGTAGTAACCCCAGAAGAAATAGAAAGGTGGTCTTGAGAAATAGAAAAGCCAAAATCACAGGCAAAAACTTTGGATATTTTCAAATTAGGGGTTGAATTGGAAGAATTACTTGCTGGAAATGTGGGGTTAGATCGATTAAATACATTCAGTGAAGATGAATTGCTGTTCATATGTCAAAGAATTACTCGAAATACAAAAAATTTCCATGAGAAATTAATGAATTTAGCTTAGGAAATGGGAATTGATATTGGAAAATCTAAAGTGTTGCAGAAACCTTATCGAGCTGACAAAGAAAACATGAATGTGTCAGGACAAAAAGTACAAATAAAGGAGTTACTGTCACTATTGCAAAAGTGGGGTGATTTAGATAAGTGGAAAGCTAGATGGTCAAAGAAAAAGGAGGCAGCCCAAGCGAAAAAGACTGCAAATGAATATTTATTAAAAGAACCAGAAAAGTAGAAATGTTGTGCCCAATGAGAGAAGTGCCAGGAGGAGGTTATGTACATGTCCCATGGTCCCGACAAGATATTTTATAATTTACAAATAATTTCCCGAAACTCAGAGAAAACCCTGTAGAATGGTACAGGCAAGTCGAAAGATTTGTAAAGGTCTCAAAAGTATTGTTGAAAGATTTAGATGGGTTATTTGATATTGTAGTACCCGCAGATTTATGGACAGAATGCACAATTACTATTGATTGGCCCAGTGACGAATGCCCAAGAGGCCCAAAGACAAGAGCACCATCAGATGATGTAACATACCATCAAGTCATAACCTTCCTAAAAGGTAAAGTCCCCCCAAAGGAAACAGATTGGACAAGAATAGACAGAAGTACCCAAAATAAAGATGAATCAGTACATGCATATTATGAGCACCTTTTACAGGTATTCAAGCAGTACAGTGGGTTGGAAAGCATTGATACAAAAGACACATTTTATTTATCAGTTTGTGTCAGGGTTAAAGCCAGAAATTTTGCAAATGAGTAAGGATCATAAAATCTGCTGGCAGGCTAAGCCTGTTGATGAAATACTCAAGTCTGCAAAATATTGTGGGGATGAAATTGACAACAAACAAAAGAATTTAGAAGAAAAGGTAATGTGGGCACAGGTAAAGTTAGCAGAGCAGCAAGAACTCCAGTTGAATCAATTGAAAAATAATCAGAATCAAGTAGATGGAAATGGGGGTAAACCAAAAGGAAGAATGAACAGAGAGGAAGCAAAGAAAAGGCTTCCTTGTCATGGGTGCGGAAAAATGAGGCATTGGAGTAACGAGTGTAAGGCTGTGTTGAATAATAATGCCCAAACTGACAATTTAAATCCACAGATGCAGAATGGTGTGTTAAAGAAGCAACAGGTAATACAAAACCAGTTACCACTTGCACCTATGCTAGATTCTGGGAGCCAAGCTAAATACAGTGTGGATACCACAAATTGGGAGGGAAGTGGAAGGAGAGACACAGTGACATTGCAATTTCTTTTGAGTGATGTATTTTTTGCAGAAGATAGTTACTGATGGTGCCTGAGAGGGGAGGACGAGGAGTGCGTGCTTGGCGCATCCTTACCGATAGATCAGCCAGGTCCATACATTGAGGGAAAGGTTGAGGGAAATGATGTTACCGTTTAGTTGGATACTGGGGCAACCCGTTCTACTGTGAGAACAGCAGACGTTCCAAACCTACCCCTCTCAGGAGAAGCGATCCAAGTAGTGGGCGTTTCTAATAAACAAATTAGTACCCCTGTTACAGAACCCATGGAAATCAGAATAGGGAATTTTAAAGAAATGCACAAATTTGTAGTGTGCGACTCCAGTCCAGTGAACCTATTAGGTAGGGACTTACTGTGTAAAATGAATTGAACAATCTTTTGTACCCCAAGTGGTGTTGAAATTCAAACCCCAGACGAAGATGGAACTAATGTTAGCCAAACAAGAGACCGAAAATAAAAAGATGCTAGTGAAAGATCTCCCAAAAGAATTGCAGCATACGGTGAATCCTGAAGTGTGGGATTTTACTGGAAAAGATGTAGGATTAATGGCAAATGTTGACCCGATAAAAGTGACAGTGAAAGAAGGTGCAGTTTACCCCAACATTCGACAATACAAAATAAGCCCAGAAATAAAAGCAGGTGTTGCAGCAGAAATAAAGCGTTTGGTTGAGCAAGGCATTTTACAAGAAATTATGAGCAGTCCATGTAATTCACCTATAATTGGCATAATGAAACCAAGTGGGAAATATAGGGACCGCAAAGTTAATAAAATTGTCATCCCATGTTGTCCAGTTGTGCCAAATCCTGCAGTGATTCTGTATCAGAAACCGTGGGGAGCCGGATGGTGCACGGTAATCAATTTGTGCCATGCATTTTTCTCCATACCATTACATCCAGATAGCAAATTTCTTTTCTCATTCAAATTCGACAACCATGTTTACGTTTGGAATCTTGTCCCTCAGGGGTACACAGAGAGTCCATCGATTTTCAATCAGATATTGAAAAAGTGTCTTGAATCTCTGGTCCTGCCCGGACAGTCTGTCCTGGTGCAATGTATAGATGACCTGTTGGTGGTGTCTAAAACTCGAAATTACTGTGTTGTTGATACTATTGCATTACTGAATCACTTGGCTGAAGGAGGGCATAAAGTGTCACCTGAAAAGTTACAATTCTGTACCACATCAGTAAAAGATCTGGGACACCAGATAGAGAGAGGTGTCAGAAGAGTTACATCCAAAAGAATCAAAATATTCAGAAACATGAATCTACCTCAAACACAGAGAGAAATCACAATGTTTCTTGGAGTTGTAGGTTACTGCAGGCAGTGGATTGTGGGATTTGCAGTCCTAGCTAAACCCTTGATACAGATGACAATGAAGAGAGCGAAAGACCCAGTAGAATGCGATGACGAAAGCATGACTGCCTTCCTGAAGCTGCAAGACTGTTTGTGCTCAGCTCCAGCCTTAAGGATGCCAGATTATTAAAAACATTTGCACTGTTCTGTGATGCATGTGACAATTTTGCATTGAAGGTTTTAGACCCAAACTCATTGTCTAATGAGACGTCCTGTGGCATATTTTTTTGCTACACCAGTTCCAGTGGCATCTGCATTGCCGGGATGTCTGAAAGCAGTAGCTGCAACCTGCATGAGTCTTGAGCAAAGTGAATCCATCATTATGGGACACCCTGTGACTTTGTATGTCCCACATGCAGTGGTGATTCTATTAACAAGAACCCCAACTCAGTACTTAATTCCTAGTCGACTAAGTATGAGTGAATCCTTCTTGGTGCAGGGAATGTGACCATTGCCAGAGGCACTGTCCTAAATCCAGCTACGCTATTACCTGATTCACACTTTAAAGAAGTGAAAGAGGAAGTCGAGCACGATTGCATCAACCTCACCGAATACAGTATTAAGCCCCGTCCAGTCATAAGAGAAGAGCCATTGTTAAGATCAGAATAAGAGCTATTTGTAGATGACTCTTGCATGAAACACGAGTAAGGAGGATTAAGTGCTGCTTATGCTGTGTGTACGTTATGGGGTCCAGTTGAAGCATCCTATTTACCTGGAGTCAAGTCTGCACAAATAGCCGAATTAGTTGCATTGACAAGAGCCTGCAAATTTGGAAAAAGTTGGAGAGTAACCATATACACTGACAGTCAGTATGGTTACGGGGTTGTGCATGACTTTGGCCACCTCTGGATGCAAAGTGAGTTTCTGACTTCTTCAGGTAGTCCTATTAAGAATGGACATTAGGTAAAAGACTTGCTGGAAGCAATTCAATAGCCAAAAGAAGTGGCTGTGGTCAAGTGTGCTGCTGACAAATTGGGAAATTACAAAGTGACCGCAGGTAACCAATATGTTGACCAACTAACCCGGCATTGTGCCAAACATAAGATGGCAATAAATAAGAAGATCGATGCATGTGGAAACAGCTGCCAACTTATGTTGCTTGAAAGTGTGAAAACATGGGAGGAAGTGAGAGATTTGCAAAATGAAGCAGAAATGAAGGAAAAGGAAGAGTGGGAGAAAATACGATGTCGAAGAAGGGTTGAGGATGGTGTTATTATTTACCTTGACGGGAGGCCTGTGTTACCAGATTGTATGCTTGATCCTATGGCTAGGATGTATCATGGAGATTCACACATCGGTAGGGATGTGATGATTCGATTGTTTAGACAGAGTTGGTTCAATGTGAGAGAGTCTTTGCCAGAGGTGCATAACCTGCCAAAGAATTAATCCTGGTAAGAGAACTGTAGTGCTGCCAGGAAAGATTGGAAAGGCAGAAGGTCCCTTCATAGGACTCCAGATTGATTTCATCAAGTTACCCCCTAGCCGAGGACTGAAGTACGTCCTTGTCATTGTCTGCCTGTCTTCAAAATGGGTGGAAGCCTACCCTACTCGCAGGAATGATAGCCTTACTGTAGCCAAGCTTCTGCTTAGGGAGCTCATACCTAGGTTCGGTTTTCCAGTAACAATTGAATAAGACAGAGGGTCTCATTTTAATAATGAAATAATTAATCTGATCTGTGAAGCATTCCTTATTGAGCAAAGGCTGCCCTGTGCATATCGCTCAGAGGGGTCGGGAGTGGTAGAACAACTGAATGGCACAATCAAGTCACGATTGGGAAAGATGTATGAATCTACCCGATTGGAGTGGCCTGATGCTTTACCTCTTGTTCTGATGGGACTCAGAAGCATCCCAGACAGAAAAACAGGCTTGAGTCCCCATGAGATACTCATGGGAAGAGCAATGAGGCAAGCATGGGTACTAGGACACAAGCTGATAAACATATCTGATGATTTAGTACTCGAGTACTGCAAAGAACTGGCTGACCAAGTGCGTTCTAGCTCTCATCAGGTTGGGGAAGACGCTGTCGCCAGACAATCAACTCCAGCACATGATCTGAATCCTGGTGACTGGGTAGTGATAAAAGAACATACTCAAGAATCTTGCCTAGCACCAAGGTGGGGAGAGTCACATCAAGTGATATTGGTTATCACCACAGCTGTGAAGTGCAGGGGAATTCCGAATTGGATCCATGCCAGTCACACCAAGAAGGTGACAGAACCTGATGAAGTAGAAGCTGAAGGTTGTGCAGCTGTGGGGTCTTGAGAAGTTGATCCCGAAGTAGTTGATGAAGAGCAACCGAGCACCAGTCAGGATGAATGGATTCCAGTAGTCGACATACCTGCAGAATTTGTGAGAACCAGAAGTCAAACCTATCTAGATAGACAGAGTGGTAGTGAGGACAAGTCAGTAATAGAATAATGCACTTAGATTACAGAAATCCAAGCCAGTAATTCTGAGAAGGACCAGATAAGGAAAGATAGATGTACTCAGACATTTGAAACTCCAGTCAGAACTCCCGAGTCAGAGGAGGGACAGATGTGCATTAGGGCGAAAGCTCAGGCAGAAGACAATCAAGAAATCCCAAGACCTGAGAAGGACCAGATAAGGGTAGAGAAGCGTGTTCAGGAAGAAGAAGGCGAACAAAGTCAAACTCAAACTCAAAGTCAAAGTCAAAAACAGCAAACCCCTGAACAAGGCCAGATTAGTATCCAGGCAGAAGAAACTAAAGTAAGACCTGGACCAAGTCAGATAGAGAGGGATTCAGGGGATGACATTGAAATAGATGTGCCACAACTGAATGAAAATAAAAGAGCACCTGAAGAGAGTCAAAGCACAGTGTCAGTTAAAAGACTCAGAAAGGGAGATAGTTTTGTCAAAAGACTGAAATTTCGCCTTAAAAACAATAAATGAAGAACCGGAGCAAGTAAACGAAATATCAAGCCAAGCTGGATCATCCACAGAGCAACCAAGAAGGAGAAGTCCATGTATGAAAAGACTGAATAACAAGTTCAAAGGACCTGAGTAGACCTACGTCATACTTGAAGATTTCGAAAATCTAGAACTAAGTGATGAACTGATTGTTGACGAAGGAGTGAGACCAACTTGAGAAAAGATTCACAGGTTAAAGACTGTGGAAAAGTTACAAAGAGGGGATAAAGTCTCCTTAGTCGGAAATGGCTGATTATAATGTTAATGGAAAATTGAAAAGCAATTGTCTAAGGACATGTTGTAGAGCATGCACATGTAGCATATTAATAGTAGTTATAGTATGGTTTGGACTGACATTAGCTATACCTTATCTGATGAGCAATGATATGCAGAATAACACTAATATACCTGAACAAGTAGATGCACCTGAAAAGTTAGACACACATACACATGAGAAAGCAGTTAGTCTCAAGCAACCTACAGTAGATTTAGAAGCACCAGATGAGGTAGATTTACATTATAAAAAAGCCAGAAATAGAACAAATTTGAATGTATTTGCTGATTTGTTAGTACATTATGTAGAAGGTAAGGAAATCAGTGATTGTTATGTGTGCATGAAGTTGCCCACATCAGTAGCTGAAGGGATCACATACCATCACTTACCCCTGACCTATGGTATTTCATGTAGCATTTTAGCTAGTCTGTTTTATAGAACTGGAAAATTGCAATATTATTATTCTAATTTTAATGTAATCTTTTCTGAAGTTCCTTTACATAGAAATTTAAATCGTATTTCTAGTACTAGAGATTCGACACACTTCATGGGTGATTATTTTCTAACAGTAGGATCAATAGAGATAGCTAAGGCTCACAACGATAATCTAACATGCGCATTACATGAGAAAGAAAATATTTTTCTGGATTTAGTAGAGAAAAGGAGACAGGCTTTCCATAGAAAAGCCTCTGATCAGAAACAAAAGATTTCTAAATGGGCTGAAAATAAAGAGTGTACCTCTAATGGCATGACAGAAGCTGCTATGTTGCTGGATTTCGAAAATAAAGGGAAACTCTGTCTCCATAGAGAGAAAACAGAATATTATAATAATATATTCATTGGTTCCAGTGAATGTGAGCATAATTTCAAAGTAATTGGGGGTTAGGGTTTCAAGGATGGAACTGAAACGTTTTTTCCTGGAATTTACTATATTTGTGGGAACAAAGCATACTTTAAATTGCCTGATCATTGGTATGGGAGTTGCTATTTTGGAATAGTATTTCCAAAGGTATACCATGTAAAGAAAATCACTTGAAGCAATGAAGAAACGAATGGATTAACACGTAGTAAAAGAGCAACGTTTAACGAAATTGTATGTGACATATTTAGCGCAATAATACCTTCAGTGGGAGTGGTTTTGAACACTCAAAGAATTTACAAATTCTCAACAGTGGTGGATTGCTTATTGACTGACACGGCTAGTGGATTTTTAATGATCAATACCAAACTAGTTGCGGTGAGATCAATGGTCTTACAAATTCGACTTGCTCTTGATATATTATTAGCAATAGAGGGCGGAGTCTTTTAGAATGCTGAAGACGCAACATTGTTGCACTTACATTCCAGACGAAAGTCTTGAAATTGGAAAATATGCAAGAAACATTACACATTTGAGAGAAGAATTGAAACCACTGGAGGTTGACAGTGCATGGAAGAGACTAATTAGTGGTCTCTCCTCTATAGGTAGTTGATTTTCTAATGTAGGAAAGAGTTTTGTAGGTAAAATACTGATGCCAATTTTGGGAGTAGCCCTACTGATTTTAGGGATAATAATTTGTTGCAAATGTCACAAGCATAAAAAGACATATACAGTAAAAAAGAAAGGAAAGCAAAAGAAACTTCAATGAAATTGAGCTTGAAGAATTAAATGGGGATTTATCTAAGAAAAAGAAAAACTTTCACATGAATAATGGGGAAAAGCCTAAACGAATGTTTGAAGAAATAGAGCTGAGTAAATGTTGGAAGTTGGCATCTGTTTCTGTAATTTGTGATGATATAAAATATCATCAAAGAGGGGATTGATGGAGCAAGGTTTGGCACATAAAGAGACTTACTAGGATTCAATCTTCTCGAAATAACGCATAATGCACTAATAAACATGTTTCGAATCCATACTAATAATATAAAGATAGAGCCCAAAGATAGAGCCCAAACCTTTGAGGCGGGTAATCTCAGTAACCACAGCACCAATCACAACACCCAATACAGCGTTGGAAAGGGCAGTTGCAGCAGAAGGACATAGGCTATGCAGACGGCCACCATATACATTTAAAAGGTAAAAGAAAGTAGTCCCTTGTGGGCGTGTATGTGTTCTGCTGTGGGCGTGTGTTGGGGGCATGACAAACGCTGGGGCGTGTGGTACGTTCAGCCCTTCATACCATGTGAGTCGTAATTACGCCGCATCAAGAGGCACGCTGGGGGCGTGACAAACCTGGTGGGCGTGTGTCCACGCTGTGGGCGTGTGTTATGTTATGTTATGTTAAATGGTTTTTTATAGAGCGCACGGCTACTCAAAAAGAGTGTCCCGGCGCTTTTAATTGAAGAAGGCTGCAGTAAACTAACATAACACATTAAAAGAGAAAGAGACCCCAAAGTAAAAAAACAGCACACAAAGAAGGCCTACTGGACAAACAGCCAGGTCTTAAGGTCCTTTCTAAAGGCTAATAAGCCAGTGGCTCCCCGGAGGGAAAGGGGCAAAGAATTCCATAATTGGGGCGCCAATAATCCAAAGGAGCGACCTCCCAGACGTGCTCTCTTCACTCGTGGGACAGTAGCCAGAAATAAGGATTCTGACCTCAGGGAGCGAGCTGGTTGGTAAAAAGTCAGTCTCCTCTGGAGATACTTCGCTCCCGACGCATGGAGGGCCTTATATGTCAAAGTCAGAGCCTTGAAGGCGATCCGCTTACGGATTGGGAGCCAATGCAAGGTCTGGAGCAAACCCGCAGCACTGGTACGCCTGTTCACTCCGTAAATCGCTCTTGCCGCAGCATTCTGTACAACCTGTAGCCGCTGTAACAGGTACTCTGGCAGGCCCAGGTATAGAATGTTCGAATAATCCAACCTGGAGCCTATCAGGGCCTGTACAGTCAGCTTCCGGTGCTCCTCCGATAACAGGGGAAGGAACCTCCGAAGCATCCTAAGGAGGCCAAAGCACGTGCCCGACACCCCCAGAATCTGGGCTTTCATTGTCAGCCCCGTGTCCATCTTAACACCCACAGTTTTAAGCCATTTGGGATGAACACGTAGGAGGGAACATGTCGATAGGCCACCAGGCCTGCCAGTCTGGCTCCGTGTCGCACCCAAAGAAGAGTATCTCGGACTTGTCGGAATTGCACTTGAGGCTGTGCAGTTGGAACCATTGAAACACAGCCCCAAGGCAATCCCGGATACTCTCCCCTTCAAAATCTCCTCCTCTCTTACACGAGAAGAGGAGCTGGGTATCGTCGGCATAAGATACGATCCGGGCCCCAAACGACTCCGCCAATGCCGCCAAAGGGGTCATGAAGATATTAAAGAGGGTCGGGCTCAAAATAGAGCCCTGAGGGACCCCAACTCCCAGAGGAGGCATCACGGCGGAATCTGGTGAGGCCCAGACCGTTTGCCGGCGGCCGGCTAGAAAGGAAGAAAACCAGCTGAACACCGCTCCCCGAAGTCCTATCTCATAGAGTCTTGTGAGAAGACCATCATGGGGAACGGTGTCAAAGGCCGCCGACAAATCCAACATCACCAGCATGGCTTTACCCCCTGAATCCAAGATCTCCTTGATTGTTTCGGAGACCTCGAGGAGCGCGGTCTCCGTGCTAAGATTAGGGCGAAAACCTGACTGGGTGGCATGCAGAATCTCGTTCGCCTCTAGAAAATTGGAAAGCACCGTCTGCACGTGCTTTTCGACAATTTTCGAAAGAGCCGGCAGCAGAGAGATAGGCCGATAGTTAGCAGGGGCCTTAGGGTCCAGACCAGGCTTTTTGAGCAGCGGGATGACCATTGCCTGCTTCCAAGCCTGCGGGACCACTCCCCGGCTCAATGAGAGATTTAGCAGCGGATTGACCAAAGGATTGATCACATCAGCCAGTTTCGCCAGTATCTTAGCAGGGCAAGGATCCAGGGGCGAGCCAGATTTCAAGTTGGCAATGAGTGCTAAAGAGGCGGGCTCCGATATGGATGGAAAAACGCCCAGTATCAGACCTGGCAAGGCCGGGGGCGGTCGGATGGCCTCAGTGGCAATCCGCTCCGCGGATGTAGCCGATGGAAAGGAGGCCTGTATAAGTTGGATCTTGCTCGTGAAAAAACCGGCAAGATCCGCCGCCCAGGAGTCAGAGGGCCTCTCCTCAGCGATGTTTATCCGTGGAGATGTAAATTCCCTGACTATAGAGAAAATCTCCTTGCAGGAGTTGGAGGCAGCTTCTATCCTCCCTGCCAGGTAGGCTTTCTTACCTAGGCGAATATCCCGGTGATACTCCTTAAAAATGTTCTTAAAAGTCACCTTAGCCACCTCATCATATTTAACCCGCCAAGCTCTTTCGGCTACCTTACACTGCTGCCGCTTAGCCGACAGTGCAACGGTAAACCAGGGGGCGGAGACTCGTTTAGGAGTACGACGAGGGGCGAGTTCCGGGGCAAGATCGTTAAGCCTGTCAGTCAGCCATACCTGCAGGGACTCCAAGTCCTTCGTCAGGTCTCCAGAGAGAGGGCAAGGATGATCCAGAGCAGCCTGAGCCAGCATCTCAGGGGTCACTCGATGATATGCCCTATGAGTTTGACCATACTGCAGTGGGGCGGCAACAGTCAGTTTAACTGTGCCACAGATGGAAAATTTAGCCAGCCGATGGTCTGACCATAGAACCGGGATAATCTCTAACCCCTCAAGAGGGGAGGTCGAGAAAACCTGGTCTAAAGTGTGCCCCTTATCGTGCGTCGGCCCATGTAGATAGGGATGCAATCCCAATGGTGCCGTGGCCTCTAAGATTTTAATAGCGGCCGCATCCAACGGATCATCCATCCGGAAGTTAAAATCCCCGGCCACAATGCTGTGTTCTGCTTTCAAGGCCAAACTCAGCAAAACGGAATCAAGATCTTCAAAAAACATTCCGGGAGGGCCAGGAGGTCTGTAGACCAATAGCCCCTTTACTGATTGATGCGGGGCCAGAGAGATGGAAAAGGCAAGGGCCTCCGAGCCACGAATATCCTCCACTGGCAGGATAGTACAGGCCAGATCTTTCCTCACCACCAGTGCCACTCCGCCACCTCTTCCCACCGCTCTGTCCTTCCTGAAGACATTGTAATCAGGCGGGACAGCCATGGCAACGTCCCGATTCGACGACTCTCCCGACCATGTCTCAGTAAGCATGAGGCACAGAGGTTTGGCCGTGTCCAGTAGCTCAAAGATATCTTGAGCGTGTCTGCATGCCGATCTGGTGTTAAGTAGCATGCAGGGATATCGCACATTGGCGCTGGAATTGCCAGGGGGCCCTGGCAGAGCACGTGAGGGGCGCCAACCGCAACCGGGGCTCAATGTAAATTAAAACAAAGAAAATGAGAAAAACCGACAATTTTTAAAAGTGACCAGCCTGCAGCCTACTACAGCAGCATAGCGCGCGTGCGTGCTGTTCCCTTGTCCAAGGCCGAGCTACAAAAAAGCTCACCTTAAATAGGGCACACCTGTTGGTAGCAAAAAGCGCTAGAGCGCTCAGCAAATGGCACACTCGCCACAACCACCCCCAAGATGGCGGCCACGCGCGAAAACGCTAGCACAAGATGACAGAACCGCTCAAAACGCGGTGAGGGGCACAATTTAAGGTGCAGGTGTGTGGGCGCTGCAAGCGCAGATAAAACAGGGCTCAATGTAAATTAAAACAAAGAAAATGAGAAAAAACAACAATTTTTAAAAGTGACCAGCCTGCAGCCTACTACAGCAGCATAGCGCGCGTGCGTGCTGTTCCCTTGTCCAAGGCCGAGCTACAAAAAAGCTCACCTTAAATAGGGCACACCTGTTGGTAGCAAAAAGCGCTAGAGCGCTCAGCAAATGGCACACTCGCCACAACCACCCCCAAGATGGCGGCCACGCGCGAAAACGCTAGCACAAGATGACAGAACCGCTCAAAACGCGGTGAGGGGCACAATTTAAGGTGCAGGTGTGTGGGCGCTGCAAGCGCAGATAAAACAGGGCTCAATGTAAATTAAAACAAAGAAAATGAGAAAAAACGACAATTTTTAAAAGTGACCAGCCTGCAGCCTACTACAGCAGCATAGCGCGCGTGCGTGCTGTTCCCTTGTCCAAGGCCGAGCTACAAAAAAGCTCACCTTAAATAGGGCACACCTGTTGGTAGCAAAAAGCACTAGAGCGCACAGCAAATGGCACACTCGCCACAACCACCCCCAAGATGGCGGCCACGCGCGAAAACGCTAGCACAAGATGACAGAACCGCTCAAAACGCGGTGAGGGGCACAATTTAAGGTGCAGGTGTGTGGGCGCTGCAAGCGCAGATAAAACAGGGCTCAATGTAAATTAAAACAAAGAAAATGAGAAAAAACGACAATTTTTAAAAGTGACCAGCCTGCAGCCTACTACAGCAGCATAGCGCGCGTGCGTGCTGTTCCCTTGTCCAAGGCCGAGCTACAAAAAAGCTCACCTTAAATAGGGCACACCTGTTGGTAGCAAAAAGCGCTAGAGCGCTCAGCAAATGGCACACTCGCCACAACCACCCCCAAGATGGCGGCCACGCGCGAAAACGCTAGCACAAGATGACAGAACCGCTCAAAACGCGGTGAGGGGCACAATTTAAGGTGCAGGTGTGTGGGCGCTGCAAGCGCAGATAAAACAGGGCTCAATGTAAATTAAAACAAAGAAAATGAGAAAAAACGACAATTTTTAAAAGTGACCAGCCTGCAGCCTACTACAGCAGCATAGCGCGCGTGCGTGCTGTTCCCTTGTCCGCCCTTCATGCCATGTGAAGCGCCAATTACGCAATTGCGCCGCATCAAGGGGCACGCTGGGGGCGTGACAAACGCTGGGGGCGTGTGCTACGTTCCGCACTTCATGCCATCTGGGTCGTACATTAATGAGATCATCTGCTGTGGCCGAGTGCTGGGGGCGTCACAAAGGCGTTCCCCTCGAAGCGTGGTAAGTAACCATTTACAAGACTCCCTTGGGGGACTGCCCGTTGTCTCACACATACTGGGGGTGCCGAATGCAGTGTGTGCCTTGCCTGGGTGCGTCTGAAAAGGCCGAACGCAGTGTGTGGCTTGGCCTGGGTGCGTCGAAAAAGCACTTGGGCCGGAGAGCATCGGTGTGGGTCATAAAAAAATAAGAACAGCGGGAAGCAATCATTCAAGACTCACACAATTCTAATTCTTAGACGGGCGCTGTTACTAAACTATCACATTAAACCAAATTACACGCACCTGCTAACATCAGCCAGGGCTGTAGCCGGGCTCAGGCGGTGGATCACTACACTAATTACATGCGCCTGCTAACATGAACAAGGGCTGCAGCTGGGCCTCAAGCGGGGGAAAACGCGAATGACCGTATCTGAATACACACATTACACACATTCTATTTCATACCCGGACAACGTCGGGACAGGCTGCTAGTTACTAATAAATGCACCACACAACATTTCTAGTATCTAGGGGAAGCTTGTCAATGTGCTTTTACTAACTGTAATTCGAGTGATCTAAAATGGCCATCACAATGTGGGATCTTTACTGTTCATGCGTCTGCCACACTCACGTGACATGACTTATTTTCTGCTTGGTGGGAAATCTTTGCTTCTGCGCACTAGAACTAAAGATGGCTGCTCTATGTTTCACATGCTGACGCTTGTACTGCTGCTCATACTAAACCCTGTTAGTTTTACCTAAATCCTTACCGCTATAGTTAAAATAAAGTAAGGGGAATAGAGTAGAGACAAGTGGTATACAGTGCATTCATTTATTCTTTGTTCTAAAACTGTTTCTGTTTGACTTTGTTATAGCTCGTATTTGGGCCTGACGTGTCATTGCTGAACTCCATTTTGAGACTCTCAACGCGCATGTCCTGAATTTCCTTGAGTCAACAAGCCATGGCATTGAACCTGTGCCAGTGACAGTCTCACCTGCAATGCGCCTGGGAAAATGAACTATTGACCCACGGAAAGGAAGACAACTTACCAATCTTCGTATACATTGTATTTGTTATTGAAACATCCATTGTTGGATGGAATAAAAGTACATGGGAAAATAAAATCATGGGAGGGAGCATTAATTTGAATATATGAATGCAGTAACCTCATAACTGGTATGGTGTGATGACCTCTCCTTGTCTTTGACCAATCAAATTGAGGGAATACATGAAATTGCAACACTGGGGGGTGGTACACTGCCCTGGAAAACAGTATAACTAAGGTAGGCTTAGCTAGTTAGTTTGTCCGACTTGTTCGAATAGCTGACCTGTCACTGACCCAATGTACTCAAAAGGCGCTCAAGAGAAGAGGTGCTGGCGGAGCACTCTGTCAGAAGATTCGAGAACCCAATCGGGGTTCTGGGAAGAAGTTAGATAACCCAATCGGGGTCCGACTGTTAGTTGCAGAGAGGGTGTGACGCTGGCGTTGCACTTTAGATGTGTTTGCCGGTCCTGACCTGCGGTTCTGTCCTTTATCCCAGCCCGTGGCCAGGGTTAGTGTTCACACCATTCTAGGTAATTATAAATTAATTATGGGTATGTCATTGTACTGTTTCCCTTTTCTTACCCTCCCTATGTTTCAATGCTTAAAGAAAGTCTTGTCATATTTTCACTTCATCTTGCTCTGATTATTTTCTTCCTAATTGTACAAGCTTTAATTGAATTGGTATACACTCTGACATTTAGGAATTTACCTAAATAAAGTGTTTAAACCTTTTCTGGGTCTGTGCTTATTTTATAAATGCAAATGTTTATTACTGCCTAATATTCTAACACCCTTGAGCCCTTAGGACTCTAGGTACCGGTGACTAGGATTGGTAAGTCAATGGTATAGGTCCTAAAGTTAATTAAAATCCAGATTAAGCGTAGGTGTACCTGTTCACAGAGTGTATGTTTCATGGGCCCAGGTGAGTATGGTAAAATAAGAAAATGAGCCCGTGCTCTATCACTATACACACCCAAAATTGGTGGGATCAGTGCAAATGTACTTCTCAGTGGGTGAAAAGAATTTTTATTGTAAAGAAAAAGCAAAGGAAAACGTTCAACTGAAAGAGTGCAAAGGCATTTTCACACGCACAGTTGCACACTGTGCATAATTAGTACACAAACCACCCTGCCTTCTCACGCTCATAACTGAATAATTGAGAAGCTTTTCCAGGAGAGCTCCAAAAATGTTTAAGTACGCAAGCTTGAAACAAAGAGTCTGGGAAACCCTTGTGAACAAAAACTACTGCAAATCTTCACTCATTCTGCAAGATTGTAAACGCTCAGATCTCTATTTTTTTAACAAATACGGTAATAAAGGTTTTCTCTCGTTTCACATCAGTTAATTCAACTAGGCTAAAGTGCACAGGAAAGTAAAATTTAACCCCTCCCATGCTCATGACGAGCTCAGCTCGTCATAGGCCACGGTGGCCATGTGCTCATGACAAGCTGAGCTCATCATAACAGCCGCAACGCTTGCACGCGGGGCAAATTCCCCCGTTGTGCTGAGCGTTCTAAAGAAGCGGGTGTGGCCTTGACGAGCTCAGCTCGTCATGGGTACACGGCCACCGTGGGTCATGACACGCTGAGCTCATCATGAGCACCGGGGCGCTGTTCGCACCCCCCCAGCTCAGAGGGGGAATTAGCCCCGCAGGGAAGGGGTTAAAAGAAAAGCACATGGTGATGAGAAATGTACCTGTGGTCACAAGAAGGTGTCTGCTAACCTCAGTGGGACAGAAACACACCTTGCACTTTCCACCCCCGTTACCCCTAAAGGTACAGATAATGAGTCTCAAGGTACCATAAAAGACCTGTAAATCGGCACGCTTGAACATATTCTGTGCAAAGCTTTTATTGTGGGGGCTTACCTCTAGCAGTGAAAATAGAAATATGCTTTCTGAAATAATGTCCTTTTTACCAGTGGTTGTTCTATCTCTGAGGCTGTAGTCTGGCCGAGATTAGATGAAACTTCCAGATCACGCTAACTCTCACCTAACCAATCCTGCAGCTGCTTTCAAGCGTTTTTTCCATTACATAATTATGGAGTGACCCGGAAATCCGAAGAACCTGGGTGCAGTGCGATATAGAAAACGTTGGTCCTGACCGGCAATTTAAGAGCTTGGTTGATTTATTCAGAGATGCCTTTGTTAAAAAGCGTGCATACACTATGGATATTTCCCCTTTTCTTTCCTTTCATAAAAAACTCATGCACAAGCACTTTTCCTGAGATAATTGTTATGTTTATTGGAGTGACCGCTATTTATAAACAGTGCATGAAAATTGCTGATGATCAGTACAATTTGAAGTTCATGCATTTGAATATATTGCGGTTTGTGTGGTTGTTTCTTTTATATTTTTGTGTTCGCTTCCCTGCTTTCATGAATTAATTCCCTTTTTGTCAGATAGCTGCTTTGAATTCATTGAAATTGAATCATGATATGTTAATTGATTTATCCTTTGTTGCCCGTCAGGACCACTGTTTTCTACATATCAAGCTGTTTTCAGTATCAGAGAAGCATCAGGGTTGGACGAAGCAGGCTAACCCAGCTCTCCTTGTGAGACTTGAGGCTGGTGCAGTCACCCAGCTGTTTGACACAGCTGCAGGATAGGTGCAGGCAGAAGTGTGTATGTCGAGTTGGCGTCGCAAGACAGCCAGTTACAGTGGCGGTGGAAGGGGGGTGCTGTGGGTTTGGACCGCTCCAGGTGACATCACTGAGGGGGGTGACAAAATGACAAAACGATGTTTTTAAACTCACATTTCTGCCATTTTATCAAGCCGGGGGTGACAAGAAATTTTCCGAACCGGGTACCACCTGACGTTGCTGCGCCACTGGCCAGTCAATCCAACATGTGCATTCCACACTTTTTGATGTCATCCCTGCTGCCCCCTATTCCTATTTAATCAGAGAATCACCCAGCCCTCACACTCGCAACAGACGCACTTCATAATAAAATGGAAATTAGACCATTTTATATTTTGCATTGGTTCTCTGCTGCTCACAGCAGGTGGGACAACGCTCCAGCACCCTGTAGGAGAAATTGTCACTGTTTCTAAGGGATACTTTCATTGTGTATGAAACATAATTACAATAGGATAAATAGTGGGAGGTTGCTTCCTTTACATTCATGGAAGCGATTCATCCTACTAAGATAAGAGAGAAGTGAAGAAATCAAAACTCCTGCTCAGGGGTCTCACTGATACTTAGTCCTTTTAAACCAACAAAGAAGAAATTGGCACAGAAGCTGAAATATAAAAGATCATTTTTATTAAACTCAAATGAGTTGAGACTACGTCACACAGAAGCCTTAGCAACTGAATGAGGCAGTCTAAGGAGTACAGAAAACTGTGGCTTTATATATGCTTTAGAGTTAGATAGTAAGCCTACATGCAAGGGGCAGGTCTGGCTCATGTAAGCATGCAAAATGACTAAGATGGGCATAAAAGATCTACTTGCTCAACAAAGTGGGAGGAGAGTTACTTCTCCATACAGCAGCAAAAATAGCCTGACAGTTATACTAGAGAAGCAGGTGCATTCTACTAGCTAGGCCCTTCTGGACATGTGCGGAGTGGAAGATGCTGAATATAGTTTGTCTCTAGGCAGACTACAAGAGCAGTTAACAGAAAGATAGGACAGAGCACATGGCAAACAAAATGACTGCCAGAAATACAAAATGGCTTTCACAAAGCGGATAAGATAACTTCTAAATACAAGATGGCTTCAGCTAAATGCTAACCCATTGCTGTCAATTTACGACCGAAGGAATATAGATGCTCGAGTAGTGTGTTCCGGATCAAAAAGTTGGGCCTTTTTTTTAAATAAGCAAGTACAGGAAAAATGTTTGGTATGTAACTAGACATTTCTATATTTGTTTGTGAATTGAGCACATTCTACTCTTGAGTATGTTACATCTTAATAGAGAGAAAATGTGGTTTGAGGGAGAACATCCTCATTTGTTAACCACCACCTATCATATTGTTTCATCTATTCCTAGTTAGCATCTGAAACTCATCTTTTTCTCATAACCATGTCTCTAAGGGAAGCAAGCAAATGATCAGATACTAATTTTATACTGTCTGCCTCTCTGGTTTACATTCAGCAAATCATTATCTTTTGCAGAACATGTGAAAGTGTCAATGTATCTAAACAATGACTTTGCTAATATATAAAATGACAGAATGCTGCTACAAGCTACATGATATCTACTTTTAAGGTCTGACAGTACACAAGTAAAATAAGCATGTAGACTGAGTTGATGCATTTTCATTATGCTGGTTCAGACTGGTTATATTTCGGATTATTTGACTGTGCCCCAATGTAGGCTAAACGTACGTGGTTAATTCTATATGAATCTCATAAATTGACCACTGAATTGGAGAGGTCTTAGCACCATGATATCACGAGAGGTCCTGCAAGACTGCCACATAACCCACTCATATGCTGAGAGTCGATACAGAGAGAAGAGTAAATGAGCCCAGCTGAGCTTGCGTTTTTCACCGGCGAGACCGTTCTCTCCCTGGTGTAGTCTAATAGCCAAAACTGATCCTATGTGAACAGGTATGTAGTGCACTGGGGGCTTAGGAAATTTCAAGGAAACATAGCTACTCCATCCTCTCTTAGTATAGTGCATAGAAGTAGTTTTGGGGTGTTAGGCTGCTAGGGACATTCTAAATATGCTGGAACTTTTCTTTTCATTCTTCCTGCTATTGACATGCATATATATGCACGCATACTTACTACAGACACATATAATTACCTTAACTATACTTACCATGCGTGGTAAAGTCATGTGTGTAAAAAGCATATGTGTGGTAAGACATGCGTCGTAAAGCCTGCGTGGTAAAAGCACCGCTTTGTTAAAACATTATAAATGATGTTTCCCTTCTGGGTTACTAATTGTGCTATAAAGGGTTCAAGAACACAGTGATAATTCAAACCCAATGTTGTTCTTTAGAGAGGCACACTCAAGCACGGCACTAGGAAAAGACACCTTATGCATTTAACACCATCGGCGCTGCGCATTTTCCCGCTGTGCGCTGACTTTTTGAAAAACCCGCGGTTCATGACGAGCTCAGCTCGTCATCAGCGTACGAGAGGTGTACCTCATGACGAGCTGAGCTCGTCACAAGCGTCGAAGGGGTTATTAAGTGTTTTATTTCAGCAGCTTCATCCTGTTGCTTAGTGCAAGAGCAATAACCACAAAGAATATGATTATATATGACGTTATCAGTTCATTATGTTTTTTGACATACAGTAATAACATCTGATGCCGTTTATTGATTTTAACCATTTATTTCTTATCTTTATGTTTTTTTACAGGAGAAAAGGAAGGGGCCCATTCACACGTACTCACCTGCACGGGCAACCTAGCCTTTTCCTCCAATACAATTGCACATCTGTCACATCCTGTGTTTTTATCTAGCTGTCACCAACAGGTCACTGGTAGGTGCACGATCTTCAATAGCCATTGTTTAGTGTTTATGTCGCCCACACTGCATGGGCACTTGCCCGGTATTGTCTTTCTGCCATACCCCATGGTGTAGATGTGTACTCTGTGTATGGGCATTTGCCCGTTATGTTTTGATTGTCCTTTTCTGTGCCATATCTCTGGGCATGGCTATCGTGAGCATGCACACTCGCGCTTAGCTCCATCTGTGTTGATATTCATTGCCACTGAATTAATATTGTTGCTCGTATACCTAGACTGTGACAATATGCTGACTTGCGCACTTGCGCTTAGTCTCTCGTATATTCACGAATGAGTGGGCATACACCTTTAGGTAACTATTTCAGTGATTATTATCCAGCTGCCAGGGGTGCATCCATTTAACATACCTTAATTGTTGGCACGCGCATTAGACGTGCAAGTTTCAGCTATTTTCACTACATTGCGAATGTACTTACTGATTATGTTTTTACCATTCTAAGATGGCTGCCACAACCAGTGGGACTGTGAGAGGACATTGTCCTATGTTTATGTTGATTTTTTGATCCAAGAAAACTTTATCAGTGTCTGTTTCATTGTGCACTTTCACATGTGATCAAGGCTCTCGCCAAAACGCGTTGAGTGGATTAAATCTGGATATTCATATTGTGTGTTGCCTGAATTCTTCCTGAGAGCTTACTACATTGACTTTTGGTTCGGATATTAAGAACCGACACACTCCGCCGGAGTGTACACCACCCTTCGAGGGACCCAGCAATCCAGAAGGAGCAACTCGCAAGTATATATATATATATATATATATATATATATATATATATATATATATCCTGCTCAAGTTACCCATAGGGCAGAAATGCGCTCGGACCACTGTCGTGCTTATGCCTGTATTGGTAAAAATGTGTCCTTGCCCAGAACGCTTTCACAGCCTCTTTTACCAGATCCCAGTTGATTACACCGATGCGTTTCGAAGCTCCTAGCTTCTTTTTCGGCCGCGAGCAATGCACCAACCCGATAGAACTGGGTGCCACGTGGCCATGGATACTCCTCGCTGAAATGTGGGACACTGACGATGGATGTTAAATGTGTCCCTGCATGGAGGCCCATCTGAGGGCTTTGAATTTGCCAAAACAGCGGAGATCAAAAGTGCACCCATCCAGGGTCATATTGCAGGACACACTCCAAAGACCAGAATGCTTTGCCCATCTACGGGCGTGACATCGTTGAAAAGGAGGGTGTGTCAAGCTGTGCACAGGAAGTCGAGCCTTTGAAAAAGAAGCTAGGAGCTTCGAAAAGCGTCAGTGATGTCATCAGTGATGTCATTTGAGATGTCATGAGTGATGTCATGAGTGATGTCACTGACCATGTCATGAGTGATGTAATATGTGACGTCATCAGCAGTGCATTGCGGGTGCGCGAGTTATAGTTAGCTGAATTAACTATAACGGGGGAATTTCAATGGTTTTGTATGATTGAAATGTCCAGCTAACTATAACATGTGTGAAACTTATGGTTTTTTCAGTGAACTGGCAGACTATTCGCAGCATAAGGAGCAACTGGAGAGGGGCGCTGAAGAAGGCAATGAGTGCCGAAATGCATTCGCCCGAGACCTGTGTACAGTAAAGTGCTCCTTTTAATCTCCCTTGTGGGTCACGTCTCTTTTCTTATGGAGGAGGGGTTGTTGCAGACATTGTGCGCCAGGCCAGGGCGCAGTTACGTGTACCCCCGCCGCCTAAGTGGTATGGACTTGCTGGCGAGCTCGTATGAGCACTCTTCATTCATTGCGATAGCAAATCTGTTCATTACCCACCAGGACGCTTGGCAGACAACGCGGCAGGCGGATATTTATATCCCCTCTTTGGGTGACCGGGATTCCCGCGCCAACCCCCGCAATGGATACCATGCAGAGAGGTTGCGGCGGTCTAACAAGGGGGACCCGAGGGGGCACCGAAGTGTTCATTCGCCTCACCTCTCCAAGATACTTCAATGGCTGCGCCTGTCACGAAAGCCGACTCGACCTTCATCACCCCACAGCAACTTACATTTTCCACGAGGCACAGCATTGCGGCTTTGTGGGAAGTGTAGTTCCACTACACGGGACTACACAATTGGATTGCATTACATCGAGGGGGCGGAGCATGGCAATTGTTAACAACAGCGTGACTGGCAGACTATTTGCAGCATAAGGAGCAACTGGAGAGGGGCGCTGAAGAAGGCAATGAGTGCCGAAATGCATTCGCCCGAGACCTGTGTACAGTAAAGTGCTCCTTTTAATCTCCCTTGTGGGTCACGTCTCTTTTCCTATGGAGGAGGGGTTGTTGCATATATATATATATACATATATATATATATATATATATGCTCCACCAGTACCGGTATAGGAGTTCGGCTGTCACGGGCGGTCCTGTTAAAGCCACCGGTAGGCTTGCAAATTCACTCCACAACAACTTCAGTATACTGAAGAAAACAGGACACCCATAAGCTCGAATTGAAGAATTTATTCAGCAGGTGAAAAAATCTCCACGACGCGTTTCGCCATTATGGCTTGGTCACGCTCATCGTAGAGTGTGTGCAGCCATTTTTAAAACCCAACACCCTCAATATTATTAGTGCACGTGTATAAGCTTGGTATGGCGGCGGACATCTTGTAGTATGTGTTTTAACATAACAACAAATTCAGTAAGTACTATGCCAACTTCTTTACATAGTCACGCATATGTCACATTCATATATGTATCAAAAATTACTGATAAATGTCGTGGCAAAAACCACCCATAGTTGATGCAACACAAAATTTCATCTAAGTGACTGCAAGAATACATAATTATCGCGGGACAAATGTTCATATATCATTCATTTTTCAGCCTGTCAAAAAGTCACACAAACGCACTCAATAATAAAGTTTGTTTCTGTTGAAGAGAGCATTCAAGTGATTGGTTACTCCCCGCCCGCGTTTTGCAATACAACGCGGTATAGGTGGTGACGTATCTAGCATCCATTGTTGCTAGGGAACCATCCCAGAGTTCAATCATAGCCTACATATGCATGTATTACAATGTTCCTCGCCCCAGTGGGCTAATGCTGCAGCAGAGTTACAAATAGTTCAATTAAGCCCCAGTGGGCTAATTACTACACCATGCCTATAGTAGCTGTTCGTCACAAATGTCCCGCATCATGATCCATATTCTTCTGCCACCAAGTCTATAGTGAAATCTAAAAACAATGAAAAAATACTGATGTTTAAAATCAAGAAGACTGTATACATTATATTCAATTGATGTTACTCTCAGGTTGCTCATTCATGTAAGTGTATTGCCAATTCTTCACTGATAATAAATCCATTGGGGGTTAGACATTGAAAACCAGCAATGTACTTAGATTGCAATTTTCTGAAGGACAGCTCACGATTGCCTCCTCTTACCCCCAGATCCACATTGTCTATCACCACCAACCGGACAAGCGTCTCATCCCGCATGTGTTTTTCAAAAAAGTGCTTTGCAATAGGATAGTGTCTATTGTTGGTACGTATGGCCCGTAGATGTTCCAACACCCTTTTTTTTTCACAAGCAGTATTAGTTTAAATTCCATTGTCTTCTTGGATGTAGAAATTTATGTTGAAAATAATCAGTTGGAGACGAGGCTCTATCGGAAACCTACGGCAGGAAACACTGTGTTGCATGCCACCAGCCACCACCCGGCGCACCTGATAAGGAGCATCCCCTACGGGGAGATATTACGCATCAGAAGAATTTGTAGCAGCGACACAGAATGTTTAGAGGCACAAAACGAATGTAAAATCAGATTTCTGAATAGAGGTTACTCAACAGACTCCGTCAACATTGCTATCAAGAGAGCCAACAGATTTGGTAGATTGCAACTATTGGCTCCACAAAATGACAGTGTTAGTGTTTCTAAAAAAACAGTGGCCAATGAAACACGCTTGATTATTGGATTTAGCAATCAACATCAGGCTATACACAAAATTGTCAAGAACAATTGGTCCCTGATCACTAGTGATCCAGTTGTAGGCAACATGTTAAGCAAGTCACCTAGCATAACTTACAGAAAAGCGAGATCCATGCAGGATAGTCTGGTCTCAAGCAGTCCTGAAGTAGTCACGGGCTCGTGGCTAGATGGTAGTAAGGGCTTCTTGAGATGTTCTACCTGCAAAGCCTGCAAAAATGGTGTAAGTAGATCTGAGTATCTGACTCCGCTATCTCCCAACCCCATCAAGATTAGAGAAAAACTGAATTGCAGGTCAGAATACGGTGTTTATGTGTTAGAATGCCCCTGTGGTCTAAGATATGTAGGGAGCACTAGACCACAGGTGTATAAAAGGATCTTGCAACACTTAAGGGCCATCACTAATGCTGATCCATCTTATCCCATAGCTAGGCATTACGAACAAGTACATGGGAAAAATGCCTCCGGATTGTTATATTATATGATCGATACTGTACCTCCAGAGAGAAGGGGTGGAGACAGGGAATCCCTTTTGCGTAAGTTAGAAACTCGCTATATCATTATGCTCGACACTAAAATGCCTAATGGGCTTAACACTAGTGAAGACTGTCACACTGACCTGGTATAGGCAGTACTACCTATGTATTTTACTGATACTATGAACCTGAAGCTATGCATCTTAAAATAGTCAATGAACCAACACCCTTGTCCTCTACATGAATGAATAAACATGATTAATGATCAATTATTTACTATTTTAACTTCATTGGTAGCACGAAATTTTTGAACCGTTACTATGACATGTACTGTATTGTATTTTGCGCATTGATTATCTTCGCACATACTACATCCACTTGCCCACTAGGGCTGCATTTATGTCTATTCCTCAATATCTATGAAGACGAGATTTCTTGATATTGTTACATAATATGTATACTTAGTGTCCCCGTTGCTGCTATCAGCACACGGCATGGCACATAGTATATCTAACACATATAGTAGGATGTTTCAGGCTGGTCTTTGGCAATGAAAGGGAATATTTATGTTTTAAAACCTTTTATGTATTTATATGTTTTACTATTATTCTAAATTGCCACTGTAATTTTACCTGAATTTTTGCACTGATATCTATGGGGCTGTTATTTATATACTTATTTATATGTTTATATTTTCATATTTGTATATAGATATAGTGACTTGATTTCACGCTTGCCTCTATTTGAAATTCTTTTTACACATTATGTGTCAATTGTGGTAGTAACTTTACTTTGTCTATTGTAACGGCTTATTTGCACTTTAAAAACGGCACGCCAGCCCCAATGACGGTGTCATGTGATCAAGGCTTCGTTAAGCTGAAACGTGTCATGGCAGATTGGTGTAGGGCTAAAGAATAAACAATTTGCACCAACTTTGGGTCTCGCTTCGTCTATCTAGCTGATTTGCTGAAAAATTGGACGTCCACGTACCGCATATATATATATGTATTTATTTTTTTCAGTGTATATCTATAGGCATATTCAGTGGAAAGAAAACCAAAGGTTAAAGTAACATTATTGGAGGTGTAATATTCAGTAACAACATAACTTTTTGAACTTTAAAAAAACCACTGAAATTGACCAGTTACAGTTATAGTTATCCCAAGTAACTACAACTTCTGCTCTAAGGTAACTACAAGTTGCCTGCTGTGGCACCCCTCCCAAGCCTTATTAGGTCCTGGGGACCCCATCCCCCAGGGCCACTACTTTTAATAAAGGAGAGGGGCCCACCTCACTGAGCCGTTATTGGCCCCAGAGACCCTATCCCCAGGGGCCTGTATTACTTAAGGTGAGTGCCCCGGTGCCCATGCAGGGCACCCACCATACACTCTTTGGGTATTTGGGGGATCCCAGGTCAACCACAGCCCCAGCCAGCTCCCCTCCTGCCGACTGGGACCAGACTTTGTGGGGCAGGAGTCCAGAAAATGATCCTACCAGGCCGGAGAATGTTTTCTGCCCACTCTGGTACAGGCAGGGAAATCACTATTATCTGGGGTTGTCTCCCCAGGACACAGCTAGTGAGCAGCCCCAGAGCAATATTGGCTCAGGGAGGGAGGCTATATGCCCCGCCTTCTAATTAGTTTAGCATTTTTGCAGGATTGGGTCTATGGGGCTTTAGAGGATCAGAGAGGGGGCAACGTGGCTCCCTTCTGCTTAAAAATACAGTGGGCCCTCAGTAATGCGGTCCCCAGGGCTGAATACAGTATGGCAGGCCCACGTGACCCCTCCCCTTAAAAATACGTAGAACCCCTCGGGATGGGGTCCCTCGGGCTCAAAGCATTCTAGGGATGGGAGCTGGGTGCCCCCTCCCCCTAAAAATTACTTTGTGACTCAGGGGATGGTTCCACAAGGACAAAATTCCCCCTGAAATTAAAAGCCTCATTCCCCTGGGCCCTGGCCCACCCCTGGGGCGGGTAAAAAAAGAAGTACAGGACATTGCGCTTCTTTTATGCCACTTTTTGCCGTGGTTCCTCTGCATTTTTGCAGCAAAATTAAGAAATCAGAAACATTTTTGGTCTCAGGTAGAGTCCTGATCCTGAGTCTTGAGTCCTAAGATGACTGACACCACTTCCTGGTTGAGGTGGTGGCAGCCAATCAGATCTCACTTTGAGATCTGTTGGCTCGTTTATCCTCCATTACCTGTACTATATATATTTTTAATCTTCATTTTTCAAAAATTAATGAATAGATTTACACTAAAACACAAAAAGCACTCTTTCTGGGGCCAAGATCTAGCTTTCTGTCAAATGTGGTGTAAGTCCCTTCAGCGGTTTGGGTTGTAGCGGTGTCTAAAGTTCTTATAAAAACAATTTATAGGGAAAATGTGCTTTGGGAAGCCTCCTCGTTCTCAACCCCCAATTGACTGACCACCCTAAAACTTTCCATGCCCAAAGTTGTCAAAAAGTAGCACTTTTTGGAAAGTTTTGTGGAGATTCATCAAATGGGCCAAAGTTATTAGCAACACAAAAAATGCATTTCCTATGGAAACACGATCATAACTATAACTACAATATATAGCTGGACTTAGGGATGGGTGCATATGGTTATAGGGTTATGAGGGTTGTTTTAGGGGTGGGTAAGAGTATTGGGTCATATGGGTGTTTTGAGAGTGGAGAGTTTGGTATGGGTATAAGGTGATAAGAGAATTTTAGGGTTTAGGGATAGGTAAGGGCAAAGGGTAGCAAGGATTATGCTAGGGTTTAGTGGGGGATAAGGTTATAGGGTTGTAAGGATGTTTATAGGGTTTAGGGTGGATAAGGGTATTGGGTGATCAGGGTATTTTGGGTTTCAGGGTTGATAAGGGTATCAGGTTGGAAGGGAATTTTAGGGTCATGGGTTGGGTAGGGGTATTGGGTGGTAAGGGTGTTTTAGAGTTTAGGAGTGGGAAGAAGCATAGGATGATAAGGGTAATTAATAAAGGGGGTTTGGGGGTTTCACAATAAAAATAAAATAAAATGATTTACCTTATTTATACTTATTTCCATATTAAAGGCATGCCTGGTAAAGGCGAATGTGTGCTAAAGGCATTCATTGTGGAAAATGTGTAGCAAAACATGCACAGTAAAAGCATGCATTGTAATGTTGTGTAATCACTCAGAAAACATGGACACCACACCAGCAGGTATGTTCAGTGGAGTTGTATGGGTCCTTGTCCCCCATCCCCTACTTGAACGATGATGCGCGGAATTAAGTTCAGGCACCCATGTGAAGGGATTTTAATCTTTGTAGGTATTGTCCAGGGTCCCAGGATATGCAACAGGTAAGTTTTACGGCTGACCAGAATGGAGCATGGATCTGGTACAAGCACCAGGAGCAAATCCAGTGTCAAAAAGTTACCTTCGCACTTAGAAACTTTTTGGGCATTGACAGTCTTCAGTCGAGGGAAGGAGCTTGACATCAACAGATTTCAGCATAGGGGTGCAATGGCAGTGAGGAAAATGTTTTAGGCAAGAAAAGCTCTAAATGTGAAAAGTTCAACTTTCTGGTCTTGGAGGTCTTCAGCGTCGAACAGAACCTATTTCGATGGCTGCGCAAGTGGTGCTGTCTATGTTAGATTTAGAAACTGTTCAAGAACTCAGATTTCCTCAGTGGGGCTGAGGCTATTGGCTGGAGCAGATGAGGGCTCAACATCAACGGATTACTGCATCCAGAAAAAAAAATGTAATAGGAGCTGCGTCAAGGTCAGATCCAGCGGTGATGCATCGTCGTCGGGTAGGCTGTTTAGGTTGGTCCTGCTATCGTGATGGTTTGCCAGGATAAAATGTTGGTAACAAGTTTCTAAGTCTCAGGTTTTAGAGTGAGGCAGGAGTAGTACACTTTGACACCAGCCAAGGCTACAGGACCTAGGGCATAGCACTCACTCTAGCAGAGGACAGCAGCAGGGTCCGAGGCAGATCCAGTTGTTATTGGTAGCTGGTAATACAGGTTAACACTCTCTAGAAGCTTGCTGTATCCCTGTAGCTCAAACAAGAGGTCAGACGTATGACCCTTTCAGTACCTTCTGGGCTCCAGTGTACAAGGAAAGTAGATCCAGTCCTCTCAAGTTTTCTGATCACAGGGCAGTTCTCATCTCAATCTTTCTCAGGTCTACCAGTGTTGTCACTTGGGTATTAGGGATGATACCTTTATGTCTAGTGGCAGCCTGTGGGTAGGTTAATTCCTAGATTGCTGGTTTGACCCTATCATGTACTCTTAATGTACTCCCGCTCTGCAGGCTGAAAAAAGTCATTGCATGAAACTGGAACGGAGCTGGAGAAGATCCTATGATATGAAGGCTAAATCTGTTTACAGAGCAGCTATTAATAACTTTCATAAACTAAAGCGCTCAGAAAAGAGAGAGTACTTTGTCATGAAGGTGAACTCTGCTGGTAACTCATCTAAAACCCTTTCCTAAAATTGTGAAAGAGTCCACTAAACCAGCCGTACTTTCTATTATTACTCCCTCTACTCAGGAACTCTGTAATGGACTATCGGATTGGAGATAGTTTCTCCACGTTTGGCCCTACTTAAGATTGCCCGGAGCTAAACTCTGTGGTTACCAATAGTGGAACTTTTACCTCCTTTATCCCAATCTCCACTGAGTTAGCTCTCCAAAAATGGCTTGCACGTAAATCAGGTTCCCCAAGGGACATTTGCCCGGCATCACTATTTAGTGCTGTGGCCCCCCTTATTATTTCTCCCCTGAGTTCAATCTGAAACTCCTCACTGCACCCTGGGGTTTTTCCTGAAGCCTGGAAACAGGCCATATTAACACCTATTTTAAAAAAATTGGATGCTGATCCTTCTATTTTTAAAAACTATTGCCCTAGCTCCCTTTTACCTAAACCAACCAAAGTTCTTGAAAAATGAGTCCAGGAGCAACTATCAAGCTATCTTGAGTCATACCATCTTCTACATGGCTCACAGTCCAGTTTAAATCCACATATAGCACAGAGACGACATTGCTGGAGGTTTCTGAACCCATTTGTGAATGTGTGGATACAGATGAAGCGGCAATGCTGGTGCTCCTCGACCTGTCTGCGGCATTCAATATGGTCTCCAATGCTATTTTGCTTGAGAGACTATTCAGCCTCGGGATTCAAGGTACCCCTTTTTCCTGGATCAGATCCTTTCTATGCAGTTGCTCTCAGCAGGTCTCCCTCAAGCCCTTTGTCCCTCTGAATTGCTGAGTCCCCCAGGGCTCCGAGTTGAGCCCGCTATTTTTTAATGTCTATATTTCTCCCCTGGCTTCAGTGGTGGAGTCTTGTGGTGTCAGAGTGATTTCTTATGCCGACGACACCCAATTGGTGTTCTCATTTAAGGATAACTCGGAAGCTACCTTATCGAATTTTAGATGCTGCCTGTGCAATATCTCCACCTGGATGGCCCTCAATACCCTTAGACTCAACTCTGATAAAACTGAGATGTTGTTTTCAATAAAAAAAAAACTCCTCCACCTCATCTATAGTGGCCGTCGGAGTTGAACCCCCCTCCAGAACCAGTGGATTCAGCCAGGAACCTTGGATTCCGGTTCAATAATGAGTTATAGTGCAAATTGAGCAGGTTTCTGCGGCCTGTTTCAGTAAATTGCACATGATTCGTAAAATTCACCCTTTTCTCCCTCTGGAATCTCTATTGTTCACACGCTGATCACCTCACATCTGGACTATGCTAATAGTTTGCATGTTGGGGCTCCTGTGTACCTGATTAGATGCCTACAGACTGTTCAGAATGCGGCAGCCAGGCTGATCTATAACATCCCTTATCGCCACTCGATTTCTCCTTACCTGAAGAAGCTTCACTGGCTTCCAGTGGCCAAGCGCATTCAGTTTAAATCAATGGTTTTGGCTTTTAGAGCATTGCAGGGCAAGGGCCCGGCTTACCTAATAGCTCGACTGAAGCATTCTCAGCCTAACCGCTTTCTTAGATCTAATTATCTCAGCCTTTTGATGACTCCCCGTTTCCGCCGTGCCAGAATTGGTGGCAGAGCTTTTGCAGTAGTCACGGCCAAAACATGGAACAGTCTGCCATTGTCTTTGCGGATGGCCGAATCCAAATCTATCTTTCGCCGCGACTTGAAAACCTGTTTTTATTCTAATCCTTAGCCCGTCTATTAGTTCTCTTATCTACTGCCAGTCCTGACGCCGGGACAACCCCGGTGGCGGTAGCTGCATGCTTTACAAGCTTCAAATAATAATAATAATAATCTAACCGAGCTCCAAAGAAAATGGTGATTTCATCCAAAAAACTAAAATTTTAACTCTAAGGATTGGTACAATATGAATGACTTGAAAAGCAACACTTCATTGATCATAAAGCCCTCTGACAAAGGGGGAAATATCATCCTAATGGATCATCATACTTATGTTTTGGAAGTCCGGAGACAATGGAACAATAGGGCACACTACACTTGTCTTACTGGAAATCCTATGAAGGCATTGGAGGAAGAATATCATTTAAAGTTAAAGGTTTGGCATGACTTGAATCTCCTGGTTTGGGATGAATTAGAATACTGAAAAGAAGAAAATTAAAAGATCATATATCTCTTACCAAAAATACATAAGTGCACAACAAATCCACCATGGGGTCCATAGTCAGCTCTGTCAGCTCCCTATTAGAGAACAGCTCTAGGTATCTGGATCTGTTTTTGTAATAAGTTTACCATCTTACTTAAAGGACAGTACTGACTTTTTGAGGAGATAAGATCAAATTCCTTGGAAACAGGGATATATAATGGTCACATTGGAATTAGTCTCCTTATATACATCAATTGAGCATGTGAAAGGCATCTTGGCATGTGAATACTTTTTGAGGGATCGTCACTTAGAATGGTATGACAATACATGGATGCTGTTGGAAATGCTGAACTATTGTCTCACTCATAATGTCTTCATCTTTGATGGCAAGTACTACTTGCAGCCGCAGGGTACGGCAAAGGGCACCTCCTCCACCCCTGAATACACAAATCTGTTTATGGGGTGGTGCAAGAAGGAGGTGGCATGGGCCCAAGAGAATGATGTCTTTACTGGAAAGATCACTATGTGGACTTTATTCATAGATGATTTCTTCATTCTATGGGAGGGTAGTGAGAGTGAACTAGATATCTATCTACAAATATTGAACAACAAGTAATTGAATCAACAATTTACAAGTACCCACAGTCGCTTCCACTGTGATTTTTTAGATGTGGCTTTGGAGGTCGAGAATGATATACTCACCACAAGGATTCATAGAAAGCAACAACGACTATCTCATTGTTACACGCCAACAGTGGACACCTGAATGCTTTGAAGTGGAGCATTCCCTGCAACCAAATGCTTAGAGCCAAGTGGGTGTGCTCAACAGAGGAGTCATTCAAGAAAGAGAAGAGTAACGTGGTTCAACGTTTCTGGAAAAGGGGATATCCATAAAGTGTCCTGTATGATGCCACGAGAAGAGTCAGTGAAAGGAAATGAGACCAACTCTTGTATTCATGGAATGGCAATCCAAAAGATCAATGTCACAAAATAAAAAGAATGTTTCTGGAGCGTAATGCTGGATAGATGAACATCAATAAGATTCTCACACAAAATTGGCACTTTCTAAAAAGAGATGAACATTTAGCAGATAACATCAAAAAAGTGAAATCTTTGGGAGACATTCTGATCTTTAGTTTCTACTATCCAAAGAAAGAATTAAAGAATTGGTTTCAGCTAGTGTGGGAGGATTTGTGAAACGTAACTCTTGTAAGGCATGCAAATATGGGTCAAGTTTTAGGAGTTATTGGACATTTGAGGGATGTGAAGTGAAAATTGGTGATCATATCACTTGCAGTATAAACCATGTGATCTATGCCCTCAAATGTGGCTGTGACACACTATATGTGGGTAGCACCATTAATAATTTGTAGTGGAGAATATTGCAGCACATACAAGCCAAAAAGAATGGTGATACAAGTTATCCAATGGCTTGTCACTTTGAACAATTCCACAATTGATCATTATCAGCTTTCAGCTATTGTGGAATTAAGCATCTCAAAGCTAACCTAAGGGGAGGAGATTGAGTAACAGACCTAAGGAAACAGGAATCTAGACTACAGAGATATCATGGGGTCACAATGCTGATGCCAAACTATATTTAGACTTGTGAGTTGGACATTGAAAAATATGTTACTGTAATTTTAAGAATTTTAAAGGATATTTACAGCTGAATTTTAAGGTGCAGGGTGTCTACTTTGTAAGTAGTATGCACTTTAGTGCGACTAATGACCATCTATGGAATGGAAAGTCTTTAACAACATGTATGACCCCTGAGAATTTAAAGAAAATGTGCTCAGCATTTTAGAGGTAAGAATGTGTTGAGATGAATAGAGCATATGACATGAAAAGATGATATTAAGGATTATTTCAACAGAAATCAGAAGAATGCACTTGATGCACTTTATCAACAGGACACACTTAAATTAGCCATGAATAAATAGGAGGGCTAATTGCAATCATACATATATAATATTAGAGAATAGAAAGAAAATAAGCATAGTATATATCATGTGGTAGCACATGAAAAAGAATATATGACATTTGGATTTTATCAGTGAGGAATGCACCATAGTGTGGACTAGTGAGACCTCTTAATTGCACTGACTACTTTATTACATCATGTGATAGCCAGAATATTTGATGTACATACTAAATTAGGAGCACCTTATGAAATGCATTATAGGTTGTGTTCGTCTGAACAAACTTTACGTATTTGATTAGTGTGCAGGAATTAATGAAGGCCAGTATGTGCCGATTGAGCTTTTGTAAGGCTGGAGTACTAGTGTTTAGAGGGCACCTGAAAGGAAAGAAGAACTCCTATAATTAAGCTGTTTACCATAATGACTGTAAGACCCAGTTGAAGGAGGTTGCCGAGACGCGTCGATCGTGGTGGTTTGAAGCAATTGTTGTATGCCACATAAATAGGAATCGTTCATCTAAAAGATATAAAAATAAAATAAAAGATAAATAACCAAGCATCTTGAAGAATCTTGGATTCCTTCTGCCCTTTTGTGCCGCTGAATGGGGCATGAGTGCATCATAAGAAGTGCTGCTTTCTGTTAAATATCATTTGAGATGTCATCAGTGATGTCATCAGTGATGTCACTGACCATGCCATGAATGATGTAATATGTGACATCATCAGCAGTGGATTGCGGGCGCGAGAGTTACAGTTAGCACAACTAACTATACCGGAGGAATTTCAAAGGTTTTGTATGAGTGAAATGTCCAGCTAACTATAACACCCCTAAAACCTATGTTTTTTTCAATGAATTTCTAAGGTTTTTTAAATGATAATTCCTAACTATAACCTGCTTTAAACCTATGGTTTTTTCAGTGAATTTCAATGGTTTTTTAAAAGATAATTCCAAGTATAACCTGCCTGAAAGCGAAGGTGTTTTCAGTTATTTTGAAACATGTATTTAATACATTTTTTTAATCTATTAATTGTTATATTTATTTCTTTGATACTTATTTACAAATTTATTTTAAATATATTTATTTTTAGATATATTATATTTAGATGACATTACACATTTTTGATATATATAAATTTTTTAATGTAATGTATAAGCATGGGCGTAAAATCCGCTCCGCTCGCGGATTTTTCGGATTTTCGGCAAATCCGCAATCCGCGAACGCTCGCGAATTTGTCGAAAATCCGTGAATCCGCTCGCGGCGGATTTTTTGCTTGGTTGCGGCGCGCGGCGTGGTGCACGGCGTTCACTTTCCGTCATTTTAGCGTTTGCCGAGTTGTTTTTCTTTGCGAGTGACGCGCCATTTTAGATCTTGCTGCGTGTTCCCGCGGGAGTTTGTCGCCCGCGAATACGTACTCACGGCTTGCCACCTTGCACAGCACACCTCGCGAGAGTTCGCAATTGCGAACATGTAGTTGCGGCGGAAAGGAACAATCTCGCACTTGCGAAATAGAGATTTTGCAATTTCGCACAAGAAAATCACCAGCAAACAGGATAAACCTTCAGAAAATTATGATTTTTATCAGAATCACTCCTCAGGTTGACATTTGCATGGCCTTTTTTTTTGCAAGGAGTCCATTTTGGGGGGGGGGGGAGGAAGGAAGTGCCCCACAGTCTCCAACTTCCTGTTCCTGTCCAGCAGGCTCCTCCCAGTGCTTTGTCCATCTCCTGGTCACTTTCATTTGGATCTGGAGCTGGAAGGATTACTTTTTGTGGGTGCTGCTGGATATTTGGATTTGAGGCCTTTTTGACTGTCTTTGGATCACTTTTGGATTAGAAATCAACTTTCACAAGTAAGTTTGTTTGGGGCATTACAGTTGCTGCAAGTACAATTTTGGAACTTTTTCAGAAAATTAAATAAATTATATTGTGGGTAGCCACAGTATCCAGTAGGACCAGGGTTGGTTATGGGTGCATGATACAACTGTTTTGTTGAATTTAAACACCATTGAGGCCATGGATGGGCTGGGATTGTGCAGATTTTATTGTTTTTTGTCGTTTTTTTGGGCCTGCTGGTGTGGCCCTTTGCCCAGGGGTGGTGAGTGTTGCATGGGCCTAGTCTTTCTGTGGGGTGTCTTCTTGAATTTAAACATAATTGAGGCCATGGATGGGCTGGGATTGTGCTTATTTTATTGTTTTTTGTCGTTTTTGGGGGGCTGCTGGTGTGGCCTTTTGCTTGCCCAGGGGTGGTGGTGGTGCATGGACTGAGTGTGCCTGTGGTGTTGTCTCACTCTCTTTGATGTAAACATCATGGATGGCATTGGATTGTGGTGATTTCTGGCTGTTTTTCTGTTTTTTGGGGGTGTACTGTTGATGTGGTCTGGCCATGTGGGTGGTGGTGGTGGCCATCTTGAGTGCTGGCTGGTACAGGCAACATGTGCTTGGGGTGTAAGGGGGCCATTTTGAGGAGAGGCAGTGTCTGAGGCCTGCACTTATTTTGCCTACTTTTCATCCCTTATGCCCAGGGGTAGTGAGTGTTGCATGGGCCTAGTGTTTCTGAGGGGTGTCTTCTTGAATTTAAACACCATTGAGGCCATGGATGGGCTGGGATTGTGCAGATTTTATTGTTTTTTGTCGTTTTTTTGGGCCTGCTGGTGTGGCCCTTTGCCCAGGGGTGGTGAGTGTTGCATGGGCCTAGTCTTTCTGTGGGGTGTCTTATTGAATTTAAACACCATTGAGGCCATGGATGGGCTGGGATTGTGCAGATTTTATTGTTTTTTGTCGTTTTTTTGGGCCTGCTGGTGTGGCCCTTTGCCCAGGGGTGGTGAGTGTTGCATGGGCCTAGTCTTTCTGTGGGGTGTCTTCTTGAATTTAAACATAATTGAGGCCATGGATGGGCTGGGATTGTGCTTATTTTATTGTTTTTTGTCGTTTTTGGGGGGCTGCTGGTGTGGCCTTTTGCTTGCCCAGGGGTGGTGGTGGTGCATGGACTGAGTGTGCCTGTGGTGTTGTCTCACTCTCTTTGATGTAAACATCATGGATGGCATTGGATTGTGGTGATTTCTGGCTGTTTTTCTGTTTTTTGGGGGTGTACTGTTGATGTGGACTGGCCATGTGGGTGGTGGTGGTGGCCATCTTGAGTGCTGGCTGGTACAGGCAACATGTGCTTGGGGTGTAAGGGGGCCATTTTGAGGAGAGGCAGTGTCTGAGGCCTGCACTTATTTTGCCTACTTTTCATCCCTTATGCCCAGGGGTAGTGAGTGTTGCATGGGCCTAGTGTTTCTGAGGGGTGTCTTCTTGAATTTAAACACCATTGAGGCCATGGATGGGCTGGGATTGTGCAGATTTTATTGTTTTTTGTCGTTTTTTTGGGCCTGCTGGTGTGGCCCTTTGCCCAGGGGTGGTGAGTGTTGCATGGGCCTAGTCTTTCTGTGGGGTGTCTTCTTGAATTTAAACACCATTGAGGCCATGGATGGGCTGGGATTGTGCAGATTTTATTGTTTTTTGTCGTTTTTTTGGGCCTGCTGGTGTGGCCCTTTGCCCAGGGGTGGTGAGTGTTGCATGGGCCTAGTCTTTCTGTGGGGTGTCTTCTTGAATTTAAACACCATTGAGGCCATGGATGGGCTGGGATTGTGCAGATTTTATTGTTTTTTGTCGTTTTTTTGGGCCTGCTGGTGTGGCCCTTTGCCCAGGGGTGGTGAGTGTTGCATGGGCCTAGTCTTTCTGTGGGGTGTCTTCTTGAATATAAACATAATTGAGGCCATGGATGGGCTGGGATTGTGCTTATTTTATTGTTTTTTGTCGTTTTTGGGGGGCTGCTGGTGTGGCCTTTTGCTTGCCCAGGGGTGGTGGTGGTGCATGGACTGAGTGTGCCTGTGGTGTTGTCTCACTCTTTTTGATGTAAACATCATGGATGGCATTGGATTGTGGTGATTTCTGGCAGTTTTTCTGTTTTTTGGGGGTGTACTGTTGATGTGGACTGGCCATGTGGGTGGTGGTGGTGGCCATCTTGAGTGCTGGCTGGTACAGGCAACATGTGCTTGGGGTGTAAGGGGGCCATTTTGAGGAGAGGCAGTGTCTGAGGCCTGCACTTATTTTGCCTACTTTTCATCCCTTATGCCCAGGGGTAGTGAGTGTTGCATGGGCCTAGTGTTTCTGAGGGGTGTCTTCTTGAATTTAAACACCATTGAGGTCATGGATGGACTGGGAATGTGCAGATTTTATTGGTTTTTGTCGTTTTTTTGGGCCTGCTGGTGTGGCCCTTTGCCCAGGGGTGGTGAGTGTTGCATGGGCCTAGTCTTTCTGTGGGGTGTCTTCTTGAATTTAAACACCATTGAGGCCATGGATGGGCTGGGATTGTGCAGATTTTATTGTTTTTTGTCGTTTTTTTGGGCCTGCTGGTGTGGCCCTTTGCCCAGGGGTGGTGAGTGTTGCATGGGCCTAGTCTTTCTGTGGGGTGTCTTCTTGAATTTAAACATAATTGAGGCCATGGATGGGCTGGGATTGTGCTTATTTTATTGTTTTTTGTCGTTTTTGGGGGGCTGCTGGTGTGGCCTTTTGCTTGCCCAGGGGTGGTGGTGGTGCATGGACTGAGTGTGCCTGTGGTGTTGTCTCACTCTCTTTGATGTAAACATCATGGATGGCATTGGATTGTGGTGATTTCTGGCTGTTTTTCTGTTTTTTGGGGGTGTACTGTTGATGTGGACTGGCCATGTGGGTGGTGGTGGTGGCCATCTTGAGTGCTGGCTGGTACAGGCAACATGTGCTTGGGGTGTAAGGGGGCCATTTTGAGGAGAGGCAGTGTCTGAGGCCTGCACTTATTTTGCCTACTTTTCATCCCTTATGCCCAGGGGTAGTGAGTGTTGCATACTTGCATGTCCCTAGTCTTTCTGTGGGGTGTCTTCAATGTAAACATCATGGATGGCATGGGATTGTGCTCATTTTTCTGTGTTTTGTCGATTTTTTGGGGTGTATAACTGAACTGATGTTCCTCTGTCTTCCATTGCTTTTAGGTGCACAAGAAGACTCAATAGAACCACCAGTGCCAGGAAGAAGTCCTGCAGCGGTGTGTGCAGCATAACGTCACGCGACGTCACGTCTGGACACAGAACCCTCTGCAACTCGTGCAACTGCTGCCTGCTGACCTGCTCTGAAGAAGATGGCCCCAAAAAAAGTAACCCGTAGCTCCTCTAGCAAGAAAGGTGCCAGTAAGGAGCAGAAGAAGCAAGTTACCAAGGACACTGGTGTGCCGCCCGCCCCTTTTTTTGTGAGTAAAAAAAAAAGTATGCCTGCAGCAGCTGCAGCGGGATCTGCTGGGGACCAAGCTGGCAGCAGCACCCCCGCTCCATTGGGCTCAGTGCCACCACCACCACCACGCCAACTTAAGTCCAAGCCCTTGAGTGCTGCAGAGGCAGCCAGTATACTTCTTCAATCACCATCGACCAGTGATGTTGGCTCATCGCAAGAAAGCAGCAGCAATGTCCCTCAATCAACACAGGTTGTTGTAGCTCATCTGACGAGTGTTGAACAACCACAGCGGCAACAACAATCACATGTGCAAGTACAAGCCCAAGTACATGTGGAAGGAGAGGCAGCGCAAGGAGATGCGCATGCAGAGGTGCATGGAGGGTCACAACAAGTGCCCACAATAGTTGTTCCTCCCGAAGTAGGGGCACATCAGGAAATCGACAATCAAGGCGAGGTATCATTTGAGGAAGCCACTCCTCCTGATGATCCTTCATTGTCTTCCACAACCCTAGCAAGGAAGAGATCAAGGGTGGTGTCTACATCCTCTTCAAGCACACCTCCTTCTGATGATACGGATCAAACTTGGGAACCAGCACCACAGCCGTCTGAGAGTGAGGCACACCATGATCCAACAAAGGTACTTAAGCGTAAAAGGAAGCTCGTCCAAAGTCTCAGACTTATGGAGTGTGATGAGGCTCAACAAGAAGTGGCGGATACTGCTGCTGATGAAGACTCTGCCAACGACGACCCAGTCATCATAAAGGTCACTGCAGCCCCAGCGGGCATGCAGCAAACAGACATTTTGACCCTAGCCCGAAGAGCTGCTGCGCGTGATGATGATGATGATGATGTTGTCGATGAGGAGGCAGTGGAAACACCACAATCATTGGAGTTAAGTAGTACACCAACTCGTCCCGCTTCCATATTTCTTTCTGGCAAGAAGAGACCTGCGTCAACCTCGACCTTAATTAGTGGCGGTGAAAGTGGAAAACGTACAAAAGTTGGCCAATCCAGATCCTCCACTTCATCTGGCATTAGCTTCATGACCACCACCACCACCAGTATCGCCGCCTCCTCCAGGTCCCACAGACACTTCAAGTCCCCAGTTTGGGACTTCTTTACTGTTTGTCCCAAAAATCCAAGGTTTGCCATTTGTACCCTTTGTAAGCTTGCAGTTAGTCGTGGTAAGCCAGGTAGCAACTATGGTACCGGCGGCCAGAGTGGTCATCTTGACAGAAAGCACGGTGTCCAATGGTTTGCGCACCTAGCTGCGATCAAGAAAGGCCAAAATCAAGGAAACGTTGATGTTTCATCTGATGTTGACGAGCAGGAAGAAGACGTGTCAAACACTTCCCTTACACCCAGTACCCCTCTCAGCAGCACACCCAATGTGAGGCACACTAAGAGTGTTGGAGCGAGTGAGACACCAACGCACAAAAGTTCACCAGCGAGCAAAATTGGGTCAACGAAGTCATTATCAGCCCGTAAATGCTTGGTCCAGGCCAACATTAGAACAATGCTTACTTCAGACGTGCCATATGAACGCAACCACCCACTGACGCGTCTGTATAACACTAAGCTGGCTAAAATGCTAGCTGTGGACCTTCTACCTTTTTCTTTTGTAGAAGCGGTAGGTTTTCTTGAATTAGTTGCAACGCTCTGCCCTAAATGGAAGGTTCCGAGCCGGTTCTATTTTGCCAGAGTTGCGGTTCCAGCACTACATGAAGATGTGCTGCAGGCGATTGGGGCAGCTTTGCAGAAGAGTGCTGTTCACACAATACATCTGACAACAGACATGTGGACCAGTGGCCCAGGCGATGATTACATGTGCATCACTGCACACTGGGTCTCTTTTTCAGGTGTTATAGCAAAGCTAAACGCAGGTGTTGACCCGGACCAAGTTTTCAAAGCTGCTCGGAAACATGCAACACTAGCCATGTTTGCCTTGGAGAAAAGTCACACAGCAGAAAACCTTTTGGAAGAGTTTGACAAAAAGGTGTTGTCAATGCTATCCCCCCTAAAACGCAAGATTGGTTATGTTTCCACGGATAATGGCGCCAATGTAGTTAAGGCCATGTCACAGGGGCACCATGTTAGAGTGCCGTGTTTGGCGCACTGTATCAACCTGGTAGTTCAAAAATTCTTGAGTGATAAAGAGAGTCCAGCGTTCGAGGTAATGGCCACCTGCCGCAAAATGTGCAACCATTTCAGCCATTCTTTTAAGGCCCGGAAGCATCTGCGGAGACTGCTACTTCAACGTGGAATGCCAGTGAAAGCACTCATCCAGGAGGTGGCAACACGTTGGAACTCAACCTTCTACATGCTTGAGCGTCTGCATGAGCAGTATACGGTACTCGATCACTATTTCTTGACAGAGGCTACATCTCAGAAGGAGGACCTGCGGATGAGTAAGGCGCAATGGGCCATAGTTAAAAGCCTGACAGACATGCTTCGTCCTTTTGAGTTCTTCACGCGTGCAGTCAGCCAGGAGGACTGTAATTTGGGAAAAGCTATCCCATTGTTGTGCATACTGGAGCACCAACTGATGGCGGTTTCTTCTGAGTTTGAAAAAGATGAAAAAAAAAAAAAACATTTCATTTTGTCTGAGAAATTATTACATCGCCTACGTGGTGATGAACGTCTTAAAAACATCAACTCAGATCAGCATTACATTTGTGCTACTATTCTGGATCCACGCTACAAAAAGGCGCTGGCAGACAACGCATTCTTTCCTTTCGCTGATGCAGATGTTCAAAAGTACAAACATTGGTTAGCCTGGTCAGCCAAGAGGTTTGAAAAAGAACGGCAGGTTATTGAAGGAGAAGCCAGTACATCAGCATCAGCATCAGCAGGCCATCCGCAGTCACAAGAATCCACTTCTGCACCTGTGGCTGGGGCACAAGTGACCTCTCAGCCGTTAAAGACACCGGCAACTGGATCATCTGCACCACACACAATGACAACACTAACAGTGGCTGGGGAGGAGGATTGGCTAAGTTTGATGGGGTATGGTTCTCTAAAAAATGTCACAGGCACAGCAAAAAGTAAGCAAAGTGGAGGAACAGTTGATGACCTTGAGTCGATGGTGCAGGACTATCTGAATGACTCAACAGTGGTCTTTCTTAATGAGGAGCCATTGCAGTATTGGCATGGCAAAAAACAATTGTGGCCACAGCTCTACAACCTGGCTATAAACTATTTGTCTTGCCCACTCGCAAGTGTGTCTTCTGAACGTGTTTTCAGTGCTGCTGGTGGCATTGTAACTGCCAAACGCAGCCGCCTATCGCCCAAAAATGTGGAGCGGCTGACAATGATCAAGATGAATCAGCACCTCATACCACCAGATTACAAAGTGCGAGAAAGCACGCCACATGAAGACGATGAGGACAGCAACGTAGATGAGGGGATTTTTTCTCTGTTCGGTGCCACTGACCTCATCCAGCCTGAATTCGCAGAGTATGATGACGAAATCTTGTTCTTATTCCCTGACACCGAGCCCTGAAAATGAGACAATCAATCAAGAACTTTCTTTTTCGTCCTTATTCACTTTTATTCCTGTGTGCTTTGTGTCTCTCTTTCTTTGTTTTGCACAGTTAATTTAATTCAAACTTTAATCACCTAATCCCAAAAACAAGACCATCATCAGAACTGTCTTCACTTGTTTGCTTATTGATTTGAAGGTGCCGCAGTCTACATTCCTCAGGTTCACAAGTTCTGAAGAACATGCTCCTCTATCCTCCTCCTCCAGACTGCGATTTCCCTCCAAGCAGAGTGCTGGATTACGCACAATGAAGAAAGACTCAGCACTTGTGGGGGTGTTGTACTTCTTTGCGGGTGAGTTGACGGTTTTGGGCCCATTGCTGTGAAGCTCTAATAATGGACAAAAGTGTTTTGGACCAAATATGAGGTGGAAATTTCTTGCCGTTTTTGCTGACTTGCTTGCCTTTGAGGTGCTCTTTGGCGGGGTTCCGGGGGTTTGTGTGTAATTTTTGGTGTCTGTCGAAGCACTGCTGCGACAGTCTAATCTTGATTGCATTTGCTTTTCAGGAAATCCGTGGTGGAAAACAGGAGTTATGATGATTGATGATGACCTAGCTGCACAGCGCGTTACTTTGGACCGAAGGCCGAGAGATATTGTAAGTATGAGATTTAGCTTTTTCGCTGTTTGGGGGTGTTGTCGGGTGTTTTTTTGCGGGTGGGTTGGCGCCGGCGGGTCTTGCCTGGGGCATTCCTGGGAAGGTCTAATACCGGATACAAGTGTTTTGGACAAAATCCATAAGGAACAGCCTTTTTTTTGCCATTTCTTCAGACATCTTGCTCAATGTAGCCTTTTGGGGGGCTTCCTGCTGTTCGTGGGTGGGTTGCGGCCGGGGTCTCTGTCGAAGCACTGCTGCGACAGTCTAATCTTGATTGCATTTGCTTTTCAGGAAATCCGTGGTGGAAAACAGGAGTTATGATGATTGATGATGATGACGACCTAGCTGCACAGCGCCGCGTTTGGACCGAAGGCCGAGAGACATTGTAAGTATGAGATTTAGCTTTTTCGCTGTTTGGTGGTGTTGTGTCGCGTGTTTTTTTGCGGGTGGGTTGGCGCCGGCGGGTCTTGCCTGGGGCATTCCTGGGAAGGTCTAATACCGGATACAAGTGTTTTGGACAAAATCCATAAGGAACAGCCTTTTTTTTGCCATTTCTTCAGACATCTTGCTCAATGTAGCGTTTTGGGGGGCTTCCTGCTGTTCGTGGGTGGGTTGCGGCCGGGGTCTCTGTCGAAGCACTGCTGCGACAGTCTAATCTTGATTGCATTTGCTTTTCAGGAAATCCGTGGTGGAAAACAGGAGTTATGATGATTGATGATGATGATGACGACCTAGCTGCACAGCGCCGCGTTTGGACCGAAGGCCGAGAGACATTGTAAGTATGAGATTTAGCTTTTTCGCTGTTTGGTGGTGTTGTGTCGGGTGTTTTTTTGCGGGTGGGTTGGCGGGTCTTGCCTGGGGCATTCCTGGGAAGGTCTAATACCGGCTAGAAGTTAGTTGGACAAAATCCATAAGGAAACACCAGTTTTGGCACTTTTTGTAAGTTAGGGTTCGTTAGGGTTAGCCCTAGCAGCAGGATTGCATGTGTTTAGGGGGGTTCTATTGCAACGCGGTTCTGTTGTTGTAGAGCACTGTTGGAGCGATGCTGGCTATGGATACTTTTGCTTGCAGGCAAGTGGTTTGAATACAATCCACGGTCTGTATTTGGGTCTACTGTTACTTTCAAAGTACGTTTTGTAACCATTTTTCTGCTAGGCATCGTTTTTGGAGATATGATTGGGTTCTTCTACATTTTTGCGACTGGCTTTAGTAAGGGTCTTGGTGGGAGCATTGCTGGGAAGGTCAAATTTTGTTCTAAAACACAGTAGTACACCCACCTTGAGGGGAAAGATCCGCTATAATATTTTGGCCATACTTATTGATCCTTAAAAAGGTGACTCAGAAAGAGCACGCAATTTCAAAAATATTGTACTGTCTATTAGGGAAATCAAAGTGTGACTTTTTGAACCACACAGCGTACATACCTTTTATTTATTTATCAGTGGTATTGTAATAGCACTTCCTGTTTTCCGTTCAATAATTACAGGCCGGGTTTCAGTCAACATCCGCCAGGCAGGCAGTGGACAGGGTGTCTCTTCTGTCAGTGGTCACCACCACATTGATGGACGAAGCGTCAGCTGGAATGGAGGAGTGCCGCCAATAAGAGGAATTGTTTGCTGCATGCAACTTACTTACCAATTTCAACAGGACAACTCCAACAACATACGCAATACAGATACAGTATCCATTGTTGTCTTTTATTCTATGAGTGTGACTGCATGTGCTTACCTTTACTTTGTAACCAAAGATTGTCTGTAAACTCTGTATCTTCAATTATTGTTTGTCCATGCTCTGCTTTTTTTTTCTTCTCTCAACAAAACCTACCCAAAAAGAAACCCCCATTCCCATCCATTTTACAAACCCTAACCCTCTTCCCCCGGGCTGTGTTGTTTTGCTTGATGTCTGACTAAAATGACATCAATAATTCCACACACTTGCTGGGGAGGATAAGGTGATAGCAGCAACAGGCTGGTGAAGGAATACGAGGATATCTTCTAGACTTACTCAGCTTCAGTACTATATCTTCTAGTAGTAGTAGCCAATGTCAAATAAATTCAACGCAAGTACTAGTTATACTTGCAATACTTTACCATTTGTTAGGCTACATTATGGCACTGTTCTAGTGTACTGTCACCTGCTATTTTCTCGATCGTACCGTAACCGTTGTAATGCTACAGTAAGGAGTACAAACAAGGTTTCGTTTTCTTTTTTTCCATAGGCATGCAACTGCCACTGTGTCACACCACTAGTAACACCGCAATGAGGAAATGTCACCCGCCCAGGAATGACAACGTTAATCCCCATTTCACCTGGAGCCAGCCCTGGGCCTAGCCCTAATTTCTAACACAAATTACAGGTAAGATAAGCGTTTGGTGGGAGGTAGTATAATGGAGTATTATTTCGGAGTAGACAAGAGTTTGACGGTTGTACTACTAAAGTCCTACGACTGTTCAGGAAAACAAAGTTACTGTTACACCCCCGCCCCCCACCCACCAGACTGAAAAGCAGTAAAAAACAGGTATGGTCAGATAAAGTAGTTGAAAAATATATTTATTTATCCCTAACAAAATAATCTCCCTCACCCACCCTAACCCCAACGATTGTCTCTGAAACGTCCCAAAACGATCCCAACTCCCAAATCCCACCCCCCAAAAGTCTATAAAAAAAGGGCAAGGGACACTCCACTACTGGAGGGTGCTGGTGCTGGTGCATGATGCGGCATGGGCATCATACTCCTTGCGGAGGGTGGCAAGCTCGGAGCGGAGGCCCTTAACCAAGGTCTTATATCTCAGGACCTCCTGCTCCAGGTTGGACATGCGGACTCGTAGGCGGTGTTGGCGTTCCTTGCAGCTCCTGTGGGGGGCAGCTGGTGTTTCGGGTGCTTGGCGGTGGCGGTCGGCTTTCTTAGCCCGGCTCGGTCCCGCTGGTTTAGTCACGGAGGAGGATGCAGTGGTCACAGTCGAAGATGTTGCCCCGCTCGACTGCGTGTCCTCCTCCTCCTCCAGGGCCACCAGCCGCCGATACTCGGCGACTGTGGCCTCCAGCCTCCGTTGCCGGGCCAATCTAGCCTGCTCCCTCCTTGTTGTTGATTTGGAAGGAGCAACTATATGAAGAAAGAAAGACATAGTCTGTAACCAATGCTCCTTATTAATAACACAAAGTGATTGAGCCGAAAGTTGGGTCACAGAGTACAAGTAGCAAATTGAAAGCACAGTACATAACTATTGAGGACAGTATCTATGTAACCCTCCCACTTCTGCATCCTTGCTCTAACAGTAGTGGTAGTTTAATGAACTAATTCTACGACCACTATGGACTTCCATTACAGTCGACTATGACAGTACACCAGTCTTATTCTTCTTCTTCTCTCTTGTTTAGGGAAATGGGTACGTTATCTTATGCAAGCCGGCAGAATGACATGGACACAGCACAGTGAAGTTGCACCCGAGAAAAAAAGTTGCACACCATGATGATGGAGACAGACTTGCGTTACTGTACCGGTCCAGTACATGCAGGTGGTGAAGCTATTACTTTTCTATTACGGGTGGCACTGAGAATACTCTGTTACAAGGGCTACTGCTTAATTAATTTACCTTTCACCCTACAGTGCAAATGAGTACTAGAAAAGGAAACTGAAGAAGCTAACTAATTTGATTATCTATCACTTCACATGGGACGTATTTAATGACAGATGAGATGACTTTAGGTGCTTTGCTTAATATTGAGTGAACACAGTGATACACCCACACATGAATGACGTACTACAAGTAAACTAAAGTTATTAAGAGAGGTACGGAGTGTCCACCGTAATAACCAGATATATGCTGTGAATGCAAACGCAATACAAAGTACTGCTACTATTCATGGTAGTATTGGACACATTTACAATTTCTTTTCCTTGCCTTCCCTGCACTGGGACGGACGTGCGGGTGCGGTGGTACATGCTCTTCAAGGTAACACTTACTTCACCTGGCGACCATCTACTCTCTCTAGATACACATTTGCTATGTAAGAGTCAGAGAATACCATGCTCCAGGCATCCATTCATTCAAAGTATACGCACACATACAGTTTCTGTTTCACCCACCCAGGCTGCTGTCCTTCCACCCATCCTTGCTTCATCATTGACCCAGCCATGCACCATACCATATTCTTTCCTTCCCAGCCACCTCTGGGTCCAAGCAAACACATATCGTTCTTCTTTGCCAGCCATCATACAAGTTCGCGTCCCACTTACTTACACCCTTCTTTCGCTTTTCGTTCATCCCATCCATCACGTTCGTCTAAGAACTTATTGGGATTCTTCTCACCAAAAACTTCACAGCTAAGTCGAAGTACATTTCGAGGAGGCTACTACCTGGTTGATTTGTAATTGTAATACACCCGTGCAGAAAGCACACTATGCAGTCTTCAATCTCAATAAGTAAGGAATATATAGCTTACCTGTTTCCGCCACCACCGTTTGATCCCCCACAGGAACGGCCACCAGCTCTTCTACCGCCGCATCCTCCCCAGAGGCCTCCGAGTCCAAGTCCAACACATCAGCCACCTCCGCGCTGGCCCCGTCACCAGATGTTACACCTACAAAGTACATTTAAGAAAGTTAGAATACACCACTCACTACTATATAATATTTGGTCTAGGAGAAATGTTAAAAAAACAGAATACAATGTAATAATTTGTGACTGTCTACTCCATAGTAAAAATGTCCCATTTTCCAGGGAAGGCTGTTGTCTTGCTGCACTTTTATGCACAACTGATGAATGCTTGCTTTTGATTTTTAACACGCACCACTTTTTCTCCTAACAGACAGAAGCTTGACTCCTGAGTCCTAAGAACACGACCAGGATCAAGTTCAAAGTAGGTGAGAGTTCGGCTCGACCACAAGAAATGTGTCCAATTAATCGTCAGCACTAACCACTTTTCCGTTTACAGTTAAATAGTTTTATGACAAAGTAGATTTCAATAAATGTGTTTACTTTTAATAAAGCTTTTACACTTAAATAGACTCTGTGGTTTTTGTTCCTCTAGACTAGAGTGGATGAGCTAAAGGTTTTGGAATTTTTGCAAGCATGAGTGCCTCTGACACTTCTTGACTGTGCTGTGACTCCGTACTACTCTCTTGTCCTGCGTACGATAATCTAGAGATCATTGGGGATCTATAATCGGTGACTTCGGGAGCTGAATGACTCTGCCACACTATCTAGTCAGTAAGGAGACAGTGCATAGAGGTATTGCTGAATATAATGGGAGTCCAATGGAATTGCCAAATGTCCAATCTTAGTTAGCTACACAGACAGACTAATAAGAATAGTCTAGTAATACCACAGGGAGTCATCATATTCGAGGCAGGATAAGAATTTATATCCAGTCTACAAGAAGATCAAAGACGATTTAGAAAAAATCGAATGAGGAACGCTAGGAAAAAATAGGTACTGTTTAGTAAAATGTAAACTTACTGGGGCCAGCAAAGGAGCCCTCGCCTGCCCGATCCTGGCCTGCATCCTCAGCACCCTCCTCCTGTGTCCTCTTGCCCTTGGGGGGAGCTGATGTACAACATGAAAGAAAGAAAAACCATAAAACATGGATGAGATTTTTCAACCAAATCAAACATTTCAAAAGAACAATAACAACATATTTTGGAAAAATAGCAAATAGATAGACAACTATTCCACGGGATCTATCTCATGTGGTATACTACGTTATTCGTATTGCCTGATTTGCGGAACGTTGACTTAGAAAGTTCCTATGTAACTCAATAAACAGACTACTAAAGAGGTTTGCCTAGGCCTGGCACTGCAGGCAGTAGTGCACAACACGTGACAGACAAAGTCCATCCTGCTTGCAGATCAGTGAATACTCAAACTATCAATCCACCCGCCACCACCGCCACTATTTCTTCTGATAGCCATGTGACTGTCTAAAGGAAGGACACTGGACTTCAGTCTGTTGGGGCTGATTTATAAGTCCCTTGCGGAAGTTGCGGCTGATTTTCCTCCATTGTTGCGTGCCTTTTCTGACGCAGCGGCAGAACAAAAGACTCGCCATGGTGTTGGTGCGGCGTATATATTAAAAAAAAAAACACATATGGGCGATGCATCACGTTGTAAAGCCCTGCGCCATCAGGGGGCGTTCCGGCGCAAGGGAGGGCGTACCTGCGCAGGAACGAATCCTAAAAGTGGCTGAGGGAAATCTACAAGATGTCAATCAGTCATTTTTATGACAATGATGCATGACTCAAACCCTGCGCGCTGGAAGCCGACGTACGGCTTGATGCAGCATTGGGGAGATAGGGTACCCCAGAGCATTGCTGGAGCTGCGCCATCGTTGGCACGCAACTCCAGCAATGCGCTGCCTTTACGGCACAGATGCGTAAGGCTTCTGTGACGTTTTGGGCCAATGGGTGGTGGTGGCATGGCACACAATTACTGCCGCATCCCTGCTACTTTGCAGGGATGCGCCGGTAATTGAAAATATGACCCTTACTGTCTAGCATTACGCAGTTCTTTTCTTTACAGTACACTGATACATAATTTCTCAGGCCAATGAAATGCTTCTGAACACAACATACAAAACAAAGAAGCATAGTAGCAAGCAAGGCTACTGAGAAGGAGAGCAGTGCACCTGAAAATGAAATGCATAGAAGATTTTGAAATATAATTTACCTCAATGTAATCGGCAGCATTATTGCTCTTGGTAAAGAACAAAGATTTGCAAATAACAGAGCAGGATAAAACAGAGTAGTAAATGTACTACTACTACTACTCACCAAGCCCGGGGACCTCTACGCCGAGCGCGTCCAGCAAGTCCCGCTCCCGGTCCATGACATCGGTCCAGCGGTGGGTGGCCTGGTTATATGTGCGCCGGACCCCAGAGATCTTGTACATGGCCCGGCACACCTTCTCCCACCGCTGGCGGCGCTCCCGGATGCCATAGCCGGTCGCGATCTTGCCGCCTCCCAGGATCGTCTTGGGGAGGCGGCGCTGGACATGGAAGATCAGTGCCGCCACTTCCTCCGCGCTAAAGATCTCCCTCTGGACCACTTGCTCCCCCCTTAAACGCCCGCACGGGAGCCGGGCACGGGGTGCGGGACCCTTCCCCTTCTCAGGGTGCTTCCCGGCTCCCTTTACCATGGTCTGGGCAGAAATAAACTTAAATGATAAAGAAGAAATAGAATAGTGAAGAAGAAAATAAAAGAGTTTAAAAAAGTAGTTTAAAAGTAACTAAAAGCTGCAGAAAACACAAAAATATAGAGCTAGAAAAATAGAGGGTTAGATAATAAGTAAAATTAGATCAAAAAAACTTCAAACAAGCAAAGGATGGCAGAGATTGAGAGAGGATAGAGAAAGCATGCCCAGAACCATAGCAATGAATGAGAAACAAGATGGCCGCGCCCGTTCACGACCGCGTGGGTAAGTTCGCGCGAGATTTTCCTTGCGAGTACGCGCGAACTTGTACTCGCGAGCAGCACACTTTGCGAGATTACACATAGCGGGCGGAAACGGAATTACGTCACGCCAACAAGATGGCCGCGCCCGTGTACGACCGATAGGGTAACTTGGCAAACGAATAGCTAGAAGCGCCTCGCGAACACGCGCAAGATCACGCGAACATACACGTCGCAACAAAAACAATTTTGTATTCGCACGTATTCGCGGCTTCCGAAATCGATCTCGCACGGATTCGCGCCCCAAATAACGCGCGAAATTGCAAAAAAAACGATTTTAGCTAAAATGAAAGCAATGAGCAGGTGCAAAAGTTCAAACTTAACATTAGTAACATTCAAGGTAGTGCTTCCTGATGGGCCCCTCCAGAGTTTGCAACAATTCTATGACCCTGCTATGACCCAAACAGCAGGCTCATAGAATAGCACCATAAAGGTCCTGTAAAAAAAAAATTTCACTGCAACAAAAAGCAAATTACAGATAAGGAAGGAAGCAGGTGCCAGCCAGACTGGAACTTTCAAAATTACTGACACATTAATGAAACACAAATTAATTGATGGCAGTTGAAGAAGGGCAGGTGTGCTAGCTTTTTTCAACCACCATAATCTACAGTAATAAATAAACCTAATAGGTGCCTGTGAGGATGTACTAGAGGGTGGCATGGGTGTCCCAGAGGGTGGCAGTGGTGAAACAGAGGGTGCTGTGAACCTGTGATGATAAACCAGACGTAGAAACAACATAGTCGCGGCCGTTGCAAGCCGAAAAGTAAGTTCGCAATTGCGAACTTGTCCCAAAATCGGCGCGAACACGCGCCAACACAAAAAACGGAAAAATCCGCAAGTCCGCTAGAGTTCGCGGATCTTCGCGGATTGCGAATCCGTAAATACGCAAGTTCGCGGATTGCCAATCCGCAAAATCCGCCCATGCTTAGTAATGTATATATATATTTAAAAATATTTTTATAATATTTTGTGTTTTGTTTTTTTTATAATTTTCTTAGCAGTCCCCACCCAAAGCGCATCTCTCTCGATTGCTGCGCAGAATGTAGACGCCATTTTACAATTGTAATGAAAGATGTGCGTAGGGTGTGTGATGGGTGCGTATTTTCATGCGCGATTGCTATGCGACCCGTACGAGACTTCAAGCGCATACGCAACAAATGTGCATCACGCCACACCACGCCCATTTCCGCATGGCGTCATGTACGTGTTCAAAGTGGTGGGTACACGACTTCCGTGAACTTTTTCGATATAAAAAACATATATATATATATATATATATATATATATATATATATATTCACTGAAAAAACCATAGGTTATAGACCATATATAGTTAGGAATTAGCATTTACAAAACCTTGAAAATTCACTGAAAAAACCATAGGTTATAGACCATATATAGTTAGGAATTAGCATTTAAAAAACCTTATTTTACTCACACAAAACCATTGAAATTCCATATATAGTTAGTTGCACTAACTATATATTGCGCACCCGCAATCCACTGCTGATCATGTCACATATTACATCATTCATGACATGGTCAGTGACATCACTGATGACATCACTGATGACATCTCAAATGACATCACTGATGACAACATCCAGTGATTATGTGTTTCTGTAAAGTTTAAATATGTTTTACATATTGAAGAATGAGTGGATGTATAAGTGTCTGAATGAAGGTTTTAGTAGGTGCGTGATTGACTGTATGAGTGAGTGATTAAATGCGTCTTACTAAATGCACGGGTTAGTGACTAAACTGTCTGAAAGTGTGCATCAGCATGTCTGTTGTTGTGCAAGCTGCTGCATGTGTTGATCAGTAGCTATATAAGTAGCTATATGGGTTATTGATTGGTTGCACAAGTATTTGTATGGGAGACTGAGTGTGTGTATGACTGGCTGGGAGGTGTGTGACTCTGTGCAGATCAATGTGTACTTGTATCAGTGATTCTATAAGAGAGTAAGTATGTGTTAGTATATGTTTTAAAATGTAAGGTACTCTATATTTAACTGTGTAGATTAGAAAATGGAACTGTGATTGATTCTTTACAGGACTGACTAGGTGTGTGAGTAACTCCATGGATGAGTGGCAGAGTGTGAGTGTCTGTATAGGTGTATGAGTGCATATGATTGTGTTGTAAACATGAGTGATTGTATGTATGAATGATTGTATGGGTGAATGAGTGAATGTGTGTGTAGACGTAGGAATCAGTGAGTACGTATGTAGTAACTAGTATTGGTGTGTCAATGGTTTCAAAAATTATACTCTGTTTTTAACACTGGGTGAAACAGAGGTTATATTAAAATGTGAAGAGATGCATTGTATTGTCACATGAATAATATCATCAGTGATGTGGTCATTGATGTCAAATGAGATGTCATCAGTGATGTCATCAGTGATGTCATTTGAGATGTCATCAGTGATGTCATCAGTGATGTCACTGACCATGTCATGAATGATGTAATATGTGACATGATCAGCAGTGGATTGCGGGTGCGCAATATATAGTTAGTGCAACTAACTATATATGGAATTTCAATGGTTTTGTGTGAGTAAAATAAGGTTTTTTAAATGCTAATTCCTAACTATATATGGTCTATAACCTATGGTTTTTTCAGTGAATTTTCAAGGTTTTGTAAATGCTAATTCCTAACTATATATGGTCTATAACCTATGGTTTTTTCAGTGAATTTCAATGGTTTTTTAATAGCAAATATCATAAGCTGTCGAATGTCAAGTACGTGGTAAGTGAAAACATTTTCGTGTTTATGCACACTGATCTGCTTTGAATGGTACCCCCCCCCTCATTTCTATTAGGAGTACTCTCTCTTTGCAGATAGTGAAAGGTAGTTAACGCAGGCCTTTGCCCCCGTTGTAATCCGTCGTGCCTGCTTCTCTCTCCATTTGATTGATTGTTATCCAAGTATTTACTGTTTTAGAATTAGTTCTCTTTGGTTCATTCTCTATTTACAAACAAACACAGAGTCGCAATACTCTGTTTAGTCTTTGCAGATAACGAAAAATCGTGTAAAAAAAAGAAAAGGAATCGAGCAAAATCAGTAGGCCACTAATGGGATCTCTTTTTGACCTCGCTAAAATAGAAACATTAGGAACAACCCCTCATGACAAATACAAAACTAGTGAGATGAACTGAACTCCACACAATGATGGCTGCAAAACAGCTCGGCTCCGCCACCCACCCCGCCCAAAATAACGATAAAGAGCGGCTGCCATGATTGGTTGCGGAATGGCCACGACGGAGCTACGAAATGATGCTGCTCTCATGCTAACCCCAGCTTCAGTCTGAAACATCCAGAAACACTGTAGACTACCAATTCGATCAGTTCCGGTAGCGCCCCAATGTAACCCGGTAGAGAAGAACTAGCCCTCCCCTCTTTGACTGATGGTTCTTGTTGCCTGTCCCTTCTGTTCTCATTTAACAGAACTATTTAGCCTGCTGAAAGGGGTTGTGTTCCGACCGCTGGTTGGTGGAGACATTTTGACTATATTCTGGACCTGCGTTGTCGCGTAATGCGTCATATGACGCGCCGCGTTAGCGCATCCGGAAGTCATCCGGGGCGCGCAGCGCGTAACGTAAGCATAACAAGTCATGTGACTTGTTAATAAAACTTTTCATTGGTTCATTTTACTTTTCTTATTGTAATGATGAAAGGCTTGGTCATATGACCTAAAAATTACGCTTTTCATTACTTCCGAACATTATTTTTTCTTAAATATATGTTATAATGTTCCAGACTAATGTACTTTCCCGGAAATTTTACAACTGTCCTGCAAGTAAAATATATTCTTTTTTCGAGAAAAAGAGCGTTTCTTCGTCCCATGATGGAGCCGTTGAGCAAAAGAGGGTCGACCTGCTGTCTTAGTCGCCGATACGCCTGAATATGAGATTCTTATCGATCACTTTATGTTGCAGGAATAGAAAACACAACAGCCCTTGACCATTTATCTTTACTGCGTTCCTTCGTATTATACCTTTTACCCTTCATGTAATTGGTCTTCTTTATTTCACTTGCCTTTTAATGATTCTAAAACAGTGACTATTATTACAAACTTTACCAATGTATATACTACTACCATGTTTTCTTTTAAAAACCTTTATTGTGAAAATTTCATTATACAAATACGAGCCTATAACCACGTGGGCCGGCCACGGAGCAAACTGTAATCGTATGTGATGAGTAGACATTTACACTGTAGAGGAACGTAACGGGCGGGCCATTAGGTTGCAAGAACTAAGGTGTCTAACAGTTACGGAATCGGTGGACGTACATTTTATAATTAAAATACGACAGGGCCAGTTACAATAAAATTATCTAGATATACATTTGCGGGCAAGTACCATGGGTGACGTTAATTCGAACTTTCAACAGTACAGTAATCAATAACACATCAGAACTTAATATCAATAGGGATGTCGAAATATTCAATCAATTCTCGTCCCCGCCCGCCATGTGCTTCAAAACTGCATACGTATCTCGTGATTTCAAGGTTCTGCAACCAGTACACAACAAGGAGTTACGAGTCCCATTTATTCCGGCGCCATTTTGGGCGAGGACGGGCAGGTCCAGGATATAGTCAAAATGTCTCTACCAACCAACGACTATGATGATGTTCATATGCTGTATTTATTAGAGTAACACTCATCTGTCCACATGAAATTAATTTGCCACAATCTAAACATGTCATTTTAATCTTTCCAAAGTTCTTCTAAAAATTTGGGACCGTTTCCCTTGCCTCTGAAGCTCTCAGTGCCACTTCTTTGATGAATGTACTAGCAGGTCAGGGGTTCTCCTCCAAATCTCTCTTTTATGCAGCACTATAATTAATTGGTGCCACCTCTCCATATGACGATGCATGGTATAGTTACCACAACTATATTTTTTTTCGGTTCCTCTGGAGAGTTCATCGTGGCAGATGAAGCGTGTAACGTACCGGGCATTTACCTTTTTTTGCATGTACAGGAAAGGAAAAAAAAATCGAGCGTCCGAGTTCTAAGGTGTCCCAGGGCCATTTTAGTGGAGGACATGATACAGCGATAATGCCCTGGATAAGGACACTTCCTTCGGGCACCCCACGCCGTCTTTCGGCGCAGCATTGTAGGATGGCCACACCAGTGCGGCAACTTGCTAGACACCACCTCGGTGCCATCCGGATCTCGGCGCCCCACTGCAGATGAACTGCCTCCACATGGAGAAGCGGGAGAGGCTCGTTTGCGCCGCCTCCCCCCCCCCCTTCGGGCACCCCACGCCGACTTTCGGCGCAGCATTGTAGGATGGCCACACCAGTGCGGCAACTTGCTGGACACCACCTCGGTGCCAACCGAATCTCAGCGCCTTGTGTTGTCTTCCATTCCGAAAATATTGTTGGCAGCATTTTGAAAGGAAAGACAAACAGCCGTTTGTGGCCCTCACTACACCGTTCTCCTAGTGAGTCTCACATTGTTACATTTAGGAAGAATGTTGAAGAGTAGTATGTTGAAAATCTGAAGCCATTGTTATACAAACTCTCAACCAGCCTTGGATGGAAAAATCCTGAAGAATGTACAAACTGAAAACCAGTTTTTCTCTTTATAGCATCAACAGCAACGCTTGAGTCAGCTTTGTGTGAAGCCGCCATTTTGATTCAATCAATAGCGTCCCCCTGCACACATTCAGGGACCTGGTCGTGTCTTCAGGTCAAACGGATTGTGGGACAAGATGCACAAAGGAAAAGGAAAAAAGTTCCGCCGGACCCCGGGAGGTGGCCGCCTATGTCATGGGCGATCTTAGGCCACACCAGGGCAATAGTGAAGCTGCAGCAGGTGCAAATAAGCTTCAGACAGTGTTACAAGCGCTGCTCAGAACTCTCAACTATGACACCACCTCGGTGCCATCCGGATCTTGGCGCCTTGTGCTGGTTCCGGCCTATTCACACATCGGTCCGCTACTGACGCCACCTCACAGGCCAACGGGGCACCCCACGCCGACTTTCGGCGCAGCATTGTAGGATGGCCACACCAGTGCGGCAAATTGCTGGACACCACCTCGGTGCCATCCAGATCTCGGCGCGTTGTGCTGCCTTTGGCCCCATTCGCACATCAGTCCGCTACTGACACCATCTCACAGGCTAATGGGGCGCCCCACGCCGACTTTCAGCATTGTAGGATGACCACACCAGTACAGCAACTTGCTAGACATCACCTCGGTGCCATCCGGATCTCGGCGCCCCACTGCAGATGAAGTGCCTCTCAACTATGAAACCACCACTGTGACATCCGGATCTTGGCGCGTTGTGCTGCCTTCGGCCTATTCGCACATCGGTCCGCTACTGACGCCATCTCACAGGCTAATGGGGCGACCCACGCCGAGTTTCAGCATTGTAGGATGACCACACCAGTGCAGCAACTTGCTAGACATCACCTCGGTGCCATCCGGATCTCGGCGCCCCACTGCAGATGAAGTGCCTCTCAACTATGAAACCACCAGAAAACGCTTGAGTCAGCTTTGTGTGAAGCCGCCATTTTGATTCAATCAATAGCGTCCCCCTGCACACATTCAGGGACCTGGTCGTGTCTTCAGGTCAAACGAATTTGGGACAAGATGCAGAAAGGAAAAGGAAAAAAGTTCCGCCGGACCCCGGGAGGTGGCCGCCTATGTCATGGGCGATCTTAGGCCACACCAGGGCAATAGTGAAGCTGCAGCAGGTGCAAATAAGCTTCAGACAGTGTTACAAGCGCTGCTCAGAACTCTCAACTATGACACCACCTCGGTGCCATCCGGATCTTGGCGCCTTGTGCTGGTTCCGGCCTATTCACACATCGGTCCGCTACTGACGCCACCTCACAGGCCAACGGGGCACCCCACGCCGACTTTCGGCGCAGCATTGTAGGATGGCCACACCAGTGCGGCAAATTGCTGGACACCACCTCGGTGCCATCCAGATCTCGGCGCGTTGTGCTGCCTTTGGCCCCATTCGCACATCAGTCCGCTACTGACGCCATCTCACAGGCTAATGGGGCGCCCCACGCCGACTTTCAGCATTGTAGGATGACCACACCAGTACAGCAACTTGCTAGACATCACCTCGGTGCCATCCGGATCTCGGCGCCCCACTGCAGATGAAGTGCCTCTCAACTATGAAACCACCACTGTGACATCCGGATCTTGGCGCGTTGTGCTGCCTTCGGCCTATTCGCACATCGGTCCGCTACTGACGCCATCTCACAGGCTAATGGGGTGACCCACGCCGAGTTTCAGCATTGTAGGATGACCACACCAGTGCAGCAACTTGCTAGACATCACCTCGGTGCCATCCGAATCTTGGCATCTCAACGCCTAGTGGTATCTTCCATACAGAAAATATTGTTACGCTACCTTTGGCCCCATTCGCACATCAGTCCGCAACTTAGACATCACCTCGGTGCCATCCGGATCTTGGCATCTCAGCGCCTTGTGGTGTCAGTCAGAAAATATTGTTGCGCTGCCTTTGGCCCCATTCGCACATCAGTCCGCTACTGACACCATCTCACAGGCCAACAGGGCGCCCCACGCCGACTTTCAGCATTGTAGGATGGCCACACCAGTGCGGCAACTTACTAGACACCACCTCGGTGCCATCCGGATCTTGGCGCGTTGTGCTGCCTTCGGCCTATTCGCACATCGGTCCGCTACTGACGCAAACTCACAGGCCAACGGGGCGCCCCACGCCGACTTTCAACATTGTAGGATGGCCACACCAGTGCTGCAACTTGCTGGACACCACCTCGGTGCCATCCGGATCTTGGCGCGCTGTGTTGCCTTCGGCCTATTCGCACATCGGTCCGCTACTGACGCCGCCTCACGTGCCAACGTATTTTCTCCGCATTTTATACCCTATGCCGCATAACAGGTCATGTGACTTGTTTCTAAAACTTTTCATTGGTTCATTTTACTTTTGGTTTCCTAATGATGGAAGGCTTGATCATATGACCTAAAAACAACACTTTTCATTGGATGAAAACTTTTTTTTTTTCCAAACGATGAAAGCCCCACCTTGTTTCTGGATGTTTCAGACTGAAGCTGGCGTCAGCATGAGAGCACCACCATCTCGTAGCTCCGTCGTAGTCATTCCGCGAGCAATCATGGCAGCCGCTCCCCACCAGAAGCCTGCAGGAGTCGGGGCCCCCAAAACTTTTGATGAATTCTCAAGGCGGAGGGGACGCTTTCGAGAATGGGGTCCAAGACCTAGCAGACAAGCATCCGATTTCCAAGGTGTCCCAGGGCCATTTCAGTGGACCAGGCCCAAAAAGGAAAGAGCCTGCCGCCATTTTGAGAGTCCTGTGACAGCCGCCTATCGCTGCACCGCAAGAGTGGGCGCAACTCAGCTGAATTGCGGCTTTTCACACAGTGGACCAAAAACGGACGGAATGGCAACTGAAACGGTAAAGGGGCGCCCCACTACAACAGATGACACTCCACCTGGAGAGGCCCGTTCACGCCGCCTCCCCCGGGGCGCCCCACGCCGTTATTCGGAGCAGCATTGTAGGATACCAAAACCAGTGCGGCAACTTACTGGACATCACCTTGGTGCCATCGTTCTGCTGCCTTGGAACTATTCGCACAACAGTTTGCTACTGAAGACCCACCCCCCGCGACGCCCCACGCCGTTATTTGCTGGGTGGCAACTTACTAGACATCACTTTCGTGTCATCTAGATTTCAGCGCGTTCTGCTGCCTTGGAACTATTCGCACAACAGTTTGCTACTGATGACCCGCCCCACGCCGGAAATCTGGACGTTGTGCTGCGTTGGGACTATTCGCACAGCCGACCGCTACTTCGTTGTTTTTCCCTAAAAATGTTTATATGTTATTACTATTTTTGTTTTCTTGTATATATTTATAAATTATTAAAGTTTTATAATCTTACTACTTTGTCGGAGTGCTATATATTTTTAATGTGACACATAATTGTAAAAACTTTGATGTACAAAGAGTCATCCCTGGAATCTTCCGCTTCACGCTCGGTCCCCTCCCCAATCACAATACAGGATGGTTTTCAGATAATAGCAACGCTTCTGCTGTGACGGATCTCATCGAGTGTGGGCCTTGATCTACTATAACTCCTTTGAAGAGGGGTGAATCTTTACAGCTGTGGCCATAAACTACATCTGCAGGGCTAGCTGATACCCTAGGACCAGCCTGGACAATCGGACACAGAGGAAAAGGAGTGTCAGAGGGTGCAGTAGTGAATAGAGCGAAAGGGAGGTGTCGGGCGGGCACAGGGTGTGATTCTCAGGAAAGAGCAGCGCAGATGGGGGGAGGTTTATTACCCATGCATAAGACAGAGAGCGGGGGTGACCACTGCCTGGGGGAGATGCTTGCGAGGGTGGGGAGCCATGCTAAGGATCGACAGCGTGCACAGAGTGGGTCTGGTCAAGGCATCTAAAATGGCTGCCGTGCACGACAAAAGTGTGGCATTTGAAAAAAGACAAGATGGCGCAGACAATGTTTTTCAACACTTCCTGATTTCCTTCGAATCGAACGTTAACAGACGTTGGGGCATATTACCAAAGTTAAGCGATATTTATCCCTAACGATGCATTGCAAAGATTTTTTTACCGTCAGAAATTATCGCAGATAAACCTTGCTATTATCAAAGTTTATCGCAAATACGATAAAAACCGACCGCAATGCATTAATATCGCTGAAAACTCAGCGATATTCATGCATTACCGAGCTAATCCTCTTAGCCATGTTATCCACCTCCCATAGGATAACATGGCTAAGAACTGCTCAGGGCAGCTGTTACTTTTTGGAGATATTCGCGCTTATCTCGAATATTTCCAAAAGTTGATAATAGGAGATAGCGATGTTAGCGACTGTTTCCAGTCGCTAACATCTTGGCATGCCCACTTTGCATGTCATTAGTGATAAATATCACTCACATGCAAAGTGGGGCCCAAGATGGTCGCTATCTCCTACTAGCCGTCGCTAACTGGTGTTAGCAACAGCTAGGTAATACAGATATAATTTTATCTCCGCGAAGCGGAGCGCTGTTACAGATATATATCTTGTTTTTGAACGTTAATTTCTCAAAATGCACTGAAGCACATATATTGAGACCTAGCAAAGGCACATCGGGCTACCAGTCCCTAATATTTTACCAAGTTTCGTGCAAATCCATTCAGCCGTTCGATTATTATTATTATTTATTTTTTTTGCCCCGCGGGGCCCTTTTAAAACCTCCACATCAAACCTAGGGGATCAGCGAGGATCTACTATGCCCCCTTATGGTCATTTGCCCCTTCGCTTTGGCCTCCTCTTGTCTCTCGATCCTACCGAGAGACAAGATGGCGGCCGCTACGGACTGTTTGGAATGTTTACAGACACCGGAGAGCCAATCAGCTTCGCTTCGCAAAGCTCCGTAACGCGAAAAGTACGCGAAGCGGTGCGCTGTTACAGATATATATCTTTTTTTGAACGTTAATTTCTCAAAATCCACTGAAGCACATATATTGAGACCTAGCAAAGGCACATCGGGCTACCAGTCCCTACAATTTTGCCAAGTTTCGTGCAAATCCATTCAGCCGTAAGATTATTATTATAATTTTTTTTTTTTGCCCCGCGGGGCCCTTTTAAAACCTCCACATCAAACCTAGGGGGTCAGCGAGGATCTACTATTCCCCCTTATGGTCATTTGCCCCTTCGCTTTGGCCTCCTCTTGTCTCTCGATCCTACCGAGAGACAAGATGGCGGCCACTACGGACTGTTTGCGGCCACTACGGACTGTTTGGAATGTTGACAGACGCCGGAGAACCAATCAGCTTCGCTTCACAAAGCTCCGTTGCGCGAAAAGTACGCGTCCTAGGCCGCTGCCCGGTCCGCGCTTACAGATATATATCTTTTTTTAAACGTTAATTTCTCAAAATCCACTGGAGCACATATATTGAGACCTACAAAAGGCACATCGGGCTACCAGTCCCTACAATTTTGCCAAGTTTCGTGCAAATCCATTCAGCCGTTCGGGCTAAAAGTGAGGCCAACCGCCCTATGGAAATTAACATGGGAAAAACGCGTTTTGGGACCCCCCTTTTTTCTCGGCCCCCCCTTGGCGAACCCCCCCAAAATTTTCAGGGGCTGCTCAGAAACAAAATGTGCCATTTTCCTGAAAATTTCAGCCAATTCCGTCCACAAACGCCAAAGTTATTAGACATAGAATTTTCAAAAAACCCATAGAGAAAAAATCCTAACTATATATACCTACTGGCGACCGCCAGTAGGTAATATTGAGGCTCCAGCTTGATCCGAAGTACTACAGCTGTTGCTTGGAGCCTTCGATGTAGTTCGAGTGATTCCTAGTACTTCGGATCAAGCTGGAGCCTCAATATATATATATATATATACATATATATATATATATATATATTCAAAACAAATGCCCCCAGCATTTTGAAGGGCGACTCGACCTCGCTCGCATATATATATATATATGTATTTAATATAAATATTAAGGGGGAAAAAAGAATATTCTTTTAGTATTAATGAACTTATATTACATTTAAATGCAATTTTGAGAAGTCGTGCTAGATGCGTGCTGCGTGTACGCACCCAACGCGCATCCCATGTGACCAAAAAAAAGAGATTTAATTGGTTTATAACACTTACTGTTCTAACTATTGAAGAACCTCACCCATTTCAATTACTCTTCTTAGACCTTCCTTACAAGAAGACCTATCCTGAAAAGAAAGTCACTTTTTGTTCATTGGAAACCTGAACTTCTATTTTGGAATCGAAAATGGCTATACCACTGCAACAATCATCTGATTCTGATGATTTTGTTACTGTACAATTTCATCCAGAACCTCACCCTCCCAAAAGATACACATCCATCGTATGGACATTTTTTACTTTTCCAGAGGGGCAAAAGAAATGTAATGCCACCAAAGTAACATGCAACATTTGCTAGACAGTACTGTCCAGAGGAGATCCGAACAAGAAATACTCCTGTGGCATTGCTAGTATGTGCAGGCACCTCCAATCCATGCATCCTGTCAACTATGCTCACAAAGAATGTAGAGGACTGCGTCAAAATGTACCTCCACCATCGGCAATACCAAGTATCTCTGGGGCATATCCACCAGACATACGTTCCCAATTTGGGAAAGTTAGAATGCACTGCGCGAAGTGCAATCGTTTAATTTGTTATGGGGAGCAATCAATAGACCTAGTTTGCAGAGCAATTGATAACCATCAAGGCATTTTTTTTTTATTCCCTCAAAGTTCATGGTTTTGTTCATCCTGTTGACTTTTTTTGTCTTTTTAAAAAAACAAAAAAAGTTCTAAAAATCAACAACAAAAAAAGTAAAAAAAAAAAAAAAAGTTATTTTCAGAACTAACCACTCTGGTTAAAGAAAGAGCTACATGTATATGCTAGTGTGTGAAAATTTACATAGATGTATACATACTGTATAATTGACTAAAGAATGCATTTGTCATATATGATGAATGTATAACTGCAGAACTATAAGGAAGTGCTACATCCGAAGCACAGAGATGCAACATATGTACATAAATATGTTGGAAGTCTGTCTTTCCCTCTGCACTGCTGCTTAAACTGCAGGCATGTGGTGATACAGGCACCGTTGCACCATGGTGTAAGAATATATGTGTCGTGTGGAGTTTGTTTTGTGCAGGAAGACACACCTTCCTGCACAAAAGCAATCAGTGAAGGCATTTGTCTCCTACAATGTATGTTGTGCATTGTAGCATATATTGAAAGAGAAAAAAATGAGCAGAAGTGAAAACAATTGCCATAGCTAGTGCAGTAGTCTTTGTGTAGAGTAGGGGGCCGTGTTGGTGGTAGATTTAGCATTTAGGGTAGTACACTGGTGTTTGTGTATTGTAGGGGGTCGTGCTGAGGGTAGTGTTTTAAGATTTAGGATAGTGCAGTGGTGTTCATCTACTGTAGGAGGTAGTGTTTTAGGGTTTAAAGTAGTGCAGTGGTGTTTATGTAGTATAGAAGTCCATGCTGGGGGTAGTGTTTTAGGGTTTAGGGTAGCGTAGTGGTGTTTGTGAGGTGTAGGGGTTCTGCTGGAGGTATGTATTAACATTACACTATGACCACCCTAAGCACAATTATCAGTAGTAACCACTAAAAGATTCCAGGTGAAGTTATCAGCAGAATGCTAGGAAAACGTTTATCAATATTAAATGCTTCTAATCAAGTAAAATTCAAATCATCACATGCAGTGTTCCACAAATGGTGTTACCACAGCAGTAAGTCTCCCCAACTTAGATTTAAAGTGGATAAACATGTTTCATATGACAGACCCATAGGCCAACCCTGCAGCTTCCACATGCTTCAACACCCACCACATACTCAGCAAGACCTTCAAATAGACCCACCTCCCGAATCAAGGAAGACCATCACTCAAGCACTCATCACCAGCAGGCTGGACTACGGGAACGCCCTCAATTCCGTAATCAACAAATCTGTACTCCATAAACTTCAGACTGTCCAGAACACCGCAGCCAGACTCATCCGCAGCGCCCCACGACAAGACCACATTACCCAGCATAAATGAGCACTCCACTTGCTCCCCGTCTAAAAAAGAGTGACCTTCAAGCTGCTCACACACACCTATAAAGCACTCCACAACACTGGACTACAATACCTCAATCTCCTTCTACACCCCCAAAAGAAACCTCCACTCCGCTGACCATGCCTTGGCCGAAATCCTCTGTATCCACAGAACCAGACAGGAGGCACACCCTTCTCCTACATTATGGCCAAGACCTGGAATGAACTCCACCTCAGCATCAGATGAACCCCCACACTAAAAGCATTCAGGACCTGGCTTTTTGAATCACCAAAGCTGCACAAACCCCCCCCCACATATTACCCCAGCTCCTGGAAACCCTCACAGGTGAGTAGTGCGCTCTATACATCCCTAATTGAATAATTGATACGCCACCACAGTGTGTGTTTGAGTGTTATCAACAGCCCCTTCCATTGGTTTGGCTGTCTGTAAGTCTTAAGGGTAGTGAAAAGAGAAGAACTGCCTTCTTTAATATACACAGAATCTCTGAGATTGGCTTGGTTTGCCTTCACCTCTGAGAGCTACTTTCAGGGTGCTGGTGAGCTACTAGTAGCTCCCGAGTTTCTAGTTGGAGACCCCTGGTATGTATAGTGAGTGGGGAATTGTAGTCCTGAAGCACAAATGTGAAGGTTATTACACCACTACATGCATAATGCATAGAACTTTGAATCACTCCATTCCCTAAAGCCTGACTCACAGCATGAGTACATGCTTACTGACTGAATGATTACATTAATATAAGTAAAGACACTGGGTGAATTTTTCATAGGTTGACTTTTACTTTAGTGAATGAATTACTACATGGTACTGAAAGACTCATTTTGAAATTGCAACAGCAGTCACACTGTGTTTGCTGGAGTATAAAGATAGTGACTGGGGAATTGTAGGCCTGAAGCACAAGTGTGAAAGTGGTTACACCACTACATGCATAATGCATAGTAGTTTGAAGCACTGCATACCCTAAAGCCTGGCTTACTGCAAGAGTATATGTACGTATGTAACTGCAAACACATCAACCAACCAAATCATTCTCTCTCAATTTTGCCAAATGAACACTGATTCATAGTGTGATTCTAGACAAATAACAGTATCCTGTGCAGTGTATAAAGAAAGATTAAACATATTAGATAAATAGATGTATTAAAACTCGGAGTAATGGAATTAAATAAATTAATAGTCAGATATAAATTAGAATACTCAAAGTTTAGTATAGAGTATCTCTGGCACAGGATGCAGGGAAAATCGGGGTTTAGGGTAATTAAGAATAATAAAAAAAGGTTTACAAAAAAATGGAAGTTACTAGAATGATAAGTCGAGAAAAAAAGGGGGAATGAATGTTAATACTTGCATTAAAAAAAGTAACCTACAGAAATACTTTGATAAACGAATTTAAATAAAGCATTTGAGAAATTATACGAAAGTTAAAAAGTATGGAAAGAGGCACGTTTACATAAACACGTGACGTACTAAAACTGTGGAAATGAGAACACCTGTGAACTGAAAAACGTGACTTCAAAGTGGGAGGAGCAATACATTTATCCCATAGAGTGTTAAGTAACCAAAAAGTATATAAACCACACCCGTGGGATAATTAGTTTCGTTTCAGAGAATCAATACGGGCGAAGAAACTACGAGCAAGGTAATGATTTGGGGCTGCGAAAGCATCTTCAGAATATCTTTCATTTCCTCAGAGGGAACATCTTGTTAATGTATATTTAAAAATACATTAAACATTATCTTCCTTCCAGAGGAGTTGGATGAATTTCAAAGGAGGAAGGAAATAATATCGAAGAGAGGAAAATTATCTGAATGGGTATATGTTTGATATTTTTAAAAGAGAAAGCAAAATAGTTTATGGTTTAACTCTTTTTATTAAAGTCAACACATAGAAAGGAGAATCCTCACATGCAGAGTTCAGTCAAGTATCGCAAACTCCCACACGGTAAGCGAGGTCCATGTGAACCTATTACAACTAGTGCTATGCAACCCATTGAAGACTGGCTGTTATCATGTAACCTTACAAGGTCCTTCCCCCCCAACTGTAAACAAGAATGAGAACCCCCCCAACCCCAACTCCCTCCCTCTCCAAACCCCCCCCCGTCCAGTGCTCGAGCCCCCCCATTGCTCCTCGGCTCCCTGCCCACATGATCCGCCGATCTGCGGCTGCCTTAAGTGGCAGTCTCCTTTGTCTCTGTGAGTCTTAACTAAAGCAAAATAACTTAAATGATTATAGAATGTGGTATAATAAAGTTTAAATGGAATATAATAACAAGTTGACAAAAGAACCATTATAAGAAATATAAGTTAATTAAGGAATTACTACATGCAAAGTAATAATTTGGAGCGATGTCATCATCTTAAATTTATCTTTCATTTCCACAGAGGGATCATATTGTTAATGTAATTTTTAATTTATATATAACTTTATGATCCTTCAACTGGAGTTGGATGACTTTCAATAGTTGATTTCAAAACATAATAAATAATATTTTTTTTAGTATGCAAGTATTTCTTAATGATTGAAAAATGTAGTATAAATAAACTATTGACGAAAAAACGAAATACTTTGGAATAAAAGAGAATACTCTTTATCTTCTAGAGTGAAAATGGGCTAAAAGTATTTATATTGAGTAGTGCTTTCACCAATTTTCACTCATGAAGAACAGAAGGATTATCTTCGCAAGCACTTTTTTGGAAAAAAATAATATAATTGTGGCTTCAAATGTTAATAATTCTTTCCATTTTTAAAAATGATTGTTAAATGTAATATTGAAATGAAATGTGCATAAAAAAGAAAGATGAAGTAGTAAGGGAGAGTTTGTTGTAGCACTTCTATTCTACTTTATCTGAAAATAAAAAAAAGCCCAAATATTTAAATAAAAATGATGGGGCAACACTTATATAATATAAACATAAGGAATGAGTGCTAATGATAAAATAAAATAAATGTGGTCCAACTCGTGATACCCATGAATGAAAAAAAGATTTTGCATTTCACCCCTGTGATGAATATAAAAGACTCAATAAAAATATTTAAAAAACTTGTGCTTTTTCCTTTCAAGGATGGTTTGAAGAATTATACATTTAATGAAAGGACAAAGTACTCCACGCTAAAGGAGAAAAGTCAGCACAATTATGATAGAATAGAAAATAGTATAATATTTTTAAATGCCTTCAAAGTCAACAAACTCGTAAGCACAGTAGACAGTTTAAATTAAAAACACCCTACCATAACTGGGGGCATATTATCAAGAAGGGTTTGAAACGCATTGTAAAATAAAGTGCGTCACAAAATGGGCTACATACATGGTGAGGGTATCGTAACGTCATATAGAAAAAACAAGCCAATCAACATTGATATCAGGAAGTTAGAGTTAACCACACAACAGCCAATCAAATGTTTTTCAAAATCTGTGCAAGCAAAGGGATTGGTCAGTAATACGTCTTCTTACAATGCTTCACAACCAATGAAACAGAGATGTAAAAAGTTTCTGTTTTTAACATTCGAGCAAATCAGATGACCTTGCAAGTACACGCAGCAAGAGGCAATTATTAAAGATGACTTGCTTTCGCAAGTCGCCGAAAGGCTTCTTGTAGAATAAGTACGCACTTATCTGCCAGACCCCATTTAATGATTAACCAGGCTCTCAAACCTAAACACGTCGGAAATCATCTCTCGTCACTTTCTCTTCTTCCAAGTTCACTGTGAAAGTGGGTGTTTCCTTCTCCTTTAACTCCTTTCTTTTTCATAGTAATTGTTACTCATACACTATCCAACAAAAACCCCACAGATGCAACCCCCCTGGATTTGCAATAGTAATTGTTACTCATACAGTATCCAACACATACCCTGCAGATGCACCCTCCAGGAGTTAGAATAGTAATTGTTACCCCTACACTAACATGCACTTAACCTACAGATGCACCCCCCTGGACTTAGAATAGTAATTGTTACCCCTACACTAATGTGCACTTACCCTACAGATGCACCCTGCTCTCTCTTTCAAAATCCAAACTAGATTTACAACACCCTTGCACCACTTACGAGTCACGTTTCCCATCTTAAAAGTAATGCAATAGTAACGCAATGAACTTGTAAACCTGCCCCATCCACATTATGAGCAAAACAAGTGAACAACTCATACACTTCTTTATCTATCACAATTAGACAGTGTTGTTTCACGATTCACAATGAACTTCAATAAATACTTTGTGCCTATTTAAATGGAAGACAAGATTGTCGACATTACAAAACTTAGTGGCATATTTACAAAGACAGAGTTAAAATTGTCGTTGCTTTAACGCCTGCAAAGTACAACAAAAACACTGAAAATGGACTTCAAAATCCTTTGTTATCTTACCGGAAGATTTTCTCAACATTGCTGTTTCCTATACAAGACTGAGAGCCACCTCCGGGGCTATAAAACAAATAGTTGTGGGGGGCTCCAAGCCCACCCCCTCCGAAATTAGAAGTGTAGGGACCTCAACGCCCCCCTCAAGCCCAGGGAACCACCACCCCCAGGATTTTGTGTATTGTGGGAGGCATACTGCGTGGCCCTCCGCCTGGAGCCCTCGAGGGTCCTGGAGACCGCCACACTCCATGGCCGGCTCCTGCACTCTCCTGGGGTGTCTACCCCCAGGACACTGTTGTTTGCTTTAAGAGGGCGGGAGTCTCGCGGCTCCCGCCCTCCCATACCAAACTTACTTTGGACTTTAAAAGACACAGCAGTGAAATCTATTCTCACTTTTAAAATCCAAGCCCGATTGCTTTTCCATATGCAACTTAGCATCTCCCCATATGGAAAAGCAATCCCGGTCCTGAAGGATGTGAGGAGCCGGCGGGTCCGTGGGGACATTGTGGCTCCCCCCACGGTTCCGACATTTTTTATAAGACCCGGGGTATAAGGTCCCCGGAGATATTTGTAATTACTGATAGGGGCTATTTTTTTTAAAGTAAAATTAAAAGTCGCACACCCAGCGCAGCACTCAGTGCGGCCCCCCGGTGTACATGCGCTGGATGCACGACTCACAATTTGTATGGTGCACAACTCAACCGCCTTTGCTTCACAACTTCTACGTGTTTGGGAGCCGGCATTGCTTTTCCAAATAGGGAGCTACTGACATGCAGCTCCGAATGTGGAAAAGCAATCTCATTTACATTTTTGAAAGAGAGAATACATTTCCTTGCTATGGGAGGGCGGGATGTACACCCCGGGACACTGCAGGAACCGGCCCTCCCACAACACATAAAGCCCCAGGGAGTGGTGGTCCCCGAGGCTTTGGAGACCTTGCAGCCCCCCCAACCATTTTGTTTTGTAGCCCCGGAGGGTAACGGGACCCTTGAGTGCTCCAGGAGGGGGGCCATGCAGTCCCCATCCCACAACACATAAAGCTCTGGGGGGATGGTGGTCTCCGTGGCTTTGAGGACCTTGGACCCCTCCCCCCACCATATTTTTTTTTAGCCCCGGGGGGGACAATCGCCGAGGCTGGGGGGCATAAAATGTAATATTTTGCCCCCGGTATTTACCCCCCCGGGCTAATTATAAAAAATGCTAAGTTTTATTTTATTTATTTTATTGCAGAGTCTGCGCACCCTACACGCACCTGCTGGGTTTTAAAAAAAAATAAAAAATTGTGGGTCCTGGGGGTCCTTCTTGGACCCCCTAAACAGGTCTAGAGGGTAACATTATTTCTACCCTGCCCCATTTCTCAGTTTTGCACACATATTTCACTGACTTCCTCAGCCTCTCTTCTACTGAGGCACAAAATGGCTGCCAACAGTTCCTGTTTTCGAATGTTGACAACCACTTGACAGCCACTTAGCATTCAGCGCGTGATCAGAAGGGTGCGCTTATGGCACAATGACAATCCTCGCACACTGCGCCCAGAGATATATAAATGACTTTAACTGTAATTTTCTTAGGAACTACTGAACAGATTGACACCACATAAGCAAAAGGCACAAGTCTGAACTGAGGGCTACATCTTTGCCAAATTTGGTGTAATTCCATTCAGCCGTTTGGGCTGTAGCTGTGGCTAAAGGTCCTATGGGAAATTGCATTAGGAAAACACGTTTTGGTAACCCCTTTTTTTCTCTGCCCCCACTTGACAAATCACCCCAAAACTTTCATCATAGGAGCGGACCAAAGCTGATTAAATCAATAGGAGTATAGGGGGAAAGAGGTAAGGCCGCCCCCCGCTCAAGCCACTATAAACAAAACACGCCTTACCTACATTTTAATACATCCAAATGTATTGACCAACAGGGATAATCTGATGAAGCATCTAGATCCTCCAAGTGTGTTAATTAACACTAAGCTCATGGGTCAAGGATGTAGCTTTCAATAAAAGGATAAACACAGGTTCCCACAGCCACAAAAATTGTGTGAAAACAGAGAGAGTGCCTCACGGACGTAACTCCCGAGGGGGTTCCTGGTTGACAGTGCCCAGTATACCCACTTCTCATCATCGGTCACTCTCTCTGTGTGCAGTGTACAAAGATGATCAACAAATAACAACAACCAAATGTATAAATACTAGTGGTGGTATGTAAAGAAAATAGCCAATACCAAAATGCACCTGTGTAAATAGAATACTAGTGCACCTGTGACCCCAACAGAAAAATAGATGAACCAATATGTGAAGTGCAACCAAAGTTAGTTTAAAAAGGTTTTTTGGTAAGGGTTGCTAGCTCTCAACCTTTATTCTGGCGCTGCAATCCTTCCAAATTAAAAAATGGATTTTCATATACCATACAGTTTTAAAGTGCCGACATGTTTCATTGCTCTCATTTCAGCAATTTCATCAGGGCAGTCTGGGGTTCTTGGTTCATGATCATCACACTTATATATATATCTCGGCCTTGTATCGAAGAATAAAAGAGAACACAGAGGTAAAATCTAAAGCACCCCGAGAGCGGGGGTTTGTGTTAGCGGTCACTCACACATAGCCCATCAATGTAAGGGCCAAAGAATTACCTTATGATTGCCATATCCAGACGTACCGGCAACCATACAGGGGACCCCGTGTCATCCGATCACGTGTCCTCGGGTTACTTGGTATAACAAATCAAGCCCGCTAAAAGAAATAAGTGTATAAAAGGGGGAGAGCAGTCATTTATAGGCCAAAAGGTCCCAGTGACACTTCAACACACACACCTGTATTTTACATACAGGGCATCCCATCAATCACGGCAAATTTGCCTTTTGCCAAGTGTTTACGAAATTACTCATGTACGAACTCCCCCGTACTAGTAGTGGAAACGTTCGAAAAAATGGTATCATGCGCAAAGAGAAAGAACTCAATCCTCCCCGACCTTCTACACCCGGTATACTTCAAACAGGGTGAGGTGGCGGGCCCACCTCAAATTACCGTACCACATTAGGCAAGATGACTAAATCATGAAAACCAACAAGCATACCACAAGAGCGTAAGGCCCTCAAATATCATACGGAATCCTTACTATTGCCGCGTCCCTCCGGCGCTTCAGACAGTCCCGCAACCATCTTGCCGTCTAGACGCGGAAGTACCCACTGCTACAAGCCACGCCCTCCACGTTGCATGGCGCGGCGCGCCAGCGGTAACTGCGGCGGCCATTTTGGATCAGGTTGAATGTTGTCGAATGAAATAACTACCACATCGTTTCCGTCAATGGATGTAAATGAATGGAGCGATGTAGTGAGTTCACAAATAGAGACACATCATTAGAAGGAGAGATCGTAAATATAGAAGGTCATAAATTATGAGGAGCGTGCCTTCATAAAAAATGATGTGAAAAAGGTGATATAAAATAAAATAAAAAGCACAAATGGTGCTTATGTAAATGCCGCAAATGACCTGCTCTGGTCCTATTAGACCTTCAAAATATGTATATAGCCGACTTTCATGAACACAGGAGCTTGGGGCACGGACATTCAAATGTCGCAGGGTCTTTGTATTAGCAACACTGCAAAAGCAAAGTGGGTTCAGGTAAGTCAAGAGTAGGCTCAGAGAAAAGCTGGATATACATAAAAAGTGGGAGTCTACAAGCTCATACCTTGATGGGCTGCTATCATAAATAAACACACTGAGTGGTCCTCACAAGGGAGGTTAGGGGATGGTTGTGATTACCTCCTACTCACTTTATTCCACTCGATGTTTTCGTTCAGCCCCTCCCGATCAGCCCTTTCTGAAAAAATCCACTTTGCCTCTTTACGCGCCAGGATGAGATCTAAGTGGTGCGTGTCTCCCACTACTTTCTCTAGAACAGTCCATGTCAGATCTTTTTGGTCATGTCCCTTCTCAGTAAAATGTTGTACTAGGCGGGTGGTCAACTTTTTGGCTCTATTGTACTCAGATGCTCTTGTACATGAATTTTCACCTTGCGGGAGGTCAGGCCAATGTAGTGTAGCCCACAACTGCAAGTCAGCCTATAAATAACATGTGATGTATTACAGTTACTGAAGCGGTTAAGGAACCATGTCCTCCCACTCTGCAGAACAACGCTTTTCGCAGCTGCGGTGTAGCTGCAAACAGAGCAACTGCCACATGGATAGTGTCCGTTGGGGACCGTGCTCGACTGGGCTGCCACCGGGCAGCGAGTATGTACCAACTTGTCCCGTAGGTTAGGGGCTCTTTTGAAAGCGAACCTAGGTGTCGGCATCTTGCTAGTTGGAGTGTCTAAGATGGACCAGTGCTTTCTAATAATTTGTCTCATCTTGGTGGACAAGGGGTCAAAGGTGGTATTCACTGGAAGACAGATCTGTTTCTCTTTGACATTTCTCTCCAACAAAGCCTCCCGTGGGGTGTTTAAAGCCCTCTTTCGTGCATGTTTTTGACTTTCGCCAGTTACTTTCTATTCTGAAGTTTAGTGGCAAGCTCCTCTGATTAACTTATAAAGGTCTCAGTGGTGGAGCAGTTACGTCGGTATCTCAAAAAGTGCCCCACTGGGAGGTTGTCCCTGAGTGCTCGCGGATGAAAAGATTGATAATGGAGGAGGGAGTTCCTATCAGTGCTCTTGTGGTGTACACTAGTAATCAGTTTATGGTCCGACACAGTAATGTCAACATCAAGATACACTGCAGACCTGTTGTTGATAGTCCAAGTGAACCTAAGACTAGTATCCGCTTGATTTAGCCACTGCAAGAATAACTGCAGTTGGTCCTCTGCACCTGTCCAGATGCAGAGGACGTTGTCGATGTATCTTTTTCATACTGCAATGTTTGCTAAGTATGGGTTAGAAGGATGGTATACCACGTTCTCCTCGAACTGACCCACATATATGCAGGCCAGACTGGGGGCAAATTTAGCCCCCATCGAGGTCCCAGATGTCTGCAGGTATAGCTGGCCTTGATATTCAAACATTTTTTTTTGTAAGGGCCAGCTCTATACATTGCAAGACAAAGGTTTGCGGTGTGTCATAAAACCATTCCATCTCTCCAAGGACCCTCGCTGCTGCCACCAGTGTGGCATCCTGGGGGATACTGGTATACAACGACTCAATGTCGATGGTAACAAGTATTTGAGTCTCAGGGTCAAATACGATATCATTAAGGATGTTTAAAATATCGGTTGTGTCCTGTACATAGGATTTTTGGCTAACTACTGCTTCCCTCAGGAAGAAATCGGCAAACTGGGATAGGGGTTCGAGTACAGATTGTATCCCCGAAACAATTGGGCGGCCAGGGGGTGGGCGTTGGGGTTTGTGGATTTTGGGCAGTATGTAAAATGCTGGTACCCGAGGCATAGTATTGATGATAAAGTCAGCTTCTTTGGGGGTAATCCACTTTTTAGTTACTGCGTCCGCCACCATATGTTTAATAGTGTCTAGGAGTTCTGGAGTGGGGTCACGCATAAGAGGATGATAATTAGTGCGGACCCCTAACAGTTTGAGTATTTCCACTTCATAGTCTGCGGTGTTAAGCACAACCACCGCCCCGCCTTTATCGGCTGGCTTAATTGTGATTGTGGTGTTCTGTTGTAAACACTTTACCGCTAATCAGTCATCCCTGCTCATATTTTGCCCCTGGTGGCGTGCCTGGTTGGCTTCCAGTGCTTCTATTTCTTGCAAGATGCGTTGTTCGAATACTGCAACCTTGGGGCCCAAAAGTGAATTAGGTGGACAAAAAGTGGAGGGACAATGTAGTTTGGTATCAAAAAGGGACAGGGGTGATTTATCTTTATCAACAAAGAATTTGTGCAATTTGATCTTACGCATCATCTCGGACACCTCAGTCCTACAAAGAAAGGCATTGTGTTTGGGAGTGGGTACAAAGCCCAACCCCTTATTTAATACCCCGCGCTCAGTCAGGGTCAATTCATATGATGACAAATTAAGAACTATGTCACTACAGTCCGGTGCCAGAGGTTCACTTATAGCCCCTGATTCTGAAATGATCTGCCCCTGCTCCGTGTGACCCGGGGTGAGTGCGTTTGCCATGTTGATTGCCATCTGCCCCTGCCTTGACCCCTTTGTGCCTGCGCACTGCGTCCGCGAGCGCCTCTCGGGGGTTGCCTTAAAAAAGCTCTCAATAGGACCCCCAAATCCTCTTCTGATCTGTTCTCTGGTGCGAAATTCACCCTATTGCTCGTGGATGCAGGATAGCGGTCCGATGTCTCCTCGTCCTCACTGCTAATGTTGTCGAAGCGCCAGTTGTAGGGTGTGCGCCTATTATCTCTATGTCCACCTCTCTGAAACTGTTGGCCCCGTCTTTGAAAATTCGACCCACGTGGTTGAGTCACTGGTTTGTCATAGTACTCATCCTCAGTATAGGGAAATGCCCATGTGTATGTGAAACGATCTGAATTCTTCTTAAGGCCCTTGATCTTCTGATTGACCATGTAGGTTTTGTACTCTAACAAATCGCCCTGTATCCTTGCTAACTGTTCCTTGGCATCAGTAAATGCAGAATTATTCTTCAGACTGTCCTCAAGATCCAAAATCTCCTTTAGAAGAGCCTCACTCAGACGTTTTGCAGTGTTGATAATTAAGATGAGCCAATATCTCGTGCATTTATTGGCTATGAAACTCCAATCAGTGCGGAATTGCTTATCCTCAAGAAAAATCTTAGGTTCAAGGCGAACTATCAAACTCAGGGAAGCGGCTCCAGCCCTGAGATATTCAGTCATAAGGGCCCCATGTAGGGCAACCCGTATCTGACGTTTTTTGAGATTACTCAGCTTATCCCATTCATCTCTCGCTGTACTATCGGTATTAAGAGGAGCATCAGGCAATAATGAAGGACCCGAAAGAATGAGTGCTATCTGCTCATCTGTGAACACTAAGCAGTTCATCCCAGCCTCCCCAAGAGAATCTGCTGGGCTTTCAAGTTTTACATAGGGGTGGCAAACTATGGTAAAAGAGTGACCGCAAGGATCTCTATATACCTACTGGTTAAAAAAAAATTTAATAAAACCAATTTCATAAAACTACTCTCACGACTGAGCCGTCGTACAAAGCCAATTAAATCAATAGGAGTATAGGGGGAAAGAGGTAAGGCCGCCCCCGCTCAAGCCACTATAAACAAAACACCTCTTACCTACAATTTAATACATCCAAATGTATTGACCAACAGGGATAATCTGATGTACCATCTAGATTCTCCAAGTGTGTTACTTAACACTAAGCTCATTGGTCAAGGATGTAGCTTTCAATAAAAGGAGAGACACAGGTTCCCACAGCCACAAAACCCTATTGGGAATGCCGAGTCGCTTGCCTTTACGATCAGACTGTCCCCGGGCCAGGCCCTGAAGGGGCTGCTGGTCTACAGACCACCAGGTCCTGTGGGTTCCTTTTTGGAGGATCTACAGTCAGCCGTCTCTGAGTTGGCGCTGACCACCCAGCACTGCATTGTGGCCGGTGATTTTAATTTCCACTTGGATGTGGCGGATGACCCTGATGCGGCCAAATTGCTGGATGTTACATCTCCGCTTGGTCTTATACCATGCGTGTCAGGGCCAACACATGAGAAGGGGCATACCCTGGATCAGGTGTTTTCATCTGTTCCACTTATGGAGGTTGATACCCTGCAGATGCTCTGGACTGACCATTGGTTGATCAGTTTTTCGGTGTTGGAATGTGCGCGCCCGGACCATAGAGCGTCTACCTTGCTCAGACCGGCCTCGAGAGCGCTACATAGAGTGACACCTGACATGCTCGAGCAGGCGCTGCTGGATCACCCTGTCATCTTTCGGGTGATCTGGACAGCGACACGGAGACTCTGCAGCGATGGCTCACCGATAGGCTGGACGATCTTGCCCCCAAGGTTGCCCCCCGGTCCACGGTGGTTCGGCAATCTGCACCGTGGTTTACGGAGGCGCTCCATGTGGCTCGCAGTCAGTGCAAGGTGGCCGAGAGGGCTTGGCGCCTTTTGTACGATGGGGAGGCTAAACTTGCCTATAAGGCGGCGGTGAAGGCCTACCATCGGGACATCCTTGGTGCCAAGAGGGACTATCTGGCTAGGAGGATAGAGGCATCTGCGAATTCCTGTAAGGAGATCTTTAAGATTGTGAAGGAGTTTACGACCCCCAGCTCCCATCCGCCCCCACCAGCTTCGGCGGATGCTTGGGCATGCGATCTTGCTGGTTTCTTCACAAATAAGATCAAGGCCATTCAGGCCACCTTCGTGGAGGAACCGGATGGAAGCAGCGGTGTGAGGGTGGACTGCAGACTTCCTCAGATCTCTGCGGCGGTGCTGTCCGATTTCCCTACTGTTTCCAACGATGTCTCTCAGATGCTGCTGGCCAATCTCAAATCTGGCTCGCCACTTGACCCCTGCCCTGCCAAATTTTTGGCCGGGATGGCGGCAGTGGTGAACCCTTTGGTCAACTCCATCCTCAACGCCTCCCTGAGGGAGGGAAGGGTCCCCAGTTCTTGGAAAAGAGCGATGGTGATCCCCCTCCTAAAAAAACCGGGGCTCGACACCGAGGCCTTGGCGAATTACAGGCCAATCTCGCTTTTACCAGCGCTAGCGAAGCTAACGGAAAAACATGCCCACGGTGTTCTGTCGAGCTTTTTGGAAGCTAATAATCTGCTCCATCCATCTCAATAGGGCTTCCGTCCTAACTTTAGTACGGAAACGGCTCTGATAGAGGTGACTGAGATCATCAGGGATACTCTGGATGCCGGCGGTAGGGCCATGCTGGTCATGTTAGATCTTTCGGCGGCTTTCGACACCGTCCCCCATAAGGCGATTTTAACTAGGCTTTATGACATAGGCCTTAGGGGGACGGTGCTCAGGTGGTTTACTTCTTTCCTTGAAGGCCGCCGCCAGACGGTCTGGGTTTCCCAGAGCTCCGCCGAGATGCCGCCATTGGGAGTTGGGGTTCCACAGGGCTCTGTGTTGAGCCCCACGTTATTTAACATCTTTATGTCCCCTTTGGCGGCCTTGGTGGAGGCGTACGGGGCCCAGATCGTCTCTTATGCCTACGACACGCAACTCCTCTTCACATGCGGGAAAGATCAAGAGTTTGATGGAGAGAGAATCCGGGACTGCCTTGCGCTGGTCTTCGACTGGTTCCAGCGGAACAGTCTGAGGGCCAACTCGGGCAAGTCCGAGATTTTATTTTTTGGTTGCGTTGCCGATCCGGAGTGGCAGCATTGGTGGCCGTCCGACATGAGCCCTCCTGCACAGTCCTCCGTGGTGGCCAAAAATTTGGGCGTCAAGCTGGACAACCAGCTGTCGCTACGAATTCACATTCTTGGCCTGGCCGGCACCTGCTATGGAATACTAAAAATGCTCCGCAAATTTTTGCCTCTGTTGTCTGAGGAGCACAGGAGGATTACTGTGCAGGCTCTTGTCGGCTCGAGGCTAGATTATGCCAATGCTCTCTTTCTTGGCCTCCCCGATTACCTGGTCCAGCGCCTTCAGGTGGTGCAGAACTCTGCTGCCCGGGCGATCTTTGGCCTAGGGAGACGAGCTCAAGCTTCTGGGTTGCTTCAGACGCTTCACTGGCTCCCCATTAGGAAGCGGATCCAGTTTAAATCCCTGACCCTGATGCATAAAGCTCTGCATGGATCAGGAGCTGGATATCTGCAGCCGAGATTGACTTTTTATCGTCCAGTTCGTTTCCTCCGTTCGGAATCCCTCTTTAAAGCTGTGGTCCCGCGGGTGAGGAAGGCCCGCGCGGGAGGGCGGTCTTTTAGTTGCAGAGCCCCCCAGCTTTGGAATCTGCTTCCACTTCCTCTCCGTAGCACTGCCAACTTGCTCCAGTTTAGGAAGGGCCTGAAGACTTGGCTTTTTAATTCTTAGTCTGTTTTACTGCTTACTGTTTTTTTGTTTTTTTTCTGATGTCTGTTTTTAGCTGTGTTGTGTTATTTCATTATGAGTTGATGGTGGAAAGCGTCGGGACACTCCTACCGATTAGCCATACGCTATATAAAAGTTATATAACATAACATAACATAACATAACAAAAATTGTGAGAAAACAGAGAGAGTGCCTCATGGACGTAACTCCCGAGGGGGTTCCTGGTTGACAGTGCCCAGTATACTCACTTCTCATCATCGGTCACTCTCTCTGTGTGCAGTGTACAAAGATGACCAACAAATAACAACAACCAAATGTATAAATACTAGTAGTAGTATGTAAAGAAAATAGCCAATACCAAAATGCACCTGTGTAAATAGAATACTAGTGCACCTGTGACCCCAACAGAAACATAGATGAACCAATATGTGAAGTGCAACCAAAGTTAGTTTAAAAAGGTTTTTTGGTAAGGGTTGCTGGCTCTCAACCTTTATTCTGGTGCTGCAAGCCTTCCAAATTAAAAAATGGATTTTCATATACCATACAGTTTTAAAGTGCCGACATGTTTCATTGCTCTCATTTCAGCAATTTCATCAGGGCAGTCTGGGGTTCTTGGTTCATGATCATCACACTTATATATATATCTCGGACCTGTATCAAAGAATAAAATAGAACACAGAGGTAAAATCTAAAGCACCCCGAGAGCGGGGGTTTGTGTTAGCGGTCACTCACACATAGCCCATCAATGTAAGGGCCAAAGAATGACCTTATGATTGCCACATCCGGACGTACCGGCAACCATACAGGGGACCCCGTGTCATCCGATCACGTGTCCTCCGGTAACTTGGTATAACAACTCAAGCCCGCTAAAAGAAATAAGTGTATAAAAAGGGGAGAGCAGTCATTTATAAGCCAAAAGGTCCCAGTGACACTTCAACACACACACCTGTATTTTACGTACAGGGCATCCTATGAATCACGGCAAATTTGCCTTTTGCCAAGTGTTTACGAAATTACTCATTTACAAACTCCCCCGTACTAGTAATGGAAACGTTCGAAAAAATGGTATCATGCGCAAAGAGAAAGAACTCAATCCTCCCCGACCTTCTACACCCGGTTATAGTTAGGACCTAGTTTCCATAGGAAATCCACAACATTCTATTGGGAATCTCTTTGGTGCAGGTTGATGAATCTTCGCGAATTTCTCAAAGAAGATGGCCCGCTCCGCTCCGCTCCTTCCCTGAAAGTTTTGAGGGGATTCGTCAAGTGGGGGCTGAGAAAAAAGGGGGGTCCCAAAACATGTTTTCCCCATGTTATTTTCCAAAGGACGATTAGACACGGCTACAGCCCGAACGGCTGAACGGAATTACAAGAAATTTGGCAAAATGGTAGAGTCTGATTTGCAGATCACGCTTTTGCTCAAATGGTGTAAATCCTTTCAGTAGTTCCTGAGGAACAGTCAAACGCAAAAAAATGGCAACGAATGTATATGCTTAACAAATTGAACAGTGCTTTATGGGTGGATGACCCTAAAAAACTGTAACAATATTCAAATTGCGATCACGTAATGAAATCTATCATGTATGAAACGAATGTTAATGTATGCACAATCAGTCACGATTTAAATGTAAATGACTACTTAAGGATAAAGTGAAAGTTGTATGACGTAAATAGAACTACAAATCCTAGAATTCCTGGAGCGCAAACAGGAACCAGGGTAATCACGTGCCTCCTGGGGGTGGGATCTCCTTTTTTAAAATAATCTGCAACCATAGGTTCAGCAACCGTGAACAAGGTAGAAGGAGCTATCAAAACGCGTTGGTTTTTCTGTGACATTGCTGTAGTGGATTTAAGAATAAATTAACCTTGTCTAAATATACAAGTCACTGGAGTAGTGGCTTTTTTCGTTTTCCTTGGAATACATTGTTGTGATAGAGAGCGGTTTGGTTCAACCGTATAAGCCACGCACCTACAGGGAGGAAGCGCCAACAAACGGGAGGAAAAGGAACCAACTCGTTGAAAATATATATATATATATATATGAGGCATACAACGTCTTGGCATCCGTGGAAAAAGACGAGGCGAACCCTTGAATAGGGCGGTATAATTTTATTGGAGCCCAAACAACACACCGAATGTGACGCGTTTCAGCCCTAGGAGGGCCTTGATCACATGACGAACGCTGAACAGGTGAGGTGACCCTTTTAAAGTGCTAGCATGCATGTCAATTGAAGTAGACATAGAAGATAGACTAATGCATATTCCTCTATCATACCAAAGTAACTCCATAGTAATATTAGTTTACCCAGAGCAAGCAATAAATAACAGTATAAATACTATATAAACACAGGTTAAAATGTAGGTGCACAAGAATGTTTTAAAAGTATTTGGATATTAAAACTATGGGTACGGAATAAAAGGCAAATAAAAACTAAACAACATGTAAAACCTTTGAAAAAAGTTAATTACATATTAATAGGTTATCATGCAATATCCCTCTCATGTTTTACTAAATACATGTGCATGTTGCGCCACCCTGTATTAAGGACACGGGTCATAGGAGATCACAATTTGATCTGAACATTGAATCAAATCAAACGTTAATATAATCCCGACCTCATGTGTGAACAATGTCCTATTAGTGCTTGCTAAAAAAAAAATTGTGCTTACAGGAGCAATGAAGCCCAAGTGGGCAATGCATTATGTGCAAAATCGCAATATTAGTACAAACGCATAAATAAATACTGCACAATTCATAAATTTAATGTCACGCTAGATAAAACCCAGTGTCAAAATACTTGAAAAAAGAGTGTCACGTCTATTACTTTAAACATCTACTAATTAAAAATTGGAATATTTAGATATTTCCATCATTTTATACGGGAAGCAGCAAATATGTATAAGATGATATATATACATACAAGAAAAGTCAATATATTCATGAATCATTAATACAGGACAGCAAATAAGACTCATAGATGGGTGTACATATCTTCACTAGAATTATTTCCATTGGGGATCTTACAGTCGAACAGTATTATGTGACGTGTTTCTAACTTTCGTAAGAGACCCTCACGGTCTCCCCACCTCCTTAAAGGAGGAACTGTATCGATAAGAAAGTATTTTAATCCCTCTGGATTCTTGTTGTGAACCTCCTAAAAATGCCTAGCTACAGGGTACGCGGTATCGCCGTTGGTGATGGCTCTGAGGTGCTGGAGTATCCTTTTATGTGCTGGTAACTTTGTGCTGCCCACATAACGTAGGCCGCACGGACACTCCAGCACATACACCGCGTACTCTGTCTTGCAAGTAAGCTTGGCTTGGATGCGCACTGGTTGACTATTAAAAGAAATAAGATATTCACTCTTATTGATGCCATTCTTACAAGCCTTGCAAACCGAACATTTGCGGAAACCCCTACTCCCTAACAACCAATCCCCAGAAGTTCTTATTTCTGGGCTGCTAGAAACCAAGCTGTCACGCATAGACTACGCCTTCCTAAATGTAATATTAGGAGGGGTAGGCATTTGGTCTCCTAAGATCTGATCACTAGCAATAAGTGACCAATTGCCACATACTATTCTACGAATAGCCTGATGCTGTCTGCTATACGTTAAGATCAATCTGGTTTCCATATGGCTACTGGGGGATGCTTGTTCAAGAGGTGCAACTAGCTGTAATCTACCTATAGTATTGGCTCTACGTATGGCGTTGTCCACAACCACAGGGCTGTAGCCTCTCCTGAGGAATCTAGCCTTACATGCCTTCTGGGCAATCATACAATCTAAGTCTGAGCTGCAGATCCTTCTAATACGCAGCATCTCACCATACGGGATGCTGCGTATCAGGGGAGCCAGATGGTGACTAGAGGCATGAAGAATGGCATTGCCAGCAGTTGGCTTCCTAAATAGTCTGGTGCGCAATTCCAAGTTGTGTATGTAGATTTCTACTTCCAAAAAACAGATGGAGGAACAACTCATCTGGCTAGTGAAGCCCAAATTTAAGGAGTTGTTGTTAAGGTCATTGATGAACACTGAAGCCTCGTCCTGACTACCATTCCAAATTATAAGCATGTCGTCAATGTATCTCAGCCACTTGACGACCTTGGTGGCAAGTATTTGAGGGAAAGAAGGCTGTAGGACCTGCTCCTCCCAGTAGCCCATGTGGAGACAGGCATAACTAGGGGAGAAGCAGGCCCCCATAGCCACACCCCTTGTCTGTTGGAAAACCTGGTTCGTGAACAGAAAATAGTTGTGATACAAACACAGTTCAATCATCTCAAGTATCATAGAGGTGTGCTCATTGAGACAAGGCAGTCTGCTGCTGAGATAATGCAAAACGGCTCTGAGTCCATCCTTGTGATGGATCGAAGTATAAAAGGAGGAAACATCCAATGTAATCAAAGTATAGCCAGGTTGCCAAGGCACATCAGCAAGTTTTTTGAGTAAGTCTCCAGTATCTAATACGAAAGATGGCAGTTTTTTAACGTATTCTTGGAGAAAAAAGTCTACGTATTTACTCACGTTTTCCAGGATGCCATTACGTGCTGATATTATAGGGCGTACTGGAGGTTTTTTACTGTCCTTGTGTACCTTTGGAATAAAATACGCCACTGGCATTACCGGATTCATATTTCTCAGAAATTTGTACCCATCCAATGTAAGCAAACCTGCACTCCGCCATGCCATTAATTTGCCGTAGATCACATTCCAGGCAAGTTTAACGTCTCCCATGATGACTCTCTTATAGCACTCTTTATCAAGCAATTGGGCCCATGCTTCTTCCATATACAGTTGTTTGGGCCAGAGCACCACATTGCCACCCTTATCAGATTCACAGATAATGATGTTCGTATCCCCCTGTCATTTTTTGATAAGTTGGTGGTATGCGGCATCTCGGTAATGCTTTTTATTTTTTTCTTTGATTTGTTTGTTAAAAAGTTGTTTCAATTCAAGAGTTACTTTGTCCTGAAAGAGGTCAATGTTGTCCTTGAGCATGAGAGGACAAAGGTGGATTTAGGTTTGAACGGAGTCGCAACTCTAGCAGAACTGACCTGTGTGTCCGTGCACACGGTAGGTACTGTAGTTTCGGCCTGTATCTGTTCAACTATCTGTGACAGGTCTGAACTAGCCGATGGAATGGAGGGTACTGATTCAGGATATCCAAACACAAAGTTTAGCCCCGTAAGGAAGAAGCCACAAGATCGGTATTTTTTGGATCCATTTCTTTATGGGTGCAGCAGCCAGCAGGAGATGCAGACAAGATTTCACATCAGAGTAAACAGCCAGACCGGTTTCGGGATTACGATCCCTTCTTCAATGGCATCCATTTGTACTGATGATGTAGAGTGCACGCAGTTTTAAAAGAGCCTGCCTCAGTGTGCGTGGTCAAAAAGCGGCCTTCTGGGTCTTGTAGTGCACGCAAATTAATAATCTCAAGTGAGTTCATCAATAACAAAAGGTAATGAAAAGCAGAATTCAAACCCATGTGGGCCGGTGAAAAGTTGCACTGTAATGTCCTGTTGTCATCATGCTGCTGCTTCTGGACAGCCGGTCCCCCGCAGTACAATGACACCATTTAGGCGCCATCACACGGTCCGCAAAAGTGGCAGGCTTTGCTTCCGCGGCTGGGCTTAGCCGCTCAAAATCCAAACACAAAGTTTAGCCCCGAAAGGAAGAAGCCAACAAAACTCTTTGTTGGTATTTTTGCGGCTGGAGCCCAGTCGCGGAAGAAAGCCTGCCGCTTGCTCCGGACCCGTGATGGCGCCCAATGGTGCGATCAATGTACGGGGATTGGTGTCCAGAAGCAGCTGACCACACACAAGAGGATACCCGGAGCAACATTCTCACCAGCCCACATGGGTTTTAATCATTCATTTATTAACTGCCACAATGATGAACTCACACGAGGTAAATGGTGTATGCACTACAAGACCCAGAAGGTCATTTCATTTGACCACGCCCTGTGAGGCAGGCTTTATTAACTACGAGTGCATACTACATCATCATTGCCAAGCAGAAGCCATTGAAGAAGGGATAGACTCCCGAAACCGGTCTGGCTGAACACGAACAGATGGTGACTGTTTTCCCTGCGTCTCCTGTTGCAGCTGCTCCTAATAGAAATGGATCCAAATTTTACCAATCTTGTGGCTTTTTCTATCAAGGACTAAAACTCTTTGTTGGTATTTTTGCGGCTGGAGCCCAGTCGCGGAAGAAAGCCTGCTGCTTGCTGCGGACCCGTGATGGCACCCAATGGTGCGATCATTGTATGGGGGATTGGTGTCCAGAAGCAGCTGACCACACACAAGAAGATACCCAGAGCAACATTCTCACCAGCCCACATGGGTTTTAATCATTCATTTATTAACTGCCACAATGATGAACTCACACGAGGTAAATGGCGTATGCACTACAAGACCCAGAAGGCCATTTCATTTGACCACGCCCTGTGAGGCAGGCTTTATTAACTACGAGTGCATACTACATCATCATTGCCAAGCAGAAGCCATTGAAGAAGGCATAAACTCCCGAAACCGGTCTGGCTGAACACGAACAGATGGTGACTGTTTTCCCTGCGTCTCCTGTTGCAGCTGCTCCTAAAAGAAATGGATCCAAATTTTACCAATCTTGTGGCTTCTTCTACCAAGGGCTAAAAGTCTTTGTTGGTAATTTTGCGGCTGGAGCCCAGACGCGGAAGAAAGCTTGCTGCGGACCCGTGATGGCGCCCAATGGTGCGATCATTGTATGGGGGATTGGTGTCCAGAAGCAGCTGGCCACACACAAGAGGACACCCAGAGCAACATTCTCACCAGCCTACATGGGTTTTAATCATTCATTTATTAACTGCCACAATGATGATCTCACACGAGGTAAATGGTGTATGCACTACAAGACCCAGAATGCCATTTCATTTGACCACGCCCTGTGAGGCAGGCTTTATTAACTACGAGGGCTAAAACTCTTTGTTGATATATATATATATATATATTACCTACTGGCGGTCGCCAGTAGGTATATATAGTTAGGATTTTTTCCCTATGGGATTTTTGAAAATTCTATGTCTAATAACTTTGGCGTTTGTGGACGGAATTGGCTGAAATTTTCTGGAAAATGGAACATTTTGTTTCTGAGCAGCCACTGGAAATTTGGGGGGAGTTGGTCCAGGGGGGGCCGAGAAAAAAGGGGGGTCCCAAAACGTGTTTTTAACATTGAGTTTTCCATAGGGCGGTTAGCCTCACTTTTAGCCCGAACGGCTGAATGGATTTGCACGAAACTTGGCAAAATATTAGGGACTGATAGCCCGATGTGCCTTTTGTAGGTCTCAATATATGTGCTCCAGTGGATTTTGAGAAATTAACGTTTAAAAAAAGATATATATCTGTAAGCGCGCTCTGGGCAGCGCTCCGGTCCGCGGACCTTAAGCGTACCGGAACTTCGCGTAGCTAAGCTGATTGGCTCTCCGGTGTCTGTCAACATTCTAAACAGTCCGGAGCGGCCGCCATCTTGTCTCTCGGTAGGATTGAGAGACAAGAGGAGGCCAAAACAAAGGGGGAAATAACTATAAGGGGGCATAGTAGATCCTCCCTGACCCCCTAGGTTTGATGTGGAGGCTTTAAAGGGGCCCCGCGAAGCAAAAAAAAATAGGTTTTTTTTGTTTTTTTTCGTGGTTAGCGCCCGGTACGCGAACCGGGAAGCGTTCTGGGGAGCGTATCACAATGAAAAATGAATGATAGACTTTTCAAATGCTGTATGTTAATTGATTGTTGGTTTTGTTGATTATTTTTTTTTTTTTTAAGTTTTTTTTATTGTGTTTCATAATTTAATAAACTTTCTAACATTTCATTGTCAGAAATTTCATAATCATGGAATATAGATTGTAGTCTCTGAGGTTGTAAAATGTCCTCATTTGCAAGGAGGTTATCTACTGCTTGTACACATTGCAGTAGTTCTTGGTCCCAAGATTCATCCATAAATTCAATCTCATTTGGATCAATGATTTCTGTGTTGGACTCTGGAAGGACAATTTCAAATGAAATGTTTTGTTCACTTTCCATTTTTCCTGAAATTTGCATAAAAAAAATATATATTAGTAGAGGTAGGGCACTGTTGGGATTAATTTTAGATAGGCAGTTTTTAACAGAGAATTTATCTTTGGGCAGTGTATAGTATCAGAGTGGAAGTAGGAATATAAAAAAGTGTATCTAAATTTATAAGTACTACAGAGGGATAGTATATAACTAAAAGAAAAAGTTTGCCATATTAACTTAAAGTGCTCAATATACTTCAGTTTTAAAAATAACAACTTACCTTTAAAAAGAAGTTGAAGTTATTAATGAAAATTCTAATAGAAATGTACACCAGGAAGTAGTAGTCAAAATGGCTGTGTTTCCTTCTCTTCCTTTATATATATTCGGGTACATAACCAATCAAATGTCAGGTAAAAAAAGTAGAAAATGAAAGTAACATTTTAATTGGTTGTCAATTCCAACACTTCAGATGTGTTTTGTGAAGTAATTTACCTCACGGTATTTAGAGAGGTCTACAGGCTAAATGGCTAAATGGAATTCCAATCAAATTTGTGAAAATGGTAGGGATTGGTATGTAGTATGAGCTAGTCTATATTTGGTGAAATTGTCTCCAGTGGCTTTTCTGTGAACTACTTTCCCACCTTTTTTGATGGTGCGCTTCCCAGGGAGCGACCCGGTACGCGAACCGTTGAGCGCCCCGGTTCGCGAACCTTAAGCGTAACGGGAGTCCACCATTTTGTGTTTCGGTCGAATTATGATACAAGATGGAGGGCAAATAATGTTCAGAATAGGTAGAAGGGGGCATGGTAGACTTATCTTGACCCCCTAGGTTTTGTGAGGGTGGCTGAGGAGGCCCATATGTGCGAAAAAAAAACATTTTTTTTTAAAATTTCGCGAGGTTAGCTCCCGGTACGCGTACCGGGTAGCGCCCCAGGGAGCGTACTTTGTTGAAAATTAGTAAAAAAAGTTAGAGTAAAATAATAATTGTGAGTGATTAGATGTAGGGTAGCTCTGAGAAGAGCTTTTGGGTTTATGGTACATTTTGGTACTTATAAGTAGGTACCAATGCACATTTTTAAATTCAGAGTGAAAACTCTGTTGCCCTCATCTGAGAAGTGAACTCCATCTCCTCTGTAGATATCTTGCATGTAGTAACGCAAGTTATTGTTGTACAGGGAGCCCATTCCATGGTCTCTCATGTAAGCTGAAACAGATTTGTTTACATGCTTCCTCGACTTCTCAATTTGTGGACAAAATTGGTTTGACCACCTCCATTTCTGTCTTTGGCATATATTTGAATATACCAAGGCAGTCTGAGGAAAAAGTGCCATCAATTGCTCAAAGGTGTCCTTTAAAAGCATTTCCAGACCTACACCAGTCAAAGTGCCCAAGTCATTACCTCCACAGTGCACAATTAACAGGTCAGGTTTGGGCAAATGCATAAAGGTTTTCACCAATGGTATCAATTGGTGACATTTTAATCCTCTGTGGCCAAACCACTTAATTTCCACATCTTGTAAATTGAGGTTAGGTAAATTCCTGCTTTCAACGTACCTTTGAGCCCAGTGAATATAACTATGACCAACAATCCAGACAGAAAACATGGTGAGAGAAGGTTCTCCTGCAGTCAGATGAAGTGTGGCAATGAAATGGCAGTTGAAAAAATGTGAGTTTGAAATGAAAAAAACTGTGGAGTTTCTGTGTTCATGAAGTAGTAACAGTGATTGGTGGATTTTGATTGATGAAAACAGAAAGTTAGGGTGTAGAGATGTGTTCTTTGAAAGATGTATTTTGAGTGGTCAATAAAAAATCATTAAATGAAAGAAAGCACTGGATATGCAGGTGCACTGAGAGTTCAGAGTTCAATTGCAACATTGTTGTGTGAATTTGCAAACACCAGAGTTTCTCCAAGAGGTGGTTGCTATGGAAAATAGGCAGAAAGGGCAGAGGGGGAAGGGTTTTCATTTGAAAAAAAGTGAGGGAAGAGTTTTGATTGGGTGACATGAGAAATATGTGTGAAGAATTACACCATTTCTGTGCTTTTGATAGCTGCAGACTCTGGAGTGCATACCTTTTGCTCTGCTGAAGACAAATTGGTGTGTTTCTGAGACTGTTTTCAAACTCAAAGTATTTGCTAAGGTGAGAAAATATTTCTTTACTTTAGATAGAGAATAGTGTGCTTTAAGGAGAAAATTATGATTTATGTGGCGCAAATTGCTTGTAAATATGCTCTCACATGTGCATGGAAAATTTAGATTTTGAATGTTTTTGTTATATAGCCATGTTAAAAGTGACGCAACCATGCTGGAAAGCCAATCAAAAAATGATTTCATGTGTTTTAATGACATTTTAAGTCATTTTCTGATGTGCAGTGTTTAGAAATTATGATTTGAAAATCGTTTTTGTGGAAAAGGAATTGTTTTTAAATTCATGACAAGGATATAATGGTGTATGGTTATTTATAAGGCAATTGACTGTCCTTGATGTTATTTTTCTCATTTTAGTGTAAGACCTTTCTCTGTGGCGCAAATTGCTTGTAAATATGCTCTTACATGTGCATGAAAATTTTAATTATCAATGTTTGTGTTACATAGCCATGATAAAAGTGAACCAACCATGCAGGAAAGCCAAAAAAAAAACGCTTTCATGTGTTTCAATGACATTTTAAGTCATTTTCTCATGTGCAGTTTTTTGAAATTATGATCTGAAAATCGTTTTTGGGAAAAAGGAATTGTTTTTAAATTCATGAGAAGGACATAATGGTGTATGGTTCTTTATAAGGCAATTGACTGTCCCTGATGTTATTTTTCCCATTTTAATGTCAGACCTTTCTTTGTGGCGCAAATTGCTTGTAAATATGCTCCCACCTGTACATTGAAAATTTTGATTTTGAATGTTTATGTTACATAGCCATGTTAAAAGTGACCCTACCATGCAGGAAAGCCAATCAAAAAACGCTTTTATGTGTCTTAAGGACAATTTAAGTAATTTTCCCATGTGTAGTGTTTTGAAGTTATGATTTGAAAATCGTTTTTGAGGTAAAGGAATGTTGTTAAAATTTATGTTCGCCATATGCCCCCAAATTTCTTTTTCAGGGTTGCAGCAGGGTGTTCTTGAGACACCCCTGCACTTTTGGAATAAATTCCTAATTTGTGATGAGCAAATTGTTAATCGCAAATTGCACCTTCATTTATATGAGCCTCCTAGCCCATGGAAATGAATGGGTAATTTGCAATTAGCAATTTTCTCAAACAAATTTGGAATGGTAAAGAATCGCTATTTATTCCTTAAAATTCGCTTTTTTGGAAATGCAAAATAGTTATATGATACATATGGCGGTTGATGTCTAACAAGATAAGAAGCTTATGGATACATTTATGATGACTGGTGCAATGAAGTAGAAATCACTTACTTCATTGGTAGGCCTTTACAATAAATTATCTCCTCTGTATTCTTCATCAAGCATAACTTTAATCTGCAATCCTGAGTAGGCCTCACCTTAAACAAACCTCTGGATAGGCCACATCTTATTGTCATCCTGATTTAATCATTTATAATGCTAGGGACAGATTTATGATATGTGTATACCTCTTTTGTGCCACTTAGAAAACATTGTCCATGGGGAAATGACTTAAAATGTCATTAAGACACATGAATGTTTTTTTTTAAAACGTTTGCAATTTTTTTGGGTCACTTTCAACATGGCTATGTGTCTGAAACAGTCAAAATCTAAATTTGCAATGCACTGGTGGGAGCATATTTACAAGGAATGTGCTTCATGGGGAAAGGTCTTATAATGTAATATGGGAAAAATGACATTAGAGATACTGAAATGCCTTATAGAGAAGCATACACCATTATGTCCTTGTCATAAATTTGCAAACCATTACTTTTCCCCAAAAACGATTTTCAAATTATATTTAGAAAACAGTGCACATGTGGAAATTACTTAAAATGTCAATAATTCAAAATTTGTGATTCCTTAAATGCAATGTATCAAAAAAAAATATGTAAAAAATGATATTAAGGATTTGGAAACTACCACCAACTTCTAGTTTGTGGTAATTTGCGAATTCTTTTCAAAAAGCATTTTTTTTAAAAAAAAAAAAAAGGTCCCATATGACGCCCATACATGCCATTAGGGCATGTAGATGTAACATGTGCTCCCAAATTTCTTTTTCAGGGGTGCAGCAGGGTGTTCTTGAGATACCCCTGCACGCTTGAAAAAAATCCTATTTTGTGATGAGCTAATTGCTAATCACAACTTGCAACATTAATTCCTATGAGCCTCCTAGCCTATGGAAATGAATGGGTAATTTGCAATTAGCAATTTGCTCATTGCAAATTAGGAATAGTAAAGAATCGCTATTTATTCCTTAAAATTTGCTATTTATAATATGTAAAATATTTTGATGATACATATGGCAGTTCATCTGTAACAAGATAAGAAGCTTAGGGATAGATTTATGATGAGTGGCGCATCCCCAGGGATGTGACAGTCATCCTGCGCCACTGTTCCGCCACCCATGGTGTGCTGCATTTACAATGCGGCGCAGCATGGGGCAAAAAAGGCACAGATGCGTGACGCATCTGTGCTGTAAAGGTGGCACATTGCTGGAGTTGTATCGTAAGTGCGATGCAGCTCCAGCAAGGATCAGGGGTGCCCCATCTATACAATGCTGCGTCAAGACCTATGCCAGCTTCAAGCAGGCGCAGGGTTTTGAAGCAGCTTTCTCCTATCTGATTGTAAATGCGGCACACCATGGGTGGTAAAGCAGTGGTGCACATTAACTGGTGCATGCCTGGGGATGTGCCATTTAATATAAATCTGCACTTTAACATTTGAGTATGTGCAGGGGACACAGAGTCGTTGAGGCTTATCCAAGGTTAAGAACAGATGAGTCCTGTTCAGTGAAAAATTAGACATAGGCTTCACCTGCTCAGCATCGCTGGACATGGCTAAATAATAGCTGCAAAATGTTACTCTTGTTAAATAATTTTACTATTATAATCTGTGAGATTTGTCTCTTACTCTGCAACATCTCATTGTTGTTGTCTTTCTTTAAAGATAAAGACAACCTCAACATGAGCGACAATCTGCAATCAGTTGATTTTGACCTCATCATTGAACTTGTAATTGAAACATCAGTGGATGTTGATCCATTGGATGATTTAAATCCTGAGGATGAAGAAGAGCGTGATGAGGATGCAGATTTGTCCGAATTATATGATATAGGATGGGAAGCTGACCTGCTTGAGCCTTTGGAATTATAAACATTTATTTTTAAAATTTATAATCAATAAAAAGTAAAAAGGTAAACCGTTTAATTTAAAAATAAAGACACCTTCAAAAACAGGTTATGTGTAGTGTCTTCAATAAAATATTAAAATATGCTCATAAAATTAGATCAGATTCACATATAAAATAGCATAGGTAACATAAATATAAATCTCATTTCTTTTCTGCTATTTCTGTATTGTAAATTTGCAAGGACTAAAAAATCTTCTATTTAAAATGTCAAGTAGTGTGTTATGTTTTTGATCACTATTACTGATTTACTGTTTGATAATAATGTTTAATAACATTTTTATTATATTTTTCCTCAGATTCAACTATGCCTACAAAAATAAGAGAGATGAAGGCTGCAAAACGTCAAAGACAGCAGGAGAAAAAAAAAATGCAGCAGTCCTCTAACAAAAAGATTTCTCAAGCGATGAAGAAAGCACCGGGTAAGAGCTCTAAATATTTCATAAGAAATATTTATAATAAAAAAAATATTAGTACAGAAAATGTTTCAATCCATAACAACACAAGTAAATCAAATGGAAAGAAAAGGACAAATGAAAATGTTACTGCTAGAGCAAGAGATAAATCTGTGCATGATAGTAGAAGGAAACAACAGTTTACGGAGATTCGTAAACGAATGTTCCGTAACAGGATAATTGGCAATTTGTTAAAAAATATTAAGAAAGGTCAACAGAAATTAGTTTTTTATAGGAGAAAAAAAAAAGTTGAGAAAGTTATTGATCAGGCTTTTGAAATTAAACGTAAGTTATTTATTTTGATAATCAATAGAATTAGGAAGCTAAACAAGGCAATTTTTGATTTCAAAAGAAATAGTAGATGGAAGAGAATAGTTAATCGTAGTAATTTTTGTGAAGTTTTTTCTGGAGAATGGATACATAGTTCAAGCTGTGAGGCATTTTTTAATGAAGAGAGTTATTTCCAGGATAATGATTTGGTGCATGCAGTTGACATCAGTGGTCGTGCTTATGAAGTGAAAGATGGTTGTCCAGTTGAAAAAGAAAAACTTGTGACAACAGAGGCAGAAGAGTTGTTAGGTAATGAGGTTTTAGGAAGACGTGATAAGGGTCCTGTGTACACCTGGAAGTGTAGTAGTATTTGCAGTGTGCGACAGGATTCCATCAATTTGCTTTGTGATTTTGTACGGTCATTTAACAAGAAAAGTTTGAAGCAGAAAATAAGGTTGTTGCAAGAATTAGATCCTTGCAGAGTGAGAGAAGTGACAGGTTTGCATGGTCATTCACTGGCTTGTCTTTCCAGGAGAGTATGCCAGAGTGTTTTTCATCATTTCAGGATGCTAGCAGTGCATCATAACAAAGTGAGGAAGTTAGTTAGACTGTTGTATTATGCTAAGAGTCCAGCAATTATGCTGAAACAATTATGCGCTGCTCTTTTGCATGGTTCTGAAATAGATGTGAAGAATATATGTGAAGAAATTGAGTTTTGTTACTTTGGAAGTAAAGAGGAGAATGTTGAAATTGAGCAAGAAGTAGAGGGTCATTTGGAAGATAGTGTACAGGTTTCCAGTACAGATAATTTCCAGAGGGAAATTGCGACGTTTGACATGAAATCAAGTGAGAGGCCTAATTTCACTTGTGTGTGTTGTAGACGCACTTATTATAAGAATCAGACTAAGTTAGTGGATTTATATGCAAAAAGTGAAAGGGAAAATAATAGTGAATGGAAGGATTTTGCAACATACTTGATGGTAGAAAATTGTTTTGATTTGGGATTGGATCAACGTGTGTGTACTTATTGTTGTAACAAATTAAAACAAAACCAGATGCCTGCTAGAGCAGTTCATAATAATCTGGAATTGGTTGAGATTCCTTCTGAATTGAAGGATTTAAATACTTATGAATCTATTTTGATTCAAAGTATCCATCCCTTTCAGGCTATTGTAAGAATGGAGCCAAAGACAGGGAAATTGCCTCCATCAGATTTACAGAGAGGATTAAAGGGAAGAGTTGTTTATTTGCCTCTAGATTTGAAGAAAAACATTAACACAATTGGAGTAGAAAAAGTGGAAGAGGAACCTCTGGTTATCTTAGTTAATGGGGTTCCGACAAAGAATAAGAAAATATGGCAAGATTTAGTAGATGTTAGGAAAGTTAAAAAGGCAACATTGTATTTGAAAAAAAATAATAAATACTATAAGAATGTATATGTTGCAGAAGAGGAAGTAAGTGAGGAAGAGGATAGCGATTTGTGTGCTGGTCAAATTGAGAAAGTAGAACCCTCTACTAGTGAGGAAATATATGAACATTATAGTGTTCATCCTTTGCATTCAAAGGAAGTCATGGGGAATGCTATTGAGTTGTTTCAAATGAAACAAGCCAAAGGGAGTCCCATTAGTGTTTGGGAGGAAAGTTTGGAAGCTCGGTGTTTCCCACAGCTTTTTCCAACAGGTCAGGGAGGAAGATATGATGAGCGACCTCATCAAATTCCTGCTTCTGAATACCGGACTTTGCGATTGTATGCAGGAGATGCTAGGTTTCGACAATGCATTCCTTATTTGTTTCATCTCCTGTTTGAAAGCGATCTGTCTGGACTGTCATATGCAGTGAACCACATCTTGAAAAGTGGTATACACATGCAAAACATCTCGGCAAGTGATTTTATGGATAAAGTGAATGTCCAAGATAGTATTTTGGAATCTCACCTGATTAATCTCATGGCGTGTCAGCGTGGTACTAATGAGTACTGGTACCGTCGTCATGGTGATTTAAAATGTATGCTGAGGAACTTAGGTACTCCCACATGGTTCCTCACTCTGAGTTGTGCCGAGTATGGCTGGGAAGACTTACTTCAATTTCTACGAGAGGCAAATGCTAACGTAGAAAACATCGAATTCAAGACACCCGGAGAACTGTGCTCTTTGGATCCAGTCAATGTATGTAGGTACTTCAATCATAGATTTGAAGCTATGATGTCTTTCATCATGAATAAGAAGAATCCACCTCTTGGAGAGGTGTTGGATTTCTTCTGGAGAAAGGAGTACCAAGCAAGAGGAGCTCCTCATATACATATGTTGCTGTGGATCAAGGATGCACCTAAATTTGGAACGGATCCAGAAGACTCAGTGATGAGTTTCATCCAACAGTATTCTACGTGTGCTGTTCCAAACGCAAAGGAGAAGAAAAGCCTAAGAGAAAAAGTTCTGCGTTTCCAAAGCCATCGATGTGGAAAGTACTGCCGTCGTAAATTCCGAAACAAAGACAAGTTCTACACCAAATGTCGTTTCAGCTTCCCACGACCGGTGATTTCTAAAGGAAGAGTAAACAGTTTGATGTCTTCGCTGCGACATAATGTGATGAAGAAATCACCTAAAAACACTTACAATTTGAAGAGGAACGAAGAGTCCAAGTATATCAACGACTACAACCCGGTGATTTTGTCCATGTGGAATGCTAACATGGATATACAGTTTGTGGCTGATAACTGTATGGCTGTGGCTCGGTATGTGACGTCGTATATCACCAAAAAAGAGAAGACAGAATTGAAGGATATGTGGGAGGACATTTCCCATGAAAAGAGCCTCAGCAAGAAGTTGTACAGTTTCAGTCTGAAGATGTTGTCGCATCGAGAAATCGGAGCGTACGAATGTTCTGACCGGTTGTCTTCAGCAAGTCTCTATGCCAAGTCCAGGAGTATCGTTTGGGCGAGTCTTGGTCTTGCTGCAACGCGTAATCGAGTTCTCAAACCTGTGCGGGAAATTGAGTATTTGGCGGAAAAGGAGCCAAACAGTACCGACATTTTGAAGACAAACATGTTGGATACATATTATCCAAATCGAAGCAGTCACCTAGAGAATGTTTGTCTGTATGAGGTTCTGCAAAATTACATGTTCAAGAGGAACATCAAAGAAGATACTGAGAAAGGAGTGTATGCTGTAATAGGAAGTGAGGGATGTCTGGTCAAGCAAAGAAAATGCCACTTGATAAACCATCGAAAATTGAGTGGCGAATCTCCTGAAAAAAAGGAGTTTTTCTATTTAGCACTTTTGCAACTTTTCAAGCCTTGGCGTGCAGAAGAGGAACTGCTTGGAGATTTCCTCTGTTACGAAGACTCTTTCAATGCCGCCAAGGAGACCATAGAATGTCCTGCTTTTCCCAAATATGTAGAAATGTTGAATGCGGAAATTGAGCAGGAAGCAACGATTGCAGCCGAGATTGCCAGAGACAGTTCTCAGGACAGTCAGAGTTCTGCTTCATTGAGTCAGGATCCACTAGGAGGACCTCTTATTGAAAATGAAGCTGCCACTGCTATGAATGAGGTGGAAAGAGCCATGGCACATGCTCAAGAGGATGCGGTTAACTTAGAAGAGTTGGAAAGGCAACTCAACGTTGAGCAGAGGAAAATATATGACGAAGTTACCATGCAAATTGATCATGGATTAAGTCATGATAAGAAAGAATGCTCATGTACGTCGTTGAAGCCTGTCCGACTGTACGTGAGTGGAGAAGCGGGAACTGGAAAAAGTTTCCTCATTAAAGCAATTTCATGCTATTTGCAGGAAAGGACAGAGTCATCACTGTCTTGTGTTGTCACTGCTCCAACTGGACTGGCAGCACATAATATTAAAGGGATTACTTTACATCGTTTACTGATGCTGCCAGTGGAGCATGACAACAAATTAGAATATCACAAGCTATCTGGAGATGCTTGTTTTGAAGTTTCAAGAATCTTGAGGAAAATGAAACTTCTTATCATTGACGAAGTAAGCATGGTTTCCAATGTCATGCTTGCCTTTGTGCATTTGAGGATGCAAGAAGTTCTCAAAACAGAGTATGATGTGTTATTCGGTGGCAAACACATCATTGTTTTTGGAGATCTTCTGCAGCTGACACCAGTGAAAGGGCAACCTGTGTTCAAAATGCTCACGCATGAAGATACCAGGAAGTGCCTAGGCAGCATTGGCAACGTCAATATATGGTTAAACTTCAATTATGCTGAACTGCATGAAAATATGCGTCAGGCAAAGGATGAAGTTTACAAGACTATTCTACAAGATGTTAGAATTGGAAAAGTGACCGAGCATGGGAAAGAAGCTTTACATGCACGATTACTGTCAAATTTATATCCAGAACAAGATGTTGTGCCTGAGAATATTTTTCAGAAAATTACTGATAAGAAATCTGGAATATGTTTGATGCCAACTCTTGCAGAATGTGCAAAATTTAACAACAAAATGTTGCATTTAGAAAAGCAAGAGATTGTGAAAGTGGAAGCTATTGATAGAGTAGAGCATATGGGATCAACAATTATTTTGTCTGAGAATCTGAAAACAAAATTGGATTCATTAGAGAAGAGTATATCTAAAACTGCAGGTTTTGAAAAGACTCTGAATGTGTGCTTGAACTGCCGTATAATTTTAAGAAGGAATTTACATGTTGAAAGAGGTCTGGTAAATGGATCAATGGGTAATGTTGTTGATTTTGTGAAATACAGAAATAGAGATGGAATTGAATTTTTAAAAATTAAATTTGATGGCATTGAGGAAGTACAGCTAATTGCTCGTTGTTCTGCTAGATTTTTGCTTGTAAAAGACTTATATGTTCGCCGTAAGCAGTTCCCTGTTTGCTTGGCATATGCGGTGACAATTCATAAATCGCAAGGTTTAAGTGTAGACACTGCATTGGTGAATATTGGCAGTTCTGTGTTCAAGGAGGGTATGGCATATGTGGCATTGTCACGAGTTAGAACTTTATCGGGATTGTACTTGATTGACTGTGATGTCAGAAACATTTGTGCAGATCTAGATTGTGTTAAGGAATACAATAGGTTAAGAAGAGAGTATGCGCCACATTTGCCTCAGTTTCCTTTGTTTGAGAAACGTCTGGTAGGCCGGAAACGAAGAAATGAGAACAATACTGGGCAGGTTGTAGCAAAAAGAAAAAAAGTGAATGAACCTAAAATTACAAGCAGAAACAAAGAGGATTCTGTTGAAGATGTTGTTGGTTTTCAGTTTGAAAACAGTTCTGGTGTCAACTGCTATGCTAATGTAGTAATGAATGTTTTGTTTTCTCTAAAAAATGTAAAAGAAGAGATTGTGGTCAATTCTGATCAAAGATTTTGCAGTTTGTTAAATTCTGTGTTAGAGAAATGTACCACTGATAGAAGAAACATAGAAAGTGTGTCTGAAATTAGAAATCTGTTAGATAGATGTTCAGGCCAAACACAATTCTCTCAAAATATTCAGCAAGATTGTCAGGAGTTTTTAATGTATATGCTTGATGTATTACATGCTGAAGGTGTAGATGTAGATCAGCTGTTTGGGCTTTCTTATCAATGGCAGCATGACTGCGAGAACTGTATGGTATCAAGTACTACTAGTGTAGACTCAGAAAGATTTGTATATTTAACTTTGCCAGACAGTAAATCAGTCTCCTTTAATAAGCTAGTAAAAGCTGCTAATCACAACATGGAGTGTAGCCAATGTAAATCTGAAATGATGTCCACATTATTTATACGAACATATGGCCAGTACATCATTTTAATGTTCCAACGATGTAGGCCTGATGGAACAAAATTGACAACTTTAATAAAAAATTTTGTAGCTTCGCAGTTGTCAATATCAGGAAGGACTTTTGTAACTACAGCAATTATATATCATGACGGCCCTTCAATATCATCAGGACATTACACAGCTTATTTAAAGTCTAGAAATGGCTGGTCATTCTGTAATGATTCTGTTGTAATTTTCAAAAAAAAATTGCCGTATGACCTTAAAAACTCTTACCTGGTGTTTTTAAAACCAAAATTTTAGGAAAATAATCTCGGGATATGATCTGTGGAATTTCAAGAAGTTCTAATGGCTCCTACACAATTTGGCCTTGAGGATAAGTGTAGTTCAGAGACATAACTTCTAATCATAGGATTGGACATCATGGACATGTATGTGCAGTTTAAATGAGTTCAGAAAAACTGTTTCTTTTCATAAGCTAATTAAAGCAGCCAATCAAAACATGGAGTAGAGGGAATGTAAGTCTGCAATGCTGTCTACTGTTTTACATTACTTTGTGATTAAAAGTGATGTAGAGAATTAAATAATTGTAGTACTCATAGAGGTAGTGTAAGTCTGCTTCATATTAAGCAGTATCAGTGTCATACGAAATGTAGAACATGACTGAGCAAGAAGGGGAAGATATTACTATTCCAGGATTGTGAAAATGATCTTCAACATTTTAATTCTGAAAGTTGCGGGAATGCCAAATGATGGGATTGGTTAACAAGAAATCCAAGAGTTATACATGGCTCTGACAAAATTTGGCCTTGTGGAATCTTGTGGTAGAGAGCAAGAAGTCATTTATTGTATGTAACATGTTTTTAAAAACGATGGAGATTTTCTTTCAGAAACTGGTGGGCTGAAAGTAATAACAGCACAAAAGAGTATAAGCTATTCATAGGACATCCTTGGACGTCATGGAAAGTAAGTTAACTTTAAGGAGTTCTGATTTTTGATTTCTGATCTTGTATGGGTTTTTTAAACACAATCATTTTGATTGTGTTTTTTTTTCCCCGCTGTTACATGATGAATACCTTCAAGTCACTGTTTTTAGTGAATTTTGATACATTCTGAGAACAGCAAAAATAAACCATTTAACATGTATAATTAATTCTGTAATGTTTCCATTTATGATGTATATGTAGAACTGTGTAGAAGGCATGGAGAAGGTGAGGCTTCTGTAAGTGTCAAAGTTGTTGCATGCAGTGCTGCACTTCTGCGTATTCTTTGATATGCTAGACTACATCTGCACAATGAGATACCTAAGCAAAGGAAACAGAAGTGATGTGATTGTGAAATGAGCAAAATAAATTGCATGTATTTCAATTACATCACCTGTGTTTCCTATCATTACGAATCACATTGTGCAGATCAAGTTTAGGTCTGTCCAGGGAAACATAGGAGGTTTGGACTTTGTTGAAGATTGCAGTGGACATGACTCACTTCATTGGTAGACCTTCACATGTATTATGTCTTCTATTCTCTTCAACAACTTGAAATTTCATCTGCAACCCTGAGTAGGCCTCACCTGAAACAAAACTCTGGATAGTAGACATCTTATTGGCATCCTGAAGCAATTATTTTAAATTTTAGTGTCTTGCGACACTTTTCTGAGAGAACAGCAATGCAAAAGATGCACCATGTTTTAAGATAGGCCTCACTTCATCTGCATCAAGATAGTGTTACTTTAAAATGTATATCTTTAGGACTGTGTAGCTTCTGTAAGTGTCAAAGTTATTGAAAAACTGTTTGTCCTTCAATCTTTGCCCTTGTCTTTTGTAATTTTTCAATACATGTTTTTATATTTTTCAAATGTTTGTTCTCTCTTTCACAGATTGAAAGTATAAAAATAAAAAGTGAGGAATTTAACGACAATTATAAGGTAAGTATTTTGTACTCTTTTCGTTACATTTCTATCACATTGAACTACTATTAGTTCCACTGCTTCATTTCTTTAATCCTCAGTTTCCTGCCTTTGCTACTTCCCTCATTCCTTTCTCTATTACCTACTTACTCAACTCCTTCCACTTTTTTTCTCAGTCCCTCTCTTTTCATAGTTCCTCACTCTTGTTCACTCACTCCGTCTCTATTACTCTTAGTGTCTTTGACTGATCACTGTATCACTATTTGTTCATAATGCTTTCTCTGTGTAGTTGAAGCACACTAAGGGGCATATTATGAATGCAGCCAATAAAATTATTGCTCTTTTTATTGGCAGAAAACTGGTGCAAAAGCGGCTTTAGCGGCAGTTTTCTGCCGCAAAAGCAGCTTTAGCGACACATTTCTGCCTATAAAAGCTGCAAAACTTTTATTGCCTATGTTGATAATATGCCCCTATGTTATTTACATTAGGGCTATATTGTCCAGTATAACAATCAAAATTGCTCTCCAAAGACACCAGGCAAAGCAGACGCTCCCTCAAACAGATCACCAAGCGCAATTTACCCTACTTACAATCTAGCCTGTTCTCTGTTGAGACTTTAGCAATCTTTAGAGCACAAGATAAGATTTTTTTACATGGAAGAGCCATACGTATTGCAATTCTACTTAAGAAACAAGCATTGGCATAGACAATAGGTCTCGCCTTTGGGACCTTATACGTGTTTAGCCATGCAACAGTTGATGTTGCTGCACCAAGGATATTATGCTGCATAACTAAAGACTTAGAAGGTCCAAAAGTCGATACCTATTGGCTATGCCAATGCTTGTTTTTCTTTCACTTCGTTATCTATTTTGTTTTTCACAATTATACCATCTTCTGTCTGTTTTTTGGTAAATAGATCTATTAAATAGTATCTCTTCTTTACTACCTATAGCTGTCTTTCTTGAAACATCACTCTCTGTTTACTTTCCTTATACTTACTCTTTTTTTTTAAAAAGTTTTTTTTTTGGTTAGCTCCCGGTACGCGTACCGGGAAGCTAAACCGGAAGCGAACCAAAAGAAATAGAGCTTGCCAGAGTGCTAAACATTCTAGCAATTTTTTTGGAAAGGGAAGGTAGTTCTGAAAAGAACTTTTTTTTAAATATTTTTGTTGTTTTATATTTTTTTTGTATTTTTTGAACATTTTTTGTTTTTTTTGTATTTTTTGAACGATTTTATATTTTTTTTGGGTTTTTTTGGGGGGGGGGAACAACAAAAAACAGGCGTTGAAAAGGGCTCAACAGGAGCAAAAAAAAATTACTGGGGGCGGTTAGGGCAATTATGATTGTCATAAGCCAGGTTGATGGCATTAATACTCATGTTACCACATGATATCAACGCACCACAGTGCATACAAGTATGTTTCATGTGCCCAAAATTCTCTTGGATGTTTGGCACAGTTTCCCGTGCCTCTGCTGGTGTCAATGATATTGACGATGTTGACCTGGCCACAGGAGTTGCTGTTGGGTTTTGTTCCATATCCCGTATTTCCGCCCGGCTGTAATTAAGTGGATGCTTCCTGGTCATGTGCCGATGCATGGTATAGTTCCCATAGCTATACTTTTTATCAGTCCCTCTTGATAATTTCTCTTTGCAGATGAGGCAGGTCACATACCTCGCATTCACTTTCTTTTGCCCTGGAGGGATTGAATAAAACTGCCAGATGAAACTGGCTTTCCTATGGGAAACCCGGGGCACCTCTTCCAAGAACTGTGGTTCTTCTCCCTCCTCTTCCTCCATTTCTTCCTCTTCCTCCTCAGTGTTGGTGATGACCTGGGGAGGTGGTCCTCTCTTCCCATGAGGAGGTGGAGGTGGTGGTGGGGGTGCACCAGCTGAAGCAAGTACTGAAGCCATTGCTCTACTATGAATAAAGGTCTTCCTCTCACAATGATGAAAGTCAGAGTGAGGAAAGAAGGAGGGGTTTTCATCATTTGGGAAAAACAATAGTTCTCAACAAATGAAAAGTGTTATTTTTAGGTCACCTGACCTAGCCTTCCATAATTATGAAACTAAAAGTGAAATGAACCAATGAAAAGCTTTATTAACAAGTCACATGACTCTAACTTTCATGTTACGCGCTGCGGAACGCTCCCCGGTTAGCTTCCGGTTCGCTGCGCTTCGCGCCTCGGTCCGCGCCCGGGGACACTTCCGGGTGCGCTAACGCAGTACGTCACAAGACGCATTTTGCGGCAACGCGATACGTCGCGCTTTCGCGCCGCGGATCGCTTCCGGGGAGTTGCGTTTCGCGCCTCGGTCCGCGCCCCGGGGCACTTCCGGGTGCGCTAACGCAGTACGTCATAAGACGCATTACGCGGCAACGCGATACCGTAACTATGTTGATTTGTTACCGGTTCGCGGACCGGATCGCGGAATCGAATTGAGCTAACGGGAAGCTTCCTGGTTCGCGGACCGGGAGCGAAACAAAAAAAATATTAAAAAAAAATTATTAATAAACATATAAAATATATTTTTGGATTTAAAGAAGAATACATTTTACAGCTGTAGATATTAGCTTTTAAAAAACCAATGAAATTCACTGAAAAAACCATAGGTTATAGACCATATATAGTTAGGAATTAGCATTTACAAAACCTTGAAAATTCACTGAAAAAACCATAGGTTATAGACCATATATAGTTAGGAATTAGCATTTAAAAAACCTTATTTTACTCACACAAAACCATTGAAATTCCATATATAGTTAGTTGCACTAACTATATATCGCGCACCCGCAATCCACTGCTGATCATGTCACATATTACATCATTCATGACATGGTCAGTGACATCACTGATGACATCACTGATGACATCTCAAATGACATCACTGATGACATCACTGATGACATCTCAAATGACATCACTGATTACATCACTGATGACATCTCATTTGACATTACTGATCACATCACTGATGACATCATTCATGTGATAATACGATGAACCTCTTCAGACTCTAATATAACCTTAGATACACTCAGTGTAAACAGACACTCATAGACTGTCACTCATCCATGAAGTTACACACACACCTAGTCAGTCATGCAAACAATCAATCACACCTCCATTTCCTTAACTATACAGTTAAACACACCTTACTTATTCAAACATATACTAAAACATATTTACTCACTTATACAATCCTGGATACAAGTTCACAATGATCCATACAGCCACTCACACATTCACTGGCTCTTATGCACAGTTATTTATATATGTCAACTCTCACATGTACTGTATTTTACATATGTACTTACTTTGACATGTAGCACTGAGATATCTATTCACTCACCAATACAGTCATGCACACAGTCAACCGCCCATACAGCTGTTTCCACATGCACTTTTGAACCCATACATCTATGCAGAGAGTCATACACCTCCCAGCCACCCATACACACTCTCAGTCTCCCATACAAATACTTGGGCAACCAATCAATAACCCATATAGTTAATCATATAGCTACTGATCAACACATGCAGCAGTTTACAGAACAACAGACATAATGATGCACAAATTAAGACAGTTTAGTCACTAACCCATGCACTCAGTGAGACACATTTAATCACTCACTCATACAGTCAGTCACGCACCTACTAAATCCTTTGTTCAGACACTTCTACATCCACTCATTCTTCAATATGTAAGACATATTTTAACTTTACAGAAACATACAGTCACTGGATGTTGTCATCAGTGATGTCATCAGTGATGTCATTTGAGATGTCATCAGTGATGTCATCAGTGATGTCATTTGAGATGTCATCAGTGATGTCATCAGTGATGTCACTGACCATGTCATGAATGATGTAATATGTGACATGATCAGCAGTGGATTGCGGGTGCGCGATATATAGTTAGTGCAACTAACTATATATGGAATTTCAATGGTTTTGTGTGAGTAAAATAAGGTTTTTTAAATGCTAATTCCTAACTATATATGGTCTATAACCTATGGTTTTTTCAGTGAATTTTCAAGGTTTTGTAAATGCTAATTCCTAACTATATATGGTCTATAACCTATGGTTTTTTCAGTGATATATATATATATATATATATATATATATATATATATATATATATATATATATATATATATATATATATATATATATATATTGAAGCTCATTAGTATCCCTCTCGTCTTGGAAAGGAAACTCAAAGCGCTCCGGGTACAGCAGGAAATTTTATTTCAGCATACGGCAAAAGATGATGACAGACGCGTTTTGGACAAAATGATTCAGGAAAGGGGGTGGTGATGAACAGAGTGCCTGAATTAAGCAGACCACTCTTACCCAGTCCAAAGATCAGGGCTTGATCCATCACTGTTTTTTAGCTCACTGCACCATCCCAGCTCAGAACTTGGCTATATGCAAATTAGTATGTTCCTGTCCCAGTGCATGATGGGAACAGGGCAAACCAAACTACCAAGCCAATTCTTATACTGGGAAGGAAACAAGCTTCCGGGGACCGGTTTCTGCCATTTCAGGCGTCGTCGGCCCGGCTTGCTTGAATCCTGATGGTGCAATGAGCAAGGGACTCACATCTGAGTATACCCTTCCACGCTTATGGTGGACAAAATGATTCAGAAAAGGGGGTGGTGATGAACAGAGTGCCTGAATTAAGCAGACCACTCTTACCCAGTCCAAAGATCAGGGCTTGATCCATCACCGTTTTTAGCTCACTGCACCATCCCAGCTCAGAACTTGGCTATATGCAAATTAGTATGTTCCTGTCCCAGTGCATGATGGGAACAGGGCAAACCAAACTACCAAGCCAATTCTTATACTGGGAAGGAAACAAGCTTCCGGGGACCGGTTTCTGCCATTTCAGGCGTCGTCGGCCCGGCTTGCTTGAATCCTGATGGTGCAATGAGCAAGGGACTCACATCTGAGTATACCCTTCCACGCTTATGGTGGACAAAATGATTCAGAAAAGGGGGTGGTGATGAACAGAGTGCCTGAATTAAGCAGACCACTCTTACCCAGTCCAAAGATCAGTGCTTGATCCATCACCGTTTTTTAGCTTGCTGCTTGCTGCGGACCCGTGATGGCGCCCAATGGTGCGATCATTGTATGGGGGATTGGTGTCCAGAAGCAGCTGACCACACACAAGAGGACACCCAGAGCAACATTATCACCAGCCTACATGGGTTTTAATCATTCATTTATTAACTGCCACAATGATGAACTCACACGAGGTAAATGGTGTATGCACTACAAGACCCAGAAGGCCATTTCATTTGACCACGCCCTGTGAGGCAGGCTTTATTAACTACGAGGGCTAAAACTCTTTGTTGATATATATATATATATATATATATATATATATATATATATATATATATATATATATATATATATATATATATATATATATATATATATATATATTGAAGCTCATTAGTATCCCTCTCGTCTTGGAAAGGAAACTCAAAGCACTCCGGGTACAGCAGGAAATTTTATTTCAGCATACGGCAAAAGATGATGACAGACGCGTTTTGGACAGCAGTCCTTCCTCAGTGTCGCCGACACACATTTTCGCGGTGCATTTTTGTATACGCCCCCATAGAAACTAAGGGCGGACGTTTTAAGAAAGCATTTGAACGTGTTGTCAAAACATGGGTTAAGTGTGGCAGCCATATTGTACATATTTTACGCAAACAGTAAATACATATAATATAATAATGCAGGCTTTTTTTAAAGCATTAAAGTTGTCAAAATTGTAAAAATAAATAAATAAATCATAAATATTGTACAGACTCTTTACCACTGCCAGAAAACAGAACTATATCTCTGTGTATCGGCATTGAACTGGCAGAAATAACCAGAGGAAATTTACTCTAATAACCAAACTGCGACTCGCTGTGTCTTAAACACTAGAGACATGAAACAATCTAGCCGTGTATCGGCGGAGCTCCGGTAACATACAACTGATTGTAGTCCGGAGGATGACCTGTCCAAACAGCACATAAGATAGTATTTACATGATATAATCTCTAGAAGGATTGCATCAAAAATTATTCTATAAATACATAGACAATATCACATTTCGCATAATCAATTTGCCTTGGATCAAATACCAATACTCTATTTTCTTTTTACTATTTGATCAACACTAAGGATAGTGCATGTGATTGTTTTATGTGTTATTTGAGATGTCATCAGTGATGTCATCAGTGATGTCACTGACCATGTCATGAATGATGTAATATGTGACATCATCAGCAGTGGATTGCGGGTGGGCGATATATAGTTAGTGCAACTAACTATATATGGAATTTCAATGGTTTTGTGTGAGTAAAATAAGGTTTTGTAAATGCTAATTCCTAACTATATATGGTCTATAACCCATGGTTTTTTCAGTGAATTTTCAAGGTTTTGGAAATGCTAATTCCTAACTATATATGGTCTATAACCTATGTTTTTTTCAGTGAATTTCAATGTTTTTTTATTAGCAAATATCAAAAGCTTTAAAATGTCAAGTACGTGGTAGGTAAAAACATTTTCGTGTTTATGCACGCTGAAGTGCTTTGAACGCTGCCCCCCCTCCCCTCTTTTCTTTTAGGAGTATTCTCTCTTTGCAGATAGTGAAGAGTAGGTAACGCAGGCCTTTGCCCCCTTTGTAATCCGTCGTGCCTGCTTCCCTCTCCATTTGATTGATTGTTATCCAAGCATTTACTGTTTTGGAATTGCTTCTCTTTGGTTCATTCTCTATTTACAAACAAGCACATAGTCGCAATACTCTGTTTAGTCTTTGCAGATAGTGAAAAATCGTTAGAAAAAACAAAAGGAATCAAGCAAAATCAGTAGGCCACTAATGGGATCTCTTTTTGACCTCGCTAAAATAGAAACATTAGGAACAACCCCTCATGAGAAATATGAAACTAGTGAGAGGAACCGAGCTCGACGCCATGATGGCTGCAAGACAGCTCGGCTCCGCCGCCCACCCCGCCCAAAATAACGACAAACCCTATGCAAATATTATAAATATATACAACACACCAGCAAAGTAACAGGGTAAAACGTTTTATTAAATAACTATTTACATGGCAGCCTGCTGCAACATCGATCCAAATACATGCCGCCGTTCCCGGGATTTCTCCCCGACTACTCTGCGGCCTACGAGATGGAGAGGCCAGGGCGTTGACTATGCGGGGCCTCTGGCTGAAACCACAGCGCCAATGATCGCTGCTGACGGAGGGGAGCCTTGCCGGTGAGACCACTGATCTGAAGAACCGCTGCCTGCGGTGCCTCCCTGAGCCGCTTGACGGAGGCCTCCGAGGGGCGGTGTGGTGGCGCGGACTCGGAAGGGGCGCTTGGCTTCTGCCCCCTCCCCAAGTCTTGTTGCCCTGCTGTGGCTTGAGATCGCCCCCGACATAGCGGCCGGCTCCTGGGGTCCGGCGGAACTTTTTGTCTTTTGGTGACTCTTCCATTCTGGACCTTGTCCCACAATCCGTTTGACCTGAAGACACGTCCTGCGGTGCCCTGGTCCGACCATCACATATACCTGCGCCAGGAGACGGCGTGGGGTGAACTGGAAGGAAGAGGCGGCGTGAACGAGCCTCCCCCACCTCCCCAGGTGGAGGTTTCTCAGCTGCACCCCAGCGCTTAACTCGGCATCTGAGTTACGCCCACTCTTCCGGCACAGTGCCTACCTGCGCCACAAGACGGCGTGGGGTGCACCAGAAGGGAGAGGCGCCGCGATCGAGCCTCCCCCACCTCCCCAGGTGGAGGTTTCTCAGCTGCACCCCAGCGCTTCACTCGGCAGCTAAGTTACGCCCACTCTTCCGGCACAGTGCCTCTCTCAGCCAGCTGAGTTCAGCCTGCTCTTGCTATTACAACGTCTCACCCGCCATCCGGCTGAATTGCACCCACTCTTGCAGTACAGCGACAGGCGGCTGCCACGGAGCTCACGAAATGGCGATCGGCTCCACAGACTTGGGCCTGGCCTGCAAGAATGGCTCTGGGCAACCCTGGAACTCGGACGCTTGACTGCTAGGGCATGGGCCCCATTCCCAAAAGCGTCCCCTCAGCCTTGAAGATTCTACAAGAGTCACTGGGGCCCCCGACTCCCGCAGACTTCCGGTGGGGAGCGACTGCCATGATTGCTTGCGGAACGGTCACGACGTAGCCACGAGGTGCTCTCATGCTGACGCCAGCTTCAGTCTGTAACATCCAGAATTATTGTAGTATCGCGTTGTCGCGTAATGCGTCATATGACGCGCCGCGTTAGCGCACCCGATGCGCGAAGAGCAGCTTCCTGGAAGCGATCCGGGGCGCGGCGCGGAGCGGAGCGCGTAACGTAAGCATAACAAGTCATGTGACTTGTTAATAAAAATTTTCATTGGTTCATTTCACTTTTGGTTTCCTAATCATGTAAGGCTAGGTCATGTGACCTAAAAATAACACTTTTCATTGGTTTAGAACTTTTTTTTTGTCCCAAATGATGAAAACCCCTCCTTGTTTCCTCACTCTGACTTTCATCTTTGTGAGAGGAAGACCTACAGTGCCTCGCTCGGCCACCTGAGTTACGCCCGCTCTTCCGGCACAGTGCCTCGCTCGGCCAGCTGAGTTGCACCCACTCTTGCGACACAGTGCCTCGATCGGCCAGCTGAGTTCCACCCACTCTTGCGACACAGTGCCTTGATCGGCCAGCTGAGTTCCGCCCACTCTTGCGACACAGTGCCTCGATCGGCCAGCTGAGTTCAGCCCGCTCTTGCGGCACAGTGCCTCGCTCGGCTAGCTGACTTACGCCCACTCTTGCGGCACAGTGCCTCGCTCGGCCACCTGAGTTACGCCCGCTCTTGCGGCACAGTGCCTCGCTCGGCCACCTGAGTTACACCCGCTCTTGCGGTACAGTGCCTCGCTCGGCCACCTGAGTTACGCCCGCTCTTGCGGTACAGTGCCTCGCTCGGCCAGCTGAGTTACGCCCGCTCTTGCGGCTACAGCGTCTCACCCGCCATCCGGCTGAATTGCACCCACTCTTGAGGAACAGCGACAGGCGGCTGCCACGGACCTCACGAAATGGCGGTCGCCTCTACAGACTTGGGCCTGGCCTGCAAGGATGGCTCTGGGCAACCCTGGAACTCGGACGCTTGACTGCTAGGGCATGGGCCCCATTCCCGAGAGTGTCCCCTCAGCCTTGAAGATTCTACAAGAGTCACCGGGGCCCCCGACTCCCGCAGGCTTCCGGTGAGGAGTGACTGCCATGATTGCTCGCGGAATAGCCTCGACGTAGCCACGGAATGGTGGTGCTCTCATGCTGACGCCAGCTTCAGTCTGAAACATCCAGAAACACTGTAGACTACCAATTCAATCAGTTCCGGTGGAGCCCCAACGTGACCCGGTAGGGAAGAACTTGCCCTCCCCTCTTTGACTGATGGTTCTTGTTGCCTGTCCCTTCTATTGTCATTTAACTGAACTTTTTGGACTACTCAAAGGGGTTCTGGTCCGACCGCTGCTTGGTGGAGACATTTTGACTATATTCTGGACCTGCCCGGCCTCCCCAAAATGACCAGACATCCCTCACTTCCAATTACAGCATACACTCCTTTATCAATATCTTCTTTGATGTTCCTCTTGAATATGTAATTTTGTAGAACTTCATACAGACAAACATTCTCGAGGTAACTGCTTCTATTTGGATAATATGTATCCCACATGTTGGCAACTCCTTGATGTGTACTGGTTGCTCAGCCTTGATATCACGAGATATGTATGCAGTTTTGGAGCACATGGCGGGCGGGGACGGGTACTGATTGAACATTTGGACATCCATATTGATATTAAGTTCTGATGTATTATTGATTAATGTACTATTAAAAATTCGAATTAACGTTACTCATGGTACTTGCCCGGAAATATATATCTAGTAACTGGTCCTGTCGTACTTTGATTATAAAAATAACGTCCACCGATTCCGCAACTGTTAGACACCTTAATTCCTGCAACCTAATAGCCCGCCCGTTACGTTTTTCTACAGTGTAAATGTCCCCTCATCATATACGATTCCAGTTTGCTCCGTGGCCGGCCCACGTGGTTGTAGGCCCGTATTTGTATACTGACATTTTTGCAATAAACAATTTTCGAAGGAAGTATGGAATCAGCGTCATAACAATCGTCTAGGTTGGTTGGGTTTTTGCATAGTGGCTGTTATTCCCAATAGAATACAATAGAAAACAGATAATGCAGACCCTTTGCCTGAATTTTGGATTGATTGAAATTTGTATCCGTCACACCTGCCCTTTTTCCAGAATTATTTGAAAATGGTCGACCGTAGCTTAAGGTATCTGCCGAATGTAAGGTGTGGTATTTTGTCCCATAAAATACGACTAATTGAGAAACAAATACACGAAGAGGGAACTCGAATTTAGAGACAAACAAAATGAAACATTTTTTTGCATCATAAAAAGGGGAGGATATGTTACACAGAAAAATAATGCGAAAGGGATAGCCAAGATCTGTTGTATCACACGTTCCTGCAGCTAGTCTGATACATAAGTAGAACCTTTTTCGTGTTTGCGCGCGCTGACATGCTCTGAATGCTGTATCCCCCCCCTTTCTTTTCTCCTCTGTAGGTTACATCGGAGTTCCGACTGAAGAATGGAGTGGACATGGACCACACCGTGCTCCATGTAGGGAAAGACATAGACAAGCGCTATGAGATATTGCATGGAGTGCAGACCATCACTGGGAGCGTGAAAGATTGTATGGTATGAATGTGCGCATGGGCCCTGATTTGTACGGTTTGAATGAGTATGTGTGGCGCACGACTGGGTCAATAAAAAATGCTTTTTGTATGACTGAGGCGGTGATCGAACGGTTAATGGAATGAGAAAAATAAGCCCGAACATGGTATCCGCATGTGAAGGACGAAAAAAAATATAGCACTTTCCTTACTTAGGAACGACTCTCTCTGGAGCTAGTGAATGGGAGAGTAGCCTACACCAGAAACTTGAAGGGTTATTTCAGTACGACGAACCCGACCCCAACCGATATCCCAAATGTACACCCAAAATAATGCGCACCAGTAAGTAAATTTACGTGCTGACTAAATAAGAGAAGTTAGTTCGACTCCGCCGCCCACCCCACCCAAAATAACGACAAACCCTATGCAAATATTATAAATATATACAACACACCAGCAAAGTAACACGGTAACACTTTTTATTAAATAACTATTTACATAACAGCCTGCTGCAACATCGAACCAAATGCATTACGCTGTTCCTGTCGAGGTAGCATAGGTGGCGGCCTAGGGATGGAGGACCGTTGTGCAAATAGCCCGGGGGCGACACCACGTGCAAAGGCCTGTCCCCGCGGTCAGCTGCAGCAGGGCGACCCTTAGCGTTTCACTCCCCGGTCAGCTGCACCATGACTGCCATTGGCGTTCCACTCGGTTGGATGGCCGGGGACCCGCTCCGGTGTCCGGGGTGAAGAGCGGCTGTTGCTGCGGAACGCTCAAAATGGCGGCCGACTCCCAGGATTTGGGCCTGGTCCACTAGAACGACTCTGGTCTACCCTGGAACTCCAGTGGACTGTGGCAGAGCGTCCAAAATCCACAAAAAACACTACTGCCAAATCTTCAATAACTTCCATCACCCAGCACCGCATTTCCAAAGGAACAGCACAGCAAGCTTTCGTGGCCTTTAGAGTTTTCGGAAGCAGTTTCCCAAGACCATCACTGCAGCCATTGCAATCCAACAGAGGAACTTTTCCCAAGATCGTCATATTAACAGGGCTGCTGGTGTAATCGGGGCTCTTGCAGCCATTCAACTTAATTGAAGCTTTTTTGGGGGGGGAGAGGGGGTGAATGCCTTACTGATGACCCCCCCCCTCTTATTGCCTTATCCGACCATCACATATACCTGCGCCAGGAGACGGCGTAGGATGCACTGGGAGGGAGAGGCGGCGCGAACGAGCCTCCCCCACCTCCCCAGGTGGAGGTTCCTCAGCTGCACCCCAGAGCTTCACTCGGCCAGCTCAGTTGCGCCCCCTCTTGCGGCACAGTGCCTCGCTCGACCAGCTGAGTCTCACCCGCTCCGATGGGGGCTTCCGATGGGGGCAACCGCCACTGTTGCTGGACTATCCCCCATGGATATACCGCTGCCACGGGTGTCCGCCACCTTATCCACATCTGGTGCCGTGAGGGAGGCTGATTCAGTGCATCGGCGGAGGGCTACGCCTGCTGTCCCGCTCTCCGGAAGTGGCCACAACATTGTCACAGGATGGTAGTGCTCTCATGCTGACGCCAGTTTTTGTCCGAATTACTAAGAGACACTGTAGACTGTCAACTTGATCAGCTCCGGTGGGACCTCAGCGTGACCCGGTAGGGAAGAATTTGCCTCCCTCGCCTTTGAGTCATGGTTCATGCTGCCTGTTCTTTCTCTTGGCGCTAACGAACTTTTTGAACTGCCGAAAGGGATTCTGGTCCTGCCGCTACTTATTGGAGACATTGAACTATACTCTGGACCTGCCTGGCCTTGAACAAAATGGCGCCAGTATAGGAGCGACTTGCAACTCCTTATGACGTTCTAGTTACTTAGCCTTGACGTTATGGGGGATATATGCGGTCTTTGTGCACATGGCGTGCGGGGAAAGGTACTGACTGGGCATACGGACAACCCTATTGATGTCGATTTTTCATTATTGATTATTGTATTATTAAAGCTTCGAAGTAATGTTACCCATGATACTCACCCATGGTGTGCGTATGGACGATTTTATTTTAACTGATCCTGTTATACTTTCAATTATAAAATCAACCTTCACTGATCCTGCAACCGTTTGTCACGTTTAGTTTTTTCAATTAAATGGCTCGCTTGTTACATACTCCTATACCCCTGGCTTTTGACCCTTTCCTACCCGCGGTCTGTACTACCGCCCTCGAGCGATCTATGTAATGAACAGACTACCATTGCCGAGACACAAGGGAATGCATCTCAGAGAGATAAGTCAAGTACGTGGTAGATAAAAACATTTTCGTGTTTATGCACGCTGATGTGCTTTGAACGCTGCCCCCCCCCCCCTCATCATTTAGATTACCACCGCCCATTGCACAAAAGCGTACCGGGCGCTCCCCACGTAAAAAAAACAATTATTATTTTTTTTCTTGCCCCGCGGGGCCCTTTTAAAGCCTCCACATCAAACCTAGGGGGTCAGGGAAGATCTACTATGCCCCCTTATGGTAATTTCCCCCTTTGTTTTGGCCTCCTCTTGTCTCTCGATCCTACCGAGAGACAAGATGGCGTCCAAATTTATTATTATTATTTATTTTTTTTGCCCCGCGGGGCCCTTTTAAAGCCTCCACATCAAACTTAGGGGATCAGGGAGGATCTACTATGCCCCCTTATGGTCATTTGCCCCTTTTTTTGGCCTCCTCTTGTCTCTCGATCCTACCGAGAGACAAGATGGCGTCCGGAAAATATATATATATATATATATTTTTTTGCCCCGCAGGGCCCTTTTAAAGCCTCCACATCAAACCTAGGGGGTCAGGGAGGATCTACTATGCCCCCTTATGGTCATTTCCCCCTTTGTTTTGGCCTCCTCTTGCCTCTCGATCCTACCGAGAGACAAGATGGCGGCCTCTCCGGACTGTTTAGAATGTTGACAGACACCGGAGAGCCAATCAGCTTCGCGAAGTTCCGTTACGCGTCAAGTACGCGAACCGGAGCGCTATCCGGAACGCTGTTACAGATATATATATTTGTTTGAACGTTAATTTCTCAAAATCCACTGGAGCACATATATTGAGACCTAGCAAAGGCACATCGGGCTACCAGTCCCTACAATTTTGCCAAGTTTCGTGCAAATCCATTCAGCCGTTCGAGCTAAAAGTGAGGCCAACCGCCCTATGGAAATTAACATGGGAAAACTGCGTTTTGGGACCCCCATTTTTTCTCGGCCCCCCCTTGACGAAACCCCCCCAAAGTTTCAGGGGCTGCTCAAAAACAAAATGTTCCATTTTCCTGAAAATTTCAGCCAATTCCGTCCACAAACGCCAAAGTTATTAGACATAGAATTTTCAAAAATCCCATAGAGAAAAAATCCGAACTATATATACCTACTGGCGACCGCCAGTAGGTAATATATATATATATATATACGTATATATACGTATATATATATATATAATAATCGGCATTTGAAAATTTGCATCCATTTCACAGCTTGCCAGCAGGAAAACACACAACTGCAGTCTTCGAGATTAAATGTCGGCCTGACGCGTTTCAGGATTTCCTCATCCTTTCATCAGAGGCAAAGTTCAAAGGATGTTAGCAGACAGCTTTTCACAGCACACATCACCTGCCTTCGTGGGCGTGTCATTTCGCAAGGCCTGCTGGTCTTTGCAGTGCGCCACATCTTCCCCTCATGGGTGCTGCCTCTAAAACCTTCAATTTTGAACTGGAATGAAGTTCCAAGTGGAGGGAAGTACCACACCAGGTGTTGCCTGCCTTGCTTTATAGCAGTGAAATTAATGCCTAGGACAGCACCATCCTGCATATGGCAACTGCCCTCTTCATTCCTGGCTGCAAGCAAAAAAATTAGCCTGCAGGGACCCGCTTTCAGGCGGTGGGCTTTAACTTCTCGGCTGGGCATCAGCCGTAAAACATCCAACACAAGCAGGTTAGCCCCAAGGTTAAAGTTAAGCCACAAGAAGTTTAATCGGCATTTGAAAATTTGCATCCATTTCACAGCTTGCCAGCAGGAAAACACACAACTGCAGTCTTCGAGATTAAATGTCAGCCTGACGCGTTTCAGGATTTCCTCATCCTTTCATCAGAGGCAAAGTTCAAAGGATGTTAGCAGACAGCTTTTCACAGCGCACATCACCTGCCTTAGTGGGCGTGTCATTTCGCAAGGCCTGCTGATCTTTGCAGTGCGCCACATCTTCCCCTCGTGGGTGCTGCCTCTAAAACCTTCAATTTCGAACTGGAATGAAGTTCCAAGTGGAGGGAAGTACCACACCAGGTGTCGCCTGCCTTGCTTTATAGCAGTGAAATTAATGCCTAGGACAGCACCATCCTGCATATGGCAACTGCCCTCTTCATTCCTGGCTGCAAGCAAAAAATTGAGCCTGCAGGGACCCGCTTTCAGGCGGTGGGCTTTAACTTCTCGGCTGGGCATCAGCCGTAAAACATCCAACACAAGCAGGTTAGCCCCAAGGTTAAAGTTAAGCCACAAGAAGTTTAGTTAAAGTTAAGCCACAAGATGTTTATATATATATATATATATATATATATATATATATATTACCCAATGGCAGTCGCCAGTAGGTAGTTATAGTTAGGACCTAGTTTCAATAGGAAATCCACAACATTCTATTGGGAATAACTTTGGCGCCGGTTGATGAATCTTCGCGAATTTCTCAAAGAAGATGGCCCGCTACGCTACGCTCCTTTCCTGAAAGTTTTGAGGGGATTCGTCAAGTGGGGGCTGAGAAAAAAGGGGGGTCCCAAAACGTGTTTTCCCCATGTTATTTTCCATGGGACGATTAGACACGGCTACAGCCCGAACGGCTGAACGGAATAACAAGAAATTTGGCAAAATGGTAGAGTCTGATTTGCAGATCACGCTTTTGCTCAAATGGTGTAAATCCTTTCAGTAGTTCCTGAGGCCTTAGTGGGCGTGTCATTTCGCAAGGCCTGCTGGTCTTTGCAGTGTACCACATCTTCCCCTCGTGGGTGCTGCCTCTAAAACCTTCAATTTCGAACTGGAATGAAGTTCCAAGTGGAGGGAAGTACCACACCAGGTGTCGCCTGCCTTGCTTTATAGCAGTGAAATTAATGCCTAGGACAGCACCATCCTGCATATGGAAACTGCCCTCTTCATTCCTGGCTGCAAGCAAAAAATTGAGCCTGCAGGGACCCGCTTTCAGGCGGTGGGCTTTAACTTCTCGGCTGGGCATCAGCCGTAAAACATCCAACACAAGCAGGTTAGCCCCAAGGTTAAAGTTAAGCCACAAGAAGTTTAGTTAAAGTTAAGCCACAAGAAGTTTATATATATATATATACATATATATATATATATATATTACCCAATGGCAGTCGCCAGTAGGTAGTTATAGTTAGGACCTAGTTTCAATAGGAAATCCACAACATTCTATTGGGAATAACTTTGGCGCCGGTTGATGAATCTTCGTGAATTTCTCAAAGAAGATGGCCCGCTACGCTCCGCTCCTTCCCTGAAAGTTTTGAGGGGAATCGTCAAGTGGGGGCTGAGAAAAAAGGGGGTCCCAAAACGTGTTTTCCCCATGTTATTTTCCATGGGACGATTAGAAACGGCTACAGCCCGAACGGCTGAACGAATAACAAGAAATTTGGCAAAATGGTAGAGTCTGATTTGCAGATCACGCTTTTGCTCAAATGGTGTAAATCCTTTCAGTAGTTCCTGAGGAAATCAAAAGAAAAAAATATATATATATCTATAAGCGCGCACCGTGCGCGCAAGGTGTGTGAATCGGGTGTGCGCGAGCGGAATTCTGATTTGTTGTTAGACGTTTGACAACATTCTAATCGGGGGAAACCAGGAAGTGTTGGTCGCCATTTTGTCACTCAGAGGCAGAACAGCGCTCAAAACGGAGAACTTGAAAAGGGGGCAGGGTAGAGACTCTCTGCCCTCCTAGGCCTTCTCAGGGGGTCCGTGAAGGACCCCACAGGGCAAAAAAAACATTTTTCTTTTTTAAATCGCGAGGTGCGCACACGTTGCACGCACCCCCGAGGCAGAAGAGAGTCAAAAACAAAAGTGGAGAACGCGAAAAGGGGGCAGGGTAGAGACTTTCTGCCCCCCCCTAGGCCTTCTCAAGGGAGTCCGTGAAGAACCCCAAAGGGCAAAAAAAATATTTTTTTTTAAATTCACGAGGTGCGCGCAGGTTGCACGCTTCCTCGAGGCAGAAGTGAATCAAAAACAAAAGTGGAGAACATGAAAAGGAGGCAGGGTAGAGTGCTGTTGTTAAAAATGTAGAGTTTGTACATGAAGTGGTCTAACCACTTATACACTTGTATATCAGGGTTAGAATTCTCAGATAGTCTCCTTGCAGTCTAGTAAACATTCTGGGAGTGCTGCATAAATGCCATAGAAAATCTTTCAGTAGCAGATAGTAATAATTTTACTGAATTTCAAGGGATACTGTCATGCGTCTAAGATCACAGTGTGAGTCAGAATTCATTTCAGAAAAATGTGGCAGAATGATTTGCTTAGTTGATGTGTTTAAAAATATGGATATACATGTACTCATGAAGTGAGTCCGGCTTTAGAACATGTATTGGTAGAAAGTCCTATGCAGCATGTGTGTCAGGCCTCTCAATTCCCAAATAGTCTCCATGCTGTGTAATAAAGATTCTGGGTGTGCTGTAGAAATACCATAGCAACTCTCTCTGTAGCATGTAGTAATCATTTCAGTGAATTTTCATTTCTACATTCTCAGTCCCACCTTGACCCCCTACACTGCCTGAACACCAATGCACTGTCCTAAACCCTGAAACACCATCTGTACCAAAACCTGCTAAATTCTTTCAACAGTACTACTCTGTTCTAAACCCTGAAACAGCACTCCCAGCAAGACCCCCTTCCAATGTAGTAATCATTATACTGAATTGCAAGGGATACTGTCATGCGTCTAAGATCACAGTGTGAGTGAGAATTCATTTCAGAAAAATGTGGCAGAATAATTTGCTTAGTTCATGTGTTTAAAAATATGGGTATACATGCACTCATAAAATGAGTCAGGCTTTAGAACATGTATTGGTAGAAAGTCCTATGCAGCATGTGTGTCAGGCCTCTCAATTCCCAAATAGTCTCCATGCTGTGTAATAAAGATCATGGGTGTGCTGTAGAAATAGCATAGCAACTCTCTCTGTAGCATGTAGTAATCATTTCAGTGAATTTTCATTTCTACATTCTCAGTCCCAACTTTGACCCCCTACACTGCCTGAACCCCACTGCACTGTCCTAAACCCTGAAACACCATCTGTACCAAAACCTGCTAAACTCTTTCAACACTACTGCTCTGTTCTAAACCCTGAAAAAGCACTCCCAGCAAGACCCCCTTCCACTGTAGTAATCATTTTACTGAATTGCAAGGGATACTGTCATGCATCTAAGATCACAGTGTGAGTCAGAATTCATTTCAGAAAAATGTGGCAGAATAATTTGCTTAGTTCATGTGTTTAAAAATATGGGTATACATGTACTCATAAAATGAGTCAGGCTTTAGAACATGTATTGGTAGAAAGTCCTATGCAGCATGTGTGTCAGGCCTCTCAATTCCCAAATAGTCTCCATGCTGTGTAATAAAGATCCTGGGTGTGCTGTAGAAATAACATAGCAACTCTCTCTGTAGCATGTAGTAATCACTTCAGTGAATTTTCATTTCTACATTCTCAGTCCCAACTTTGATCCCCTACACTGCCTGAACACCACTGCACTGTCCTAAACCCTGAAACACCATCTGTACCAAAACCTGCTAAACTCTTTCAACACTACTGCTCTGTTCTAAACCCTGTAACAGCACTCCCAGCAAGACCACCTTCCACTGTAGTAATCATTTTACTGAATTGCAAGGGATACTGTCATGCGTCTAAGATCACAGTGTGAGTCAGAATTCATTTCAGAAAAATGTGGCAGAATAATTTGCTTAGTTGATGTGCTTAAAAATATGGGTATACATGTACTCGTGAAGTGAGTCAGGCTTTGGAACATGTATTGGTAGAAAGTCCTATGCAGCATGTGTGTCAGGCCTCTCAATTCCCAAATAGTCTCCATGCTGTGTAATAAAGATCCTGGGTGTGCTGTAGAAATACCATAGCAACTCTCTCTGTAGCATGTAGTAATCATTTCAGTGAATTTTCATTTCTACATTCTCAGTCCCACCTTGACCCCCTACACTGCCTGAACACCACTGCACTGTCCTAAACCCTGAAACACCATCTGTACTAAAACCTGCTAAACTCTTTCAACACAACTGCACTGCTCTAAACCCTGAAACAGTACTCCCAGCTAGACCCCCTTCCACTGTAGTAATCATTTTACTGAATTGCAAGGGATACTGTCATGTGTCTAAGATCACAGTGTAAGTCAGAATTCATTTCAGAAAAATGTGGCAGAATAATTTGCTTAGTTGATGTGTTTAAAAATATGGGTATACATGTACTCATGAAGTGAGTTAGGCTTTAGAACATGTATTGGTAGAAAGTCCTATGCAGCATGTGCGTCAGGCCTCTCAATTCCCAAATAGTCTCCATGCTGTGTAATAAAGATCATGGATGTGCAGTAGAAATACCATAGCAACTCTCTCTGTAGCATGTAGTAATCATTTCAGTGAATTCTCATTTCGACATTCTCAGTCCCACTTTGACCCTGTACTCTGCCTGAACACCACTGCACTGTCCTAAACCCTGAAACACCATCTGTACCAAAACCTGCTAAACTCTCTCAACACTACTGCTCTGCTCTAAACACTGAAACAGCACTCCCAGCAAGACCCCCTTCCACTGTAGTAATCATTTTACGGAATTGCAAGGGATACTGTCATGCGTCTAAGATCACAGTGTGAGTCAGAATTCATTTCAGAAAAATGTGGCAGAATAATTTGCTTAGTTGATGTGTTTAAAAATATGGATATACATGTACTCATGAAGTGAGTCAGGCTTTAGAACATGCATTGGTAGAAAGTCTTATGCAGCATGTGTGTCAGGCCTCTCAATTCCTAAATAGTCTCCTTGCTGTGTAATAAAGATCCTGGGTGTGCTGTAGAAATACCATAGCAACTCTCTCTGTAGCATGGATAATTCAGTGAATTTCTAAGGTTTTTTAAATGCTAATTCTTAACTATAACGTGCATGAAACCTATGGTTTTTTCAGTGAAATATATATATATGCACTGGAAAACTAAACACCCACTTCCTTTACAAAGAAATGGAAAGTTTGCATCTCTGCAACCTCTCTAATTTTTCACCTTAGTCATCTTCCACTCAATGAACACAACAACCACAAATACACACACCTACTTGCTACCTTCCTTGCCTGAGCTTATCAATTATTCTTCCTTAATTCAAATTCAAAGTGCAGGCCCTTTATTCAGCCTTCTTGGTTACTACTACCCGTGAATAGCAGGGGGTAATATGCACACTTCTGTCCTTTCTTGCGTCTTTTCTACCACACACTGCGACAGGTTTACAAGCCCCTTGCGCCACTTTTGCATCATTTTTCCCACGACCTTGTAAATCTGCCCAACTGTGTGTACTTTATGCACTAGCTTTCTTCCTTAGTTGTACTAGTTTCTCTTGCTCCCACTGCGGAATCCAACACCCTATCTGTGTAATGACCTGGAAATCCAAAGATCCACTTCACTGACAATGCAGTGGGTAGTTTGCGTCTCTCCAACCTTTCTTATTTTTCACGTTTTTCATCTTCCACTCAATCTACACATCATCCACACATACACACATCTAATCGCTGTATTCCTTAGCTGTGATTATCAACTATTCTTCTATTTTATATTCATATTCAAAGTGCAAGCCCTTTATCGAGCCTTTTTGTTGTAACTACTGTTTCAGGAATTCTGCTCATACACAGAACTGTGCATAAAGACTTAGGACCTCAGTGAATTACAGTGTTCCAAAAACCTTACTACACAAACCCCCTACCAAACCAGCAATCAGTGACTCATTGGTTCTTCGCCCTAGAGCAAAAACACAAATGACTAGTGAACCCAGAACATGCGACTTAGATTACATGAAGTAAAGTGGATAACAAAAACACTCTTTCAATATAGTCTTACACCAGTCCAAAACAAGATGTAAATAAAGACACGTGCAATTTTGAAATGTTTATTTCTAACGCCATAATCTCATGCACAGTACCTTAGAAAATACAACCAAACATATTATCAGAAACAAGGTTCTCAGCATCGTTACTATTCTATGAAATACAAACGGAAAAAGCATCCTATAATGCTAAAGGTAAACAAATTTAAAATATACCTACATTTCACCCTCCCTACCTAGCAGATTAGTTTATAACTACAGAAAGTCTCATAGGATTACATGGGCAGACACATATCTCTGGTACTCAGCAGTAGTGGATCACATTCAGTGCTCCACAATCTGTCAAGATACGAATGTTCTCCAATTGTGTGTAACTTTGCCTCCACAATGGATTATGAAACGCGCAAGTATCAGAGGCCACAGCTCCATATGTATTATGGCTCGAACGTGCGAGGATCATTCTTAATACCAGACACAGTATTCAAGATAACCTTGATGTTTCATGCTCTTACTATATACACAAAACTAGCGAGGCCGTTTACAAATCTAGAATACCAAATTATTGTCATATAAAGCAAAATACTCAGCCTTCTCTAAACAATATCACAAGTACGTGTCGTGTACAAAGCAAAGCAGGAAAGCAAAAATAGCGTATAAGCTTCTAATAAACCCATGCTAACTTAACAGGGTGTGAGTGCAACACTCAGCCCCACGGCACACTTTCTTGATCAAAGCACGTGATATAAATGTGGGCGAATTAGAAACGCAGTGTCCAAGCCTAAAGAGCAGAGTCAAGTTCACATTTCCAAAAAACGTTATTCGCTTTTTGATAGAAACCAGTAAATAAATGATAAAGAATACGTAGAAAAATCAAAGAGTCTTAATCCAACAGCGTGTAAGCACAGTATGTAGCAACAGGAAGTCATTGTTCTGATCTGAAAACATTTCAGCCATCCAATTCAATAGTGGGAATGAGCATACATGTTCCTCAACGACCAGAACCTCTATCACCATCAGAGGAAAACTCGGGTCATCTTCAATGTAACTGTGTGCCAAGAACTCAAGCGCCGCTGCAAAAACATTCCAACATTCCATTATTCCATGTGTCGCTGCTAAGGCCAGAATCCCGCCATCAGAACAGAGCATGTCATAAACAAGTAAGGGGCTCATCAGCTGGTCTTTTCCGCGTTGGGAGACACTGTACTGCAGAGACACAAATCCAGGGCCCAGTCGAAATTACAGCTCAGGCAATGGAGGACAGGTTGAACGCATGTGAAAAAGGAGAATCGAAACGATAATCCATAAGCTGCACTCAACGTTGCAAGAGGCAGCGCTCCATAGTAACTAATCATTCAGTTGCGAAGCAGCAACAGCCGGGACATATTATCGTCTGCTGTAGGATGTGCATCCATATTTATGTAAACAAATTAATAAAAACACACCGGCAACTAATGCGAGTATTAAGCGCAAACCACCAAAGATGCTGTAAAAAATCGAATGAAAAAAATCCCGAAAAGACACCAAATATACTTTCTACAGAAGTCACAAGGCCACTTCTTCTAACTTTAAAAAAGTAAGGTAACCCCGTAGTCAAGGACACATTAAAGATACTCTAAATTAACTCCCCAAAATTCAAGAGCACATCTGTATTGAATAAATCATGCACTTCTGTGCGGGTGTTTGCTACATGAAGGACAAATGTTTCTGTACCAGATATAAGAGCGACTTCTTTTTGAGACAATAGCGCTCTTATACCACTCATTTGGTTGACTCTGCTTTCAAGGTCGAAATCGACAGCCAGATGGAAACATCCAGATTCCCATGCAGAGGAGTTAACACAACTTTTTTTTAATCAAACCACCCGCTCAGTTACCGTAATCATGTAAGCGATTCCTGGTAACATTGCACAACAATCTCCATTATTTCAAAGTAAATAACTCCCGTTTCCAGTAAAGTGAACGTTGTTATGATAGCAGGTGTTGGACTACCTTTCAAAACTCAGTCCAAATTAGGCGCATCTTGTATACAAGAGCCATGCAATTGTATGTGTCTACAAATTAAAGAGTGATCTGGTACTATTGTGCAATCCTCGCCATTCACATAGACTTCTTTTCCCTCCCTCAGAAACCTATATGTAAATGGTAATAACCAAGCTTCATGCAGATAAGCGCTCCCTACACATCCATTACTGCCTATAGCATAGTATTTCATGCAAACCTCAAACTTAACCAGGTTAAAATATGACGTTATGATACTGTGGATAAGCCACACACCTAAATTGGATCTCCAATGAGTGACCACTTCTAACCATTCTCATAGCGTGCCCTGTGCTCTGATTTGACAGTGAGAGAGTGATCACACCATAGTTTGTACTGCTAATCATTCTCAGCATACGCTATGAATACCCTTTGACGTTACACGTCGCATCAAAGCTTCCGTGTAATTGTTTAAAAACATATATTCATGTATTTAATGAACATACTAACAGAAGACTTAATCTAGGATAATTATGGAATATTTTTTTTTAAGTTTTAAAAATCCTCTGTTACTTCTATATTGTATGAGTGCAGCTGCGTGCCCCTCCGCCTGGTACCCTAGACTCCACCACGCCCAGACCCGGTTCATAAGCACGCGTGATCATCACCACAAAACCATTAGCACGCATATCCCTTTTTCCTCACATGCTTTTACAACTAGTATACATTTACCACACATGATAAATGCATAATCTTAATAATGTTTTTTTGTTGACCAACATGTGTTGTAATGCCTGTGCCATACGTCCTTCAAGTTAGTTTCTAGCTATACGTGTGACCAAGTCTGATAAGATCGGAGACCAAGGACAAACACCGTGGTATCTGTGGCACGAAATCTCATCGATCACAGAGAAAATATGCACAGGGTAAAATGAAAGAAACAGGTATAATAAAAATAACGGAGAAAAACTACTAAAATGGCAGTAGGATGGAGTATGTAATCAACGATTGGCGGCTCGACACTACATTTCCAATAAATATACATACAATATGTTTATTAATATATTACAAAAGTATAGCACCGGATGACACACATGACCCGGGAAAAGAAAGCGGCAAATTTAATACCTAAAATCAGGAGAGGTTTGCTTGGAGAACTTGAAGAAAAAGAAAAAAAAGTGCACTTGCAAACAAGGCTGCACATGCGTAGAGAGTACAACTGATGCAGGGAAAAAAAACGGCAAGTTTTACATACTGCCATAGAAATATAGCTCTAAAAATTGCCCCCGTAATTTGCCCCCCTCGGGACCTAATAAACAAAATGGACTTCTAGTTTTTTTCACATTTTCCACCGCGAACAAGTACTGCACGAGTACCCCACCATTTTTTCATTTTATTTAAAATAAAAATTGAGCCTAAAGATCCATGTACCAGCTCACTGACCAAGACTATAGGGTCAGAATGTTTCTACCCTGCCCCTTTTCCTTATTTCTCAACTTTGTTTTACTGTTTGTTGTGACTCGGCTCTCGCGACAAACAAGATGGCTGCCAACATTTCCTGTTTTAGAATATTGACAACCAATCAGCATGCAGCTCTTGCTCATAATTGTACGTATTTCTATACGCGTACGCCGCGATTTTCCTTTAAAAAAATAAAAATAAAAAATAGAGCCTAAACATCCATGTACGACCCCCTGAGCAAGCCTAGGGGGTTAGAATGTTTGTAGCTTACCCCCTTCCCTTATTTCTCAACTTTGCTTTACTGTTTTCTTGTGACTCGGTTCTAGCGAGGCACAAGATGGCCGCTAACACTTCCTTGTTTCGGGTGTTAACAGACAGTTCACAGCCAATCAGCATGCAGCTCGCGCTCGTAATTGAACAGATTTCCATACGCGTGCTCAACTCCATCTCTAGATATCGCTATGATTTTACTTGCAATTTTCTCAGAAACTACTGAACGGATTTACACCATTTAACAAAAAGCACAATCTGCGAACAGAACTCTACCTCTCTGCCAAATGTCATGTAATTCCGTTCAGCCGTTCGGGCTGTAACCCTGGCTAAAGGTCCCTATGGAAAATTGCATGGGGAAAACACATTTTGGGACCCCCCTTTTTTCTCGGCCCCCACTTGACGAATCACCCCCAAACGTCTATAAAAAGTCATCAGTTTTTCTACCAACAGGTAGAGAAGGGAAACGTAATCAAGAAAACATTATTCATGATAAAATGTACTTTTCTTTATTAAAGTGACAAGAGCACGTGTCATAATGTTCACTTTTGTAAACAATGATTTTGTAAAGTACAAATCAGATTGCTTTTTAGATAGATTTATCTTTTTCTAAAAATAAATTTCCCTGCCAACAAGCTAAATCTAAAAAGAATAAAAATCATGAAGACATTTTAATTTTCCCATTATTCAGGTGGCTAGTGCATATGCTGTAATGTCCACTTTTGAGAACAATGATTTGTGTACTGCCTCCTGAACAATGACCACTGTACCAATTGGGTTCCTGGCTCTAGATTCCATTATCAAAAAAGACAGCATAGTTATTACAGTTGATTTTTTAAAAACAGTAATGACAGAATGTTCCATTCAGGGATGGCAATATCCCATGCATTCTCTTCATGGCTCCTTTTTTATAAATACCCCAATGGTATTATTTCTATTGAATTTGAGCTTTGTGATTTTATCTTCATTCTTCTAAATTAATCCATGATCAGTATTAGAGAGTCCAACCAATCTAGACCTGGTATGCAGAATGATCTATGATTTCCTTGGTGGAACTTTAGTTGGAGTTACACATATGGATTTTATGAATCGCAAGCTCATTCGATTTTCTTTAATCATTTCTCATATTTTGATCAATTCATGTAGTTTTTGCAGATGGATGTGAAGTTCTGCGTCCAAGTGGTGGCCAAACGGTTTTTCAGTCCCAATTGCTAGAATTAATCTTGATTCTGCTTTTCGTAAATCCAAAGTTCTGTCCCTACCTCTTTCCTTAGATTTCACAATCTTGACCCCACAGTATTTCAGATGTTGACAATCACTCAAATAGATATTGTGAAAATGTTTAGTGATGGGATAAGTGAAATCTTTGTTTCTGATGGCACGTAAGTGTTGTAGGACTCTCAGTTTTAATTTATTTATAGTGCTTCCTACATATTGTTTTTTGCAAGAGCATTCCAATAAATATTCTTTCAATTTCGAATTGCATGTTATGTGGTCTCTGATGTATTCAGTTTGGCCATCATGCAATTGATATGATGATGCGTTTTGACCATATTTGCACGCTTTACACTTAAAGCATCTCCAGAAGCCTGGAGAATTCAGCCAAGATAATGTTATTGGTTTTTGGGTTTCAAGAAGAATTTGTGTAAGTATGTCCCCCAGAGAAGCTGTTTTTCTATACGTGATGTTAGGTTGTGAGGGCAATATCTTTTGCAGCGTTTCATCCGGCTTCAGGATACTCCAATTCTTCAGAATGATTTTCTTTAGAACTCTACTCTAGTTGTTGAAATGTATTATCAGTCTGATGATGTTATTTTCATCTTTACATATTCATGCTTTTCCTTGTTTAGGTTGTAACAGTTCTGTCCGAGATTTCAAAGCGACTCTGGCTTTAGCTGTTTCAATCACGTCATGAGGGTAGTCTCGTTCTGAGAAACGGTCACTCATTTTATTGATTTGAGAGTTGATGTCTGTTGTTTCGGGGCAATTCCTTTTTTGCTCGCAGCATCTCTCCATAGGGTATGGACCATTTTAGATTTTTTGGATGCCCACTGTTGGCATGGAGATTACTGTTGCACAAAGTCAGTTTCCTATGCATCCTGGTGAATATCCTATGAATTTCAATGAACACTTCCACATCTAGAAAAATGATTTTTGTAGAACTTACTGTTGATGTGAATGATAGATTATATTTATTCATGTTGAGTGAATCAATGAAGTTTTGGAGATGGGTGTGGTCACCCTCCCAAACTATAAAGAGGTCGTCATGAATCTTGACCAAAGTTTGATGTTACAAAATTTCCGAGTCTCTAATACTTCCTTCTCCCAGTCTGCCATGAGTAAATTTGCATACATTGGTGCAAAAGATGTACCATGCAGTCCCCTGTTTTTGCAGAAAGGTGTCACCTTGAAATAAGAAGATGTTTTGTGTCAGGCAATATGTAAGCATTTCATATACATGTGTGTGTTGTCCCTGATGTGGCCTCCGCCTTTTCTTTGGAAGGGATTGCGCTGCATTATTCCACGCCGGCCAGAGGCGTGTTCAGAGACCCCCGCATAATCAAGAGGCCTCACCATTCCTGGCAAATGCTTCGGTAACTTTGTACGGTCAAGTTATTGGCAAGGTTTGGCCCACCACGATGCCTGAGACGAAGAGAAGCGGTGCAGAGGACACAGTGCCTCGCGTTGGGCCAGTTGCATTGTCACAGGCCCCCACGGAGAAGAATCTTGGGCGGAGCGGTGTATGCGGTTGGGGACACAAGGAGACTCTAGAATTCGCAATGTATGGGACAAGGGAAAGCGTTACACGCCGTCCTGTTTGCTGGCAATTCCTGGAAATATCGCCACCTGGGGATCCCGATACAATTTGGTGCATTCTGGGTCCTGTAGTTGTTGCACCGATGAGGCAATCTACATCAGGAGGAGCCCCTCGGGGGAGGAACAGAGACAGCCTATCCATCAGAGCGGGACATTTTAAAGGCGTGGACATTTCCCTGCCTGTTATTCCACACGGCGCTGATGAAGGCAATGACGCCGAAATGCATTCGCCCTCTGTGGCATTTTGTGAATAAAGAGACTCCTGCTTGTCCCCGATGTGGCCTCCGCCTTTTCTTTGGAAGGGATTGCGCTGCATATATATATATATATCGAACACCAGTCCATTTTATTGACCCAATTAGTTGCTCAGACGCTTTTCGGTAGACACAGCTACCTTGCTCACTACATCCGATCTCATTGTCATTCGTGATTTATACTAGTCCACTTTGACATGTTGGAACTGGTTTGATTGCCCTGGCAACCCTGTAACACCAACTCCAAACAACGTAGAAGAGTTTATGCCACGTCATGCTCATGTGTTTGCAAACACACCCACGGAATTCAAAAATCATTACTTTATCTCTTCACTTAGAATTTACATTACATTGTATTACTACTGGTTATCTCCAGTGTATTAATGTGCACAGTGAGTGAAACATAATTATAGTATTCAAAACAATTTCGAGCACTACCATGATTAAGTGGCATTCAAGTGACACATAAGTGAAATGGTGAAAAAAACTTTGCAGTGAGTGAAAATTAAAGCGCACATTTATTTCATGTAGTTAAACTAAATTAAAGTAAATACACGTTATGAGCATATGTGAGTATTGTTCTAACAAGATATTCATTCATTTGTTATTATATTACCACATGTTTAATAAACAACATCCCTCCCAGTTCGGGATCGTGTTACATCCTAATTATGGGTCCCCCCACGACCAGCGATGTATATTGATATGTGTGCAAACATTGGAAATTGTACCCAGCGAGCATATGTGGTTGACTCCTTTCTGCTAAATCCACTGTATGAGGCTATGAGTCCCAAGTGGGTGGGGGTTTGCAGACTGTCTTACCCTGTCTATACTGGTATGGGGTAATCGGATGTCATGGTTAGCTCGTAACCCTTTGTGTCTTAAAAATGACGTGCGTATGGAACCACCAAAAGCTTATATAGTGCTTAATGTCAAAAGTTAAGACTATTTACATATTATTTACAAAGAAGTGAGAATACAGATGTTTTTTCAGTGGAGTTAAGTTTGACGCAGGACACACGGCTTTGGATTCTAGAGGTGCACATTTAGAGCCTCGTCCGCATTTAACCCATTGGGGATTTTTGAGTCGAGCAGAATGATGTATCGCGACTCCAATCTCCTGAGTGCCAACAGTCTATTGCCACCCCTGATGTTTTTCGGGATGCTGTCTATTACAAAGAACGTCAGTTCTTTTGAATTGCCTGCATGATGTGAATTTATATGCCTCGCCGCAGGATATGTTTGGTCATTGTTGCTGATGGCTCTGAGGTGCTGAAGTATTTTAACATGGACCTGGTGTATAGTACTGCCCACATACCTACTTCCGCATGTGCACTCCAAAACATACACAGCATACTCTGTTTTGCAGGAGTAGCTGCCTTGGATTTTGTATGGAGTGTGCCTGAAGGGAAGTGAGACCGACTGTGTGTTAATGCCGTGTCTACACGCTTTACATTTAAAACACTTGAGGAAACCTTTTTGTGTCGGTAACCATGTAGTGTTTTTAGATGTAGTAGGGACATTGCAAACTAATTCGTTCCACATTGACTTTGCCTTCCTGAAAGTCAAAGCAGGTCTTTTTTCACAGAACTGACCTATAATAGGGTCCTTGCGAACTAGGGGCCACTGTCTGTTGAGTATCTTCCTAAGGTTAGCATGGTAGCTGTTATACCCAGTGATTAACCTAGGTGTGTGTGGTGAGACTGCCTTTAATGTGTGTGTAGTTTTATCCTGTGGCATCAAAAGGTCTCTCCTATTTATGGATGCGCATTTTTCTTCAGTTTTTTTTTAGGGTTGCTTGTTTGTACCCTCTTCTTCTGAGTCTTTTGAATAGTTCAGTTTTAGACTCTTTTAGATCTGTTTGCCTGCTACAGTTTCGGATCATTCTGAGACTTTCAGCGTAAGGGATCGACTGTATTAGTGTGGTAGGGTGGAAACTTTGGGCGTGCAATATTGCATTGCCCGCTGTCGGTATCCTGTACGTGCGGGTATGTATCTTGTTGTTTGCCACAAAAAGTTCTAGGTCTAAGAATTGAATGGAGATGTGACTGATGTTGCTTGTGAAGGTGAGATTGACATTGTTACTGTTTAAGGCTAGAGCAAATTTTAACGCACTTTCCTCTGTTCCCTTCCATAAGATAAAAATATCATCGATGTAACGGTTATAAATGATTACATTCTCCGACATGACCTGTTGAAAAGTGACCCCTAATACTTGCTCCTCCCACCAGCCCATGTGTAAATTCGCATAGCTGGGGGAGAAACAAGTACCCATAGCCGATCCTTGTAGCTGTTTGTAATGTAGTCTGTTAAAAATAAACATGTTGTTGGTGAGGCACCACTCAACCATTTCCAAAATCATACGTGTGTGTTCATGTAAGGTAATAGGTCTCTGGCCTAGGTAATGTTGTAACACCCTCAGTCCGTCTGTGTGTCTTATACTAGTGTATAAAGATTGTACATCTAGTGTCATGAATATATAGTTTACATTCCAGTCCAAATCATATATTTTAGTGAGGAAGTCCCCAGTGTCTTTGATGAAAGCTGGCAGCTCCTGAACAAATGGTTGCGAAAAAGAATCAATGAAAATGCTTGTATTTTCAAACAAACTCCCAATTGCAGCTATTATAGGTCAACCTGGTGGTTGTTGAGCATTTTTATGTATCTTGTGGATTAGGTACATTTGTGGGGTAATAGGGTAGTCCCTTTTCAAAAACTCAAACTCTGGTTTGCTGAGTAACCCCATTCCCTTCCATCTGTATAATTCCGCATGGGATCTCTCTTTAATGCCTGCTATGTTTGTAGGGCTTATCCTGCTGGAGCAATTGAGGTCTTGTAGTTATATATATATGTGTGTGTGCGTGTTTGCATGCATATATATTTATATGAACATACATATATACATATTTACATATATTACTCCACCTCCCGTACCTGGCCATTGAATTAAAGGAGCAGCACACCAGCACTGCCAAACGTAATGTTGCCTATTGTGGCAGAAAGAGAAACAACTCAGCGTGTTTCAGCTGTAAGGCCTTGGTAATGGATCTGATTTGGGTTCTGGGATTGCCACCTTTTATCCCCAGTGCCAACTTTTGTTTGATAAACAACATCTCTTGTACTCTGCAGCCCTTCCTGGGTTTGGCTTTAAAATGTCTGGGGTGATAAAAGGCTAGTGTCAGGTCCTTTGTGGGTGTAGCAGGCAAGGTCTTTTGAGGTGTAATTGTTGGTGTTGGGCAGCCATACTGCCAGGATGGCCCATTCTGTCACATCCAAGCCACTTTTATCCCCATGGCTCAGATGAATACACATCCTACAGCAAGCCAGCCATTCATAGTCATGTGGCCCAGGACACTGGCAGTAAGGCACACTGCTTTTGGCATAGACAATACCAATGTTTTAAAAGTGACATTTTCTGAATCATGACTTAAATTTCAACTTTGCCATTAAAGAGGAATTTCAATTATAATTCATTTGAGTGTAAACATAATTTTCCTTACTATTTCAAACTTAAGTTATCACTTATTATGTGTTATAAGGTAACAGAATATTAGTCTGTGGGAAAGTTAAGCCTTACAAGGGTGAAAAATGACTTTTGGAGTGTTCATTATTTGGACAGGTAAAACATAAATCCATACGTCCTAATTTTTAAATGTCATGCACTCTCCCTATGAGCATTTAGCACCTACCTTAGTGGTGACTTATAAGTATTATTTTTTTTACTTTGAAAAGCTTTATTGAAATAGTATGAACATGGGGTGCATAATAAACATATCTATAGACTTAGTAAATTGAACAGAAACAAGGCAATGTTTAGAAATATATAAATAATAGTAATATACATGTGATTATACAGCTATAGGTGGACAGTAAACATCTGCACTATAGTACCTTACTGATTTAGCATATTTAAAAAAATGATTTTGTTATTAACTTTAACAGCTACACAGTTACATTTATTAACATACAATTATCAGCTATATTTTCCTTTATGACTCATGTACATTTGACGCATTCATGTAAACCCACATTCCTGATCACAAATGTCTATTTCTTTGTTGTTGCCGCATCTCCATCTCCACAATGGGAGTGATACATAGCTCCCCCTTATAAATGTTCCATTTGACCCGTTTTTTATCCCACTTCTTGGGGCAGCCTCTAGATTCAAATACTTCCTTTTCAGCTATCATACATTTATCCATTTCTTTTACCCACCTCGCCCTAGTTGGTAATTCTGTTGCCCACTCCCCCACTGCAATGCAATAGAGCGTTTTACCAGTGTGTAGCCCAGGGTGACCCATTGTTGTTCCAAAGCTGTGAGATCCGTTGCTTCCCATGTATTCAGGAGCGCCAATTTTAGTGTCAGAGGTATATTTTTCCCCCAGGCATTATGCTTATGCCCTGTGGACTCCACCCATAGAGTCTTAATGAGAGATCATTCCCAAAGAGTGTGGTTAAGAGTGGCTTCTTCAGAGCAGCGTCACAAACAGAATGTGTCTTCCCTACATCCGATTTCGCTGAGTACAGCCCCAGTGAAATATGACCAATGGAATATCTCCAATTGGATAAGTCGGAATTTAAGAGGAATGGCCCCTTCCCGCAGAGACATAAGTGGAGATTGCCAATCGTCATCATCAATTGGACCTAAATCTGCTGGCCATTGTTCATGAAGGTACTTAAGTGGATCGAGTAAATTATTGCTTAGCTTACGATACGTCAATGAGATCACTTTAATCTGCAGGGGTTCAGAAAGTAGACGGTCCTCGAGAGGAGACGATTCTGGTATATCCTCAGCCTCAGCAAACACTGTGTTTAGAGCATGACGGATTTGTAAGTAGCAAAAGACCTCTCCGGGGGCCATATGATATTCCTTTACCAATTGAGCGAAAGGAACCATTTTCCCCTTCTTTCAGAGGTCTCCAATGGAGGAGATACCGATACTGTCCGACATATCAAACCCCGGTTGGTAACATAATGTCCCCAATTTTTGGGTCGACCACAGAGGGGTGGCCTGAGTTAGGAACCCCAGCCAGCCCCGTTTTCAGTTAGCTTGCCACCAAACATCAATGGTTTGAGCAGTGGGGCCGACATACCGGCCCCTCCTCACCCTAGAGTACAGGGCCTTAGATATTCCTCCCTCCCCATTTGATATTTTCTAATAAATAAGCCGGAGCAGTCGTGAGGCGATATATCCAGGGGTTCACCACCACTAGCTGAAATGCCCAGTAGTAGAGGCGTATTCCGGTAGAGCGTTACCCCCATCATGCCAATTTCTGGTGAGTTTGTGGTATGCGGGCGCCCTTCCATCCCATCACAGGGATCTTATCTCACTCTCCACATTGTTAAAGTATGACTCAGGGATTTTATATGGGCAGTTCTGAAGTATATATAAAAACCGGGGAAGCGCAAAACATTTGAAAGAAGCCTGCTCGGCCCAGCAGGGAAAGGGGCAGTGTCCTCCAGTGCTTCACAACGCTCCTCAGCCTACTCAATGGCGGTAATAGATTGTTAATGTAAAAGACGCCAGGGTCTAGGGTAACATAGATTCCCAGGTATCGAAACCTTCCCTCCGCCACCTCCAATTCACAACCTGGTGGGAGTCGTGGGATCAACCCATGCAGTGGATAGAGCACCGATTTAGACCAATTCATCGAATACCCCGAGTATTTCTCAAAGTTCATGATGATATTTAGAATTCTGCGGAGTGACCGTGTGTGGGAGGCAATTTTGGGCCAAACCAGAAGCCCTGCAGCACCTCAAAAAGGTATGGCCCCTGGATCGAATCGAATGCCATTCTCACATACAGAGAGAGTATAATTGCGTCCTCTTCTATAACGTGTTGAAAGCAAAGCACATCATTTAACCTATGGAGGTTGTACTTCGCCCCAGCATGAAGCGGGATTGGTCTGCATGCACCAGAGAGGTGAGAAGAGGGGCAGCCGGGATGCCAGCAGTTTCGCAAGAATTTTAGCCTCCAAGTTGATCAGAAATATCTGGAGATACGACCCACAGAGATTCTTTGGTTTTCCTGGTTTGCCAATTACTACTATGGATGCAAGCCTCCAGTTACCCGTCAAAAACCCTTTTCATAGCTCTCATTGTGCATGTCTCACAGATAAGGGGTTATTATTGAGATATTAGGTTTGAGGAGCTCTACAGAGAACCCATTAGGGCCCATTGCCTTCCCGGATTGTGTATTACCGAGTGCTCTCTGGACCTCCTCATCAGTGATATCTTCCTCCAGTGAAGCTCTCTTACTGGTGGACAGAGTGGACAAGTTCATGTCCTCCAAGAGCAGCCGAGAGTCTTCTGCGTCGCTGTTAACCGACGAAGAATAGATCTGTTTAAAATCGTCAGCAAAGGCCTCCGCAATTTCCTGTGGATCCAAAAGGGTCTGAATACCATTGATATTCAGCTGAGGGACCCAACGCTCCTCCACCTCCCTTCTTTCCAATCTAGCAAGCATCTTTCCATCTCTATCTCCCAACTCATAGAGCCTCTGATGCATGGCTAGGTGTGAGGCCCTCGCTTTCTCCCAGACCATTGCTTTATATTCAAGCTGTTTAGCCTGCAGTTTATGTCTCGAGGCTTCACCTAAGGGATTGCGTATGTTCCACTTCAAGTGTGTGGAGCTCGGTCTCTGTCTGCTGTATCAGCACCCATTGGTTTTTTTTGTTTCCCACTTTAAGTGATAGGGCCACCCCCTTCATCACCCTCTTATATGCCTCCCATAGTGTCTAGGCCGATTCAACAGAGCCAACATTTTCCCGAAAGCAATATTCCGATTGCTTCTGTATGCTTTCTTTAATGTCTGGAATCTTGAGTAGCCAAGGGTTAATTGAGAAGTTGCTTCTTTGACTTCGATTATGGTATGTGAAGTCGGCCGAGACTGGTGAGTGATCTGAAATGCCACCTGGGAGACAGCGCGGCTCCCGTAACCCAGCTATATTGAGCTATATTAAGTACTCTATACAGGAAAAGGTATTATGGACGCAAGAGTAATACGTAAAGCCTGTCATGTCAGGATGAAAATGATACTCAAGGCAGTGAGGAACTCCGTCATATGTGTGAAGGGCCGTGATAGGTGGCGTGGTGGTTAACGGTCTAGCTGATCATTTACCGTCATATTAAAATCTCTTCCTAGGATCAGCATGCCCAGTGAGAGATCAAGCAAGACCCTCCCCAGATTAGTTAGCGTTTCTTTACCTAGAGCTGATGGGGCATACACTGAGACAATATTGATAGGCCTCCCCTCCCAAACTGCCTCCACCACTGCAAACCTACCCTGTGGGTCTGCCCATATACGTTGCTGAGTCAATGCAAGAGTTTTCTTAATTAAAATGCCTGTGCCCCTGTGCCTCGTGGTGTATCCCGCATGGACCCAGAGCTTATAATCCCATCTGGACATGGCCTTACACCTATTACCCACCAGGTGCGTTTCTTGTAGGAGGATTATATCTGATGCCACTCTTTTAAGGTATTGCATTATGATTCCACAATTAATTTTGTGGGCCAAACCATTGACGTTCCACGTTAGGATTGTCAATGACGTTTTAATTTGATGAGCAGCCATCATGTCAGACCATGGGAGACATCAGGACCAGGGGCCGTATCCGAATAATCAATGATATCAACACTAACTCTGGGAACATCAAGCATACCTACGAGTGGGGAGCAGAATCCCCCTCTGTCTTGATAAGTAAATAATTATAGTGACTGTGTGCGGTGAGGCAAAACATATATGGCATATGTGGACAACATGAGTAGAGCTATGCATAACAAGCTAAACTAAACCTTACCCTCCCTCCCACCAGTGGATTTCAAACAACCCACTCCCCAACAAGGCAGAGTACTTGTCACCCCCCCCTCACTGTGATAAGGTGCCTTGAGAGCAGCCTTCCTTCCCTTCTGCCCCACTCGGAAGACCTCCATAGGATATTAAAATGAACACATGAATGTGGACCCCAGCCCAGTTAGGCCTAGTTGGCCCTCGTTAAGATTTCATTGTTACCCATCATCCTCCACGGGAATCAAATCTCTGTACAGTTTGGGATCCTGATTGGAGACCCAAACCAATTCCAGCAATACTCACTCCAGTGTACTTGTGGGCAACCCCCTCCCCCCAATTATCTGTACTATAGGTCTTCCACCATTAGAAACTGCACAAAGTTTGTCCAGCTGGCAGCATTCACATCTGCTCCACCTTCCGGTGGAATGCTGAACCCCCCTCGAGAAGGGTCGTATTTGGGTCCTTGTGGTCCAGTGGGTCTCTCTCTCCTGTGATTACCAACTTGTCTGCAACCTTCCAGCCAGTCCCAAGCTTCCACCGGTGAGAGTAAGAACCAGGTCTTGCCGTCTCCTTCAATGCGCAGCTTGGCTGGGAAAAGCATGTAATATTCACGTTTTTGTTTCTGAACGCCCTTTTGACCTCCATGAAGCTTCCCCATTGGTTCTGGACTTTTGTTGTCAAGTCTGGGAAGAAGGAAATCTCACTATTCCCCAATGAGACCGTTGATGAATTGCGTGCCGTCTGGAGTGTTACGTCTCGGTCCCGGAAGTTGAAGTCCCTAGCAATTATCGGTTGGGTGGAACCCCAGGCTTAGGACGCTCCCCAGGGATTCGGTGGGCTTGTTCAATTGAAAAATAGTGTGAGAGGCATGTTGGTTGAAGGTGTTTCGTAATTAACTCCTCAACTAAGAGGTCCGTGGCTGGCCCCTCTGCACATTCCGAAACCCCTGGGATACGTACATTGTTGTGGTGTTCTCTACCTTCGTAGTCGTCCAGCTACGCTTTAATTTTAACCTGGTTTTCCATTAATTTTCGCACCTGTCGCTTGAGTTGGGAGGTGTCCATAAGAGATCATTTTATTGGCCTCCTCCACCTGTTTGACTCTCCCATCCATATTTCGAAGATCAGCCCATATGAGGGAGACCTAGATGTTTACGGAATCCAACCTGGACTCCAGAGACGATCGTACCCCATTAATGGCTGCCATTATATCAGGCTGATAGTGGGAAGACTGTGTCTTGTTCTGATCAACACTGTTGATAGTCACTGGGTCTTCTCCATTTTTATTCAATGCGAATTTGTCAATTTTGGTCTGCAATGATGTTTTGGTTCCTTTCCTGCCAGCCATCATAACTCAGACCAGGATTCTCTCCCTCGGATTTGGCCTGGTACTCCCCGCTGCCTACCTGGGTGCAGCTTGTCACCTGCGGCCTGTTAGGTTTCCAAGGCAAAGACCGCCGTTCCGTCAAACCCTGGTGTTGTCAGTTGGCTATCGTATTATTTCTGAGCACTTTTCAATGCTTATGGATTGTTGTCTATTCAGTGTAGAATATACTCCCTTGATCTCTTTAAAACATCCCCCTAGGGGAGGAGCCCCACGCTGGTACGCTCACTCACACACTTTCTCAGCCCTCCACAACCAGTAAACATGCGCTGTCCTTGGGCCTCAAGTCCTTGTGAGGTTGGACTATGTTTTGGTGAATGGCATGCCTTGTTTTTTGCCTCTTCGTCACAATAGATACAAGGCAGGGCCCTACCCGGCTAGTGTAGCACATTTAACTACTTGTGCCCGGTCCATGCCGGAGCGCCTGCAATGTGGACCCCCGGGGCGCCAGGTATCCCGCACTTTATCCAGACTAGGCTGTCTGCCAGCCTAAATGTGTCAGCAATCGTCCCTTGGTGCTTTGGTCAGACTTCAGCTTCAGCTCCCGTGCCCACTGCTCATACCTTGACACAGCCTTTTATTCTGGGAATCTGATGCGGATGTCTGATCTCCTCTCCCGGGGTCTCTGGGCGACCCAAGACTCCCAGCACCTCCTGAGTGTCCGCCAACAAGCGCCCTCGATCAATCTCGTTTCTGGGAGGATCCGCTCCCTCAGTTCGGTGTGCCTCTCCTCCACCGAAGAGGACCTCACCTGGGCCGTACTCGTAGTAGTGACAGCTAAAAACAGAGGAGAGCTAGAACGGAAGCTAAATTGTACAGAAGCTAGACTAATTGAGAGATACCATACCACAACCAGGGGTCTTAATGACCGTGATGAATTATGGGCATTAATTTAAAATCCTTGATTGACTGTGATTGGATCCATAGATGAGTGCCCCTGATGATCCCCCGTTGTCGGGAGTACTCTCTTAGGGTCCAGTCCGTGAGGAGTAGCTGTAGAATGGAGTAGGGTATGCCTATGTAATGTAAAATTCTCGTAGGCAATGTAGATATCACCCCCACCAAGTATATTGTAAATCTAGATTGCGTGCTTTTCTTGTGAGATCACGTTGTCATTTGCACCTGGATGATTCCCTTTTGATGTATCGTGATTTCAGTGCATATGTGGAGATTGTTAACCCGGATGTGTTGATGCAATGCCCCGTGCTTTAATCTATGCTCACTCTTTGGTGATGGTGTTTGTTCTATCTTTTTATATTTTTTTATTTTTGTTTTAATCTATTTCTGTTACTTCTTCTTCGTGGTTTGGCACATCCTTGAGTGGCTGTGTGTGCACCCATGTCGTTTAGAAGAGAGACATACAGATATGACGCTTTTCTTCCCTCCTCCGTTTTTTCGAGTATGACGGTTCCCAGTCCTGTTTTTATGTCTGTGACTCCCACACGCAGACTGTACGTTCATTCACGCGCCCTTTTAATGACGCAGCACGTCTTCGCCGAGAGATTGTTTTTTGACTCTCGGACGGCGGATCGGCAAGTCGAACGCCGAGTGCTTTTCTAACCCGTTGGTGACCCGGGGAGCTGTAGTCTCAGAGGTAGGCACATTTGACCCGCGCCCCGTTGGTGGGATTAGTTTATAGTCCGGAGTGGTCTTTTAATGGACATTGGGGAAACAACACGGACCTCGTCTTGTTTTTTCTTTCTTATCCCTGACTACAGGTATTTCCTGTTGACTTGACTGAGGTCGTGAGACACGCCTAGGTGTTTGTTTAAATACACACCTTTGAAATAATCTGCGCTGCTAAACCTGAAATTTTATATTTTTTAAGGTAGGCAAGAGCAACGTTTGTGGCGTGATGTCACTAACGAGTGTTTTAGGAGGAGAATTCTAGTAATGGACCAGTATACACACGTGCTGAGTGTTGCAATTTATATGTATGTAGTTTTCATATTTGCTCTATCTCCATATATTTTCCAGGAGAGTTTGAACTGTCTGGCCTTTAGGAGGAGATTGTTCGCATCCCTCTGGGTAGTGTCCCCCCACTTCCTTGGGGGGGCCGCCTTTACTCCATCCTTCAGGTAATCAGACCACTTGGTGGCTGCATTTTTGTAGTCCGATTGGTGGTATAAACTCCTGATTGCATGCCCCCACAGATACTTGATTCAAGACATAGGGTGGATAGAAGAATGTGTTCTTGGTGATTGGGTCTTTATCATTAGTGTATTTTTCCATCACCTTTTGGATGATCTGGTTCTTTCGTTTTTCCTTTTTTCCCCTTCTTTAAGTGACAGAATGACTATCTGGGAGTTGGATTGACTTCTTTGGTTTCACGTTTTTAAAATTCGGGTGTTCACTGCATCGGCACAAATGGGCGAGATTATTATTTTTGCGGCAAAATTTGTCTTTAAGAATTGTTTTAAATGTATTTTGTGTATATATTTCCCCAGTACCCGCGTCCTGATGAAGCCATAAGATACCATTGGCGGAAACGCGACCGCGACTGCGTCGACAGATAATTGATTGTATTCGTTCTATCCCTTGTTTTTCTTTTTGTTTAGGGTACATAGTTGTGTGTATATATTTTGTATATATTGTAGTTACCAATTTTGATTACTGTATATAGTCTGGTCACCGCCTTTTCTGTGATTCATCATATTGTCCTTCTCAAAAATTATTCATTTATTGCTGAAAAAAATATTGAAGAAAACAGGTTAATAAATTGTTTCCTGTTTTGAAATAGCTTTTGCTTTATTTGTCCCTTAGTACCTTTTTGTCTACTTCCTCATCTTTGTGATGCTCCTTGCCCAGGTATGGGAGGGTAATTTGGGCTGAACCCCTTTTCTTTACGTAGTCTCCTCCACCGGGAAGCTGCATTCTCTGCAAGCACTGCCGGCAGGTCTCGAGGCACAGGAGACCTCTTTTCTCCACGCCACAGTGGGATACAGGTGCAAAACACTTACTTTTTATCTACGGCAGCCAGAACACAGGAGACGCGCGGGAGGCACTTAGCGGCTTGGTCGAGTGCTTCTCTCCCCAGATTAGGCCATTACTGAGGCCATCATTTTGTACCACTCACTGCCCCATCAATCTCCTCCCTGTTCACCGCGACATTAGCCAGACGATCAGTTTTCACCTGGTATGCGGGTGCCAGTATTTCCGGGGGCTGCGGTCCTGCCAGACAAGGGTCTTTTATCTTAAAATTAAACAGGATATTTGCTAAATATCGGGTGAGGCCTACGGAGTCATACTAGTGTGCGGCCATTTCAGTCGGCTGCTAGCCAAACTCCTCCAATGATTTAGCATTTTATAGTTTGTGTTCTATAGTATGGGGAGAAGAAAAGAAAAAAGTGAATGAAGAATGGAGAAAGAGAGGAAAGAGAAAGAGTAATAAAATTGAGTAGCCTTGCTTGAAGTGTGTTATTAATGTGGTTGTAGAATCAATCATGGAAATATACATTGTTACAATAATGAATAAAATAAAAGAACAATTAATGAAGTTTGGAATGCAGTAGTTATGTCTGGTATTTTAGTAGGTGTACAGTTCAAATATGTGTTAAGAAGTGACCAAAATATATGCTTCATAATAAGTTGTTATGTGGAAGCTGCATACGTTCTATCAAGCCTGTGATGATGACAAAGTACATTTCACCATCTAGTAAAGGTAACCTTATTTACATTCTTCCAATGGATATAATAATTTGTAAAGGGATAGTTAGGAGGAAGTCAATAAGTTTACCCAGCTTATAGTTATCAATCAAAAATTAAGAAGGTCTGCCCAGAGAAATATATTGAGGTTCAAAAGAAAAAGTAACAGAACAGATTTTTGAAATTGTATTCCATACCTCCAACACCAAAATGTGACTCAATTGTAAATAAGAAAGCAAATGCATGTAAGAGCCTGGTGATGTTTTACAAGTCCAGCATGTATTCTCGATAGTTGGATTGTATGTGTGGAACAAACTTGGGGTTAAAAATAACCTATTAAAAAAATAGAATAATGTTTGTGCAGTGCTTGTGGTGTGAGAAGTTTGCTGGATTTTGGACCAAATTAAATTCCTGGATTGTAGTGAAAAGGTGCATTGTAAGTCTGATTCCCACAGTATCTCAACTTTAGATTTGGAATCAAACCACCCGCTCAGTTACCGTAATCATGTAAGCGATTCCTGCTAACATTGCACAACAATCTCCATTATTTCAAAGTAAATAACTCCCGTTTCCAGTAAAGTGAACGTTGTTATGATAGCAGGTGTTGGACTACCTTTCAAAACTCAGTCCAAATTAGGTGCATCTTGTATACAAGAGCCATGCAATTGTATGTGTCTACAAATTAAAGAGTGATCTGGTACTATTGTGCAATCCTCGCCATTCACATAGACTTCTTTTCCCTCCCTCAGAAACCTATATGTAAATGGTAATAACTAAGCTTCATGCAGATAAGCGCTCCCTACACATCCATATCTGCCTATAGCATAGTATTTCATGCAAACCTCAAACTTAACCCGGTTAAAAAATGACGTTATGATACTGTGGATAAGCCACACACCTAAATTGGATCTCCAATGAGTGACCACTTCTAACCATTCTCATAGCGTGCCCTGTGCTCTGATTTGACAGTGAGAGAGTGATCACACCATAGTTTGTACTGCTAATCATTCTCAGCATACGCTATGAATACCCTTTGACGTTACACGTCGCATCAAAGCTTCCGTGTGACGTCAGGTATGGCGCCCCGTACAAAAAAGACGCGAATGTTTTTAATTGTTTAAAAACATATATTCATGTATTTAATGAACATACTAACAGAAGACTTAATCTAGGATAATTATGCAATATTTTTTTTAAGTTTTAAAAATCCTCTGTTACTTCTATATTCTATGATTGCAGCTGCGTGCCCCTCCGCCTGGTACCCTAGACTCCACCACGCCCAGACCCGGTTCATAAGCACGCGTGATCATCACCACAAAACCATTAGCACGCATATCCCTTTTTCCTCACATGCTTTTACAACTAGTATGCATTTACCACACATGATAAATGCATAATCTTAATAATGTTTTTTTGTTGACCAACACGTGTTGTAATGCCTGTGCCACACATCCTTCAAATTAGTTTCTAGCTATACGTGTGACCAAGTCTGATAAGATCGGAGACCAAGGACAAACACCGTGGTATCTGTGGCACGAAATCTCATCGATCACAGAGAAAATATGCACAGGGTAAAATGAAAGAAACAGGTATAATAAAAATAACGGAGAAAAACTACTAAAATGGCAGTAGGACGGAGTATGTAATCAACGATTGGCGGCTCGACACTACATTTCCAATAAATATACATACAATATGTTTATTAATATATTACAAAAGTATAGCACCGGATGACACACATGACCCGGGAAAAGAAAGCGGCAAATTTAATACCTAAAATCAGGAGAGGTTTGCTTGGCGAACTTGAAGAAAAAGAAAAAAAACTGCACTTGCAAACAAGGCTGCACATGCGTAGAGAGTACAACTGATGCAGGAAAAAAATAGGCAAGTTTTACATACTGCCATAGAAATATAGCTCTAAAAATTGCCCCCGTAATTTGCCCCCCTCGGGACCTAATAAACAAAATGGACTTCTAGTTTTTTTTCACCTTTTTCACCGCGAACAAGTACTGCACGAGTACCCCACCATTTTTTATTTTATTTCAAATAAAAATTGAGCCTAAAGATCCATGTACCATCTCCCTGACCAAGACTATAGGGTCAGAATGTTTCTACCCTGCCCCTTTTCCTTATTTCTCAACTTTGTTTTACTGTTTGCTTGTGACTCGGCTCTCGCGACAAACAAGATGGCTGCCAACATTTCCTGTTTTAGAATATTGACAACCAATCAGCATGCAGCTCTTGCTCATAATTGTACGTATTTCTATACGCGTACGCCGCGATTTTCCTTTAAAAAAATAAAAATAAAAAATAGAGCCTAAACATCCATGTACGACCCCCTCAGCAAGCCTAGGGGGTTAGAATGTTTGTAGCTTACCCCCTTCCCTTATTTCTCAACTTTGCTTTACTGTTTTCTTGTGACTCGGTTCTAGCGAGGCACAAGATGGCCGCCAACACTTCCTGGTTTCGGGTGTTAACAGCCAGTTCACAGCCAATCAGCATGCAGCTCGCGCTCGTAATTGAACAGATTTCCATACGCGTGCTCAACTCCATCTCTAGATATCGCTATGATTTTACTTGCAATTTTCTCAGAAATTACTGAACGGATTTACACCATTGAACAAAAAGCACGATCTGCGACCAGAACTCTACCTCTCTGCCAAATTTCATGTAATTCCGTTCAGCCGTTCGGGCTGTAACCCTGGCTAAAAGTCCCTATGGAAAATTGCATGGGGAAAACACGTTTTGGGACCCCCCTTTTTTCTCGGCCCCCACTTGACAAATCACCCCCAAACGTCTAAAAAGTCATCAGTTTTTCTACCAACAGGTCGAGAAGGGAAACGTAATCAAGAAAACATTATTCATGATAAAATGTTACTTTTTATTTTTAAAGTGACAAGAGCACGTGTCATAATGTTCACTTTTGTAAACAATGATTTTGTAAAGTACAAATCAGATTGCTTTTTAGATAGATTTATCTTTTTCTAAAAATAAATTTCCCTGCCAACAAGCTAAATCTAAAAAGAATAAAAATCATGAAGAAATTTTAATGTTCCCATTATTCAGGTGGCTAGTGCATATGCTGTAATGTCCACTTTTGAGAACAATGATTTGTGTACTGCCTCCTGAACAATGACCACTGTACCAATTGGGTTCCTGGCTCTAGATTCCATTATCAAAAAAGACAGCATAGTTATTACAGTTGATTTTTTAAAAACAGTAATGACAGAATGTTCCATTCAGGGATGGCAATATCCCATGCATTCTCTTCATGGCTCCTTTTTTATAAATACCCCAATGGTATTATTTCTATTGAATTTGAGCTTTGTGATTTTATCTTCATTCTTCTAAATTAATCCATGATCAGTATTAGAGAGTCCAACCAATCTAGACCTAGTATGCAGAATGATCTATGATTTCCTTATGTTGGAGTTACACATATGGATTTTATGAATCGCAAGCTCATTCGATTTTCTTTAATCATTTCTCATATTTTGATCAATTCATGTAGTTTTTGCAGATGGATGTGAAGTTCTGCGTCCAAGTGGTGGGCCCAAACGGTTTTTCAGTCCCAATTGCTAGAATTAATCTTGATTCTGCTTTTCGTAAATCCAAAGTTCTGTCCCTACCTCTTTCCTTAGATTTCACAATCTTGACCCCACAGTATTTCAGATGTTGACAATCACTCAAATAGATATTGTGAACATGTTTAGTGATGGGATAAGTGAAATCTTTGTTTCTGATGGCACGTAAGTGTTGTAGGACTCTCAGTTTTAATTTATTTATAGTGCTTCCTACATATTGTTTTTTGCAAGAGCATTCCAATAAATATTCCTTCAATTTCGATTTGCATGTTATGTGGTCTCTGATGTATTCAGTTTGGCCATCATGCAATTGATATGATGAGGCGTTTTGACCATATTTGCACGCTTTACACTTAAAGCATCTCCAGAAGCCTGGAGAATTCAGCCAAGATAATGTTATTGGTTTTTGGGTTTCAAGAAGAATTTGTGTAAGTATGTCCCCCAGAGAAGCTGTTTTTCTATACGTGATGTTAGGTTGTGAGGGCAATATCTTTTGCAGCGTTTCATCCGGCTTCAGGATACTCCAATTCTTCAGAATGATTTTCTTTAGAACTCTACTCTAGTTGTTGAAATGTATTATCAGTCTGATGATGTTATTTTCATCTTTACATATTCATGCTTTTCCTTGTTTAGGTTGTAACAGTTCTGTCCGAGATTTCAAAGCGACTCTGGCTTTAGCTGTTTCAATCACGTCATGAGGGTAGTCTCGTTCTGAGAAACGGTCACTCATTTTATTCATTTGAGAGTTGATGTCTGTTGTTTCGGGGCAATTCCTTTTTCATAGGGTATGGACCATTTTAGATTTTTTGGATGCCCACTGTTGGCATGGAGATTACTGTTGCACAAAGTCAGTTTCCTATGCATCCTGGTGAATATCCTATGAATTTCAATGAACACTTCCACATCTAGAAAAATGATTTTTGTAGAACTTACTGTTGATGTGAATGATAGATTATATTTATTCATGTTGAGTGAATCAATGAAGTTTTGGAGATGGGTGTGGTCACCCTCCCAAACTATAAAGAGGTCGTCAATGAATCTTGACCAAAGTTTGATGTTACAAAATTTCCGAGTCTCTAATACGTCCTTCTCCCAGTCTGCCATGAGTAAATTTGCATACATTGGTGCAAAAGATGTACCATGCAGTCCCCTGTTTTTGCAGAAAGGTGTCACCTTGAAATAAGAAGATGTTTTGTGTCAGGCAATATGTAAGCATTTCAAATACATGTGTGTGTTGTCCCTGATGTGGCCTCCGCCTTTTCTTTGGAAGGGATTGCGCTGCATTATTCCACGCCGGCCAGAGGCGTGTTCGGAGACCCCCGCATAATCAAGAGGCCTCACCATTCCTGGCAAATGCTTCGGCAACTTTGTACGGTCAAGTTATTGGCAAGGTTTGGCCCACCACGATGCCTGAGACGAAGAGAAGCGGTGCAGAGGACACGGTGCCTCGCGTTGGGCCAGTTGCATTGTCACAGACCCCCGCGGAGAAGAATCTTGGGCGGAGCGGTGTATGCGGTTGGGGACACAAGGAGACTCTAGAATTCGCAATGTATGGGACAAGGGAAAGCGTTACACGCCGTCCTGTTTGCTGGCAATTTCTGGAAATATCGCCACCTGGGGATCCCGATACAATTTGGTGTATTCTGGGTCCTGTAGTTGTTGCACCGATGAGGCAATCTACATCAGGAGGAGCCCCTCGGGGGAGGAACAGAGACAGCCTATTCATCAGAGCGGGACATTTTAAAGGCGTGGACATTTCCCTGCCTGTTATTCCACACGGCGCTGATGAAGGCAATGACGCCGAAATGCATTCTCCCTCTGTGGCATTTTGTGAATAAGGAGACGCCTGCTTGTCCCCGATGTGGCCTCCGCCTTTTCTTTGGAAGGGATTGCGCTGCATATATATATATATATATCGAACACCAGTCCATTTTATTGACCCAATTAGTTGCTCAGACGCTTTTCGGTAGACACAGCTACCTTGCTCACTACATCCGATCTCATTGTCATTCGTGATTTATACGAGTCCACTTTGACATGTTGGAACTGGTTTGATTGTCCTGGCAACCCTGTAACACCAACTCCAAACAAAATAGAAGAGTTTATGCCACGTCATGCTCATGTGTTTGCAAACACACCCACGGAATTCAAAAATCATTACTTTATCTCTTCACTTAGAATTTACATTACATTGTATTACTACTGGTTATCTCCAGTGTATTAATGTGCACAGTGAGTGAAACATAATTATAGTATTCAAAACAATTTCGAGCACTACCATGATTAAGTGGCATTCAAGTGACACATAAGTGAAATGGTGAAAAAAACTTTGCAGTGAGTGAAAATTAAAGCGCACATTTATTTCATGTAGTTAAACTAAATTAAAGTAAAGACACGTTATGAGCATATGTGAGTATTGTTCTAACAAGATATTCATTCATTTGTTATTATATTACCACATGTTTAATAAACAACATCCCTCCCAGTTCGGGATCGTGTTAAATCCTAATTATGGGTCCCCCCACGACCAGCGATGTATATTGATATGTGTGCAAACATTGGAAATTGTACCCAGCGAGCATATGTGGTTGACTCCTTTCTGCTAAATCCACTGTATGAGGCTATGAGTCCCAAGTGGGTGGGGGTTTGCAGACTGTCTTACCCTGTCTATACTGGTATGGGGTAATCGGATGTCATGGTTAGCTCGTAACCCTTTGTGTCTTAAAAATGACGTGCGTATGGAACCACCAAAAGCTTATATAGTGCTTAATGTCAAAAGTTAAGACTATTTACATATTATTTACAAAGAAGTGAGAATACAGATGTTTTTTCAGTGGAGTTAAGTTTGACGCAGGACACACGGCTTTGGATTCTAGAGGTGCACATTTAGAGCCTCGTCCGCATTTAACCCATTGGGGATTTTTGAGTCGAGCAGAATGATGTATCGCGACTCCCATCTCCTGAGTGCCAACAGTCTATTGCCACCCCTGATGTTTTTCGGGATGCTGTCTATTACAAAGAACGTCAGTTCTTTTGCATTGCCTGCATGATGTGAATTTATATGCCTCGCCGCAGGATATGTTTGGTCATTGTTGCTGATGGCTCTGAGGTGCTGAAGTATTTTAACATGGACCTGGTGTATAGTACTGCCCACATACCTACTTCCACATGTGCACTCCAAAACATACACAGCATACTCTGTTTTGCAGGAGTAGCTGCCTTGGATTTTGTATGGAGTGTGCCTGAAGGGAAGTGAGACCGACTGTGTGTTAATGCCGTGTCTACACGCTTTACATTTAAAACACTTGAGGAAACCTTTTTGTGTCGGTAACCATGTAGTGTTTTTAGATGTAGTAGGGACTTTGCAAACTAATTCTTTCCACATTGACTTTGCCTTCCTGAAAGTCAAAGCAGGTCTTTTTTCACAGAACTGACCTATAATAGGGTCATTGCGAACTAGGGGCCACTGTCTGTTGAGTATCTTCCTAAGGTTAGCATGGTAGCTGTTATACCCAGTGATTAACAACAAATGGTGTACAGAGTTCCCCCGGGAGAGCTCAAGAAATTTGGCTCAACCTATAATTCTCTCTCGTGATATCTAGACAAGGGGTGAAGAAAGGGTCTCAAGTGTGCAGTGTAGACCCATATTCCAGAATGAAAAGGTACCTCACACAGGCTATCGACAGGACCACAGCTGTAGCCCCAGTCGATAGTTGTCCAGCCTCATCATCGGTACCCTGCTCCTTCGGCAGGCTGGCGGTGCAATGCCCGTCGGGCAGCGGTGAAAGCTGCACTTTTGGTGGAGATCTTTAATTCTGGGCCAGCGGGTGTGTGCGTGTGAGGGGCCTAAGGGAGTGTAATCGTGAGCGTGGTAGTGAAGTTAAAAGAAGTCAGGGGAGTCCTGTTGGTGAATGTTTTATTGGTCAGGCTCCCTGCTTCAATAAAAAGAAAAGGGGTACTAAGGGGTGGCAAGTAATGGAACCAACCCTTATTCAACCCTTTATGTGCAAGAAGTGGTCAACATGTTTCACGCCCTAAGGGCGATTCATCAGGACCTGGGTGCTCATAAATTACTTGGTTCCTTTAAAAATTTGTCAGGACACCAGTATACGACCTGAGGTAGTGTCGTATCATAATGGTTCCACTGAGGGGACCTTCTGGAACTGAAAAAGAAAAGAGAAACAAAAGTATAAACACAGATAATGACTCCTTTACTGTAAGTTACTGGTGACTTATTTTCTGTGTTTGTGTGCATGCTATCCCAAACATGCGTGCCCAGTGAATGGCTTTGCCTAGATATTAGAAGCATCAAGTATTTACCGTGCGGGAGAGAGAGAGAAACAGAATCCACTTGATTCTGATCAGTGCGTGGAAGGTGCTCGCACTAAACAGTGGTTTGCGTGCTGCTTTTACATTGAACCATGTCGTCAAATGAACACTGCCGCCTGTATCTAGTGACCAGGCGCGTGTGCAATCAAACCCCTCGAGGAGATGCGGTGGTGGGTGACACTGGTCAGCCAACCGTGAGAGGTTCGACTCTTTATACTTAAATGAGAGAGCCACACAGTGAAAAACCGAAGACGAACGTAGTTTGACACTCTGTGGGGAATAATTGTTCTGTGCACCAATCGGCGCACTTACCCCTAATGTTTCCTTCTTGAAACCTCACGGGCCGTCCAAGTGGGGCCAGCAGCGAGATGAGGGAGCCCTACGAAGGAAGAAGACAACGGGGCAGGTGCCCAGTGGGGAAGGATATGAACACCGATCAAGGTTGCTACGGATATACTGAGAGGTCGGCAAACCGTCAAAACAACCAGCCGGTAACGAACCCGCCCCACACCTTACCTCTAGCGTCGCTGCAGGCAAGCTGCTCTGCACCTACCCCTCCCACAGGAAACCAAGGTCTGGACAGCCGGCATGGTTGAACAGAACGTTTCCGGGTTTAAAAGAGGGAGGTAGCGCGCGCACAGACAGGGTGTGTCCGTCACGTTGCTTAGCGACGGAAAGCCTAGCTGACAAGGAAGACGGTGAAGAACTGCACACCTCGGGCGCGTTAGTGTGAGCGCCATCTTGGAACGGAGTTAGATGTGTTAAAGTCAAACGGATGCACAGTTATGGAAATAACCGTGGACAATGTGTCCAGAATCATGACTATCTGGCGAGAGTCGTCCAGGGCACCCCGTCATTTAAACCCAACGTATCACACTGCAAGCGATGTATCCATCTTTGTTCATGCATGAAGAGTGCTTGTTGATTAAGGTGTGGTAGGGATTCAATCACAGTCCATCGAATGCTCTCAGGGGGGTGTTCCTTATCCTTGCAATGGTCATACAGTTTGGTGTGAGATTTGTGACAACGAATGTTACTGTTATGTTCCATTATCCTTTGCTTGACAGGGCGCATGGTCATCCCTATATATAGACAGTTGCAAGGGCAAATTAGGACATATATGCACCTAGAGCTGTTGCAGTTCGTATGCTTGCTGTAAGTCCATGTGAAATTGTTGTTCAGGGTAATGGACTTGCCCTGGATGGTCTGTGGACATACGACGCATGTGCCACACCGATAGTGTCCAGTTACAGGCGGGAGATCCCACAAAGTCTTGGTAGTTTGAACAGTAGTCTTCTTGGGGCGTGTATGTACAAGAGTATCTTTGAGGTTTGCCGTCCTCTTAAAGGCGAAACGTGGACGTGGCATCTCCAGTCCTGCAGAGTTCAGGATACCCCAATGGGCATTGACAATTTTTTTGATAAATATTGAGTTCCTGGTGAATGAGGTCACACAAGTGATCTTATCGTCTGGTACCTTAGGGTGCACCTCGAGAAGGGCCTCTCTATTGTTATTGAGAGCTCTTTTAGTGGAATCTTTCAGGAGGCGGGTGGGGTAACCCCGGTCCAGGAGTTTGGTTTGGAGGGAGCGTGCCTGTCGTTTATAGTCATCAGTAGAACTACAGTTTCTCCGAAGGCGGAGAAACTGACCAAATGGTAGGTTATCCCTCAGGGACTTAGTATGGTGGCTGCTATATGGTAGCAGGCTGTTCCTGTCCGTCTCTTTCTTGTAGAGGGTGGTGCTTATTGTCGTGGGTTCCAGCACAATGGTGAGGTCAAGATAAGGGATATTTTCACTTGACCTAGGTGTGTGTGGTGAGACTGCCTTTAATGTGTGTGTAGTTTTATCCTGTGGCATCAAAAGGTCTCTCCTATTTATGGATGCGCATTTTTCTTCAGGTTTTTTTTAGGGTTGCTTGTTTGTACCCTATTCTTCTGAGTCTTTTGAATAGTTCAGTTTTAGACTCTTTTAGATCTGTTTGCCTGCTACAGTTTCGGGTCATTCTGAGACTTTCAGCGTAAGGGATCGACTGTATTAGTGTGGTAGGGTGGAAACTTTGGGCGTGCAATATTGCATTGCCAGCTGTCGGTATCCTGTACGTGCGGGTATGTATCTTGTTGTTTGCCACAAAAAGTTCTAGGTCTAAGAATTGAATGGAGATGTGACTGATGTTGCTTGTGAAGGTGAGATTGACATTGTTACTGTTTAAGGCTAGAGCAAATTCTAACGCACTTTCCTCTGTTCCCTTCCATAAGATAAAAATATCATCGATGTAACGGTTATATATGATTACATTCTCCGACATGACCTGTTGAAAAGTGACCCCTAATACTTGCTCCTCCCACCAGCCCATGTGTAAATTCGCATAGCTGGGGGAGAAACAAGTACCCATAGCCGATCCTTGTAGCTGTTTGTAATGTAGTCTGTTAAAAATAAACATGTTGTTGGTGAGGCACCACTCAACCATTTCCAAAATCATACGTGTGTGTTCATGTAAGGTAATAGGTCTCTGGCCTAGGTAATGTTGTAACGCCCTCAGTCCGTCTGTGTGTCTTATACTAGTGTATAAAGATTGTACATCTAGTGTCATGAATATATAGTTTACATTCCAGTCCAAATCATATATTTTAGTGAGGAAGTCCCCAGTGTCTTTGATGAAAGCTGGCAGCTCCTGTACAAATGGTTGCGAAAAAGAATTAATGAAAATGCTTGTATTTTCAAACAAACTCCCAATCGCAGCTATTATAGGTCAACCTGGTGGTTGTTGAGCATTTTTATGTATCTTGGGGATTAGGTACATTTGTGGGGTAATAGGGTAGTCCCTTTTCAAAAACTCAAACTCTGGTTTGCTGAGTAACCCCATTTCCTTCCATCTGTATAATTCCGCATGGGATCTCTCTTTAATGCCTGCTATGTTTGTAGGGCTTATCCTGCTGGAGCAATTGAGGTCTTGTAGTTATATATATATGTGTGTGTGCGTGTTTGCATGCATATATATTTATATGAACATACATATATACATATTTACATATATTACTCCACCTCCCGTACCTGGCCATTGAATTAAAGGAGCAGCACACCAGCACTGCCAAACGTAATGTTGCCTATTGTGGCAGAAAGAGAAACAACTCAGCGTGTTTCAGCTGTAAGGCCTTTGTAATGGATCTGATTTGGCCTCTGGGATTGCCACCTTTTATCCCCAGGGCCAACTTTTGTTTGATAAACAACATCTCTTGTACTCTGCAGCCCTTCCTGGGTTTGGCTCTAAAATGTCTGGGGTGATAAAAGGCTAGTGTCAGGTCCTTTGTGGGTGTAGCAGGCAAGGTCTTTTGAGGTGTAATTGTTGGTGTTGGGCAGCCATACTGCCAGGATGGCCCATTCTGTCACATCCAAGCCACTTTTATCCCCATGGCTCAGATGAATACACATCCTACAGCAAGCCAGCCATTCATAGTCATGTGGCCCAGGACACTGGCAGTAAGGCACACTGCTTTTGGCATAGACAATACCAATGTTTTAAAAGTGACATTTTCTGAATCATGACTTAAATTTCAATTTTGCCATTAAAGAGGAATTTCAATTACAATTCATTTGAGTGTAAACATAATTTCCCTTACTATTTCAAACTTAAGTTATCACTTATTATGTGTTATAAGGTAACACAATATTAGTCTGTGGGAAAGTTAAGCCTTACAAGGGTGAAAAATGACTTTTGGAGTGTTCATTATTTGAAAAGGTAAAACATAAATCCATACGTCCTAATTTTTAAATGTCATGCACTCTCCCTATGAGCATTTAGCACCTACCTTAGTGGTGACTTATAAGTATTATTTTTTTTACTTTGAAAAGCTTTATTGAAATAGTATGAACATGGGGTGCATAATAAACATATCTATACACTTAGTAAATTGAACAGAAACAAGGCAATGTTTAGAAATATATAAATAATAGTAATATACATGTGATTATACAGCTATAGGTGGACAGTAAACATCTGCACTATAGTACCTTACTGATTTAGCATATTTAAAAAAATGATTATGTTATTAACTTTAACAGCTACACAGTTACATTTATTAACATACAATTATCAGCTATATTTTCCTTAATGACTCATGTACATTTGACGCATTCATGTAAACCCACATTCCTGATCACAAATGTCTATTTCTTTGTTGTTGCCGCATCTCCATCTCCACAGTGGGAGTGATATATAGCTCCCCCTTATAAATGTTCCATTTGACCCGTTTTTTATCCCACTTCTTGGGGCAGCCTCTAGATTTAAATACTTCCTTTTCGGCTATCATACATTTATCCATTTCTTTTACCCACCTCGCCCTAGTTGGTACTTCTGTTGCCCCCTCCCCCACTGCAATGCAATAGAGCGTTTTACCAGTGTGTAGCCCAGGGTGACCCATTGTTGTTCCAAAGCTGTGAGATCCGTTGCTTCCCATGTATTCAGGAGCCCCAATTTTGGTGTCAGAGGTATATTTTTCCCCCAGGCATTATGCATATGCCCTGTGGACTCCACCCATAGAGTCTTAATGAGAGATCATTCCCAAAGAGTGTGGTTAAGAGTGGCTTCTTCAGAGCAGCGTCACAAACAGAGTGTGTCTTCCCTACATCCGATTTCGCTGAGTACAGCCCCAGTGAAATATGACCAATGGAATATCTCCAATTGGATAAGTCGGAATTTAAGAGAAATGGCCCCTTCCCGCAGAGACATAAGTGGAGATTGCCGATCGTCATCATCAATTGGACCTACATCAGCAGGCCATTGTTCATGAAGGTACTTAAGTGGATCAAGTAAATTATTGCTTAGCTTACGATACGTCAATGAGATCACTTTAATCTGCAGGGGTTCAGAAAGTAGACGGTCCTCGAGAGGAGACGATTCTGGTATATCCTCAGCCTCAGCAAACACTGTGTTTAGAGCATGACGGATTTGTAAGTAGCAAAAGACCTCTCCGGGGGCCATATGATATTCCTTTACCAATTGAGCGAAAGGAACCATTTTCCCCTTCTTTCAGAGGTCTCCAATGGAGGAGATACCGATACTGTCCGACATATCAAACCCCGGTTGGTAACATAATGTCCCCAATTTTTGGGTCGACAACAGAGGGGTGGCCTGAGTTAGCAACCCCAGCCAGCCCCGTTTTCAGTTAGCTTGCCACCAAACATCAATGGTTTGAGCAGTGGGACCGACATACCGGCCCCTCCTCACCCTAGAGTACAGGGCCTTAGATATTCCTCTCTCCCCATTTGATATTTTTCTAATAAATAAGCCGGAGCAGGCATGAGGCGATATATCCAGGGGTTCACCACCACTAGCTGAAATGCCCAGTAGTAGCGGCGTATTCCGGTAGAGGGTTACCCCCATCATGCCAATTTCTGGTGAGTTTGTGCTATGCGGGCGCCCTTCCATCCCATCACAGGGATCTTATCTCACTCTCCACATTGTTAAAGTATGACTCAGGGATTTTATATGGGCAGTTCTGAAGTATATATAAAAACCGGGGAAGCGCAAAACATTTGAAAGAAGCCTGCTCGGCCCAGCAGGGAAAGGGGCAGTGTCCTCCAGTGCTTCACAACGCTCCTCAGCCTACTCAATGGCGGTAATAGATTGTTAATGTAAAAGACGCCAGGGTCTAGGGTAACATAGATTCCCAGGTATCGAAACCTTCCCTCCGCCACCTCCAATTCACAACCTGGTGGGAGTCGTGGGGTCAACCCATGCAGTAGATAGAGCACCGATTTAGACCAATTCATCGAATACCCCGAGTATTTCTCAAAGTTCATGATGATATTTAGAATTCTGCAGAGTGACCGTGTGTGGGAGGCAATTTTGGGCCAAACCAGAAGCCCTGCAGCACCTCAAAAAGGTATGGCCCCTGGATCGAATCGAATGCCATTCTCACATACAGAGAGAGTATAATTGCGTCCTCTTCTATAACGTGTTGAAAGCAAAGCACATCATTTAACCTATGGAGGTTGTACTTCGCCCCAGCATGAAGCGGGATTGGTCTGCATGCACCAGAGAGGTGAGAAGAGGGGCCAGACGGGATGCCAGCAGTTTCGCAAGAATTTTAGCCTCCAAGTTGATCAGAAATATCTGGAGATACGACCCACAGAGATTCTTTGGTTTTCCTGGTTTGCCAATTACTACTATGGATGCAAGCCTCCAGTTACCCGTCAAAAACCTTTTCATAGCTCTCATTGTGCATGTCTCTCAGATAAGGGGTTATTATTGAGATATTTGGTTTGAGGAGCTCTACAGAGAACCCATTAGGGCCCATTGCCTTCCCGGATTGTGTATTACCGAGTGCTCTCTGGACCTCCTCATCAGTGATATCTTCCTCCAGTGAAGCTCTCTTACTGGTGGACAGAGTGGACAAGTTCATGTCCTCCAAGAGCAGCCGAGAGTCTTCTGCGTCGCTGTTAACCGACGAAGAATAGATCTGTTTAAAATCGTCAGCAAAGGCCTCCGCAATTTCCTGTGGATCCAAAAGGGTCTGAATACCATTGATATTCAGCTGAGGGACCCAACGCTCCTCCACCTCCTCTTCTTTCCAATCTAGCAAGCATCTTTCCATCTCTATCTCCCAACTCATAGAACCTCTGATGCATGGCTAGGTGTGAGGCCCTGGCTTTCTCCCAGACCATTGCTTTATATTCAAGCTGTTTAGCCTGCAGTTTATGTGTCGAGGCTTCACCTAAGGGATTGCGTATGTTCCGCTTCAAGTGTGTGGAGCTCGGTCTCTGTCTGCTGTATCAGCACCCATTGTTTTTTTTTGTTTCCCACTTTAAGTGATAGGGCCACCCCCTTCATCACCCTCTTATATGCCTCCCATAGTGTCTAGGCCGATTCAAAAGAGCCAACATTTTCCCGAAAGCAATGTTCCGATTGCTTCTGTATGCTTTCTTTAATGTCTGGAATCTTGAGTAGCCAAGGGTTAATTGAGAAGTTGCTTCTTTGACTTCGAATATGGTATGTGAATTCGGCCGAGACTGGTGAGTGATCTGAAATGCCACCTGGGAGACAGCGCGGCTCCCGTAACCCAGCTATATTGAGCTATATTAAGTACTCTATACAGGAAAAGGTATTATGGACGCAAGAGTAATACGTAAAGCCTGTCATGTCAGGATGAAAATGATACTCAAGGCAGTGAGGAACTCCGTCATATGTGTGAAGGGCCGTGATAGGTGGCGTGGTGGTTAACGGTCTAGCTGATCATTTACTGTCATATTAAAATCTCTTCCTAGGATCAGCATGCCCAGTGAGAGATCAAGCAAGACCCTCCCCAGATTAGTTAGCGTTTCTTTACCTAGAGCTGATGGGGCATACACTGAGACAATATTGATAGGCCTCCCCTCCCAAACTGCCTCCACCACTGCAAACCTACACTGTGGGTCTGCCCATATGCGTTGCTGAGTCAATGCAAGAGTTTTCTTAATTAAAATGCCTGTGCCCCTGTGCCCCGTGGTGTATCCCGCATGGACCCAGAGCTTATAATCCCATCTGGACATGGCCTTACACCTATTGCCCACCAGGTGCGTTTCTTGTAGGAGGATTATATCTGATGCCACTCTTTTAAGGTATTGCATTATGATTCCACAATTAATTTTGTCGGCCAAACCATTGACGTTCCACGTTAGGATTGTCAATGACGTTTTAATTTGATGAGCAGCCATCATGTCAGACCATGGGAGACATCAGGACCAGGGGCCGTATCCGAATGATCAATGATATCAACACTAACTCTGGGAACATCAAGCATACCTACGAGTGGGGAGCAGAATCCCCCTCTGTCTTGATAAGTAAATAATTATAGTGACTGTGTGCGGTGAGGCAAAACATATATGGCATATGTGGACAACATGAGTAGAGCTATGCATAACAAGCTAAACTAAACCTTACCCTCCCTCCCACCCAATTCCCCCACCCTACCCCCTGCCAGTGGATTTCAAACAACCCACTCCCCAACAAGGCAGAGTACTTGTCACCCCCCCCTCACTGTGATAAGGTGCCTTGAGAGCAGCCTTCCTTCCCTTCCGCCCCACTCGGAAGAACTCCATAGGATATTAAAATGAACACATGAATGTGGACCCCAGCCCAGTTAGGCCTAGTTGGCCCTCGTTAAGATATCATTGTTACCCATCATCCTCCACGGGAATCAAATCTCTGTCCAGTTTGGGATCCTGATTGGAGACCCCAACCAATTCCAGCAATACTCACTCCAGTGTACTTGTGGGCAACCCCCTCCCCCCAATTATCTGTACTATAGGTCTTCCACCATTAGAAACTGCACAAAGTCTGTCCAGCTGGCAGCATTCACATCTGCTCCACCTTCCGGTGGAATGCTGAACCCCCCTCGAGAAGGGTCGTATTTGGGTCCTTGTGGTCCAGTGGGTCTCTCTCTCCTGTGATTACCAACTTGTCTGCAACCTTCCAGCCAGTCCCAAGCTTCCACCGGTGAGAGTAAGAACCAGGTCTTGCCGTCTCCTTCAATGCGCAGCTTGGCTGGGAAAAGCATGTAATATTCACGTTTTTGTTTCTGAACGCCCTTTTGACCTCCATGAAGCTTCCCCATTGGTTCTGGACTTTTGTTGTCAAGTCTGGGAAGAAGGAAATCTCACTATTCCCCAATGAGACCGTTGATGAATTGCGTGCCGTCTGGAGTGTTACGTCTCGGTCCCGGAAGTTGAAGTCCCTAGCAATTATCGGTTGGGTGGAACCCCAGGCTTAGGACGCTCCCCAGGGATTCGGTGGGCTTGTTCAATTGAAAAATAGTGTGAGAGGCATGTTGGTTGAAGGTGTTTCGTAATTAACTCCTCAACTAAGAGGTCCGTGGCTGGCCCCTCTGCACATTCCGAAACCCCTGGGATACGTACATTGTTGTGGTGTTCTCTACCTTCGTAGTCGTCCAGCTACGCTTTAATTTTAACCTGGTTTTCCATTAATTTTCACACCTGTCGCTTGAGTTGGGAGGTGTCCATAAGAGATCATTTTATTGGCCTCCTCCACCTGTTTGACTCTCCCGTCCATATTTCGAAGATCAGCCCGTATGAGGGAGACCTCGATGTTTACGGAATCCAACCTGGACTCCAGAGACGATCGTACCCCATTAATGGCTGCCATTATATCCTGTAGGGTTAGATCAGGCTGATAGTGGGGAGACTGTGTCTTGTTCTGATCAACACTGTTGATAGTCACTGGGTCTTCTCCATTTTTATTCAATGCAAATTTGTCAATTTTGGTCTGCAATGATGTTTTGGTACCTTTCCTGCCAGCCATCATAACTCAGACCAGGATTCTCTCCCTCGGATTTGGCCTGGTACTCCCCGCTGCCTACCTGGGTGCAGCTTGTCACCTGCGGCCTGTTAGGTTTCCAAGGCAAAGACCGCCGTTCCGTCAAACCCTGGTGTTGTCAGTTGGCTATCGTATTATTTCTGAGCACTTTTCAATGCTTATGGAGTGTTGTCTATTCAGTGTGGAATATACTCCCTTGATCTCTTTAAAACATCCCCCTAGGGGAGGAACCCCACGCTGGTACGCTCACTCACACACTTTCTCAGCCCTCCACAACCAGTAAACATGCGCTGTCCTTGGGCCTCAAGTCCTTGTGAGGTTGGACTATGTTGTGGTGAATTGCATGCCTTGTTTTTTGCTTCTTCGTCACAATAGATACAAGGCAGGGCCCTACCTGGCTAGTGTAGCACATTTAACTACTTGTGCCTGGTCCATGCCGGAGCGCCTACAATGTGGACCCCCGGGGCGCCAGGTATCCCGCACTTTATCCAGACTAGGCTGTCTGCCAGCCTAAATGTGTCAGCAATCGTCCCTTGGTGTTTTGGTCAGACTTCAGCTTCAGCTCCCGTGCCCACTGCTCATACCTTGACACAGCCTTTTATTCTGGGAATCCGATGCGGATGTCTGATCTCCTCTCCCGGGGTCTCTGGGCGACCCAAGACTCCCAGCACCTCCTGAGTGTCCGCCAACAAGCGTCCTCGATCAATCTCGTTTCTGGGAGGATCCGCTCCCTCAGTTCGGTGTGCCTCTCCTCCACCGGGAAGCTGCATTCTCTGCAAGCACTGCCGGCAGGTCTCGAGGCACAGGAGACCTCTTTTCTCCACGCCACAGTGGGATACAGGTGCAAAACACTTACTTTTTATCTACGGCAGCCAGAACACAGGAGACGCGCGGGAGGCACTTAGCGGCTTGGTCGAGTGCTTCTCTCCCCAGATTAGGCCATTACTGAGGCCATCATTTTGTACCACTTCACTGCCCCATCAATCTCCTCCCTGTTCACCGCGACATTAGCCAGACGATCAGTTTTCACCTGGTATGCGGGTGCCAGTATTTCCGGGGGCTGCGGTCCTGCCAGACAAGGGTCTTTTATCTTAAAATTAAACAGGATATTTGCTAAATATCGGGTGAGGCCTACGGAGTCATACTAGTGTGCGGCCATTTCAATCGGCTGCTAGCCAAACTCCTCCAATGATTTAGCATTTTATAGTTTGTGTTCTATAGTATGGGGAGAAGAAAAGAAAAAAGTGAACGAAGAATGGAGAAAGAGAGGAAAGAGAAAGAGTAATAAAATTGAGTAGCCTTGCTTGCAGTGTGTTATTAATGTGGTTGTAGAATCAATCATGGAAATATACATTGCTACAATAATGAATAAAATAAAAGAACAATTAATGAAGTTTGGAATGCAGTAGTTATGTCTGGTATTTTAGCAGGTGTACAGTTCAAATATGTGTTAAGAAGTGACCAAAATATATGCTTCATAATAAGTTGTTATGTGGAAGCTGCATACGTTCTATCAAGCCTGTGATGATAACTAAGTACATTTCACCATCTAGTAAAGGTAACCTTATTTGCATTCTTCCAATGGATATACTAATTTGTAAAAGGATAGTTAGGAGGAAGTCAATAAGTTTACCCAGCTTATAGTTATCAATCAAAAATTGAGAAGGTCTACCCAGAGAAATATATTGAGGTTCAAAAGAAAAAGTAACAGAACAGATTTTTGAAATTGTATTCCATACCTCCAACACCAAAATGTGAATCAATTGTAAATAAGAAAGCAAATGCATGTAAGAGCCTGGTGATGTTTTACAAGTCCAGCATGTATTCTCGATAGTTGGATTGTATGTGTGGAACAAACTTGGGGTTAAAAATAACCTATTATAAAAATAGAATAATGTTTGTGCAGTGCTTGTGGTGTGAGAAGTTTGCTGGATTTTGGACCAAATTAAATTCCTGGATTGTAGTGAAAAGGTGCATTGTAAGTCTGATTCCCACAGTACCTCAACTTTAGATTTGGGATGAGTGTGAGGTGTGTATTGGAGATGTTTGTATATGTAAGATGCTTTGAACGCTAGGGAAAGATTAAGTGTCTTGGGTGACATCTTGGGGGAGGAAGAATGTGCAAGAGTAGATACATCCTCTGAGATAGAGAGACTGCACTTACTTTGAATTTCAGATGAGGAGAGAAGAACATTATCCTGTACTAACTGTTTAACTTGAAAAATGTCCTTCATTGCCCACTCTTTCCAAAGAAATTTATGTGATTTGATAATTTAATGTATTTGTTGTGGCAGATAGAAGAGTTTAGATATACCTGCATGTGTGGCAATGACTGAGTAAAAATACAAATGTCAGAGAAATTGAATTCTTAATAGTTGGAGATGAAAAAAAGCTAGTGGGTATTATAGATGAACCAATGAGTGAAAAAGACGAACTCATTGAATCTTCCAATTTACAATGAAGGCAATATCTCTATCCCCATCCAAATGAGTAAACATATGTTTCAAGATAATAGAGGAATGATAGTGCCAGAAATTAGAAAAATTAACCACTCCCAGCTATTTAAGGTTTACATAATGAGAGCAACGAAATAGGGGCTTCCCTTCCACACCATAGGAATGTGCTGAGCAAACTATGAAGGGATTTAAAGAACTTCAGAGGGAGCTTCATAGGTAGCATAGATAGATAGAAAATATGACAGGTGACATCATCTTTTTTATAGTGCTTACTCTGCCCCACCAAGATAAGTACAAAGATGAACACTTCTCTGACATATTAAGATTCTAATCTGGACACCAGCCAAATTAATCTGAATGGTGGCAGTAATAGAGGTGGAGTATTTGACCCCTCGACCTGTAATAAATTCAAATTCCACTTAAACCCAGTGCCCGCAAATATTTCGATTTAGTAATGTTTAGTTTACAACTGGCTAAAGTCTAATATTCTTTAATGATGACTTTTGTGGTTCACCCTGACAAGGATTGCGTTTATTTATTGAGTCTTGTTATTGTCAACTAAGAATTTCTTACAGTGACTAACTGCAACCCCCTAGTTAAAGAATATCCAGAACTGGAGCATAACACAGTTTACAACTATATCAACATATACAAAAGGGTTGTTGAATCCATCCCAAGCGTATGGTAACATTCGCCCTGTACAAAAACCAAAGGCAAATGTTGTCGTTTTACTAGCGCTGAAATACCCAATGTAAGTGATTTACACAAGACCATTACGGCCAGTTTGCTGATAGTGACTTTGTTTGAGTTTCCTTTACTTTATAATGCCAAAAACATTGTATCTGTTGTTGACTTACAATAGCACGTGCTGGCCGTCCCTTTCTTTCTGTGCTGCTAAAAAACCTAACTTAACAAAAATGTTTAAAAACACAGTGATTGGTTGCTCTTGACAACGCAGAGCTCACACAAAACTCCATCTTTGCTAAGAGGGCCATCCAAGGGTAAGAGCTTACCAGAAAGGAACACTAGGCTAATTCCCTCCTGAAACTATGTTCTCGGTAACATTAGGTGCAACATGTGACATCAGTTTGTCATTTTCTCCCTGATTTTACACCAAACCTGTAATGTTGACCTATTGTAACCAATTCACTAGAACGTGAACGGTATGACATATTTTGCACAGACACTTATCACCAAAACGTACTTAATTCCTGATGTGTTGCCTTACAAACCAAACGAAACTTGGTTGAGCATAGGACCCGCTCTCACATTGGGGAAGACCCAATCCATGGCAGCGGCCTCACATTACCTAACAGATGTCGCTGCCTAACGCTTGGTTCTGCAGCCCCACTAGCTTGGCTCGATCAGTGTTCATCAACCTATTTCTGGAGCCAAATCCTCTGAAGCGCTGCTGATAGGTTGCCAAATTAGATCAGCCATAAAGAATAAAAAATAATAATAATGTGGATTAATCAGTGATTCTCTTACCTGTGAGCAATGTGTGAACACATTAGAAATTGAGGGGTGCTTGTTTACCTTCATGCTTCTTTTATTGAACCCCCCCCCCAAAAAAAAAATGTTGAGGGTTGTAGCTATCACTAATGCCGCCGGTGCTGTGGCAAGGGGAACCAGTAGGATTTAGGCAAAAAGCAAGATCGTCTAAAATAGCATGATTTGCTTTTTTGCCAAATCCAAACACATAGTGAAACCATGTGCAAGTGGGAGTTCGGCAAGATGTTTATGGCATTATATGACTAAGTGTAAATTATGTACTTTACATTTAAGCACGTAGGTGTACTTTGAGCTCAAATCCTAGGCTAGACATTGCTGGCTCATATTTGCGCCATAGCACATGGCTGAGAATCATGCACAACTGAAATTTTTCAAGCCACTACCACTGATGGTGACTCTTGCTAAATCTGGTGTAGTGCTATTTTATTTCTTTCCCACAAGGCAGAGCTGCAAATTTGTAGGCAGAGTTCCACTGTGTGAAGGATAGTAAACGTGGGCCGTGTAATTTAAAGTAGACATTTTCTTAGCGAGATGTTTGCAAACTAGATGCTGTGTTTTCTAGGTTATTGTCAATTGGACATTAGCTATAACATATTTTGTAAAGATTCCTTGGCCATTTTCTTTTCATAAATCCACAAGTGGACACTATACATGAGAAGTACGGTCCAGCACATCTGGCCTGGAAGGGAATTAACAGGCACATCTACAATATAAGAGGCACATATGATTCATTTTCTGTTTGCTCTTCTTCTTAGGCGGCTTGAATGCTAAACACAGATTTTCCGTGTGCGTTTGCAACCCGAACATGGAACAGATGCCAGCAATAATGAGCCACTAAAGGAAAGTCAGCATCAGAGCGAGAGCCAAAGAAACTCTAAAGTCTGTACAAATAAGCCATTTGGCACAAAACCGAGATGCCAATAACTCGGATGAAAAAAAGCGCTAGGAGAACATTTGTATAAATAACATTGTAGACTGACAGGGATAAGAAACATGCAACCCTTCACTTCGTGAGAACATAAAAAGACTTCTTGATAATTTTTGCTACAATGTTGACCAGTTCCTTTTGTGAAAAGAAAATTTGCACTACACCAATTAAATGTGAATTTCGATTTTTTGGGCCAATGGCAGAAGGCTTCATAATCTAAATAACTAAGAAATCTACTTTACCAACACATGGGTTTGCGCTGCTGAAAAAGGAACAGTGGAATGAATAGTCTGGAGACGTCAAAGGTCCGATTAGCATTGAACTTTTGCCGGGAGTAAGTTTATGCCAATGACACCAAAAAATGATTCACACAGGAATCCCGGCAGGTCGTAAGGCAGTCCTCAATGTATGTAGGTAATAATAACGTATGCTTGTAAAGTTTGCATGCAAGGAATAACTTATGTGAATGATTGGTGTCTGTACGGAAATATCTGTGCATTCATCTATTGTATTATGATTGACATAACATGTATCTACAATGCCACTGTGAAGTGATCAGAAAACAAGTAAGGAACGTTGCCTATGTAGAATTACTTTTAGCAGTGGCAGCTTGCCCTTCTTATTTTTTTGTGCTGTTTTTTAAATAATTTTAATAGGGAATAATAACGCTTTATTTAATATTAGTATATTAATCCTTGGTGTGGGAGAGGGCCTAATAACCTAGGACAGTGGCATTTGCCTTATACTTGGTGCAGACACATGAAGGTGGCTGCACTAGCCATCAGTCAGATTGTCCAGGGCTGGCGCAGTCCCAGTCCTCACTTCAGGGGTCTAACACACCTCAGTACCTCCCTAGTTGTGACGTACTCCCGTCTCAATGCTAAAGGTAACCCGAGTAGTTTAGCCTTAAGCTCTGCCGTGCCCAGGGCTGCACTTGAATTAGCTTGTCACTCATCCTTCCCAACTTGTCACAGTTAGAAATGAAAGGGGTGAAAAGGCAAGAGGCCGAAAGCTGGAACGTGTGCTGTGAAAGTTCAAGCTATGAGTGTGCAGTCTCAGCTTTGTGCCCTGAGTGTCGATGAAGCATCAGGAGCTAGAATGTGGTCAGCGCGGGCAGCTCAGGTAAGTAAACATTCTTTCAAGTGCATGCTGTGTGTGTTTGCGGGAAGCGTGCACATGTGTCAGAGATGGAACTATAACATTATTTTCAACTTTGGTTTTTCCAATGAATTTCTACGTGTTTTTTCCATGTAACAAGATTTCAATCGCCATGTACCCTGAGTGCCAAGTCCCTGCTGCACACAGCCAAAGTGCGCAGCAGGGGGTTGGCTGCAGTGCCCAGCCTTTGGCCAAACCCTTCATTCACATTTCCCCCAGCGGATGGCTGCATCCACCTGCTTTTCCGTGAATTTCAGAGGTTTTTTTAAAAACAGAAAGTAACAATATAAAGGGGTGTGATTTTAAGCAAGGCAAACCTAGTGGTTTTCTCAAAGGGTCAGAACACTAAAATACAAACGACTGTTGGCTTTAACAAGGGATCAAAAAGCACATCATCATATACAAAACAGATCTATTAGGTTTGTCAAAAAGACATCAAAATAATTTATTCATGAACATATTCCAATGTATTCTTTATTAATAAACACATATCAATGCTTATCTATACTACTATTATAAAGAGAGAACAGAAACCTTTTGGCAAGGTAAACTCGGGAACCACAGCGCCAATCCACACACCCAATACATTGTTGTAATCCTTAGGGCGTGTAGATGGACATAGGCTGCATAAAAGTAAAAAAAAACGTAAATTAAAAAATTAAACTTTAAAAACAAAGTAGTACCCTAAAAGTAGCGCCGTCCGCGACGTAGCGCTGGCCGTGACCTAGCGATGTCCGCAACGTGCGTGATGACGACAGGCGGGGAGGAGCGGTGACGAGCAGCGAGGAGTGGCGGTGAAGTCCGGAGCGAGGGGAAGAGCAGCGGCTCAGGTAAGGCAAAGGCGAGGCGAGAGGCGGGAGGCGGAGGCGGGAGGCGGGAGGGGGAGGCGGGAGGTGGGAGGCGGGAGGGAGGCGGGAGGCGGGAGGTGGGAGGGAGGCGGGAGGCGGTCTGGGCAATGTCGGGGCGGGCGGGGGCCGGGGCGGCAGTGTACCCAAGCCTGAAATGTTGCCCCCAGCTCCCTTCAGCCCCGGGCAACGCTGCTGCAATCCGGAAATGCTGCCCCCAGCCCCCTTCTGCCTCAGGCAACGCTGGGGCGGGCTGCTAGTTAATAATAAATGCTAAAGACCATTAAATAAAGCATTTTCATTCAAAACAACCATAAACATGTATTTGAGTCTTTTTTAATAGTTTTCAGATCATAAAATGCAGCTACATAACCAACCACAAGGGCTTCTTACATTCCAACTGAAGAACATACATCTCCAACTTGGAGTGCTTTATAAATGGATAATATTAGGATGGCGGGCGGATCGCCCCCGCCGGGCCGGTGGAAGCCACCGCCGGCCCAGCGGGAGTGATCCGTCCGCCATCCTCCCATTAAAGACCCCCGCCATATTACCATGGCGTGGGGTCTGCGGCGGATGGAAAGACCGCCCGCCGCTTTTCAGCCCAGTCAAGAAGGCGACCGGGCGGAAAAGAGTTTAATATGGTGGCGGTGTCTGAAAGACACCGCCAGCCATATTACAATGTGGCCTTTCACATGCCTTTCTGTGGCAAAATTGCCGCCACGGAAAGGCATGCAGAGTCTGCTTGGGGGCTCATTGCGGGCACCCATGGACTCTGGGGGGTTGGGGGGTGCACATGGTCTTTCAATGAACAACATGGCATGCACCGCGCGGTGCCTGTCACATTGTGCATTGAAGAGCACAACATGCATTTTTAGCATTGCAGCGGGCGGTGCTTTCAGCACCACCCAGCGCAATGTTAAAAATGCAGGATGCACCCGCCAGTGTGGCGGGCGCATCCTAATGGGATGTGCGGGACCGCCGCAAGCATACTAATGTACCCCTAAGTTCGCCTGGGGTCACGTATTCAATGACCCAGCAGACTTACCATAAGGTTTTTTAATGTTCCTAGAGGCCTGCTAGCTCTCTGCAGCCCTTACACTATTAAAACAATGTTTGGTGGTGCCCCTGCCCCTTTTTGGGGAACTACAAGGTATTAAAATATATACTGAAAGCCAGAGCAGGGCTTTATGGGGCGATTCCCCAGCAGAAGTAGCCAATTTGAAATGAGCATCTACTTCCTCATTTCATATTCCTGCTGCTGGCCCAGCAACAATATAATCCTCTATTCCATGCCAACCAGAGCACAATCAAGGAGATGCATTTAATTTCCCACTGTAGTGTAGTTCCTATATTCCCATAGGCACTGCGCATTGGAATAATATATCCTATAGCGGTGACGTAGGACTTAAGTCGACTAGGTCTCTATCGAATATATTGGACTTAATTGTGAGTGCCAGCTAGCTCAGAGGTCACCAGAAACGTTCTCGAATAAACAAGAAGGGATTCGTTTCTGACAACCGCATAAACATGACAACTTTGTTTCCCCAAGATAAAACGTATCTTCAGAGTCATGGAAACAATAGATAGATATTTCACTCAGTCAATCGTGCATGTTTCGTTTCACCAGAGGTGCAGAGAAATAGAGAGACGGGCATTTTCAATAAAAGTATTTATTGAACAGTCTTCTTTCTCATGCAGGAGAAATGAACTGCTACAATCGTAATACTGGCTGTAAAGTATAATGCGTACAGCAAGAAGAGTATTATAAAATAAAACTGTAAAAGCATGGTATGGTTTCTAAGCCATAAAATACATACATAAATAACAAAGAATAAAAGTAATCAACTGGTGCTTCTAAAATACGCCTACCCCGATGTACCTAACCTAAGTCTAGTAAGAGGGAAGAAGTAAGTGCATAGGTTTAGTTTCTTTGCCAAGAATCTATTGAAGATTTCCCTTAGGGTCTAATCAGCTCCGTACCTTGGTTTAGAATGAAGGAGGTCTGGTATCTCTGTCTCCGGATTCGATTTCCCAACACCCCGCAAGGGGAGCTTGGAAACACTGGAGCTGGATTCTCAGTGAGAGAAAGGCAGCCTCCTCTGTCAGTGCGTCAGCTGGAGGGTCGGCTTCCTTCGGCACTTGCTGTAGCGTGCTGCGTCGGGCAAGTAGATAGTTGAACTGCTCCAAACCACCGTGTGTTTGCCCGAGCAAGTGTAGGCATATTTATACCTTGAAGGTGCCTGGATTGACGCAAAGTCGGACATAATAACATCACCAAAGAGCGGTAGTTCTTTGAAAACACCATGATTTCTAGGACCAATCTATATTCAAGAAAGGGGATGTCCCTGACTGCTGAAGCCGAGTTTTCCAAGAAATCGTTGTGGTTTTTTGGAACTAGTGGAAGTAGCCATGCCGTATTTGGACTGGATGGGTTATGTCTAAATAAGGTTAAGATTTCTATGCCTATATAAGGGTAAGGTGAGTTATACCTTTATAAGGGCATGAATCGGTAAATTGCACTAGGGTCCTAAAACGCTATACAACACCCACTCCACTTTATTATGTTCGATATTACTAAATACTAAGCAAAAACATATCTGAAGCATGTGTTTACAATCCCACTCAAAATACATAAAATACATTCGAAATGGTTGTACACGAAAATGAGCATTTTGTGCTGTACGTATTTAAAAAAGCATGATTACCATTCAAAGCATGTAGTATGACATTGGAAAAAATGCTTATCAGAATGAGTCATGAAATAACGTTCATGAAATGGCTCTGAAATATAGAAGAAAGGTTGAGACCAATTCATGACAGAATATAAAAACTGTTTTGTTTGTGAACGAGGTCAAATATTGTCTCTTGGAAGTATTCAAAGAATTATTTTTCTCTAAGAATAGTTCTACTTTAAGCAGATTACTTTGTGCCAAAAAAAAAGTTCAATTTGGAAAAACTTAAATCCAAGTAAAATAGAGTTCTGAAGTTAAAAGTTTTGCTTGGAAAAGTAAAGGTCGAATTCAGTGTACATAGTAACGCTGTGTGCCAACTCAAAAATCATTGTCATTGTTTGGAGAAAACATAAAATCTTCTAAGTTTGAAAAGAATTCGTCTACTACTGTAGGTGAAAGTTGGACTACCTCGTTAAGCAGATCAATTGTACACAGGTGAGAAGCATCGCCGTCAGCCGCATTAGCAATGTGCGCAGTAGATGGTACCTGTGTGCCTGTTGTTCCACGTATTTCACCGTCAACTGGTTGTGCTGGTGAGACCTCCATGAATGCTGTCATCAGTATTGGTAGCCATTGGGGACAACACAATGCATGAGCCATTACTGAACCAAGCAAAGCGTCAACATCCGTTGGCAGTGCTGATGGAAGTGTTAGACAGATGTCTAGCACGCATTCTTCTCCACATAGCAGGCATCGTAGAACAAGTAAGATGCAATCTTGCCAGATTGGTCTGAATAAAAGAAACCATGTGGTATTCAGATCTCTTAAACGAGCCAAGCCCAAAATTTGAATTATGCGCTCACGACACTTCATTGCCAGGAGAGTGTTCTCGATGATAATCTGGGCGTCGTTGGTGGATTGGCTTGCCATATCGAAGCAAAAGTAGCAAAAATAAAATTCCTGCTGCGAGTCCCAAAACGAGAGGCAGTCCGCCAACTACAGAGTGCACAAAGTTTAGAAATATGCCGAGGACTGCTTCAAAAGGTGCTAACAGTCCCCAAAAAATCGTCTTAAATTCATGTACAATACCACTGGTATCAGACATGTTTAAGATACGACCTAACATTTCTGCGAAATGTATGGGGCAATTTGTTGATAATAAGGCATGTATCTCTGCAGAGAACCTTGCAACTTGCAGATCATACGTCTCTTTGGACGAGGCCAGTGGCACAATTGTTTGTAAAAGAATGTCTTTCATTCTGCTTAAAGTATCAATTCGAATAGAAGAGATGTTCAGTGAAGGCCATATCGGCGACTCCCTGTCTGTCTTTCCTTTAGGAAACAATACTTGCATACAACAAGTGACCCTGGATGACACACTTATGAGATAGGCAATTCCTGGCATCATTCCACAACAGCGGTGATCATTCAACATTATGTAGCTCCCATTGGAAAGCTGCCTAAAAATTGGATCTATCACTGCTGCCAGAGAACCTTGCAGGTGGCAGGATAAGTTGGTTGAAGAACCATCACAGGCTCCGTGTAAATTAATACCCTGACATAAAAGTGTACCGCTTAGTGCGCTTTACATTGTGTACCACTAAGAAATACCTCTTTTCCCCCACTCCAACATTTGTGTGTGTATGGTAAATCCCAGGTTGACTTAATGTATTCTTTACCCAACCTTTCATACAGGCCTGCTGGTATGTGTTCCAAGCAATACTGAAACTGGAAAATCGTCACTGGCAACGTAATGGTGCCATGTATTGTCCATTTAATGGCTGGTTTCTCAGAAATAGTCAATGGTAATCTTTCCAGTTTTTCTATGCTCAGCACCGTATAGTCTGCTCCCCTTTATGCCAAAGAGATTTGTTTATCTGTAAGGTTAAACAAAGTAAACAATGACGTGGTGTTGATTAGACGCCAAGGCACTTAGACTGAACGAAGATTTTGTAACATCCAGCCTAGCAGCATTATAGAACACAATTGAGACTCTCCATGTTGTAACATGACCAAGTCCTGTTCCATTATGTCTATGGCAGAGGATACAATGCTGTTCAAAGAATAAATTTTGGTTGACAGAGTTGTTAAACCAATGTCAACTACAGAGAGAGTTTTCTCTAAATTTATACAATCAATTTCTCGTATTCGTTCTGCAGTTTCCATTTGCGTGACTTTCCATGCTTCATTATAAGCAGCATAAATACTGGTGTATATGAAACGTTTATGACGTCGCTTTGCAGGACCTTGTAGGAAGTTCCTTAAATCAACGCCATCTTTAAGTAAAGATAAGTGTTGTTTAACCTCTGTAAGTGTAGATTTCTGTAGCCACTCGAGTCACAGTTTTCCTACACTGTATGTTGTTACTATCCCTGTATGTTGGCTCTGGACATATCTTGGGTCTGGCCTAGTTACTGTGAACCCTTGTGTCTTGTTCAGGAATCTATCTTGACAGTTATTCGTGCCTATTCATGTCTGTGGGCCAGATTAACCATTTTTTCCAATCAGGTTCAGTTCTGTTTTTAAGTAAAATTGATGTTACGTCGACCCCACTCTCTGAAGTGTTTTTACTATCAGCTGTAGGTACAGGTATGGACGGTTTGTTTAAATCTTTTATCTTGGCTAGTCCAAGACAGGATGTTTGTTGAACAGTGTCATTCAAACACATTATTTGTTCAGGAATAATACAGGCTCGGAATAAGGCTTCTATTCCTTTACTTGCCAGTCTGTTGAAGTGAATTTCATTTCAGCTTGTGTATACAAGTGTGATTTGTATGCAATTTGTACTTTTTCTCCTTCATTAAAGGTTAAGTACGTGAATCCGCATCTCCCTGGGATGATTCGGATTACAAGGTTGCGTACGTTTACGCGTGTCTGTCAATGTGATGTTGCTAACATGTCTGTTTGCACTGAATGGAAAATTTCTGTGTGTTTTTGAGTCCAATTAGTTGGTTTGAAATCAGGTTTGATTAATTCATAGAGAGGTTTAACCCTTTCTGCGTAGTTTAGAGTGTAAGTACGTCCGAAATTCAGGAAACCTAGAATTGACAGTAAGGTTTTCAGCGTTTTTGGAGGTTGGAGCAGCGCACATTTGTCTAAAAAGTTTGCTGCCAAGCTTTACTTGAAAGTTTGTATCCTAAGAATAGGACGTTGAGGTGGGCAATTCTTGATTTTTTTAAATTGAATTTATACCCTTCAGATGCGAAACCAAGTATTATGGTGTTCACTCTGTTCAAGTGCTTGTCCAAGTCATCATCTGTTAGATAGATGTCATCGACATAAGATAATGCCTCATCATCGTACGTTTGTAGTAACTCTGTTACTCTGGCTGAAAATAACCCTCGATGATTGTTGAATCCCTGGGGAATCCGACAAAAGTGACGCATGTGTCCCCATAATTGAGAAAGCGGTCAAATACCTGCTTTTAGGTGCAATATTTTGACAGAAGAAACCGTTAGAAATATCGAATGTAGTTTTATATTGTTTGCGCACAATGTTATTCATCAGTGCTGCACTGTGTGCATTTTGTACTGCAAAAGTTTTGCAACAAGAGTTTAAATGTCTGTAGTCCAAAATTAGACGATATGTATTTTCTGGTTTGGAGACAGGAAACAAAGGATTGTTCATCGACGAGGTGCATGTTTCAATCACCCCTTGGTATTCAAGTTGATCTAAGATCTCCCTGACCTGTTTTTTAGCTTCTTGCTTAACTGGATACTGCCTCTGAGCAGTTGGTTGATTTTTTAACTGGATTTTATGGTGAGGGGAATCCTCATCCCATCGTTCATGATTTTTATATAATGCTGGAGCCTGGACTACTGCCCATTTTCTGGCATAGGTGTATTTTAAGTGAATTGGAATATGATTAGAGAAGGCTGGCATAATGATGTCTTCGCCATGTGGGCACTCCCTGACAAAGTTTGGTGACAAGTCTTCTTCAGCTAGAAGAATGTCATAACACTTGGAGAGCTTCTCCCAAAAGAGTGCTCTTATTTTCCTAGTTATATCCCCCTCATCCTGAGTGTTACTTAATATAACTTATGGGTTAATCTAACCTTGGTATCGGCAGTTTCAACTTGAATGTACTCATTCAAGTCCACTGTCTCCAGATGATCCTTCAGGATCTTGCGAGCTATGGTAACTTCAGCTGCGTTGTCCAGCATTGTCTGGGCCCACTCACCGTTCTTGAGTTGTGTCCTCAAGATCCTCGGCATGTCTGATTTTTAGACCTGCTACCTTCTTCTTGGTAAATTGGGTTTTCTTATTTTTTGGAACGTGTTGATCGTCTTTGGACTTCACGCAGTCTTCCTTGTGTTCTGACGTCCTTTTCTTTCCAATTTCTGTGAGAAAGTCTAAAAGGTACGAGAGGAATGTGTATCAGTATCTTGATATCTATCAGGTTTTCTCAAATTATCCCTATTTCTGAGGTTATACCTCTTTTCAGAGGGCTCCTTTTGAGGAGACCTACCTCTGGATTGAGAACGCTTCTCTTTAGCAAGTGTCCGTCTAGTATTTTCCCACTTCTTTTTAGGAGTAGTGAGAGTGTTTTTAATAAAGACCTTTTCAGGACTTTCTGTTAGTTGGGGCTTAACTGGTTTCCCACCCAAACAATCTCTACCTAGTTCTTCATAGGATTTTTCTATTATTCTGGCCAGTTCATATGGTTGCTCAGTTACATCAAATTTTTGGCGGATCGCCACGGAAGCTGCTTCACCTTTAATATTAGCTAATATTATAGCTGAGACCTGTTTGAAATATTTCAGTAACTTCAGAACTAGATTTAAAGCAGGCTCTGCCCCGTATTCATTTTGAATCTGTTTCAGGACGCCTGGTATTACCGCCATAGACAGAACACCATGAGTTTTTGTGTAGATTGCAGCAAAGACTGTACCCCAAGTATCGCAGTCCTCCAAATATGGTGCGATCCCCATTGGTAAACAGATTGTTAAAATTCTGTGTTTCTCATGAGGTGTACTGTCAGGAAATACTGCCTCTATTTGAGTGATTTTCTGAGCTATTCAGAATGGAATTTGTTCCCGTTCCACTCACCTGCGACCCAGGCTGCTGCACCCCATCCACTCCCACCGCTTAGAGGTGTCTGCTAGCCTCTACGCAACCAGGCTGCTGCACCCCATCCACTCCCACCACCCAGAGGTTTCTGCCCGCCTCTGTGCACCCAGGCTGCTGCACACCATCCAATCTTACCGCCCAGAGGTGACTACCCGCCGCTGCGCAAACAAGCCTCTCTGCTCACCTTCCGCCACCGGCATGTGTCCAAGAGGGCCCACCAAGTGCCGAAGCAACCTCCTTAGATGTGGCGTATACGCGGTCAAGCCAAGCTCACACTTCAAATCCGGTCTTGATTGCCAGGATGACGTATGGAGGCCACACATCATTGCAGGCTGCACACCTGCTCAGATCTGGTGGCACTAACTCAGTGAAAATCAAGTCATCGTCACGTCGAGGGAGGCCCATTTCGGGCAAAGTGCCTCAGCTGCCACCAATTCTGTGTACTTCAAGTAATGGGAGAGAATGTAAATGGACTCCAGCACATGCGCCCGGCCCTTTTTATTGGCAGGGTCACATTTGCTATGATGCCTGTGCTGCATGGGTGTGGTGTGAGTGTAAACTAAGCATGGGTGGAAAATTCATTCCGCTCGCGAAATTTGCAGGTTTTTGGCAATTTTGCGAATCGCGCAAATTTGCCCAAAAATCCGCAATTCGCTAGTTGGCGAACTTTTTTTGCTTGGTCGCGCTTCAAAAACTATAATCTCGCACGTGCGGTGTTGACTTACCGTGATTCTGAGTTTGCCGAGTTGTTTTCCTCCCGGTTTCCGTGCGCTGCGCCATTTTGGATCTGCCTGCATGATCGCCCGAGACTTTTCGACCGCGAGTACGTCATGGAGTCCCGCCATCTTGCACTGCGAGACTTTGAGAATGCGAATACGTCATAAGGGCCTGCGATCACTCATTGCGAGAGTAAACAATTGCGAATAAGTAGATGCAACACGCAGCTGACATCCGGCGGGAGATTTGAACAGGGTTAGTCATGGGTGCATGATACAACTGTTTCTGTGAGTTTTGTTGAACTTAAATATCATTTACGGCATGGATGGCATGGAATTGAATAGCTCACTGTTATATGTGGAAGTTTTTTTAATTTTGGGGTGCGTGTTAAAGCCACACTAACGAGTAGGCCCAGGGGTAGTCAGTGGTGCATGGACCAAGTCTTTCTGTGGGGTGTCTTGAATTTAAACATCATTTAGGGCATGGATGGCATTGGATTGGGGTAATTTTTGTGTGTATTTTTATTTTTTGGGTGTTGTTCGGGCCTGGTCCAGAGCCTGGCCTTGTGGGTGAGGGCCATGTTGAGGCCTGGTCCATGGCCTGGCCATGTGGGTGGGTGTCTAGGGGCCAATTTGAAGACAGGCAGTGTGCTTTGTGCCATAGGCCTACACCCAGTCTGCCTTGCGTTCATCCATTATGCCCAGGGGTACTCAGTGGTGCATGGACAAAGTCTTTCTGTGGGGTCTCCTGAATTTAAACATCATTTAGGGCATGGATGGCATTGGATTGGGGTGATTATTGTGTGTATTTTGATTTTGTGGGTGTTGTTGGGGCCTGGTCCAGGGCCTGGCCATGTGGGTGGGGGCCATTTTGAGGCCTGGTCCAGGGCCTGGCCATGTGGGTGGGGGCCATTTTGATGCCTGGTCCAGGGCCTTGCCATGTGGGTGGGGCCATTATGATGCCTGGTCCAGAGCCAGGCCATGTGGGTGGGGGTCTAGAGGCCATTTTGAAGCCAGGCAGTGTGGTTTGTGCCATAGGCCTGCACCCAGTCTGCCTTGCTTTCATTCATTACAGTGGTGCATGGACCAAGTCTTTCTGTAGGTCTCTTGAATGTAAACATCATTTAGGGCATGGATGGCATTGGATTGGGGTGATTTTTCTGTGTATTTCGATTTTTTGGGTGTTGTTGGGGCCTGGTCCAGGGCCTGGCCATGTGGGTGGGGGCCATTTTGAGGTCTGGTCCAGGGCCTGGCCATGTGGGTGGGGGTCTAGGGGCCATTTTGAAACCAGGCAGTGTGCTTTGTGCCATAGGCCTGCACCCAGTCTGCCTTGCTTTCATCCATTATGCCCAGGGGTACCCAGTGGTGCATGGACAAAGTCTTTCTGTGGGATCTCTTGAATTTAAACATCATTTAGGGCATGGATAGCATTGGATTGGGGTGATTTTTGTGTGGATTTTGATTTTTTGGGTGTTGTTGGGGCCTGGTCCAGGGCCTGGCCATGTGGGTGGGTGGGGGGGGCATATTGAGGCCAGGCAGTTTTTGCCATAGGCCGGCAAGCTTGCGGTTGCGGGCCAGTAGGCCTAGGGTTATATGATGAATGGGCGCATGAAACAACTCTCTCTGTGTTGTCTCTCTTCTATTAATTTAAACATCCATTTTTGATTAGAATTGCAATTTTTATTTTGGGTCTTTCCATTTTTGGGTGTGTTGTGTTAATAATAATGAATGCCTAGTTGCAATAGTAATAATTGAAGCACGACATATGCAACATTTATTTAACTGATGTTCCTCTGGCTTCTTTGCTTTTAGGTGCACTAAGACTGAGAACCAGGAATCATCCTCATCATCATCACTTGTTGTAGTGCCAGGAAGAAGTCCTGCTGCGGTGTGTGCACAACGTCATGTGACGTCACGTGTGGCCACAGTCAACTCTGCAACTCGTGCAACTGTGTCCTGCTGTTAAGACATCTGAAGAAGATGGGCCCAAAGAAAGGTGGCCGTAGCTCCTCTTCCAAGAAAGTTGCCACTGCCACTGCCAGTAAGAAGGAGCATAAGAAGCAAGTGGTGCCACTTACCAAGGAGACTGGTGTGCCGACCCACTCTTTTTTTGGGGGAAAAAAACTACGCCTGCAGCAGCGGTGTCCGCCGGGAACCAAGCTGGTAGCAGCACCTCTGCTTTATTGGTCTCAGTGCCACCACGCCAAGTTAGGCCCAAGCCCATGAGTGCCTCAGAGGTAGCCACTTTAATTGCTCTTTTACCATCGACCAGTGAGGTTGGCGTTGACTCATCGCAAAGTAGCATCCAACCAACGCAGGGTGCAACTCATCTGACGAGTGTTCAACTACAGCCGCATTGACAACCACAGGTGCAACAAGGAGAGGCACAAGGAGAGGCGCAAGGAGAAGTGCAAGGAGAGGCGCAAGGAGAGGCGCAAGGAGAAGCACAAGGAGAGGCACAAGGAGAGGCACAACTGCCCACAATGCTTGTTCCTCCAGAAGTAGTGGCACATGAGGAAATTGAGATTCATGCGGAGGTATCAGCCGAGCAAGCCACTCCTGATGATCCATTGTCTTCCAGATCCCCAGCAAGCATTAGGAGGGCTACTAGTACAACTTCTTCTTCAAGCCCCCTTCCTTCTGATGATCTAGATCTTGATTGGCACCCACCAGTTCAGTCTGAGAGGGAGGCATGCCATGAGCCGACAAAGCTAGGTAAAAGGAAGATTCCCGCAAGGCTTTCAGTTTATTATGCTGCTGATGAAGAGTCTGACAATGATGACCCAGTCATCACAGTCGTCACTCCAGCCCCAGCGGCATGCAGCAGACAGACATTTTTATCCTATCCCGAAATGCTTTGCTGGATGTGGGCAGCATGGCACTGGTACCACCACCAACACAGGTAACTACTACACCAACACGACCTACAGCTTCCATATTTTCTCTTCAGAAGGGCCGGCAGGGGCCTCCATCCAGCTCGACCTCCATTACCTCAAGTAGTGGTACTGTAAGTGCACAACAGAGACAAATTCTGCCCCGCCCATCCTCCACTTCATCTGGCATTGAAAGTCGCACCTCCACCACCACCCCCAGAAATCTCAACTCCCCAGTTTGGGACTTCGTTAGTATTAGCAAAAATGCGGAAACCCACGTTATTTGTTTGATTTGTAAACAAGTAGTTAGTTGGGGTAAGCTTGGTACCAACTATGGTACCGGAGGCCAGAGAGGTCACCTCCAAAACTACCACAGCATCCAGTGGGAGGCGCACCTAAGTAACATCCAGAAAGCCAAAAGTACAAATCCAAATGTAACCATTGAGATTGCATCTGGTGATGACGAGGAGCTGATCGTGCAGGGGGGAGGTGAAGAAGCGAGAGACATTTTTTCTGGTACACACAGTACCCCTGGCAGCAGCACTGCAGTGGTAGCGCCCACACCCTCTACCCCAGCAACATCTAGGAGGCACAGTAAGAGTCTGGTATAGACACCAATGCGAAAAAGTACATCAATGAGCCTAACTGGGTTGAAGAAGTTTGGATCATCATCACACATGAAAACGGTCCAGACCACCATTAAAAGCATGTTTTGGTCGGAGGCACTATTTGAACGCAACCACCCAATGGCACGTCTGTATAATGCAGTGCTGGCTAAAATGTTAGCGCTGGACCTCCTCCCTTTTTCTTTCATGGAAGGGGGAGTTTTCTAGAATTTGTGGCAACAGTCTGCCCTAAATGGAAGGTTCCTAGCCGGTCCTATTTTGCCAGAGTTGCGGTTCCAGCACTACATCAAGATGTGCTTGACGTGATTGGGGCAGCTTTGCAGAAGAGTGCTGTTCACACTATCCACCTGACAACAGACATGTGGACCAGTTGCCAAGCCGTTTGTTACAGGTGCATCACTGCACACTGGGTCTCTTTTGCAGGGGTTAGAGAGAAGATAGCTACAGGTGTTGACAGTGTCACAATTTTTCAAGCTACTCGGAAACATGCAACAGTAGCCATGATTGCCCTGGAGAAATCTCATACTGCAGTAAACATTTTGGAGGAGTTTAACAGTAAGGTCTTTGAATGGCTGCATCCAAGAAAGCGCATGATTGGTTATGTTTCCACGAATAATGGCAGTAATATTGTTAAGGCCATGGCTGATGGTGGCTATTTCAGAGTGCCGTGTTTGGCGCACAGCATTAACATTATTGTTCAAGATTTCTTGAAAAAGGAAAACACAGTCAGCAAGTTATTGACCACCTGCCGAAGGATCTGCACACATTTCAGCCATTCTTTTAAGGCCCGGAAGCAGCTGAGGATCATTCAACATGACCGTAGAGTGCCAGTCAGAGGACTCATCCAGGAGGTGGCATCACGTTGGAACTCAACCTTCTACATGCTTGAGCGTCTGTTTGAGAAGCACTTGGAAATCAATGAGTATGTCTTTCACGCATGGGCTGCTTCTATGAAAGACATGAGGCTAGAGGTGGAGGAATGGGACCTAGTTAAAAACCTGACAGACATGCTTCATCCTTTTGAGGTCTTCACCCGTGAAGTCAGCAGGGAGGACTGTACTTTGGGCAAAGCTATCCCATTGTTGTGTATGCTAGAGCATCAACTGAAGGTGGTGTCTTCAACGTTCCGAGTTGATGCTGAAAAACAAGACGCATATCGGTTGGCGGAGAGCTTATTAAGCCGCCTAGTTGACAATGCAAGGCTTAACGCAATACATTCAGAACAACATTACATTTGTGTCATTATTCTGTATCCACGGTATAAAAAGGCACTGGCCAGCAAAACATTCATTCCTTTTTCTGAAGCAGATGTTTCCAAGTACAAACATTGGCTGGCTCTGTCAGCCACTCGGTTTGAAAAAAAGCCGCTGGAAATTGAAGGAACCACCACAAGTACTTCTGAAGCAGCAGGCCATCCGGCGTCAAGGTCCACTTCTGTGGCCGAAGGCAGTCACTTTCCCTGAAAGCCGTTACCGACACCAGCAACCGTATCATCATCACCTGCACCAGGCCCAGCCATAATATTGTCGGAGGCGGATTGGATAACTCATCAAGGGTTTGCTTGTTCCAGTGTTGATGCAAAGGCAACAGATGGTACGCAAAGTGGAGCACCCCCTGGAGGACCTTGATTGGATGGTGCAGGCCTATCTGGATGACCCAAAAGAGGTCTTCTTTGATCAGAACCCATTGGTGTATTGTTATGGGAAAAGGCCTCAATGGCAACTGATCACCAAGCTGGTTATAAATTATTTGTCTTGCCCACTCGCAAGCGTGTCTTCTGAACGTGTTTTCAGTGCTGCTGGTGCCATTGTAACTTCAAAAAGGACCCGCCTCTCGCCCAAAAATGTGGAGAGGTTAACAATGATGAAGATGAATCAGCACATCATACCACCAGATTACAAAATACATGAATCCACGCAGGAAGAAGAGGACACCGACTTAGGTGACTGAAGTTCTTCTCTGTTAGCTGACCTACTCCCGTTTCAATTCACAGAGTTTGAGGACGAGCTCTACTTCCCTGACACCGAGGCTTGAAATACTTACTTTTATTGTTGTCCTTATTCACTTTTATTTCTGTGTGTCTTTCTTTATTTCGCAACTGTTAGCACAACAACACTCTAATCACAACAAATCCATCAGCAGCACTGTCTTCGTCTTATTTCCATATTGAATCAAGGTGCCGCTGTCTGCATTCCTGAAGTTCACAAGTTCATAACTCAGTCATGCTCCTCTATCCTCCTCCTCCAGACTCCCCCTATCCATTTCCCTCAAGGCAGATGGCCGGATTACGCAGAATCAAGAAACTGTTGCTTTGTAGACACGTCCCCTCAAAAGAAGTGGGACTGCAATGACTGACTATACTTCTGAAATTGACACGAGAGGCTGCCCTGTGGCCCTTCACTTAAGAATAAGATGCTGACAAAAAGTGGAACAGGTAATGAATGATGAGATGGCTTGCAGTGGACAACACTGGCTGTCTGGCTCTGATGAAAGCAATTGCTGTTTGTTTGTTGTGCATGAAATGAATCCTATGTGTTCTGTTAATATTTCATCTTTTACACACTAAATGTAACTCAAATCTACTCTGTTTACCTTGTTTAATGCAAATTGTACTTCTACTGTAGGGGCTACTACGTTGCATTTTTTAATATGGAAAATGCCCTTGGACTCACTGTGTGTAGAATAGACTGTGACTGCATGAACAACATTGAGTTTGCCAACACCATGATGATGATGAGTCATGATGACCAAAGTTACATAATATCTTCAGTCACTCACTGGGATGGATGGATCATCATCGTTGATTTACGGAAGAACTATGGCCATTTCATGAGTGGCAAACAGGTAAACAAGTCAACAACAACCACAGCAGAACAGCCACAACAGAACTACATGTCTGTCTAGTCGTGGTATGGAGTGGCCGATTCAGTGTAGTGTTATGCCAGAGTCCAGACAGCGGTTCATGTAAAATTGTGGCCATGTGGCTTGCTGTATAAAACTAGATCTGCTTTGTCTGTCTGTGTCAAAGAGGTATGCTACATGGAGGTTGGTTCACTCAGTGGTGCCTGCCTTGACCGTCTGCATGGCCCTGGCCTGCTGTGTGCTAATTATTATCCTGGAAACAGAGACCCAGAGTAGGCACTTTAGAAATGATGCATGCATGTAATACTGTTGCCTCTGAAAGTGAAAGTGTTATTTTGCACTACACACCGTACCTTATATTTTTCCTCTGGGGTGTTTTAATATCCCTTTCTGTTTTTCCATCGACAATTACAGGCCGTCACTTACCCTGTGCGATGGGAAAAACATTAACTCAGGCTTACCATAGCAATCCGCAATTCCGCATCCGCCAGGCAGGCAGTGGACAGTGTGGTCACCAAGATTGATCGACGGAGCGCCCGATGGAATGGAGGAGTACCGCGAATAAGAGGAATGGCTGGATGCATGCAACTTCCCAATTTGACCAGGACAATTACAACATACAGTTACAGTATCCACTTCAATTGTTCTTATCTTTTAAAAAATGTTATTGTTGTGAACTTCTATGAGTGTGTTTGCCCGCTGCTTCAAATTCATCCCTACAGCAATTTGATACGTTTCTTTGCTATTTTTAAAACTAATGTAATGTACTACTAAGTGTTTATTCTCTTTGAGGGCAGATAGGCAAGTGAAATTGCATAATTACTGCAGCCCTGTACTGTCCAATTGTTTAGTACTAGTTAGTAAGTTGTAGTATAAGTACTACTTTTCAGTAACTTAACCTTCCATTTAGCAAACAACTTCATGCTTGCACTTCCTTTATGTCCCTTAAAAGATTTATGGATATGTTTGTATCCAAAGATTTGTTTTTCTTCATTTGTTGTTTGTCCATGCTGTGTTTTTTTTCTCTCTTCAAAAAACTTTCACAAAAACCCCCATTCCCATCCAGTTTTCAAACCCTAACCCTCTTTACCCGGGCTGTGTGGTTTTCATTGAGGTGGGACTAAATGACACCAATAATTCCACACGCTTGCTGGTCAAAAGCAACAGAAAATCAATTTCAAGGCAGTTCAAGGAATCCGAGGATATATTCTTATTCTGCTTGACACACACCCATGAGTATTTGCAAATCAATTCAGAATTTCATGTCCATCATTGAGTGGATTCATCAACAACAACATCCTCCTACACGTGACGAAATCTTACGCTGCTGTGTCCTTCAGTACTAGTTCTTGTAGTAGCCATAATCATCGCAACTAGTAGTTAACTTTTGGTTGAATACTTTAGCATTGCTTAGGCTACAATTTATGGCACTCTTCTTGTGTACTGTACTATGTACTATCGTACTGTTCTAATGCTCCTCAGGCCACTCAATGTCTCATTTCTTTTTTTTTCATATGCTGGTACTGCGAGTGTGTACCACTACTACTACCACCACAACTATGCCATTTCATCCATACCGGATTCCATAGCCAACCTTAATCGCCATTTGCCATGCAGCCAGCTCTGTACCTAACCCTATTCTCAAACGCAAATCACAGGTAAGATAAGCATTTTGGGGGAGGAAGAATAATGGAGTAGGAGGAGAGGAGAGACTAATGGTAGAACTAGTAAAGTAGTAGGACAATTGAATTCGCTAACTCTATCAGTGGCACTTTCGTACAAATTTGGACGATTACTTAGACAATTTGAATCCACCAGCCAGTTAAGTTTCAGGAAAACAAACATACAGTTAACCCCCCCTGCATCCCCCACAAAACAGTAAAAACGCGTATGCTATGTTTAAGTGAAAAATAAATAATTATGTCGACCCTAACAAAAATAAACTATCCCACAAGACCTGACCCACCCCCTCCCTAACCCCAACCAATGTCAATGAAATGTCCCGAAGAAAAGTTCCAAAACCCCAACGCCCAATTCCCCCCCCAAAAGTCTTTAAAAAAAGGGGCAAGGGACAGTCTCTCTCTACTTTGGCCGGCGGTGTCCTGTGGCCAGGTGGTCATGCAGCTCTCTCCGGAGGGCCTTGAGCAGGGCTTTCTGCCTCTCCACCTCCTGCTGAAGGTAGGCCTATTGGTTTCGCTGATCAGCGGCAGCAGGTGGCTGCCGTACCACGGCGCCGTACTGCTGGAGGATTGTGCTGGCTGTATGACCCAGGGGCAGCAGAGGAAGATGCAGCTGTTGTTGTCGATGTTGACTAAGAGTCATCCTCCTCTTCCTGAGCCACCAGCCGCCGATATTCGGCGACAATTGCCTCCAGCTTCCGTTGCCTGGTCCGGATAGCCAACTCCTTCCTTGATAGTTTAAAAGGAGTATCTATAAGAAGAAAGAAAAAAATACTGTAACCAATACTCTTTAAGATTAACACAAAAGTAATTCAACAGAAAGTTGTATCACAGTAGCACTAGCAACTTGCAAGCACGGTACATAACATTTGTCGCATGTATCTATCTAACCTCCCACTTTGTCGGCCTCTGCTCTAATATTAGTGGGAGTTTCAGGAATTCTACTAGCACTATATGGACTCAATACATTAGACTCAGACAGAATACCAGTCTTCTTCTTCTCTCTTGTTTAGCGAAATTAGTACGTAAACTTGTGGAAACTGGCATAATGCCAGCGCAGTAAGCTTGCACCCAAGAAAAACAGGTGCAAGCCATGATGACGCAGATTCGCGTTACTGTTACCAGTCCAGTATATGCAGGTGGGGAAGCTCTTACTTTTCTATTACGGGTGGCACTGGCCATACTCTGTTACAAGGGCTACTGCTCAATTAATTTACCTTTCACCCTGCCCTGCCCCTGACTACTACAAAAGGAAAATGAAGAAGATAATGTGATCATCTATCCCTTCACAGGCTAGTTGCTTATATAAGGGATGACTTTAGGTGCTTTGTTTTTATTGATTGAGTGAACACCGATAGGCCACGCATAAATGACACAGGTGAAAAAAAATTATTAACATAGGTAGTGAGTGGTCCCCGTAATCGCCGGAGGAAGGCACTTGTGAATTGACTTGATAATGTGAACTATACAATATAGATACACGATATATGCTGTGCATGCAAACTACTGTTAGTCAAGGGAGTATTCTGAAAAATTACAACTTCTACTTTCCTCGGTTTTGCTACTCTGGCACGGACGTGTGGTGTTACATGCTCTTCAAAGTAACACTCTTCATCCAGTGACCGTCTACTCTGTCTACTCTACATACACCTATGCTATCTATGAAGAAGGTACCATCCAGGCATCCATCCATTCAAAGTAAATGTCAATCATTCTTCTTAATGTCTCAACTGGACAAACCTTACTTTTTTTCACCGAAAACACCCTTTTTATTATTTTATTTTGTAAACCACCACCCATGCATCCGTGCTTGACTTGCATTTGAATTTGACCCAAAGGATATATTGCGCACACATACAGTTTCTGTTTCACCCACCCAGGCAGTCCTCATTTCTTTCTCCTTCCACCCATCCTTGCTTCAGCCTTCGACCGGCCATGCATCAGATTCCCAGCCACCTGTGCCTGCTTTCAAAAACACGTATCATTCTTTGCCAATCATTAATTTAACTCGCTCATCCTTCACAGCTGGGTTGAAGTCAAATTTAGAGGAGGCCATTGGTTACTCGTTAACTCCCGCCGCTAATGCTATTGCTAATGCGAATTGCAAAAACAACAGGTGATGGACAGAACGCAGAACAATGTCATACATTCACCCCAGTACAGAGATCTGGGCCTAAATCCATCGTTTTTTTGCTCGCCATGCCATTCCAGTTTGAACCCAGCCATATACAAATCAGTCTTGACCCTGTGCCCCATGGGAACAGTCCAGCCCGAACTGCCAAGCCAGGTCCTGGCTGGACTGGAAACAAGCATCCAAGGACCGGTTTCGGGCTTTCAGCCCTCATCAGCCTGGACACCTTGATTCCAGTGGCATGGAGAGCACGGGACTCACGTCTGAGCATACCCGTCCCACTCGGGGTGACAATTGCAAAAACAACAGGTGATGGACAGAATGCAGAACAATGTCATACATTCACCCCAGTACAGAGATCTGGGCCTAAATCCATAATTTTTTTGCTCACCGTGCCATTCCAGTTTGAACCCAGCCATATGCAAATCAGTCTTGACCCTGTGCCCCATGGGAACAGTCCAGCCCAAACTTCCAAGCCAGGTCCTCCCTGGACTGGAAACAAGCATCCAAGTACCGGTTTCGGGCTTTCAGCCCTCATCAGCCTGGATAGCTTGATTCCAGTGGCATGGAGAGCACGGGACTCACGTCTGAGCATACCCGTCCCACTCGGGGTGACAGTTGCAAAAACAACAGGTGATGGACAGAATGCAGAACAATGTCATACATTCACCCCAGTACAGAGATCTGGGAATAAATCCATCATTTTTTTGCTCACCATGCCATTCCAGTTTGAACCCAGCCATATGCAAATCAGTCTTGACCCTGTGCCCCATGGGAACTGTCCAGCCCGAATTGCCAAGCCAGGTCCTCCCTGTACTGGAAACAAGCATCCGAGGACCGGTTTCGGGATTTCAGCCCTCATCAGCCTGGATAGCTTGATTCCAGTGGCATGGAGAACAGGGACTCACGTCTGATCATACCCGTCCCACTCAGGGTGACAATTGCAAAAGCAACAGGTAATGGACAGAATTCAGAACAATGTCATACATTCAACCCCAGTACAGAGAGCTGGGCCTAAATCCATCATTTTTTTGCTCACCGTGCCATTCCAGTTTGAACCCAGCCATATGCAAATCAGTCTTGACCCTGTGCCCCATGGGAACAGTCTAGCCCGAACTGCCAAGCCAGGTCCTCCCTGGACTGGAAACAAGCATCCAAGGACCGGTTTCGGGCTTTCCGCCCTCATCAGCCTGGATAGCTTGATTCCAGTGGCATGGAGAGCATGGGACTCATGTCTGAGCATACCCGTACAACTTGGGGTGACAATTGCAAAGAACACAGGTGATAAACAGAATGCAGAACAATGTCATACATTCACCCCAGTACAGAGATCTGGGCCGAAATCCATCATTTTTTTGCTCACCATGCCATTCCAGTTTAAACCCAGCCATATGCAAATCAGTCTTGACCCTGTGCCCCATGGGAACAGTCCAGCACGAACTGCCAAGCCAGGTCCTCCCAGGACTGGAAACAAGCATCCAAGGACCGGTTTCGGGCTTTCAGCCCTCATCAGCCTGGATAGCTTGATTCCAGTGGCATGGAGAGCACTGGACTCACGTCTGAGCATACCCGTCCCACTCGGGTGACAATTGCAAAAACAACAGGTGATGGACAGAATGCAGAACAATGTCATACATTCTCCCCAGTACAGAGATCTGGGCCTAAATCCATAGTTTTTTGCTCACCATGCCATTCCAGATTGATCCCACCCATCTGCAAATCAGTCTTCACCCTGTGCCCCATGGGAACAGTCCAGCCCAAACTTCCAAGCCAGGTCCTCCCTGGACTGGAAACAAGCATCCAAGTACCGGTTTCGGGCTTTCACCCCTCATCAGCCTGGATAGCTTGATTCCAGTGGCATGGAGAGCACGGGACTCACGTCTGAGCATACCCGTCCCACTCGGGGTGACAGTTGCAAAAACAACAGGTGATGGACAGAATGCAGAACAATGTCATACATTCTCCCCAGTACAGAGATCTGGGCCTAAATCCATCGTTTTTTTGCTCACCATGCCATTCCAGATTGAACCCACCCATCTGCAAATCAGTCTTGACCCTGTGCCCCATGGGAACAGTCCAGCCCAAACTTCCAAGCCAGGTCCTCCCTGGACTGGAAACAAACATCCAAGTACCGGTTTTGGGCTTTCAGCCCTCATCAGCCTGGATAGCTTGATTCCAGTGGCATGGAGAGCACGGGACTCACGTCTGAGCATACCCATCCCACTCGGGGTGACAGTTGTAAAAACAACAGGTGATGGACAGAATACAGAACAATGTCATACATTCACCTCAGTACAGACATCTGGGAATAAATCCATTGTTTTGTTGCTCACCATGCCATTCCAGTTTGAACCCAGCCATATGCAAATCAGTCTTGACCCTGTGCCCCATGGGAACAGTCCAGCCCGAACTGCCAAGCCAGGTCCTCGCTGGACTGGAAACAAGCATCCAAGGACCGGTTTCAGGCTTTCAGCCCTCATCAGCCTGGATAGCTTGATTCCAGTGGCATGGAGAGCGCGGGACTCACGTCTGAGCATACCCGTCCCACTCAGGGTGACAATTGCAAAAACAACAGGTGATTGACAGAATGCAGAACAATGTCATACATTCACCCCAGTACAGAGATCTGGGCCTAAATCCATTGTTTTTTTGCTCACTATGCCATTCCAGTTTGAACCCAGCCATATGCAAATCAGTCTTGACCCTGTGCCCCATGGGAACAGTCCCGCCTGAACTGGCAAGCCAGGTCTTCCCTGGACTGGAAACAAGCATCCAAGGACCGGTTTCGGGCTTTCAGCCCTCATCAGCCTGGATAGCTTGATTCCAGTGGCATGGAGAGCACGGGACTCACGTCTGAGCATACCCGTCCCACTCCGGGTGACAATTGCAAAAACAACAGGTGATCGACAGAATGCAGAACAATGCCATACATTCACCCCAGTACAGAGATCTGGGCCTAAATCCATCATTTTTTTGCTCACCATGCCATTCCAGTTTGAACCCAGCCATATGGGGAAGTGTAACTCAATGGTTAGAGCGGCAGACCCTGATGCAGAGGTCTAGCCGGGGACCAGGGTTCAATTAACGCCTCGGCAGGGTCTTGGGCTCAATTTTCTTGGACCTAATATTTCTCGCCTCGGTGCCTATTCTAATCATGGGTCCCACTCTGCAACTCTGGGCAATAGCTTGCTTAATCTCCACAATGGCCCCAACAACGCTAGGATTCCAGGCTTCACCTTGGGGGTGCCCAGGAGTGGGCACTTCACATGGAAAAGCCAGGAAGGGTTCCACAGCGGTATGCATACAAGCGCCTGAGATACCCCTTCGGGGGTCGATTAGGGCGCTATACAAGTACTACTACATTTACATTTACATTTACATATGCAAATCAGTCTTGACCCTGTTCCCCATGGGAACAGTCCAGCTCGAACTGCCAAGTCAGGTTCTCCCTGGACTGGAAACAAGCATCCAAGGACCGGTTTTGGGCTTTCAGCCCTCATCAGCCTGGATAGCTTGCGAAATGCGAAGTCATGGGTGACTGTATTCTACCTGTTTGACAAAAACTTAGTTCTAAATTTGTACGTTTTCTTAACAGTAAAGTGTGCTTGTAGCCGTACAACATATACACCCCTGCAGCGAGCCGACTCTGCAATCTCAATAAGTAAGGAATATAATAGCTTACCACTGCCTGCCACTACCGAGGCATCCCCCACAGCAGTTCCTGCTGGCACCGCATCCGCCCCTGGAGTGACCACCTCCGCTCTGGCCCCGGCACTGGTGGTGGGCTGTGCCGATGGTGTTCAGCCTAGAAAATACATTTCATATTTTTAGATGCCATATTCACCACTCCCTATTTTGTCTAGGAATGAAAAACATTTTTACTACATAAACAAATTTAATTATTTGTGACTCTCTATTCTAAACTAAAAATTCCCCTTTCGGAAGGAGAGGGTGTTTTTATTTATGCTTAGCCACAACATGCTACACTTTTTGACTCAACTGATTAATGCTTGCTTTTTAACGCGCACCTTTTTCTCATAACAGACAGAAGATTCCCTTCTACGAACAAGAGCAATGTGTTACTCATCATCATCACCACCAGTACTTTAAGTTCCAACCAGGTGAGGGGTCTCCCACAATTAATGTGTGAATCAGCCACTGTTCAGTTTTCATGAGTTCACCGTTTCTCTTCTAGTATGAAGTTGATTTAAATACATGTTTTTATATAATGCACAATTGAAAATTAATATTCAGAGTACACACAGAGCTAGTTGTTTTACTTTTAATAAAGCTTTAAAACTTACATAGACTCTGTGGTTTTTGGTCATGAGTGAGTGACCGAAAGGGTTTGCAATTTGCATGCATGATTCCGTGACTCTGAGAGGTCGGGACTCTGACTACGTAGTCTTATGTTCTGGGTTGTATAATCATTGGTGATCATTGCTGCATTCAAGAGCTAAATAATGACTCTGACACACTAGCTAGTCAGTAAGGAGATTGGGGGTTCAACTTCTGTTATGACTGAGGTATGTCTAACTGCTATTATTATCAGCAATGCCCTATTTTTCGTCCATAGTTCTGTATGTGCAGAATAGTCCCTGCAACAGTGCTAGTATGTCCTCCTATCCAATCAAAAAGTAAACTAATATCTTATTCTTGGTGGCCATTGACATTTTATTATTGGGAATTGTCAAAGCGTAAACATTAAGAAGACTTCAATAGACATTATGGACAACCCAGAGGACTGCACTCAGTGCCTAGAGCTATTGTTGAATAGGAGTTTTGTTTAACACCGTTTGCCAACTGTGCAAGCTTAGCTAGCTGCACAGACAGACTAATAATAATAAATAGTAGTAGCACAGAGAGTCATAGTAGAGGCAGGATAAGAATTTAGAAACAGTCTACAAGAAGATCAAAGACGATTTAGGAAAAAATAGAATTATGATGAACATTTGGAATAAATAGGTGCTGTAAAAGTTAGGGAAGTATAATTATTAATATTAATAGGAAAACTTACTGGGGCCAGCAGAAGAGCCTCGGCGGACCGATCCTGGCCTTCCTGCTCCTCCGGCGCCGCCACCACCACCTCTGTCCTCTTGCCCCTGGGAGGTGCTGTTGTACATGAAAGAAAGACACAAACATGGATGATTGTTGTGAACAAAATCAAACATTTAAAAAAAAACAATAACAAATTATTTCAGGGAAATAAACAACAATTGCACTAAATTTATTCACCTATCTGATGTGGTCTACTAGGATATTAGTATTGCTGGATTCACGGACTGACTACTTGGAAAGTTATGTAACTCACTAAACTAACTACAAAAAGTTTCTACTAGGGCTGGCAGCACTCAACAGCACGCGAAGTGACAGACACAGTCGATCATGATTGCAGACCACTAAAAAATGTCCTACTGCATAACAAGTCATAATATACTCAACCTATCAATCCACCACCACTGGTAGGAGTACAAAGGAAGGACTGGACTTGAGTCTCTAGTCTCTCTAGAATTACGCAGTTCTGTAAAGTACACTCATACATAATCACTCAGGCAAAATGAGCACAAAATTGAAAATAAGTAAGCATAGTAGCACCGCCACTGATGAGCAGGCAAGCACCTGCAATCACAAAAGCTTTTGAAACATTATTTACCTGCAATGTAATCGGCAGCATTCTTGCTCCTTCGGAAAAAAACATATATTTGCAATATAACACAGAGCAGAAGAAAACAAAGTAGTTATTAAATAGCTACTAGTACTCACCAAGCCCAGGGATCTCGACGCCAAGCAGGTCGAGCAGGTCTTGTTCCCGGTCAAGGATGTCGGACCACCGGTGCGTCACCTGGTTGTAGGTGCACCGGACCCCAGACTCCCGATACATGGCCCAGCACACCTTACCCCATAGCTGGCGACGCTCCCGGAGGCCATACCCGGTACCGGGCCTGCTGCCTGCTGCGATGGTCTTGGGGAGGTGGCGCTGCACAAAGAAGACCAGTGCGCTGAAGATCTCCCTGGGACTTACTGACTCCCCCCTTAATCGCCCGCAAGGGAGCGTGGGACCCCTCCCCTTCGACTTGCCGGCTCCCTTTGCCATGTTCCTAGGTCAGGTCAAAGAAGAAAGGAAAATAGGAAAGAATAGGAAAAAAAAGTAAATAAAAGAAAAGAGAGAGCTAAAAAAAGCAGTTATTAAAGTAACAAAAAGTTGAAAAAAACAGAGAGATAGATAAAAAAGATTAAAAAAAGTTCAAACAAACAAAGGATTACAAAGATTGAAACAGGATAAAAAAGGCATGCCCAGAACCATAGCAATGAATGAAAAACAAGATGGCCATGCCCATTGCAACCACGGGGTAAGTTTGCGCAATATTTTCCCCGCAAGCACGCAAAAATGGACGCGAACACACAATTGTGCCCCGGGAACAGAAGATGCACAACGCGAGCATGCAACTAGCGACCGGAAATGGAAATACGCAACGCGAACAGAGAAAACAAGATGGCCGCGCCCATATACGAGAAAAAATAAGGAGGCCCCCTCTTTGGGTTTGTCTGGGACCAGGGGGAGAGAGAATGAAAAGTCACAGGATGTCCCACTTTACAGGCCCCAAAGCTGAGCTAAAGGACTACTGTATATGTTATGATGAATCAACCAAAAAGACACAAACGAACCTAACTTGTGCCACTAGGGTACGGAGAAAGGCAAAAGGTAAAAGGTTCTGGTACATCAAAGATTTCAATGCTATAAATTCCCACTTTGGGGCCTGTAAAGTGGGACATCCCGTCACGCGCCCATATACGACTGATTGGGTAAGTTCGCGGTAGCCGCAGTGAAAAAGATCCCGCGAACACACCGAAAAAAAATCTGCAATCTCGAGAAAGTTCGCGGATTTTGCGGACCATGAGTACGCTTTCGCACGAATTTGCGTACTGCTAATTCTCAAAATTCGCCCATACTTAGTGTAAACCAGCCATGAGAGAGTGGCTGTGGAATGCTTTGGGTCTTAGGACCATTAAAATCCAAAAAAGACCCGCTTTTATTAATTTTTTTAATAACCGGACCTGACCCAAGAATAAAGGGAAACCAGAGGTCAGTTTCAGGTGTTTTATCTTTAAGTCCTCCGTCCTTCATCTATCTAAAGAGCTACCCAACACTGTGGTTGAGCCCACCTTGACTTTTAGGAGTCGGGGTGACCCGATGATGAAGCATGACACCACTAGGGTGTGTGAGGGTAACTAATGAGAACTAGTTTTTTCCCCTAAACAACTACGGACATGTTATGTTATGTTATGTTATGTTATGTTATGTTATGTAAAAGTATTTGTAAAGCGCGACTAACACCTGATGGTTTCTTGGCGCTATGAACATGTGATGGCAGATCAGAAGGGGACTCAGTTGTGTGCTTTACAAAACAGATGGGTTTTAAGAAGGGACCTAAAAAGGGTGTAAGAGACAGTAAGCCTAAATTCTGAGGGAAGTGCATTCCAAAAAGATGGGGCTAAGAAGGAGAATCTGAGCCCTCCATGTTTCTTGCGCTTAAAAGCGGGGGTTTTAAGTAGGGCCAGATAGGTAGAACGGAGGTTACGGGAGGGAACATAGTGGTGAAGTAAAGAAGAAATGAAAAGCGGGCCAAGGCCAGCTAGGGCTTTGAAAATGATACAGCCTAGTTTAAAATAGCAGCGTTCTGCTACCGGGAGCCAATGGAGAGTCTTCAGCTAGGGGACGCACATGCTGATGCCTGGGCTGATGGAAAATTAACCGTGCAGCCTGATTCTGAACCAGCTGTAGGTGATTCAGTTGATAGGTGGGAATGCCCGCATAGAGGGAATTGGCATAGTCTATTCTAGAAATGACCAAAGCCAAAAGGGTCAGGGTGAGGGCATCAGTAGTTAGGAAACGGGCAATTTTGCGGATTTTACGTAAATGAAAAAAACTAGAAGAAACGACAGCATTGATCTGGGGCTTCATCAAAAGATCGTTACCGATGATCACCCCAAGACTTTTTGCTGAGTTTGTAGGGAGGGGGAGAAGACCCAGACTTGTTGGCCAAAAGTGAGGCTTCCAGGGATTTGACGCACCCCCGATAAGAACCAGCCCGGTCTTATCGGGGTTAAGTTTGAGGTGGTTTGCCCCCATCCAGTCACTGATGTGGCACAAGGTGGACTGACAATTATAAACGGATTGTTCTGAGGAGTTAATATCAAAGATCAGCTGGATGTCATCCGCATAATTGAATGCGGTGACCTTGCTGTTTCGTAAGGACCGGATAAGGGGGGTCAGGTATAAATTAAAAAGGAGAGGGGAAAGGGAAGAGCCCTGTGGGACACCACATGTCATCCCAACTCTCTCGGCGGAGAACTGGGAGAGACGAACAGCCTGGTAACGGTTGCTCAAAAAGGAGCGGACCCAATTAAGGGCCAATCCCTGGATGGCGGCCTCCCTGACACGGTCGACCAGGATATCATGGTCGACCGTGTCAAAGGCGGCCGACAAATCCAGGAGTACCAAGGCCTGACTGATGTTGGAGTCAGCTCCCCTCCGCAGCTCCTCCATCACTGAGAGGATGACCGACTCAGTGGAATGGGCGGGTCTAAAGCCCGCCTGTTGGGAATCGAGGAACTGCAAACGCTTGATGAAAAGGCTCAGAGAGTTGGTGACGTGGGACTCAAGGATTTTACTAAGATAAGGGAGTAAAGAAATAGGGCGAAAGTTACTCATAACTGAGGGATCTGCGTTGGGTTTTTTGAGAATAGGCATACACCTCGGCGACTTTAAAAGAGCTGGGAACCAAGCCCAGTTTAAGGGAGTTATTCAGGAGTGTCAAAGGGGGGGAGGGGCAAGCGGAGAAAGCCTCAAGCAAGACATGGGGGGACAACAATCGGTGGGGGAACCGGAAGCCACTTTATTCAATAGGGTCAGGAACTCATCTTCTGTGATCGGGGGTATCTGAGTAATCAGCTGGGGGTTGGGGATACCCAGGGTAGCAACAAGAGAGAGAGGGTCAGGGGTGGCAGGAGGACAAATGCTATTTTTAATTTTTATAATTTTTTCAATGAAAAACTGATTGAGGGGAGGGGTTTAATGGTGACCCTGTCTGGATGTGACAACTCCTCAACAATAGAGAAGATGTCTTTGGCTTTAAAAGCTGAATCAACAATCTTCTTGGAGAAATAGACAGTTTTTGCTTGCAGGATGGCTAATTTATACTCTTTAAGCTGAGTCGTAAATGCCGACTTTTTGTCAGCGGCATAATCATGTCGCCAGCACCGCTCAGCCTGCCTAAGTCTGAGCTTCTTGCCTTTGAGTTCCTCAGAGAACCATCTTTGTGCGTCGTGAAGACGTTTAAGTCTGACCTGTTTGAAGGGGGCTACGATGTCACAGGCTGATTCAAGCCAACAATTTAGGCCAGTGGCCTGGGCGTCCAAGGAGTCACAGTCAGGGGGGAGAGGCTCTAAGAAGGGATACGAATTCGCTAAGATCGGCTATGTTCCAGTTCCTGGCTAAGAGATTACCCTCTAGCGACCGACTGGTTTTAGACATAATAGTAAAAAAGAAAAAGTGATAATGAAATGGTCCGACCAAAGACAGGGAAGGATACAGGAAATGGAGATATCTAGGTTAACAGTCCATACCTGGTCCAGTATGTGGCCTTTTACATGGGTGGCCGATTTAATATGTTGGGAGCAATTAATGCGCGTCAAAAAGTCAGAGAAAGCCAAGGAGCACGCACTCTCTCTATCATCGGTAGGCCAGTAGTTAAAATCCCCCAGAATTAAAACTTTAGAGTTGTTAATGACCAATTGAGAGAGCATGTCACCGAACCTAGATGGAAAATTGGGCATGTGCTGAGGGGGCCGGTAGACCAGGACACAAATAAGAGGTGCTACTGGAGATTCCAATTTAAGGACAAGACAATCGACTGAAGGGATAACGTCCACATCCAATGAGGAAAATCGGGTAGGGTGCTTGATGATAGCTGCCACCCCACCACCCGGTTTACCTGAGACCCTGTTAGCCTGGAGAATGTAATAACCTGGCGGGGTCGCAGCAAGGATATCCGGGGAAGATTCCTCGTTAAGCCATGTCTCGGTGATAAATAACAGGTCGGTTTTGTCAGAATCAAAAAGTTGAAAGATTTTTAGCTGATGCTTGGGCAAGGAGCGGGTGTTCAAATAGCTTACGGTAAACTCGGAGTTAGCAGTCCTTTTGGTGGAGGTGGGGGGGAATCCAAACATGATGGGGTACCTAAAGGAGGTTCCATGGCCCAAGCAGAATCGACCTCCGGAAAGGCCCGTCTTGGACAAAGCAGCCCCAGTGTATTGAGTTTAGACCGAATAGTAGAGCTAAGGGGCCAATGGGCATGCAGACGAGTCAAATCGAGGGCGAATACTTGGCAGAAAGGGCAGAGTGGGGTGCCCCTTGCCTCGGCCGGCCGCGGACGGGCACAGACGGGCTTACCTTAGGCGCACCTTCGGCGCACCCGAGTAACCATCTCTCCCATATAGGGACCCAGGAAGTGATGCAGCAAGGGGGAGGAGTCGCGTCCCTCCGTTCAAGCGGCACAAAATCGCCGTGACGGAACGGGGACCGATCAGGTAAGTGCAGAGGGGAAGAGGGTGCAGAACAAAATGTTTTAGATTCGGCCAGCCAATTCACCCCCCAATAATTTTAAAATACAAGTTAGCACCAAACACAGAAAAATATAAGAACATGACAAGTTAGACGTTTTTTAAGTCAACCGCGCTAACGCCTAACTTTCGATTAAAATTAAAGCACAGCTCGCCAACCAGCGTCTGGCTCACACTGCTCACACCAGCGTGGCGTTTCCAAATGGCGGCTTTGCAGGCAGCAAGGGGGAGGAGTCTCGTCCCTCCGTTCAAGCGGCACAAAATCGCCGTGACGGAACAGGGACCGATCAGGTAAGTGCAGAGGGGAAGAGGGTGCAGAACAAAATGTTTTAGATTCGGCCAGCCAGTTCACCCCCCAATAATTTCAAAATACAAGTTAGCACCAAACACAGAAAAATATAAGAACATTAGAAGTTAGACGGTTTTTAAGTCAACCGTGCTAACGCCTAACTTTCGATTAAAAATAAAGCACAACTCGCCAACCAGCGTCTGGCTCACACTGCTCACACCAGTGCGGCGTTTCCAAATGGCGGCTTTGTAGGCAGCAAGGGGGAGGAGTCGCGTCCCTCCGTTCAAGCGGCACAAAATCGCCGTGACGGAACGGGGACCGATCAGGTAAGTGCAGAGGGGAAGAGGGTGCAGAACAAAATGTTTTAGATTCGGCCAGCCAATTCACCCCCCAATAATTTTAAAATACAAGTTAGCACCAAACACAGAAAAATATAAGAACATTAGAAGTTAGACGGTTTTTAAGTCAACCGCGCTAACGCCTAACTTTCGATTAAAAATAAAGCACAACTCGCCAACCAGCGTCTGGCTCACACTGCTCACACCAGTGCGGCGTTTCCAAATGGCGGCTTTGTAGGCAGCAAGGGGGAGGAGTCGCGTCCCTCCGTTCAAGCGGCACAAAATCGCCGTGACGGAACGGGGACCGATCAGGTAAGTGCAGAGGGGAAGAGGGTGCAGAACAAAATGTTTTAGATTCGGCCAGCCAATTCACCCCCCAATAATTTTAAAATACAAGTTAGCACCAAACACAGAAAAATATAAGAACATTACAAGTTAGACGGTTTTTAAGTCAACCGCGCTAATGCCTAACTTTCGATTAAAAATAAAGCACAACTCGCCAACCAGCGTCTGGCTCACACTGCTCACACCAGCGCGGCGTTTCCAAATGGCGGCTTTGTAGGCAGCAAGGGGGAGGAGTCGCGTCCCTCCGTTCAAGCGGCACAAAATCGCCGTGACGGAACGGGGACCGATCAGGTAACTGCAGAGGGGAAGAGGGTGCAGAACAAAAGGTTTTAGATTCGGCCAGCCAATTCACCCCCCAATAATTTTAAAATACAAGTTAGCACCAAACACAGAAAAATATAAGAACATTACAAGTTAGACGGTTTTTAAGTCAACCGCGCTAACGCCTAACTTTCGATTAAAAATAAAGCACAACTCGCCAACCAGCGTCTGGCTCACACTGCTCACACCAGGGCGGCGTTTCCAAATGGCGGCTTTGTAGGCAGCAAGGGGGAGGAGTCGCGTCCCTCCGTTCAAGCGGCACAAAATCGCCGTGACGGAACGGGGACCGATCAGGTAAGTGCAGAGGGGAAGAGGGTGCAGAACAAAATGTTTTAGATTCGGCCAGCCAATTCACCCCCCAATAATTTTAAAATACAAGTTAGCACCAAACACAGAAAAATATAAGAACATTAGAAGTTAGACGGTTTTTAAGTCAACCGCGCTAACGCCTAACTTTCGATTAAAAATAAAGCACAACTCGCCAACCAGCGTCTGGCCCACACTGCTCACACCAGCGCGGCGTTTCCAAATGGCGGCTTTGTAGGCAGCAAGGGGGAGGAGTCGCGTCCCTCCGTTCAAGCGGCACAAAATCGCCGTGATGGAACGGGGACCGATCAGGTAAGTGAAGAGGGGAAGAGGGTGCAGAACAAAATGTTTTAGATTCGGCCAGCCAATTCACCCCCCAATAATTTTAAAATACAAGTTAGCACCAAACACAGAAAAATATAAGAACATTAGAAGTTAGATGGTTTTTAAGTCAACCGCGCTAACGCCTAACTTTCGATTAAAAATAAAGCACAACGCGCCAACCAGCGTCTGGCTCACACTGCTCACACCAGCGCGGCGTTTCCAAATGGCGGCTTTGCAGGCAGCAAGGGGGAGGAGTCGCGTCCCTCCGTTCAAGCGGCACAAAATCGCCGTGACGTAACAGGGACCGATCAGGTAAGTGCAGAGGGGAAGAGGGTGCAGAACAAAATGTTTTAGATTCGGCCAGCCAGTTCACCCCCCAATAATTTAAAATACAAGTTAGCACCAAACACAGAAAAATATAAGAACATTAGAAGTTAGACGGTTTTTAAGTCAACCGCGCTAACGCCTAACTTTCGATTAAAAATGAAGCACAACTCGACAACCAGCGTCTGGCTCACACTGCTCACACCAGCGCGGCGTTTCCAAATGGCGGCTTTGTAGGCAGCAAGGGGGAGGAGTCGCGTCCCTCCGTTCAAGCGGCACAAAATCGCCGTGACGGACTGGGGACCAATCAGGTAAGTGCAGAGGGGAAGAGGGTGCAGAACAAAATGTTTTAGATTCGGCCAGCCAATTCACCCCCCAATAATTTCAAAATACAAGTTAGCACCAAACACAGAAACATATAAGAACATTAGAAGTTAGACGTTTTTTAAGTCAACCGCGCTAACGCCTAACTTTCGATTACAAATAAAGCACAACTCGCCAACCAGCGTCTGGCTCACACTGCTCACACCAGCGCGGCGTTTCCAAATGGCGGCTTTGTAGGCAGCAAGGGGGAGGAGTCGCGTCCCTCCGTTCAAGCGGCCAAAATCGCCGTGAAGGAACGGGGACCGATCAGGTAAGTGCAGAGGGGAAGAGGGTGCAGAACAAAATGTTTTAGATTCGGCCAGCCAATTCACCCCTCAATAATTTTAAAATTTCAAGTTAGCACCAAACACAGAAAAATATAAGAACATTAGAAGTTAGACGGTTTTTAAGTCAACCGCGCTAACGCCTAACTTTCGATTAAAAATAAAGCACAACTCGCCCACCAGCGTCTGGCTCACACTGCTCACACCTGACTAGGATGACCCTCATACCCTAGGTGGGTAAGTGCGTAATCCTTACCACTACAGACATTTATCTATTTTAGAATACACACTATTTGGCATTTTGCCATACTATAGTGTGATTGGAGTATCTTTTGTGAAATATATCTCTAGGGAGGATATACTCCGGTCTTCTTCCTCTCTGAACCCCGGACCCCTGGTGAGTGTACCAGTAGGTCTTTCGTGTTAATGATGCTGACAACTAGACCTGTGATCAGCAGATCACTAGAGGGATGACCTGGGACATGCAGCGTTGTCGTTCCTTCCTGTAAGCGTAAGTGGAGTGGGCTGGCCTGGCATATGCCAGTTCTGCGTGAGGCTGTGAACAATGACTCCAGAGCTGTGGGCGTGGTTCCGTCCTGGGCTGTATGAGGAATCAACTGATGCGGGTGTCTCTGTTGTAGTGCTGCCGCCATGCGGGCCGGAAGCGCCAATGCGACCCAAGTCCCACAACATGGCCAAAATGGAAGGTAGGGGGAATCACTGAACCTACATTCATCCATACTTCCACACATAAAAGATCGTGGGCATGACATATCTGTGTGGATATGAATGTGTATTGCGCATTCAGTGGAGTGTTGCAGCTGTAGCAAAACAGGGCCATGCAAAGCCCAAATTTCAGTTTTTGGCACATGGAGGGCATCCAATTAGAGCCAAGCTCGTGCTCAGGGGTTAGGCTCTGTCAACATATGTACTTATCCAATCACTCCGCCAATCCCAAAGCACTTATAAATTCACTATACACTCTCTTTGTTGTACTCGAACGGTCCAGCCTCCACCTATGTACTTATACAATGACCGAGACAAAGTTACATAACCAAAGTTTTCCCCACTGCTAGAGGTAAAATGGTTGCGTGCCCTATCCACAGCACAATGTAAAGTGGTAGGGCCCAGGTGCAGCATCATGCATACATAATGAACACATAGACACATTTAGATAGATAGTGGAACTGGGTACGGGCACATGCGCTCAGCCCCTTTTTATTACCAGGGTCACATGTCCAATGACGTCTGTGCTGGATGTGTATGGAGTGAGTGTAAGCCAGCCTTCAGGGAATGGTTGTGCTGGCAACAAGTACAACAGTAATTATCAGATCACTCACAGAGATTCCACCATAAAGGGTCTATGACTTGTGCCTCAGTAAGGTAGGGGCACCAGATGTGAAATAATACACAAAAGATTCTATTGTAAAGGGTCCATGACCTGTTGTGCACTGAGGTAGGGGCAGCAGATCTGAAATCATGTACAAAAGATTCTATCATAAAGGGTCCATGCGTTGTGGTGCACTGAGGTAGGGGCATCAGAAGCTATCAGCGTGTGCACAGCCAGCGATGATGAGTGGACCAAGCGGGGCGCAGTGGGAGCAATGTCTCTTGCCTACTGGACTGCATCATCTTCAATCGCGACTGGATCTGAATTGTGAGTCCTACTGTGCGCAGTGTAAATCGAAGGCAATAGTCATCAAAGACATCAAGGAATGCTTTTGGTCACTTGCTCTTGACAAAATCAGAGGACATAGAGTACATTTCACTCTGCAATTAATAAATCAAAACTGAAATTGAACTGTGAGCTCTGATGTCTGCAGTGTAGACTGCAACTCTGTGTTCCTGTAAAAATCCAATTTCCAGTTAATTTGATGAAGATCAAAAAATAGCTTTATTTGAGAATCAAGGCAGATACCTCCGGCACAGCTTCACAGCTCAAAGATCAACTCCTATAATCAAATGCTAACATTCTATCCTAGCAACATAGCTAACATTCTAATGATGACATGCAGATGCACTCAACTCTACACATCTCCCTACTTAAAATACACTAAAAAAAGTATACTTTTTTTCATATAAATCATATTTAAGGAATATAATAAATTTCAATTTTTCATATTCAAAAGACATCAATCTTCAAAAACATGAACCGGAGCACGGCATTTGCATATGTTTCCAGTACTCCAAGCTGATCCATCGGATAGGATAACAACATTTCTTTTTATAGACTTGACTTGAATCGGTGCAGAAAATTTGCTGTCACCCTTTGTAGTTACATCACCACGTTTTACAGTCACCCAATCACCAATCTCAAATTTAATATCTTTCACACTCTTCCTATCATTATAATATCTAGTAGATTCAGCTTGCATTTTAACTACTTTATCTTCCACAGCAGTTCTGTCCACCCACACACAATCTTTCACTTTCAACCAACCAGGAACCTCTTAGGCACCAGGTTCACGACCCTTTAAAGATATAAATGGAGAAACCCCTGTTATTGAATGCGGCGTAATCCTGTAATCCACCAATTTTTTTAAGTCTTCAGGCCAAGACAATCCATTAGACAGGGACAACTGAATATTATCCATAATCAATTGGTTAATTCGTTGCACTGAACCATTAGCTTGTGGCCTAAATAGAGCAACCCTCTCATGAATGATCCCAAATATAGAAAGAAATTCCTGCATTTCTTTCAACACCAATTGCACACCATTATTACCCAGTGTCTTGGGTATCCCTTCATTCATAAACACTCTTTCCATAAAATCAACAACTCTTTGAGTATTTATAAATTCTGTGCTTTCCACCACAAACCATTTAGAATGGTAGTCAACAATGACCATCAAAAACTTGCTACGAGTACCAAGCTTGACAATTGGCCCAAGAAAATCAATCGCCATTCTTTCCCATGGACGTTTGTGAAAAGTTGTAGATGCCAATGAAGGCTGCCTTACAACTTTAGTTTTATCCGCTTGAGCACAAGCGTAACACACTCTTACTGCATCCTCAATCTCTCTATCCATTCCAGGCCACCAATACGATTGTCGGACCCTTCTCTTAGTCATATTCCTGCCTAAGTGTCCCTCGTAAGCAATATTTATAATTTTCCCTCTCAGACTTTCTGGTGGTACACATTGATATCTCCTCAATAGTTTTCCTTCACTTACACTCAGTTCAGCCTCAGCATTGTATAAACTTCTGAATCTTACATCTTCAATAATGTTTGATGCCACTCATGAGAAACACAAGTAATCACTTGTTGTAAAAGTTCATCATTTGACATTGCATTTGTCCATTCCTCCTTGCTAAAAGCATGTTCAACTCCTTTAACATCATATACTACATCAATCATGTCGTCCATATTATTTTTCACACCCTTAACTGGCATTCTAGATAAATAGTCTGCTACTACATTACTGAGACCCTTAACATATTCAACAACAAAATTGAAATCAAGTACAGACAAGATCCACCTTGAAATCCTAGGGGTAACATTTCCTTTTAATCCTCTGCCTCCTTTGAAAAGATTAACTAATGGTTTATGATCAGTTCGCACATGAAAAGGAAGACCCCATACAAAGTACTTAAAGTGCCTAATCCCCCAACAACACGCTAAGGCCTCCCTCTCTATCATAGAATATGATAGTTCCGCATCTCACAATCTTCTGGAAGCAAATCCAATGATCTTTTCCTCACTATTACTCAACTGAGTCAAAACAGCTCCAACCCCTACTGCACTTGCATCAGTAGTAGCAAAAGTCTTATCCTTAACATTAAATGCCTTGTCACAACTCTCATTCCAAGTAAAAATAACTCCTTTCTTCATCTGAAGTCTCAGTGGTTCAACAATTTCTGTAAAACCCTTGACAAATTTTGAGCAATACTCAGCACGTCCTAAAAACGACTTAAGCTGATCCATATTTTTTTGAATGGGAGAGTCTCTAACTGCAGCAATGATAGATTTTTTAGGCTTAATACCATCTTTGCAAATTTCGTGTCCAAGATACGTCACACTATCTTTTCTTAACTGACACTTTTCTTTCTTTATGGTCAGTTCATTATCATCCATTCTTTTCAATACCTCATTCAGCACAATATCATGGTGTACACTGTCTTTTCCTACAATTAAAACATCATCCTGAAAACACAAAACATCATTTAAGTCTCTAAAAATACTCTCCATCACTCTCTGAAATACCGCAAAGGCGGATGCTAAGCCAAAAGGCATCCTACAATACCGATATGCCCCTAGCGGCGTCATAAAAGAGGTAAGATGTCTTAATCCACTTTCCAAATCTATCTGATGATACGCCAAAGACATATCGATCACACTGAAAACAGTACCACCACCCACAGCTGTTAGCATTTCAGAAATATTTGTCAAAGGTTGTCTATCTACCCAAATATTTCTGTTTAAATCGCGTAAGTCCACACACAAACAAATTTTGTTTCCATCCTTGGCGCTACGACAATCGGGGCCAACCACTCAGAGGCCTCGATTGGTTCAATAATTCCTTGAGCAAGGAGTTTTTTATGTTCACATCGCAATGGTTCTCTCATTAAATGGGGTACATTTCTAACTTTGTGTACTACTGGAATAGCATTTCTCTTTAAAATAATTTTGTGCGAGAAGTTTTTCAATTTCCCAAGGTCATCAGAGAACACTCTTGAGTACTTTTCAAATAAATCATTTTGATAGATAGAATTACTATCGTGCACAACAGCAGACATAACAGGTTCTTCAGCATTAGGGTTGAGGATAATATATAAATCCTTTTGCTGGCGCCAGCCCAACAAATTTGAACCTTGTTTGGTTAAATACACCCTTCCATATACTTTCTTTCCTTTAAAGAATATTAACAGCCATTTGAGCCAATTATATCAATAGTTTTTCCTCCATACCCGACAGCTCTGATGTCAGGCTTATTCCATGAGTTAACATCAGATTTACTTTTCCACACTTCATTATATGTTTCCATGGATAACAAAGTGTAAAGACTCCCTGAATCAACTAGCATATTAACATCATATGAGCCTAATTTTATGATGCAGTGAGGCTTGGTCAACAATTCTGTGCTTTCTCTAACCACATCACAATCCAAAACTGAATTTTAAGAATGTGATTCTAAATCATTACTGTACACTTGATCATATTTAGTAGAGTCACTGTAACCATCAACACATAAAATAAGCTCCCGCATATTATCAGTAATATCACCCACTTCATGTACTTGATCAGATTGCGTGTGCCCCGACTGGATCTTGGTACTACACGCTTGGGCAAGATGTCCCCTCTTTCCACAAATTCTACACAAGGAATTCCTCGCAGCACATTTGGGACTAGAAGCAATGTGACCAGGTGCCCCACAATGGTAACACTTAACAGCCCTCATGTCAAATTTTGGAATATTATTATTACCTACAGATCTATCAATTTTGACAGGATTTTTTATAGGATATTTCTCTATTTGCTTAACTAATTTATTTCATCAACATAGGCTTGAGTTTCACATTTCTTATTATTCTGATCTCTACTTAATGAATCACTACAAACTTCCATTTCCTTAATCCATATCTGAGTATGTTCTAGACTTTTAGCGATTTGAATTGCCTCTTCTAGAGACGGATATTTAATGAGAAGTTTTTCTTGTATTCTCTTATTGTTAGTACATCTTACTATCTGGTCTTGAATAAGAGAATCTGCTAGGTTTTCAAATTGGCATGTAAGAGATAGACCCCTTAATGCAGCAACATAGGTACCAATATCCTCATCAACGTTCTGTTTGCGACTAAAAAATGTATGCCTCTCAAGGACCACATTCACTTTTGTAGTAAAGCATAACTCTAACATTTTCATTGACATTTCATATAGATTAATGGGTTGACCATCTCCCATTCTTAGAGAGATCTCAGGTAGATCTTCATATAATCGACGACCTTCAACTCCAAGATGATGGAGTAATATAGCTTGTTTTCTTACGGGTCCAAGTCAAAAATAGTTTTTTCCAATCTTTCCAAGGTATCGCCGGATCACCTGGAGTAGGAAGGAAACTTGGAGGAGCAGACATGGATTGATCACCCATAATGATAAAAAAAAGGATTAGAATATATATAATACAATGTACCAGGAAGGAAAGTGTTGGTTAAGAAAACAACAAATCAAAACAATAAGTTAATATAAAAAGATAAAACAATAGTTTAAAATAACAAACCAGATTATTTGATGTCTTCTATTTATAATTCCTTTCCAAGACTTTTAAACTGTTGTAGTCTTTTCCAGTTCAATACTTCCAAACTGTAGAAAACTGTTCTCTTTTCTTGAAATACAAATATTCCTCAAAATAGATGCAGTTTTGTAAAGTCACGATCGTATTTTGATAAAAATGATCGTAAAGTAATGTTTTTCTAATGAAAATCCGCCCAATCTCTTAAAATGGCCGCCAAAAGAAACACTCGGTCCTCTTTTCAAGCAAAATAGGTCTCGCTTTGAAGAAAATCCAATATGGCCGCAAAAGAAACACTCAGTCCTCTTTTCAAGGGAGGTAGAGCTTGCTTCGAAGAAAATCCAATATGGCTGCAATCACCATATACCAGTTAGGAAGCAGTTCAAAGAAGGCAGTCTTTAACACTCTTGATATTTCTCAGGCAAGCATGAAAATCCTTAAAGTTTCAGTATTAAAACATCCAGGTTCTATATTAAAACATCCAGGTTCTATATTTAAACAAATCTTCAGAAGTTTTAGTAAATATTAAGGAAAATAAACGTTTCCTTTCCTTATTGGAGAATCCAGATTTTCCAATTTCGAATTAAATCTTGGAAAGTGTAGTAAATATTCTTTCATCCAACAAATTTTACTCACAGTATATCCAAAGGACGTAGGACACAATTTCAGCAGTTGTAGGTTCCAACTAAATCTCAACAGGTAGATAAATCTCCAATAAGTCTATAAATCCAGGGGTGAAGGTATCAATGTCTCTGCCCTCTGCACAGAGAAGACCACCTCGTCGCCAATGTAAAGATCCAATTTCCAGTAAATTTGATGAAGATCAAATATCTTTATTTGAGAATCAAGGCAGATACCTCCAGCACAGCTTCACAGCTCAAATTCTATCCTAGCAACATAGCTAACATTCTAATGATGACATGCAGATGCACTCAACTCTATAGTTCCTTTGGACTTCAAGATGAATGTGGTCATTGTAGTAAAGCTATAACTGATATAAAACAAGTTCTGGAAGCAAGGATACTAAAAGGATATTATGCAGGTTTTAGGGATGTTATACTTAGTTGCCTACTGGACTCTGCAATAAATGAATCAAGGCTCAATTTTAATTGTGAGCCCTGATGGCCGCAGTGTAGGCCGGAGGCAGCGGTCAGCAAGGGCCCACAGCCACGTGGCATTGAGTTGAGCTGCACAGTTAGTGGCACCTGAAGCAACCAGTGTGAGCGGAGCCTGCAATGATGCGTGGTACGGGCGGGCAACACGGGTAGCAATGTCTTTTGTCTAATGAATTCTGCCCCACCGAAGAGCAAAGCCAGCCCAGTATGCAAAGACAAGAGCACCTCAGAGAAAAGCAAGGCCCACAAAGCAAAGAAGCAGACCCCAAGCTCACATGCCTCAGAGGCACACCCAGCTAAGGACTCTCCTGTCCCTAAGACTTCAAGCAAATCAAGGCATGCAGTGTCTGTGCCCACTGTGGAGGTGTTGTATGGTAAGGGTACACCTAGGAAGGGCTCAGGGCCACATTCCGACACCACATCGACGCCCATTCCAAGTCCAGTGAAGCAGGGCACTGTAGGGGTACACCTAGCAAACAGGGGAAGGAGGGCACTGTAGGGGGTAAACCTGGAAAACAGGGGAAGGAGGGTACTGTAGGGGGTACACCTGGCAAACAGGGGAAGGAGGGCACTGTAGGTGGTACACGTGGCAAACAGGGGAAGGAGGGCCAGAGGCGTAGCCAGACAAAGTGTTCCGCAGAATCCAGCACATCAGCAGAGGGAGTGCCAGTGTCTGCACCTGATGCGGCTCTGTTGGTGTGTGTGCCTGTTGTGTCAACACCAGTTCCCATTGACCCCAGTACAGGGAAGGCATTTTGCATTCCCAAGAACTGGAAAGGCACCCCTCAAACCTCTCCCACCCACACTGTGTCTCAGGTGTGCATGACTCCACCGCCGCATGCTACTACACCACCTGGTCCAAGCAGCCCTCTTACATGCCCAGCCACTGATAGCCCTACCTCACTTGGGCCACTCTCTACCCAGGCAGGTGCTCTTGATGTCCCCAATACACAGCCAGCACCTAGTCCGCCTGACAGCCAATGTGAGTGCTAGTCCCCCTCACACAATCGTCTCTCTCACAGGTAGGCCTGTTCTAGCCATTATTACCCCCCTGACTGTGTTGCTGCCCATGGAATGTACAGTCGCACAGAATCCCTGTGCATATTCTCATGTCCTCGCTCTGCACTTTGCCATGCCCACTTGCCTTTGTGTTCTGCCCTTGCCTCTGCAGATTCTCATGTCCTCGCTCTGCACTTTGCCATGCCCACTGGCCTTTGTGTTCTGCCCTTGCCTGTGCATATTCTCATGTCCTCGCTCTGCACTTTGCCATGCCCACTGGCCCTGTTGCTCTGCTGTGTTGGCCTATTCCCTGTGCAGCCTCTCATGTACTTGCGGTGGACATTTCCCTGGACACTGGCCCTGTTGCTCTGCTGTGTTGGCCTATTCCCTGTGCAGCCTCTCATGTACTTGCTGTGAACAGTGCCCTGGACACTGGCCCTGTTACTCTGCTGTGTTGGACTCCTCCCTGTGCAGCCTCTCATGTAGTTGCTGTGGACATTGTCCTGGACACTGGCCCTGTTGCTCTGCTGTGTTGGACTCCTCCCTGTGCACCCTCTCATGTACTTGCTGTGGACATTGCCCTGGAAACTGGCCCTGTTGCTCTGCTGTGTTGGCCTATTCCCTGTGCAGCCTCTCGTGTTCTTGCTGTGAACATTGCCCTTGACACTGGCCCTGTTGCTCTGCTGTTTTGGCAACAGGCCCTGTGCAGCCTCTCATGTACTTGCTGTGGACATTGCCCTAGACACTGGACCTGTTTCGCTGCTGTGTTGGACTCCATTGCCCTGGACACTGGCCCTGTTGCTCTGCTGTGTTGGCCTGTTCCCTGTGCAGCCTCTCATGTACTTGCTGTGCACTCCGTATTTGCCACTGCCCTTCAAGTTTTTCTCTTGCCTAGGCAGATTATCATGTAAAAACTGTGCATTTAGTGCCTTGCTCTTCTCTGCTGTTGGTACCTATCTATGCAACATGTGAATAAAGACAGTTACTCCTGTTGTCTGTTTTGTCAGTGTCCTTACTGAATAACGTTCTTTTTGTGTGTACATGTGTTTGGCTGTGCCCCATGCTCTATGTGGCACTTCAACATTGCCAAGATCTTTGCTCGCCTACTCTTTTTTCACAGGAGTGACAGGGACTTCAGTTCTTCCTGACATTGATACTTGTGGCATCTGTGGTGTCAGTTTAACCTGTGTTGCAGTTCTCATTTTCCATTCTTTCAATGGTTGGCGACATTGTTCCATCAATGTGTGCTGGCCAGTGCTAGGTTAGAATAGATTCCACCATTGTGTCCCAGATCTGTGCATATGTTGTGGTTGTGTTGGATGTATGTATGTTGGCTGTGTTGCTGCTTTACTTCCTGGGTGTGCTGTTGTGTCACTCATGTCTGTGTGTGATTGGAATGCTTGGTGTGCACAGCACTGCTTGTTGTGCGTTCAGTGCTGTGTATGTGTGGCCTTGACATTGCCTGATGTGCATCCCCTGATGTCCTGCAGTGTTTGTTCAATTTGTTTGGCCTGTGCATCTGTAGTTGTGTTGATGTGGCTGTGTTGTTCTGTGATGGTGTAGTTTGTGTGTGATTTTTTTTTTTTAAATTCTTTTGTATTGTCGCAAGAACACAGATAGACAGCATCCACAAAATGTTTGTCTTTGCGCCTGCAACCCTGAGGCCGGCATAATAAAAGCTTCATATTTTACAATCATTCATTACTTAGTCTGCCCCACCCAGGCATGCAGCAAAGTAATACATAGGCATTGCGTGTGAACTATACGATGACAGTAGTCAAGTGTGTCCTAAATTCTTGCATTTTGTATTCTACGTACAACTTATAAAACCCTGAAAACGTGACTCAACTATATCTCATAAAACTCACATCCGTCTGTGTGGTCAAGGCGTTACTCCAGAGTGGGCCCCTCCCATTAGTCAACAAACGCCAAAACCTCCTCCCACCCTCCTACCCCTGCTGCTCTCGTTGTATCGGACAAGGCATGTGCCCTACGTGTATAGCCTCATTTACACCCTCCGATCGTTACTCAAGGTCTTCCTCCCCTTCTGAGCTATCGATATCGTCCTCTGGCAAAGGGTCACAGATGTCTCCCCTGTAGGTGTTCCAGGGCTGCCAGATACCGTTCAATTTACGCGGGCTGGCTCTTGATTGGTACACTGCCCTCTCTGTCAGCATAAGCATGTCCATATTTCTATTCCACTGTGCCAGGGTGGGGAGGTCAGCTGTCCCCCATTTCTGTGCGATATCCCGCTTGGCAGTCATGAGGCCTATCGTGACCCATAGTTTCCGGTAGAGAGTCAAATCAGTGGGCCCCCCTATCATTAAGCAGGCATACCCGCGGGTCTATTGGTAATGTGGTGTTAAGTGTCTGTGCGATGGTGCGGAGTACTCGCTGCCAATAACTAACGATACTGGTGCAGCTCCAAAGTGTATGAATAAAGGTACCTTCCTCCCCGCATCCCCTTAAACAATATGGGTGGTCCGCCCTCAGCAACTTATGCAGAACGGTTCTCGTGTAGTATATCCTGTGAAGGATTTTCAACTGAACCAGGCGGAACCTAGCTGATATTCCAGCCTCCCGTGGGGAGGCAATAGCAGCGTTCCATTCAGAGTCGTCGAAATCGCCGACGTCCTCCATCCACTTCTCTTTTAGTTTCTCCAAGGGGTCAGACATGTTATTAAGCAGTTTTCGGTAAGTCAATGAGGTCGCTTTCTCTTGCATAAAGTCTGTAAGCAAACGGTCTTCAAGTGGTGTAGATTCTGGTGGTGTAGTATCTTGAGGGATCGCTGCTAGAAGGGCATGCCTAATTTGAATGTATCGAAAGAGTTCATTATCTCCCAAATCGTAGTGGTCCCGAAGGGACGCAAAGGAAAGTATCCCCTCTCTAGACCACATGTCTCCCACCGTAGAAATCCCGATATTATCCCAGTGAGTAAAGCCCTTAGTGTGTCTCAGGTGCCCCAGTGTTTTGGAGTCCCACAGTGGGGTAAGTTTCGTAATGACCCCTCCCCAATGCAGTTTCGTGTGTGCCTTGTACCATAACTGAACGGTATGTTTAGTGGGTCCTATCAGTTTCGTTGCTACCCCTTTGTGATACAGTGGTGTCAGCAGGGTGTGGGTGCCTAATTGCATCCTGTCCGCCTTAAACGCCGGGTCGTTTTGTGGGGCGTGCATCCACTGATTAATAACCTTTAGTTGGGCAGCCCAGTAATACAATTGTACGTTAGGCAGTGCTATCCCGCCATCGAACCAACTCCTGTTGAGCTTTACGTGAGCTATGCGTGCTGGGTGGTTCCCCCACAAGAGAGTTGATATCAGCGCCGTCACCTTCTGAAAGAAGCTGGCGGGCACGAGCATGGGTGTGTTCTCGAGTATGTATAAGAAACGAGGCAGCGCCATCATTTTAAATAATGCTGCTCTGCCGAGCAAAGTAAGTGGTAGCTCCTTCCAGTGTTGCACGTCATTGCGTAGCCGCACGAGAGGGGGTTGGAGATTAAGAGCGAAAAAGTCTGTGGACTCTCGGGTGACATGTATTCCTAGATATTTAAATGAGGCACCCGCCAGTACTAGAGGACAAGCCTCCGGGAGGGCCGGGATCGGTCCCCGGAGTTCGTAGAGGGTCGATTTCGACCAATTGATAGTGTGTCTGGATAGCCGCCCATGCGAGTCACACAACATGAAAAGGTTCGGGAGGCTATTTTCCAAGTCAGTGAGGTAAATCAACATGTTGTCCGCGTACAGGGACACCCTGTCTTCCCAACTATTATCCCATGCAATCCCCCTCAACAGTAGCGTCGCTCGAATAGCAACCGCCAGAGGTTCCAGGACCAACGCGAAAAGGAGGGGCGAGAGCGGGCAGCCCTGCCTCGTCCCTCGCGCCAACGTGATCTCTCGCGATATGTGTCCATTAGCCACCATTCGTGCCACTGGATCTTTATACAACACTTTGATCCATCCGATAAAGGTGGGCCCAAATCCCATACAGGTGAGTACTGCGAACATGTAGTTCCACTCCACCATATCGAATGCCATTTTGGCGTCCAAGGATAGTATAGCCGCCGGTTCCTGCAACAGCGGGGTTCTGGCCAATATTCCCTGTACTCTCCGAAGATTCAATGCCGTGCTCCGGTGTGGCATAAATCCAGACTGATCCGGATGAATCAACTGGGTTAAGCACGGCATGAGCCTGTTTGCTAACAGTTTCGCTAGGATTTTCGCTTCGGGATTAAGGAGTGAAATAGGCCTATACGACGTACATTCGTCCGGCGGTTTACCCGGTTTTGGAATGGTCACTATAGTCGCCATCCGCTGGTCTGGGGGCAACGCTCCCTCCCTCCTACTCTCATCTGTAGAAGGGGTGTACTTAGGGACTCCGACATCATTTTAAACCACTCAATGAGTATCCCATTTGGGCCTAAGGCCTTTCCCGAGTGGAGTGCAGTTATGGCCATCTGAACTTCACCAGCTGTGAGAGCGACCTCCAGGTCTTTTGCTGCCTCCTCCGTTAGAGTGGGCACGGGGATATGGTTCAGTGCCTCTCGAGCCTCGTCCTCAGTCACGGGTATCGTGGGGGTATATACCTCAGAAAAGTAATCGGCCAATACATTTACAATGTTGTTCGGCCTGGAGTGTACCCTCCCATGCGAGTCCTTAAGTTGCAAAATGTTCCTGTTCCCCCCCTGTTTTTTATCGAGCCATGCCAGGAGTCTGCTAGCCTTATCTCCGATTTCGTACACCTTATGTTTAGTGGCTGCAATATCTGCCGAGGTTAGGCGCCTCAGGTGATCGTCGAGGCGACGCTGATGTAATTGTAGTGAGTGTAGTGTGTCATCTGATGGATCTGCCATATGGGCTGTGTTGGCCCTCTCTAGGTTCAGTTCCAGGTCTGAGGCCTCTTTTCCTCGTGCTCTCTTATGGTGTGGGATTGCTGCTATGGCCTGCCCCCTAAAAACTGTTTTATACACCTCCCATAGTATCGAAGGCGATTGCACTGAAGACCGATTTTCTTCAAAGTAATATCGGGTAGCTTTCCTTAATTCCGCCCTAATAGGCGGTGCCTTAAGGTACCCTGGAAAAATTGGGAAGACCCTCCTACGTAGTGTCCCAGAGATGGACACAGTTAAAGTTATCGGTGAATGGTCCGATATACCCCTCGGTTGTATCTGCGCTTTGTCTATTGTAAGGAGACCGCTCCCTAATGTGAGGAAGTAATCTATCCGTGAGAGGCTATTGTGTGTGGCCGAGTAATAGGTGTATTGTCGTTGGTCCGGGTGCAGCAGGCGCCAAATATCTGTCAACCCTTGCGCTTCCAGAAAACTATGAAATTTATTGGGACTCCCCGTGTGTGGTCGAATTGGGAATCTGTCATGAGTGTTATGCATTACCATGTTGAAGTCTCCCCCAATGATTAAGTCTCCGGCAGGGAGATTCAGGAGGAACTTGCCGAGGGCCGGCAGCGCTACTGCGTGCAGCGCCGGCGGAATGTAGACCGAAACCACATTCAACGGCCTGCCCTCCCATTGGCCATGGACCGCCGCGAAGCGGCCCTGGTCGTCGGTCGTGGTGGATGTCACAATGAATTGGGAGGATGTTCGTAGCATTATCCCAGTCCCGCGGGATCCCGAGGTGAATTCTGCGTGAGCAATCATGCGATAGCCCCGTCTATCCATCGCTCGTGTGGCCGTGCCCACTAAGTGTGTCTCCTGCACCAGGACCAGGGCAGGGCTCAACCTCTTGATTCCTTGCAGAACCAGGCCTCTCTTGATCTTGTCGCCCAGTCCCCTTACATTCCAGGATACGATGTGCAATGGGGTTATCGGTGCGAGGCTATCTACCCTGGCCATGGCGGTGTCTCGTCAAACGGCCCGTGTAGTGCCACTGGAGTAGTTCCCTCCCGCCTCCCACGGAAGGTGTTGATGCGGGGGTCGGCCCAGCAGTGCGTGCAACTGGCGTTATGCTTTGGAAGGAGCGAAGCATGCTGTGTGTCAGCGTGCCCCCGATTGTGGGCCTGTGTACGAGTCTCGTGGTATTGTGTATGAGTGTTGTCATAGTACCTAGCGTGAGTATGAGTCAAACTTTGAACCTTGAGGACCAGCTGGTCCCAAACATGAGCCCCAAAACTGTTTCCCCCCCCCAACCCCACAAAATGTAAATGTAAATGTAGTATACTTGTAAAGCGCACAGCTGCCCCAGCAACGGGGCGTCCCGGCGCTGTATAACTCTGGGGAACCCGTCCTGGCTTTCCCTGTGGGATGGTCCCTTGCTGGGAGTCCCCAAGGTGGAGCCAGGCATCCCCGGAATTGGTGGGGCCGTTGTGGAGATTAGGCAAGCTAAATGCCCAGAGTTGCCGAGTGGAACCCCTGATTATAGTAAGCACCGAAGCGAGAATTATCGAGTCTGCTGACCAAGGTCCACGACCCTGCCGCGTCGGGAATTGAACCCTGGTCCCGGGCTGACTTCTGCTCTCAGGCCTGCCGCCTCTAACCAGTGAGCCACACAACTCCCCCCCTCCCTGCTTCCCTGCTAAACGGACTTAGAACTGCCCGCCCCCCCAACCTAGCAGAGTGCCTATCCCGAACCCAAAACATAGTACTTGCTCGCTGGGGTGAAGGACTCTCCGGAGTCGGCGGCCCCTCATCCAGTCCACGGAGGACCTCCGCCCTGTATCCTTGGCGGCCCACCCCGACAGACTCACAGTTGGTTCAGCATTATAGTCATTGGAAGTCATTGTTCCTCAGTTTCTTCACGTTCCGGAACCTCGGCTATCGGTGATCGCCGACCCGCATCCTCGTCGGATACCTGGGAGCTTGGCCGCGTATCCTGATTCCGATGTTTGTTCAGTCTATTGGAGCGGCGAGGCAGGCCTGTCGTTCTCCAGCCCTCTAGCCAGTCGTGAGCCGCGTCTGGGGTATCAAAGAACCATGTTTTGTTGTCCGCCACGATTCGTAGTTTGGCTGGGAACAGCATTGCATAAGGGATTTCTCTCGCTCGTAGTTCCTTTTTAACCTCAACGAAGGTCCTCCTCCTGCGCGCAACCTCGGCCGTATAGTCTGGAAAGAACGCCAGTGTGGAATTCTGGATCTTAATTGGGGGTGAGTTTCGTGCTGCTTGTAAGATCGCATCCCTGTCTCTGAAATTAAAGAGCCGGGCAATGATTGGTCTTGGGGAGGCTCCTGTTTTCGGTCGACCCCCAGGGACTCGGTGTGCTCTTTCCACCGAAAAAAATGCGGAGAGACCTTTGGGTTTAAGGTCTTGTTGGATTAAATTTTCCACATATAGGTCCATAGCTCTAATGTCTTCCGATTCCGGAACCCCTATGATGCGGATGTTGTTCCGCCGTGAGCGCCCTTCCTGCTCGTCCAGCTTATCACGCAGTTCTCTATTTTCCTTTGAGAACCGTTCCACACTGAGTTGTAGTTCAGAGACATCTTCCACTAGCGACTTAGTTACCACCTCCATCGATTTCACTTTTTCGGACATATTGTGGAAGTCTGCTCTTATCAATGTTATCTCAGTTGAGATCGATCCCACTGTTGCTTGGACCTGTGTCAGCGCCCGCATCACATCCTCCAGCGTCGCCTTCTTCCCCCCAGCCGTGTCAGCCGCCTTCCCCGCCGGTAGTTTCGCGTCCGTTGGAGAGGATAAAGTTTTTTCAAAGGCGTATTTTTCAAGTCTTGCCTGAGAATTTCCACCCTTTGTCCCCTTACCCGCCATTTCGGGTGTTGCCGCAGTGATGAAGCTCAAAGGAGCAGGTGGCAGGAGCAGTTCACGGATGAAGCGCCCGGTGGTGGCTCCAAATTTCCCAATGGGTTACGGACACTCGTGGGCCTCTGTGTAGGTGGGTCACCCGGGCGTGCAGGCGCGTCGTGTGGCACGCCAGGGAGATGAGCCAGCGCAGATCGCGTTCAAGCAGGCGGCCTGGGTCACACTCGCTCACGGACGTCTTCCACACCGAACCCCTCTCACATCCGTCTGCAACGTGGCCCATTCTGGTCTTTTTGGCCGCCCCCCAGTTGGGCTTAATGGAAGGGTGTAGGCGCTGCACAGCGCCGCAGGCAGGGCGGGCGGTGACGGGCCCTGGGCGGAGGAGCCCTCTGCGGAGCTCCTCTCACCTGTTGTGGCGCAAGGGTCGGAGTGGCGCCTCAGCGGATCTCCTCACTAGGCTTCCCAGGGTTCTGGCAAAGACTCCCTACCGTTTCCCACGGTGGTACACTGCACCTCACAGCGGACGGCTGTACAGTCGCCGCTGTCTGCCTTCAGCCGGGACCAAGATGGCGGTTCCGCACTCGGATGTAACCGGTCCGGTCTACTCTGCGGAGGGTGTCGGGTGCGTCTCTTGTCTCAGCCAGTCTCTGTGGGCGGTAGCTGTCCTTCGGGCCACCAGAGCTCGGATTCCGACCTCCGAGTCGGGTTGTGTGTACTCCCCGTCCCCGGAGCCGCTCCACCAGCAGTCACTTCCGGCGCGGGTGTTCCCGGCCCGCTGCACTTCCTGTCGGGTCCCGGATCCACTCCGCGTCCCGGCCTCAGTTCCTTCCGTGGCCCAGGCGATCCGCGCTTCTAACTCTGCTTCCCTTGAACGGATTTTCGTTTTTGTCGCTGCCGGGTGTGCCGCCTGGTCCCGGGCTTCGGTACCTTCCCGCAGAATAGCTTCGGTGATCGGATCAGTGATCGGATTTGTGAAGGGGCCGCTTCAAACTCGGAGCTCGCCCTCTAAGCTGCCGCCATCTTCGGCTGCTAGCCACGCCCCCCTCTTTTGTGTGTGATTTTTGATATGTTGTGTGTGCTTTGTACCTGAGTGGTGAGGTTGTGCACTCCTGTTGTGTCTGGGCTCCCATTGCCTTGCCACAGTTTTGCTGACACGGTATGTATGTTTTTGTTGTGGTTCTGTGTGTGTTTCATTTGGGTTATGTGTTTGTGTGATGTTTTTATGCAGGCATTTGCTGTGGCGCCCCTGTGTGTGATGTTTGTGGCTATGCTCAGGGTGTGTGTTTGTATATGTGTGTATGGACTGGCAAGTATTGGCAGCCTTCAGTGTGTGTGACACTGGTGTTGTGTGCTGCTGTTATGAGGGGGTATGTGAGTACATTGCTCCTGGTGTTTGTCAGTTATGGAGTATGTGTATGGGTGGGCCCTGTGTGTTGCGCTGCTGGTGCACTCCTGTGAGGTGGTTGTATGCAAGTGTGGCTGTTCCCAGTTTCACTTTCAGGCCTTCCTTTGTTCCTTGTGCCTTTAGCTGGTATGCCTTGCTGTCTCCCTGTGTTGTTGCCCTGTGGTGCCTGTGGTTTGGCTTCACTGATTGTCCCAGTCATGTGTGGGTTGATGGTCTGAGGGGGGTGTTGTGTGTTCCTTGTCTTGCATGTGATGTGCACATGCTTGTTGTGTGTCTCCATGGCCTTCCATCTGTGTACATCCTACTTTGGCTTGCTGATTTGTTGTGCTCATTTGCTGTTGGTATTTTTGGTCTCTGTGTGTCACTGTGTGGTATGTGTGTGTGACTGTGCAGGCTGTGTGTCCATGTGTATGTTTGTTCCTTTTAGGTGTTCATTTTGTGTTTGTACTCATATATTTTTCCATGTGTGTGGTGGTGTTTTGGTGTGTGGGTTCCCTGGCACCGTGCTGTGTGTTGTGCGTTCCTGTGCAGCCACTCCTGCAGTGTCTGTCTCCCTGGTTGTTTGTTGTGTGGTGCAGGGTGTGGATTCAGCTGGCTTGTTGTTGTGCACAGGATGGACACTTGGCCTGTGCCTTCATGGGGTGGGCTGATGTGTGTTCGGAGGAGGTGTGTCCCTGAGGTCTTGGTGCCCTGCCCATGCCTTGTATTGGCCCTGCCTTTTGCTTTGTGCGCATGTATTCCCTTGTATTGACCACTGCGGTGACGTGACCGAGATGTTGGTGCATGATCGCGGACGATGTGTGTCCAGGATGCAGAGAGGTGACTTTGTGGCATGTGGGTCATGTGTGGGTGGCCTTGTGGATGTGTTACTGCCCCAGCAGGGTGTCTGTTGTGGATTTGGACCCTGTTTCAGCCTGTGTGTTGTGTGTTGTATTTGTGTAGTTGTGTACCTGCGGCGGTCCATGAGTTGATAGTGGTGAAACAGGTAGAGCACTGGGAACATGTGTAGAGCTGGGTCTATGGTGGTCGGGACCGGGTGGAGGGGACCGGGACTCTGGTTTCACGCTCCGCAGTCGAGCTTCCGCCATCTCTGATTGTGCGGCGTCTCCGCTGCGGTGCGTCTGCTTGTTTGGGACATCCTAATTTGTGGAGCGGGGCGGACGTCATTCCGCACGCCGATGAGTCTCCATAGAGTCCCACCGCCGCGGTGGCGGGCGCACTTTGATGGCGGTACGCGTCTCTCGCAGCGGACGGGAATCGGGCTATGTTTGGCAATACTAATATAGCGGACCTGTTTTCCGCTGCTCGTGGGTGGAAAATGCATTTTCCCGCACCGCCAGCACCGCGGTGGTGTCACTGCCCGACATCCTACTGGACCCCTTGGTATGTGACAACCCCAAGTCTTTGACAGGACCATCGGTGGCTTATAAGAAAAATCTTTGGTTCCCTGCATTTTAGAAAATTGAGCACTATTAAAGAGTAAGTTTTTGACAATATTCCTAACTGGACATTTGTTTTTGTAGACTACTAAAATATCTCTGGAATTTACACAGACACATTTATTGAGAATAAAATTAAAACAATGTGACTGTTAAAATCCCCCTCTCTTCTTTGCCTGCCACTACAAACTCCAAGCAGATAGAGATGGCGGCCATCGACTTTCAAAATCGTCCTCCAGTGGCTCCAGCCTACCTGGTCATACCCGATGGACAATCATTAAGACAAGGAGAACATGGCGGCAGACGGCTGAGCTGCCTTGGTGCTCCGTGATTCAGGTTGCCGTTCACCTCACCCGAGCCTAAAACTTTTGACGGAAATAAAACAATGATGGATTCTTCTTTCCTCGTTCTTAGCAAAGGGGCATAACAATCAGATTTGGGCTGCCACCAAATTCGCCCGATACACCTTCAATCTTACCGAGTCTGTCTTCGGCCTCTATGACGGAGCTCTCTGCCGGCGTTTCCAGTGGTCGACGAGGGGGTGGAGTAGACGGAGTAGACGGAGGCTGCACCGAGCCGATCCTCACAGCTTCTATCCCCCTGGTGCCCCCGCCGACCCTGCGGAGGTGGTCCGTGGCAGCCCTGGAGCTGCGGCGTGGCAGGAAGGCACGTAGTTTATTGCATAGTTCATGTGCTGAGGCTGGCGTCTCGGTTATTCGTCCCTTGAAGCATCACTTGCAAGATACAGTGGACGCCACAGAGACCAAGGGGGAGAGAGACCGCATTGTAAATGAGGCAGGAGAATCAGATCTGCAACCCATCTTCGGGGGGTCTGAAGAGGAACAGGGCTCGTCTCTACGCTCTCATCGATACCATAAAAATCAACAGCAACAACCTAAAGGTAAGGTGAGAGGTAATCATAGAAGGGGCAAGGCATTGACCAAAACACAATTGAGGGAGCCTGCCCCCAGCGTCAGCTCAGGTCTCGACGTTGTTGCATCTCCTCCATTAGGTAAGAGAGCTTCTTCTTACCTTTCCACTGAAGTTAAGGCTAAGGGTAACAGAGGGAAAGTGAGAGGTCTAACTAAACGTAAACTTACCGCTCTCTCTGAGTCAGGGTCTAAAATTACCCCTTCGCTGCGCTCTTACTTTAAAGTAATACCACAAGTATTGAGCCTCACGGACTCGCAGGGCAACCCAGCATTTTCAGGATTGGGGATGTCTTCTACCGATAGCCTAGCATCTGTTCCACCCCTTTCAGACCAGACCCCCCTGGAAAATGGTTCTACCCAATCTACTGAAGTCGGAGCAGATGGGTCCTCTGTTTTTACAGTTGTACCCCAGTTAGATCACCTCCTACCTAATACTCCTTCAATTGATGTAGCTGATATAGCTGATGTAGCTCCGACCAATATAGACGTGACTGCTAACGCCATGGGGACAGGCGAGTTAGATAACGCCTTGGATGGACATATGGTTATAGGAGAAAGAACAGGTGACTCCTTTCCATCCCTTCTGGTCGAGTCAGCTTGTATAGCAAATGCTGGCATGGAGGCAGCAGGGGGATTAGATCCACCAGCTAGATGTTCTGAGTTAGCGCAGCATTTACCAGACCCGGACACGGACACGGACACGGACACTGTCCTTTTCTTGGAGGAAGGTGGTATTACGGCTGCCTCCTTGCTGCTAATGTTTTCAACTTTAACCCGAGACATTAAAAGGGGGTTTGAGGAGTCTGCGTCTATACAGAGGGAGATTCGGAACTATTGCGAGTCACTCGACAACAAAATAGATGGTTTAACTTCTAGAACTGGTGTGTTAGAAGAGACTGTTGGGGCGATGTCGATACACATGGATAAGGCAGTAGAAGATATCGGCAAACTAAAGAAGGAGGATCAGGCTCTCTTAGACAGAATGGAGGTGTTGGAAAACAATGCCAGAAGGGGTAACATCCGCATTCTAAATATTCCAGAAGGAACAGAAGGCCCAGATATCAAGAAGTTTGTCGTTTATCTACTAAAGGAATCACTTTCTTTGGATCAGTCTCTAGAGACTTTGGCTACTGACATTCAGAGGGTCCATAGGGATCCCTTTAGATTAAATCCACAAAGGTCGAAACCTCGTAAAATGTTGGTCAATTTTCATACTTACGCCCTTAAGGAGCAGATTCTAAATTTAGCGTTAAAGCAGAAGTCACTATCTGGCAAGGGCTTCACTTTTCTTATAAGGTCAGACCTATGTAGGTGCACGCTGGAAAAGCAGTGGGAGTTTGGTAAGCGATTGGACGCCTTTAAGAGGCTAGGTGCTACAGCTCAGCTTATATTCCCGGCCTCATTAAGGGTTATGTATAATAATAAGATGATGAACATCAGGTCTGTCCAAGCCGCTGATGAGCTCCTTTTAGATCTGGGAAAGAAGCGATCAGATAAATAACATTCAGGCCTCCTAATGATATAATCTAATCCTGTGTTATGAATATAAGTGTCTATATCTATATTGAATAGACTCAACAAACAAATAAATGATCCTTAATTTAAAAACGCTAAAAATGTAATAATGTTAAAATGTAGAGAAAAAAAAGGAAAAAAAAAGAGAGAAAAAGGGAAAAAAAAAGACACGAGGTTGGGGAAATTAAGGGACAAAAAAAAAAAAGATGAACTGTAGTTAAATCTTGCACATAATTCCTCTTTATTTTTCTTATATTTCACAAACTAATCACCTTAGTACAGGGGCTTCTTTCATTGATTTTTTCCTTTCTAGGAGGGTGGGGGCAGCGGCAACCTGAGGGAGGGGTGCCATCTACTGGACTTGATCCGGTTAGATACAGCACGGGTTCTCCAAGGGTGAGGGGGTAGAGGGTGGGGGGGCACGGGGTTAAGGGGAGTTAAAACTTAACTGAAAATTCCTCATTTGCCAATTTGCTGCTTCATTGCACCTAATCAGTTATAAATACCTTAGCGACGTGCTGCTAACTTTTGAAGGGGGGGCGCAGCATACCGTTGACCCTAATTTTTGGGTTGAGATGGGGTGGTGTTTGGAGTGGCTAAGATGTCTAATCTGAATATAATTTCATGGAACGTCAACGGCTTGCGAACTAAACCCAGAGCCAGAACACTTCTGCAGTATCTTCGTGACTCAGCCGCTCTAGTTATCATTCTTCAAGAGACACATCTGGTTCAGGTTAAGATCGATGAACTGGCTAAGGTTAATAAATGGATTGATTTTGCGATCTCCAACTCTCAATCTCTGACATGCAGAGGTGTATCGATTATTTTCAAGAAACATCTTAAAGTCAAGCTTCTAGACTCAAAAGTGGACCCAGATGGTAGATGGGCTATTGCTTTTCTATCCATTTGGGGGTTTCAGTTAATAATAGTGGGGTATTATGGGCCTAATCTAGATAATCCTTCTGTCTTAAGTACTATATTTTCTCATCTCTTGTCTTACCCAGAGCCTGTAATATTTGCAGGTGACTTTAACATTGTTTTAGACCCCATATTGGATAAAACACCTAATAATAGATCAAAAGTCCCGTCGAAGTCAAGATCTTTTTTGATAAATGCTATGAAGCAAAATGGGTATGTGGACATTTGGAGGCTAAGGGCGGGCCAACAGCAAGGCATCTCATTTAGGAATTATAAGTATCACCACCAATCGAGAATAGATTACATACTAGTTAACCAGACCTTGGTAGATGCTGTTAAGTCCATAAAATATCTTCCCCTACATTTATCAGACCACTCGGCTGTGCTGCTGGAACTCACGATCTCCTTGACAGCGCCGGTAAGGATCTGGTCTTTTGACCGTTCACTACTTTCTCTCTCTGAGGATGATCTATTCATAAAAACTGAGGTAGCACATTTCTTGAATACAAATGTAGGCTCTGCTGGTATTGGAGTTGTTTGGGACTCTCTTAAGGCATTTCTGAGAGGTCTAATTACAGCTAAGGTAGCCTATAGAAGAAAAGAATATAGAGAGGCTGTTGCCTCGGTGGAGACAATTATAGCCATGGTCCAGCTTGAGATTAACTCCAATGCTACTCCCACCGATGTTTTTTTGATACCTCTCCACGAGAGATTACTGTCTTTAAACGCTCAATTAGCCTCAACTCTCAACCAGAGAGTACAAGAAAGATGGTATGCCAGTAAGCTTTCACATTTCCAGTATGGAGAGGGTGCTGGGAAACTACTGGCATGGAAGGCCAAAACGGATCAGACCCGTAACAACATTGACCTCATCAAAGTTAATGATGCCCCTCTATCTGTGGATGTTGATATTAGAACAGCCTTTAAAGAATATTTCCAAGCCATATACCGGGAAGACAAAATATTAGATCCGGTTACCATCAGGAATTGGCTTGATAAAATCTCCCTCCCATGTCTTTCTGTTAACCAGAGTGAGAAGCTAGAGTCTGAAATCTCAGAAGATGAAGTTAGGACAGCTATCCAGAAGGCCAAGAAGGGGAAGGCATCTGGCCCAGATGGCCTACCTGCAGAAATTTATAGATCGTTGGAGCATGAACTAGTCCCCTTCCTCACAATCCTGTTTAATCAGATTCTTTTGGACGGGGTACCTCCTCCAGCGTCATGGGACAATGCTTCAATTACTGTAATATTAAAGCCTGGGAAGCCATCAACGGCATGCAGTTCGTACAGACCAATCTCTATTTTAAACGGGGATTACAAGATATTTTCATCCATACTTGCAAATAGATTAGCCGTAGTTGCAACTTCAATTTTACATCCGGATCAGAAGGGGTTTGTCAAGGGGCGACAGCTTTACCAATTGACATACGATTTAATTGGAGCTATAGATCTGGCAGTTTTGAAGTCTCTCCCACTAGCGGCTTTAACGTTGGATGCCACCAAGGCCTTCGACAGGGTCAATTGGATGTACCTGTCGGAGGCCTTGGCAAAGTTCAACGTGGGAGGTAGATTTCGTTGAGCAATCGGCCTCCTCTACCGGAAACCTAAGGCCAGCGTTCTGATTAACGAAGTATTATCTGACCCTATTGACATCTTGAGGGGAACTCGGCAGGGCTGGCCACTCTCTCCACTTCTTTTTGATCTATATGCTGAACCCTTTGCCCAGAGTTTGAGGGACAGTGTTGACATCAAAGGTTTCACATACAGGGGTTGGGAGAGAAAGGTGGCCCTATAAGCGGACGACATTCTCATCTTTACGTCCGCACCCCACTCGGCTCTTCCTGTAATATTCAAACTGGCATCGGAGTTTGGGGACGTGTCTGGTTATGAGATCAACACATTAAAAACTGAGATGTTGACCTGGAACATCGATCGGAGTTCCTTTACTTCAGGTATTCGGCCGGGTAAGGAGATGAGGTATCTAGGCCTTGATGTTGTTGGGAATATTGATCAGATTGCCACCAATAATTTCTCGAAAGTGACTAAAGAATGTCGCAAGTTGCTCCGGAATTGGGCACATCTCCCGTTATCTTTGTTGGGTAGAGTTAATCTTGTTAAGATGACTATTCTACCCAAGATTACATTTTTATTTAACATTATTCCTTTATATTTTCAACCTCTTCTTATTAAAAAAACTGCAGGCTGATATTAACACCTTCATTTGGAATAATCATCTTCCAAGAATTTCTTGGAAGAAAATTAGGAGACGTAGGGACAAGGGTGGGCTTGCAGCCCGTGACCTGCAGATTTACGCCTGGGCCTTTCAGCTATCTCATGCTAGGATGTTATTAAAAATTCCATCAGACCATGGAGTTGGTTCTATTTTTTCTACTTTGCTGATGGCAGAGGGGGTTAGCCAGTCAAGTTTTCTCTTTAAATTCGGAGACCCCAAGTTCTTTAAAAAAGTTAAACTGAAAATCTTATGGGGTATGGCAAGAATGTGGGCCCAGTTAACAAAAGGTATTAAAATAGGGTACTATGGCAGTAAAACGCCTCTGTGGGGTCTTCCCGATAGCCCGGCTTGGCTGGGAGATACACTTGCGCTATCTATTAGAGATGCTGGACTTCTGGTGTGGGGAGTTCTATTTGTTGATGGTATTTTGTTACCTTGGAACTGTTTAAGTAACACAATAGGTCCGAACTTTTCCAGACTTAAATACATGCAAATATCGAGTTGGTCCAGAACATATAAAGATTCACCATCTAGAGGAACTAAATTTCCACTGGGCATTCACAGCAACCTTATTACCCTTTTAGTTGACAAACCTCCCACTAAGAAGGAGATTTCACTTTGGTATAATCTAATCCTTGAAGAACTGGATGGAGAATTTTTGCTACCGGTACAGCTTTGGTCACCACATCTAAGTATCCCCAACATACAAGACCTTTGGATTACATAATGTGGTATGATGTGGGATATCGTCAAACCGGCTTGGTTACGCAGAAACCATATTTTTACCATTCACCGAGCTTATTATTCGCCTGAACGATTATCTAAATTTAATCAGGGGAATAGGGTTGCTTGCGCGAGATGTGGGCTCTCTATCTCTCTCGCTCTCTCTCTCTCTCTTTCTCTTGCTACATCTTGATGGAACTACATTCTCTTATCTCAACTCTCCCAACCTCACCTATGTCTATAGAGCTTGTCTGTCAAAATAATTCTCTCTACTCCACGTCTCTATTTCATGACCTTGGCTTTCTGTTTGTATCATTGTCTTTGCCTACCTCTATAACTCTCCATCTCCATCTCCACCTCAACCTTCTTTCTACCTCAACACTCATTCTGCACTTCACTACTCTGTCCTCACCTCGCTTCCCTATTTATTATACATCTATTTCACCTCTCTCTTAATATGATTTCACTCTTTACCTCATCTTTCCATCATTTTCTATCAAGCTCTATTCCTTACCTCTCTGCCAGGCCTCTATTCCTCTATCTCAACACTCTCGCTTTCTTATTTCTCTGTCTACCTTACATCACCCTCATTACCATATCTATTTACTCCAGTGCTCTCCTAGACTACAAAATCTATGAATTAACCTTACCATTTGTTACCTCACCTTTTCAAATCCTCTCTCTCTCTCAAACTGTATTGCATCTTTCTCAACTCTATATCTTACTCCCTTCTAGCTTCCAATACTTCTACTATTCTACCTCTTGTTGTCTATAATGAACTCCCTCTCTCACACACACTAATAAAGTTGTCTCAATTCCCCCATCTCCATTTCAATTCACCCCTCTCACTCCTCTAACTCACTTATATCTCTCTACCTCTTTCTTTATACATCTTTCTACCTCACCTCTCTGTCTCTACCTCTTCTACTTCACAATCCTCCCTCTACCTCAGTACAAGCTGCTACCGAATGGGGTGGCGGTGTGGGGGGGAGGGGGGCATGGAAGAGAAAGAGGAATGAAATAAAATGGAAAGAAATAAGGATTTACCTGAATTGAAATGGCTGCCCTCCGCCTGTCCTCCATCCTCGTCCTCTTCCTTCTTCCTGTCCGGGCCAGTAGCAGTTAGCACCCAGGCACACAGGCTACCCTGAGCCAATCACAAAGCTGCAATGCAGCATGCACCAAAATGTGACATAACTAAATCATGTTAATAAACAGCTGCGGCCCGTAGTAGGTGTACCTGATGGGCGGTGACGTGAGGAGGGGGAGGGTGGGGGGTAGTAATGTATGGATTACGGACCTTAACAGGTAAGTAGACCTATAAATAAATTAAACAAATGTTGTTGCGCGCACTGCATCGCATTTGGTGATGCAGTGCACACAACGGAATTAGTTTTATTTATTTGTATGTTTACTTACCCTTTAAAGTCCGTAATTCATAAATTACTACCCCCCACCCTGCCCCTCCCCCTCCCCACGTCACCACCCAGCAGGTACTCCCACTACCGGCCACGGCTGTTCATAAACACACTTTTAAATCCCATATTAAACTGGTTTTAACTGCATAAATACTAGTTCATCATTTGTGTATTGGATCCAACATGAACATCATCAATGCTTAATAATATTTGTCACACTAAAATATGAACTTAAAATACTCTAACTACATGAAGCAGCATAAACTTCAGCTGTGTTTGTATACCTCAGTTTCTGAAAGTTTAAGGTATAATGTTTAATATGGTTTGACATCACAAGGATGTGGATTGCTGAATACGGATAGTATATTCAAAGTTGCTTCAAGCAAGGGGCCCCATTACATGTCTTGCCAAAGGCACCGGAAATCTTTAAGATGTCACTGCACACATTGCTGTTAACAGGATCATGTACATTTTATGAGCTACTTGATTTGTATTATTACTGAAACTCAATAAACAGCAATAGTCTCCAACAACTGTATGAAATCAAATCCCAATCGCTGACTGTCAGAAAGTGTAGCTGTTGTGTGTTGCAACCAGAAAATTGGTATACACATGCTTGAAGTGCCCCCTGGCTTTACACATGACTTCACAAGGCTGGAGCATCAGCAATGTCAAACAGATAGCCTCCAAGAGGGCAACTATGGTAGATGCGGTCCTCTACCAAGAAGAAGAGCAGAATGTTCTGGTGAAGGCTAATGCTCCCACACCCTGCCAATGTCCATGTTTACATATAGCTGGAAGTAGTACCTCCCCACCAACACTTAATTTGCAACTGCTAGGAGTAGGATCCTCTGCTTGTAAACTATCTCTCTTTCTATATCCAGTGTAGATTGTAAGTCACGATTTGTTTTGGAACAAAAACAACACTTTTCACAGGAGCTCATATTTACTAAACTTTAACACAATAAACTGCAGTAGGGACATTGCTGTCCTTTGTTGCTTTAAGGGGAGGAAGCAGAAATTCATCATATGTACTAAGGTATGGTAAAGTTCCGCTCTTTCATAGGGGAAAAAACCTTAACAATGCAGGCTGAGCTACGCGTGCTGTTTCCCCACAAGCAGAACCACAATTGCCTTAACCACGCATCTGCCTTAACAATGCATATGCGTGGTTATTGCAATGTGCTATCTTGTTGCTGAGCGGAGGCACAGAAGAGGAAGACAGGAAAAGGGAGGACTCTCGGGAATTCGGGAGAGAAGACGGTGAGGTAATTTTTAGGGCTAAGAGCAGGGGGAGAAGGGACAGTTTACAGGGCAGGGTGGGGTTGGGTAGGGATGTAGGGGATAGTTTAGGGCTTAGGGCTGGGGTGTAGGTAGTTTTTGGGGTGCGTGTTTAATATTTAGGGGGATGTGCAGTGGGAAAAGGGTCAGTTTACAGGGCAAGGGGCAGGGGTATCATGTTTAGCTTGCAAGCCCCTTTACCCATCATGTCTTTACAACGAAATTGTGTGGTAAAGGCATGCAAGGTAAAGGCATGTGTGCTAAAGACGTGGTCGTGGTAGAGACTGCAGGGTACAGGTGTGCGTTGGTCAGGCATGCGAGTACCATCATTCAACCCTTTCATTGTGCTGGCGCACTTTTGCCTGCCTAGCATCAATGCAGGCACCATTGAGCCACTATGGAAGTGGGCCTGCGTTGTGGCCAGACCTTCCTGCATGAAAATTATTCCTAGAATGCTTTTTCTTCTTTGTTTGTGTGATGCAGAACACAAAGAGGAAATAAGGAGGAGAAATAAAGATACTTATTCCTCTTTGCTACACTAGTTACAGGTAGGTGCACCATTCTGACTGAAAACCATGTTTACTGACTGTAATAAATATAGTTTTGCATCAGAATACATGGGTGAATGCACAGGAATACCCATGCTACACCCACGTAAGGTTTCTCTGGCACAGGCTAATACAAGACAGCGCTGTGGAATGCATTACTTTTTTTTGCAAACCAAACAAATCAGGCTTTGTAGGAATAGTAAATACCAAAATAGATTGTGTATTGGGACTGTCTCAAAGAAGTGATGCCACCCTCATGAAAAATCTTAGGGCCCAATTACGAGCATGACAGTTCCAATACTTCTGTACCTGCAGTGGTAGTCTGACCACCGCCTACTCCATGGTCGGACCGCCTGATTACAAGGTTGGCAGTCAGACCACCACAAGCCCAATGCAAGACCGCCATCACCGCGACGATCCTGGAGCCCAACTGGACGGTTGTGGGGAAAGTGGTGATCATTGGCGGCAGTGCCGATGATATTCGAAAATAGCAAGGACCCCCTGATAGTTCCAATTCCTAGGACAGGGTAATACACAGTGAAAAGTAGCTTCCTAGGCAATCATACAGATAAAAGGTGAATGCTAAATATGTGTCTCTAGTCAAATGTAACTACATTACATGTAAATTGTGCAAATACCTAATACATAGTATTATTCTATACACATATGCAGTAAAAACCATTCAGATCATACAAATCAATATTTTACAAGTGAAAAAGTAGACAATTCTGTGGCAAGACTGTTTACTTTTCGACGTGCGTTTCGCAGTGAGTAATTAACAAAAGCAGTACTAATTAACATTTCAGAAATTTTATTGTTTCACAGATTCATCTATATTTTAAATAACGTTACATCTATATGACTGACACATATTATATGCTAGTAGGTGGTATGTTATCATTTATTATTTCTAAAAGAACTTTGAAATGGTCTTTAGATAGTACATTTTCTAAGAAGATCTTATCAAGAAAAAAACATGTAACTGCAATTCCATTCGTAAGTACATTCATAGAAAACAAATATAATCATTTTATCTCAAAAAGGTGGGAAAAGGAGAGGTAAGGTAGTAAGTCCCAAATGACCCAAGGTGGTTTCTGCTAGACCCTGGAGGTAAGTGGTTATCTCAAATAAATTTTGAATTAATATACCTGCACTCCAGAGTAGGATTGCCAGAGTTCAGTAGAGATATTTTAATCTCCCATGTGGGTAGGTACCTAATGATACAAAACAGCAAATATACGTGCTTAATTATATTAATTATTAGCTTATGATAAATATTCTCTAATCATTTAAGTGATGTTCTCTATACCTCATTCATTATGTACCGATCCAACCAGGGTATCACTATTGTAGATCAATTCGGGTGTCACTATTGTAGATTAATTCGAATGGTAGGTTAAAATGACTTTTTATAGTATGGACATAAATTATTGGATTGGATAATCCAATCTGGAAATAAAAGGTTAATGGTATTTGGTACATAATGCATATCCTCAGCGTTTATATGTGGATAAGGTATTTCCGAGTGTTACCGCAATGAAGGGTAAGAAGCTGATCCAGAGAAAAAAACTCAATAACTATGTCTTGCATGGATAGCAGACATAAATCGCGTAGGTGGCGAACATATGGCGGAATTGATATATCCTAAAATTAGAAAAAGGATAGAACCTAAGTGATATTTCTTACATTGGAATTCTTAAAATTCTATACTTGTTTATAAACTGCTCGCCCTAGAGCCTGATATATGGTTCAGCATCATTAAATGCGACAATCAACTGCCTACTGAAGAGGCCGTACTATCACATTTGATCTGCTTTTTGTGTACCAAGCATTACTTCCTTTAGGTGCAAACGCTGCTTTTGTGTAGATTCTCAGGTAACACGACATATTGCAGCTAATACGATCACATTTTGTTAGTTATATGGGTCTCGATGGCTGGGATGTTAATCTATGACAGGAGATGTGCCTGTGAATTTAAAGCACCGGCAAAAAAATAATGCTTGCTTCTGTAGGTCTAATATGTGACATTGGAAGTGGCTAAGTGACGCTTTAGTGAAATAATAAAAGATGCATCAGTTTTTAGTGTAGGTATACACTAATGCTAGGTGAGGCAATGCGTTTAAACGAAGTTACTGTAATTAGCAAGTTCCTCTCTGCTAGTGCTCACCTTAGTGAAAGGTTTCTTTAAGACATGGGGCCTTCTTCTGATGTGTAGCGGTCTGTCCCTCAGCGGTGAATGAAAAATATATCCCGTATTGCCGCTATGTTTAAATAGACCTGGCGTAATTGCTGAAGACGTGTACGGGAGACGTCAAACGCTACTCACACAGCGTGTAGCATACGTCCAGCACGGATATGAAAGAAATCGAAAATAGTCCTTTTTCTTTATTATTTCTGAAGTCGGAAACGTATTTGACTGGTGTAGTTTTAAAATCACTTAAAAATTAATAACCACATTTATTCACTATTAAATGAAAAATAGAATTACATGGAGCAAATTATTTCAAATGATATTTGAATATTAACTTGAGCTGTTTTGAGATTTAAAGCCTGCCTAACTTATTATCCATCTAGTAACAAATATCAGACCATTGTGGAATGGATACAGTAAATGACTACATATTTACATTTTCCCACGGCAATTCATTGTTAAAGCCATTTTAAAATGTGTTTAGTGAGAAAATCCAGAAGACTTCATGTTTCTTGTGGATCTTGGTTCCATCTTTGTCATCTGGTGTATTGATCTTCTCTAGGATATGCCAGCGGATATCCTCTGGTTTGTGTCACAATTTATGGAAATGCTTCACCAGAGGGGCCATCAGCTTTTTAGTTTTTATAGCTAAACAATGTTCTGCTATTCTGGTTTGTATGGCTCTTGAAGTTTCTCCTACGTAGCCTGGTTGGCATGGACAGAGAATAAGGTATATTATGTTTTGTGTCCTACAATTCCACATATTAGTGGCTTGAATCTTAAATCCATTGTGGATAAGTGTTTCACCCAAAATAATAAAGTCACAGGATTTACATTTTGTGCATCTGGTTGTTCCCTTTATGGGAAATCTACCATCAATAGATTTTTGGATAAAAGGATGGTTTGCATTATGGTTTTCAAGTCTAGAGTGTACCATGATATCTTTCAAATTTTTGTTCCTGCGATAGGCATATAAAGGCTTCTCTAATTTGTTGGTACTAGAGGAGTCACAATTTAAAATGTGACACTTTTTATTAATGACATGTTTCACAGTGGCATTCAGGGTAGAGTGTCTAGTTACACATACTAGCTGTTGTTGTTCTTGCCACTTATCTGTTTTTAGTAGGCAATCTCTGTCATAAAACCTTGCTCTTTTGTAAAACTCTCTTATTAACCTGTGTGGATAAACTCTTTCTAGAAATGTAATTTTCATGACCGCAGCCTGTCTGTGAAAATCAGATAGATTAGAGCAATTCCGTCTGACTCGCAAAAATTGCGAGAATGGAATGCTCTGTTTTTGGCACCGGGAATAGAAGCTTTTAAAATGTAGCAGCGTGTTCCTGGCAGTGGGTTTTATATGCAGGTCTACTTCTAGTTGTCCTAATCGATTTACAATGATGATCTCTAGGAACTCAACTTTGGTAATGCTACTATTAGCGGTAAATTTCAGGTTAGAGTCTGTGAGGTTCATCCATTGTACAAAATCAGCTAAAGTGTCTTCCCCACCGGTGCAGATAAAAAAGATGTCGTCAATATATCTGGACCAGTGGGTGACAGATTCAAAGAAGGGGGCAACCTCATTGTGGATACATTTTGACTCCCACATAGCCATATAAATATTAGCTATTGAAGGTGCCACAGATGCTCCCATACTCACACCTTTTACTTGGCAGAAAAGATGGCTTCCAAAGGCAAAGATGTTCTCAGTTTGTATTATTTGGAGACATTCTTTTATAAATGGTTTAGAGCAGGGTATATTAAAAGTTAATCTATAAACCACTCAGTGGCTTCAATGGCTTCCAATTGGGGAATGTTACTGTACAGTGACTTTATATCTAGAGTCACCAGTACATCATTCTTGCAGTTAAACGGTAGATGTTCTACCTTATTTATTATGTCTCTTGTGTCTTGCAGATAAGATTTAATTTGATGGACATATGGTCTTAGTTGGTTGTCTGCAAATTTGGACAGTGGTTCTGTTACTGTGCCAATGGTAGAAACTATTGGTCTATATGGCAGATTCTCTGTATTTTTGTGAATTTTTGGTACTCCATGTATACATGCTGTTTTACCTTTTGAGCAATTTTAATAGTCATATTCTTTGGTTGTTATGTATCCCTCATTAAGGGAAAAATCTGTTAAGGTTAGTATTCTCTTTTCTATTCTCGAGATTGGATTAATTTTAATGCTGTGATTAAGATTACTATTCCACCCCCTTTATCGCAACACTTTATTGTCAGGGACTTATTTTGTGTTAGGCTTTTCGTTGCTGAAAATTCCTCGTTATTGAGGTTGTATAAAGGTTTGGGGATACATTTCAAATTTTGTTCTAGTTGTTTGAGGACTACATTTTCAAAGGTGGATACCTCTGGTCCTACTTGTTCTAATGTGGGGGTAAATGTTGAAGGTAAGGTAAACTGTTGGTATGGAGGCTATGGCTATCTGTTAGTTCATTAGACCCCCCCCAAAAAATGTTATCTAATTTTCCTGAAAAAAGAGAATATGTCTTGAAAAAGTTGAAACTTATTAGCAGACGCATGGGGAACATACGATAGGCCTTTGGACAATAGATCTGTATCTGAGGGGTCTAGTTGATAAGATGACAAATTAAAAATAGGAATTATATTCCGTGCCTCCAATACTGTAGGTTCCTCATTTCCAACAGATATTGGGGATCTAAGGGATCTGGTTGGTAATGGTGTCCCTGATAATTTCCTCTGAGTTGGGATTGAGGTTGGAACCTGACTCTCTGTTTGCCTCTTCGTGGTCCTCGATGGCCTAAAAAAGACTTGTGATTGTTATTAGGGTTAAAAGATTTACACCAGTCGATTGGTTCATATTGGTGGGATGGACTGTCATTTTCAGAATCGGAAGTATCTGAAAAAGTTGTGACTTTTTGTTGTCTGGATGTTTGTTCATTTGTGAAATTATTCTGTTTATAAAAATCTTCATTAAGGTATGGGTACGTTCTTTCTAGTGTACACAATCTTTTATCTTTAGTTAGTTTGTCTAACTTTCTCTTATTCAGACATTCCGCAAAGGAGGCTAGTTCTCTATTTGACTCCTCTAGTTTTATAGTGGCTTCTACTACACTGTTGTTCCTTCTTATTTTGTCCTCTAGTTCACTCAGTTCTATTTTGAGCACTGCAGCTAGCTCTTTGGCGGTTTTGATTATTAATATCATTAGATCTCTAGAGCAGCGGTTGGCAATCATGCTCCATTTCTCTAAGAATTTTTTGTTTTGGACAAATAGCCCTGGAATGTTGCGTACCCGGAAGCCCTAAGGTATAATTCCGGCTTTTAGGTATTCCAACATGAATTTCCCATGTGCCTCCATTCTTTTAAGCTTCTATTTGAAATCTAGTAATTTGTTAATGTCATCATTACTATGGATTTTAGATTTGGATCTGTTGCCAAAGGAACTACTCTCTTGACATGCTCTTTCTGATCAGATAGTTGCTGGAATCATGAAAGATGCAGCAATGAATTAATCCTTCTACCTGATGCGTCATTCCTTTGTCACTTGAGTGCTAAAAGCAAGGCACTCTCTTGAAGCTGAGCTGTGAGCCGCCATCACTTTGATGTGCTATCATTACATTCCTAAGTCGAACCTTTACTTTATCCTCTTCCCCAAAAATCTACATCTTTTTTCCGCATCTAGTGAATTTTAAGTGTTTGGAGCGAGATCTGTGCTAATGCTTTGACAGGGCATAGTTCTGTTTAAATAGATACAATAAAACTTAGCTTTTGATGGAAAAAATACAATTTAGAGGTATTATTTCTCTACAGCAGTCCTTTAACTTCCATGCCACATTTAAGAAGAAATCGCCCTACTTGCATTTAGCGGATACCCTTGGGAGTTGTTTTCCACTTTTTGCATGCCTCTCACACATTTACACACCATTGAATGACCCCCACATACAATGCATAGGAGAAATGGACGATTGGCTTACTTTAAATACCTGCAACAATGAACTCATTTGGCATTCGAGTGGTGTCAGTGCAGCAAAGGGGAGATTTGGACAAATGCATAGAAGAAGACAGAAGCTTAATGCTTGAAATTTGTAAGTTATTGTCTCATTTCCTTCCTCAAAGTAGGAGGTCTTCCCACCACAGTTGGGCCGGCAGGAAGGTACATTGTAATCAGTTCAAAGAGAATTTTGTCTTGAGCCCTGCTGCCAGCCATTGCAGCCTCTGATGCCATCTATGTGGTCCAGAATCGATGGGACCACGGTGATCTTTTGTCTATGGAATTGCCAACATCTAAATAGGGTGGATGGACCCCCAAGCTGGTGTGCATAAACACTGCCAAAAAAAGCAAAGGCCAGCTGACTGATCCCACAACATGCCCACACAGAAAGTGAGGAAAAGTTCATTTTGTTAGCTAAATTTGAGGTTTGCATGGGATTCTGGTTAAGAAAATGTTGGCAGATCCATGTAAGCCAGACCTTTCTGGACTCTCCCAAGTGTCTATTTTTCAGAAATGTCTGGGTTTTGTAGGTTTTCCTAGATGGCCAATGAGATGGGACCAAAATGCTGATGCCCCTCTTGCAAAAACAGGACTGTTTTTGTGGTAGATAATTTTGATATCTCCACAATTCGTTTTGGGCCCTTCTTTTTTACAGGCACTTGACTCACCCACAAAAGTGAGGTAGCATTTTTATTGGGAGACTTAAAGAACGCTGAGTGTTATGGAATTTGTGCCGGCCCGGAGGAAAATGTGATTCTTTAGCTAAATTTGAGTTTAGCACGAGATTCTGGGTAAGAAAACATTGGGGATACACGCAAGCCACACCTCCCAGAACACCCCCAGGTACCTAGTTTTCAGTAATGTCTGGATTCAATAGGTTTCCATAGATGGCTGCCGAGCCCAGGACCAAAAATCCAGGTGCAGCCTTGCAAAAACAGGTTGTTTTGTGATTGATAACTTTGATGCCTCAACAATTAGTTTTGGTTACTTCCCTGTCACGGGCACTTGGCGCACCCACACTAGTGAGGCACATTTTTTCTCAGGAGACTTGGCGGAAAGCTAGGTGGTAAGACATTTGTGGTTGCCTGCAGATTCCAGGACTTTTCCTCACAGAAATGCAAGGAAAATGTGTTTTTCTGGGCAAAATGTTAGCTTTGCAGGGGATTCTGGGTGAAAAAAACCTGGTGGGAGCCACGCAAGTCATGCACCCCTGTATTCCGCTGGTTGTCTAGTTTTAAAAATGTTTGCCCAGGTGACGACTAAGCTAGGGCGCAAAATCTACAGCTACCCATAATGACAAAGAAGAAATTCTTACTAAGGTCATCTTACCTCCCCAGATATAAATCTAGTTCTAATTTATTAAAGTAAGTCTACCACTTACACTGATTGGTTTTAGCACCTCCAGAAATGCTTGCTTCAAAGCACAAATACTGAAGGTGAGCCATAAAGCAACTTCAAGGCACCAACCATTTTATGGTCTATTCACTTGCTATTCACACACCACAAAGAAGACTTTCATACCATTGGCCATGGGCCCAATCCAACTAACTAGTGCAGTCTCATCAACATACTGCCACTATGCAGGGGCCTGTCATATTCATACATCACAGGACTGAATCAATTTGACTACATTTTACCACCTGTCAAGTTACCGCCTCCTTTTTGCCTAGTGAACCCTTACTAATGGCTCCCATGGCTGTCACATGAGGCTCAGTAAGACATGTCTTTCATATGCCTTTAGTGCACACACTGTGCTAAATCCAACTCCTTCCAGTTTTTTGGATGCAACTTGTGGATGTCTGAATATGCCGCAAGGCCTATTCCTCGAACTAAGCAAGCAGATCTACCTGAAACTAAGGCAAACATGTATCGGAATTTTCCAAAGTTTCCTAACCAGAACATCATAAACTGTGAAGAACTGTAGCTTTTGAAGCACAGAGTAGTCCATTAGAGCATAGCATATGTCCCATACACAGTTATGTGCAGTGTTGTGACTGTAATGCACTTACCAGACGGCAAACTGAACATCTACTAAGTTCTGACGAAGGATAAACAGGGCAAGGAGGTCAAGTATTTACCCATATGTGCTTTAGTGAGTCAAAATTGGGTGAGTTCAGCACTAAAGGGTTTGAATCCATAGGTGAAGATTAAGTCTTGGCATGTGTATCTGTACTTCCTTTACTATCTGCCTTCTACCTATGCAATATCCCTTTGGAAAGCCTGAATAATCCTGTATAATTGCCAAGTGAACCTATACTAATTCCTTCTGTCCAAGGCTACGTGAAGCTCAAGAAAACATGTCCTTCAGCACCGTCAGTGTACTTACTCTGTCAAATCCAAGTCCTTTCAGTTTGTGGATGCAAGTTGATGGGTTGTTGAGTATGCCTTCAACCGAGAGCTCATTCCTCAAACTGACCGAGCATCTACCATTGAAACTAAGGCAAACATGCTGGGGAATACTGCGTAATTTCGCTAAAGTATTAAGCCAAACAAATGTCCTGTGGGACTTATTCGCCAACGCTTCAACCTATGCTTTCAAAGTGTGAATCTTTGACAGTTTGAAACTTTAAAAGTGTGAAAACTCAATTACTAACTTGTATCATAAGCAATACTAAAGATGTGAAAACAATCATCATACACAATATTGCTTCCTGTTCCCTCTGTCAATAAAATTGGTTATGATACAAGTTACTAATTGAGTTTTCATACTTTCAAAGCAAATAGAAGTGTTGGTGAATAAGTCCCGCGGGACATTTCTTTGACTTATTACACTTACTCTGGTTCTCGTGGGCAATCAGGGTGGTCCTTGTGTTGTATACATAAGTTCCCTAAAAAGCACTTCAAAATCTAGTCAAGCCTTTAAAACTTTGCCACACAGGGCACTCTGTGACAACATGGCTTACATTCTGCCACCATTATGTATAGTCTGGGGACTATAATGCACTTGTCAATCGGCGAACAGAACACCAACCACGTTCTGTTGGTGGATAAAGGTGTCAAGCAGTCTATAAGGAAATCCATAAGAAGAGCCACAAAAGCACTACAGCTGCTTACCTAGTGAAGTAGTGGCCCATGGAAGGCAGGTTTCCATGCAAAGCCATTGAAAGCTTTATGTAACAGCAGCTCCACCTCAGTCAATTTCCCAATGATTCACTTTAGTATTGTACAATGTAAAGCAATCAGGAAAACACAGGGCTGCGTGAGATGGGCACTAGGGCCATTAACTACGACTCTCCTGCCTCTTTCCAGGCTTAGTGAAGGCTTTACAATGACAACCCGGTTGAGCCTTTTTAGGTGTTGCAGGAATGCGATTAGCAAAGTGTCGCACATTCACCCTTCCGACGACCTCCAGAACATATGAACTGGAGGCTGCTGCTTCTGTAGCAGTAAGACTTTCAATGACTGACAACGGAAAGTATAGGAAAGACATGAGTCTTCCTGGGTGTTGTATGATGATAAACAGAATGCGTTTTGCATGTTGCCATCTTGATCAGGTGGACAAACAATTTCTTGTACTAAGTGCGAGTTTTACAACCCGCATTGTATGGCTGAAGAACCTGATCATTCTTATCCACTCCACTCATGTACTTGTTGTAATCAAGTAAGCAGGTGGGCTTGTGAACTTCGGCCATCTGACTCCAAACTGTGATGGGAGAAGTGCTCTCATCATGAATTGTAGTGAGCACATACACATCATGCCTATCCAAAACCTTGACTGTGAGCAGTTCTTTGGAATGCAACACAGTGCTCTGGGATTTCTGGACCTTCTTACAAACAAGCTCCTGCGGGAATCCTTTGCGGCAACAATTTCCTATACCACAGGCCAAAATGCCTGCTTTGTACTGCTCACTGAACAGCTCTAGTCTTGCATAGAAATTGTCCACATTATCTTGCCTGTGACTCCTAGTGTGGGAGGACAACCTACAGGATTGAGAGTAAAGTCCTTCTCTGTTTACACTCTCAAGCTGTGCACATAGCCAGTTGAGCTCTCACACAGCATGTACAGCTCAATGCCATACTCAGCTCTTTTGCTCATAATATACTGCCTAAATAGCAGCTGCCCTTTGTACAGGATCAAGAACTCATTGATGGGTATATATTCTTTCAAAGAGTTTAACCCTCTGTAAACCTGGCAGACAAATGTTCAACAACTGGTCAAATGTTGAACAACCTGTTCTGGTCTGGATGGTCCCAAGGCAATGAAGCAGATTTGTCATTGAAATGCAGCATGCACTGCAATAGCAAAAAACAATCTCTTCTCACATACTGTGGAAAGCTGGGGGTTACCCAAATCATATGAGCAGACCAGTAGGACGGGAAGGTTGGTTTATGCACTACCCCCATTTTGAGCGTAAGGTCCAAAAATGTCTTCAACTCCTCTAATGAAGTGGAAGCCCACCCATGTGACCTAGAATGACTCCCTAGAGTGCCAGCATGCCCCCTCACAAATGGTTTGGCATGAAAATTTGTTTGCTGAAAAATTTGCTCAAGGAAGTCAACATCCAAAAAGAAATGGATATAGTCAATTGGCAAAAAATTGACCATATCGACTTTACATCCTTCTTTGCAAGTGAAAGGTGGAATTATGGGTTGAACTAAATTGGGGGGCTGCCAAGACAGCACTCCATCTGTGCTTTCTGCTGCACATGCCTGCTCTCTGGGTTGGTGTTACCTCCTACTGTTGTCCAGCTGCACAGACTGTGCTTGCAAAGGGACAGCACAACCGTCATCATCATGTCCCTCAGAATTTCTGGAAGATAAGTCATCTGAAGGACCTGTGCTGGCTGAAAAATCCCTTCCAGATTCAACTCCATTGACCTCTCCCTCAGATGGTGTCTCAGTATCTGCTGTCTCAGGGGCTGATTATGAATTTGGTGACCATGGGACCGCCGAACAAGCGGTGGATGTGCAGTGGCCACCAGGAACTGTGGCACTATGGAACGACCTCCAGAGAACTGCCTCAACTGCCAAGGATCAGTGATACCTGGTGGTGGAGCGGCAGTCGAGGCAATCAACATGCTTAGCGGTGCTGCTGGAGCCTTCGACACTCCAATTGTGGTGCCTTTCTTATAGGCGCCGCCATGGGATCACCTTGACACCCGCCCACCAGACCACGAGAAAACTCGCAATCAGGAGGGCGAGCGGTGGTCGGCTTTGGTGTGTGGAAGCAGTGCGATGGTTTTGAGGCCCGCTCCGACACCGCAAAAGTCATAATCAGGCCCTCAGTCACTAACCCTGCCTCAAGGCTGTCCTCCATAACCTGAGTTAGGGCTTGAGCAGCCATCATTCATGAGACGCTGTTGTGATGTAACATACCTTGTTCATCCTCCCTGTGCTTTCCCCCTGCTGTCCTGCTTGGCCCTTAATGATGTCATTGGAATGTTGGGTGGCTTAATGAGCAAGCAGTTGTCAGTTGGCTTGAAGGGCTGAGCAGTGGAACTGCTCCTGGTGGGGTCTCCTGTCTAACTCTTCACAATCCCAAGATCTGAAGATGAAATAAAGTTATGATCCTAAATATATCTACAGACTATGGATCTTTCTTCATTGTAACACTGGCGACGTTGTAAAAGAACCTGCGTGCTACTTATATGGATTTGGACTTTGGACTTTCAAGAAACTAAAGGATTTTGAATTTGGATTTGAAATTAAAGAAACCTGGCACCGCAAAGACCCCACCAGTGACCATGTCATCGGTCGCCCTATTCATGTAAGTGCCAGTTTCTTTCTCTATATATTTGTCTGGAATGGTTTGCAGTAACCGGTATTGGATGAGCATCATTGCTCCTATTTGCTCTTTATTTTGACTTGACTGACTGGTACCTGCAACTCAAACTGATTTCAAGTGTTTGCCTCAACACACCACGAGAGAGCAGCGATGTGTGCTGAGATTTGGCAGCAGTGGATGGAGCCTGTGTTATATTTTGGAAGTTGAACGGAGATTTCAGGCTGATCAGCGTTGCACTTCGCTTCACAATTCGTTTTACCTGCTTTGTGTATCATACTATTTGTTTGCAAATTCGGAGTTAATCAAGCGTTTTGCTGCCATCTACTGGTTAAAAATAAAATTGGTAAAGAAATTCATTAACCGAGTTTGGTGCTCGAGCAAGCTAACTGCGTCATCGAGTTTGCATGTAGGAGTGTTTGTTTTATGGCCCTGTGGTGAAGGAGCGGCACGTAACTGGCAGCATATTGTTTTTATAGAGGGATTACATGTCTGTCAACAGGGGACAACAAAAAGACTACACGGCTGAATTTGTTTTTTTTCTTCAAAGTATAAAAGACTTGAAAGTCATCTGTTTACCTTCCATTTCTAACGGCATCTCTTAGCGTTCATAGCGCGCTCTGGCCACTGCCTCGCTCTGCCTTCTCTCGCGCTGCTCCATTCTGCTTACATTTGGACTATGACCTCACTCACCACGCTCAGTTTCCTTTCGTATTTCATGACTGGCCGGTTGTGTATTATGCGTTTGACGTTACCACGCATAAACGTCACTTGTACACTCATACCGCCAGCTTGGTTTCCATGGTTACCGGCACAACGTGAGGAGCGATCTGATTTATTCAGCAGCTAAGTTCGTTTTTGTGGCTGTATTGATTTATTTTCGGAAATAGCGAACTTTGGCTTGTTTTATGAATATTGGACATAGCGATCTGCAGCACACCTCTGGAGAGACATTTTAAAGGAACTTATGAGCTGTTCTCTTTCAAGACTCAACATTTTGGTGGATGGCTCGGGAGCAAAGATCGAGCTCCGGTGTTTAAGTCTATATAGGAGCCAGGGTGGTCAAGACTGGTGAAGAAAAATGTTCATAATTTTAGCAAATGCTTAGTTATATTGTCACGTTGTTCTTATGATGAAATCTGTCTTTTACAGTCTTTTGGGTATTTTTCATGGGGGTGTTACGGTTCTCTATGGTTCCAATTTAATGATGACTGTGCGCATACTCTGGTTTAAGGGTACTCTTTGGTTTGTTGTAGTTTGCAAGAGTGTTGGCAGCACTTGTTGACTCATACAGTTGAGGATATGCCATCTTTTATCATCTTAAACTGTTTTTAAGTGTTTGATGCTAACAGCAATTTTTTTTTTTGGCTATGTTATATGAGTTTTGTCAATCTGCTGTCATTGTTTATGTATGGAAAAAGGGAAGTGTCTGTGTGGTATCAATGGTGTATGCAGAAGTGGTAGTACACTGTTTTCTTAGTCTAGTTATTCTAGACTGTGCGTGACGGGTACGCACAAGAGAAGTTGATTCCTTTTGAAACTTCTCTCATTTGCTTCTGGTTTTACCCTTTGGATTTGGTTTTTACCTCCTATGAGGTGTGGTATTTAAGGTTTTGCTTGAGAGTCTGGGAGTTTTGTGCTCTCATTTGGTTGTGGGTAACCTAGTTGGTTGCCCCATAGGCAATGTGCCGTTTTCTTGGTTGTGGATGACAACATAAGTATGTCACCCCATTAGTTTTTCCAGGTTTTGTCGAGAGTCAGGGTGTTGTGTGCTCTCATTTGGGTTGTGGGTAACCTAGTTGGTTGCCCCATTGGCTATGTGCCGTTTTCTTGGTTGTGGGTGACAACTTAAGTATGTCACCCCATTAGTCTTTCATGGTTCTTGGGAGGTGTTTTCCCCAAAGGGTGGTAATTTGCCCTACATAATATGTTTTTAGGTTTTTGGGAGGTGGTTTTCCCAATAGGGAGGTGATTTGCCCTTACAATTTGTTTCTGTGTTTTTGGGAGGTATGTTTTCCCAATAGGGGTGTGATTTGCCCTTTACAGAAGTGTTTCTCCTAAATTTTGTATTTTCCTATGGGAAGGAGGTGGGGTGAGTATGGTTTGCCTCCGTTGTTGGGTCTGTAAAATCTAGTCCCTGTCTTCATTTAAATGTGTTTGGAGTGTTGGAAGATTTAGTTCTTTGTTGCTGAATCGCTGTGTTATTTGGCTCTTTGTTTCTTAATCTTCTTTACATTCTCTTTGTGCTTTTTCATCTTTGCACTTTTACTTTCTTGTGAATTATTTTGCTTGTGTGCTTATAATTCATTTATTGATTTTGATAAAAGGGGGATGTGTTGTGATGTAACATACCTTGTTCATCCTCCCTGTGCTTTCCCCCTGCTGTCCTGCTTGGCCCTTAATGATGTCATTGGAATGTTGGGTGGCTTAATGAGCAAGCAGTTGTCAGTTGGCTTGAAGGGCTGAGCAGTGGAACTGCTCCTGGTGGGGTCTCCTGTCTAACTCTTCACAATCCCAAGATCTGAAGATGAAATAAAGTTATGATCCTAAATATATCTACAGACTATGGATCTTTCTTCATTGTAACAGACGCCATCTCGGTTACTGCCTAAAACCGCCTTCTAAAACAATATCCTACATAGAAGGTACATAAGTTTTTCTGAAACAGTTGGTGGGTGGGTGTTTTAGTTATGTATGCGACAGTAAATAAGGGCAAAGTCACCTTACCTTGTATTCTTTCCTAAATCAGCAGGTTCTACAAAGACAATAAGACATAAGACAACAAAATACACAGTATTACTTCACCTTGCCACACACCCATCATCACAGCCTTTAGCACTGGTGGCACCCAGTACGACAATCATTTTTGGCACCACCCCATGATTCTCTCACTACCGCCCAGGAAAAGTGCCCCTCATCTCTCCATACTCCTACGCTCACATACATTTCATTTGTTTTAAAGCACTGGGAACAGCTGCCTTTACGAATCCACTCAGCTATCCACAAATAATACAGGTCTGTTCTTTGCAGCAGGCACGTTAACCCTCTATGCTACTTTTATGGCATGTAAAAACAGAGGGAGAAGAGAGCGCGATCTCTCTCTTCATATATTTATATATATATATAGATAGAGAGAGAGAGAGTTTCTCTCCCTATATGTTTATATAAATAATTTTTTTAAACATGTGTGGTTTTCCTGGGAGAAGAATAGCGGTGCCCAGGGAATTCAAACTCGTATGTATGAGGGCCGAACCCTTGCCTCTTCAAAGCACCTGAGTGGGAGTTTGTGACGCCAGCATGTGTTGTGGCGCATTGAAGTCACAGATGGGTGTAAGGGGGGTTGGGGAGATAGGAGGAAGCAATTCTGTGTCTCCTCTGTCTTTTTGTTAAGGAAGAAAACCTCTAGTGCTTTGCACCACAGGATTCCCTACAGCCTTCACTGGTGTTGGCCAATGGCCGCTCGACTCACACGAGAGGGTGTGCGTGTGACGCCCATTGGTTGTTCAATGCATCAAAATGGTCAATGTGCAAAAATAGAGTCTATACAAGTTTTATTAGTAGCAAGATGTTTTTTTTTTAGAGGAAAAAGGTCTGGAAGGTTTTTAAAAAGTGAATATTTTAATTTAAATATGATGTTCATATTTCCATGAAATGCAAAACGATACTGAAAAATGTCTAAATGTATTCTGTCACATTATTAATTTCTATAAATCATATTTCATATTTGGTTTTATTGTACTGCTAATATATTAAGGGCCTCATTACGATGTCGATCGGAAAGCATTCCCATCAACTCAGTCTCAGAATGGTTTCTGACTGAATCAGATTCGGGGAGTTCGACCGACTGATTATGATGTGTCCAAACACCGTTCAGCCAACTCCCATTGACTTCAAAAGGAGCCTTTGTTCCGGTCGACAACACCGGCTCCCATTGAAGAAAAGTGCGGTGGTAGAAAACTGTGCACCCTGTGCCGGGCACCCCTCGGTGCCTGCCACACTGTGCGTGGTTGGAAAGAGAGGACTCATGGTTACCCCCACGGACCCCAACCAGAGACCTCCGGTAGAAGGGGGACCTGCTACGGGCCACCAAAGGTAGATTCCGACAGACGAACTATGTCAAACAGATCGATTCGGAACGGCTGTCTGAATCCAACATCGTAATCACTCTGTCGGAAATGCGGTCCGTAGAGATGCATGAGTTGGTTCCGACAGTCTCGGTGTCTCCAAATGCTGTTGGGACACGAGTTGGAATGGAGTTGGACAGTCGAACTGTTTCCAACCATCGTAATCGGTCGGTCGAAAGTGTTTCTGAATCAGTGTGAAACAATGCTTCCGACGTCGATTCGGACAAACTTAATGCAGTTCGGAGTCTTTCTGACCGACATCATAATCGGCCACCAAATTTAACGTTTCCACTTTATTGTAAATATTAATTTGCTTTAAATGATAGAAATTTGGAAACTAATTACAATTTAATATATTCAAATTTAATAATGTAATTCTTTTATAAAATTGCTTTTATCAGATGTTATTCTTAAAAATATATATATATTCGGAAATTTTATAATATTGTTATGCTTTTTTTTAAATGTTCAAAATTGAAATGTTATTGTTCATAAAATGTTGATATTGATTTACATTTTTAAATGTTTTTAAAAATATCAAGAATCATCTATAGTTAAATTATGAAAATAGAATAAATATATATCACTTATGATGCCTTGGGCGAGGTGAGACAGCACGAGTGTATGGACTAATCACATATATATGTGTATATATATTACCTACTGGCGGTCGCCAGTAGGTATATATAGTTAGGATTTTTTCTCTATGGGATTTTTGAAAATTCTATGTCTAATAACTTTGGCGTTTGTGGACGGAATTGGCAGAAATTTTCAGGAAAATGGAACATTTTGTTTCTGAGCAGCCCCTGAAAATTTGGGGGGGGTTCGTCAAGGGGGGGCCGAGAAAAAAGGGGGGTCCCAAAACATGTTTTTAACATTGAGTTTTCCATAGGGCGGTTGGCCTCACTTTTAGCCCGAACGGCTGAATGGATTTGCACGAAACTTGGCAAAATTGTAGGGACTGGTAGCCCGATGTGCCTTTTGTAGGTCTCAATATATGTGCTCCAGTGGATTTTGAGAAATTAACGTTCAAAAAAAGATATATATCTGTAACAGCGGACCGGGCAGCGCTCCAGTTCGCGTACTTTTCGCGTTACGGAGCTTTGTGAAGCGAAGCTGATTGGTTCTCCGGCGTCTGTCAACATTCTAAACAGTCCGTAGCGGCCGCCATCTTGTCTCTCGGTAGGATCGAGAGACAAGAGGAGGCCAAAGCGAAGGGGCAAATGACCATAAGGGGGCATAGTAGATCCTCCCTGACCCCCTAGGTTTGATGTGGAGGTTTTAAAAGGGCCCCGCGGGGCAAAAAAATATAAAAATAATAATAATCGAACGGCTGAATGGATTTTCACGAAACTTGGGAAAATTGTAGGTACTGGTAGCCCGATGTGCCTTTGCTAGGTCTCAATATTTGTGCTCCAGTGGATTTTGAGAAATTAACGTTCAAAAAAAGATATATATCTGTAACAGCGCTCCGGTTCGCGTACTTTTTGCGTTACGGAGCTTTGCAAAGCTGATTGGTTCTTCGGCGTCTGTAAACATTCCAAACAGTCCGTAGCGGCCGCCATCTTGTCTCTCGGTAGGATCGAGAGAGAAGAGGAGGCCAAAGCGAAGGGGCAAATGACCATAAGGGGGCATAGTAGATCCTCCCTGACCCCCTAGGTTTGATGTGGAGGCTTTAAAAGGGCCTCGCACGGCAAAAAAAAAAAAAAACCGTTTTTTTAGTTCTTTTGCGTGGAGTGCGCCCGGTTCGCGAACCGGGAAGCGTTCTGGGGAGCGTACTTTCTTGAAAATTAGTGAAAAAGGTTAGAGTAAAATAATAATTGTGAGTGATCAGATGTAGGGTAGCTCTGAGAAGAGCTTTTGGGTTTATGGTACATTTAGGTACTTATAAGTAGGTACCAATGCACAGTCTTAAATTCAGAATGAAAATTCTGTTGCCCTCATCTGAGAAGTGAACTCCATCTCCTCTGTAGATATCTTGCATGTAGTAACGCAAGTTATTGTTGTACAAGGAGCCCATTCCATGGTCTCTCATGTAAGCTGAAACAGATTTGTTTACATGCTTCCTCGACTTCTCAATTTGTGGACAAAATTGGTTCGACCACCTCCATTTCTGTCTTTGGCATATATTTGAATATACCAAGGCAGTCTGAGGAAAAAGTGCCATCAATTGCTCAAAGGTGTCCTTTAAAAGCATTTCCAGACCTACCCCAGTCAAAGTGCCCAAGTCATTACCTCCACAGTGCACAATTAACAGGTCAGGTTTTGGCAAATGCATAAAGGTTTTCACCAATGGTATCAATTGGTGACATTTTAATCCTCTGTGGCCAAACCACTTAATTTCCACATCTTGTAAATTGAGGTTAGGTAAATTCCTGTTTTCAGCGTACCTCTGAGCCCAATAGATGTAACTATGTCCAACAATCCAGACAGAAAACATGGCGAGAGAAGGTTCTCCTGCAGTCAGATGAAGTGTGGCAATGAAATGGCAGTTGAAAAAATAAGAGTTTAAAATGAAAAAAACTGTGGAGTTTCTGTGTTAATGAAGCAGTAACAGTGATTGGTGGATTTTGATTGCTGAAAACAGAAAGTTAGGGTGCATGGATGAGTTCGTTGAAAGATGTATTTTGAGTGGCGAAGAAAAAATCATTAAATGGAAGAATGCACTGGATATGCAGGTGCACTGAGAGTTCAGAGTTCAATTGCAACATTGTTGTGTGAACTTGCAAACACCAGAGGTCTTGCAAGAGGTGGTTGCTATGCAAAAAAGCAGAGAGGGCAGAGGGGGGAAGGGTTTTGATTTGAAAAAAAGTGAGGGAAGAGTTTTGATTGGGTGACATGAGAGATATGTGTGAAGAATTACAGCATTTCTGTGCTTTTGATAGCTGCAGACTCTGGAGTGCATACCTTTTGCTCTGCTGAAGACAAATTGGTGTGTTTCTGAGACTGTTTTGAAACTCAACGTATTTGCTAAGGTGAGAAAAGATTTCTTTAATTTAGATAGAAAATAGTGTGCTTTAAGGAGAAAATTATGAAGAAAGTTGTGTTTTTCAAATGTTGCTTTGTCTCAAGTGTTTTACAAATAGATTTTGTTTCTTTGAGAAATTGTAATTGGAGAAAATGTGAAGTATTAGTACTGACAGGGTTTTTATGTGCATAGGAGCTGTGGAGTGTTTTCAAATTATGACTTGTAAATCGTTTTTGAGGAAAAGGAATGGTTTTAATATTTATGACAAGGACATAATGGTGTATGCTTCTTTATAAGGCAATTGAGTGTCTCTGATGTTATTTTTCCCATTTTAATGTAAGACGTTTCCCTGTGGAGCAAATTGCTTGTAAATATGCTCCCACCTGTGCATGGCAAATTTAGATTTTGAATGTTTGCGTTACATAGGCATGTTAAAGGTGACCGAAACATGCTGCAAAGGCAATCAAAAAACGCTTTCATGTGTCTTAAGGACATTTTAAGTCATTTCCCCATGTGGAGTGTTTTTAAATTATGACTTGAAAATCGTTTTGGGGGAAAATGAATGCTTTTAAAATTTATGACAAGGACATAATGGTGTATGCTTCTTTATAAGGCATTTCAGTGTCTCTGATGTTATTTTTCCAATATTAAATTAAAAGACCTTTCTCCGTGGAGCAAATTCCTTGTAAATATGCTCCCACCTGTGCATGGTAAATTTAGATTTTGACTGTTTGAGTTACATAGCCATGTTAAAAGTGACCCAAAAAAGTTGCAAAGGCTTTAAAAAAACACTTTTATGTGTCTTGAGGACATTTTAAGTCATTTCCCCGTGGGCAGTGTTTTCAAATTATGAGTTGAAAATCGTTTTTGAGGTAAAGGAATGTTTTCAAAATTTATGTGCGCCATATGCCCCCAAATTTCTTTTTCAGGGGTGCAGCAGGGTGTTCTTGAGACACCCCTGCACCCTCGGAAAAATTCGTAATTTGCGATGAGCTGATTGCTAATCGCAAATTGCACGTTCATTCCTATGGGCCTCCTGCTCCATGGAAATGAATGGGTAATTTGTAATTAGCAAATAGCTAATCGCAAACTAGGAATGGTAAAGAATCGCTATTTATTCCTTAAAGTTCGCTATTTAGGAAATGTAAAAAACTTTGATGATACATATGGCGGTTCATCTCTAACAAGATAAGAAGCTTAGGGATAGATTTATGATGACTGGCGTATCATCAGGGATGTGCCAGTCATCCAGCCGAGGGCCGTGGAGGGAGTTACGGTGGGGCAGGGAGGCGGGGAGGGGGAGGGGCAGGGTGGAGGGACCTAAAAACTGGCATATGGATAATTGCAGGTAAGTACACAATTTAATTATTCAAACGAAATTCGTAGCGCGCACAGCATCGCATTTTGCGATGCAGTGCGCGCTACGAAATTCGTTTGAATAATTAAATTGTGTACTTACCTGCAATTATCCATATGCCAGTTTTTAGGTCCCTCCACCCTGCCCCTCCCCCTTCCCGCCTCCCTGCCCCACCGTAACTTCCTCCACGGCCCGCGGCTGCAGTCATCCTGTGCCGCTGTTCCGCCACCCATGGTGTGCTGCATTTACAATGCGGCGCATCATGGGGCAAAAACAGCATAGATGCGTGACGCATCTGTGCCGTAAAGGTGGCGCATTGCTGGAGTTGTATCGCAAGTGTGATGAAGCTCCAGCAAGGCTCAGGGGTGCCCCTGTCGCAGGGTTTCTGTTGTCACACAGAACTGTGCACAGAGGATTGGAACCTCGGCGAATTAGGGTGCCCCAAAACTCACCTTAGTACCCAAAAACCCCTTAGCAAGCTAGCTACAGTGTCACATTGGATATAACAAACTCTCAATGTTTAGACAATCCAGAATATGAACTTACAGTACCTCAGGATACGTGGAACTCATGAACACTCGGTCGTTATATATTCATTACAAACCAGAACATGGAGTTAAGAAGAACACATGTGTATTTGAAATGTTTATTTACTAATGCCGTCTTCTCAGGCGTAGTATCTTAGATAATACAAGTACACATCTTCGTCGCCATTGTAATAATGTGAGAATGTACGTCTTTAAATGCATTTTAGTTATCTTTATTCCGGAGCGCCGGGGCTAAGCTGTTGCTCAACGGTCGGCGCCAAGCAAACAATATGCCCGCCTTCCGCTTTCTGTTTCCCCACATCCTGTTCCTGTGCAGGAACACTAGAACGCTACCACAACTATCAGTAGCAAAATTACCAGCATAGTTACTAGTACATAAAAAGCGAATGGTGACAGTATGTTAACATGCTGTAAATTAATAAGAGTTAGCAACACTTATATCTCACCCTCTCTAATACACATATTATATTATTTGCTAAGAAGGTCTCTTTGGGTTAGTTTAGGGCGTGCCTATACTTTAGTGTCCTAGATTTGAAGGAATCACATCAGCATACACCAGCTCTCTCTTCATGTGAACCGCATCAAGTGTTGTGTATGTGTGTGTTCGGCAAAGCAATATAAAACCCACCTCATGCCCAGAATTGGCAGAAGCTGCACTTATGTTATGACTATGAAGTCGTGGAGATCAGACCTCATAACAATTCTGTATCGTGTTGTTCTTGAAACTTCAGCACTCGCTGTACAGATATAGTTTAACAAGCAAAGCAGATAGTAGAGCAATAACATATTATTCTCATGTAAACCATGATGAACTACTAGGTTGAAAGCTAAAGCAACAACTAAGTGTCGTGTGCAGAAGTTGCAAAAAAGGAAAAATGGCGTTTAAACCGGTAATGAGCCCATGCTAACTTAACACGGTGTAAAGATATCCAGGATCTACATGACACCCCTCCATGATCCGGAAACAAACAAAATAAGGTAATAGAAGTGCCATCTGATGAGAGCAGATTGCAACTTTATATGTGCACGGTCCGCAAGGTAAAACATTAAAAACTAGCAAAATTTAATGCTAAGAAAAAATAAAACAGTCAACTAGTTTATCGAGGCTTAAGCCAATAGGCAAGCTAAATAATAAAAACTTGACAAATAAGTCGATGAATTGTCAATGAATTGCTAGTACTCAGCATATCAAACATGAAAAAGGTCTATGACATAATTGTGTATGCAAAATAAGCTGCAACAGCCTCCAATAGGAAGTCACCGTCTTCATCCGAAAAGAGTTCAGCCATCCAATTTAAAAGCGGAAAAGAACATACGTGCTCTCCCAGCACCGGATCCTCTATCACCATCAGAGGACAGCTCAGTGGGTTTTCAAGAAAGCTCTGTTCCAAGAAAGACTGTGTTGCCGCCAGTGAATTCCAGGGACCAATTAGTCCATGCATCAATGCCACAGCCATAATCCTTTCGCCAGGACAAACCAACTCGTGAGTAATGATAGGACTCATCAGCTGATTAAAGTCGACGTCAGGAGAAACCGGTCCGCAGAGACACAAATCAATGGCCCAATCGAAATCACAGGTCAGGCAGTGAAATACAGGCTGGACACAGGTGAAGTAGGAGAATCGAAAAGATAATCCATATGCCGTGCTTAATATCGCCAACGGCATTGTGCCATAATATTCAAGCATGCGATTGCGGAACAGCGTTAGCAGCTGCAGGGCGGGACCTTGCACAGGAGGGACATCCATATTTAAAAATGTAAAAAAGCACAAGAGCGTCCGGTGCTAATGCAAGTAAAACTGGGAATCCACCAAACAAAGTGGAAAAAATAGAATGAAAGAAAGCAGGGATGACTCCAAAGATTTTCTCAAATGAAGTCACGAGACCACTGCTAACAACTTTAAAAAAATGTGCCAGGCCCTTTGTGGAGGACGCGTTAAAGATAGTCCGAACCATCTCGCTGAAATGCAATGGCTAATCAGTATTTAAAAGGGTCTGCACCTCTGTACGGGTGTTCGCTATGTGAAGCACGAAAGTTTCACGGGCCGAACTCAAGGCCACCTCTCTCTGAGACAAAAGAGCCCTTATTCTTGCCATGCCGTTGAAATTTGCTCCCAAGGTTGGTATTTGTGGCCAGATTGAAAACTCCCTATGTTCATGTGTGGGAGGAAATAGAACATTTCTGCAGCAAATAACCCGTTCACTTACTGTTACGATAAAAGGAATACTTTTAATTAACCCAGAACAATCTTCATTATTGAGCATCAAATAACTACCATTTTCCAACAACTTGAACGTGGGGATGATAGCAGGAACTGGCGTGCCTTGCAAGCCATATTTGGTCTGTCTTTGTTGCATGAACCGTGTAACTGTATGTGCCTACACATTAGTGAATGATCTGGCGTCTCAGTGCATTCCTCTCCATTCAGATAAACTTCTTGATCATCTTTGAAACATCTGTATGTGTATGGAAGCGACCAGACCTCATGAAGAAAACCACTACCTAAAGGTTCATAACGACCTATTGGTATATATTTCATACAATTTGAAAACTTATATAAAGCAAAAGGCAGCGTTATTAAACCGTGGATAAGGCACGTTGCCAAAGCAGCCAACCTTTTGGATTTATACTGGAAATGTTAAAGGAAGAATTACGGAGTAGGGCCTGTAAATCACTAATGGACAACCGAGTAAAATGACTCCAACCATCATATTCCTCTAACTCCGGGATAGTAGGGGTGTTTAATTTTTTAGAAGTAGCCAATCCAAAGCATTTGGTCTGGGAAATTGTTTCATTCACAAACAACATATGATTTGGGATGAGACATGCACGGTGCAAAGCCTCAGTGCCTTGTACCTGCCAGGTTCGTGAACCCCAAACTGATGTAGATCCTGGATATCTTTACACTGTGTTAAGTTAGCATGGGCTCATTACCGGTTTAAACGCCATTTTTCCTTTTTTGAAACTTCTGCACACGACACTTAGTTGTTGCTTTAGCTTTCAGCCTACCTGCGTCAAGATCTATGCCTGCTTCAAGCAGGCGCAGGGTTTTGACGCAGCTTTGTCCTATCCGATTGTAAATGCGGCACACCATGGGTGGCAGAGCAGCGGTGCACGTTAACTGGTGCATCCCTGGGGATGTGCTAGTTAACATAAATCTGCCCCTTTACATTTAATTATGTGCAGGGGACACAGAGTCGGTGAGGTTTATCCAAGGTTAAGAAGAGATGAGTCCTGTTCACTGAAAAATTGGACATAGGCTTCACCTCCTCACAGCCACGGGCCGTGGAGGGAGTTACGGTGGGGCAGGGAGGCGGGGAGGGGGAGGGGCAGGGTGGAGGGACCTAAAAACTGGCATATGGATAATTGCAGGTAAGTACACAATTTAATTATTCAAACGAAATTCGTAGCGCGCAGAGCATCGCATTTTGCGGAAGAGGATAGCGATTTGTGTGCTGGTCAAATTGAGAAAGTAGAACCCTGTACTAGTGAAGAAATATATGAACATTATAGTGTTCATCCTTTGCATTCCAAGGAAGTCATGGGGAATGCTATTGAGTTGTTTCAAATGAAACAAGCGAAAGGGAGTCCCATTAGTGTTTGGGAGGAAAGTTTGGAAGCTCGGTGTTTCCGACAGCTTTTTCCAACAGGTCAGGGAGGAAGATATGATGAGCGACCTCATCAAATTCCTGCTTCTGAATACCGGACTTTGCGATTGTATGCAGGAGATGCTAGGTTTCGACAATGCATTCCTTATTTGTTTCATCTCCTGTTTGAAAGCGATCTGTCTGGACTGTCATATGCAGTGAACCACATCTTGAAAAGTGGTATACACATGCAAAACATCTCGGCAAGTGACTTTATGGATAAAGTCAATGTCCAAGACAGTATTTTGGATTCTCACCTGATTAATCTCATGGCGTGTCAGCGTGGTACTAATGAGTACTGGTACCGTCGTCATGGTGATTTAAAATGTATGCTGAGGAACTTAGGAACTCCCACATGGTTCCTCACTCTGAGCTGTGCTGAGTATGGCTGGGAAGACTTACTTGAATTTCTACGAGAGGCAAATGCTAACGTAGAAAACATCGAATTCAAGACACCCGGAGAACTGTGCTCTTTGGATCCAGTCAATGTATGTAGGTACTTCAATCATAGATTTGAAGGTATGATGTCTTTCATCATGAATAAGAAGAATCCACCTCTTGGAGAGGTGTTAGATTTCTTCTGGAGAAAGGAGTACCAAGCAAGAGGTGCTCCTCATATACATATGTTGCTGTGGATCAAGGATGCACCTAAATTTGGAACGGATCCAGAAGAGTCAGTGATGAGTTTCATAGACCAGTATTCTACGTGTGCTGTTCCAAACGCAAAGGAGAAAAAAGGCCTAAGAGAAAAAGTTCTACGTTTCCAAAGCCATCGATGTGGAAAGTACAGTCGTCGTAAATTCCGAAACAAAGACAAGTTCTACACCAAATGTCGTTTCGGCTTTCCACGACCGGTGATTTCTAAAGGAAGAGTGAACAGTTTGATGTCTTCGCTGCGACATAATGTGATGAAGAAATCACCTAAAAACACATACAATTTGAAGAGGAACGAAGAGTCTAAGTACATCAACGACTACAACCCGGTGATTTTGTCCATGTGGAATGCTAACATGGATATACAGTTTGTGGCTGATAACTGTATGGCTGTGGCTCGGTATGTGACATCTTACATCACCAAAAAAGAGAAGACAGAATTGAAGGATATGTGGGAGGACATTTCCCATGAAAAGAGCCTCAGCAAGAAGTTGTACAGTTTCAGTCTGAAGATGTTGTCGCATCGAGAAATCGGAGCTTACAAATGTTCTGACCGGTTGTCTTCAGCAAGTCTCTATGCCAAGTCCAGGAGTATCGTTTGGGCAAGTCTTGGTCTTGCTGCAACGCGTAATCGAGTTCTCAAACCTGTGCGGGAAATTGAGTATTTGGCGGAAAAGGAGCCAAACAGTACCGACATTTTGAAGACCAACATGTTGGATACATATTATCCAAATCGAAGCAGTCACCTCGAGAATGTTTGTCTGTATGAGGTTCTGCAAAATTACATATTCAAGAGGAACATCAAAGAAGATACTGAGAAAGGAGTGTATGCTGTAATAGGAAGTGAGGGATGTCTGGTGAAGCAAAGAAAATGCCACTTGATAAACCATCGAAAATTGAGTGGCGAATCTCCTGAAAAAAAGGAGTTTTTCTATTTAGCACTTTTGCAACTTTTTAAGCCTTGGCGTGCAGAAGAGGAACTGCTTGGAGATTTCCTCTGTTATGAAGACTCTTTCAATGCTGCCAAGGAGACCATAGAATGTCCTGCTTTTCCCAAATATGTAGAAATGTTGAATGTGGAAATTGAGCAGGAAGCAACGATTGCAGCGGAGATTGCCAGAGACAGTTCTCAGGACAGTCAGAGTTCTGCTTCATTGAGTCAGGATCCACTAGGAGGACCTGTTATCGAAAATGAAGCTGCCACTGCTATGAATGAAGTGGAAAGAGCAATGGCACATGCTCAGGAGGATGCGGTTAACTTAGAAGAGTTGGAAAGACAACTCAAGGTTGAGCAGAGGAAAATATATGACGAAGTTACCATGCAAATTGATCATGGATTAAGTCATGACAAGAAAGAGTGCTCATGTACGTCGTTGAAGCCTGTTCGACTGTACGTGAGTGGAGAAGCGGGAACTGGAAAAAGTTTCCTTATTAAAGCAATTTCATGTTATTTGCAGGAAAGGACAGAGTCATCGCTGTCTTGTGTTGTCACCGCTCCAACTGGACTGGCAGCACATAACATTAAAGGGATTACTTTACATCGTTTACTGATGCTGCCAGTGGAGCATGACAACAAATTACAATATCACAAGCTATCGGGAGATGCTTGTTTTGAAGTTTCAAGAGTCTTGAGGAAAATGAAACTTCTTATCATTGACGAAGTAAGCATGGTTTCCAATGTCATGCTTGCCTTTGTGCATTTGAGAATGCAAGAAGTTCTCAAAACAGAGTATGATGTGTTATTTGGTGGCAAACACATCATTGTTTTCCGAGATCTTCTGCAGCTGACACCAGTGAAAGGGCAACCTGTGTTCAAAATGCTCACGCATGAAGATACCAGGAAGTGCCTAGGGAGCATTGGCAACGTCAATATATGGTTAAACTTCAATTATGCTGAACTGCATGAAAATATGCGTCAGGCGAAGGATGAAGTTTACAAGACTATTCTACAAGATGTTAGAATTGGAAAAGTGACCGAGCATGGGAAAGAAGCTTTACATGCACGATTACTGACAAATTTATATCCAGACCAAGATGTTGTGCCTGAGAATATTTTTCAGAAAATTACTGAGAAGAAATCTGGAATATGTTTGATGCCAACTCTTGCAGAATGTGCCAAATTCAACAACAAAATGTTGCATTTAGAAAAGCAAGAGATTGTGAAACTGGAAGCTATTGACAGAGTAGAGCATATGGGATCAACAATTATTTTGTCTGAGAATCTGAAAACAAAATTGGATTCATTAGAGAAGAGTATATCTAAAACTGCAGGTTTTGAAAAGACTCTGAATGTGTGCTTGAACTGCCGTATAATTTTAAGAAGGAATTTACATGTTGAAAGAGGTCTGGTAAATGGATCAATGGGTAATGTTGTTGATTTTGTGAAATACAGAAATAGAGATGGAATTGAATTTTTAAAAATTAAATTTGATGGCATTGAGGAAGTACAGCTAATTGGTCGTTGTTCTGCTAGATTTTTGCTTGTAAAAGACTTATATGTTCGTCGTAAGCAGTTTCCTGTTTGCTTGGCATATGCGGTGACAATCCATAAATCGCAAGGTTTAAGTGTAGACAGTGCATTGGTGAATATTGGCAGTTCTGTGTTCAAGGAGGGTATGGCATATGTGGCATTGTCACGAGTTAGAACTTTATCGGTATTGTACTTGATTGAGTGTGATGTCACAAACATTTGTGCGGATCTAGATTGTGTTAAGGAATACAATAGGTTAAGAAGAGAGTATGCGCCACATTTGCCTCAGTATCCTTTGTTTGAGAAACGTGTGGTAGGCCGGAAACGAAGAAATGTGACCAATATTGGGGAGGTTGTAGCAAAAAGACGAAAAGTCGATGAACCTGAAATTATAAGCAGAAACAAAAAGGATTCTGTTGAAGATGTTGTTGGTTTTCAATTTGAAAACAGTTCTGGTGTCAACTGCTATGCTAATGTAGTGGTTAATGTTTTGTTTTCTCTAGAAAATGTAAAAGAAGAGATTGTGGTCAATTCTGATCAAAGATTTTGCAGTTTGTTAAATTCTGTGTTAGAGAAATGTAGCACTGATAGAACAAACATAGAAAGTGTGTCTGAAATTCGAAATCTGTTAGACAGATGTTCAGGCCAAACACAATTCTCTCAAAATAGTCAGCAAGATTGTCAGGAGTTTTTAATGTATATGCTTGATGTACTGCATGATGAAAGTGTAGATGTAGATCACCTGTTTGGGCTTTCTTATCAATGGCAGCATGACTGCGAGAACTGTAGGGTATCAAGTACTACTAGTGTAGACTCAGAAAGATTTATATATTTAACTTTTCCAGACAGTAAATCAGTTTCTTTTAATAAGCTAGTAAAAGGAGCTGATCACAACATGGAGTGTAGCCAATGTAAATCTGAAATGATGTCCACATTATTTATACGAACATATGGCCAGTATGTCATTTTAATGTTCCAACGATGTAGGCCTGATGGAACAAAATTGACAACTTTAATTAAAAATGTTGTGGCTTCACAGTTGTCAATATCAGGGAGGACTTTTGTAACTGTAGCAATTATATATCATGACGGTCCTTCAATAACATCAGGACATTACACAGCTTATTTAAAGTCTAGAAATGGCTGGTCATTCTGCAATGATTCTGTTTTAATTTTCAAAAACAAATTGCCGTATGACCTTAAAAACTCTTACCTGGTGTTTTTAAAACCAAAATTTTAGGGAAAGAATCTCGGGATGTGCTCTGAGGAATTTCAAGAAGTTCTAATGGCTCCTACACGATTTGGCCTTGAGGATAAGTGTAGTACAGAGACATAACTTCTTACCATAACACTGGACGTCATGGAGAAATACGTGCACTTTGAATGAGTTCAGAAAAACTGTTTCTTTTTATAAGCTAATTGAAGCAGCCAATCAAAACATGGAGTAGAGGGAATGTAAGTCTGCAATGCTGTCTACTGTTTTACATTGCTTTGTGATTAAAAGTGATGTAGAGAATTAAATAATTGTAGTAGTCATAAAGGTAGTGTAAGTCTGCTTCATAGTAAGCAGTATCAGTGTCATAGGAAATGTAGAACATGATTGAGCAAGAAGGGGAAGATATTACTAGTCCAGGATTGTGAAAATGATCTTCAACATTTTAATTGTGAAAGTTGCGGAAATACAACATGACGGGATTGGCTTACAAGAATTCTAAGAGTTATAAATGGCTCAGACACGATTTGGCCTTGTGGAAACGTGTGGTAGAGAGCGAGAAGTCATTTATTGTATGTAACATGTTTTTGAAAACAATGGAGGTTTTCTTTCAGAAAGTGGCGGGTTGAAAGTAATAACAGCACAACAGAGTGTAAGCTGTTCATAGGACATCCTTCGCCGTCATGGAAAGTAAGTTAACTTTAAGGAGTTCTGAATTCTGATTTGTTATGTTGTATGGGTTTTTTAAACACAATCATTTTGATTGTGTTTTTTTTCCCCGCTGTTATATGATGAATACCTTCAAGTCACTGTTTTTAGTGAAATTTGATACATTCTGAGAACAGCAAAAATAAACCATTTAACATGTATAATTAATTCTGTTCTGTTTGCATTTATGATGTACATGTAGAACTGTGTAGGAGGCATGGAGAAGGTGAGGCTTCTGTAAGTGTCAAAGTTGTTGCATACAGTGCTCATATTCTACGTAGTCTTTCATATGATAGACTACATTTCCACAATGAGATACCTAAGCAAAGGAAACACAGGTGATATGATTGTGGAATGAGGAAAAAAAATTGCACGTTTTTCAATTATATTACCTGTGTTTCTTAACATTACACATCACATTGTGTAGATGAGGTTTAGGCCTGTTCCTGGAGACAGAGGAGGTCTAACATTTGTCCAAGAGTGCAGTCGACATGACACACTTGGTTGGTAGGCCTGCACATGTATTTTCTTCTCTGTATTCTTCAACAAACCTAAATTTCATCTGCAACTCTGAGTAGGACTTACCTGAAACAAATCTGTGAATAGGTTACACCTTATCGGCATCTTGAAACAATGATTTAAAATGTTAGGCTGAGATTTATGATGACTGTGCGCCTCATTTGCTCCGCTGTGGGTCACTTTTGTGTAAAACATGCACCATGTTGCAAGATAGGTTTCAGTTCATCTCCAGCAAGATACCATCACTTTGAAATGTATATAATTAGCACTGTGTAGGGGACATGCAGAAGCTGAAGGTTTTCTAAGTGTGAAAATTGTTGTATACACTGCTCAACTTCTGTGTACTGTTTGATATGCTAGACTCCATCTGCACTATGAGATACCTAAGCAAAGGCAACACAGGTGATGTGATTGTGAAATGAGGAAAATAAACTCCACATTTTTCAATTACATCACCTGTGTTTCCTAAGTTTACGAATGACATTGTGCAGATGAAGTTTAGGTCTGTCCACGGACACAGAAGGGGTCTAGCCTTTGTTCAAAAGTGAAGTGGACATGACTTACTTCATTAGTAGGCGTTCACATGTATTATCTCCTCTGTATTCTTCAATAAGTGTAAGTTTGATCTGCAACCCTGAGTAGGCCTCACCTTAAACAAACCTCTGGATAGGCCACACCTTATTGTCATCCTGAATCAATTATTTAACATGTTAGGGACAGATTTATGATAGGTGTATGCCTCTTTTGCGCCACTGTGCGTCACTTTTGTGACGCAGTCGCGGTTGAAAAGATTTGGTATGAGGCGACAAAATTATAAAATGATGAATCTAGGCAGATGTGTCATGCTGTAAAAAAACAATGCCACATGAAACCGATGCAGCAGTCATGCAAAAGATGCACAATGTTGCAAGATAGGACTCACTTCATCTGCATCAAGATACTATTAGTTTAAAATGTATATTTTTAGGACTGTGTAGGGGCATGGAGAAGCAGAGGCTTCTGTAAGTGTCAAAGTTCTTGAAAAACTATTTGTCCTTCAATCTTTTCCCTTGTTTTTTCTAATTTATTAAAAACATGTTTTAATATTTTTCAAATGTTTGTTCTCTCTTTCACAGATTTTTTAGTATAAAAAGAACAAATGACTAACTTAACGACAATTATGAGGTAAATGTTTTGTACTCTTTTTGTTATATTTCTATCACATTTAACTTCTATTAGTTCCACTGCTTTATTTCTTTAAGAATCACTTTCCTGCCTTTGCTACTTCCCTCATTCCTTTGTCTATTACTTAATTACTCTACTCCTTCACTATTTTTCTTAGTCCCTCTCTTCTCATACTTCTTCACTCTTGGTCACTCACTCTGTCTCTATTACTTTCACTGTTTCTGACTGATCTATAATTTTTTTTAAAAAAAGAACAGTAAGTATAAGGGAAGGAAAGAGACAGTTATGTTAAAAGAAACACAGCTATAGGGAGTAAACTAGGGATACTGTTACCCGCAATCCTCTGCTGATGATGTCACTGACCATGTCTTGAATGATGTAATATGTGACATCATCAGCAGTGCATTACGGGTAATAGTATCTATAGTTTACTCCCCTATAGCTGTCTTTCTTTTAACATAACTGTCTGTTTCCTTCCCTTATACTTACTGTTCTTTTTTTTAAAAAAAAATTTTGGGGTTCGCTCCCGGGTTCGCGTACCGGCGAGCGAACTGGGAAGCGAACTAAGAGAAATAGAGGTTGGCAGAGTTCCAAATATTCTACCAATTTTTTAATAACGGGGAGGTAGTTCTGAAAAGAACTTTTTTTTATTGTTTTTGTTGTTTTATATTTTTTTAATTTTTTTTCTGAACATTTTTTTCTTTTTTTGAATTTTTCTGAACGGTTTTATATATTTTTTGGGTTTTTTGGGGGGGGGAAACGAAAACGATTCATTGTAAAGGGCTCAACAGGAGCAACAAAAAAAAAAGAATTTATTGTTTGCGGCGTTTCGGACAAATTGGAAGATGATTGTCAATAGCTCTGTTGATCAGAGTGATGCTACTTTCTCTGTAGCAAATGAATCCATTGCAAAGTACGCAGACTTGTTTTACTTCCCCAAATCTCAGTTGTATATTTGGCACCATCTCCCTGCCCTCTGGTCCCGTCACTTCCGGTACAACAGATCTTCTGGCCATAATAGGGGGATTATCTAGTTTGTTACGAAACTGTGCAGCACTGTAGTTGTTAGGATGCCACCTAGTCATATGGCGATGCATTGTGTAGTTTCCGTAACTGTATTTCTTCTCGGTCCCTCTGGACAGTCTATCTTGACATATAAGGCAAGTTACGTATCTTGCATTTACTTTTTTCTGGCCTTTGGGAAATTTAAAAAATTGCCAAATGAAGTTTTCTATCCGGTGAGACCTCCTGGGCTCCTCAGGCAAAAACTGCCTCTCTTCCTGCTCTTCCTCCTCTTCCTCTTCTTCCTCTTCTTGCTGAATTATAACTTCAGCAGGTGGTCCTCTCTTCCTTGGATGTGGTGGAGGTGGTGGGGAAGCACCAGCTGAAGCTACTAAAGAAGCCATTGCTCACTGGTAACAAAGGGTCTTTCTCTCACAAAGATGAAAGTCAGAGTGAGGAAAGAAGGAGGGGTTTTCATCATTTGGGAAAAACAATAGTTCTCAACCAATGAAAAGTGTTAATTTTAGATTACATGACCTAGTGTTACATCATTAGGAAACCAAAAGTGAAATGAACCAATGAAAAGTGTTATTACCAAGTCACATGACCTGCTGTGTTTACGATACGCGCTTTGCGCCGCCTCCCGGTTTGCTTCCGGGAACCTGCGCTTCGCGCCTCGCTTCGCGTACCAGTTCGCTAACGTAGCACGTCATATGACGTATCACGCGACAACGTGAAACGTCATGCGGACGCGAGGCGTCACGATGTTTTCTAACGCGGCAGTTGCGGTAAAGGAACGTTTACCGGGCACTGCATCGCAAAATGTGATGCTGTGCGCGCTACGAATTTCGTTTGAATAATTAAATTGTGTACTTACCTGCAATTATCCATATGCCAGTTTTTAGGTCCCTCCACCCTGCCCCTCCCCCTCCCCGCCTCCCTGCCCCACCGTAACTCCCTCCACGGCCCGCGGCTGGGTTCGCGGACTATTTCGCGGCATCAAGGTCAGCTAACGGGAAGCTTCCCGATTCGCGAAGCGGGAGGGAAGAAAAAAAAATATTTAAATTTTTTTTATTAATAAACATATAAAATATATTTTTGGATTTAAAGAAGAATACATTTTACAGCTACAGATATTAGCTTTTAAAAAACCAATGAAATTCACTGAAAAAACCATAGGTTATAGACCATAAATAGTTAGGAATTATTATTTACAAAACCTTGAAAATTCACTGAAAAAACCATAGGTTATAGACCATATATAGTTAGGAATTAGCATTTAAAAAACCTTATTTTACTCACACAAAACCATTGAAATTCCATATATAGTTAGTTGCACTAACTATATATCGCGCACCCGCAATCCACTGCTGATGATGTCACATATTACATCATTCATGACATGGTCAGTGACATCACTGATGACATCACTGATGACATCTCAAATGACATCACTGATGACATCATCCAGTGACTGTGTGTTTCTGAAAAGTTTAAATATGTTTTACATATTGAAGAATGAGTAGATGTAGAAGTGTCTGGATGAAGGATTTAGTAGGTGCGTGACTGACTGTATGAGTGAGT